>NC_089226.1:29095706-30533251 GCF_963924675.1 Phocoena phocoena
GTTTTCTCAGGGTATATGCCGAGTAGTGGCATTGCTGGGTCATATGGTAATTCTATTTGTAGTTTTTTAAGGAACCTCCATACTGTTCTCCATAGTGGCTGTACCAATTCACATTCCCACCAGCAGTGCAAGAGTGTTCCCTTTTCTTCACACCCTCTCCAGCATTTATTTTTTCTAGATTTTTTGATGATGGCCATTCTGACTGGTGTGAGATGATATCTCATTGTAGTTTTGATTTGCATTTCTCTAATGATTAATGATGTTGAGCATTCTTTCATGTGTTTGCTGGCATTCTGTATATCTTTTTTGGAGAAATGTCCATTTAGGTCTTCTGCCCATTTTTGGATTGGGTTGTTTGGTTTTTTGTTATTGAGCTGCATGAGCTGCTTGTAAATTTTGGAGATTAATCCTTTGTCAGTTGCTTCATTTGCAAATATTTTCTCCTATTCTAAGGGTTGTATTTTGGTCTTGTTTATGGTTTCCTTTGCTGTGCAAAAGCTTTGAAGTTTCATTAAGTCCCATTTGTTTATTTTTGTTTTTATTTCCATTATTCTAGGAGGTGGGTCAGAAAGGATCTTGCTGTGATTTATGTCATAGAGTGTTCTGCCTATGTTTTCCTCTAAGAGTTTGATAGTTTCTGGTCTTACATTTAGGTCTTGAATCCATTTTGAGCTTATTTTTGTGTATGGTGTTAGGGAGTGATCTAATCTCATGCTTTTACATGTACCTGTCCAGTTTTCCCAGCACCATTTATTGAAGAGGCTGTCCTTTCTTCACTGTACATTCCTGCCACCTTTATCAAAGATAAGGTGTCCATATGTGCGTGGGTTTATCTCTGGGCTTTCTATCCTGTTCCGTTGATCTATCTTTCTGTTTTTGTGCCAGTACCATACTGTCTTGATTACTGTAGCTTTGTAGTATAGTCTGAAGTCAGGGAGCCTGATTCCTCCAGCTCCTTTTTTCGTTCTCAAGATTGCTTTGGCTATTCGGGGTCTTTTGTGTTTCCATACAAACTGCGAAATTTTTTGATCTAGTTCTGTGAAAAATGCCAGTGGTAGTTTGGTAGGGATTGCATTGAATCTGTAGATTGCTTTGGATAGTAGAGTCATTTTCACAATGTTGATTCTTCCCATCCAAGAACATGGTATATCTCTCTATCTATTTTTATCATCTTTAATTTCTTTCATCAGTGTCTTATAATTTTCTGCATACAGGTCTTTTGTCTCCTTAGGTAGGTTTATTCCTAGATATTTTATTCTTTTTGTTGCAATGGTAAATGGGAGTGTTTTCTTGATTTCACTTTCAGATTTTTCATCATTAGTATATAGGAATGCCAGAGATTTCTGTGCATTAATTTTGTATCCTGCTACTTTACCAAATTCATTGATTAGCTCTAGTAGTTTTCTGGTAGCCTCTTTAGGATTCTATATGTATAGTATCATGTCATCTGCAAACAGTCATAGCTTTACTTCTTCTTTTCCAATTTGGATTCTTTTTATTTCCTTTTTTTCTCTGATTGCTGTGGTTAAAACTTCCAAAGCTATGTTGAATAAGAGTGGTGAGAGTGGGCAACCTTGTGTTGTTCCTGATCTTAGTGGAAATGCTTTCAGTTTTTCACCATTGAGGATGATGTTTGCTGTGGGCTTGTCATATATGGCCTTTATTATGTTGAGGAACGTTCACTCTATGCCTACTTTCTGCAGGGTTTTTATCATAAATGGGTGTTGAATTTTGTCGAAAGCTTTCTCTGCATCTATTGAGATGATCATATGGTTTTTCTCCTTCAATTCATTAATATGGTTTATCACATTGATAGATTTGTGTATATTGAAGAATCCTTGCATTCCTGGAATAAACCGTACTTGATCATGGTGTATGATCCTTTTAATATGCTGTTGGATTCTGTTTGCTAGTATTTTGTTGAGGATTTTTGCATCTATGTTCATCAGTGATATTGGCCTGTAGTTTTCTTTCTTTGTGACATCCTTGTCTGGTTTTGGTATCAAGGTGATGGTGGCCTCGTAGAAGGAATTTGGGAGTGTTCCTCCCTCTGCTATATTTTGGAAGAGTTTCAGAAGGATAGGTGTTAGCTCTTCTCTAAACGTTTGATAGAATTCACCTGTGAAGCCATCTGGTCCTGGGCTTTTGTTTGTTGGAAGGTTTTTAATCACAGTTTCAATTTCAGTGCTTGTGATTGGTCTGTTCATATTTTCTATTTCTTCCTGATTCAGTCTTGGCAGGTTGTGCATTTCTAAGAATTTGTCCATTTCTTCCAGGTTGTACATTTTATTGGCATAGAGTTGCTTGTAGTAATCTCTCAAGATTTTTTTTATTTCTGCAGTGTCACTTGTTACTTCTCCTTTTTCATTTCTAATTCTATTGATTTGAGTCTTCTCCTTTCTTTTCTTGATGAGTCTGGCTAGTGGTTTATCTATTTTGTTTATCTTCTCAAAGAACCACCTTTTAGTTTTATTGATCTTTTCTATTGTTTCCTTCATTTCTTTTTCATTATTTCTCATCTGATTTTTATGATTTCATTCCTTTTGCTAGCTTTGGGGCTTTTTTATTCTTCTTTCTCTAATTGTTTGAGGTGCAAGGTTAGGTTGTTTATTCGAGATGTTTCCTGCTTCTTAAGGTGGGCTTGTATTGCTATAAACTTCCCCCTTAGAACTGCTTTTGCTGCATCGCATAGGTTTTCGGTCGTTGTGTCTCCATTGTCATATGTTTCTACGTATTTTTTTATTTCCTCTTTGAGTTCTTCAGTGATCACTTCATTATTAAATAGTGTATTGTTTAGCCTCCATGTGTTTGTATCTTTTACAGATCTTTTCCTGTAATTGATATCTAGTCTCATGGCGTTGTGGTCTGAAAAGATACTTGATACAATTTCAATTTTCTTAAATTTACCAAGGCTTGATTTGTGACTCAAGATATGATCTATCCTGGAGAATGTTCTATGAGCACTTGAGAAAAATGTGTATTCTGTTGTTTTTGGATGGAGTGTCATATAAATATCAATTAAGTCCATCTTGTTTAATATATCATTTAAAGCTTGTGTTTCCTTATTTATTTTCATTTTGGATGATCTGTCCATGGGTGAAGGTGGGGTGTTAAAGTCCCCTACTATGAATGTGTTACTGCCGATCTCCCCTTTTATGGCTGTTAGTAGTTGCCTTATGTATTGAGGTGCTCCTATGTTGGGTGCATAAATATTTACAATTGTTATATCTTCTTCTTGGATCGATCCCTTGATCATTATGTAGTGTCCTTCTTTGTCTCTCTTAATAGTCCTTATTTTAAAGTCTATTTTGTCTGATATGAGAACTGCTACTCCAGCTTTATTTTGGTTTACATTTGCATGGAATAACTTTTTCCATCCCCTTACTTTCAGTCTGTATGTGTCTCTAGGTCTGAAGTGGGTCTCTTGTAGACAGCATATATAAGGGTCTTGTTTTTGTATCCATTCAGCCAATCTGTGTCTTTTGGTGGCAGCATTTAGTCCATTTACATTTAAGGTTATTTTCGATATGTATGTTCCTATTCCCATTTTTTAAATTGTTTTGGATTCGTTATTATAGGTCTTTTCCTTCTCTTGTGTTTGTTGTCTAGGAAGTTCCCTTAGCATTGTTGTAAAGCTGGTTTGGTGGTGCTGAACTCTCTCAGCTTTTGCTTGTCTGTAAAGGTTTTAATTTCTCCATCAAATCTGAATGAGATCCTTGCTGGGTAGAGTAATCTTGGTTGCAGGTTTTTCTCCTTCATCACTTTCAGTATGTCCTGCCACTCCCTTCTGGCTTGTAGGGTTTCTGCTGAGAGATGAGCTCTTAACCTTATGGGGATTCCCTTGTGTGTTATTTGTTGATTTTCCCTTGCTGCTTTTAATATGCTTTCTTTGTATTTAATGTTTGACAGTTTCATCAATATGTGTCTTGGCGTATTTCTCCTTGGATTTATCCTGTATGGGACTCTCTGTGCTTCCTGGACTTGATTAACTATTTCCTTTCCCATATTAGGGAAGTATTCAACTATAATCTCTTCAAATATTTTCTCAGTCCCTTTCTTTATCTTTTCTTCTTCTGGAACACCTATAATTCAAATGTTGGTGCATTTAATGTTGTCCCAGAAGTCTCTGAGACTGTCCTCAGTTCTTTTCATTCTTTTTTCTTTATTCTGCTCTGCAGTAGTTATTTCCACTATTTTATCTTCCAGGTCACTTATCCGTTCTTCTGCCTCAGTTATTCTGCTATTGGTCCCATCTAGAGTACTTTTAATTTCATTTATTGCGCTGTTCATCGTTGCTTGTTTCATCTTTATTTCTTCTAGGTCCTTGTTAACTGATTCTTGCATTTTGTCCATTTTATTTCCAAGATTTCAGATCATCCTTACTATCATTATTCTGAATTCTTTTCAGGTAGATTGCCTATTTCCTCTTCATTTGTTAGGTCTGGTGGGTTTTTATCTTGCTCCTTCATCCGCTGTGTGATTTTCTGTCTTCTCATTTTGCTTATCTTACTGTGTTTGGGGTCTCCTGTTTGCCGGCTGCAGGTTCATAGTTCCCGTTGTTTTTGATGTCTGTCTCCAGTGGCTAAGGTTGTTTCAGTGGGTTGTGTAGGCTTCCTGGTGGAGGGGACTAGTGCCTGTGTTGTGCTGGATGAGGCTGGATCTTGTCTCTCTAGTGGGCAGGTTCACGTCTGGTGGTGTGTTTTGGGGTGTCTGTGGCCTTATTATGATTTTAGGCAGCCTCTCTGCTAATGGGTGGGGTTGTGTTCCTGTTTTGCTAGTTGTTTGGCATAGGTTGTCCAGCACTGTGGCTTGCTGGTCGTTGAATGAAGCTGGGTGCTGGTGTTAAGATGGAGGTCTCTGGGAGATTTCCACCGTTTAATATTATGTGGAGCTGGGAGGTCTCTTGTTGACCAGTGTCTTGAAGTTGGCTCTCCTACCTCAGAGGCAGAGCCCTGACTCCTGGGCTGGAGCACCAAGAGCCTTTCATCCACACGGCTCAGAATAAAAGGGAGAAAAAGTGGAGAGAATTAGTAGAAGTATGAGGAAAGAAAGAAGGAAAGGAGGAAAGGAAGGAAGGAAGAAAGAAGCAAAGAAGGAAAGAAAGGAGGGAGGGAGGGAGGGAGGAAGGAAGGAAAGAAGGAAGGAGGGAAAGAAGGAAAAAAGACAGAAAGAAAGAAGATACAGTAAAAATAAAATAAAGTATAATATAGTTATTGAATTAAAAAATATTTAGAAAAAAAAAAAAAGGGACGGATAGAACCTTAGGACAAATGTTGGAAGCAAAGCCATACAGAGAAAATGTTACACAGAAGCATACACATACACACTCACAAAAAGAGGTAAAAGGGAGAAAATCATAAATCTTGCTCTCAGAGACCACCTCCTCAATTTGGGGTGATTCGTTGTCTAAAGGAGGGAAGGAAGGAAGGAAAGAAAGGAAGAAAGAATGAAGGTAAAGTATAATAAAGTTATTATAATTAAAAGTAATTATTAAGAAAAAATAATTTTTTTAAAAAAACCATGGATGGATAGAGCCCTAGGACAAATGGTGGAAGCAAGACTATACAGACAAGATCTCACACAGAAGCATACACGTACACATTCACAAAAAGAGGGAAAGGGAAAAAAATCATAGATCTCGCTCCTAACTTCCACCTCTTCAATTTGGGATCATTCCTTGTCTATTCAGGTATTCCACAGATGCAGGGTATATCAAGTTGATTGTGGAGCTTTAATCCGCTGCTTCTGAGGCTGCTGGGAGAGATTTCCCTTTCTCTTCTCTGTTCTCACAGCTCACAGGAGCTCAGCTTTGGATTTGGCCCTGCCTCTGCGTGTAGGTCGCTGGAGGGCGTCTGATTTTTGCTGACAGGATGGGGTTAAAGGAGCCGCTGAATCGGGGGCTCCGGCTCACTCAGGCCGGGGGTGGAGGGGGGGAGGGAGGGGCACTGCGTGCGGGGCGGGCCTGCGGCGGCAGAGGCCAGCGTGACGTTCCTCCAGCCTGAGGCCCGCCGTGCGTTCTTCCGGGGACGTTGTCCCTGGATCCCGGGAACCTGGTAGCGGCGGGCTGCACAGGCTCCGTGGAAAAGCGGTGTGGAGAGTGACCTGTGCTCGCACACAGGCCCCTTGATGGCGGCAGCAGCAGCCTTAGCGTCTCCCTCCCGTCTCTGGGGTCCGCACTTTTAGCCGCGGCTCGCGCCCGTCTCTGGGGTTCGCGCTTTTAGCCGCGGCTCGCGCCCGTCTCTGGAGTTCCTTTAAGCAGAGCTCTTAAACCCCTCTCCTCGCGCACCAAGAAACAAAGAGGGAAGAAAAAGTCTCTTGCCTCTTCGGCAGGTGCAGACTTTTCCCGGACTCCCTCCCGGCTAGTCGTGGTGCACTAACCCCTTCAGGCTATGTTCAAGCCGCCAACCCCAGTCCTCTCCCTGCTCTCTGTCCGAAACCGAAACCCGAGCCTCAGCTCCCAGCCCCGCCCGCCCCGGCGGGTGAGCAGACAAGCCTCTTGGGCTGGTGAGTGCAGGTCGGCACTGATCCTCTGTGTGGGAATCTCCCTGCTTTGTCCTCCGCACTCATCGCTGTGCACTCCTCCGCGGTCCCGAAGCTCCCCCCTCCGCCTCCCACAGTCTCTGCCCGCGAAGGGGCTTCCTAGTGTGTGGAAACTTTTCCTCCTTCACAGCTCCCTCCCACTGGTGCAGGTGCCATCCTTATTCTTTTGTCTCTGTTTTTTCTTTTTTTCTTTTGCCCTACCCAGGTATGTGGGGAGTTTCTTGCCTTTTGGGAGGTCTGAAGTCTTCTGCCAGCCTTCAGTAGGTGTTCTGTGGGAGTTGTTCCACGTGTAGATGTATTTCTGGTGTATCCGTGGGGAGGAAGGCGATCTCCGCTTCTTACTCTTCCGCCATCTTCAAGGTCCCCCTAAACTCTTAATTCACTGAATTTCATTCAAGCAAAACACAGTCCTCTAAGTGAAACATCAAACAGAAACATTTATTGAATGTGTCAGGCATTGTGCTAAGGAAATAATGCTGAATAAAACAATCTTAGCATTCAGGGATCCCAGAATACAAGGACAGAGGTGGCAAAAATGAATAGATGATTACTCCACAATGTATGTTATGAAAGGGATGATAAAGAGGACATATTCTGGGTAAACATAAAAAAACCATAGAGAATCAGGTAAGGTCTGTTGGAATAAATGCCTTCAGACCTGACATTTAAAGTATGTTAGTGAGTAAGGAAAAGACTGCAGAAAAAGTGGGCATTCTGAGGCAAGGCATGGACAAGAGAAATACCATGGTTTGTGAAGGGCACCATAAGCATTTTGTTGCTTGAATGAGGGAGTAAGGGGATGAAGCCGGAGAGCTTAGATGGAATTAGATCATGGAATCTCTCATATTCCCAATTAAAAAGACTGAAATTTATCTAAGAAGTGATAAATAGGAACATTTGAAGAAAATTAAACCCTGAATAAAACTAGAGTTCTGTGATTAAAAAAGAAGTGCAGAGAGAAACAAAGCCTAGATAACAAATGATATCTGCCACTACACTATAACATATTTGTACAAAATTGATTACAATCAAAAGCAAGGAAATGACTGCTTCCATTGAGGGAAGGGGCAGGATTTTAAAAAGATAGTTTCAGTCTTAAGGAATATGCAAAATTTCACCAGCAGAGCCTGGATGTTGAACTAAGCAAACAATATGCAAAGAAACGAGAAAACAAGTAATGATACATAACTGATAACATGACAAGGAGGCAACAAGTCCTGTGTGAGGATGGATTTCCTCACTAGCTTTTTAAAACAAGTTCTAGTGGTCAGTTATACAAAAAATGTCTCCATTTTTATATGCAGTTCTGTCTTAATGATGTGAATATACAATGATCATAGTAGTTATCCTTTTTTATGTATTGTATTATTATGTTTTGTAAAAGTTCAAGTCAACTCCAGAGGACATCTTCTTAGGTTTCCAAGATGACTAAGCTAAAGAAATGAATTTACATTTATTTAGCTTAGCCAAGACATTTCCATCAAGGTACACCTTCACTGGGTAGCTCACTGACCTAAAGATTTTTCATTTAAATGTGCTTAAGAGCATCAGAAATTATAATTTGGTCTCATTAAAAGCTCAGCTTAGCTAAACTTCCACTTAGAACAAGAAAACTGGAAGGAGCATTGTTTCCACTCTAACAACTAGAAAAAACAGACTAAAAAATCACACATTTTCTTAAACCCATAAGAAAGCTAGTGTTGCATTGTAATAAAGTAGACTTGAAATCTAAAGAAAGATAGTTCTTTCATGGAAGAAATAGGACATGAACCCAGGATTACCTGTGACAGAGCATGGAGGAAAATAGGCCAGGTGCCATAAAAAGCAATAAGAATTTAACTACATTTTTAATACATTCCTAAAGGTAGAGTGCAGGCTGGCATAAGAGCTTGAGAGAATGGAACTCCTGGAAGCCACAGACACACAGGTATTTCCTTCACAGTCACAGGTTCTTCTTCACAAACCATCACTGGGTGCTTGCCAGAAAGATCTGGACCAGGGAAGAGGCCCTGGTGAGGCATGTCTAGGAAGACAGTTTGTCAGTTTCTTATAAACAATACAACAGAACAATCTCAGTCCTAAGTATTTACCCAAGAGAAGTTAGCACTTTTATTCACACAATATCCTATATGTGAATCTTTATAGTTGTTTTATTCAAACTACCCCAAACTGGAAACGGCCTAAATATCCATCAAATAGTGAATAGATAAACAAATTGTGATGCATCTGTAAAATGGAATAGTAGTCAATAACAGGAGGAAGCATACTTCTGATACACTCAACACCATGGATAAATTTCACATTCACTGTATACTATGTACAAGAAGGCAGAATGGAAAAGGTACATACTAAAACAATTTTATTTATATTACATTCTGAAGAGGAAAATATAGTGATAAAACACAGATCAGAGCTTTCTATAGGTTAGGGTGGAGTTAAGGTTTGACTTCAAAAGGGCATGGATGAATTTTTTTGAGGTGATGAAACCAAACTATTCTGTATTTTGATTGCATTAGCGGTTACATGAATGCATGCATTTGTCCATATCATAGAACTATACACTAAAAAGGGTGAATTTTGCTGTATGTAAATTACATCCTAATGAAAATAAAATAATATAATGAAACCTCCTCTTCTTTTATAAATTGAGCATTGTCCCTGGCTTGATGAGCGAGAAGAGAAGCATGAAAAGCAATTTTAGTTTTAGAGGTCAACCAAATACCAGTGTAACTGTTTTCATCATAATTCTGCTCTTTTCTTTAAAACTAAGCTGTAAATAGCTGAAGAGTCTATTTGGAAAGCTCAATTCAAAATAGCAAGTTGAATTGGTAGGGAATGCAATTTAGGCTTATATATTTAAATTTGCAGCAATATTCTAGAAATACTGAGTAAAATACAAAATACTTTAAACAAAATATTGCATATTTAAAACAAAAAGAATAATAATTCTATACTAGTTTTTAATCAGCTTTTTAATTTTAGGACCAATAAAAGATTTTGAGTAAGTGCTACTACCATGTAATTTTAGAAAAAAAAATTTCATTCTAGTAACTTAATGTAAAATTCAAACGAAAAAGTTTGTGTGTGTGTGTGCATGTGTATGTGTATACATGTGTGTGCATGTGGGGTTAGCTTACATTTCCCTAAACTGCTAACTGGGAAAGTATCTCTACTACAGATTAAATTTGTTGTGAAATGCAAACACAGTGCCCTTTGGCCTCCTGAAAAATAGATGCTTATGCCATCTATAATTTTCTCTTGATTATTATTTGCATGAAGGCAATGCAACCAGGATTGTTGTTATGAGTGAGAAAAATGTAAAGATCTTAATAATGTTCTTTCTGCCCCAATATTGAAGAAAACAGTAAAATGAATATTTTTGTTCCTAGTTGAGTACAAAGGAACACTCTAGCCCACCTGAAATCACAGATGTCATATGGGGAGCAATTGCACTTTCCACAGTGTATAACTACTTGGCAGACTCTTCCAGAAGCAGTTGGTGAGACTAGCAGTTCTTGAACTGCCCTGAGGGCTGTCATATGCCTTAGTGGTTGTTGAATTAATGGTCTGCTCAGCTCTCCTGACCCCAAATTCTTTAGTTTGCTTAGAGTACCAAGCTAAATGAATAAAAACGAAATTAAAGTAAAATCATTTTATTTCAGCAGTCTCATGAAATTAAATCACCACCATTCTCAGATTTGATATTTTGTGATTGGTGTGTCATAGAGTAAAATAACTGAAAGTATACAATTTATCTTGCTATTTAATGTGATCAGGGCCATCTCTTTGATCCCTCATTTATTGAGCAGGCACTGTATGCTTTCCATTGTAATAGGCACTAGTGTACATAACTTGAAAAAGGCATGGACCTTGTGCCCAAGGACTGAAGGCAAGACAAACATGAAACAAAATTGATGCATCACTGCCCAGTGAAGTTTTATACATATGTGAACATGAAGCCATGAAACACAAGGAAAAGAAAACTAAATCTCCATCCAGACACCTGAAAAAGTTACACAGAGTTTGGATATAATTGATCTGAGTGCCAAAGAATAAATATGAGTTTGCTAGACGGAGAAAAAGAAAAAAGCATTTCAGTCAGACAAAAACAATTATATGGGAAGGGAAAATATGTGCTGGAAAAATGGTGAAATATTAGTAATAAATAAGGAGAAATGTATTGAAGATGTTGCAGGATACAAGATATATTTAGTTATAAAAAAAATTGAGAAATACTGTTTATGTTTATTGTAGACATTGCTCTTCTGTTGCAAGGCACAGAGAACCCTAAATAGACAAACTGAGGGAATGATAAAAAGAAATTTATTTGTATGTAAGGACAGAAAACACAATATAGCCAGACCTCATGTGTACTACAAATCCCACAGGAATCTGTATTCTCTCTTCATTGCTCAGTGAACACATGGCCCTCATTAACCTTGAAATTTTAGTGGCTTAATACAGTAATAACTTATTATTGACTCAATAAAATGATGGCATTCAGGGAATCTTCCTCTGTTTGGGGGCACTGAAATCAGAAATATGTAGCCTTCAGGTCATAATGTCGGGGGAGCAAAGTCTAAATGAACACACAGAATACTATTAAGGACCAGGCCTACAAAATTTTCACTCACATCACATTGTCTGTAACCCAGTCAGTTAATCTAACAGCCAGGAAGTTTAGAGAATGGGCTTCTAAAAAGGAAAATAAAATAATATTTGACAAAGAGTACATACCTTTGTTGCTGCCAAAATTGTAATCTCCAAGATATTTATAGGTGATACCATTGCCTTTATATTACTTGCACTTTAGATAAAGTTCTCTTTAGAACTTTAGTTCTAAAGTTCTCTTTAGAACTTTAAAGTTCTCTCTGTTTTCTCATATTCACTATTATTGTCTCTGCTGCAGTAATTGATCCCAAAGTTTTAATTGATATTCATAACCTCCTTCTTTTGCTGGCTATTCTAGATGCTACTCACCCTCAGTTAACAATTCTGCTGATCTAGGGTTTCAGATCTTCATCCATGGTGGGATAACTCAGATTTTCATCCTGGTTACCATACCCTTTCAGACCATACTTCCTGTAATTTTCCACCTAAATTTATCACTGAGCATGAGAGAATCAAGAGGAACCTCAGTGTGTCCTGATTTCAGACACACTCCTCCCTACCCCAGTAGCATAGTAGCAACACTTTCACCTCAATATAGTAAGTCAACTACTTCTTCTAGAGTAGTAATTCCTTTCTTTCCCTGCTAGTCCACTGGCATAGCAGTGGACAAAATAACCAGTGGCAGATAGACCTCCAGGCTTAAGAGAGCCGTATTGTGTGCCCTGGTAGAAGTGCCCTCCCTCTAAAACTGGAACTCTAGTTAAGTTTGGAGGAAAAGTGGTAAAAATTACCCAAATGTGTCAATAGTATTCACTGATGGTGAAAAGTATGTACTCCTACTTTTACTCTCAGAGACATCTGTTCTACTGTTGAGGGTATAGTACCATACAATAGCTGTTGGCTTAGACTTGAATTCCACAAGGATTCATCCCAAAGAGTTCAATTCAAATGTATCTTTTCTGAAGTCATTCTAATGTTCTATCAAGAAATAGTTTCTAAATGATGCAGTATAATATAGGACAAATGGATCTCATGTTCCTATATTTAAATATTTCTTTCACTATCAAATAGGCTCATTAACCCAAAACTATGTTATGATAATTCCATGATCATAAATTTGATACTTTGTGAACCTGAGATAGTGATGCTAGCTGAGACAGTGAAGATAAACCTATATCCAGAAAGCATGTTAACCATGTTCTTGCATGCAGTATCTGAAATAAGGAAGAAAATGAGAATTATGTCATGAGAAAATGGTCATTCTAAAATTTGTTTATTTCATTTTATTGTCATTGGTAACATGTTTCAAAGATTACTAAAGATAGATATTCTTTAATCCTGAGAGTTGTTGGTTGGATACTATTCCTATCAAACAATCATATCCTCTAATACAGCTTCTCATTTCATCTTGTAAACTAATTCATTTGATTCTGATTGATTGCTATCAAAGATCCATTTGTTAGACATCTACTACGTGTAAAGCACTTCGGTGGGTGCATGATCTGAAAAGCTCAAAATTTATTGGCAGAGATAAGAGACAATAGCAATAATACAAGACAAACTCATAGAAGAATAAACAGTATTATGGAAGCACTGATATGAGAATAATTTATTTTATCTAGGAAATTAGGAAATGATCACAGAAGAAGTGACAATTAGGTTGGGCAATGAAGAATGAGTTGAATCAAGTCATAAAAAGCTATAGGAGCAAAGATATGGAGGAATGAAAGTTTGTGATATGAAAGTGTGTGATATATTTGGGAAAGGGAGAATAACTCAGGGTTAGAATTCAGTATGAATAGAAGTAGTAGGGCATATAGAACCAGAAAAATATGTTAAATGACATATTATTAATATCTAATGTTTGTGAAAATATGTGACTATGTGGATGTCCTTGAAACAAAAGAAGTATGGAAAAAAGTGGCATGAAATCCTGGAGAGTTTTTGAGCCAGATTACAAAACTTTCAGTGGAATGATAAAGAAGTGATAAAAAACTATTGAGAACAAATAAAACATTTTTGAGAACACAAGTAACATAACTACTGAAGAAGGGGACAAGAGAGTGGAATCAGGAAAAACAACTACCAATTAATTAGATGAGGCCAGATAATACATTTAAAAACATATGAAGTATAGAGTAGCAAAAGGCAAGGATATAAGATAACAGATGTGATACTATCTTATAGTAAAGCAAATGTGAATTGCTGATAATAGCAGATATTGTAAGTGACTCACCCATCTCCCCTCAGCCTTTACCATCTCCGTGCACTCTGGAGCAAATTCCAACTGCCAATGCCTCTGATTTTTTGTTGCCAAGGTGTCCATGACCACCAGAGCCTGTTCTGCCTTCTAGATGGTTAGGCTAGAAGTACTGGTGGATCAATAGTCTTTAGGATCCCTTAACCAGTAGCTGATGGAACTATATGAATCATTACCCCCATCTCCCTTGTCCCCTGAGTGGAATAATTCTCAAGTCTTGTTCTTCTCTCTCTCCCTCAATTCTTCAATAAGTTTAAGTTCCAGGTGCTCACATGGTAACATACTTCTTATTGGCTTTACTCCCTTCCTTGTATTATCTATGTTCTCTCCAACGCTGTTCCCAGGTCACTCCCCAAATATACTACTTGCATTCTAATTATTTTTTTCAAGAACTTCTTGTAGGAGAACCCAAATTAAGACAGTTTTGCTGGAAGTAGTCCTACACATCCTCAGATTGAAACACTAACAAGGAATGTTTCTAGGAATATATCACCAATGATTCAATTGAAGTGGCTAGAGATAATTCCTGGCACACTTTAACATCACAATTACTAATGCTCTTACCTGAGAAGAATTAAGACAAAATATGAATAAAGTGGAATGCACTGGTGTATTGCCTTTCTATTGCATCCATAACAAGTTACTACAAATTTAGTGACTTAAAACAACACAACTTTATTTTCTTTGAGTTCTAAAGAAGACCAGTACAGATCTCAATAGACTATCAGGTGTCAGTAGGTTTGTGTTCCCTCTGGAGGTGCTAAGGGAGCATCCATTTTCTTGCCTTTTCAGCTTTTAAGAGGCAACCTACATTCCTTGTCTTCCTGTTATCTTCAAAACCAGTAATGTTGCCTGTCTCTCACTATTCTTCCATAGCCACATTTTCCTCTGACCCTACATAGGTCCTGCTTTTAAGAACCCATGTGATTGGGAAAGGAGTAGGGGGAGGGATAAATTAGGAGTTTAGGATTAAAATATACACACTACTATATATGAAATAGATAACTAACAAGGATCTACTGTATAGCACAGGGAACTATACTCAATATCTTATTATAACCTATAATGGGAAAGAACCTAAAAAAGAATATATATATATATATATATATATATATATATATATATATATATATATATATATAAAACTGAATCACTGTGCTGTACACCTGAAACTTATACAACATTGTGAATCAACTATATTTCAATAAAGATTTCAAAAAGAATGCGTGTAATTATAGTGGTTCTACACTGATAATAATATTACCATCTGAAGGTCATTAACTTAATCACATATGCAAATTCCCTTTTTCTATGTAAACTAACATTCACAAGTTCTGGGAATTAAGATGGAGACATTTGGAGGACATTATTCTGTCTACCCCAACTGGCTTGTGGAAAAAAGCAAACATTTAAGAGATATGTGGACAATGGTACTTACAAAGACTGGGTGATTTGTTGGTTTGAGTTAACTGTTATCAAAGCATAAAAGGAAAAAAATTGTAGATTCAGGTCAGGTATTAACAACACAACGTTAAATGTGAAAAATGGAAGCTATCTATGGTTACATTTAAAGAGACGGTTATCCCCTGCAGGCAGAAGGCAGACTGAGCTGAAAATGAGACTGGAATCTTATTGTGGTAGAAGCAGAGTTGAATTTATATCACCAATAAGTTTTATAGAAAGATAAAGATGTGATAGGCAAAGAGTGAGCAAAGGTATAGGAGAGGAACATAGGTGTGGACATGATTTAAAACTTTGAACAATCAAATTACTCTAAAATGTCTGGTTCTGCAGGAAGGAGTAGGCCATGTGGGTTTGAATTATTTTATTCTGAAAGTCCTCCAGGAAAAGAAATTTTCCCGGAATACAAATGGGAACCAATTGTCCTATGGTGGAAAAATGGTAATAAATTGCTCCTAATGAAGTGGCTGGTATTCAGTGTCTGTGAATGGCATGGCTCAAATAGAGCACAATGCAGACTGTTTTATGTTTTCAAGTGATATTTGAAAAGAAGACAGAACAAAACTTAAGTCCAGTGACAAGCAATAAAAATGAGTAAATGCATAGAATTAAGTTCCCAAGGTTAAGGAAGTAAGAATTGTTTATCAAAAGAAAAAAAAAAAATAAGGGCCCAAGATAGCGTTATCTCAAAGATCTAAAAGTATATATTGGGTCCATTGTTCTCTCTCAAAATTGCTTTGGCTATTCAGGGTCTTTGTGTTTCCACACAAATTTTAAAAATTTTTATTCTAATTCTGTGAAGAATGCCACTGGTAATTTCATAGGGTTTGCATTGAATCTGTAGATTGCTTTGGGTAGTATAGTCATTTTCACAATATTGATTCCTCCAATCAAAGAACATGGCATATTTCTCCATCTGTTTATACGATCTTTGATTTCTTTCATCAGTGTTTTATACTTTTCTGAATAGAGATCTTTTGCTAGGTAGGTTTATTCCTAGGTATTTTATTCTTCCCATTGTGATGGTAAATGGGATTGTTTCCTTAACTTTTCTTTCTGATTTTCTGTTTTTAGTGTATAGGAATGCAAGAGATTTCTGTGCATTAATTTTTTATCCTGAAACCTTACCAAATTCATTGATTAGTTCTAGTAGTTTTCTGGTCACATCTTTAGGATTTTCTATGTATAATATCATGTCATCCGCAAACAGTTTTACTTCTTCTTTTCCAATTTATTTTTATTTCTTTTTCTTCTCTGATTGCCATGGCTAGTACTTCTAAAACTATATTGAGTAAGAATGGTGAGAGTGGACATCCTTGTCTTGTTCCTGATCTTAGTGGAAATCCTTTCAGATTTTCACCATTGAGAATGAAGTTTGCTGTGGGTTTGTCAAATATGGTCTTTATTATGTTAAGGTAGGTTCTCTCTATGCTCATTTTCTGGAGAGTTTTTATTATAAATGGGTGTAGAATTTTGTGAAAAGCTTTTTCTGCATCTACTGAGATGGTCATATGGTTTTTATTCCTTAATTTGTTAGTATGGTGTATCACATTGATTGATATGCATATACTGAAGAATCTATGCATTCCTGGGATAAATCCTACTTTATCATGGTGTATGATGCTTTTAATGTGTGGTTGGGTTCTGATTGCTGGTATTTTGTTGAGGATTTTTACATCTATTTTCATCAGTGATATTGGTCTATCAGGTTACCTGACTTCAAACTATGCTACAAAGGTACAGTAACGCACTGGCACAAAAACAGAAATATATATCAACAGTACAGAATAGAAAGCTCAGAGATAAACCCATGCACATATGGTCACCTAATTTATGACAAAGGAGGCAAGAACATACAATGGAGAAAAGACAGCCTCTTCAATAAGTGATTCTGGGAAAACTGGACAGCTACATGTAAAAGAATGAAATTAGAACACTCCCTAACACCATACACAAAAATAAACTCAAAATGGATTAAAGACCTAAATGTAAGACCAGATATTATTAAACTGTTAGAGGAAATCAGAGGCAAAACACTCTTTGACATAAATCACAGCAATATCTTTATGCTTCCTCCTCCCAGAGTAGTGGAAATAAAAAACGTAATAAACAAATGAACCTAATTAAACTCAAAAGCTTTTGCATAGCAAAGGAAACCATAAACAAGATGAAAAGACAACTCTCAGGATGGGAGAAAATATTTTCAAATGAAGCAATGGACAAAGGATTAATCTCCAAAATATACAAGCAGCTAATGGAGGTCAATATCAAAAATAACAAAATAACCCAATTATAAAAATGAGTGGAAGTTCTAAACAGACATTTCACCAAAGAAGACATACAGGTGGTCCAGAGGCACATGGAAAGATGCTCAAAATACCTAGGAATAAACCTGTCTAAGGAGCCAAAATACTTGTAGTCAGAAAGCTATAAAAGAGTGATGAAAGAAATCAAAGATGACATAAACACATGGAGAAATATACCATGTTCTTGGATTGGAAGAATCAATACTGTGAAAATGACTATACTGTCTAAAGCAATCTACAGATTGAATGCAATACCTGTCTAACTACCAATGGCATTCTTCAGAGAATTAGAACAAAAAATCTGACAATTTGTATGGAAAAATAAAAGACCCTGAATAGCCAAAGCAATCTTGAGAAAGAAAAATGGAGTTGGAGGAATCAGGCTTCCCGATTTCAAACTATACTACAAAGCTACAGTAATCAAGACAGTATGGTACTGACATAAAAACAGAAATATAGATCAATGATACAGGGTAGAATGCCCAGAGATAAACTGATGCATATATAGGCACCTAACTTATGACAAAGGAGCCAAGAACATACAATGGAGAAAAGACAGCCTCTTCAATAAGTGGTGCTGGGAAAACTGGGCAGCTACATGCAAAAGAATGAAATTAGAACACTACCTAACATCATACACAAAAATAAACTCCAAATGGATTAAATACTTAAATGTAAGAC
Source organism: Phocoena phocoena (assembly GCF_963924675.1). Classification (NCBI taxonomy): domain Eukaryota; kingdom Metazoa; phylum Chordata; class Mammalia; order Artiodactyla; family Phocoenidae; genus Phocoena; species Phocoena phocoena. The sequence goes on from NC_089226.1 coordinate 29,113,566, forward strand.
CAGACAATATAAAACTTTTAGAGGAAAACATAGGAAAAACACTCTTTGACATAAAGCACAGCAAGATCTTTTATGACCCCCCTCTTAGAATAAAGGAAATAAAAACAAAAATAAACAAATGGGACTTAAACTTAAAAGCTGTTGCACAGCAAAGGAAACCATAAACAAGACAGAAAGACAACCCTCAGAATGGAAGAAAATATTTGCAAATGAAACAACAGACAAAGGATTAATCTCCAAAATACACAAACAGCTCATGGAGCTCAATACCAAAAAAACAAACAATCCAATTAAAAAATGGACAGGAGACCTAAATAGACATTTCACCAAAGAAGACATACAGATGGCCAAGAAGCACATGAAAAGATGCTCAACATCACTAATTATCTGAGAAATGTAAATCAGAACTACAATGAGGTATCACTTCATGCCAGTCAGAATGGTCATTATTAACAAAGCTAGATACAATAAATGCTGGAAAGGCTGTGGAGAAAATGGACCCCTCCTACACTGTTGGTGGGAATGAAAATTGATACAGCCACTATGGAAAACAGTATGGAAGTTCCTTAGAAAACTAAAAATAGAACTACCATATGACCCAGAAATCCCACTGCTGGGCACATATGCTGAGAAAATCATAATACAAAAAGAGGCATGCATCACAATGTTCATTGAAGCACTATTCACTATAGCCAGGACATGGAACCACTCTAAATGTCCACTGACAGATGAATGGTTAAAGAAGATGTGGCACATATATACAATGGAATATTATTCAGCCATAAAAAGAAATGAAATTGAGTTACCTGTAGTGAAGTGTATGGAACTAGAGACTGTCATACAGAGTGAAGAAAGTCAGAAAGAGAAAAATAAATACTGTATGCTAATGCATATATATGGAATCTAAAAAAAAAAAAAAAAAGGTACTAATGAACTTAGTTTCAGGGCAGGAATAAAGAGGTATACCTAGAGAATGGATTTGATGACATGAGGTGGGAGGGCGAAGCTGGGGCAAAGTGAGAGTAACTTTGACATATATACACTACCAGATGTAAAGTAGTTGGCTGGTGGGGAGCAGCAGCATAGCACAGGGAGATCAGCTTGGTGCTTTACTATGACTTAGAGGGGTGGGATAAGGAGGATGGGAGGGAGTTTCAAGAGGGAGGGGATATGGGGACACATGTATGCATATGGCTGATTTGTTTTGTTGTGCAACAGAAACTAAAATGGTATTGTGAAGCAATTATACTCCAATAAAGATCTATTCAAAAATCTACAAACAATAAATGCTGGAAAGGGTGTGGAGAAAAGGGAACACACTTTGCACTGTTGGTAGGAATGTAAATTGATACAGCCACTGTGGACAGCAGTATGGAGTTTCCATATAAAACTAAAAGTAGAACTACCATATGACCCAGCAATCCCACTACTGGGCATATACCCTAAGAAAACTATAATTCAAAGGGACACATGTACCCCAGTGTTCATTGCAGCCGTATTTGCAATAGCCAGGGTATGGAAACAATGTAAATGTCTAATGACAGAGGAATGGAAAAAGAAGATGTGGTACATATGTACAACGGAATATTACTCAGCCATAAAAAGGAATGAAATTGGGTCATTTGTAGGCATATGGATGGACCTAGAGTCTGCCATACAGAGTGAAGTAAGCCAGAAAGAGAAAACCAAATATCGTATATTAATGCATATATGTGGGATCTAGAAAAATGGTACAGATAAACCTATTTGCAGGGCAGGAATAGAGATGTAGATGTAGAGAATGGACATATGGACACAGAGGAGGAAGGGAAGGGTGGGAAGAATTGGGAGATTAGGACTGACATATATACACTACCATACGTAAAATAGATAGCTAGCTGAAACATGCTATAAAGCACAGGAAGCTCAGCTTGGTGCTCTGTGATGACCTAGATACATGAGATGAGGTGAGTGGGAGGGAGGTCCAAGAGAGAGGGGATATAGGTATACACATAGCTGATTCACTTCATTGTACAGCAGAAACTAATGCAACATTGTAAAGCAATTATACTCCAATTAAAAAAAAAGTATACTAAGGGTTATTTATTAAGTGAGTGTGCTGATCAACTGACCTCTATTTGAACAACAAAAAATGAAAAGTAAATTTCTCTAAGAATTTTCTTAGATATAAGTTGAATATGTTTGATTACTAGAATTATTCATTTGTCAAATAAACAAAAAAGATTTGGTGAGGCACGTTTTGCCTGGACACCTTTCACAATGCTTAAATGGATAGATTAGACGTTTACCTACCTGGAGACATGAGAATGGATCCATGGCTTTCAAATTCTAAGACTTTTTTTTAACAGTAAAAGATGATTTGGATCATATATCAGATTTCCAAAGCCAAAGTGAAGGGAAACATTGATCCATTATTAATTTCATAAATATATTGATTGATATATTTCACCAGTGATGGTGAAAAAATCAAGATACATTGGCCAAACTCTTGAGTTTTATTTCACCTCTTCTTTGACCTTCTAATTGGGATTTAGGGATATTGAAGTTATTTATATTATAATATCATAAATGAAAACAAATGGTTTATTGTAACAGTGATCTGTGTATTTTGTATTTGTGGGTATTGAATAGTTCAGATTTAAACCTGAAGAGAATGTTCTTGTTGAAAGGTGGCAAGAAATAGCTAGGGTAAGGTGTCTGCTGTTGGGTATGCAGAAAACTGTCAAGAGTAAATCTCTCACTCCCAAATTATTGTGAACTGTGGTTATTTGGACAGCCAGAGGGAGGCAGGAGATTAAAAAAAAAAAAAAAAAAAAAAAAAAAAACACACTAAGAAGCAAGCTGTAAGAATATCAATGGAGTGACCGCAACAGTGAAATATGATGAACAAACTTATAGGCATAGTTTATGTGAAAAGATTCTCCATATAATAGAGACTGTGAGTATTATGGCAATGTTATAAGCTGTAGGATAACTGTAAGATAATGTGATATTGTAGATTATTTTGATTTGTATGTTGTATGTGTATATGTGTGAATAGATATTTATTTCATTTTTATATGACAAAAGGAAAGAGCTTATATGAATTGTATGCTTATTATACTTCCTATTGTGCACTTTGAATGGATCTTTTACCAGTGCTGATTGTGTAACAGCATGCCTAAACCAGTTGGAAAATACTGGTTAACTGACAAAAAAAATATTTTCCATAGTTGGATACATTACTTTATACATTTGTTAATATTTCCTCAAATCTCAATAGAAACATCTTTAAGTATTGAGAAATTCTAAAGAGCATGGTGTTAGATAAATTTTTGCAAAAATCTAATTTTTACTTGAAAGCGTCAGTCTTTTCATTTGCAGAAAATACTATCAGATGTTTTCCTAAGGTGGCAGGTTTGCTTCATCTTTTGTCTTGTTGAGTTTCTTTTAGAATATATCAGCAAAATATTCAATTCTGAATAATCATAATTTGTCAACCTGTTGTATCTTCAAGTAAAATGGTGCTTTATGAATAAAGGGACTAGTTCAGCTAGCAACTGAAACCATCACACAAGGGCTTTACTTAGAGACAAACATCAGAAGAGTTTTATAAATATTCCTCGTTTTGTTACACAGAATATTAAAGTGACATATATACTCAAGGGCCAATATTAATAGAACTAATAGTTTTTATCATTTTATCAAAGACATTCATAAGTAAAATTGCTTTCTCTGCATGTGTGTGTGTGTGTGTGTGTGTGTGTGTGCATGCATGTTGCATTACAGTGAGGAATATAATGACTGAAATTTTTTGCCACTGCCTTGATTTATGATGTCACCAGCAGCTGTATCAGCAAATGTGAAAACGTCAGCACAGTAAAATAGACACAGAGTGTTTTAGTGTTATTATAAAAATCACTCTGACCTTGAGGAGTCTCTGAATGATTTCCAATGCCTTAAGTGGACTATGGATACCTGTCAATGTCTGGCCCACTACCTAAGGTGGGTCTCTGGTAGGGGAAGGGTGTATCTTCAGATTTGAATCCTATTAGTGACTGTGACTGGCCCAGTACATTTGTCCCTGTGCTAAAAATAACACCTAGAGAAACAGCCAACACTAATGTAGATGATACACAATGCTACGTTAGAGGCTACCACACTAACCTGTACTCTTTCTTTGTTTAAATCTAGTATCTCCAGATTGAGTGTCTAATCTCTTCATTCTAGACCTCTGACCCCAAGTCTGTTTCTTGGTTTCTTGATCTCAACTTATTTTTTCTGCCTATCACATGAATAATATTTTTAGTAAGTTTCCAGTTCATCCTTAAACTGGGATTTCTCTCACCAGTGCACATCCCTCCTAAGTTATTCCCTTTCTCTGGATGCTTGTGGGAAATCACAGAAAGTCTATGGCTGAACTTTCATCAGTATCCTAATGCCTACTGAAACCTGGGATAACTTCTGTCTGATTTTTAGTCTGTTCCTAAAATACTTATCAAGCATTGTCTGAGAAAAGCCAGTAGAAATTTTCTGAGAAATCTGGAGAAAATCTCACTTGCACTATGTCCCTCATCCTCCACCATGTTTGAGCTCTTTACAGTATTTGTTCCACTTTCCCTGAATTGGTAGACAGTGACAGAATGTCCCTGAGATATTTACTTGGGTCCCTATACATCACTAGGGTGCTGACTTGACTGCTGGCTCCACAAAAGACATGATGAGAAACCCGTCACTTTCTCCTCCCATAATTTCATAACCTTGACAGTTTAGACCTTAACAGAGATGGTCCCAGTTTACAAGAGTTGGACTTAAGATTTTTTGACTTTACAACAATGGGAAAGCCATATGTATTCAGTAGAAACCATACTTCAAACTTTCAATTTTGATCTTTTCCCAGGCTAGTGATATGCAGTATGATACTCTCTCATGATACTGGGTGGAAAAGTGAGACACAACTCTCAGTCAACCATGTGATCAGGAGGATAAAACAACACATTACGACCATTCTGTACCCATACGACTATTCTATTTTTCACTTTCAGCACAGTATTCAATAAATTACACAAGATATTCAATACTATATTATATAATAGGCTTTTTGGTACATAATTTTGTCCAACTATAGGCTAATGTATGTGTTCTGTGCACATTTAAGATAGGCTAGGCTAAGCACTCTAGAGCCCATGAGCCACAACTACTGAGCCTGCACACCACAACTACTGAAGCCCATGCGCCTAGAGCCTGTGCTCCGCACCAAAGAGAAGCCATCACAATGAGAAGCTGGCATGCTGCAATGAAGAGTAGCCCCACTCACCAAAACTAGATAAAGCCTGTGTGCAGAGACGAAGACCCAATGCAGCCTAAAATAAATAAATAAATAAATTTATTAAAAATAAATGATAGGCTAGGCTAAGCTCTGATGTACGGTAGCTTAGGGGTATTAAATGCATTTCCAACTTAATGATATTTTCAACTTAATGATGAGTTTATTGGGACATAAGCCCATCCTAAGTTGAAAAGGTCTGTATTATTATTTGAATGATGACAGTTTGGAGCTTTAAAATATTTTTTCCAGGGAACAAAATTCAGGCAAAAATTTCTCAAACCATGGTCCTTGAATTATTTGAACAGAATCACATGGAATACTTATTTAAAAAATACAGATTCCTGAGCCTATCCAGATTCCATAAATCAGTGTCTATGAGGGTATCTCTGAAGAATTTGCTTTTTTCACAGGAAACCCAGGTAGTTGTTTTTCCAATATAAAGTTTAAAACCACTGCTCTGTCCTGTATTCCTGAGGCTGAGATTTGGGGGTTTGTAGACAAAGGGACATTAAACTTCTCTTTTATAGAAGGGATCAAGGGTAAATATTTTCCCAAAATCTGTTTAAGGTGTGTGTGTGTGTGTGTGTGTGTGTTTTGAAATGGAAAATACAAATATTAATCTTATGTGATATTCTGAAGTTAGACAATGTATCAAAATCTTGACTTATGAAAGTAAGAGAGGAAGCAGAATTAATCTACTTTATCCATTCTAACTGCATTTTGTCACTCAGATTACTCTTTTTTGGTTAAGTTCATTTATATCCCTTGAACCCATCTCTCACTAGGGAATGAGAAGAGGAGACTGAAGAAAAAGAATGAAAAAAACGTAAAGATTGTAGTAAGAGGTTTGTCCCCCTTAAAATTATAGATACTGAATTAAAGAGGCTAAGAAAAGAGCAGAAACACACATTGCTTAAAAAGTATATTAATAATAAAATAAAATAAATGTCCATATCAATACAATAAGAAACTTCTATGATGCCCCTCACAGTATCAGAAGTTGTAATGAAATTCTGGCAAAAATATAATGAGCTTTCTGGGAAATGACTAAATATAAAAAGTACAGAGGAAAAGAAAAATTATATTATAAACCATGTAGAATATCCCAATATGCCAGCCAGCAGGCAACTTCAAATAGATTAAAAAATATTTTGAACTGATATTAGGACAAGAAGATATGACATTACATTAAAAAAATTATGATAATGTTACAAAAGTAATAGCATTTATTGCAATGTATTTCCCAGAGCACATTCTGTATATTAAAATATAGATTTACACTGTCATTGAAATTACTACATACAATAAATGTGTTACAGATTAGCTCACATAATAAGAGATTTAGTTTTCTTTCCTCCTATTACCTTTACTCCAACCTGAACTTTCTATTTGTATATTTGTACATATTTTCAACATTGGTATTGAAACTGAGCAGGACTCTGCGGGGCTCTTGGGCATGAAAGCCTTTATGTTTCCCCCTCTACCCACTGTTTCTTGTTTGTAGGAAATAGGTTTCAGCCTCCATGACCTTCCCTGAGTTCCAAACGGCAGGTTCAAACAGTTGCTAAGCAGGGAAGGGAGGGGATGAAGAGACAAAGGAGGAGCAGTCAAGAAGCAATAGTGAAGCCTTGGGACAGGCTTCTGGTTCTGCCTCAAGGGATACACATATCAATATCTTTGAGGTCTTCTGCAGAACCAAAACTCCTAACAAATGGAAGAACTTAACTACTTGATGAAGTATTCTTTATTCCAGAGAGGAAGTCACAGTTTGATAACCTCAAGAGCCACAGAAACTCATCAGTAGACCACCTGAGGCCAGGTTAAAGGAATGCAGGCCCTGCGCACACCCTGATCCTTATCAGCAACACTGCTCTTGAACCATCCCTATAAAACTCCTCACCAAATCCCCCCAAGTTGGACACACAGTCTTGAGGACATTAGCCCACTATGTCCCCTTTTGCCTGGCAAAGCAATAAAGCTATTATTTCCCCTTCACCCAAAACTCTGTCTCCAAGATTCGATTTGGCACCAGTGCACAAAGGCTGAGTTTTCAGCAACTGCATTAATAAGGAACACATTAGTATTTCCTATGCCAAATGCTAGTGATGCTAAAGACCCTCTCCTCCCCTAAGGCTGCTCTCAGGAAAATGTGCAACATAAGATTTTCAGTCTGTAATATGATGAGTTTAAGTAAATATATACTTCTCTAAAATGCAAGTAAACATTTTATGTTTGAGCTTACATTATAAAAGTCTTTGTATACAAATAAAATAATTTCAGAGACCCTGGGACAAATGGGTTAAATGATGTAAAATATTAGTCCACAAACACTTCAGACTTTGAAACTATCAATGTTAGAGATTTGAAAGGATGTCTGCATTGCAACAGGAAAATCTATGCCTTAATAAACTACATATTCACAATCTTCAAGTGAAAGTTTAAAATGTTTAAATTCTGTTGGCACCAGTTAAATTACAAAATAAGTGAGTCTATTGTTAACATCTATTATATGGACATGTTTTGTTACTAAACTCAAGTTTGTGTGCCTAATGCACAGTGAGGCCAAACAAATAAAAATATTGGCATTTGGATCAGAGAAAGGTTTATTGCAGGGCCAAGCAAGGAGAACAGGTGGCTCATGCTCAAAACAAGCAAGCAAAAAAACAAAAACATAAAAACAAACAAAAAATCCCTGATGGTTTTTGGGGAAAAGTTTTTATAGGCAAAATTTGGGGTGAGGGCTGCATGGTGTGTGACTTTCTTCTGATTGGTTGGTGGTGAGGTAACAAGGTGGTGTTCCAGGAATCTTTTGTCAGCCTGAGGTTACCATCATCCACCGGGGTGGGGGTCCAGAACTCAAAGAAACATTGTTATGTATATCCCTTGAGGAGAAACCAGAATCCTGTCCCAGGGCTGCACTATTGTTTCTTGACTGCTCCTCCTTTGTTTCTACATTCCCTCCCTTCCATGATAAGCAACAGGGAATATGCCCTTTGGAAATCAGGGAGGTCAGGGAGGCTGAAGCCTATTTCCTACAAACAAGAAATGGTGACACAAAAAGGATTTGTACCTGGGAGGGCCCCAACAGGGTCCTGTTCCATTTCAGTTTCATTCACAATTGTAAATCCAGGCACCTGCTACAGTTTCTGGTACTTAATGGAGGATCAAATATTTGTTAAGCATTGCATAAAAACATGTTTATTTATTAAATTTTAGTTTCAGGTACATTTTATTATTTGGTCATCAAAAACAGTGAGGTTTTATGCAACACATTATATATAGTGCAATTTTAATTTTCAAAAATAGCTATATTTTTAACTTTATTGCTTGAGAACTTTCTTTTGGATCTGTCTTGTTTTGAGAAGACCCATTAGTTTAATGCAAATTACTTCTTCTTTAGTGTCAGTGGCAGATTACCACCTTTAGCGATAAAACCTTCATCTAGATGAAGGAACTTAAACATGAAGAGGGGAAGTAATTTTGCCAGGTCACCCAGCAGTTAATGATGGAGTAAGAATTTGACCTAGGCAGTCAAAATGTTATGCCTGCCCAAGATTTAGTTGACATAAAATAATCAAAAGAGTACAGCTGCATGCAATTTTAGGGAGAAAGAAATTCTAGAAAGGGAAGAAAATAGTATTTATAATGTTAACATAGCTAATCCAACAAAGCATTCGAGGACAGTGAGGGCTAAGAAAAGTCCTTAAAAAACTGAGTATAGGGCTTACCTGGTGGTGCAGTGGTTGAGAGTCTGCCTGCTGATGCAGGGGACACGGGTTCGTGCCCCGGTCCTGGAAGATCCCACATGCCATGGAGCGGCTAGGCCCGTAAGCCATGGCCACTGAGCCTGTGTGTCTGGGGCCTGTGCTCCACAATGGGAGAGGCCACAATAGTGAGAGGCCCGTGTACTGCAAAAAAAACAAAAACAAACAAACAAAAAAAAAACTGAGTATAAGTCCACTTTGCAAGAAGTTAGGATGGGAGTGCAAGGAAGAGGAAGACAATGAGAATAAATTATTTTAAAATTATTTTTGAAAGTTAAAGAAAGGAAAGTTAACGAGGTCAAAGGAAGACCTCTTAAAAATACAGGTAAAAGGTGGATGTATAGGGACAGAAAAGCTAGTAGTGAGGGAGAGATGGAAAAACACAAGAGAGAGACACAAGAGAAAGTAAAGCATTGATAGAACAATTTCTCAGAGGAGAAGAACAAGGGCATACATGGTGGTGGTATTACATAGAATAGATCATTTGTCTGCATCCACCACTTAATCATTAGATTTCTATAAACTTCATTTATGCACCATGGGGTCAGTTAGGAAAGAGTAATAAATATCATTGTGAATAGTGTAAAGTGGTAGAGTCATGAAAAATCAGCTAATTTAAACATAACCCTAAACACTTATCTCACTGACTAGAAGAGGTATTGAAACCTCTTTTAGCATAATGTTTTTTGATGGTTTTTATGGGGGCAAGGATTCTCAGTCTGTTATCCACATAGAAAATTGGATGAATCAGTGTTCTCAAAATGTAATATTAAGATTCACACCACACTGAAAGTGTGTATGTTTAACCTTTACAAAAATAGCTTGAGGGAAAGAAATTTTTTTCAATACTTCAGTTAAAAGCCATTGGAAATGTACCCTTCTCAAAAGGTAATTGATTCAAGTAATATTGCTGAACTAAAGAGTGGCAAATATGTAGGTTTACACTAGAGTCAGTACTCTATGTTGTTACAATTTTTGACTTTTTTAATAAATAAAACTGAGTGAATTTGAGTTAACTCAAATTAATATTTGTCTTTGTAGCATGAATGCCCTAAGAGATCTAAAAGTATTGAGAAAGAACACCATACAATACTTACATGCTGTTTAAAAAAATAGAAGAGAATGTTATATTTGCTCTACCTCATGTACAAGTGAGGTAGAGCATTTTGTTCTATAATGAACAAAAATTTCCTAATAAAGACAATGAAACTAGAAAGGGATAGGGTTTGTCAAATTGAAATGTAGGAGATATAATAATTCATCACTTGAAAAGGACATTACAAAATCTAACCTGCCATTAATACAAAATGTTCTCTCCAGGGCCCATTTCAATATTCAATAAACACCTCCTATGTGCCAGCCTTTAGGTTTGCAAAGATAAATAAGATATTTCCTGTGCTCAAGAGAATTACAGTATAGAAGTAAAAAGATCAAGGAAATAAATTGTTTGTAGGTAATTAATAAAAAAATATTTTTTTTCCAGTAATACAGCAAAAACATAGAGAAGGGAGTGAGTAACCATAATATGTTGAGTTGGAGAAGGCCTCAGGGAGAAAGTAAACCTAAGGTGGGTGTATAAAATGTATTATAAAAGTTTACCAGGAAGACATAACAAAAGGAGGGTATCAACAAATATTTGAGACATGAAATAAAATTATATGTATATAGAAAGTATTTTAATACTTCTGAATGGTAACATACTTGTATGTACCTATAGCAGTAAAGACATGAGGAAGACTGATGGATAATGTGACTGGAAAGGTGGGTAGGGGGGCAGATCAAGTGATCTGTGTGTCAGGTCAAAATATTCCAATTTCAGACTGGAAGCATCAAGAAGTAAGGAAGAGAATTAAGTGGTAAGTCATATGACCAGATTTGGTTTTAGATAGTTCATGGTAGTTGAACATGTACAGTGGGACCAGATAAAGAACAGGGAGGTTATGTAGGAGGCCATTATAACAGTCCAGACAAAATAGAAGGAAAGAAGAATTGAGTTGAGGGACGTGCATGTGGTAGAATTCCAAGAAATATTCTAAGATTGGATGTAGGGTTAAAGGATGAGTTGAAGGTAATACTTGATGAGTGGCACAGGGCACTTAGTTGATACTAATATTTAAGTAATGCTTTATCTCTGGATAGATGGTTTTAGCCATTGGTGCTCAGACTCTAATGCATGTAAACCATTATGTGACAGTTTTCAGACACTCAGGATGTATTTACTTTATAATGATAATGTCCCAGGTGTCCATGATTAGTGAGCATTGTCTACTTCATAGACCCTTAGCTGCCACATAAATCAGCAGTATATGTGCTTCAGTGAGCATTTGTAAATAACTTAAAAATTAATTGCTCCAGTTGTTCAGATAATTCTGCAGAAGGATGAATTAAATTCAAGTTGCTCTGTGGTTTATTTGGTAGAATAGAGGAAATTGAACTCTATTAATTTATGTAAAGTAGGACATATATGTTCATTTTATAGTTATAATAATCATAACTAAGAAAAAATCTCCTTGACGTTTTGTTGTACAGCACTATACAAAATTAACTCCATCATATCAAAACAATATCCTTGGACTGTTTTACAAATGAAGATGTTATAAAGAATAAGGGTCATTTTTGTCCATATTCCTTTCATTGAGGGATTCACACAATAGTTTGACAGTTTGCCTCTCTGTGCTTAAATCATCTTCAGGATGAGCTTTATAGAAAATAATGACTTGGTTCTCACTTAAAACCATTTGCATAACATTTCTGGGACCAAATTGTACTCAATCCTTGGCTCAGGTATTTTGGTTGCTGAAAAGAAAAGAAAATGATCCAAGAAGTTTTGAAATTTTATTGGTGACATTTTCTATTTTGAATGCTCAATCTCAGGTTTTTAAAAGGAAAGATGTCTCATCTTAATTTCTATTTGTATTTCTGATGACTTCTAACTAATCCTATTTGTATCCCATCACAGAAAAGATGGAACTCACTGTTCATAAGTTGACAAGGTTTGTAACATTGGCAAACCCAATCATTGGAAAATTAGTGATATGACATACAAACAAGAAATCATAAAATAACCTGGATATTATATCAAAATTTTTCCAATTTTATTGAGGTTTAATTTACAAAATCTCAAAGCTATCCATTTTAAACATACAGTTGTTGAGTGGTGAAAATTTTATAATGTTGGGTAAATACTACCATTTCTCTCATTCTAAAAATTTATTTTCTGTCTATTTGCAGTTAATTCCCTCACTAAACTCCTGGTCCTAGGCAAACAATGATTTATTTTTGGTTACAATAGTTTGACTTTTCTAGAATTTTGTATAAGTGGGTTTATCTAATAGCATTATGTATTCAAGATTTATCCTCATTGTGGTTGTGTCTATTGCTGAATTGTATTCCACAGTATGGGTAAACCATATTTGTTTATACATTCAATAATTTTTAGACGTTTGGATTTTTAAAAGAATTTAGTTATTGTGAATATGTTACAGTGGTCTAATAGGAGATGTTATGATAGAAACAATAGTAGCAGCAATGTGAGTAAGGAATGCAGGTGGCTTTTAGAAGCTGAACAAGTAGATCTTTTCTGGAAGCCTCCAGAAGGAATGAAGTCTTGCCAACACCTTAATTTTAGACTCTGTCCTTCAGAACTGTAAAGAATAAATTTGTGTTGTCTTAAGCCACTTGTCTGTGGTAATTTTTTATGATAGCAGTGGACTAATACAGATTTTGGTTTGTCAACGTTTTAGTGTGGAAAGATGTCTTTATTTCTCTTGATGGTGGAAAAGCAGAGTCATACAGTAAGTGTATAGGTATTATTTCAAATAATCAAATTACCTTAAAACACACTGTGTGCCAAGGGGAGGAAAATTGTATGTCCAAGATTATTCTATGTGACTTGTCACTGAAGTTAACTTTACCAGTATAAATTAATTTTTGCGACTAAAAATATGAGCATGGGAGTCAAACATAACTACATTTTACTATCTTAGTAATTATCTAATGTGGAGAAAGCTACATATCCTCTTTAGTCTTCAATTTCCTTCAATTTTCCTTATCCTTCAATATTAACATGTGATAATTTGCATATAAACAGAATAGTAGAATCAGGTACATTGTTTACATTCAGTATTATGATTACCAATATTTGGCATTTCCAGCAAAGATACTCCTTAGCATCGTGTGTATGTACCTGCCTTTCCCAGGTGGCCAACTGAAATTATGACATAATGTGAGTGTGAGCAGAGTTAATTATAAAAAATATTTGTAAGTTTAGATTCACTTATGATCTGTCCAGTTCAGATAAAATAATACAACTTTTAAAAAAAGCATATTTGAAAGTTGAATTTGTTAGTATAAGAGAATAAGAGCATGTAAGCAATAAATTAAATTACCACAATTAAAGAATTGATATTATTCTTAGGTTATTTAAGAAATACTAGAAATATGTGTGTGCATGAATGTGAGTTAAAGACAGATAGATCTGTTCAAGCCTCTGAATCTAAGCACCAATATTTATAAATACAGGGAAATTGGTTATCTATAGCTACATTTATAACCATACTCTAATCTATAGCTAATCTATTTCTATGTATCTCAAAACACAAGCCTACTTCATAGATGGTGGTGTGTTCTTCCACAATGTCTGGCTATCTTTTTTCGTATTGCCCTCAGCTACTGATGATTATTGTCCCAATCCATTAATTCCTTAGAGGTTGCAAAATGGTGATTTCCTAATTCTATCAATCATTCTTTATTATTTATTGTCTTTATTTATTGTCATGAATAGTAATTTAAAGAGTAATTTTGCTTATTAACTCTATGATTGCCTTGAAGTGATTATGAACATGAATGCTAAGAAAAATACTTCATAGTTTTCCAAATATTTAGATGATTTACTTGCATCCTCTTAAAGTGACACCTCCTTCATCTTGATGCCTAATGTGAAATTAGCATTCTATATCCAGCCTTTATATGGATAGTGTCTGGAAAAATTGCAAAGAAACCATCTTTGGGAAAAAAATAAAACACAATTTTCATTAGAATAAGAAAGAGCAGAGGTTAATTTTTTTAAGAAGTTACTTAATTTAAGCAGTAATGAGTAAAAAAATGTTTCACATATTGTGTTTTCTACTTCAGTGGTAAGAAAAATTTCAGGTATGTAGAAAGATAAGAAGTCAATAATTTAAAAAATTTTCTGAATTATAATGCCTAAAAAAAAAGAATTATTAAGTAACTACAACAACAACAAAAAAACCCAAACACACAAAAACTCCCAAGCCTTAATTTATACTGTTTCAACACTAACATTCTAAACCATCTTTCATGTATCTAATTCAAAATCAGAATTTGATAGAAACAAAAATTCTGAAGACCTTTGATGTTTATTGCTTAGAATATGAGTTCTTTTATGGAGTTATGTAACATTCAAGCAGTCATAGTAGAGACAAACTCAAAGCTAGGAAAATTAAACAGTGAGGAATAGAAACACCACAAAATAATACACACAATTATGACTATGCATAGGATTAATCACATGGAATAAGTCTTGACTGATATTTTCAATAAGTATATCTTTTAATGAATTAATGGATCTAGGAGATACCCATCAATGCTGTTAAATCATAAGTGAATGCTTTATGAGAACTGTATGATAATGTTGAATTTTACCTGAGTCCTGTGTTCCTGGAAAACAATGAGGGTTAGGAAATCTTACTATCTCTACCTCTTTTTATTTGGAGAAGTGGCTTACTGCAAAGAATCACTCTTCCATATATGACTTAAAGAAGTCTCAGAAATGACTCCCTTTTTTACTGAAGACTAGGCCATACACAGACCCTCTAAGTTCCCATTCTTTGTCTCATGAATGATTAGCTGATCTCTTTGTTCCCACTGACCAATGTGTTCAAAATTATTGATAATTTTATTTGACCAAATTTCATTCAGGTTTCTTTCCCATGCTGCCATTAGGGCTTTGAGCCCCCTTCAGCCAGGCCCAGCATCAAAAGAAAATTTTAAAAAGTGAGAATGTGAGCATGAGAGAGTCAAAACCAAAACCACTGGAAAGAGAGGAAAGGAAGGAAGGAAGGAAGGAAGGATGGAAGGAAGGAAGGAAGGAAGGAAGGAAGGAAGGAAGGAAGGAAGGAAGGGGGAGGGAGGGAGAGAGGGAGGGAGGGAGGAAGGAAAAAAGAAAACCACAGAGGGAAACAACTGCTCAGTTTTTTGATACCACCACACATACACATACATCTGGTTATTTCTACCTTTATTTACTTTACTCAATAAAAGAAAAGCCCTTCTGCTTTATCTTTGAGACAACTGCAGATCTTATAGTCAGAGTTTTCTTTTTATTACAGTAGTCCCCTTTACCCTATTCCAACAGTCCCTCTCACCTTTTACAACAGTGTCTCACCTTCTATTGCAATGGTCTTTTCCAACAGTCTCACCTTACCAAAGTTCATATTAGAGTTTGCTATTCATAATGGGAGGATTACTCTGACACTACCTTATCACTAAGAGTAGAAAAATCAGGCTTTATCAAACACCTGGTATAATGCAATAGGAAGTACACACCACCACTTTTGAAGTATCCTACCCACCCACCACCTCCAAAAAAAAAAAAAATTAAACCTGAATCTAACCAAGCCTCTAGCTCCAACTACCCAATATAGGAAATAAAAAAGATGGAAGAACATTTTTTTTTTAAACCACAAGGGTACAAAGCACCAAATCAAGACCATACAGGGTACTACAAGACAAATGACACAGTTCCTTTAATGAACTAATATCCTGAAGCAAATAGGAAAAGGAAAGGGAAATTTTAGGTTAAGAGAGCCTTAAAAGCTATATTTAGAAAAGCGTTTAGACTTTGTTTGGATCCTGATATTAACTATCTGTAAAAAGATATTTTGAGACAATCAGGGAAAATTGAACATGAACAAAGTATTAGAGACTATTAAAGAACTATTGTTTAATTTTATTGGGTCTGATTATTGCAATTATATTTTTAAAATAACCTCATTTATTAGAGATACATGCTGAAATATTTTTGAAGGTGAAATGGTATAATGTTTGATATTTGCTTTAAAATACTCAGCCAAAATAAAAATATGGGAGGCATAGATGCAACAAGATAAACAAATGCTGCTTTTCATGATCAATTGTGGGATGGGTATATAAAGGTCCTCTTTACTATTCTTTATAATTTGTGTGTGTTCAAAAATTTTCATAATAAATGCTTAAAATGATGGTTAAGGACTTCTGGTTTCAGTTCTATCATGTAAAGGGCTTAGAATTTATCATGCTTGTCCTTTCAAAAAGAAAAAAGCTAAACAAACTGAAAATTGACAACTTTTTGGATCCATCAGAGAATTAAAGTTCAAGGCAAACTGGAACTGTAAAATCTGGAGAGGCATTCAAATACACAGAATCAAGCCAAAATCAGTTTATTTGGAGCAGACCCCAGTGGGACCATAAACTCTTAAAAGGTAATTTTGATGAATTGCTACATGCTGGATATGGACTAACATGAGAATGAGAAACTTCTGGAGGCTAAGCCTGAGAGGACAGCCACATATTCATTACCTCCAGACAAACAAACAAACAAAATCCCCTTGAGTTTCTGTCAAGAAGAAAAGAAAATTAACCATTTGAAATATTCTCAGAGCATTCTCCATAACAATGGCCTACTCTCTGAGGAAAAGGACTATGAAATCCTTATCCAACCTAGGGAAGGGCAATCATCCCTTTCCAGTCCTAGCTAGCCTTCCTATCTCACCTACAGGGAGAAAAAAAAATGTTAAGAAACACTTGTGAAGGTTGCAGCCCTAGGGCCCAAACCCCTAAAAACCTGAGATTTAATCATAAAATTATAGGATATGTGTCTTCCCACATACTTTACTACCACATCAATAGAACTTCAATATAATAATGGTGGATTACAGTTGCAAGAGCTGTATAACACAGACTCTACTTAAGAAGGAGATCTTTGTTCCTCTTTGCCAAAAATAACAAGATAAAGACAAGGACACTAGAAGGAACTGAGCCTCTGACACCTATAGCTACAACAAACATTAAACATAACGCAATTTCTAACAGGATTATCAAAACCTCACATTGAAGGTCTACTTACCACAGTTCCTGTTACCTGATACATCATGTCTGGTTTTCAACAAAAATCTATAAGACATGCTAAAAGGCAAGAAAAGACAAAGTTAGAAGACTTTATCCAGCACATGATTTTGATTTAAAGACTTTAGCAAAGTAGTGTCAAAAGATATGATTAATAAATATTTGCAATATTCTGAGTGACAATTTATAGTGTTGTTTCTTTTAATCTCAAAGCATTTCTAGGACATGCTCACTGACATCTGTATAAATATGTGAGATTTGATTTTGTAGTTAAATAACCATAATTTTTAAAACCAGTCATTTTTATAAATGTGTAGTATTTCTGCCTAAAACCATATCAATTAGATAGATTCTTTAATTTTGTTGGCAAAAAATGTCTGAACCTCTATTTCTAAGGAAAATAATATTTTTTTCTGTAAATAAAAGTTTTCTCTAAATAATAACAAAAAGAGAGCGAAGACCTTGACTATATGACTCATTCAGTGACAAAACTCTTATTGACTTGTTGAAGAAATAACATCTGACAAGGTTAACACAGCAATTTATTCCAAAGGCGAACATTATTTCAGTAACTGTAGAAATGTTTCAAAGAAAAAACCATAGAAGAAAAAGAGTCACTATGGATATCTGAACAACTTTAACTGCCATGGACAACATAGCAGCTGAAGGATATACATAGAGGCAAATTATGTATTTAGAGGGAAAGGCTAAAATGTTGAAACAAGAGCTAGATTATAGAGGGTTTGACTCAAAATGGGGAAAACATAGTGAAATACAAAGCTTAATGTATTAAAGTAAATCAATTGTAGTGATTTAATAATTATTATATTTCTTCCTTTTTTTTTTTTTTTTTTTTTTTTGGCTGCATTGGGTCTTCGTTGTTGCACGCAGGCTTTCTCTAGTTGCAGTGAGCGGGGTCTACTCTTCGTTGCTGTGCCCAGGCTTCTCATTGTGGTGGCTTCTCTTGCTGTGGAGCACAGGCTCTAGGTGCACGGGCTTCAGTAGTTGTGGCACACAGGCTTAGTTGCTCCACAGCATGTGGGATCGTCCTGGACCAGAGCTCCAACCCGTGTCCCCTGCATTGGCAGGCAGAGTCTTAACCACTGTGCCACCAGGGAAGTCCAATAATTATTATATTTCTTGATGTTATACTAGTGTTTTATTGTTAATAAGGA
The DNA here is from genome assembly GCF_963924675.1 of Phocoena phocoena. Classification (NCBI taxonomy): domain Eukaryota; kingdom Metazoa; phylum Chordata; class Mammalia; order Artiodactyla; family Phocoenidae; genus Phocoena; species Phocoena phocoena. The sequence goes on from NC_089226.1 coordinate 29,131,937, forward strand.
ATATTCAGAAAATAGTAATGTTTCCTTCAGATACATCATGAGGGAAGGGGTCAGAAATAGGTAGGGATATAGATGAAGCAGCATTGGCTAAGAGTAGATAATCATTAAAGCTTCTGTGATGGAAATATGAGATTTCATAATACCTTGCTGTTTACATTTTTATTTGCTCAAAGCTTTCCTCAATAAAATGTTTCATATTTTTCCTTTGACCTTGAAAATATATATTTTTACTGTTCTACCTACCATCAGAATATCAAGATCTTTCATTCATATATTTATTGTTTATTTGCTCAACATCAACCATGTGCTGAATCTAAAAGCCTGGATTTATCATACTTTTCCCCATTCCAACCAAGAAGTTAGAGAAGGAGTAAAAAGACTGATAGAGTTTATCATCAGATCCTGAAGAATACCAGAACAATGAAAATCATGATGAATTTGCAGCAATTGTACAATATTCCCCAAACTTAATAGAGAACAAATGAATAATCAGTAAACTAGCAGAATAATCAACAATTTGTTTTCAAAAATTTGCAAACCAGAGCCACCTGCATGGAGCCTATGCTGCTCAGTAAGAGGAAGAATTTCACATAACTGGAATAATCATCTCATCATAAGTTCAAACAATTTCTGTTTACTGTGAAAAAAACTGTTCAACTTTTACAACTTTGTTAAGATTTTCTTTTTATTACAGATGCTTTGTATTGAAAAATATGACAAATAAAATTCACTTTGCTGTTAGCAAGGGAAAGGAAGTAGGTAAGAAATTTGACTGAAGTTGTGGCATTTGGCCCCTAGCCCAGCTAGCAAATTCTCATCTTTATCAAGGTGATCAATCAGCATTTCCTGGGAGTCTGCTAAGGATGAGACAGTGTTCTAAATGCCTGGTGAGATATAGTTCAAGCAGAAAACACTGATACCAATAATACAGACTAGTTATTGATGACATCACAGTCACATATTTCACTCTGTTAAAATTTAATGTAGATATATGAATGTTTGGTTCAGGGTCCGTGAATTTTGCTGCCTAAAAGAGATCTGCCCTCCATATAAGCCTTGTCTAGAGCACCAATCAGAAACTCATTGGAAATTACTTCTGTTATGCAAAATACTTTATTCCCTTTTGAGAACTCCCATTTTTCTCAACACCACCTTTAAATCCAACTAGCTTCCGAAAGCTGTTGAACCAGCTGCTTCTTTCATAATGCTTCCTCCTTATATATCTGCTTTGGTGTAGACCCACATTATGTCTCAAGTGGACTATTGAAGTAACAAATAACTTTTCTCTCTTTTTCCAACCTTACTCTATGCAAGAATGACCTATCTAAACAGTTATATGATCGTGATACTCCTTAACTAAATTCTTCAATAGCTGTTTATTGTCTTAGGAAAATATATGAATTTTTAAACCTGGTATGTTTCTTCCCCTCATCTCCTACTATACCTTCACACCTACTTCTAGGTTTTCAAAACTACCATTCTTTGTGCTATTGTCATAATTTTCTTTTATCTGCACATATTCAACTTTTCAAGCAAGTTACCTTCTATTAATTTTTAGAACAAGTCTCCTCAGGGCCCTTGATTTGGAAGCTTTAAATCACCTACCCTCCCTGAACTATCCCAGGTAAACACATTTCCCTTTGTTTTCCCACTACGTTTGCCTTCATTTTGTCTACAGCTTTGTGTGTAATAATCTGGAATATGTTGGAAACTCATTAAATGTTTAATCAAGTTAATAGTTTATAATAATAATAACTGTTTTCAAGATAGGTTTCCTTTTTAATTCTGTCCTTTGTTCTGATTTCATATGAATCTTGAGGATGTAAATCATCCTCAAATTGAATCAAATTACTCCCATTGTGGAAATTTTAAACACTTTTCTTTGCCAACTGAATAAACTCCAAATGTCTCTTCCAGTAGTTCATTTTCTACCTTATTTGAAAAGCGTCTTTTTAGATATTGGGTTACCCCAATCAGGTAGAAATAATTGCTACCTGTTCCTTAAATACCCCATGTCATCTCTGTCTCCACATCTTTGCTCATGCATTCCTTATACCTTTAGTACTTTTCATTATTTAAAAATACAGAATTTGCACCTATAAAAGAGCATAGGCAATCTTATGATATCTAATTTTATTACACTTTACATTCTATTTTTAATTTTCTTATTTCCCTATTGGATTATTTGAAAGCAAGTACTGTATGTTATTAATTTTTATCTCTCCTAATGTCTTATACATCACAGATGATGAGTAATACTTTGTTGTGTGAAAAATGAATTAATGAATGAATAATAAATTGGTTAGTATATGTGTGAGAGTGTGTGTGTACCAAGTTGATTTTTGTGACTTAATTATGAAGATTATGTCTTGCATTGCCTGAGCCTATTATTTTATAGACAATAAACTGAGTATTTCAGTTATCTATTATATAAATAATTATATAATAATTAACAGGCAGTCTAGCCATTCTAATAGCTAAAAGCAATTATTTCAAATCTTTTAAAAATAAAATAATGGAAAAGCAGAAGCTATAGCAATGCAGAACAAAACTGAAAGGATTAGAGGAAACACATGTATTACAGCAGTTCGACATATGTGTTTTTTTTTTTTTCAAATACTGTTATTTCTACTCTCTAAGTCTTAAGCAAAACTATAAGGAAGAAAGAGGAAAAAGGAAAAAAAAAGAGCACAGAATATATTGAAAAATTTTCTGACAAGAAAAGGGAAAGTGACTTAGATCAATCAGACCCAGCTCCCAGAAGGCATGAAAACTTAACCCAACAGTACTTCTAATTAGATTATTTTTAGAGGATGTTAACACCTCCTTAATTTGAGTAGACTCTGACCTTAACATGTTAGCCATTTTAATAATTACCTGGAGAATAGTGGAAAGTTTCCTCTTTTATAACTTAAGTATTTCTCTGATTTAGTGAAATATCAAATGCCACCAGTTCATTTAAAATTCAATGTTCACAGTCTGTATCTACCACTACATTTAGCTATGTCAGAAATGCATCCATGGGATCAGATAAAAGATGGACATGTGACTATGACAATGTAAACCACCATTATAAGTAATTATAAAACCATCTCATACTACAGGATCATTACTGAAAGGAAATTTTATATATAGTCATGATAAATACATCCTTTCTTTAGGTCAATGAAGTGCTGTTTAATGAAAAACCTTAAACCATACAATTCATTTATAAATTCTATTTCTAGGAACTGAAAGTAAATAAATTAAAATAAATATAAAGATTTGGTTAAAGGGATGGTTATTGCAGCATTGTTCATTAGGAAAAAATCCAGTAAGCCAATGTTCAACAATAATTAATACTACGTTGAATACTACGCGGTCATTAAGATATTGAGTAGACTTATAATAACTCACCTGGGTAGATGTTTACAAATGTAAAAGAATAGATATAACAATGATATGCTTATAAATTGTATAGTGTAGAGGTTAAAAATAAGGTCCAGGCCCTGGTGTCAGCAGCACATCAGGCCCTCAATCCTTGTTTTGTTATTTATGGTTATATCATCTATGAAAGTTGTTTAGTATTTCTGGGTCTACTTTTCTTTGAGTGCAAATGATTTGCTAGTAAAATGGTTATAGGTACTTAATTTATCATGAAAGATTTTTATTTAAATTTTAGGTTTAACCAAAAAAGTTAAAAAACTACTCCTCCCCCTCTACCCTCATACCTACAGCTCTATTTTGTTTCTAGTTTGAAGTACCTACTCCCCACGATGTGAATTAATGCAGTGATGCTCAAAATTCAAACACTCACTTCATTGTGTTACTTCTCACCATGTATTTGGGAACTAGAATGAAAGCAAAAGTGATTTCAGTATATTCTTATCCTAGGCTAAGCAAACATTAGTGATACTGGATTTAACAAGAAGAAATCTTTCAAGTTTTGAAAATGATACACTTACTATTAAATTTCAAATGTGCCATCTTATAATACTAACATTAAATTTCCTTTTCACCATGTTTATCTTCCTCTCACAAAACAAGAAAAATATATACTAAAGAACCTATGCTGAACATAAATGCAAAAATCCTCAACAAAATACTAGCAAACAGAATCCAACAGCACATTGAAAGGATCATACACCATGATCAAGTGGGGTTTATTCCAAGAATGCAAGGATTCTTCAATATATGCAAAACAATTAATGTGATATACCATATTAACAAATTGAAGGAGAAAAAAACCATATGATCAGCTCAATAGATGCAGAGAAAGCTTTCAACAAAATTCAACACTTATTTATGATAAAAACCCTGCAGAAAGTGGGCATAGAGGGAACTTTCCTCAACATAATAAAGGCCATATATGACAAACCAACAGCCAACATCATCCTCAATGGTGAAAAACTGAAAGCATTTCCACTAAGATCAGGAACAAGACAAGGTTGCCCACTCTCACCACTCTAATTCAACATAGTTTTGGAAGTTTTAGCCACAGCAATCAGAGAAGAAAAGGAAATAAAAGGAATCCAAATCGGAAATGAAGAAGTAAAGCTGTCACTGTTTGCAGATGACATGATACTATACATATAGAATCCTAAAGATGCTACCAGAAAACTACTAGAGCTAATCAATGAATTTGGTAAAGTAGCAGGATACAAAATTAATGCACAGAAATCTCTGGCATTTCTATACACTAATGATGAAAAATCTGAAAGTGAAATCAATAAAACACTCCCATTTACCACTGCAACAAAGAGAATGAAATATCTAGGAATAAGCCTACCTAAGGAGACAAAAAACCTGTATGCAGAAAATTATAAGACACTGATGAAAGAAATTAAAGATAATACAAATAGGTGGAGAGATATACCATGTTCTTGGATTGGAAGTATCAACATTGTGAAAATGACTCTACTACCCAAAGCAATCTATACATTCAATGCAATCCCTATCAGACTACCACTGGTATTTTTCACAGAACTAGAACAAAAAATTTCACAATTTGTATGGAAACACAAAAGACCCCGAATAGCCAAAGCAATCTTGATAATGGAAAACGGAGCTGGAGGAATCAGGCTCCCTGACTTTAGACTATACTATAAAGTTACAATAAGCAAGACAGTATGGTAGTGGCACAAAAACAGAAAGATAGATCAATGGAACAGGAGAAAAAGCCCAGAGATAAACCCATGCACATATGGTCACCTTATCTTTGATAAAGGAGGCAGGAATATACAGTGGAGAAAGGACAGCCTCTTCAATAAGTAATGCTGGGAAAACTGGACAGGTACATGTAAAAGTATGAGATTAGATCACTCCCTAGCACCATACACAAAAATAAGCTCAACATGGATTAAAGACCTAAATGTAATGCCAGAAACTATCAAACTCTTAGTGGAAAACATAGGAAGAACATTCTATGACATAAATCACAGCAAGATCCTTTCTAACCCACCTCCCAGAAAAATGGAAATAAAAACAAAAATAAACAAATGGGACCTAATGAAACTTCAAAGCTTTTGCACAGCAAAGGAAACCATAATCAAGACCAAAAGACAACTCTCAGAATGGGAGAAAATATTTGCAAATAAAGCAACTGACAAAAGATTAATCTCCAAAGTTTATAAGCAACTCATGCAGCTCAATAACAAAAAAACAAACAGCCCAATCCAAAAATGGGCAGAAGACCTAAATAGACATTTCTCCAAAGATATACAGTGTGCCAACAAACACATGAAAGAATGCTCAATTTCATTAATCATTAGAGAAATGCAAATCAAAACTACAATGAGATATCATCTCACACCAGTCAGAATGGCCATCATCAAAAAACCTAGAAACCATAAATGCTGGAGAGGTTGTGGAGAAAAGGGAACCCTCTTGCACTGTTGGTGGGAATGTAAACTGATAGAGCCACTATGGAGAACAGTATGGAGCTTCCTTAAAAACTACAAAGAGAACTACCATATGACCCAGCAATGCCACTACTGGGCATATACCCTGAGAAAACCAAAATTCAAAAAGAGTCATGTACCAAAATGTTCATTGCAGCTCTATTTAAAATAGCCCAGAGATGGAAACAACCTCAGTGCCCATCATCGGATGAATGGATAAAGAAGATGTGGCACATATATACAATGGAATATTACTCAGCCTTAAAAAGAAATGAAATTGAGCTATTTGTAATGAGATGGATAGACCTAGAGTCTGTCATTCAGAGTGAAGTAAGTCAGAAAGAAAAAGACAAATACCGTATGCTAACACATATATATGGAATTTAAGGAAGAAAAAAAATGTCATGAAGAACCTAGGGGTAAGACAGGAATAAAGACGCAGACCTACTGGAGAACGGACTTGAGGATATGGGGAGGGGGAAGGGTGAGCTTTGACAGGGTGAGAGAGTGTCATGGACATATACACACTAACAAACGTAGTAAGGTAGATAGCTAGGGGGAAGCAGCCGCAAGGCACAGGATATTAGCTCGGTGCTATGTGACAGCCTGGAGGGGTGGGATAGGGAGAGTGGGAGGGAGGGAGACACAAGAGGGAAGACATATGGGAACATATGTATATGTATAACTGATTCACTTTGTTATAAAGCAGAAACTAACACACCATTGTAAAGCAATTATACTCCAATAAAGATGTAAAAAAAAAAATAGAATCTATGCCTTAGCCTAACTGCCTAATTATTTTTCTAAAGCACTCTGATTCAAGTATCATGCTTAATCTTCTCTTTACCTTCTAAACCTGGTGTTTCTGGACTGCTAAAATGGTTAATAATGCACTGTCATGCTGCCCCAGAGAGGCTGCTGTCTCCACTTTCTTATTCATTTTTGCCTTGTGTATTAGTTTCCACACAAATACAAATTACCACACATATAACAAATTTCCACACATATAGTGGCTTAAAATCATGCAAGTGAATTGTCTTATAATTCTGGAAGTCGGAATTCCAAAATGGGTTTCACTCAGCGAAAATCAAGGTGTCAATAGGACTGGCTTTGCCCCAGAGGCTCTAGGGGAAAATCTATTTCCTTACCTTTAACAATTTCTAAGAGCCATCTCTATTCCTTGGATCACAGCTTCTTTCTTCATCTTCAAAGCCACCAGGGTAACCACAGGGTAACATCTTCAAATCTTTCTCTCTTTCTTTCCCACACACATACACACACACACATACAGCCCTTTTTGATTCCAGCCTCATTCTTTCCCTTATAAGGGCCCCTGTGCCCTTGTGATTACATTGAATCCTCTTGGATAATCCAGTATAATCTCCATCACAAACTCCTTAACATTTAGCATGTAAAGTAACATATTCACAGGTTCCTGGGATTAGGACTTTGACATTTTTAGAGTGTCTTTGATTCCACCTACAATGCTTTCCTTCTAAAGAATCCTTTACCACCAGAATAATTTTGTTTTCTGATAACTCCATTCATTTCTTAATATCCTTTAGTGATTCTCCATCAATTTCTGGATAAAATCCAAGATCTTACAATGCAGGACCCTTTTCAGCAGATCTGCATTTCCATCCTTAACTTGCACAAGTAGTTCACTCATATCTTTTATTGCAGCCATACTGACATCGTCCTGCCCCCTCCTTCCTACACATGGCCTCTTCCCTTGGTCCAGGTAGGAGACAAAGACAGGAATAAAGGAATCAGTGACATGATGAACAGAGAAAAGAGAAGAGTTTAGTGATATATTTAGGAAGTAGATTTATCTTTGCTTTATGATCTCTTAATTATGGGGTAGTTTGAGCTAAGGGACATAAACCAGGAAAATAAAATTCTCAACAAAGAACAGGGTTTTGGGTAAAGATCATGAGTTCAATTTTCAACACACAAATATGTAGAAAATATATAGTACATGTTAGTACATGTTAGAATAAGAGAATTATTAAGTTTCATGGACCTTTGTACAAAATTCAAAACTACCTTTTATGTCAATGACTTTGTGTGTATTTTAATTATATATATATATATATATATATATAATTTTTTTTTTTTTTTAGGTACACTGGTCTCTCACTGTTGTGGCCTCTTCTGTTGCGGAGCACAGGCTCTGGACGCACAGACTCAGCAGCCATGGCTCACGGGCCCAGCTGCTCCGCGGAATGTGGAATCTTCCCGGACCGGGGCACAAACCCGTGTCCCCTGCATGGGCAGGCAGACTCTCAACCACTGCGCTACCAGGGAAGCTCAATTACTTATATTTTTAAATTACACATTTTTAAAAACAAGATAAACATCTGACAATACAAGAAGCTATTGTCATCTAAAAATACTCCCCTTTAATGGCCTATAGGTGTTCCTTTTTAGCTGTTCTGCACAGTCTTGAAAGACCAATGCAAATTATAAATGATGAAATAATTTTTGATTTGCGTGGAAGTGCCAAGCATCTTGTCAGCTGTAAAAGACAGTTGGCCCACAATCTTTAGATGTTAGTCTATTTGGTGCTTTTGATTTCATTCCAGGGTCAGGCTATGAATAGCTAACTTGGTGAGATTTGTCTTTAGTTCACTTGCAAAGCTTTATTTGATGCTGATTCATAACTTATACTTTCTGCATTACAGAATCTCATTATCGTTCATTAGAAAAAGCCTACTAAATAGAAGTTAGTATTACATGTCAGGCACTGCCTGCAGGATGAAAGCGTCAGTGAAAGCAATGGCATTGCAGTTTATTGGAACAGAGAGGCAAGAAAATGTAGGCTCTATTCCTCTTGTCCTTGATATGTAGCATAATATCAGTCTTGTAATACAAGTTCAAACTTAAGCAAATATGTGATTAATAAATAAGAACAATTAGTAAACTCTTAAGTAAGAAGATGGTTATTATATCTCAGCCCTTCACAAAGGGCTGTGACTAGTACAGTGCCTGGCACATAATAAATGATTGATAAGTAAATGTGAATAGCAATTTTAACTATTTCCATGAGTGAAGCCACTTATACTTGTTAATCAGACATTTGTAAATCCTAAGAGGGTATTAAATATTTTTTACATAGCAATTCTAAGGAAGATTTATAATGTTTATGAAGATTTTCCTTCACACACACATGCACATACACACAATTCAATAAGACAAAGATTCAACACCTGTCTGTAACTTTTCCCCTATTTCACTAGTATAATGCTTGCAAGATACCTTAAGTTTACAGAGTTAGAAAACCTAGTCCCTTACCTCAAGGAGCTTATGGTACACAAGGAATGATAGAGAAAATATAATGATAAATATAACAACAAGCCAGACTGTTTCTTTCTTTTTTATTTTTTAATTAATTAATTAATTAATTTTATTTTTTAAACATCTTTGTTGGAGTATAATTGTTTTACAATGTATCTAATAGTCAAATCACTAATTCCAGATATATTTATGTCATTTTTAAGAGGTAAATATCTAGAAAATGAGTGTTAATATAAATCAAAACAATGATTTTTACTAAAATATTTGAAACCAACTTTTTAAATGAAATAGTATTAGTTAGAAATAGGAGCATTTAGATTTTTGAGAAGCCGGTTCTAAAGAGTTTTTAGAACAATTAGAAGCTAATGATTCAGAAAACACAAAATATTAATTACAGCTGGACCGAACTCTGCATGTAGCCTAAGGTCTTTGTGGTGTCACCACCATTCCTAGTTCCTAAGTCAAAGTGCACTATAATCCAGATACAAAGAAAGAATGAAGATGATAGAATAATAGAGTCTACCTGTAAGAGAGCTAGACAGATTTTTAAAATTTATGCCTTGAGGACATGGGGAGGGGGAAGGGTAAGCTGGGACGAAGTGAGAGAGTGGCATGGACTTATATATACTACCAAACGTAAAATAGCTAGCTAGTGGGAAGCAGCCACATAGCACAGGGAGATCAGCTCGGTGCTTTGTGACCACCTAGAGGGGTGGGTTAGGAAAAGTGGGAGGGAGATGCAAGAGGGAGGAGATATGGGGATATATGCATATGTATAGCTGATTCACTTTGTTATAAAGCAGAAACTAACACACCATTGTAAAGCAATTATACTCCAATAAAGATGTTTAAAAAAAAAAGCCCAAATTGTTGGGTCACAGGGTAAGGTGATGGGGAGGACGGGAGGTGTCCACAAATACTGAGCTATGTAAAGGAGCAGTAGAGTTATAAATGGAGATAAATATATATTTCTTAACTGTTTCTAGGAAATTTTCAAATCAAATAGAAATTTCTGACTGGATTGTCAAAATATCATTTATGTGACTAAGAGAAAAGAGAGTAAGTTTATATAAACTCAAGCAAGGGTGCCTGCACTGATGTTATGTTCCCAGATCTAATATACGCTGAAGATAAAAGAATCTGAGACAATCTAACCAATTTAGAGAAAAGAATGCAGAAATAGTTGACCTGACCAGATTTCCACAGGGAGCCATAATAAATGAAACAGACGCAGAATCAATGTGCTGAAAAGACCATCATCATGATAGACCTATGTGGTTTACTTATGAAATAAAATTGTGGAAAGACAGGAAAAGTAAAGTTGAATTTCATTATTCTCTGAGTGCGTTAAGTGACTATTAAAATGACATTAGAGAGAGAAGAAGAAACAGTCATAAACATTTGGCCGCCAAACAGTTTTATTCTTTTTTCTGAAGAAATATTTCATAATTACATGATATTTTAATATGGGCAAACAAAAGGATCATTGAGGAGGAAAAGAACAGAATGTTTTAGGAATTTTTTAAAGTATCTTCCTTTAGAACTCTTAGTTGGGATTCTCCAGAGAAACAGAACCATCCCCATTATCTTTTTATAAGATAATAAAAGAAGAAAATTTAAATAACAGTTGTAGATAAATAAAATATAAATTATCTTTCCATCTTTAAAACCTGATTTGTCAGGCTCCCCTGCTGGCGCAGTGACTGAGAGTCGGCCTGCCAATGCAGGGGACACGGGTTCGTGCCCCGGTCCAGGAAGATCCCACATGCCGTGGAGTGGCTGGGCCTGTAAGCCATGGCCACTGAGCCTGCACGTCCGGAGCCTGTGCTCCACAACGGGAGAGGCCACAACAGTGAGAGGCCCGCGTACAGCACAAAAAAAAAAAAAAAAAAAAAAAAAAAAAACCTGATTTGTCCACTCTTTGCTTCATTGTTTTCTGATGGCTTACAGAGGATAAATTTTTAGTTCTTTTACTTTCTGAAGGAGGACTGAAAATGGATGAGCTTTTTAGCTAGTATTAGTAAACCCCAGGAAATTGCCGTATTCAGTGACAAATGAGTCACTCTGCAAATGAGGGAAATGTTCCAATAGCTTTTCCTTCATTACTAATTAAATATTTATATGAAAGAAAGTGGTGTATTTTAATAAAGAAAATATATTAAATTTATAGTAGTTGCCAAACATATTGTCACTGAGACCAAGCAAAGAGAGATTACATAAAGCAATGCATTCATATTGAAGAAAAACACTATCCTTTGTCACGACTTTGCTGACATTCTTCTTTACGCAGCTAGATTTTAAAATTATTGTACTAATATACTAGGTATAATTTTTTTTCCCATTTCAAATTGAACTTCAAGATTTTCAATTTGCAAGATTAGTGCTTAAAACAAACATTTTAGTTCTTTAAGGCACTTGTTCTGTATGTTGTTTTATAATATTGCTGTACTTGTGATCCACTTGCTTCACCCATGGTCAAGTATTATAATAATAAATATAGCAAAATGCTTAGAGCAGCTTAAAACTGACTTGCTGCTGCTGAATCCTAATTTATTTTTAGGGTTTCCAAGAAATCAAGTTGTTCAACCATGCTCAACTTTGCATTTGAATGTAATGTCAAGTCAGGAAATAACTTTATAAAAAATTTCAACATCATAAGTACATTTCAGAGAAAACACTCTTGATGGCTGCTGCTCTAAGTCAGGCTTTAAATATGCATCAAGACTGAAATATGGTCAAAAAGTAAGAATTCTTTGAGATCATGGTTTTGCTGCCTCTGGAAAAAAATACATTGCCAACATTGGTAACTATTTTTTTGTGGGAATTGGGAGAAGTGGAAAGAAAAATGCACAGTAGCTTCATTAAAGACTTTGTATAAATTGACGCTTCCTTCACTTAAAGAAGTGGAAACATTTTAATATATTATTGCAAATGGATAGGAATAGCTTAGACATTGCAATGGTAATTAGAGCCAGGTTGTAATGTGCTACATTTTATAGCCTTTGCAATTCAGCCTTACTTCCATGGACAATTGAATATTCACTGCTTATTTTCCCTCAGGGTGATCAATTGCTAAGGGAAATATCTTCCACATTTTCCCATGAATAGGAATGATTCATATCTACTTCCATGAATTTCTATTACATTTTGATAAAATTGGCAGCCTTGTCTATTGTAAATTTCTAAATGTGAGTTCATTACTGAAAGGATTTTCCCACTAATTGGTCTGGTTTAGAAATCACCAAACTCCCATCTGTATATCTAGTGGCCCATGCATCACAATTACAAAATAACTAAAAATTTTAACTTTGCTTTGTAAAGTGTTAACTTTAAATATAAATACACTTTGTTAAAATATAAACTTTAAAATGAAGTATTTTATTTTTCCATTCCATGATATGAAATGTCAAAGTAATTTAGTATAATATTAGTATAACTCATATAACTTTGTTAGTCCTAAAGGAAAACTGTATTAGGTTACTTTACTATCCATGGATAAAATGGGTGACAAGCAGAGGTCTATTATTATATTACAGGATACACTCTTTGTTCCTAAGGTTTTCAGCATGAAAGATACTAGAATAAAAGGTACCTATTTTTTTCACCAAGGTGTGAAGGTAAGTTACTTTTAGTGTCCCACGCAGGTGATTAGGAAACCACCAAGGATTCTATCTGAGGTCCTCAAATTGTAAATTCCTAGCCAATACAACATATTTTCCCCCCAGTACTCAATAAATCTTAGTTATAATGTACAATATGTTGGGTCAAACTTCAGAACTGCTATGAAATCTAATTTTGCTCTCAATCTGAGCATGAAATTCTGGCCCCCTGAATTTTTACCCATAAAAAGATGCTTTAGGTATTGGACTCTGTGTCACAATCATTCCCAATATTGTACAGCTTCAAGTTTTCAAAAAGTTAAATTTTATAATTTACTCAAAATGTTTGCACAACAGTGAATGCATATAACTTTATAAGCAAGGCAATGTATTTTGAAGTTCCACACTCATAAAGGGGAATGCATTCTTACAAATTAAGCAATTACTGCCTGGGATTATATGCTCTACAGTGATTGTAGTTATGTCTTTATCTGCCTATTTTATTCAATTTTGAATAATCCATTTCTAGAAAGTGTCTGGCACTTATAAAGCATTCCATGAAAGTTTATTCAGTGAAGGAAAGTTATACATGCATGAAACCAACATTATTCACCTTTCATTTTAAATGGAAATGTAAAGGGATTAAGGCAAAAGACTTTTAAATAGACACAATTATAATATCCAGCTTAAGAAAATGATATGAGCAATTTTGGAGTAACATCCTTTAATACACAATAAGATTCCACTTCTTTGGCAAACAATCTTAAAATCGGTAGTGTAAGAGCTGGGATCTTGTTCCTCTTAGCTACAAATACTCACTTGTACATTTCATCACTGGGCACTAAAAAGTAGAAAAGGAAAGTGTACACATGAGCTGGGTGTAGCTGATGGTCAAATACATTTTAGAAATCATACACAATTTATCTCTCTCCCAGGTAGTCTTGCAGCAAAAGAATATGTTCGTCTGGGTAACCCAGTGCACTTCAAACTTATTTGGCCATGAAATATTTTATTCAAAGGAGACCTATTAATATCTGGTAGAACTAGCATTCTAAAGCACATAGATTTAGGAAATGTAATAGTATTGCATAATTACAACTATTGCCCCAAATATCTTACAGATTTAATGCAGCTGTACTCAAGATGTAAGGAAGTTTTGGAGGTAGCGTAGGCTTTTATTTCAATCTCAACAAAAATATACGTACATACATGTATACTGGTGCATAGAAAGTGAGAGAATTAATTTTTATCATATAAAAACCTATTTTTGCATGTTTTGACTTTTTAAAAAACTATTAAAGGATGTGGAAATTTACCATATACACTTGTGTCATCTATTGAGATGATCATAAGGTTTTCTTTTTGACTTATTAACATGAAGGATTAGATTTTTTGAATATTTAAGCATTATTCCATTTTCTACTTGGTAATGGCTAATCTACTGCATTTAATTTGCTAAAATTTTACTTGAGATTTTGCATCTTTGTGAGTAAGATTTATTTCAAGTTTTATGCACAATATGTATAGTATTGTTGTGCCAGGGTTATGCTATAAAATATTAAAGTATTGGGAAATTTTCCTTTTTTCTTTAACTTCTGAAAGAGTCAATAGGACAGAATTAATTATTTGAAATTTACAATAAACTCAACTATGAAGCCTTCTGGGAGCACTTTTGTTAGTAGTTTTTGACAATTATCTCAAAAATTTTCCAATGCTCTTTGTCTATTCAACTTACTACATCATTTTGTGGTGATTTAGGTAACATATTTCCTAGAGCAGTGGTCCCCAACATTTTGGCACCAGGGACTGGTTTTGTGGAAGGCAATTTTTCCACGGATGGGGTGGAGGAAGATGGTTCAGGCAGTAATGCTAGCAATGGGGAGCAATGGGGAGCAGCAGATGAAGCTTTGATAGCTTGCTCGCTGCTCACCTCCTGCTGTGCGAGGGTTCCTAACAGTCCGTGGACCTGTATCAGTCCATGGCCTGGGGGTTTGGGAACCCTGTCCTAGAGCATCATTTCAACCAGATTCAATTTTATTGGCATCATAAAATACAAAGTATCATTACATCTCTTTGTTCATACTAAATTTTGTACAATTACTCTACTTTTCATTTACATTAACAATTGGTTTATATATTTTATTGTTTATAGGAAAGAGATTCATGCCTGTATTTAACAATGTAAACTTTTATTCCATTTTCTACTTAGATAATTGCATATTTTACTTTTTTAAGTTATTACAATTTCTTGTCTTACATTGATTTTGTGACTGTCTTTCAAACTTTAGATTTCATTTCTGATTCAATTTATTTTAATATTATATTACCATATAATCAAATTGTTTAAGAAGAGGAACTCTCTTCTGACAACATGCTTTTCCACAATTCATAAGCTTGATAATGTAGTACTATTAATATCTACATAATTTTATTTAGAGTTTATTTTATGGAAATATAAAATAGTTTTAAGAAATGTTTCCTGCTAGTAGAAGTATGGATACCTTTTATTTATTGTAGTCATGTCTGCCATCTAGTCCCATGTTGCCTACAGTGAAAATATATTATTTTTCCAGGAAAAATTTTTTTTTCTAGTTAAGATGGTCTGTAAGTTCATGATTGTAGGTAAGCCCTTTGCTCCCAATACAAAGCAATATGATGACTATGAAAATATGACACACAAAAAGAAAATATTAAAAGAATATATCCTGATTCAAAAAGAAGATAATTATCTGCATGGAGTAGAAGAGAGAGGAGAATAAGGATAAAGCCTCTGGCCTGCTGGGAGCAGGAGGTTTGGCCATGGGTTGGCTTTATGAGCACTTCAAGGATTAAAATCATTGCATGTGAGGTGGGAAATGGAAGAAGGTGAATTTGGGCACCTCCAAAATACTTAACCTGACTATCTGTTATTCAGAGGAAAGTAAATTATAGTAAACATTAAGTACTATCTTACACCCATCAATCTGGATAAAGAAAGAAAGCAAAGAACAAAATAAATCTGACAATTTCAACTACTAGTAGAGAAATCAGAACTTTCCTATGCTGCTGGTAATGGTTTTGATAGCTAATATACACTGTACACTTAACATGTTGTAGACATTGTTTCAAATGCTTTATACAAATAATCTATTTAATCTTTATTGAAACCCAATCAGATAGATATAATTGTTATATTCACTTGACAGATGAGAAAATTAAGTCACAGAGAGGTATCTTGCTAAGGTCATGTAGCTAGTTCTCAGAGAGTCTGACTCCAAAATCCATGTAATCCTCAGAACATAAAATAGTACAATTACTTTGGAGAGCTGATTGAAAAATTATGGTCAAGTTGAAATGTATATACCAAATACCATATATTTCCACTTTTGGATGTCATTCCTACATTTTACAGGTGGAATCAAAGAGGTGAGTGCATCAAGGATGCTTGCAACACTATTTATAATATTAGCAGACACATATTTATTTTGCACTTAGCACAATTCTTATATTTACTAACTATTTTACTCTCCACAAAAATCCTATGAGGGAGGTACTATTAATATTTCCAATTTAAAAATAAAGAGAATGAGACGCAAATAGGTGCGTGTAAAACAGCAAAATATTGAAACTACCTAAATGCTTGTTAATAATAGAACAGATTTTTAAGCCTGATATATTCATAGAGGGCTTAAAGCAGTTATACAATGAACAGCTTATATATATATAGAAAGACATAAGTCTAAAAAAATAACATTTTTTTAAAGTTTATTGATGCTAGTGTATTTTTAAAGGTAGGAAAACATAAGGATAATATTCGACATGAAGATACAAGACTTTCCTTTGGATTGGGGAGGAAGAAAATGTGATTGAGAGTTGTCTCCCAAGCGCTGCCAATATCTATGTTTGCTTCATTTTTTGAACAACAAATGTCAAGATTTTTTTTAAAAAAGGTGAGTAGTGAGTACACTACTGTTCTTTATGAATTTACATATTTTCCACAGGATTGATATATTTTATACTAAAATATGTGACAGTAAATTGAAATTATATCCATCATGTAATAATCAACTTAACATTAACTTTATTAAACTTATTAAAAGTTTACTTGTGCATAAGAAGAAATTATCACGAAAAATAGCTAGTAGTATTTACCATTTATTAAGAATTTATTTTCTGAAGCTGTATAAGTTTTTATACTATTTACTCATTGGGTAAATATTGTTGAAATTGATTGCTAAAGACAAAACTATTAAGGGATTGAACTGGGATTAAGTGTGTCCAGTACCCACTTTGACTAGTCTATACTACCTCTCTAAAACTACTATAGACTGCAGAGCTCCCAGAGTCCTTAAAAGGAGAAGCTTTTTCTGGTCTCTGTGACCTTCTTTTCTGGAGATGAGTACAGAGCAACTGAATCACCTGGGCATGAGCCCCATGCCAAAATCCACACGCTTTGATTGGTTATTGTACCTCCTCTTCTTTCTGGGATCTGGGTTGTGCCAGAATTTTGGAATTGGCAATGGAAAAGTGATTTCATGTATTGGAGAGAGGAAAAGTTCAAAAAATTAATAAGAAGGAAAGATTTCATATAGGTCAGCACAAGTTTCTGAACCAGGCTGTGTAGAATTGTCCTAAAAATGACACAACCTATGCATAATTTGTTACTTTCTCAGTTATTATAGTAAAGCTTCTCAGCTAAGATCTCTTTTTCTCTTTTCTTTAATAGAATTACTCTTCAGATCACTAAATCTAAAATTTCAATATTTTTCTTTGTAATTCACCTTTCTATAGATTTTGAAATTGTATGTAATAAATTGTGTTTTATATATTATGTTTACAACTATTGGGGCATTAAAAATGAAAGTCTTGCTCTACAAGTCAACATTTAATCAAATACAAGTAATATGATAGGACTTTCACAGTAGCTTCATATTTCTGATTACGTTTACACACCGGCTTCAGTAAACTGCTTTTGTCTGCTATGACATTATATGTTCCCAATTTTGTGATGTTAAATACAGTTGTAAAATAGAGATGCATGTCCCTATGTTTTCGCATATATAGACGTGTACACATAAGTGACTATGAAATCCAGATTTTCCTTTTTCCCTCTGTGATTGCTCATGTTTCAGGTATTACATGGAGGATGTATCACAAAACACTTCATGAGTATCAATATATAAATACACTACAAAAAGATATTATTTTACCAGCTCTTTCCTTTTAAAAATCAGGGTCTATACATATTTCTCTATCATACATATAATAGAAAGTCATGCTTGAATCCTCCCATACCTGTTACATGTTTATTAACCTTTATTGTATTTGTCACTAAAAGAGCTTTAATTCTTATTCTTCTCCATATTGAACATTTTCAGGAATTCAGAAAGCAATTGTCACAAAATTTAAGCTACTGATATACAGCTAGTCTCTTCACCTCATTTGTAATCAATTTTCTCATAGATAAAGTCTGGTTTAGAATGTCTTTAAAGTTAATTTCAGATATACCATCACATCTTTTTTTCATTAGTTCTAATAATATGTATTTTTCAATCCTTACACACACAATATTCCCATATATATCTTCCCATGATATTCACCCCACACCAATATCCTGATATCACATTATTTTCCTAAGTTCCAATGAAGTATTGCTATGTAACAAAATACCCTAAAACTTAGTGTTTTAAAACAGCAAGAATTATTTGGTCATTATTCTGCAGCCTGGGCAGGATTCAGTGGAAATGTGCCTCTGCTTTACATGATTTGCTGAGGTAGCTATTGTTTGTCTTATAAACACATTCAGTGGGGAGCAGCTTAGTGGATGCCCCTCTCCACCGTCTAAAGCACAAATTAAAATGACCTCCCAAAAAAGGTTTCTTGGAAAAAGAAACTTACATTTAGCATGAATAGATCCGTATGAAAGAAAGTTCTGAGGGAATCTTTAGAAAGAAGGAAAAGATATAAAAGTTGCAGAAATTATCAAGGATGGGTTAGAAAATGGAAAGGCTTGAAGGGCTAGAGATAAACGTTGCTCATTTAAAGTCTGCCTACTTGCCTGAATATCACTTATGGAAATTGTACACCTATAAATGAAACTGCCAGTTACTTCTAACTAATATATCAGAACCCAAGACTAATTTCTCTTGAATCTTCTATGTCCCAGAGTTGAAAGCAGCTAGATTGCAAGTTCTTTCAAACCCTAAGAGAAATACTTCATTAAAAGTGTGTGAAAAAGAGATCAGCTTAGCTGTCATTTTCTGTGGCATTAACTTGGAAAACAGCTCATTTCTTTATGCTTTTTCCAGCCCTGTAGATGTTTTAGATACTTAACTATAACACATGCTAAATGATTGCAACCCGCAATACAATTTTTTCATTATACATGTGCAAAGACCTTTTTTATTTTTTTAACAGAGCATCAAACTAGCATTTTCCCCCAGGAGAAAATTTAAATTCAGTTTTCACTTAAGCAGATAATTGTACAATTGAATGAGGGAGCTCTGTATCAGTAAGCCTCCTTTAGACTGAGGCTGCATGAGCTCTGTGTACATCTATCTCACTACATCTCATTTTGACTCTCTGGCACTTAGGTAATGTTGAAGTAAAGAATGTGAACAGTCTTCCTTCAGTTCAAATAATGAGTCAGTGGATCAGCCAGATAAATGCCCACAGCATTATTTATTATCCTGTGACAGTTATGGTTTTGAATAAATCACATGGCTTTATTGGTCTATGACTAGTATCTTTTCAAGGGCAATTTCCCAGCCTTCAAGAAAGGGTACATAGGGCAACACTAAGTGATTCTGGAGACATAAGATAAATCTTATTTGCATAATTTAGCCATGCATTTTTTGGGTACCTACTGAGTATTCTTATTTGTCTAAAGGAATATGTAAATTATATTTATCACAACTCAAAGTTGAAAATTAATTGAAGATATTACTGTCAACTTAAAAAAAAATTCACAATGTATAAGCTGTGAGTCAAATTTATTCAGTGTCTTACTGAGGACTACGGCCCAGGAGACAACCTCTCAAATAGCTCTGAGAAACTGTTCTGAAGACTTAAGGAGGGAATTCAGTATATATGTGATTTTGGTGAAGGGTACATGTAAACAAACACATGTCTCAGTAGAAGTACTGCTGCTACTCCTGAGGAACAGATATCTTGGCTAATGGTTTTAGTGCGTTTCTAAGTATGGGATAATGCAAGAATTGGAGTTCACAAAACTTTCTCCTGAAAATATCTTAACTATCTGAAGGCCTGTTCTGCCAGTTTCCCCAGAGCACAGAGTGCCTCATTCCTGATCTCCACCCTGAACTCCTCTCTGGCTGTGTTGAAGGTCAATGATTGCAGTGGCTCAATCCTTTTGGAAATGGATTGGAAAGTACATTCTTTAATTGGCAAAACAAACCCACATAAAATAGTGTAGAGTAATAACCAAGGATTGAATTTAATATTAAAATAATGAATGTAATAAATATGAATTTTAAAGACCAGTGATCAAAGAGGGAAAGTTTGAGAATTCCTGAGAGCTTAAGAGATTTAAATTAAATGAGATGTACAAACTTGGAAAGGAGAAGGAAATGTAGCAAGCATCATGGGCAAAAGCAGTAATAATTTGCATTGATTTAAAAAGGAAAAATAAAGTATATTATTTGAAATAAAATTATGCAGATACTGATTAATAGACTAATTGTATGCTAGTCATGATTTATTTTTAAATTAGTATTAATTAATTTATTAATTTCATTTAGCCAAGAATTATTGAGCATCTATTAAATGTCAAGAAACGAGCTAGAAAAAGAAATAAATAGACACTATTGACATTTACTGATACACAGACCTCAGAAAGAGATGGTTTTAAAGATTCCGAGAATAAGTTCATATCAATTGTGAGCTGTTCTGCAGGGTTCAAGTAGAGAAGATGAATACAAAACCAGATATATACCTGCAGAGCTTGGAATAGATGTCAAGACTGGAAATGCAGGCTTGAAAAATAGCAGCATAAAAGAGTCACAGGTATTGCAGGAATAAATGAGAACACCTAGGGAATATTAGACCAATTCAAAATGCTTATAGACCCAGACCCTATTGAAATAAGAAAATAAATAAAATAAAGACAGGCTTTAAAGTAGATTTTCATAATACAACAAATGTGCTCATGAAATCTCTCAGCGTATGGTCAAAATATCTTGAAAATAGATATTTCATTACCTGTTGTTTTCATTACCAAAAACATCATAGAATATAATAGTAGTTTGAGAGTGCAAGAGAACAAAATTTGTCACTCCAAAATATCTCTTTGGCATGTGGGTTATTTCAAGCTGAAAACAATAAACGTCCAAAAGACTCAGAAAGAAACAATGACCTTCCCCCTTAAATCACTAAAGAATTTAGAGAAGGGCACTGGCCCGGGAGGAATGGAGCTATCACCAGAGATATGTGCAAAGAATATTGGCCAACTGTGTCTGTTGACGGGATGGACAGGGCCTAGAGATCAGAGTCTACTCTGTGCCCCATTGTCTCAGCATGGCCCTCCAAATATTTGTTTACCAAACAGTTGCTTTTCTATCTTACTGTGAATTGTCTTCCTCCCTTTTGAAGTCCCAAGCCACTGACCCCAACACCCTCTTTTGTCTTTAGCTAAAGATGATATTTAAGGTGAAAGTTCCAGCCATTTTCTCCTGTTAATTTGTCTCATGTCAATTTAATTCTTAGACCAGCCAGAAGAACCTAGAAGGGTAGAGCAAAATTTCTTTCTCCCTGACAAGTAGAAGATGGAGTTGAGGGGTAGTTTTATTATTTGTATTATGCTGTGTTGTGTGGCGTTGCATTGATTTTAGGAGGGAAGCTTAGGATGTTTAACTAATGAGAGGAAGCCTATGGAAAGTATGCAAGGTCTGGAAAGAACACCTAGAGGCAAATATTACAAATTACCAAATTAGCCTGGATATAAAGAAGAGAGAAAATTCTTCCTCTATTAAAGATTATAAAAGATAGTATAGATATTTTAATTTACATAAACATGAGACAGTTTAAATTTTTTTCTTTTTTTTTGCGGTACGCAGGTCTCTCACTGTTGTGGCCTCTCCCGCTGCGGAGCACAGGCTCCGGACGCGCAGGCTCAGCGGCCATGGCTCACAGGCCCAGCCGCTCCGCGGCATGTGGGATCTTCCCAGACCGGGGCACCAACCCGTGTCCCCTGCATTGGCAGGTGGACTCTCAACCACTGCGCCACCAGGGAAGCCCGTTTAAAATTTTTGAATTCCTGCTTTCAACTATACTCTTCCTTCTAAATGGTAGTCCCCTTAAAAAATTTATCTCAATTTTAGCACTTTCTAGTTAACTTGTTATTAAAATCTTAATTTTTATTTTGGTAACTGATCATTCAATATCATCACTCTAATTTCTCTAAATTTTTTTGTTCACTCGTTATTTTCATTTACTCTTCAACAGAAGGATCCCTGGTAGCTCTATCAGATTGGAAGTGGGGTACAGTGTACTCTAACTACCTTCACTCTCTCTTCCCTGAGCTCCATCTCTGTTGTTAGGCTGAGGAGAAGGGTTGTGGAGACAAAGACATCCTTATCTTTTGGCTTATAGGCCTGTGGTCAAGGTTCAGTTCTCTCCTAGTTTGTCCCGAACTTGCCCTGATCCATGTTATTATCAAGTCCACAATTTCATCTTCCTTCCATGGTTTCCAACTCCATAACCTAAAGGCAAGTTTGTCATATATATTTAGATCTCTTGAAATCCAGGATATGGAGGGAATGTCCTTGCTGTCCATACACTTCTTCATGCCTCTTCTCTCCGGGTTTTTGCTCCTTATTCCAGCATCAAAGGGCAGATCAACATGTCTAAAGTTTAAGTGATTTTCTACCTGGAAGCAAAATGCTGATGTCCTTTTTTTTTGCAGGACTCCACATTTTACAAGTGATTTCTTTGTGTCCTTTCTCTCTTTATTTGTGGAGGGGAAGCAGACTCTTTCCCTCTGTATAGATAGTGAAGGAAGTAGCTTCTTGTAAAGAACACTGCACTCTATGAAAAGACCTACATGACTCTCCTCAATTTTTAAATTTCCTTAGCAGGGTTTTGTGAGGCAATAGTTCTTGTATGGTTTCTCCGATGACACCTTTTAGTAATCCCTTTGAGAGATGATCAGTCCAATGGTTGATCATTCTCTGAGTTTAGAATATGGAATATTTAGGGATTTTTGTTCTTAACTTTGGGGTTTAGCACCATTTTTAAGACAACAAGAAAATTCCACTCAGAACAAAATTTCTATTTACATAAGGATAAGTAAAGATATAGGTTTTGAGGGGGAAGGAAGAAATCAAGAGAGTATGTATCAGATTTTATTTCTGTGGGAAATAAAAGTCAAGTTTATAATAGGAATAGAGATAGCCAGCTTAAGTTAAGAAGTGAAAATATAATAACTACTGGAAAATGGAGAAAGAGTGACACATAAAATTAACACTGGGCACTTTAGAGACCCATCTATATTGGGAAGTTTTACTCTTGGATGAATCCAGTCTGCATATTTATATATTTTCCCAAATAGGGTAGGTTCAGTGTCCAGGTTTGATTCTGAGTTGAAGATCCAAAGAACAGATGTGACAAAAGGCCATGGGGATCAAGGGAATTGAAGAAACTTAGTATGCTTCATATCATTGATTTCTTTTTCTTTTTTTTTTAATTGGGGTATAATTGCTTTACAATGTTGCATTAGTTTCTGCTGTACAGCAAAGTGAATCAGCTATATGTATACATATATCCCCTCTGTTTTGCATTTCCTTCCCATTTAGGTCACCACAGAGCATTTAGTAGAGTTCCCTGTGTTATACAGTAGGTTCTCATTAGTTATATATTTTATACATAATATCAATCCCAATCTCCCAATTCATCCAATCCACCTTCCCTCCTTGGTATCCATACGTTTGTTTTCTATGTCTGTATGTCTATTTATTTCTGCTTTGCAAATTGGTTCATCTGTACCATTTTTCTAGATTTCACATATATGCATTAATATAAAATATTTGTTTTTCTCTTTCTTTCTTAGTATATCTTCTTGAAAGGGGCTTTAGAAAAACAAATCTTGGGATCCAGTTGTCTTGAAAAACTGAACAGATCTTAGAGTCAAGAAAAGAGTCTTATGTTAATCCAGTGTCATTCAAATTGAAAAAGAAGAGCCATGGGTGGAGATAAGCACATTCAGAATTATGAAAAGGGAGTCAGAACAAGATATATGAGCTAGCAAATAACAGAGAATAAAAGCAGGATAGTTAGCTGGAATTTCAGAAGCTAAATAGTGGTTCCATGACCTGGGAAATAGGGAAGGATGAGAAAGCCTGACTAAAACATAATTTCTGATTTACTGTTAGACATACTGAGTTTGATCCACCCATAGAACTTCCCATGGCCCACATCCCTCTATGACTTGGTGACTTCCTCTATTGGAATGACTATAAATAGAAACAGTTTTGGTTTCTCTGTCCATAGTTGCTCAGATACAAACTTTAAAGTACTATCTTCATAAACAGTAGTTAGATCTCTTTAGCTATTTGTTTGGATTTGCTTTGACCCTTCAAGTCCTATTTGAGATAGCAGGACTTACCAATATTAACTCTCCTTCACTGTGCCCTCTGCCCAAATCCCAGACATAGCTGTTTGGAATTGGTTTGTCCCTGTCCTCTGAGATAGCAGAGTTGGGCTTATTTAAATTGCTCTGACCTTTGGAATAGGGTGGGGTAAATGGAAGATCTTTAAGATTAAGCTAGCTTCAGAAAATCTTCCTTTAAAGCACTGTAAAAAACAAAACAAAACAAAACAAAACAAACCTCTCTGGCTCTGACTAAAAATTGCCTTAATAATAAAATTAACTCACTTAGTTCTCAACAGCTCCATGAAGTAGAACTATCACTCTTATTTTCCCATTTTGGATGTAGTGACTAAGCCACAGAGGCCCAATGTCATGGAGACAGTGAGTAATAGAGTTGGGGCACAGGACTTGATCTTTTTTCCAGCATGTTATGCTGCCCCCTGTACAGTAGGTCTCAACAAGGATTGAAGGAAAGAGTGGAAAAGAATGAAGTCTTAGGGCAGAGTTTTGTGTCCCCTTACATGTGACTGTCCATTAATGACCATAATACTGTGCTCATCAGGTTTCTGACAAGCTAAGAGAGAGCTAATGCCTTCCCAGTTCTCTGAGTCACTGGGCTGACAGAGAGAAATGGACTGTCATCCTGCCTTCTTCAAGATGGCCCATGTTTGCTGCTGCATTTCTTAGAGTAAAGCAGGGGTGGGCCACCAAATCTTTGTCTCCGTCCAACTACATTGTCCTGAAATTAGGTAGAATTTTTTTTTTAATATGACAATCATTTGACTATTAGTGTTGACCCTCAATATTGTGACTATTCTGTTTTTCTGAGCCATTTTAGATATTGTAGAGCAAGGTTGAAAAAGGCGGCTTCAAGGTCTCCCAGAGAGATTTCTTCATATCCATTAAAAGCTCTTGGTGACATGAGTGACAGCATCAGAACTGTGTTTCTGAGATATTTATCTGGCAGTAGTTTATAAGATGTGTTGAAATGGAGCAATATAGATTTTAGAAATAGTATGCTCATTGATGCACGACAAACACTGGTGTCAAATTCCCTACTTTCTGAGCTAATTCTGGTTATAGGAACTTTATAGAAGTTGCCTCAATAGCTCCAGGAAATATTTGGTTGTAAAAGAAAAATCTGGTTTGTTAACTCTGCTGACTTATTTAAGTAATACCAATCACTCAGGAAACTCACCTAATAATGTCATACTGATTTTTTAGTGTTTGATACTTTCAGCATCGACTTCTCTCTGGGTGTAAAATCATCTAGAGATAACATTATTCATAGACTTAATCTAGCCTTAAACCCTTATATGCCTTTTTATCCATGCATTTGCATTCTCTGACAAAGAGGTGCAATAAAGAACATTACAAAGTCTAATAAAAAGACCATAATGATCGAAGACATTCCTTGGTAAAAAGAGACTGTCCTCAGAAAACAACAGGGCCACAAATCTACAGTGAAATGAGATGTATCATATTGGTTCTCTATGAATAACAACAGTAACACAGTATTTTAGATATGTAAACTAATTCAATGACACTAGAGCAACTTGGTAGTTTTAGAGCTGGCAATGTTAAGCCTTTTATGGTTTTAAAGTTCATTTAATGTTCCTCTTAGAACTATAAAATGGCAATATTTCTCCTTGAATTGTAGGTCCCTGAAAAAATAGGAGGAATATTTAACAAACATACTTCTTTACAATTTTTGAAAATAACATTCTATGATGGCAATAGAAAAGGCCTTTGGAAACTTTCCCCCCTCTTTTCATAGGCTGCTGCCAAGAGGAAATGAATAAGGTCTGAGATATTCACAAACAACCAGTGTGGATGGGGAAGCTCACTTTGAGAGCCAGAAATTTATTCAATTTTCTGTATTTGAACCAATCTCAACAAAAGCTGTTCCCAACTCTGTCTATTACAGTGCCTTACTACTTCACTAAATATTGAAATAAATTCTCTATCCCTTCTTTCTTCATTCTCCCTGTCTTGCTCTTACTTGTTTCCTATTCTAAGGCCTGGGGATACTGAGGTGTGAAACATGTTTTGGACCCTCAGTCTCTCCTCACTGGCTCATTACAGGGAGAAGTTCTGGGACATATGAGCAGGTCTGGAATGGAGTATTTTTATGATACATGCTTCCCACAAAGGCCTTATCTACTGGTAGACATGCAGCCTTCCCAAAGGAGACCATATTGGGTGAGAAAAACTTGAGCAATATCTTCCTGTTAGGTGGAAAACTTTTTCTCCATTCAGGGAAGAAGCTGCTATTTGAGAAAGCTAAATATATTTTCTTGCACCAGATCCCCCTCCAATCATTCTCTTGAACACACAGAATGAAAAAGAATGAGGCTTTCTGGTTCTGACCTCCTCCACACCTAATGTATGTGATATATAGCTTACAGGAGTTTTAAGTACTATTATAATGGTCCTGATACAATTCTCTAGGAATACAAACAAACAAATATGATTATAATCATACTTCCCTTCCAACTTTTAATTGGTTGTATCAATAATATATTTGTAATGACCCATGTCCATCTAATTTCCATGTCAGACATTCTGTTTATCTCAAGGCCCACCTGTAACCTCATATTCATGGAAAATAATGGTGCTCCTTGTGTCTGCTCTGTAATTCCAGTGGCACTCCCTTCTTACTCTTATCCAAGCTAATTCTTAAGTGATTGGGTTACTGGCCTTACTCTCTATTGAGTTCTACCCCTCTTTTCTCATGCTGCACCTCCCACTCTAGAAAACTCTTTCCTTCTCCACTGGACCTGCTCCTTACCTTGTACTTCTAGCATGTTCAATTATCAGTTCCATGGTAGATGTGTTTTCTAATTTTCTTCATCCTTTAGCCAGTTTTCAATGTCGTATAGCATCATTGTCATAAAGATGTGAGGCAGTGAGCTGGCAGTATGGCATGAATCTAGAGCTCATGCAAATGGCTTGTATCTGATGGTCTAATTGATGATTAAACCGAGGAAGAGCACTTGGAAAAAATAATGAGGGTAAAGGAAAATAAAGAAAGGTCAAGGCCTCCCTTTTGATTACATCATCCCATATTTCCTTAAGTTTAGCCCTGAAATTTCACTGAATTTTCCTTTGTTTTCTCTACTTAATGTCTTTCTTCCCTCCCAGTGGCCACCCAACACTAATTTGCAGTTGTAATATTGCTAGTACACTTCAACCTGGACTATAATATGAAATTTCATACTTGGAGTAATATACAAACAGATGAGCAGTAAATGCACAAGAACAGGAGCTGAGGAGTAGGTTTACCCTGATGTTGTTGACAAAATATCTGGAGGCATTCCATCCACATCAGTAAATCCATTTGGTCCATAGAAGTAGAATCACTGTCATAACAAGGGGGCTTACCAGGCTGCCTGTCCTTCTCTAATCTCTACTTTTTCTCCTGACAAAACAACTAGAAATGCAATGACATAGAAGTTACCAAATCTGTTCTAGGAACAACCTACTTAACTGTTCCTAATGATTTGGCTCTCTTCCACTTCATTGTGCTAGGTTAGATTCACATGCAACAACAACAAAAACAAAAAGCTGATTTGTCAGAGTATAAAGAGGAAAACACAGTGACTTAGAAGTTTACATGATTTTACTATTTTTTTTCAGGGGGAAAAAGCAGTTACAAAAATGGAATCTTATAAAGTTAATTGTGAGTCAGGGGCTAATATATGGTCAGACATTTTGAGACCCAAAGTTAAATTGAAAACTGAGTTAACTTATCCCAGAAGAGAAGAAAGCACTGAAAAGCAGATCTAGAGGAGAATCATACAGCAAGGGCAGAGGGGACACAAAGATCAGCCAGGGAAACCTCACTTTGAGGACTCAAAGAAGACATGAGATACTACAGAAGTGGCCGGGGTTCCTAAAGGACCAAATATTGCTATAACTGCTTCACAGTGCCATCATTTATACCCACTTCAGATAAGGCCTTTCTGACTACAGTTATTGTATAAATACAATCCCCCCAAAAGCCCACAAAACTTTTTACTTTTGTCTCAAAAAGTCACATCTGAAATAAATCCTAAGAAATAAGCATGATTATTAGGGAAGAAAGGAAATTAAGGTGCTTCAGCTTTCACACTCTGACTTGTTAAGGTGATTCATTTCTGTTAAATACTGCATATTGTGTACCTATCATATGTATCTTTATATTTATAGCAATTTACTTATATTGATATACACAGAGAGGGGCACTGTGCAAAATACCTCAGAAAAGAAAAATCATTTCACAATTCCCCTTATTGCTTATTCTCTGGAAATTTTTATAGACCTCCTTCTGGTTTTTCATACTTGAAGTGATAAGCCAGCTCTCCTGAGTAACACCATGATCAATGTAAACATGAGTGCTTAACAGCTCACACAGGCAAAAATCACACACACACAAAAAATAAATAAATCTATATTGACAAGCTCAAACACTCTTTCAGTGTTAATTTTTAAGTTCCCTTTATACATATGATGAGCTTCCAGATTCAGATCTGATTTTTCATTTTTATGAGTTTTTCACTTTTTTGACTAGTATCAGTATCAGAGATAAAGTTTTTTTGTTGTTTGATTTTTTTATTAGTTTGTTTGTTTGCTATGGAATTTTCCCTCTCCTTGCAAAATTTCAAAGCAGGAAAATTTTAAGAACTACAGAAAATGCCTGGCATTTAAGTCAGATCTGGTATGACCTAAATCCAACTTTCACCAATTACTAATTTGCAGTCTGTTGCAAGTTATTTAACCTCAGGCTTGTATCTGTGTAAAGGAGATAGCAACACCTACCAAACAAGTTTGATGTGAGGACTACATGTAAGGCATGTAACTGATATGTAATCAGGATTAAATAAATACAAGTTATTTATTATTGTCACAGATTATATGAATTAGTCTCCATATCTTGAGAGTTTTTCCTAGATAAAATTGCTAAGATTTGAGTAAATAATAAATGAGGAATTTAAATTATATGTTTTATTCTTTAACAAAGTATTTGTTAAGCATCACACCTTGTGGTGCCATACCCTGGAGATAAAATGAATAACCCTATTATCCAATAGCTCAAAGCTAAGTGGGGAAGACAGGAACCAAAATAAATAATTACAAAAGAGCCTTAAACACAAACCCAGTATATGTATAAGGCATACTTGTGACTGACATGAAGGTGGTTCAGCTCTGTCTTCACAGAAAAAGACACTTGCCTGATTCTTAAAGATGAGTATTTGGTCTCCAGATATGAGTGAATCCACATGGTTGTATCTGAAACACAGAACTGCCTCACAGTTATATGTGTTGACTTAACGAACTATAAATGATACAGAATGTATAAATGAGTCATTGACAGTGAACAGATCCAAAATGCTGGTGTGGCCTTGATTTATAGAACTAGTTCACCTTTTTGGTGGTCACTTACATATCCCCTTTTCCTGAGCCAGTACTACAAATATTGAAATTCACTCTCTACGTTCAACTTCCTTGACACTTACCCATTCTATCTATGAATTGAATCATGAAAGCAGCTATGAATTCCCTTGCAGTTGCTTGCTCTAAGAATTCATTTTCCTTCCTTCAAATAATGTTTCAGCTGCTTTGGGGAAACTACCACTTTCCCACTGTTGGTTATGCATTTTTGGTGGTATTGCGTAGGGTTTATTGGCCATAGTGACTGAGGTCAAGGAAAGGTTTCAACATATTGATTTATTTATTGGATGTGTTCACAAATCAATGGATGAATACAGACTTCACCAAATAGGCATATTTTCCTGGCCATCAGGATTGCTCCAGGCATTGGACATTCATTTAATCCAGTCCCATAAGTGTGTTCCTCAGAACAATTGCTAGATGTGCTATATAACAATACTCACTCTGTAGTGGGAGGTAAGGGAATGTGAGGGTTGCTGCTGCAGCTGCCATTTTACATCCATTTTACACAATCCTGAGAGCTGAGCTAGCCCAGGGAACAGGGGGTAGTGTAAAAGAGAAATCCTAATGATTAGAGTTCTAGCTTCCAATTTAGCTGAACTGTTTGTTTACATTAGCCAATGATAGGCCATGCTTATTAATCCAATTTAAGTTGTCAACCATTTAGAGCAGAAAGAATCCTAATAGGTATCATCTTTTAGTCAACTAGTTGCAATTATTCATTTGTATATCTGTGACCTATCACTTCCCAAATTTTGAGATCTTCTCAGTTTGTAGAAAGTCAATCTACCTTTTTCAAAATATCAGGACAATTCAGGAATCATCATTCATGTAACAGAGAGAATTTAAATGTAATGCTTTCTGATTCCTGTTGCTGCTTTGTTTTTTTCCTTCATTTTATTCCTTTTCCTCTGGTCCAGAAAGCCAATTTACATTCCCATGGATCTCCCAATGGCTTTCAGTTCCTCAGTTTCTTATATCATCTTATTTTTTACCACTTTTATTTTAGATTTTATAGATGTGTGCAGCTAGCATGCAGAAATAAATTCTTATATTCCGTGCCTTTAGATAACTACTAACCTGATTCATAACTTGTCAGAGCAACCATTTCTAATTATCATTGTACCAAAGTTTAGAATTATTTTGATAGAGTAAATTATTAAAAAATAGTAATCTAGAAAGTATTACAACTTACCAATGATAGGACTCATAAGATTACCACAAATTAGATATGAATAAATAATATTCAAAATTATAAATATACATAACATTAAAAATGTATTGTGCATACTTTAATATCCAATTTAATTTTTTTCTGAATCAGAAAGTGCTTCAGCATAATCAATGAACATCAGTTAACATTTTACTATTGATTTATAATGAGATTCTTAATAGAGAATTTTGGTTGACTGCCTGATAGATAAGTAAAATTTTATCTTATATAAATTGTGCTACAGTCCAGTTTTAAATAAATTCAAATATGCATAAAATATTAGTTAATAGTTATTCCTCTTGTTTCTCCTGCATCATTTATTTTTTTTACTAAGTGGCTTTAAGGAAAAATGAAACTTGTTAGCTAAAGATTAAAAATAGCTATATGTTCTCATCCAGTTTACAAATTAGTGCTTCTAATTCAACTCCAGCCTTAAACATTTCTTTTTTTTGATCCATCCTATGTAATAGTTACATACTTTCCAAGTATATTTCTTTTATCTTAGTGCTAGTATATAATGTGCTCGCTTATACATCTTTGTAATTGTTCATTAGCTGCAAGCACTGTGTTTTGACTTTTATGTCCTTGAAACTATGAAATAGTGTTCCTGTAATTCAGTTCTTCCTAATATTTCTACTTTAAATAGAATGTCTTATGAAACTGAGATCTGAGCATTTTAAAAAATTCTGAGCTGGGGATATCAGTTTAGTCAGAACAGTGTCAAATATGGAACCCAAACAACATAATTGGTACCTTGAGGCTGAGATTGATGTGACATTCTCTTGAACGTATTTTAATGATTATGCATATTTAAATTAAAATTTAACCCCTGACATTCAAACCAACAAGCCATTCACCATCCAGCTATAGAGCCATGTCTGACAAATAAGATGACATACAGCAAAAGTCACTAGTCTCGAATCTATGCTTATTGCACAGGAAACTTCCAAAAGGCCCAGTTTGCTAACATTTTGACAGTGGATTTTGATATGAGCACAGCTTTTCTGGTTGCTTATACGGCAAGAATTTACTTCAAATATTTGTCTATATACTAAATGGCTGCTAGCTAGAAATGGTGGTATGGTGTATATTCAAGTCATGACATCTTTTAAGTTTTATTATTTTACTATTTGTATGTATGGCAAGCAGTTTTCTGGTGATGCCACATAATACAATTTTTTGCTTCCAGAAAAACTGGATGAGATAGGAGTCCGTACTACACACACTCTACCCCTCCTTATCAATACCCACCTGTCCAGAAATAGTATTTGTGATCTTATCCCTTTTTGCACTACTTTGTCAGCTTCAAAGTAGCAGGGCTCCTGCAGAGAAGTGTGTCTGTGAACATGGCCAGAACCAGGTTGGCAGGTCAGATACCACAGTTTGTTTTACACCACATGTTCTTGTCACAGCTCATTTTGGTGCCATGGATCTGCAAGTATGTTTCAGTTGAAGAGTCTAAGGTCAAATGAAAGTGACACTCCCATGCATAGCTGGGTCTCAGTGGGAGAAAGGATCATCATTCAATCATTCAATGCTATTTCAAATTTATAATTTCATTTTGCATTTGTCATAGTGCCAGCTTTAGAGTAAAATGCCAAAGTAAAAATTCTCATGTTCAATAGCAGGCACGAATAAAAAATATTATATCTGACTGAATCTGTACTTGCTGTGAACAGTTAACTTTTAAATTGGGAAGGCGCCAGGGGCCTTTGGCTTCATTCCATAATTGTCGAGTTCCATGGCATTGAGAAAGTTATTTTAATTCCAAGAAACAGGAGTTAGCATCCTCAGATCCAATACTGCTACTCAAAACCAAAATACACCAATGTTTATGTCAGTGAAATACAGAAGACCTTTCTCGCCAACTGCCTTTGTGTTTATTAACTTCAAGTCCCAGATTAACAACCCAGATCAGTTTTGCCACCCACATTACAAAGAGCATAGCAAATTCATAGTCTTTCTTCAAAGAACAGAAATAATTTTGAAATATTATTAAACTCACAGCGTCCTTGTGAGGGAGATAGTAAGAGACAGAGTATTTTCTCTAATTTCAATTTCAGGAAAGCAAGGAACACAAAAGTTAAGTGGCTGGTCTCCATTTATTCAAATAAATTTATTCAGGAGTAGAGCCAGAAATAAAGATCAAGTCTCCTGGCCCATGTGAGGGCCCATGCTGCCTCACAGCTGTCAAAACCCTCATTTTCCTGGAAAATGCTAAAAAGCTTTCCCTTACTACAACATTAAATTCAGACATACTGCCATCTACTGACCCACCAAGGAATGTAGTACTTTCCCTTCAGAATGTCATCTCCAGGATGCCAATGGACTATGTTTACTGGACAATTTAGGAGAATGGTGTAAGAGGTAAGTGAATTTATGACATTTCTTTCCCTATCAATGGATTAGTATATTGGCATTCTTAAATTTTATATAGCAGTGCAACAAGGCACCTTGTTGTTTGTATGCGGAACGTCTTGAAATCACCTGTTCCTCTCTGTGCCCTTATTTTGACATATTCTTCTAGGGAATCAGCTAGTCTGAAACAGCCTATCTTTTTACATAAAACATTTTGAGGAATGCCGTACCATTTTTATGTTGTCCATATTGTCTTATACAAGTGTCTTATAAGATGTGCTAGTTATCCTACATGTTGCCAAAGAAGGAATGATAGAAACCAAGCTAAACAGCTACAGTCCTACTGTAGAAAATATCATAAAATGAAGAAAATATCATAAAATGTCCTAAAGGTGTTCTAATAATAAGAGAACAGGATCTCAAATATATTTTTGACAAGATTCCCTTTGTACAGGACCAACCTGTTATTTTCGCAGAAATGTACGTCAGTATCTTTTTTCACTGTATCAACACTTCACAGCTTGCCTGCATTCTCCCTAGGATAAAAGTAACATTTTTCGGGTTCAATCAAATTGCTCTTTTCACACACAATTGTTGCGTTCATCTCATTATCATAGCTGAATTAAAGTTATGACGTTTGTCTCTCACTGTTGCTCATCATTGTATTTATTCTGTTGCCTCTAAGAAAAAAGTCAAGTCTACGTATTTGGAATAGATATTTGTTTTTGATTAGAAAGACTGCACAAAAATTTCTTAATACAGAACCAACTTTTATAAGCCTAGTTCACACAGTATCAGAGAGACATCTATGCCACTTTGGTTACCTGTCTACATCCTGCTTTAAGATCTTAAGAGAAAATTCTTTCTTCTGATGGTGGTTCACAGACAACATGCTTAAGAAATCTTGAATATAGAACTTACTTCTATTCTTTCCAAATATAAAAGCTTATGCTCAGAATAATTTAATTGTTTTTATAAAGTAATTGGTTTGATCTTTACAATTAATCAAACAGAACTTATCTTTTCAAGTTCACAGTTTGAAACTCAGTCTGAAGAAGACCATTCATTTAATTTGGAATAAATGTCTATATTTGTTCAACCAAATCTTTATAGAAATATCTTAATTTGAGGTCAACTTAGGCAGAAATGAGAAAGAGCATTGTCACCACATTTTGGAAACATCAAGAGGGTGTCAAAAAGTCACAAAAGAGGTAGAGATTACAAGTAGAGGTATATTAAGAATGAAAACATTAGGGAGTGTTACTGATTCACTAAAATCAGAACATTGTAGAATTTTACTTGAAAAGTCTACAGAGAGAAAACTCCAGCACAGAAATCTGGCCCTCACGTGCTTAGTCCTTACTGAAAGCCTATTAGATGTTGGAAGATAAGAGTGAGTTCAGGAAAAGGTTAGACAGAAAATGAGAAGACAAGAGGTGATGAGGAGAGAGGGAAGGAATTTGAACATGTTTGGGATGAACTTAGACAAGGACCCAGATATTTGGAGGGTTTATATGAAGTAAGCTGAACCACCAAACTTTCTGAGAAGCAGTAACAACAACAAAATATTTTTAGCTTTCTTCTATTTAAAGCACATGCACCTATAGCAATCTTTCACAAAATGATTATATATACTTGCTTCTCTTTACAACATAGTGACAATATATCATACTGTAGGAGTAGTTATGCTTTAAAAATGTTTATAGAAACTTTATTTCCCAGATACCAGAAAGGTGAATTAGTTCAATGGTGTTATTCACACATTCTATGTTATTTATCCTTTCATTTGTTTCTATTCTTATATTTTTGATCATCTGTTTTAAAACAAAATTATAACATCATTTTCTTAAATGAAGAGCACAAGAACAATTTCAACTGAGATTTCAGGCCTTTGTACAAATTGGCATGGCTTATTTTAAATAGAAAATGATGTAATCAGCTCTAGTTTCCCACCTAGTTGAGACAGAAGGGACAGAGGCCAAATGTGGCATTCCAGCTGAGATGAAGAAGCTGCTGATAGTTCAGAGGCAAAGTAGCTTGTTCCACAGAGCAAGTACCAGAAGGCAAAGGTCTTCAAAAAAAGAAATGTCTGGCAATATGCAGAAGGTCTGTCTCAAATTTTTCAGTACAGGACTAATCTGCACATGTGTGTGAGAAAGATAAATCTACCTTAAGCTGAGGAAAGAATCACCTGGAAAAATTAGGGAGAACAATTCTTGGAGACTATACAGAACCAGGAATATTGCCTGTTTCTACTATCCAAAAGAGTCCATTTATCAAGAGGATACAATAATCATAAATATTTATACATATAGTAACAGAGCTTCAAAATACATGAAGCAAAAATAGATAGAACTTCAAAGAGAAATAGATAGATCCACAATTATATTGGAGAGTTCAACACCTCATTCTCAATAATTGATAGAAGTAATGTCAGTTCTATACAATCTTCCAAAAATTGAAGAGGAGGGAATACTTTTCTAATCACTCAATGATGACAGCATTACTCTGTTAGCAAACCAGAAAAACTTTACAAGGAAAGAAAATTAAGGACTAATATTTCTCATGAACATAGATACAATAATTCATAAACAAATCTAAATAAATGGAATCCAACAATATGTAAAAAGGTCAATTCTTCATTATCAAGTACAGATTATTTCAGAAAATCCAAGGCTATTTAACATTTGAAAATTTATCAGTGTAATTTACCATATTTACAGATGAAAAAAGAAAAATCATAATTTCAATAAATAGAACAAAAAAAACACTTGACAAAATCCACATCTATTTCTGATTTAAAAAAAAAAAACTCTCAATATATGAGGAAAAGACAACTTGATTTTTAAAAATCTGAAAAAAACCCTACATATAACATCATACTTGGTGTTATGAGATTTATTGATCTTCCCTTAAGATCAAGAACAAGAAAATTTCATTATGTCTATTCAGCACTGTAATGAAGGTTCTAGCCAATGTACTAAGACAAGAACAATAAATAACCACATTCAGAATGGAAAGAAAGAAGTCACTTTCTTTATTTGCAGACAACATGATTATCTTATGTAGAAAATCCAATGGCATCTACACACACATCAAAAAAAGCTATTCAAACTAATAAATGAGTTTAGGAAATTAGCAAGATGGAAGAACATAGAATAAATACATTATATTTTATATTCTATCAACATACAATCAGAAATTTTAAAAACAGTATTTGTTATAACTTTTAAAATATTTATAAAGTACTTATGGGTAAATATGATGAAAGATGTTGAGACCATGACACAGAAAACTACAAAACATTGATGAGAGAAATTAAAGAAGACATAAATAAATGGACAGACAGTCCATGTTCATAGATCAGAAGACTCAATATTATTAAGATATTGCTTCTTCACAAATTGATCCATAGTCAATCCAATTTCAGCCAAAACTCAGCAGGCTGTTCTACAGTAATTGGAAATATAATTCTATTTTTTCATATGGAAATTAAGGTGTCTAGAAAAGTTAAAGCAACTTTGAAAACTAACATAGTTGGAAGACTTAGACAACCTGACTTTAATACAGATTATACAATATACAATATTATTATCATATACTAATATTGTAAAATATACAATATTATTATTATTATGCAATAATCAAGACAGTGTGACATTGGCATCAAGATATACAAATAGATCAGTGAAACAGATTAAGTAATCCAAAAATTGATTTTCAGGATAAATGCAAAGACAATTCAGTGGAGAAAGACTAGTTTTTTTAAAAAAATAATGCTGGAAATTGGATATCTACATGCAAAAAATAATGAACTTTAATACTTCATACAAAAAGAAGTTCAAAATGGATCTCAAAGTTATGTGTAAATTTGAAACTATTAAAATTCCTAGAAGAAAGTAGGAGATTTTTTTTTTGCCTTGGGTTAAGAAGGATTTCTTACATAAAAAACTAAAAGCACAACTACATACAAGAAAAATTGATAAATCCTATGTCATCAAAATTAAGTACATTTTCTTATAAAAAGACACTGTAAGGAGAATGAAAAGGAAAGCCATGGGCCAGGGGAAAGTACTTGCAACTCATAAAGTTGGCAAAGGATTTGTATCTAGGGTATATAAGAAACTTTCAAAATAAGAAATAAATTCACACTGAATCTTGGGCAAAAATTTTGAACAGACCTCACAAAACATGTATGGATGAGTTCACTTCCTCCCCCCACATTCTCCCCCCCACCATAAACACAAAGAAGGGTTCATGTGAGCACACATGGAGATGGTAACCACCTGTAAGTCAAGAGAAGAGACCTTGGAATGAAACCTACTTTGCCAGTGCCTTGATCTGGGACTTCCCAGCATCCAGAACTGTGAGAAATAAATTTCTGTTGTTTAGGGAAAAAAAAGTATGTGAATACTAAATAAGCACAGGAAAAGGAGCTCAAATTATTAATCATTAGGGAAATGCAAACTACAATAAGATATCTCTACACATCATTTAGAATGTTTACAATTAAATTACTGACTCAACCAAGTGTTGTGAAGGATGTGGAGACATTCATTTTACTCATAAGTATGTACAAAAGATAAATGAAAGAATATGTCCATAAAAGAGGTTGTTCATAGCAATGTTATACATAACATTATTATCTATTATACATAATAGATAAAAATTGAAAACAACCCAAATTTCCATCAATAGGTGAATGAATGAACAAATTGTAGCAAATGAACTGCTGCTCAACAATAAAAAGAATGGAAAAAAACTGTTTATTTTATGTCATTTATACTTTTAATAAAAAGGAAAGCAGTGAGTAGCAGGAGATAAATTGGCTAGCCTGGACTGAAAGATTCGCACAGAAAATGGTCCCAATTATTCCCTCTCTTGTATCCATGTAATTTGCATGTATCTGAGGATGTTGTAGTTCCTCTAAACAGAGATGAAGCCTCCAAAAGATAGAATATTATTCAGCACTAAAAGGAAATGAGCCATCAAGCCATGAAAAGCTTCAATGCATACTACTAAGTGAAAATAGCCAATTATACATACAGTATGATTCCAACTACATGACATTCTAGAAAAAGCAAAACTATGGAGGCAGTAAAAAGTGGTTGCTAGAGGTTGCAGCAGAAAGGAGCCTAGGTAGAGCACAGAAACTTTTTCTACTGAACTAATTTCATAAGATAACAGTTCTTTATTTACCTGACTAGTGTATTACAGACCTGGTAAACAGTGTTTCTGGAAGTTGAGAAATGAAAGAAAATAGTAGATTAAGCATTAAAAATATTTACTGATTTGAGATGTACAAGAAATCTGAACAGAGAGATTCCAGAGGTGGTGCAGTGACTCATTAGAAGTACAACTGATCTTAAATTATATTTTTCCTCTCTTCCTTTCTTATCAATAAAATTCCAATTGGTGCCCTGTTTTGGTAAGGTACTCAGCGACCCTTGGTGTTCTCAAACTCTCTGGACAGTAAACCTGCTGACTGCTGTTAGGATGGAAGGGGCAATGAGCCAGAAGTTTTGAGGGTATAGATATTTTACATAGTAGCTTTTTTTCACATGAAATATCATAGACACTAGTTGGCTGCATGGCTTATTAGGGAAAGTACTTGAAAATGAGTCTTAAGAGGTTTGGAGGGCAAGTTGGTTAATTCCTCAATGCATGTAAAGATTTTAATTTTTGCTTTTTAACAATAAACCTTGAAAAATACATGAATTGGAGGGTATCAGTTTAGATGATCTCTAAAATACTCTTTATCTCTTTAAATCTTAGAGGCTTCCTAGAAGTGAATCTAGAATCTTAAAACACTAATCTGACCACAGTTTGAGAAAGGAGAGAAGAAATTAATTTTTAGTGAATCCATACATTCTTGGAATTTTGTTCATTGCAATTGTATGGAGAGGGTAGTTACTGCATCTCCAAGCAAGATCAGTACTGCCCAGAAAATGCTAGAAGGCAATAGAAGCTGACAAAAATAAATTTTACGTTTCTTAGTTTGGAATTATAATTGTCAAATTTTTACTCATAGATAAAATATTTGTCTTATAAATAATTTAATAAAATTTACATTAATTTTAAGCAAATTAAATGTTACTGGCATTAAAATATCCTTTTAGATTTATTTGTAGATTAAAATATTTCTAACAATATAGTAGCCCTTTAAATATATATTGACAAGAAACCAGTTTTTAGTAATGAAAATTTATATTTTTTATAATTTTAAGTTAACTTATTTTGCTTTCCTTAGATTATAACATGTTGTTGAATTAGTTTTCAGTATACTTTGAGAATGGAATTATTTTCTTTGCTCCCCAAAATTTACCCAAATAAATATATTAAAAGAATGAATTATATTCCCCTGAAACCTCAATAGATGACAAATTTACAACAAAGTTATTTAAATGAGCATTTTATTCTGCTTTCAGGAGGAAAAGAAAAACATTTAAGAATTAAAGAGGAAAATATTCCAAAGAACAATTTGTAATGTCCAAATTTACATGAAGTCTTGTTGAGTTGAGGAGCACAAGCATACGTGAACTGGGCTACTTCTCAGAGTTTACTTCTATGATCAACTTTTATAATACTGTGGCTACCTGAACTTCACTAAGTCAGATCCTACAGAGGCCCTATAAGGCAACACCACTCAGAGTAGGATCATTCATTGAAAAAAAAATTGCCTGAGGGCTCTGGATGCTACCTGATTATAGTTTTTTTGGTAGAGTGCTAGAATACCTCTAGACCAAATTTACTAGACTATAAAATGACAGGGTCAAATGAAAATAATATTTAAAACCCTTCCATTTCTTACATTTGACTCTTCTAGAAATTTGAGAATATAATGATTGTTAAATATATAGATTAAGACAAATCTACCTGCTGCATGGCAGAGGGGTAAGTGGTCACTTTTTCAGTCTCTGGACTTAGAAATCAGACTAGGGTTATATATATATATATTCTGAATACTGGTTTGACAAGAATTAATGGGCAGCTGTCATTTGCATGGAAGAGCAGAAGAACCCAACATGCCTTTTTATTATTAATCAACATTGTTATGGCAGCCAAATCTACAGTATCTGCATCAGAATTATCAACTGCAATATTATTGTATTTTCTGCTCTAAGTGTCCCTGTTACCATTTATTGACATTCTTTATGCTGTTGGAATAACAACTAATTTTAATGTTTACCTAGGCTAAAAATTAATTAGGAAAACAAATTCTGTAAAAGACAACAAGCCAATCCTGCATTCCTAAAGCAAATATTACTCTAGTAGCTCCCTCAATATGCCTCCTGGAAGCACTCAACTAACAGATTTAGCTAGCCCTTGTTGAGTTTTGTTTCTAATGTAGGCTAGATACTTTTACAAACATTGATTCATTTGTACATGTAAAATTGAACACTTTACTCTGTATCAATCACTAGATGAGGCACTGGGAAGAAAGGTAAGACATAGCCACTTTGCCTCTGAATATAATTTAGTGTGGTCAAAGCAGCTGGAGAGTATAGACAAGTTAAAGCAGAATTTCAATATGGGTTTATAAAAGTATGAAAGAAGGTACCATGGTAACATATACTAGATGTTATCGGAGAGGACTCAAAAGTACATGCTATTGGAGTGTGCAAGTTTACACAGTTTTGACCTAATCAAGAAGTAAACCATGCCTGGATTTTGAAAGCAAGTAATTGCCTGATTAAATTTGTCTCAGGATGATTACCCTAGTTGTAGTGTGAAGAGTGGTAAGACTGACTGCAAAAAACCCTATAAGGAGTATGTTGAAATAGACTAGATGAGGTACTTTGAGATCCTGGAACAAGGTGTGGAGGAAAGCAGGAGGAATAAAAAAAGAAAGCAGGGGAAAACTAACCTAAAGGTAGGTACTAATGTCCACTATTACCTTGGTGTATGATATTATTTTAGTTACTATCCTGGCTGAGGGATTGGAGTAGTTTCAGAAGCAGCTTCGTGTTCTTCCCCAGTGTAATTGCTCTTACCCCAAAGGCTAAGGAATCAGTACAGGTACATCAAACGTTAAGTATTTTAATTATGTATGTGGGAAACAGAAAAATAACCACTGGATGGATACACAGATCCAAAAGATACACTGTAGTTAGAACTTTGCCAAGACTCTGTACATTACCTAGATTTGTAGGTAATGTACCTACCAAATTACCTACCTACAATTACTAGGAGGACCATGATGATACTTTGTGTCTCCAGGGATCAATTCCAATTCAAATGGGTGTCCAATAGTCCTTGAAATGTTTGAAGAGTACCGTTTTCTCAGTCTATTGCTGATCCTGAATAACTGCTATAGATCCCATAGAAGAAGAACTGAGGGAATTATTGAATATACTTCTGTGTTGTCACAGAGTACTTTGTCCTGGGGACCTCGTTTCCTTTTCAGTCAGTGGATTCCAGATTTGAAAACAGGTTCAAGATGAGAAACTTGTTGAGAAACTGTGCAAGGGATCATGACTTTTTGTTGAGACAACTTCCCTCAGCCAGTGGTCATCCCTCTTAGATTTCTTCTGCTGGTACAAGCTGAGCAGAACCATTGCTGACTGCCTGTCTGTTTTGACCAAAGGGCTTTCATGTTTAAAACCCTTTGTAGGGTTCTTACTTAGCTTCTGCTCTAACTTGTTAGGTAGTAAAGTGATTGTAGTAGCCTATTAGATTTAGTAATTAACCCCACCACATCATTATTATTGTTTTAAACAGTGAATATTTTCTTCTTTTTACCTCCTTGATAAAATATTTTCATAGATTTTTTTTTAAGTGTGGTCACCCCATCATGAATCTCTAATTTTTGTTTATTTATAAATGTCTTTATTTTCTTTATTCTTTGAAGACAATGTTTTATCATGAATATATTAATAATTATAAAATGGGAGTTATTTTCTCTCAGTATTTTTTAAGATATTGTTTATTTGTTTTCTAGTTTCCACTGTTGCTGATAAAAAGTTAGCTTATTGGGCTTCCCTGGTGGCACAGTGGTTGCAAGTCCACCTGCCGATGCAGGGGACACGGATTTGTGCCCCGGTCTGGGAGGATCCCACATGCCACGGAGCGGCTAGGCCCGTAAGCCATGGCTGCTGATCCTGCGCGTCTGGAGCCTGTGCTCCACAATGGGAGAGGCCACAACAGTGAGAGGCCTGCATACCGCAAAAAAAAAAAAAAAAAAAAAAGGTTAACTTATTATTTCACATTTGAAGAAAATATAACTTTTTATATGGCTGCTTTTCAATTTTTCCTTGGTTTTCAGCTTTTTAACCAAAGGAAAAATGGGTCTGTGTGTGTGTGTATGTTTATTCTAATTTGGGCTTACTTTGAAAGCTATTTTAAATGACCCTTGTTGCTCTTTTTTTTT
Source organism: Phocoena phocoena (assembly GCF_963924675.1). Lineage (NCBI taxonomy): Eukaryota > Metazoa > Chordata > Mammalia > Artiodactyla > Phocoenidae > Phocoena > Phocoena phocoena. The sequence goes on from NC_089226.1 coordinate 29,174,670, forward strand.
TAAGCCTTTCTAAAAATAATTGCCTTTTATTTTCTTTGAATATTGCTTCTTTACAAATCTCTGTTGCAATTCTTCTAAGACAAATTACAAAAAGTTCTGGACTTTTCATCCTATTGTCTTTGGCTCTCATGATGTTTTTTGTGTTTTTCATTTTTGTGTTCTTTGGGTTTCAATCTGGGAATTTCTTGCTGAACTACCTTCTAGTTCACTAATCCTTTATTTCATGGTGTCTTAACTGCTATTGAAACTTCTATTACTTTCTTAATTTCAGTTACTATATACTTTATTTCTAGGATATATTTTTATATACTCCAGGTCTCTGATTAAATTCTGCATTTTCTTCTCTATTTTTCAAATGTATTATAGTTATATTGAAGTTTTGTGTATCATAATTACAAAAACAAAATCTCTTTTGGGAGTTTACACTTGTCTTTGTATTTTTCTTTTCCTTTTTGGTTATTTTGTTTTATTTCCTTCCATGACAAATATATTTTTTAAACTGAACTTTGTAGATAAAAAGTATTGTAATGATAGTTAACGGTAGTATCTTCCTCCAAAAGAAATTTAGTGTGACTTTTGTATTTCACTGGAGTATGATGAGATTATCTTCATATAGTGTAGTGTGGATTTCATTTTTTAAGCCCTGTTTTAGTTCTATTTTGCCTTTAAACATGGTCCTTATTTTTTGCAGTGTAACTCTTATTGCTAAGGGTAGCCCTTTGAGGTTCTCAACTGAGAACCTCAGTTGAGGCTACCCTTTGAGATGTTTTCCTGAGCCTGTCCTTTTTTGAAATGAGACCTTTAAAATTGCTTCCTTAGTACTATGGAATGAGTGGATTCTCTGCCTTATTTCTCAGTGTCTCACTTCAAACCTGTGCACCCTAGGAGTTGGCAAATGCTCCAGGCAAATATTGCATGCAGAATTTGAACTTAATTCTCTGCAGTCATTGCACTCTGCTCCAGGATCATTTTCTCTCAAGTTGTGGTTGACTTGGTTTCCCTGAGCTCTGTGTTCCTTCCATCACAGTAAGATTTTCATAACTCAGGGCTCCTACTTTCTCTTCATCTTTCATCCCCACCACTGAGAATCAGCAAATAAATGGTCAGGAGACATAGAGATAAATGTGGGGTTCCCTTCGATACAATTTATTTTTGTCTTAGGTCTGGGCTCCACAAACCTTGGCAGTAAGGATTGTTCTCTGAAGAATTCAAACAATTCTTAGCTTAGCTGTTTGTTCTGTTTTTGTTTTCTCTCCAGGTTTTACATTTACTTCATTCAAGAGAATTTCTTTTTTTTTCATCTAAACTGTTAACTTTATTTATTTATTTTTATTGAAACAGAGTGCATTTAAGAAATTTAATAAATGTCATACACATGCAAATAAAAAAGCCACAATTTGAACTAAAGAATCTCTGCTCAATCATAAAGCTAAACTATTCACATTTTAAAATTTACTTATTTATTTTAATTAATTAATTTATTTTTTTTTACAGTAGGTCCTTGTTGGTTATCTATTTTAAATATAGCAGTGTGTACATGTCAATCCCAAATTGCCAATCTATCCCTCCCCCACACCCTTCACCTCTGTAACCATAAGTTCATTCTCTAAGTCTGTGAGTCTGTTCCTGTTTTGTAAATAAGTTCATTTGCATCAAAAAAGCTAAAATACCTAGTAATAAACCTATCTAAAGACAGAAAATACCTGTACTCTGAAAACTATAAGACACTGATGAAAGAAATCAAGATGACACAAACTGATGGAAAGATATACCATGCTCTTGGATTGGAAGAATCAATATTGTGAAAATGACTATACTACCCAAAGCAATCTACAGATTCAATGCAATTCCTATCAAATTACCAGTGGCATTTTTCACAGAACTAGATCAAAAAATCTTAAAATTTGTATGTAGACACAAAAGAACCCAAACAACCAAAGCAATCTTGAGAAAAAAAAATGGAGTTGGAAGAATCAGGCTCCCTGACTTCAGACTATACTATAAAGCTACAGTCATCAAAACAGTATGGTACTGACACAAAACCAGAAATATAGATCAATGGAACAGGATAGAAAGCCCATAAATAAACCCATGCATCTGTGGCCAAGTAATCTACCACAAAGGAGGTGGGATTATACAATGGAGGAAAGACAGTCTCTGCAATAAATGGTGCTGGGAAAACTGGACAGATACATGTAAAAAAATGAAATTAGAACACTCCCTAACACCATACACAAAAATAAACTCAAAATGGATTAAAGACCTAAATGTAAGACCAGATATTATTAAACTGTTAGAGGAAATCAGAGGCAAAACACTCTTTGACATAAATCACAGCAATATCTTTATGCTTCCTCCTCCCAGAGTAGTGGAAATAAAAAACGTAATAAACAAATGAACCTAATTAAACTCAAAAGCTTTTGCATAGCAAAGTAAACCACAAACAAAAAGAAAAGACAAACCACAGAATGGGAAAAAATATTTGCAAATGATGAGACCGAGAGGGGATTAGTCTCCAAAATTTACAAACAATTCATGTAGCTCAATATCAAAAAAACAAACAATTCAATCCAAAAATGGGCAGAAGACCTATATAGACATTTCTCCAAAGAAGACATACAGATGCCCAAGAGGCACATGAAAAGATGCTCAACAATGTTAATTGTTAGAGTAAGGCAAATCAAAACTACAATGAAGTATCACCTCGCACCAGTCAGAATGGCCATCATCAGTAAATCTACAAACAATAAATGCTAAAGAGGGTGTGGAGAAAGAGAACCCTCCTACTCTGTTGGTGGGAATGTAGATTGATACAGCCATTATGGAGAACAGTATGGAGGTTCCTTAAAAAAACTAAAAATAGAGCTACCATATGACCCAGCATCCACATTCCTGGGCATATATCCAGAGAAAAACGTGGCTCAAAGGATACATGCACCCCAATATTTATTGCAGCACTGTTTACAATAGCCAAGACATGGAAGCAGCCTAAATGTGCATTGACGGATGGATAAAGAAGGTTGGTACATATATACAATGGATTATTCAGCTTTTATAAAGAATGAAGTAATGCCATTTGCAGCAACATTGATGGACCTGAAAATTATCAAACTAAGTGAAGTAAGTCAGGTAGAGAAGACAAATGTCACATTTGCTTAAATGTGGAATCAAGAGAATTTCTTTGATAGATGCTACTCCCTCATAGACAGAAGAAAAATTTCCAACTCTGGTTTTAAGGATATAAACTGTAATAGTGTTTACTTTCAATTTAATATCTTACTAGTCTAGACATATTCACTATTTTTGTATTTTGTAATCAAAATACCAAATTATAGAGATATGAGAAATGTTAAAACTGCCCACATTTTGTGTTGTGGTTCTAGCAAAATACCAGAGCAATTTCATACTTGATGACCTCCAAAGAGAGAGGTTCAGCTATTCTTTATCAATGAGAAAATGTTAAAAGGCAAAGCTACAAGCAGAAATATAATAACTTCAGGAAAATAGCTGGAATAATTCCTATGTTGTCTGCAATATAAAAGGGATTCTTCCCGCACTCCTGTGTAGGCTTTAGGATATACTACAGAGCTCATTCCCATATCATAGTATTTATATATGTGTACATTAAGCACAATATTTTTAATGATTTGAAGTGAAAGATAAGTAGACTGATGTGACTTGAAAGTCTAGTAGCAACTGTTGATGTTCATTTATTTCTTTCATAGTTTCTTCAGACTCACCGACTTATAGGTCAACACATTATTCTTACTGCAAGAGGAACAGAAGATTTTTTTTTCAGTGTTTGATTTATTAATGATAGAGTTTCTTCACCTTTCTTGTCCCAAAGAAAACTTTGGGAGAGTGTGGTATGCATCCGTTTTAGAGTTAGATGACCATAGACAGAGATCAGCAAATTTCCTTGGGATTGTGAAAAACAGAAACAGTTTGAATTTGGAGAGTAATAAGGATGGGTCATCAGATCATGTCTTGCCTATGAAAAGGGTTGAAAGGGCCAAGTCGAGTATGGAGGGAATGTAAGTTAGATGCAATGTTCCTTTCTGAACAATGCCAAAATAGAGAGCCTGAATTTCCCTGGAAAGATGTAAAGTTAGAATCAGAAGGTAATCATTGTATTAAAGAGGAAAAAGATAGGAGAAAACAGGAGGATGGGAGACAATGCTGAAAACATGTAGAGTTGAAAGCAGGATAGGCAAGGAACATGCCACAGGCTGTGTGCAGAAACTTGCAGCTTTATTTATATTTACTGTAGTGTTGTTTCTCCACTATGTGCTCTATGCAGGCCATGTATGAAGATGTATATGTGTAAGGGATCAGACTGAATGTCATTGCTTACACTGGCTTCTTGAAAAGATCTACCTAATACCTTAACATCATAGAGGCCTGAACTGGGTGTTGTATGTGGCTTAAACACTATGACATATTTAGCAGATGTCAGTCATTTTTTACTGGCCCATTCCTGCTAAGACTCAATACACTTCCAATATGCATTTACCTTCCTAATTTTCCATCTCTCCTCATACTTCCTACCTTCTTTCCTTCTCATTTTTTTTTCTAAAGTCACCAGCCTTTTTAAGATAGAGGAAAGAGCAAAGAGTTAACTTAGGAATAGTGTTTAAAATGTGGAATGGAAGGGAAATTCAAGATAGTCACTTTCAACCCTCTACTACACACAAGGACCACCTCTGCCACAACTTATAACATTTTCATATAGCTTTTATTGAAACATCTGATCATAAGAACCTTGCTACTTCAGAGTCAGCTTATTCTATTCATGATCAGTTGCAATTTTTAGAAAAAATTCTTATAGTGAGCTGAAATCTATCACTCTCTAGACTTAGGCTAGTTAGCTCAACTAACTCAAATTTATTTTTAACATGTATTTTCTAGTAGGGTATAGAAACTTTACTTTTCCTCAAATTAGTTTTACTTGTCTTTCCACCAGTCATATGTTTCCAAGACTAGCATTTTTCTGGTTTTTAGTGGAAACATCAGTCACTACCATTGAGAGGTCAGTGGCATCCTTGGTGCTGCAAGATCTTGAGTGAATTTAGACTCATTAAAAACAAAAACAAAAACGTTTTGTACCAACCAGAAAGTTTGATTAACACTCAACTACAGCTACTTCACAGAGCAGAGGACTCTGCATTAATTAATGATGAATTCTGTTTACCTGTCTGATTTGACTCCCTTTATAATTGACTCTGAGCTTTCCCATAGCTCCTTGCTGTTTTTAGAGTCTTTAGTGTGACACAACATTGATTTTGTTTCTCTCCCACCTGAAAAACTATGAAACACTAAATAGATCAAATTGAAAACATTAATAAAGAAAAAATTTGAAGACAGTAATTGTTTATCTAGAATAAAGTTGCCATTGTTTCAGTAAACATTTCTAAATTCAAGAATGGGAAAGAAGACAAGTTTTAATCTCCTCAGGGCTTTCACTGCCCAGTAATATAATGTCAAATCCATAACAGGTGGTGCCTCTGTTTCAGAGACATAAGACCTTAGTTTAAATATAGGTTTTGCCACTGTATTACTGTGTGACTTTGGGCAAACAACTTGACTCACGAAATTCAATTTTCTCATCTATAAAGTAGTGCTAATAAAAATAAGTAAAATATTGAATATATAATCAATGAAGCATTATTTAAACTTTAGATATTATTTTTATCCCACTATACTTTGAGCTTCTTGAGAGTAGAAACTGATATTACTCTCCTTTGTATTGTAGAGACCATAAATCCTGAAACACATAATTAAATACTCTCTAAAATCTTGTTGGAAAAAAAGCAATAATACCTACAATGTTTCCTTTCACTCCCTTTTATTTGCTAGGTAAAAAAGTTCCAGTAAATAGAAGATAAAGTAAGACTTTTATGGACAAATATTAGCACAAAGCTCGAAAAATTTTGTATTATTAACAATATTATAAATCACTTTACATGAAGGCACTGTGAGATTTTTTTACTATATATAATTTTCTTAATAAAAAATAAATTAAAATAAATATTTTTAAATAGTGATTCCCCAGGTAAAGTGGACTTTTTTTAAAATTTTATTTTATTTATTATTACTATTTTTATACAGCAGGTTCTTATTAGTTATCTATTTTATACATATTAGTGTATATATGTCAATCCCAATCTCCCAATTCATCCCACCACCACCACCCTCCCCGCCAAGTGGAACTTTCTTGAGTTTCCATAATACTATATTAAGGAAAAGAGTGGGTGCTCAGTCAATATTTATTTGTTGAAAAATGGATATATATCCTAGCATCCTCAAACCAAGGAAACATTCAAATGTCTCCTGCAATTTTAATGAATTTACATTTTAATGTTTATTCATAATCTCTGGAATTCAAAATAAGAAAAAACAATTACAATGGATGTCTCATGATAGCTGAACAATATGTTCTAAGGATCATAAAATTTCAGGGACATTGTAATCTGACAAAGTTCTTTCACATGACAACCATAAGCACCTTGAATATTTTATAGAAAGAACCTAGTGATTTAGTCATTATTACAATAATAAAAATATTGCTAATACAAATGGACTGCCATCTGCATCTTTCTGAAATTAAGTGCTGTAAATATAAATATAGAACCTGCCTCTTTAAATCTTTATTTCAATGCTACCTGAGCTCTCAAAAAATTACTCAGTGAACATAGAGAAAGCACCCTCAGGTTAGTTGTTTCAGCCTGATAAAGTAAACATTTATCAATAAAATGTCTCCCTCTTTAGTCACCAATACCTAGAGGCATTGCCTATTCTGCTTTACAGTAAGACATAAGAAATAAAGAGAACTTGCTCACAAAAGACTCCTGTTAGTTGTAACCTCCTGCAGATATCTGCAATTAGGGTTAAACTGGTGACCTCAAGCCTATTTGGAAGTAGAAAATACTTTAAGGGGGAGGATAAATTTGAGTTGGAACTTAAAGAAAAAATTAAGCAGAGGGATCCAGAGTGGGAACAAGGCATCTTAAGCAGTGGGAAGAGCATAAATACAGACTTGGAAGAGAAAATGTCACTGTGAAAAGAAAACAGGGAATCTGGAGTAATAATTAATGGAAAATTAGATAATGAAAGTAAATTAGAGTAAAGTAATGGGTGGCCATGAAGTTCAGCCAAGGAGTGTGAATACAGATAATTGGACAGTGAGTTGACACTGAAATGCAACCTTTGAAGTGTCCAAAAAGGAACTTTCAATTCCTACAACTGAGCCCTATTGCAACTTTTTCTAGTGCTGAATACACTGTTTTCCTGAGCAGTATGTTATCTTTTCTAGATTAAAATTCTTTAGATGCCCTGTACAGCTTCACAGAGTATTTTGTCACTTTAACTTTATAAATATAGAAAAATGTCCATGCATAAGGAAATATTTCAGTTAAAAGTGAGGTAAAGTCAAATGCTGTTCACGATTATGATGTGGTGGTTGATGATACAACCTGCCACCTACATTCAGCTTTTAGAGCCTTAGAGATGATCACACATCCAAATAATCTGGCCTGTTTTGAATAATAATTTTCTTATGATCTAAGAAACAGTTGACATTTACATAACATGCAATTCAACAAACATCCCTTTTTTTAATGTACAAATTCAATTTAGAGATATTTGTCTCTGAAGATCTTTTTGGAACAAAATATCTATTTGTTCTCATTAGTGCATTGCATAACAATTTGAGCTCCTTTTCACAGCTTCTCACTGTGTTCTTTTCTCATGCACCTTTGTTCCTTTCTGGGTACAGGATTGTTCTGCCTCTAGGAAGAGGGACTCTGGAATCACTTCCTGTCAACTCATATAGGCAATTAACTCATGGATAAACTACTTTTGACACAGCCAGTGTCAGCATTTTTTCCCTGCTTGCATATTTTTGTTTCAAGACAGGTGTTCTGTTTCCTTGTCTTAAACTGAGATGACTGTGACGATGACACTTTTCACTATACTAATTTGAATAATAACCCACTGGTAAGACCCAAGTTCATTGGTTTAACCAATAGCCTAATGATTTAACCCAAGGTGCACACAGTAGTGGCACAAAGCAGCACCCAGCACCTTGAAGTACAAATGTTCTCTTACTTTTCTGAACATTAATCTCCCAGAAAGCATTTCTTTTGTGCATGACCCTGGAATTAAATTTGAATTTTATTGCAAAGAATTTTGACTGCCTGATTGTGCAATACCTGGCGAATAACTGACGGAAGCCTTCTGAAACTGTACAGAGAATATATCCTCTCTTGAACATAATTGAAAAAATTGCTGCCACTCCTCTATCACAGAATTTCATTTTTCAGAAGCATTGTGATGGCTTCTAAGTACCAGCACAGTTGGGGAAAAAGTGGGGTACTACAGTAGAAGAAACATAGACCCAACTGTCAAGAAAACTGAGTTCTAGCCTCAAGTCTGTTGCTTAGGATATTTGTGTACCTGGCCTATTCCCTTAATCCTAGTTTTTCCTCTCTAAAATGAGAGTGATAAAATCTGACCCACGAACTTCACAAGATTCTTATCAGATCAAGCTGTTTAAAACCTTGCAAAATGTAATTCAACTGAATAGTATTGTTATTCCATTATTACAGTATGTACTCTCAAGATGATTGAGAAAGGCTGAAATTGGCCCCCATGCATAAGAAGCTAACCTAGAGAAAGGCCGTAAGTAAATAATACTAAAGGGTCTGCTTGCCATTCATTCCGGCTCAGGTCTCAGGAATTTAATTCTTTGATACAGAAGCAAATTGGAGCCTTGGCTTATAATATGACAAAAATGTTTCTATCTTGCCCTTACCACACTCCAAACATCTAGAAAGCAACATTTTTGATACTTCACTATCAAACTTAAAACTATGTCACCTGATGGCATAGTATAATAAAAATGACAATGGATTGTATCATGGGACTGAAAGATAAAAGTTTGGCTCAATAAATATTTACTATAAGCATAATAACTTATAGTGAGATGTTGTGTTGTATTAGAAAATTTACACAACTTAGAGTCAGAGGTTATAGAACTAGCTTTGCCCAGCTGTGGAACCATGTAACAATCCATCATGTGTGACTTAATTATTTGGTTCTTAGTGTCCTAAACTATAAAATGAGGATAAAAACTGTTGTTATTGGACTGTATTGGACATAGAAAATAATAAAATATGTGTGAGTATTTGCAATATATAAGGACACAAGCAAATATAAAATTACAGCAGTAGTAGTGTCTGCAAGAAAACAGGAAGGCAAGGCAAGAATTGGTAAGATTATAGGGTATCACAAATTCCTCCAATTCTGGATGAGAATGAAACTAAGTATCTCCTAATGACATATGAAAACAAAAGGCCTTTCATTCACATAAAGGTCTTTAAGAAAGAATGGTGATTTCCCTGGTGACCCAGCGGTTAAGAATCCGCCTGCCAATGCAGGGGACATGGGTTTGAGCCCTGGTCTGGGAAGATCCCACATGCCACGGAGCAACTAAGGCCATGTGCCACAACTACTGAAGCCTGCATGCCTAGAGCCTGTGCTCCACAAGAGAAGCCACCACAATGAGAAGCCTGTGCACCACAATGAAGAGTAACCCCTGCTCACTGCAACTAGAGAGAGCCTGTGCACAGCAATGAAGACCCAATGCAGCCAAAAATAAATAAATAAATAAAGATTAACTTAAAAAAAAATTAAAATCATGATCTACACAGAATACACCCAGTAATTAAAAAACAGAAAAGAAAGAACAGTGGAAGTGACTGCATGAAGGTCAACAGTGAGAACACCTGTCATCTGTATTGTCAATCCTGTCCAAGTTATCTGGAATTCTTTTGTCTCCATCCCCAAATCTGGATTAGAAAGATTTTACTAAGTTTTTGTGTAATATTAAAACAAATTTACTGTAAATAACTTTTATCTTATAAAATATTAACTGTAATGCAGAAAGTCACTCAGGATTAAAGATAATATATTTGAGTACACTAAGCTAGAGTGAAAACGTAAACAATATAGCTAAAATTAAACTAAGTCAATCTGAGAGATAGTGTCTCGAAAGAAATTAATCAAAAAGAAATAAACAAAAAGCTGACATTGAAGTGCTTAGAAATATAGTGATGACACTATCAAAATAAGTAAAGCACAAAAATGAATTGATTTAAAGCATCTATTGGTAACTTAATCTGTAGAAATTTGGCATTTACTTTTACATAGATATTAATGATATTGTAGGTTTAGGCACTTTGATCTATCTTTTTACCTCTTCATGCTGTATTTTATTTTTATTTGATATCAATATAAAATGTTTTGGCTTATTCTCAATGAAATAGGAATAAGCCATTGAAGGCATCGGTTTGAGGCAGGAGGTAGATGGGCCCCCCCACCCCCCAGCGTAAGCAATTGGAGATTCGTTCCCTGTGAACCAATACTCCAAGATGAGAATAGAAGGGCAATTGAAAGAAGAGGCTGGGCCCTGCACAGATAGAAGGGACCACATATTCCTCATTCTTGAAGTCAAGGGAAACTTCCTGACTAGAAAGCTCCTTGGAGGTCAAAAATGGTGGTCATAGTAAGTGATACCAACTACGCATAGGCACCTTTGGTGGAATCCATCTTGGTTGAGAAATGCACGTGCACACATGGAAGGATCCTGAGATATACCAAATACAGCACTGAACCAGGCAAATCAAAGTGATTGGCCAAAGGAAACCTGGAAGAAATGTCCCATATAGGTGATTCAAACTACCACAAGGGCATGACTCTCTCTCTGAGTCCTCCCTTGAGTGCCTATCCACACATACTCTATACTCTTTTTTTTTTTCTCCTAATAAACTACTTTACTTGTTTCACTACTTTCCATCTTTGTGGGAGTTCTCTTCTGCAAAGCCGAAGGGCCAGGGCCTTGTCACTGACCACTGGTCTAGTGGCTAGGATTTTGTGCTCTCAGTTCTGCAACCTGACCTCAATTTCTGGACGGGAACCGAAACCCTGCTTCAAGCAGTTGTAGGCCGAGACCACCTGAGATCAAGTTCATGTTAATATAGGCTTCAAAGATAAACATTTATTTGGAATTTTTAAAAATTGCTTAGATATTCATTTAACAAATATCAAACATCCAGATATTTTGAAATATCCAGATTACTGGATATAGAGTTTAACCGCTGGGTGATTAATATTTAGTGGTTGCCATGTATTAATATTAATTGATATAGCCACATGACCAGTCGCTAAGTTCACTAATATCCTTGAAAGATTTTAAAGGTTGACATATGAAAAAAGTAGACAGTTGACTCATTCTCCTTTGCAGAATTGTTACTGTATTCCTATAATTAAACATGCTGAATCAATAGATTCTTGAATACTTTCTATCATGGATAAATATCACAGAAAATTTTCATTTCATCAGATAAGTATCCGTTTAACAAACTTCTCTTGTAGCAAACATAAAGCTATTATAAACTTCAACAAAAAACGTTTGTATAAATAAATGTTAGTGAAAACTCAGAAAAACAAATTGTTCATGAATTACAAGGAAAACATGCACTGATAAGCAAACCAGTCATCAAAGTCAAATGCAGCAGTGGTTAAGGAAACTTCTCTAGTTGAAATCACAGTGTTGAGGATCAACAAATTCCTTGATGACAGCTCCTTTAGATTGTATGTATATAATATCAGAGTAACTAGTTGAAAAGTGAAAAATCACAACTACTAAGTTTTTTGTTGATCATGAGATTAAAAATTTTGACAGATTTTTCAGTTCACATTTTTAGAATGAGGATTATGCTCACACAAAAGTAAGAAAATAATAAAAATGAGAATAACAGTTGACAGCTAATAGGAGTAGATTAAAAGGAAAGTAATATATCTCAGTTTTATTTCTGATTTCAATCATTTTGAAGATGCTTTCAATTAGAGTCTGGATATGTGTAGGTATTCATAAAGGTTGAATCAATTTATAGGTTTCAATAAGCCTAAATACTCTAAGTGTATTATATTTGCCATCACACCAATCGATAGTTTTGAAAGCACTATCAATATCCTATTTCTTGTTAATTTACCTTTCCCAACAGTGAAGGAAATGAAAGAGGAAGTTCTGTAGAACTCTGCATAAGCAAATGAAGATTTCATTCCATTATCATCCAATCCACTATTGGTCAGAGAAGTTCAGTGCTTGTCATGAAATAATCCAAACTGAATTTGCTTGGGTTCCTAGTTGCAAGCAATAGAAAATAAATCTAGATGATTTACTCAGTCACCAAAAAGGTGATAGAACCAGACTCAGAATATAGTAAGAAAAAAGGGAGGACTGGTGTTGAAATACAGCACACTGAGACCATCAATGTTGCCACTGCTGCATATCAGAGGCACAGACTGCACCTACATAGCTGAGAACCCTGAACACCAGGCGTTTTCTCCGTCACTTCTGTGAAAGATGTTCCCTCCTTCTTTGAGACACCTAAACATAATTAAAATGCAAGGTAAGCATACTGGATTGGTAAAATCACATGCCCAAGCCATTCACTTCTGCATGGATGACTCAGAAAACGAGTGTCTGGCTTTTCAGTGTCCATGGTGAAAAGCAGCCTTTGCCTGTCTTTAAGACTCATAGAGTGTGTGGGGAATGCTTCACCATGGGGAAAAAGAAAAAGTCTATTTTGGGGGCAGATAAATAAACAAACAAAAAGAGACAAATGCTCACTAAACCACAGATAGATAAAATTGGGGAAGGTGGCATGTTACAGTGGATAACGGGCTTTGGCATCAGACTGAACAGCATGAATTTTGGCTCCCTCACTTCTGAAATATATAACCTCCAATGTATCGCTTATTCTTTCTGAGCATCTGCTAGATTGTAATTTCCAAGAGGGTAAGGACAATGTCTGACTTTTTTATGTGGTATTTTTAGTAGCTAGAACAATGCCTGGCAATGAGACAAAGCTTTGAAATAACTGATTGAATGACAAGGTCAAATCCTATTACATATGCTGACAACTGCATGTAATATTCCTTCTAAACACTTACACATTTTATATATTTTTGTAATTATTTGACTAGTGTATCTCACCACCACCACCAGACTAATCTCCATGGAAATCAGGGGCAATTACATTTACTTCTGATTGTCTCGACTGTGCAGAGTGGGGTCTGACACTTAATAATTATTATTTGTTAAATAATGAATGAATGTATGAATAAATAAGACAATATAATTTCTCATCTGAAAATTGCATATAGTATCCAGTTAATGTGAGGAGTCAATGAAAATAAAGAGTAAAACTGTAAGTACTCATTCATGGTTTTTTGTTTGTTTCTGGACAAAATAAACTCTAGGGTTATAGTTAGTTTTAAAATTCTAAAACTTAATCATTTAATTCAGGCAATAGTGAACAATTATGCAGTTGTATATTATTAATACATTTTATTCTAATTTGTTTACATACTTGTCTCCTTTAACATACTGAGAGCTCCTCAAATGCAGAGAATGTCTCATTTTTTTTTGTTTAATCAGTCAATGCCTAGTAGTTCCTAATCCACAGGACATACATTTTATTGAAAAAAACTATAAAAGATTGAATGAATGTGTGACAATGGGCTTTAATCATTTCCAAGATTAATCTTAGAATCAGTAACATCACTTTCTGTATTATGAAAACATATAGATATTATAAATGCAGAAAAGACCCTGACAACAGCTCCCTTCCTCTTTATCCATGTTTGCCTGTGAGAGTCAAGGTTTAACAAGATGGTTGTAGTAACATATGCTTCTAATTGTTGAGGTCACATTCCCTTAAGAAAATCTTTTTATTTGAAGAATAGAAAGAATTTTGACAAAAACTAGTAAAATCAGGTCTTAATACCAGGTCTAGTTCATCAAGACATAATAAAAGAAAGGGACATAACAAACAATAAAATGAGATCTAGTGAAAGATGGTTGTGGAGCAAAGTTGACAGGAGCTAGATAATACTTATTAGGCATGGCTAAGAAATCCAACTAAAGGAGAACAAGTATGAAAGGGAAGATTATGTATGTATGTACATATATACTATACATATGTATATATGTAATATATGTAATATTATATGTATATATATGTAATACATATGTGTTTATATATATATACAAAATTGATATTTTTAAAACAAGGAAATTTCCTACAAATGAAAAAGCACATATTAAACCTCAATATTAAAAATGTTGTATTGAATTATCAGTAAAATAAATCAAAAGTTGCATCCACGTGCAAAACCTTGTGGATAAGTTATAAGATAAAGAAGTACTAGGGCCGTAATGTACATGATGACTATAGTTAGCACTTCTGTATGATATGTAAGAAAGTTAAGAGAGTCAATCCTAAGAGTTCTCATCACAAGGAGATTTTTTCCCTTTTTTTCTTTTCTTCCTTCTTTTTTCTTATTGTATCTATATGAGATGATAGATGTTAGCTAAACGAGTTGTGGTAAACATTTCACAAACTATAAATCAAACTATCATGTCGTGTGCCTTAAATTTATACAGTGATTTATGCCAATTTTTTACCAATAAAACTGGGGGAAAAAACTTATAGATAAAGAGAAAATCTTAAAAGCATACAGAGGTTGGGTGGGGAACTGGGCATATCATAAGGGTGGGAAACAAAATGACTTTATATTGCTTAATAGCAATTCTGGATCCTATAGGAAAATAGAGACAATGTCCTCTAAATTCTGAGGAAAATTATTTTCTAACCTAGCATGCTCTGCCAGTACCAAATACCATTAAAATTGGAAAATAGATTGAAGGTATTTTAAAATAATCAAGGACTTTAACATTTAATCTTCCAAGTACCCTTTCCTAAGAAGTTTTAGAAAATATGCTAGTGGAAAATAAAACAAGAGGAAGATGTGGGATCCAGAAAGCAGGGCTTCAGTTGTAGAACGATGGTTAAAGAAAGTCCCACAATAACTGCTTTTCAGCAGGCTTAGGAGCAACCAGTCCAGACTGGAGCAGAAGGGGAAGAAATCCAAGATTCTAAAAATAAATTAATTAAAGAGGGCTTCCCTGGTGGCGCAGTTGTTGAGAGTCCGCCTGCCGAGGCAGGGGACGCGGGTTTGTGCCTGGGTCCGGGAGGGTCCCGCATGCCACGGAGCGGCTGGGCCCGTGGCCCATGGCCGCTAGGTCTGCACGTCCAGAGACTGTGCTCCACGGCAGGGGAGGCCACGGCAGCGAGAGGCCCGCAAACGGCAAAAAAAAAAAAAAAAAAAAAAAAAAAATTAATTAATTAAAGAAAAAATCAGATAAGCCAAATATATCACTTGGTGTGTTTTAGCATTGGAAAAATTACGGCTGTGTGGAAATTATTGCTTTTGGAACAAGTAATGGTAGAAAAATAGGAAATTATGTAAATAAAAAAAATAAGGCAATGATTGAGGAAGGGGAATATGAGTGAAAAAAACATAATCTATATTTTTTGGCTTCACAAGAATATGTATTTACCCAAGTAGAATAGTCCAAGAACCTACTACTGATTTAACCAATTATATTGTAAGCATGTTGGGAAGATAAGAGTAGGAAAATAAGAAGGAAGTTGTATAAAGCAGTTAAAGCCTCAGCTACCATAATGGGAAATCAGCAATATATGCCTAAAATTGAAAATTTGAAAGAAGTTCTAAAGCTATATTGTCCAGAAATATAAATATAAATATCAGAAAATATAGATAAAAGAATCAAAAGTAACTGTCATTAGAAACAGAGAGAACTTGAAAGACAAGGAAGGGTGGGATTGGGAAATTGTTTTGAATATGATGTTTATAGAAATATTTGATTTTTATAAATAATATGACATTGTTATAATAACTATAAAATAAAAACTAAGTAATCTCAGGAAAGACCAAGAATAATTACAATAAGAAAAATTAAGATGCAATATTAGACATGAAGAGACATTTTTATTTATAAATAATTTATACATATTTATAATAATTTATATTTATAAATTACACGATAATTTATCAAGAAAATCCATGGCAGTCAAGTGAAAAATTCTTGGAACTAATAAAAACATAAAGTGAATTAAGCAAAATAAGACAAACATGTAAAAGTTAATAGCTTGGCTATACATATGTTTAAATATTATTTTTTTACTACAAATAATATTGTTTTACTACCTAACCCACTCTCCATTCCTACTGGCACCCTCATTTCCTCTGAGGGAATCATTTCTCTATGTAATGTAGTTTTTCTTGGAGATAATCCCAGGAACCCAACTCCATTTGTGGAAAGCTAAGGGACCAAAATCTTTCCTTCTTAACTCCTTGGAATAGAGAGGGAATGGGTATCCCATCTCAGCTCAGTCTATTGGACTCTCCAGGATTTTGAATGTTGAGCTCATGACTCAAGTTCAGAAAAACAATATTTGGATTTGATTTATTTTAGTAGCAGAGTACATACTTGTTTGTGCTTGGATAACACAGTGTTACCTTTTTCTTAGCACTCCAGAATTTCTTTCAATGTTGCCTATTGATAAATTTCCAGGCTCCTGTGTTTTTTTTTTGTTTGTTTGTTTTGTTTGTTTGCATTTGTTTTTGAGCCTCCACCAAGCTTAGAAAATGTCTTTATTGCATATTTTGTCCAGAGTTTTGTTGCTTGTAACCTAGAATCCTAATATGAGCACCTGGGGGTAAATATAACAAGAAATGGTTATAATTTGTTTAAAATGGCAAAGCTTTACTGAAGAAGATAAAGAAGGCTCAATAATAATAAATTACAAGAGAAGTGGAATATCTAAATACATATCTATAAACTCAATGCAACCCCAATGAAAATTTCTAAAGGAGTGCCGTGTAGAACTTGAACTGATTCTCAAGTTCAACAGGAAAATAAAATGCTCAAAGAACACACAAAACAATTTTGAAAATGAAAGGCAATGATAAAGCTATATGAAATTATATTATTAAAACACAAATAAATCAATTTGAACTGAATAAGGAGTCTATATAATCAGATCCTTGTAAACAAAGGAAACTTTTCAAATCAATGGGAAAATAATAAATTGTTTGAACAAGTAGGTAACCAAGTTGAAAAAATATTTATGAAATTATATTAATCTTTCATAGTACAAAGAAAAGCAATTTTTAAAGGTCAAGCATTCATAGCCAGAAGAAGAAAATATTCTTATATTTTAGAATAGTGAAGGACTTGTTAAGCTAGATATAAAAACTGAAACCCGTAAGGAATAAAGAGTTACATAACATAAACTTCTGTAGGAGGAAAAGCATCACAGTCCAAATTAAAAGATAAATGATAATTTGAAAACATTTATAACAAACCAAAATTAACATCCAGAATATATGTTAAAAACTTCCATAAATTGTTAAGTAAAATATATAATCAGAAATTGGTTAAAATATGTGAAAGCTTTCCATGAAGAAATAAAAAATGTATGTAAGGAAATAAAAACATGATAAACACTGACAGTCGTCAGAAAAATACAACTTAAACCAGCTCAGAGATATCTCTTTTTATATCCTCTACTCTAGAAATATTTAAAAACTTTAAATAAACAATACTGGAAACATTGAAGAAAAACAGGCACACAAAATATTAGAGGTGATGATCCAAATTGACATAACCTTCCAGGAGGACATGTTGGCATTGTTTATTGCAAGTTTAAGTGTATTTATTTTAATCAATCAGTTCCACTTCTAGTTTTCTATCCTTCAGAAAGAGTTACATATTTGTATGTATAATGACATTCATGAAATGTTGTTTCTGAGAATTTAAAACAGGAAAAAACCTAATATCAATTAATAGAGGATTAGTTGAAAGGAATGTTACCACATTGGTTATTGGGAGAAAATGCATCCAGAATTGTGGGACAGGTTCAAGGCAAGATGTCAGATTCTAGAGAGAGAAATGCAATCCTTTGGTAACCAGGTTATGACCTTAATAACTAGAAGTACCTGACCTCTTGATTGAACCAGGGGCTGACTGTTGTTATAGCCATACAATATGGCAGAAACTTGACTTCCACATTTGTTCTGTCTTTTCTGCATTAATGATTAGAGGGGTATCAGTTGTTCCCCTGGAATGATTAAGTGCTATGGTCTAAGCCTTGTGATTATAGCTAAATGACATGACAAACCAGTGGTTTCTAACCCTGACCTGCCACATCACCATTCTACTGGCATTATTTCCTTCAAGTACTATGGTGTAAATAATTTCAACATCCTGCAAAAAGTCAGTTCCACCTGGAAAGCTGGACTGCAAAGGATCAGTTTCGTACAATTGTCAAGGAAGACAATTTTTCAGGAATTTTGTGAGTTGGTCGTTAAACTGTTGGTAGTTTGAAATGAGCAAGAATGAGAATATTTCCACCTCATAAGTCAGTGAAGGTAAAAATCAGGGCTTAGAATTTTTCTTTTCCCCATTGAGCTGGTTGTTAAACACTTATCACATAACTGCTCTTATTTCTAACTTCTCATTATTAAATACTATTAAACACTTACAAGAATAAGGCAGAGCTAAAAAAAAGAAGCAGAGCTGTCTTTACTGATATAAAATAATTTCTAATATACAATAATAACTTGAAAAGGTATTCTTATATAACAATAAGATTTTTGTAGAAAAGAAAAGCTTAAGTGTTTAGGTAGATTTGTAAATGCATAGAATTCAATCTACAAGAACACACATGGAGTAGTTGTCCAAGGTTAGTTGTGGAGGATCCTGGCAGGGTAGGATTTCTACTAACTGTCTATATAGAATATAAAATCTATGAAATATATTAGTTGTAAAATTTGCAATGAGACTATATCAATATGTTCTATGTAAATGTTTTAACATTAAAGCTAAATGACAGGGAAAATACTGCCAAACAATTATTAACGTGTTAATACTTTTAACACTAAGAAATTTCTAACAAAAATAAATATAATGAAGAAACCGATTTAAGAAACTAATGCACAGCAAGAGCACACAAGATAATAACTTACCATGGTGGCAAATAATCATAGTCAGAAATGGAAGAAAATAAAATTAAAATTGTCAAATATTCAAAATTTTCAAATTTTCAAGTTATTGTTGAATATAAAAAATATGCCATCGGTACAGTAAGATGAAAATTCTCCTATAATCCTGTGAGAATAACTGACTGATAATTGATATATTCTTGAAACAATTTATCTATATGTAACTTTAAATATGAAATAATTTATATAATTTTATCTATATATATATATATATCAATATATAAAGGCATAAACTCTAGCTTTGTTATTACAGATTTCTGAATATATATTAGGGAAATTTTCCCAGATTCAAAAAGTGTTTTTTTTGGTTGTTGTTGTTGTTTTGTTTTGTTTTGTTTTGCGGTATGCGGGCCTCTCACTGTTGTGGCCTCTCCCGTTGCGGAGCACAGGCTCCGGATGCGCAGGCTCAGTGGCCATGGCTCACGGGCCCAGCCCCTCTGCGGCATGTGGGATCTTCCCGGACCGGGTCACGAACCCGTGTCCCCTGCATCGGCAGGCAGACTCTCAACCACTGCTCCACCAGGGAAGCCCACTACTGCTATTTTTTAAATGTTAAAAATTTTAAAATGAGGTACATATCATGCAAGGCACCTGCCTTAATCCCTCCCCCAAAGTTTCCTTTATGTAGCTAACTTCTACTCATCATTCAGAATCAACTTCATTGCCATTTTCTTAGAGGAGCTTTCTCTGCCCTCTTTCTAAGTTTCCTTTGTTATATATTCAGATGACACAGCTTTCATTTGTAATTATAGTTGTAATTCATTGTTTTGAAATTACAGATCTTCCTTGACTTATGATGGGGCAACATCCCAATAAACCCATTTGTAACTTGAAAGTATTAAGTCAAAAATGCATGTAATAGGGCTTTCCTGGTGGCACAGTGGTTGAGAGTCCGCCTGCCGATGCAGGGGACACTGGTTCGTGCCCCGGACCAGGAAGATCCCACATGCTGCGGAGCAGCTAGGCCCGTTAGCCATGGCTACTGAGCCTGCACGTCCGGAGCCTGTGCTCCACAACAGGAGAGGCCACAACAGTGAGAGCCCCGTGTACTGCCAAAAAAAAAAAAAAAAAAAAAATTGCATGTGATACACCTAACTTACTGAGCACTGTAGCTTAGCCTATCCTATCTTAAATGTGCTTATAACACTTACATTAGCCTATAGTTGGGCAAAAGCATCTAAAACAAAGTCTATTTTAGTATAAAATGTTGAATATCTCATGTAATTTATTGAATACTGTACTCAAAGTGAAAAACAGAATTGTTGTATGTGTACAGAATGGTTGTAAGTGTGTCCGTTTTTTACCCTTATGATGGTGTGGCTGAGTTCACTGTGGCTGCCCTGCCCAACATCATTAGAGTACAGTACTGCCTATCACTAACCTGAGAAAAGGTCAAAGGTCAAAATTCAAAGTACAGTTTCTACTGAATCCATATTGCTTTTGCACCATTGTAGTGTTGAAAAATCATGAGTCTAACCATAGTAAGTTGAGGCCATCTGTATTTAATTGTAACTTTTACAAGAAATATAAAATGGACGTACAAAAGAAGCTGTTTTTGTCTTATATTTAAGTGTATTTCCAGCTTCTAAAGATGGTACATTGGTAGATACTCCAAAATAAACTGAGTAAATAAAAATGATCCATAGATTTTTTGATTTCTTGATTGATATTAAAAATTAAAACAGAAGGAAATGCTCCAAAATGATACCAGTGATTATCTAAGATTGTTGAGATTATATATGATATTTTTGTGTGTGTTCATATTTATGTTTCTATGCATAAATTGTGTTAGCCTTATCAAGTGACTGTCAACTATATAATGAGAAAGTCAATTATTATTATTTTTTTTTAATTGTGGCAATAGGAGTTGATATGTCAAGAATAACTTAATGGAATTTTTTCAAATTATTACTGGCTAAAGTAGAAATTGAATGAAATATTGAAAGAATTTATCCAAAATAATCTTAACATAAATAACTATAAGCACAATCTTTCCATTTCATGTCATCTTGTACACATTATTTTACATTTATAATGTGTTTTTTAAGAGAAAATAAGTTATAATCTGGAAACAGGAATCAATAAATCTGGTCTCCTTACCTGGTTTTGCTGCTAATTTCTGGTCTAGGACAAATCATTTAGCTTTTCAGAACCAAACTATTTGTAATCTATGATATGAGAATATTGGACTGTATTTTTTTCATCTTTAATATTTTCGTTTCCCAACTTTCCAGATTTACAGAAAGGATTGGTTGAGTTTAAGAATGGGACTCAGGAAATCCCAATAATAGATTCCATTAATCCATATCTATGTCTATATGGAGAAAAAAAGAAAAGATTAAGTTTATGTAAGTTACCATGACTCATTAAAAGAGCACTAAACATGACAGGACCTGACATTTCCAGGTTCCTGGTGAGCAGACACAGATTGACAGCCAGAAAGTTTATGATTATAGTCTCCACAAATAGGTATAGCTTTCAACTTTATATACATCAGACAGTAACTGACTCATGATTTTAGTGACTTAAATTACTTTCAGAGAGCATGACAACCAAAATAAATATAAATTCTTAACCTAAATAGGCACGTTTTCCTATAGTTCTGTTGTTACTTGATATGTCTTGTTTATAAAGCAGATTGGATTAGTTATGTATGATATTCTAATACAGCAATACTAAAAGTGGTCATAAATTTCCCAGATGAGCACAGATAATTCCTTAAAAGGAAAAGAAATCCACTTTTACATTCTACATATTTCATTCAATTTACATTTTGTTTCACATTTTTTCTCAAGAGGAAATATCTACAGCTTACTGAAAGCATCAAAACCCAACTCAACTAAAACCTTGGCTTATCAACTGCCATAAAGGATCACGCACAGATATTTATTGTCTGGCTAATTTGGCCATGTTTTCTATTTTTTTTTTTTTTTTTTTTGGCAGTATGCGTGCATCTCACTGTTGTGGCCTCTCCCGTTGCAGATCACAGGCTCCGGATGTGCAGGCTCAGCGGCCATGGCTCATGGGCCCAGCCGCTCCGCAGCATGTGGGATCTTCCCGGACCGGGGCACGAACCCGTGTCCCCTGCATCAGCAGGCGGACTCTCAACCACCAGGGAGGCCCATGTTTTCTATTCTTGAAGGTAAGTTTAGCTAATTGGCATTCTTCTGGCCACTCTGCTAATGAAATCAGGGCGACAAACAGGGACTATCTTTCTATCTTGGCTATGATCAGATTAAAAAAAATCTTAGTAATATATTTTTTAATTATTCTATCTATGAGTTAAGTTACAGTATGAAGAACACTGGAAATTTAGGTATTAATGGAACTTGATATTTCTACTGCAATTAAGGAAAGAAAAAGAATGAGTAACAAAAGAAAGCATAAATACCTACTAATAATAAAGAAGCCATTTTAAAGCTAGTTTAGAAAATGAGAAGACTGCTTGCGACTGATGGGGTACAGAAGTAACCACAGTGATCTTGCTAAGATCCCTAAAGCTGTGGTATATTGAGTGTTTTTGTTGAAATGTGGTAATAAGAAAAATCTTTTTTTTTTTTTTATGTTAAGGCACCATCAGATTCACTATTCTGAAGCCATAGTCTAAACAATAAGGATGACCAGTTTGCAAATTTTCCCATTAGCTTACCACAGATAAAGGAATAAAAATAATTGTCAATGTAATATTGTTTGACAAAATTATTACTTCTATACAGAAGAAAGCTGTACCTCCAGATCTCAAAAGGAAATATTTCCTCTCTCCTAAGGTAGAAAAAAGCAAGGCCATAGATTTTTAGGCTTTTTAAAAATATATTTTTCCCTGTGATTGTCTAATAATTTTAGAAGGTATATATATTTAGATTATTTGGTCATTGTTGATGAATTAGAAATATCAATTAAATAGAAATACTCTAAAATAATTTCCTTTATATGTTTATTATTAAAAAATGTCCCTAATAAAATATAATGTTTTAATTTCATGCTATAAAAATATAAGTAATCAATTTTTTTAAGGAAAGCATTTGGAAACCTCTCTTAAGTAATTAATTCTACTCAATAAGATATTCTTTCTTACTGAAGAGAATATATCTGATTGAAAGTTTGTATATAAACAATTGTGAGGGGGGGTTTCCCTGGTGGCACAGTGGTTGGGAATCCACCTGCCAACACAGGGGACATGGGTTCGAGCCCTGGTTCAGGAAGAACCCACATGCCGAGGAGCAACTAAACCCATGTGCCACAACTACTGAGCCTGTGCTCTAGAGCCCGCGAGCCACAACCAATGAGCCCATGTGCCACAACTATGGAAGTCCGCAGGCCTAGAGCCTGCACTCCACAAGAGAAGCCACCACAATGAGAAGACTGCGCACCACAACAAAGAGTAGCACCTGCTCACTGCAACTAGAGAAAGCCCACACGCAGCAACAAAGACCCAATGCAGCCAAAAATAAATAAATAAATAATAAAATAAAATTTAAAAAAAAATGTGAGACTGTCTCCTCCTCTTATCATACCAGCTCTGTCCTACACCTTCTCTTTACTCCAGGTCTCATGGTGTCTATTAACCTTTTGTGTATCCAATCTTTCTTGATGGACTAAAAATCATTGACTCACATTGAATAAATGTGTCTGTATAGGGGTTGCTCCAGTGTCTCTTGGAATATAATTTGTTCCCTGAGAGTAGGTAAGTATTATTATTTGAATGTTTTTATCTCATCAAAATTCATATGTTGAAATATTAACCCCCATATGGGATGGTATGGAAGTAGGGCCTGAGACAGCGGCCTCACAAGTAAAATTAGTGCCCTTATAAGAGATCAGAGACCAAGCTCACTCTTTCTGCCATGTGAGGATGCACCAGGAAGTCATCATCTGCAACCTGGAAGGGGGCCCTAACTAGAACCCAACCATCCTGGCACAATGATATCCAATTTCCAAACATCAGAACTGTGAGTAATCAATTTTTGTTGTTGATAAATCACCCAGTTTATGGTATATTTTTATAGTAGGCTAAGTTGTTGAAGATAGTAAGAAAGACTTACAAGGAAATTTTATTACTACTATTAATAAGGCTAACATTTATTGAACACTTGTTAAAATGTCAGACTCTATGCTAAGTGCTTTATGTGCACTCTTTTAATCCACTCTGAAACCCCATGGAATAGGATCTTTTTTGGGTTTTTTGAATTTTATTTAATTTATATTTTTATACAGCAGGTTCTTATTAGTTATCCATTTTATACATATTAGTGTGTATATGTCAATCCCAATCTCCTAATTCATCACAGTACCACCACCCCCTTCCACCACTTTCACCCTTTGGTGTCCATATATTTGTTCTCTACATTGGTGTCTCAATTTCTGCCCTGCAAACCAGTTCATCTGTACCATTTTTCTAGGCTCCACATATATGCGTTAATATATTATACTTGTTTTTCTTTCTGACATACTTCACACTGTATGACAGTCTCTAGATTCATCCACATCTCTACAAATGACTCAGTTTCGCTCCTTTTTATGGCTGAGTAATATTCCATTGTATATATGTACCATATCTTCCTTATCCATTCATCTGTCGATGGGCATTTATGTTGCTTCCATGACCTGGCTATTGTAAATAGTGCTGCAATGAACATTGGGGTTCATGTGCCTTTTTGAATTATGGTTTTCTCTGGGTATATGCCCAGTAGTGGGATTGCTGGGTGATATGGTAACTCTATTTTTAGTTTTTTAAGGAATGTCCATACTGCTCTCCATAGTGACTGTAGCAATTTATATTCTCACTAACAGTGCAAGAGGCTTCCCTTTTCTCCACACCATCTCCAGCATTTGTTGTTTGTAGATTTTCTGATGATGCCTATTCTAACTGGTGTGAAGTGATGCCTCATTGTAGTTTTGATTTGCATTTCTCTAATAATTAGTGATATTGAGCAGCTCTTCATGTGCATCTTGGGCATCTGTATGTCTTTTTTGGAGAAATGTCTATTTAGGTCTTCTGCCCATTTTTGTATTGGGTTGTTTGTTTTTTTAATATTGAGCTGCATGAGCTGTTTATATATTTTGGAAAGTAATCCTTTGTCCGTTGATTCATTTGCAAATGTTTTCTCCCATTCTGAGGGTTGTCTTTTTGTCTTGTTTGTAGTTTGCTTTGCTTTGCAAAAGCTTTTAAGTTTAATTAGGTCCCATTTGTTTATTTTTGTTTTTATTTCCATTACTCTGGAAGCAGATCAAAAAAGATCTTGCTGTAATTTATGTCAAAGAGTGTTCTTCCTATGTTTTCCTGTAAGAGTTTTATAGTGTCTGGTCTTACATTTAGGTCTCTAATCCCTTATTTAGGTCTCTAATCCCTTTTGAGTTTATTTTTGTGTATGGTGTTAGGGAGTGTTCTAATTTCATTCTTTTACATGTAGCTCTCCCGTTTTCCCAGCACAACTTATTGAAGAGACTGTTTTTTCTCCATTGTGTATCCTTGCCTCCTTTGCCACAGATTCGTTGACCATAGGTGCATGGGTTTATCTCTGGGCTTTCTATTCTGTTCCATTGATCTATATCTCTGTTTTTGTGCCAGTACCATATTGTCTTGATTACTGTAGCTTTGTAGTATAGTCTGAAGCCAGGGAGTCTGATTCCTCCAGGTCAGCTTTTTTCCCTCAAGACTGCTTTGGCTATTCAGGGTCTTTTTTGTCTCCATACAAATTTTAAGATTTTTTGTTCTAGTTCTGTAAAAAATGCCATTGGTAATTTGATAGGGATTGCACTGAATCTGTAGATTGCTATGGGTAGTATAGTCATTTTCATAATATTGATTTTTCCAATCCAAGAACAAGGCATATCTCTCCATCAGTTTGTATCATCTTTAATTTCGTTCATCAGTGTCATAGTTTTCAACATACAGGTCTTTTGTCTCCCTAGGTAGGTTTATTCCTATGTATTTTATTCTTCTGCTTGCAATGGTAAATGGGAGTGTATCCTTAGTTTCTCTTTCAGATTTTTCATCATTAGTATATAGGAAGACAAGAGATTTCTGTGCATAAATTTTGTATCCTGCAACTTTACTAAATTCATTGTTTAGCTCTACTAGTTTTCTGGTGGCACCTTTAGGATTCTCTATGTATAGTATCATGTCATCTGCAAACATTAACAGTTTTTCTTCTTCTTTTCCAATTTGTATTCCTTTTATTTCTTTTTTTTTTCTCGGATTGCCATGGCTAGGACTTCCAAAACTATGTAGAAAAATAGTGGGGAGAGTGGACATCCTTGTCTTGCTCCTGATCTTAGAGGAAACGTTTTCAGTTTTTCACCATTGAGAATGACGTTTGCTGTGGATTTGTCATATATGGCCTTTATTATGTTGAGATAGGTTCCCTCTATGCCTACTTTCTGGAGAGTTTTTATCATAAATGGGTGTTGAATTTTGTTAAAAGCTTTTTCTGCATCTATTGAGATGATCATATGCTTTTTATTTTTCAATTGGTTAACATGGTGTATCACATTGATTGATTTGCATATATTGAACAATCTTTGCATCGCTGAGATTAATCCCTCTTAATCATGGTGTATGATCCTTTTAATGTGTTGTTGGATTCTGTTTGCTAGTATTTTGTTGAGGATTTTTGCATCTATATTCATCAGTGATATTGGTCTGTAATTTTCATTTTTTAGTAATATATTTGTCTGGTTTTGGTATCAGGGTATTGGTGGTCTTATAATGAGTTTGGGAGTGTTCCTTCCTCTGCAATTTTTTGGAAGAGTTTGAGAAGGATGGGTGTTAGCTCTTCTCTAAATGTCTGATAGAATTCTCCTGTGAAGTCATCTGATCCTGGACTTTTGTTTCTTGAAGATTTTTAATCACAGTTTCAATTTCATTACTTGTGAATGGTCTGTTCATATTTTCTAATTCTTCCGGGTTCAGTCTTGAAAGGATATATCTTTCTAAGAATTTATCCGTTTCTTCCAGGTTGTCCATTTTATTGGTATAGAGTTGCTTGTAGTAGTCTCTCAGGATGCTTTGTATTTCTTCAGTGTCTGTTGGAACTTCTCCTTTCTCATTTCTAATTTTATTGATTTCAGTCCTTTCCCTCTTTTTCTTGATGAGTCTGGCTAATGGTTTATAAATTTTGTTTATTTCTCACAGAACCATCTTTTAGTTTTATTGATCTTTCCTATTGTTCCCTTTTTTTCTATTTCATTTATTTCTGCTCGGCTCTTTACAATTTCTTTCCTCCTTCTAACTTTGGGTTTCCTGTGCTCTTCTTTCTCTAATTCCCTTAGGTGTAAGGTTAAATTGTTTATTTGTGATTTTTCTTGTTTCTTGAGGTAGGACTGTATTGCTATAAACTTCCCTCTTAGAACTACTTTTGCTGCATCCCATAGGTTTTGGATTATCTTGTTTTCATTGTCTCTAGGTATTTTTTAATTTCCTCTTTGATTTCTTCAGTCTTCTCTTGGCTATTAAGTAGTGTATTCTTCAGCCTCCATGTGTTTGTATTTTTTACAGATTTTTTCCTGTAATTGATTTCTAATCTCATAGCATTCTGATCAGAAAAGATGCTTGATATGATTTCAATTTTCTTAAATTTACTGAGACTTGATTTTGTGACCCAAGGTGTGAACTATCCTGGAGAATGTTCCATGCACACTTGAGAGGAACATATAATCTGCTGTTATTGGATGGAATGTCCTAAAAATGTCAATTAAATCTATCTGGTCTATTGTGCCATTTAATGCTTGTGTTTCCTTATTAATTTTCTGTTTGGATATGTCCATTGGTGTAACTGAGGTGTTAAAGTCCCCCACTATTATTGTGTTACTGTTGATTTCCTCTTTTATAGCTGTTAGCAGTTGCCTTACATATTGAGGTGTTCCTATATTGGGGGCATATATATTTATAATTGTTATATCTTCTTCTTGGATCCATCCCTTGATCATTATATAGTGACCTCCTTTGTCTCTTGTAACATTCTTTATTTTAAAGTCTATTTTATCTGATATGAGTATTGCTACTCCAGCTTTCTTTTGATTTCAATTTGCATGGAATATCTTTTTCCATCCTCTCACTTGCAGTCTGTATGTGTCCCTAGGTCTGAAGTGGGTTTCTTGTAGAAAACATATTTATGGGTCTTGTCTTTGTATCCATTCATATAGCCTGTGTCTTTTTGTTGGAACATTTAATCCATTCATGTTTAAGGTAATTATCATTATGTATGTTCCTGTTACCATTTTCTTAATTGTTTTGGGTTTGTTTGTGTAGGTCCTTTTCTTCTCTTGTGTTTCCCACTTAGAGAAGTTTCTTTAGCATTTGTTGTAGAGCTGGTTTGGTGGTGCTGAATTCTCTTATCCTTTACTTCTCTGTAAAGCTTTTGATTTCTCCATCGAATCTGAATGAGATCCTTACTGGGTAGAGTAATCTTGATTGTAAGTTCTTCCCTCTCATCTCTTTAAATATGTCATGACATTCCCTTCTGACTTGTAGAGTTTCTGCTGAGAAATCATCTGTTAACCTTATGGGAGTTCCATTGTATGTTATTTGTCATTTTCCCTTGCTTCTTTCAATATTTTTTCTTTGTCTTTAATTTTTGTCAATTTGATTACTATGTGTCTTGGCATGTTTCTCCTTGGGTTTATCCTGGATGGGACTCTCTGTGCTTCCTGGACTTGGGTGGCTATTTCCTTTCCCATGTTAGGGAAGTTTTTGACTATAATCTCTTTAAATATTTTCTCGGGTCCTTTCTCTTCTCCTTCTGGGACCCCCTATAATGCAAATGTTGTTACGTTTAATGTTGCCCCAGAAGTGTCTTAGGCTGTCTTCATTTATTTTCATTCTTTTTTCTTTATTCTGTTCTGCATCAGTTAATTCCACCATTCTGTCTTCCAGGTCACTTATGTGTTCTTCTGCCTCAGTTATTCTGCTATTGATTCTTTCTAGTGTATTTTTCATTTCAGTTATTGTATTGTTCATCTCTGTTTTTTGTTCCTTAATTCTTATGGCCCTTTGTTAAACACTTCTTGCATCTTCTCTACCTTTACCTACATTCTTTTTCAGAGGTCCTGGATCATCTTCACTATCATTATTCTGAATTCTTTTTCTGGAAGTTTGCCTATGTCCACTTCATTTAGTTGTTTTTCTGGGGTTTTATCTTGTTCCTTCATATGGTACATAGCTCTCTGCCTTTTCATCTTGTCTATCTTTCTGTGAATGTGGTTTTTATTCCACAGGCTGCAAGATTGAAATTCTTGCTTCTGCTGTCTGCCCTCTGGTGGATGAGGCTATCAAAGAGGCTTGAGCAAGTTAACTGATGGGAGGGACTGGTGGTGGGTAGAGTGGGCTGTTGCTCTGGTTGGCAGTGCTCAGTAAAAATTTAATCCACCTGTCTGTTGATGGGTGGGACTGGGTTCCCTCCTTGTTAGTTGTTTGGCCTGACGTGACCCAACACTAGAGCCTACCCAAGCTCTGTGGTGGGGCTAATGGTGGACTCTGGGGGAGCTCACACCAAGGATTACTTCCCAGAATTTCTGCTGCCAGTGTCCTTGTCCTCATGGTGAGACACAGCCACCCCTCACCTCTGCCAGAGACCCTCGAACACTAGCAGGTTGGTCTGGTTCTGTCTCCTTTGGGGTCACTGCTCCTTTCCCTGGGTCCTGATGTGCACACTCTTTCGTGTGTGTCCTCCAAGAGTGGAGTCTCTTTTTTCCCCAGTCCTGTCAAAGTCCTACAATCAAATACTTGTAGACTTTAAAGTCTGATTCTCTAGGAATTCCTCCTCCCATTGCCAGACCCCCAGGTTGGGAAGACTGAGTGGGGCTCAGAACCTTCAATCCAGTGGGTGGACTTCTGTGGTATAAGTGTTCTCCTGTTTGTGAGTCACCCACTCAGCAGTTATGGGACTTGATTTTATTGTGATTGTGCCCCTCCTACCATCTCACTGTAGCTTCTCCTTTGCCTTTGGATGTGGGGTATGTTTTTTGGTGTGTCCCAGTGTCTTCCTGTCGATGATTGTTCAGCAGTTACTTATGATTCCAGTGGTCTCACACGAGGGAGTGAGAGCACATCATTCTACTCCTCCATCTTGAACCAATCTCTCTAGGATCTATTATTAATTATCCCCACATTGGAGATAAGGAATGGATCTTAGATAGGTCACACAGCTGCTAAGTCACAGAGTTGAGGTTCAAACTAATTCCAGAGCACTGTGTAAAATGACTCATGTGTATTGAGATTCTAACCATTGGTTTCTCACCTTTCTGTTTTAGGAAAGGAATTTTCTGTTTCTGTGTTTTATCTTTACATTTCTCTTTTAACTTTTATTACCTCCAGAAAGGGACCTCATTTTGCCTAAGGGAGAACGATGATTACATATTGGTAATAATCGTATGAGAATTTTTATAAGTCATATTACTAAATATGTTTTCATAGTCCAGAGATCTTATAAATCACATGTAGGGAAACACAGAAAAATGGTTAAGATTCAGCTTGTTAGGGTGACGTAACTGTGACATCTCCATTTCCCTAGAAACAAGTTGAGATTAGAAAGCACAGAGAATAGTAATAAACGAGTTCTTTCTTGGACATAAATATTTGAATTTTGTTGTTAGATTTTCTCAGAAATAATCTGAAAGTAAAGTATTTCTCTAATGCAGATAGAAGAGCAAAACAATAGCAAAAAATAATTTTGATCTACTAATTTACCTAAGAAATCAACCTCTAAAACACATGCACTGGTGATACTAGTTGACTCTACCACTATTAGAGGAGAAAATGTAGCAAATTCAACCAAAGTTGTACACATAATAGAAAAATATGACTTATGTGAAAAAAGAAGCTGACAGAGGAAAGGAGGAAGATTTTTAAAATATTATTTCATCATTCCATTCTTACATGTTTTTAATGAGAATGTTCGTTGTAATCAGGATCTCTCTTTATCAAGAAGTAATATTTCAGTGATTAAAATATACACACTACTATATATAAAATAGATAAGTAACAACTGTATACCACAGTACCACAGGGAACTATACTCAATATTTAGTAAAACCCTGTAAAGGAAAAGAATCTAAAAAGGAAAAAAAAATTACATATATATATATGCTGTACACCTGAAACTAACATGATATTGTAAATCAACTCTACTTCAATTAAAAAAAAAATTGACATAAAAGAAAATTATAAATAAATAAATAAAATGTACTTACTAAATTAAAAGAAAAATAAAAGAAAGCAGAGTTCACAACAGAGGTCACCACACCTTTTCTATGAAGAGTAAGATAGTAAATATTTTAGTCTTTGCAGCCTATTTAGTCTCTGTCACAACTGTTCAACTCTGTCATTGTAGTACAAAAGCAAAAGCAAACATGGACTTACATAAGCAAATGGGAATAACCATTTTCCAATAAAACTGTATTAATACAAAAAAATCGATAACCAGCCTGCAGGCCAAAGATTCCCAAGCCCTGCTCTAGAAGAGAGAGAAAAACACTTAGAAATACAAATCCTCCTGATAAAAAGAACTGAGACTACTACTTAATGATGGAATCTTAAAAGATCACATTGGATAGCTTGTCAAAATGATTACTAAGGATGTGCTAACATTGTTTACATTATTTATGGGTATAAGCACAGAAAGAATGCACTCTATAGCTTGAGGCACTGAGATCAAATAAAGAATGAGAAGCTTTTTAGCCAAGTCAAGGTAATATCATCATACATGTGCTGAACTTGAGTGATTATTAAAGATTCTATGGCAGCATGACAGGAGAACTTTATGAGAAAACAAATTCACATAGAAAGATATTAATCAGACATGAGACCATTTCAGGATCTCAAATGTGTGATAATGGACAATCTCTAAGCTCTTTATTGAGGTCCTTATAGACACATGTGCCATGTCCATCCTTGTTATTCTTCACTCTAAAATTTGTAGATGATTTTAAAAGTAGTGTGCAGTCATTTGCAATGTATACACACCTATACATACACATGCAAATAGGTAAAAAGGAAAAAGGTGTACTATTTGAAGAACTAGCACCTTTATGTACAAAAGCACCATGGAAGATACAGATTTGAGCTTCAGTGAGTGAGGAGAACAAAGGCCATTTGTCAAAACATTCTCCTTGTTGACTGTGATTACAGTCACTTCTAAAAGGTCTTTACCTACACTTTGACCACATATCACCTGCTCAACAAGCTCAATTACAGCAGACAAAGGATAATCATTCTTTCTCTAGATAGCAAAGCTTGTAGTCACTGCCCAATAATCCAGGGATGAAAACTGGACAGATATTATAATAAATTTATTTAAAAAATGACACCAAATCTGATTTTCCTTATGTTTTATATACATTGTGAATCATACCATCATTTATGCAACCATACAAGTTAGAAATATAGAAATATTCTCCCACTCTCCACTCCCAAGCCCTCACAATCTTATAGATTCTGTCTTCACACCATTTCACAAGCCTGGCCCTACCTGTCTACATCCATTGCTACTGCCTTCCTTATAACCATCATTGAATCTTAGCTAGATAGTAGAATAGTCTCCTACAACACCTATCGCTTGTATTTTTAAAAATCTCTATTTCATGCAAATCAGAACCACAGTGAAATATCTTCGTATACCTGTTAGAATGGCTATCATCAAAGAGACAATGAGCATTGGGGAGGATGTGGATAAATAGGAACACTTGTGTACTGTTTGTGGGAATGTAAATTGGAATAGCCACTGTGGAAAAGAGTACAGAGGTTCCTCAAAAAAGTAAAAACAGAACTACAATATGATCCAGCAAACCAGCTTCTGAGTATATATCTGAAGGAAATGAAATCGCAATCTTGAAGATATATATATATCTTCAAGATATACCTGCACCCTCATATTCATTGCAGTATTATTCACAATAGCTAAGAAATGGGAACAACATGTGTCCATTGACAGATGAATGGATAAAGAAGGGGTGTGTGTGTGTGTGTGTGTATATATATATACACATATACAATAGAATGGTACTCAACTATTAAAGAGAAGAAAAGCCTACCATTTATGAAAATATGAATGAATCTTAAGGGCATGGACCTTACTAAGTGAAATTAGTCACACAGAAAAAGACAAATACTGTTAGATCTCACCTATATTTGGAATAAAAAAACCCAAACTCATAGAAAGAAAGAACAGATTGGTGGTTCCCAGGGTCTATGGTGTGGGGGAAATGGAGAGATATTAGTCAAAGGATACAAACTTCCAGTCAGAAGATGAATAAGTTCTGGAGATCTGATGCATAGCATTGTGACTATAGTTAACAACACTGTATGTTATACTTGAAGTTGATAAAAAGTAGATCTTAAATGTTTTCACCACACACACAGACACAAAGGTAACTCTGTGAAGTGATGGATGTGTTAACTAAACTTATTGTGGTATTTCATAATATATACATATACTGAATAATCACACTGTACACCTCAAAATTACACAATGCCATATATCAATCATATTTCAATAAATCTTGAAAATTATACTTCAATAAATCTAGGAAACGATCTCTGTTTTATCCCTTACATTGATACCAGAATTGTCTTTTCAAAATGCAAAACTTATTATGTTTTTCTTACTGATAAATCTGTGAGTGAATAAACTATGCATATGTGATAAACTCCAAATTCTTTGGGAGGGCATATCAAACTCTCCATGATCTACTCCTGATCTAAAATGCAATAAATGTACCATTTCTCTTTCTTCTGGCAGCCAAACCTTCTTTCCTGGCTACAGTTATGGGCACATGACCCAAACTGAGCTATCATAAAACTCATTATACCCATACATGTTGATTGGTAGAGAAGTTGGTATATAACCCAAAGTCTATTAGTGTTATCTCCTAAAAACTTCTAAATCCAAGTAGGGAAAGATCATTCTTTTCAACTTTAGTCTGTGAATAAAGAACACTGAGTATAAGACTGAGGTCTATTTTCAAAGACCCTATCCTCCACATCACTATTACGTTGCAGTAGAGAAAGAAGAATCTGCACAGAGAAAAGGAAAAATAAGAAGTGGACAGTATAGTTTAAGTCCCTGGTTACAGCTGTCCCTAACCTTAGCTTCCATCTACCCTATTACACTCTGTTCTTCCATTTTTTCACATGGTCTAATGCTTCCTGTTTTGTCTTAAACTGCTATATTGAGTGTTTTCATATTTGACCAAAGAGTTTTGACTAATGAAAACTGCATGGCTTTAGTCCTTTTCTCCCTGGCTTTAGTCCTTAGTGTCACAACTTTGAAGACCTGCTTCATATCCATAGCTGCAACTTTATCCCAGGACTCTTTTTTGAAATGATCCTAAGGGCAGAGTCAAAGGCCCAGCATATCCTTTTGCCTTCCTTAATTTCATTCTTGTCTTTCCTAAGGCTTGATTATTTCATTTTTCTGAATCCCAACAGGTAGACTGTGAAAAGCTTTGGAATTCAACAATAGGATCTTCCAAGAGCACCTAGAGGTTATGATGTCACCAGATAAAAATAAATTTCGTTGGAAAAAGTCAGCTCCTGGTGAAGTGGGCATTTCTGAGACAAGGTAAGCAACGGTTTGTCCACTGAAGGATTATAGGGAAGGAAGAAGAGTTTAGATAATAAAAATTGACTCATAATAGCCCCAAATAGCTTATAGTAAATAATCATTATCATTTTGTGATACTGGTGAAATACTGTAGTCAGAAAGCCTGAGTGTTTGCTTGAATCCTTTGACAAATAATTTAATCTTGTTGAGTTTCAGTTTCCTTCCCTATTATTGGGTATGAATAATTTATATGGCTATATCATAGTTATGGTGTGATGATGAAATAATTAATGAATGGATAAACTCTGAAAATTAGGTAGAGCTTTGCAAATGACTGAGTCTTAAACGTAATAGTGTAAGCCAAAAGAGTAAGTCTCAGATGACAGACCATCAGATGCTGAGACAGCCTAGTGGGACAAGAGACTCTTTAACCCACCACCCACAGTCACACTCACTCACAGTCACACAATAGGGACTATATTTTCTATTTACTTACCTATTAGCACTGCCAAAAGTTAAAATAGTACTACTTTCCAAATAATTTAACTTTTTGAGGATAACAGAAAAAATATCATTTCTTGTTTTCAAGTCCTGGATTCAATAATAATATAAATATGCCACTTGTGAAAGACATGGCAATTTCACTGATACTGCTAAAAATTAAACAAGAAAAAAATATTATATGGGATCTTCTTTAAGAGTTTTTATTTGTTTATTTGGCTAATACTGCAAGAATTCAAGATATTAGATTTATTAAACAACATAACAAGAACACCCAATTTCAGCATTGTGACAGGCCCATTGATAAAACCTGCCCAGGCAGAAAACCAAGTTGGGGAAATTGACAGTTCATTATCACTCTTCTCCTGAAGTAAAGGAAATATCCTTAGAAACTTGAATCCATCCATCCTCTTTTAAGCAGAGAGTACATTAGTCTTTTTCCTTTATTAAAATGAGCACAAATTGAAAATTTATAGATTGATTTCCTCTATTCAGTCTTGGCTTGAAACTTAACTTCCTACAGATTTTAACAGGTATTTTTTGAGTCTGAGTCTCCTGGTAACACCTTCTAAATGTAGCTCTGACCTTATGACAGCAAAGAAAGTAGTTCCAACCTGATAAAAACTTGTAGAAAATGTAGTGTCTGCTTATAAATACAAGAAAATAGCAAAGAGGATTATTTTTTCATCACTAAATTCTAAGATTTGCAGATTTAGCATTATAGTAGTCCTCTGTTGTAAATATAAAGTCATATAATCAGCAGTTCCATTTTTTGATATTTATATGCCTTCCTGCAGGATTTATGGAGCACATACTGTGTGTGAGGAATTGAGCTGGAAATAGACATATGAATACACCATGGCACTAAATTAAAAAAAAACATCAAATTTGACTTCTCTAAAGTATAGAGTGTGGCAGGAATTATGGAGTTTGACTTCTGAGAGTAGGTCATAAAAGACATTGTTGGTACATAAATAGAAGATGGCAGAGTAGAAAGACTCTGAGCTCACCTCTCACAGCCACAAAATTACAATTATTTACATAATAACTATTGAAGAAAAAGACTGAAACCTATCAGAAAAGATATTCTATAACTAAAATTATAAAGAAGGAACTACAACAAGATGGGTAGGAGGGGTGGCGTTGTGGTATAGTCAAGAGTCATACCTCCAGATGGGTGATCCACAAAAGGCAGAAAAATTAGAATTGCAGAGGTACTCCCTAGGGAGAAAAGAGTCTGAGCCCCACATTGGGCTCCCAAGACTGGGGTTCCTGTATTGAGAAGATGAGCCCCCAGAATATTTGTCTTTGTAGGCCAGTGGGATTTACGTTTAGGAGACTCAGACTGACGTAGGAAATAGAGACTCCACTCTTAAAAGGTTCATGCAAAGTCCCACATGCTCTGTGACCCAGGGCAGAAGCAGTAATTTGAAAGGAACCTGGGTCAGACCTACGTGTTGATCTTGGAGAGCCTCGTAGAGGGATGGGAGGCAACTGGGGCTCACCCTGGGGATATTCGACACCGTAGCAGCCATTTTTGGTAGCTAATTCTACCACATGGACACTGACAAGCACCATTTAGGAATCCTCCCTCTAACTTATAAGCCTAGGACCAAGCTCTGCACCTGCCCACCAGCCCGTACACACAAGTACTGGGCAGCCTCAGGCCAAATAACTAACTGGTCAAGGACACAACCCTGTCTACCAGCAGATAGGTTGCCTTAAGACCCCCTGAGCCCACAGCCACCCCTGGACACAGCTATACTTATCAGATGACTCAGGATCTGACCCCACACACCAATGCACAGACATTAGACCTGAGACATCAGGGCCTTGCAGCTAGAGACCTAGAGATCCAGCTCTGCTTACCAGTGGACAGGTACCAGCCCCAGAATGCCCTGGCCTGCAGCCCCACCTACCAGTGAGTCTGCTCTAGACATGGGAATAGCCTCATTCACCAGTGTGCAGACACTAGTCTTAAGACAACCATAGTCCTTCAGTCTGTTGTGACAGGATTCAATCTTCCTACAAACAGGTCAGCACCAGTCCTGGGACCTAATCTCTTGACCTTGACTCCACCCACCAATGAGCCAGCACTATCTTCAGGACCTCCCAGAATTCAATAGGCAGCCACATTGTGTAAGGTCCCATCAACTAGTGGCTGGTAGCATTCACACAAGGCAGGTCTGGGCAATCAACTGGACTAGGGGCAGGCATGTCTACCAGACCATCCGCAGTAAAACTTCAACCTGCCTCAACAGAAGGACCCTGCAGCCAACATAGGAAGCATACCTAGAGCATATAGATCTGGTGACCCAAACAGAGTGTGATATTGAGACACAGAACATCTCTTAAAGAAGGCCACTTCTCCAAGTCAGCAAATGTAACCAATGTACAAGATACACAGAAATAAAAGCCAGAAGTTAGGCAAAATGAGGGAACAAAGGAACATATTCTAAGTAAAAGGACAAGATACAACCCCAGATGAATTAAGTAAAGTGGAGATAGGCAATCTACCTGAGAAAGAGTTCAAGTTAGTGATCATTAAAATGACAAAAGAAGCAGGGAGAAGAATGGATGAACAGAGGGAGAAGTAAGAAGTTTTTAACAAGGGTTAGAAACTATAAAGAACAACTAAACATAGATGAAGAATGTAATACTGCAATGAAAAATCCACTAGAAGGAATCAAGAGTACACTAAAAGATGCAGAAGAACAGATCAGTGAACTGGAAGATACAGGAGTAGAAATTACTGAAGCTGAACAGAAAAATAGAATGAGAAGAAATGAGAACAGATTAAGAGACCTCTGAGACAACATCTAGTTTTATAGGGGCCCCAGGATGAGAAGAGAGAAAGGGACAGAGAGCATACCTAAAGATATAATAGCTGAAAACTTCCATAACCTGGGAAAGGAAATAAACATCCAAGTCCAGGAAGCAAAAGGTATCCCAAACAGAATCAACAAAAAGATTACCACATCAAGACACATTGTAATTAAAATGGCTAAAGTTAAAGACAAAGAGGTAACATTAAAAGTAGCAAGTTTAAAGCAGCAAGTTGCATAAAAGAATTCCCATAAGGCTATCAGCTAACTTTTCAGGAGAAATTTTGCAGGCCAGAAGTGAGTGGCGTGATATATTTAGAGTGAT
The DNA here is from genome assembly GCF_963924675.1 of Phocoena phocoena. Lineage (NCBI taxonomy): Eukaryota > Metazoa > Chordata > Mammalia > Artiodactyla > Phocoenidae > Phocoena > Phocoena phocoena. The sequence continues at coordinate 29,212,859 of NC_089226.1, forward strand.
GAAAGGCAAAATCCTGCCACCAAGAACACTGGCTTTGCAAGGCTCTCATTCAGATTTGATGAAGAGAGCAAAAGTTTTACAGACAACCAAAAGCTAAAAGAGTTCAAAACCATCAAACCACTTTTACAAGAAATGTTAAAGGGACTTATTTAAGCAAAATATGAGGCTACAACTAGAAATATGAAAATTGTGAAATTAAAAACACATTGGGCTTCCCTGGTGGCGCAGTGGTTGAGAGTCTGCCTGCCGATGCAGGGGACACGGGTTCATGCCCTGGTTCGGGAAGATCCCACATGCCATGGAGCGGCTGGGCCCGTGAGCCATGGCCACTAAGCCTGCATGTCCGGAGCCTGTGCTCCACAATGGGAGAGGCCACAACAGTGAGAGATCCGCGTACTTCAAAAAAAACAAAAACAAAAAACAAAAACAGTAGTAATTCTAAATAATTTATGTGTATATTCCACCCTCATGGAGGTAGAGCATGAGTACCCACTCCTTAGTGTGGGCTAAGCATAGTGACAACCTTCCAAAGAGTACAGTATGGAAAGGGTCACAAACAAACAATTTTACAGTGGAGAAATCTGAAAAATACTACCTTAGCCAGGTGATCAAGATCAACATCAACATGGTAAGTCATGTTGATAATATGTACCTTTCATATGGTGTGATGAGAATGAGACTTTATCTCTGTGTCCTTCCTCACTAAAACACATAACCCCAGTTTAATCATGAGAAAAATATCAGACAAATCTTAATTGAGGAGCATTCTACAAAATACCTGACCAGTACTCCTCAAAAAAATACTGTACCAGTACTCCTCAAAGGTAAGGAAAGTTCAGGAAAGTATCACAGCCAAGAAGAGTATAAGGAGACATGACAAATAAATGTACTGTGGTAACCTGGATGGGTTCCTAGAATAGTAAAAGAATATTAGGTAAAAACTAAGGAAATCTGAATGAGATATGTACTTTGGTTAATAATAATGTGCCAGTATTGATTCATTAATTGTGACAAATGTACCATCCTATGTACAAGAACTTAATAATAGGGGAAACTGTGTATGAGTATGTGTTACCTCTCTGTATTATGTTTGCAATTTTTCTTTAAATCTAAAGCAATGTTAAAATAAAGTGTTTACTCTTAAAAACAAACACACATTAGTAAAGGCAAATATACAGGGAAGTTAGTAAATTAACCATGTACAAAGCTAGTAGGAAAGTTAAAATACAAATTAGGAAAATCACCTATATCAACAATAAGCAGTTAAGGGATAAAATAAGCAAATAGATGTAAAATACTTAAAATATGATGTCAAAAAAAATCATGAGGGGAGGAGAGAAAAATGTGGGGTTGTTAAAATATGTTCAAAATTAAGAGATCAGCAAGTTAAAACAAGCATATATATGTATATATATATATGGCTCATGGTAATCACAAACCAAAAATCTATAATATGTACACACAAAAAAGAAAAAGGGATCCAAGCATAACACTAAAGATAGTGATCAAATCACAAGAGAAGAGAACAAAAGAAGAAAGGAACAAAAAAGAACAAAAACAATGCCAAAAAATTAACAAAATGTCAAAAAAAACATACATATCAATCGTTAAATTAAGTGTAAATGGACTAAATTCTCCAATTGAAAGACATAGAGTGGCTGAATGGAAATAAAAACAATGGCTGCATATATGTTGTCTATAAGAGATTCACTTCAGATCTAAAGACACACACACACTGAAAATGAGGAAATAAAAAAAAAAGATCTTCCATGCAAATGGAAATCAAAAGAAAGTCAGGGTAACAATACATGTATCAGACAACATAGACTTTAAAACTAAGACTACAGGGGAGACCTTCAAGATGGTGGAGGAGTAAGATGTGGAGATCACCTCCCTCCCCATAAATACATCAAAAATACATCTACATGTGGAACAACTCCTACAGAACACCTACTGAATGCTGGTAAAAGACCTCAGACTTCCCAAAAGGCAAGAAAATCCCTACATACCTGGATAGAGCAAAATAAAAAAGAACAAACAGAGACAAAAGAATAGGGATGGGATCCGCACCTCTGGGAGGGAACTGTGAAAGTGGAAGAGTTTCCACACACTAGGGAGCCCCTTCGCTTGTGGGGACAGGGGTTAGAGGTGAAGCTTCAGAGCCACAAAGGAGAGCGCAGCAACAGGGGTGCAGAGGGCAAAGTGGAGAGATTTGTACGGGAGAAGCAGAGATCCTCCCATGCAGAGGATCAGTGCTGACCAGTCCTCAGCAGCCTGAGAGGCTTGTCTGCTCACACGCCAGGGCGAGTAGGAACTGGGAGCTGAGTCTCGGGCTTCAGAGGTCAGACCTCAGGGAGAGGACAAGGACTGGCTGCATGAAGACAGCCTGAAGGGGCTAGTGTGACACAGCTAGACAGGAGGGTGTCCAGGAAAAAGTCTGGTCCTGCCAGAGAGAAAAGAGACCTTTGTTTTGGGGTGTGTGAATAGAGGGAATTCCTTCCCCATGTGCTCACAGAAAGCAGAGCACTGCCTAAGTGAGCTCCAGAGAAGGGAACAAGCTGTGGCTATCAGCTTCAACCCCAGAGATGGGCATGAAATGCTAATGGTGCTGCCTCTGACACCAAGAATCCTGTGTGCAAGTGCAGGTCACTATCCATACAACCCTGGGAGCCTGTGTAACATGACACTGGCAGGGTCCTGAGATCCAGGGACAACTTCCCCAGGAGAACAGCGTGCTTCAGGCTGTTACAATGTCACTCCTGCCTCTGTCGCCTCAGGCTTGACCTGCATTCCAATTATGACTACTACACACCTCACTCCCCTAGGTCTGAGTAAGCAAGAGAGCCCTAATCAGTCACTGCTTTAAGCCCCTCCTGTCAGGGCAGGGAAGATACCACTGAGGGCAGCCTACACACAAAGTGGGGGAAAAGCCAAAGCTGAAATGCAGGAGCTGTGTGCAAAAAAAGATGAGAAAAGAAAATTTCTCTGTTCAGTCTCAGGAGCAGCAGATTAAATCCCCACAATCAATTTTATAAACCTGCATCTGAAGAATACCTGAATAGAGAACAAATGTTCCCAAAATTGAGGTGCTGGACTTTGGAAACAGCTGTACACTTGGAATTTACTTTCTGTTTCTAATTTGTCTCTGGTTTTATGTTTATCTTAGTTTAGTATTTAGAGCTTATTATCATTGGTGGATTTGTTTATTGGTTTGGTGCTTTCTTCCATTTTTTAAATTTCTTTCCCCTTTTTTCTCTTTTTGTGAGTGTGTATGTATATGCTTCTTTGTGTGATTTTCTCTGTAAAGGTTTGCTTTAACAATTTGTTTTAGAGTCCTGTCTGTTCGTTTTCTTTTCTTTTTTTTTTCTTTTTGTTGTTGTAGTCTTTTTTCCCCCTCTCTTCCTTTTCTTCTGAGCTGTGTGGCTGAAGAAAAGATCTTGGTGCTCCATCTAGGTGTTGGGCCTGAGTCTTCAAGGTGGGAGGGCCGAGTCCACAAGAAACCTCCCAGTTCCATGTAATATCAATTGGCGAGCACTCTCCAAAGATCATTGTCTCAATGCTAAGACCCAACTCCACTGAAAGGCCAGCAAGATCCAGTGCTTTATGTCCCATGCCAAAAAACAATCAAGACAGGAACATAACCCCACCTATTAGCAGAGAGGCTGACTAAAGTCATAGTAAGTTACAGACACACAAAATCACACTGCTGGATGTGGCCCTGACCACAAGAAGGACAAGATACAGCCCCACCAACAGGAACACAGGCACCAGTTCACTCCACATGGAAGCCTACACAAGCAATTGAACCAAATTCACCCACTGGGGGCAGACACTGAAAATAACGGGAACTACAAATGTGAAGCCTGGGAAAATGAGACCCGAAACACCGTAAGTTAAACAAAATGAAAAAACAGGGAAATATGCAGCAGATGAGGGAGCAAGGGAAAAACCACTAAAACAAACAAATGAAAATGAAATAGGCAGTGTACCTGAAAAAGAATTGAGTAATAATACTAAAGATGATCCAAAATCCAGGAAATAGAGGGAGAAAATACAAGAAATGTTTAACAAGGACCTAGAAGAGCTAAAGAGCAAATAAATAAGGATGAATAAAACAATAAATAAAGTTTTAAATTCCCTAGAAGGCATCAATAGCCAAATAATTGAGGCAGAAGAATGGATAAGTGACCTGGAAGACAAAACAGTGGAAATAACTACCACAGAGCAGAACAAAAAAAAAAAAGAATGAAAAAAATTGAGGACAGTCTCAGAGATCTGGAACAACAGTAAATGCACCAACATTCAAATTATAATGGTACCAGAAGAAGAAGAGAAAAAGGAAGGTTCTGAGGAAATATTTGAAGAGATTATAATTGAAAACTTCCTTAATATGGGAAAGGAAATAGTCAATCAAGTCCAGGAAATACAAAGAGTCCCAAACAGGATAAGTCCAAGGAGAAATATGCCAAGACACCTATTAATCAAAGTATCAAAAATTAAATACAAAGAAAAAATATTAAAAGCAGCAAGGGAAAAGCAACAAAAATATAAAAGGGAATCCCCATAAGGTTAACAGCTGAACTTTCAGCAGAAACTCTGCTAGTCAGAAGGGAGTAGCAGGACATAATTAAAGTGATGAAAGGGAAAAAAACTACAACCAAAGTTACTCTACCCAGCAAGGATCTCATTCAGGTTTGACAGAGAAATTAAAACTTTTACAGACAAGCAAAAGCTAAGAGAATTCAGCACCACTAAACCAGCTTTACAACAAGGCAAAAGGAACTTCTTTAGGCAGGAAATACAAGAGAAGGAAAAGACCTACAAAAACAAACCTAAAACAATTAAGGAAATGGTAATAGTAACATATCGATAACAACCTTAGTGTAAATGGATTAAATGTGCCAATCAAAATACACAGACTGGCTAAATGGATATATAAACAAGACCCATATATATGCTGTCTACAAGAGACTCACTTCAGACCTAGGGACACATACAGACTGAAAGTGAGTGGATGAAAACGATATTCCATGCAAATGGAAATCAAAAAAAGTTAGAGTAGCAACACTCATATCAACAAAATAGACATTAAATTAAATACTATTACAAGAGACAAAGAAGGACACTACATAACGATCAAGGGATCAAACCAAGAAGAAGATATAATAATTGTAAAAATTTATGCACCCAACATAGGAGCACCTCAATACATAAGGCAAAGGCTAACAGCCACAAAACAGGAAATTGACAATAACACAATAATAGAAGGGGACATTAACACCCCACTTTTACCAATGGACAGATCATCCACGATGAAACTAAATAAGGAAATACAAGCTTTAAAAGACACATTAGACTAGATAGACTTAATTTATATTTTTAAGACATTCTATTAAAAATAAAAAATGCATGTTCTTCACAAGTGCTCATGGAACATTCTCCAGGATAGATCATATCTTGGGTCACAAATCAAAACTTTCTTAAATTGGAAAATTTAAGAAAGTTGAAATCATATAAAGTATCTTTTCCGACCACTACACAATGAGACTAAATAACAATTACAGGGAAAACAATTGTAAAAATACAAACACATGGATGCTAAACAATATGCTACTAAATAACCAAGAGGAAATCAAAAAATGCCTAGAAACAAATGACAATGAAAACACGATGACCCAAATCCTATGGGAGGCACCAAAAGCAGCTCTAAGGGGGAACTTTATAGCAATAAAATGCTACCTGAAGAAACAAGAAAAATCTCAAATAACCAACTTAACCTTACACCTAAAGCAATTAGAGAAAGAAGAACAAAAGAACCCCAAACAATGTCCTAAATATATGGACAGGTATCATGTTTTAAAAAATAAAAAGAAAAATAAAAGGAGACTTAAAAAAACCCCAAACTGAGAAGAAGGAAATAAATCATAAAGATCAGATGAGAAAGAAATGAAAAAGAAATGAAGGAAACAATAACAAAGATCAATAAAACTAAAAGCTGGTTCTTAGAGAACATAAAATTGATAAACCATTAGCCAGACTCATTATGAAAATAAGTGAGAAGACGCAAAATCAACAAGATTATAAATGAAAAACGAGAAGTAAAAACTGACTCCGCATAAATTCAAAAGATCATGAAAGATTACTACAAGCAGCTATATGCCAATACAATGGACAACCTGGAAGAAATGGACAAATTCTTAGAAAAGTACAAACTTCCAAGACTGAACCAGGAAAAACTAGAAAATATGAACAGACAAATCACAAGCACTGAAATTGAAACTGTAATTAAATATATTCCAACAAACAAAAGCCCAAGACCAGATGGCTTCACAGGCGAATTCTATCAAATATTTAGAGAAGAGATAACACGTATTCTTCTTAAACTCTTCTAAAATATAGCAGAGGGAAGAACACTCCCAAACTCATTCTACGAGGCCACCATCACCCTGATACCAAAACCAGACAAGGATGTCACACACACAAAAAACTACAGACCAATATCACTGATGAACATAGATGCAAAAACCCTCAACAAAATATTAGCAAACAGAATCCAACAGCACATTAAAAGGATCATATACCATGATCAAGTGGGGTTTCTCCCAGGCATGCAAGGATTCTTCAATATATGCCAATCAATAGATATGATAAACCATATCAACAAACTGAAGGATAAAATCCATATGATATTCTAAATAGCTGCAGAAAAACTTTCAACACCCATTTATGATAAAAACTCTCCAGAAAGTGGGCATAGAGAGAACCTACCTCAACATAATAAAGGCCATATATGACAAACACAGAGAAAACATCACACTCAATGGTTAAAAGCTGAAAGTATTTCCTCTAAGATTAAGAACAAGACAATAATGCCCACTCTTGCCACTGTTATTTAACATAGTACTGGAATTAAACATAGTACTGGAATTACTAGCCACAGAAACCAGGCAAGAAAAAGGAATAAAAAGAATCTAAATTGGAAAGGAAGAAGTATAAAAGTCACTGTTTGCAGATGGAATATTATTATACATAGTTTACATTGCAACAAAAAGAATAAAGTATCTAGGAATAAACCTACCTAAGGAGACAAAAGACCTGTATGCAGAAAATTATAAGACACTGATGAAAGAAATTAAAGATGATACAAATAGATGGAGAGATATATCATGTTCTTGGATTGGAAGAATCAACATTGTGAAAGTGACGCTATTACCCAAAGCAATCTACAGATTCAATGCAATCCCTATCAAACTACCACTGGCATTTTTCAGAGAACTAGAACAAAAATGTTCACAATTTGTATGGAAACACAAAAGACCCCAAATAGCCAAAGTAATCTTGTGAAAGGAAAATGGAGCTGGAGGAATCAGGCTTCTTGACTTCAGTCTATACTACAAAGCTACAGAAATCAAGACAGTATGGTACTGGCACAAAAACAGAAATATAGATCAATGGAACAGGATAGACAGCCCAGAGATAAACCCATGCACATATGGTCACCTTATCTTTGATAAAGGAGGCAGGAATATACAGTAGAGGAAAGACAGCCTCTTCAATAAGTGATGCTGGGAAAACTGAACAGCTACATATAAAAGTATGAGATTAGAACACTCCCTAACACCATACACACACACAAAAACCCTCAAAATGGATTAAAGATCAAAATGTAAGGCTAGAAACTATCAAACTGTTAGAGGAAAACATAGGCAGAACACTCTATGACATAAATCACAACAAGATCCTTTTTAACCACCCTCCTAGAGAAATGGAAATAAAACCAAAAATAAACCAATGGGACCTAATGAAACTTACAAGCTTCTGCACAACAAAGGAAACCATAAACAAGACCAAAAGACAACCCTCAGAATGGGAGAAAATATTTGCAAATGAAGCAACTGAAAAAGGATTAATCTCCAAGATTTACAAGCAGCTCATGCAGCTCAATAACAAAAAGACAAACAACCCAATCCAAACATAGGCAGAAGACCTAAATAGACATTTCTCCAAATAAGATATACAGATTGACAACAAACATATGAAAGAATGCTCAACATCACTAATCATTAAAGAAATGCATGTTAAAACTACAATGAGATATCATCTCACACCAGTCAGAATGGCCATCATCAAACAATCTAGAAACAATAAATGCTGGAGAGGGTGTGGAGAAAAGGGAACCCTCTTCCACTGTTGGTGGGAATTTAAATTGATACAGCCACTATGGAGAACAGTATGGAGGTTCCTTAAAAAAACAAAAATAGAACTAACATATGACCCAGCAATCCCACTACTGGGCATATACCCTGAGAAAACCATAATTCAAAAAGAGTCATGTACCAAAATGTTCATTGCAGCTCTATTTACAATAGCCAGGACATGGAAGCAACCTAAGTGTCCATCAACAGATGAATGGACAAAGAAGCTGTAGTGCATATATACAATAGAATATTACTCAGCCATAAAAAGAAACGAAACTGAGATATTTGTAGTGAGGTGGATGGACCTAAAGTCTGTCATACAGAGTGAAGTAAGTCAGAAAGAGAAAAACAAATACCGTATGCTAACATATATATATATGGAATCTAAGGGGAAAAAAATGTCATGAAGAACCTAGGGATAAGACAGAAATAAAGACAGAGACTTACTAGAGAATGGAGTTGAGGATATGGGGAGGGGGAAGGGTAAACTGTGACAAAGTGAGATAATGGCATGGACATATATACACTGCCAAATATAAAATAAATAGCTACTGGGAAGCAGCCACATAGCACACGGAGATCAGCTCAGTAGTTTTTGACTGCCTAGAGGGATGGGATAGGGAGGGTCGGAGGGAGGGAGACGCAAGAGGGAAGAGATATGGGAGTGTGTGTATGTGTATAGCTGATTCACTTTGTTATAGAGCAGAAACTAACACACAATTGTAAAGCAATTATACTCCAATAAAGATGTTAAAAAAAAAAAAAAAAAGAAAATCCTAAAGATGACACCAGAAAACTGAGAGCTCACCAATGAATTTGGCAAAGTTGCAGAATACAAAATTAATTTACAGAAATCTGTTGCATTTCTATACACTAACAATGAACTATTAGAAAAATAAATTAAGGAAAAAATCTCTTTTACCATCACATCAAAAAGAATAGAACACTTAGGAATAGACCTACCTAAGGAGATAAAAGACCTGTACTCAGAAAACTATAACACTGATGAAAGAAACTGAAGATTACACAAAAAAATTGACAAATATATCATGTTCATGCACTGGAAGAATTAATATTGCTAAAATGACCATACTACTCAAGGCAATCTAAAGATTCAATGAACTCCCTATGAAAATATTCATGACATATTTCACAGACAAGAACAAATAATACTAAAATTTGTATGGACCCAGAAAGTATCCCAAATATCCAAAGCAATCTTGAGAAATAAATAAAGCTGGAGGTATCATGCTCCCTGGCTTAGACTATAATACTAAGCTATAGTTATTGAAACAACATAGTACTGGCACAAAAACAAACACAGAGATCATTGAAACAGGACAGAGCCCAGAAATAAACATATAAACTTATGATTAGTTAATCTAAAAATAGGAGACAACATTATACAAAGGGGAAAACACCATGTCTTCAATAAGTAGTGCTGGGAAAACTGAACAATTACATGTAAAACAGTGAAATTAGAACATTTTCGCACACCAAATAAAACAGTAAATTCAAAATGCATTAAAGACCTAAATGTAAGACCTGAAACCTCGAAACTCCTAAAATAAAACATTGGCAGAACACTCTCTGACATAAATTGTAGCAATATTTTTTTGGATCTGTTTCCTAAGACAGGAGTCCCCAACTCCCAGGATGTGGACTGGTAGAAGTCCACAGCCTATTAGGAACTGGGCTACACAGCAGGTGGTGAGTGGTGGGTGAGCGAGGGAACCTTCATTTGCCACTATCCATCACACCTCATCACTCGCATTACCACCTGAACCATTGCTTGCATCACTGTCTGAACCATCACTCTCATTACCACCTGAACAAAATCCTGTCCCCCATCTGTGGAAAAATTGTCTTCCATGAAACCAGTCCCTGGTGGTAAAAAGGTTGGGGACTGCTCTCCTAAGGCAAAAGAAATAAAAGCAAAAATAAAGAAATGGGACCTAACTAGCCTTAAAAGGTTTTGCACAGTGAAGGAAACCATGGACAAAATGAGAAGAAAACCTACTGAATGGGAAAATTTATTTGTAAATGATGTGACCAATAAGAGGTTAATAACCAAAGTATGCAAACAGCTCATACAACTCAGTATAAAAAATTCAAACAACCAAGTTAATAACTGGGCAGAAGACCTGAATAGAAAACATACAGAAGGCTAACAGGCACAAGAAAAGATGTTCAACATAGCTAGTTATCAGAGAAATGCAAATTAAAACCACAATGAGATATCTCCTCTCACCTGTCAGAATGGCTATCATCAAAAAGCCAACAAATAAGTGTTGGTGAGGATGTGGAGAAAAGGGAACCTTAGTACACTCTTTCAGGGTAATAAATTGGTAAACCACTGTGGAAAACAGTGTGAAGTTTCCTCAGAGAACCAAAAATACAACTTCTATATCATCCAGCAATTCCACTCCTGGCTATATATCTGAAGAAAATAAAGCAGTAATTCAAAAATATACACATACCTCAATGTTTATAGCAGCCTTATTTGCAGTAACCAAGATATGGAGACAACATGTCCAACAACATATGAATGGATAAAGAAGATGTGATATATGTATATATACATACATACACAATGGAGTACTACTTAGCCGTAAAAATTAATGACATTTTGCCATTTGTAAAAACATGGATGCACTTGGAGGGTATTATGCTAAATGAAATAAGTCAGACAGAGAAAGACAAATACTCTATGTTATCACTGATATGTGGAGCCCCCCAAAACAGAACAAACTAGTGAATATAACAAAAAGGACTCAGACACACAGTTATAGAGAACAAACTAGCAGTTTTCAGTAGGATGAGAAGTATAAGGGTAAGGTATTAAGAAGTACAGACTACTACGTATAAGATAAATACACTACCAGGTTATAACATACAGCATAGGGAAGATAACAAATATTTTGTAATAGCTATTGAAGGAATATAATTATAAAAATTTTGAAACACTATGTTGTACAGTTAGAACTAATATATTGTAAATCAATGATACCTCAATATAAATAAATAAATAAATAAATAAGAAAATATTTAAAAATAAGTTTACCTAAAAAAGTACTACTTTCTTGTCCCGAGGCTGACTTTAATTAGTTTCCTGAGGCTGAGCAAGTCACTTTTCCTGTGTCATCCATTCATTCAACATTTTTTCTTGAAGGCTTCCTTGTGGATCATGGGCCAGAAACAAGATGGACTGTGGAGCAAACACACCTGGGCCTAGCCTTCATGGAGCTGATCTTATAGTGGGTAAGACAGATACTAAAGAATTGACTGGACACAGAAATAAATACATACACAGATTGTGTAAAGTGTAATAAAAAGCATTTGATATGAAAGAATATTTAAGATTTGGGTCCCTGGTTTATTTCACCAGTCCTAGAAGACTTATCTGAGGAAGCAAAATTTAAGCTGATACCCATAATATGACAGAACATTATGTGCAAAGAGTAAAAGGGGAAGTATAACAGGCATGAGGTTCTTAGTATGGCTGGAATGCAGTCAAAGGGGAGAAGGGTAAAGAGTGGAACTTAAGAGCTAAACACAGTCCAGATCGTCTGAGGTCTTATAAACATGCTAAGAATTTTGATATGTATCCTAAGTGAAATGAGAAAATTACCAAAAAATATTAAACAGCAGAATGGCATAATCAAGTTTGTATTTTTAAAGTTTATTTGGGCTGCAGTATACACAGTGAATTGGTAGAATAAGATGCAGCAGTTAGAAAAAAGAGAATAGATTGTACACACTGAAATGTAGATAGATCTCTAAAACCCATAATACTGAGAAAAAGAAAAGACAAAATGCATTCCATAGCAAAATGTCATTTATATAATGATGGTCTGATCAGAACACATACATTTTGGATACATATTAAACACCCTAAATTATTGCTCTTGAAAGGCTGCATAGGAATGGTGACAGAGGGAGGGGGTTAAAGGAATAAATAACTGAATAAAACAAAACAGGGACCTCACATGGACCAGTGATGATAGAAAATTATGAGTATGATTAACAGGAAACCCTGTAACTGAGTTCCTCCTTTGGCATGCACATAGGAAGTAGTATTTGAGATGAATCTTAGTGGATGAGTAGGGTTTAGATAGAAAAGATGAAAAGTGTTATTTCTGGAACAGCATGAATAAAACAAATATTTGCAAAATACAGTGAATGCTTGAGAAGAGAGTTTCAGTTTAGTTTGGCTGGAATATAATTTTAATAATAATAAAGGGGAGAGGGAAAAGATTGAAAATAGGTTGAGTGTAGTTATTGATAACTTTGCAGCCCTAAGGAGTTGAACTTCTATTTAGTGATAAATTGTACACCATTGATTTGTAAACAAGAAAGTGATTGAAAATTTAAGAGTGTGTTACATTTAAAAATTGCATAGGACAGATTGAATAGGGAGAGGGTAGGGGAGGAATTGAATGTAAAGACACCAGGTAAAAGATTCACATAGTAGTCTAGGAAAACTTAACCAGACAGAAAACTAACATAGAAGTCCAAGATAAAGATTATAAGGACTTAACCATGCATTTCCAGGAATAATTGGAAAAATCAGAAGTGAGAGTGTGGAAATACCATTATCAGGCTTGGCTAAAAACAGGAGGTGTTGAGGTGAGGAAAAGGACAAAGCCAAAGAACTCATAACCAAGGGAATTGAGATCTCTTTAACAGAAAAGAAAATTAAAATACATAGATTGAAATTCAATTTTGCACATGTTGACTATGTAGTGCTAGAAGAATATCCAGGTAAATGTATTTAAAGAATAAGGGAAATACAAGATGAGAGTTAATGAACCAGAGATGGAGAGGACAAATATGAGAGATAGTAAAGAGTAATTGGTAAGATCACTGGAGTACATCAAACTTGCATTTAAATTGGTGGCGATCGGACTTACCTGGTGGCGCAGTGGTTCAGAATCTGCCTGCCAATGCAGGGGACCCTGGTTCTATCCCTGGTCCTGAAAGATCCCACATGCTGCAGAACAACTGAGCCCATGCACCACAACTACTGAACCTGCGCTCTAGAGCCCAGAAACCAAAACTACTCAAGCCCGTGCACTGCAACTACTGAAGCCCGTGTGCCTAAAGCCCATGGTCCACACAAGAGAAGCCACCGCAATGAGAATCTCACGCAGCAATGAAGAGTAGCCCCTTCACCACAACTAGAGAAGGCCTGCACATAGCAACAAAAAACCTAACACAGTCAAAAATATAAATAAATAAATAAATAAATAAATAAATAAATAAATAAATTTATAATAAGTAAATAAATTGGTGGTGACAATTTTGCATTGTGTGTTATAGCCTTTTATAAACTTTTATCAGTTTATCCACTTAATAAATAAAGGTTGTTTTAGCACCTATTAAATGCAGGACAATATCAGGAGCTGAAGATGAAGGAGTGAAGAATGAAACAGTCACTTTTATAGTTGGAGGTTTTTGCATTCAGTATTTATTGAGCACCTCCCTCCCTGTGCAGAAGGACTGGGCATGGGTAGATGAATAAGATATGCCCTGTGCTGTGTCATGAGTACAAGTAGACTGCTAGGGACATCGAGAGAAAGGAGACCCTAGAGAGAATACTGGAGCTGGACTTTGAGGGATGATTAGAAGTCCATCAAACAAAGTATATTCATATATATTAACAGTTCCTTTAATTCCAATCTCAACTCTATGAGTGTCAAATAAATAGCACATGTTAGAGGTGAGCTTTTTAGGGTATATTTTGAGCTAATCCATCAAGATGAGTAAAAGGCTAGTTTGGTAGATCTGTCAATCCTTGTATTCCTCTTCCTAATTTCACTGCTTTGTTTGAAGTATGTCTTTTTATTTAGCTCTTGGTGGAAGAACAAATGTATTCCTTGAGAATATTGATTTTTCAAGAGTGTGAAGGTGTGAGGTGTTGTGTTTGCCAAACAAAATACATGATTTCTAACACATTATAACTAATTCAGGCAAATATATTCTTTAAAGATAAGTTTTCATTTCATTCTGTCTGTATAGAGGTGGATTCAGTAAACAGGTTAAAATAAACATCCTCTGTCAACTAATTTTTCAACAATGTTTTAAAGCGTGGCAAACATTCCTTTTTGACAAAAAAGCTTTCAGTGTCTCAGACGCCAATGAATATAAATGCACAAGAAAAACATTTTTACTTAGATTCATAGTGTTTGATATTCATATACACTAAAGGATTTAAAATTTAGCTGAATTTAAAACTAACAGTCAACATTAAAAATGAATTATTACTCCCCAAATTAAGTGCTTTAGTTTGCATATCATGCATTGTGCTTCCTAAGAAAACAGGCATTTTATTTTCTCCTTAATTATCTACTTCTTCCTGTTGATCAGTGTTGATAGGTCATCAAAAATGAGTCAAATTTTTAAAGGAACCTCCATATTGTTTTCCACAGTGGTTGTATCAGTTTACATTCTCACCAATAGTGCAGGAGGGTTATCTTTTCATCACACCTTTTCCAGCTACTGGGCATATACCCTGAGAAATACATAATTCAAGAAGAGACATGTACCACAGTTCATTGCAGCACTATTTACAATAGCCAGGATATGGAAGCAACCTAAATGTCCATCGACAGATGAATTGATAGAGAAGATGTGGCACATATATACTATGGAATATTACTCAGCCATAAAAAGAAGCAAGACTGAGTTATTTGTAGTGAGGTGGATGGACCTAGAGTCTGTCATACAGAGTGAAGTAAGTCAGAAGAGAAAAACAAATACCATATGCTAACACATATATATGGAATCTTAAAAAAAAAAAAAAAAAGGTACTGATGAACCTTGTTGCAGGTCAGGAATAAAGATGTGGACATAGAGAATAGACTTGAGGATACGGGGTGAGAGGGGGAAGCTGGGGCGAAGTGAGAATAGCTTTGACATATATACACTACCGAATGTAAAATAGTTAGCTAGTGGGAAGCAGCAGCATAGCACAGGGATATCAACTCAGTGTTTGCAATAACCCAGAGGGGTGGGATAAGGAGGATGGGAGAGAGGCTCAAGTGAGAGGGGATATGGGGACATATGTATGCATATGGCTGATTCACTTTGTTGCCCAACAGAAACGAACACAGTATTGTGAAGCAATTATACTCCAATAAAGATCTACTTTAAAAAAATGAGTCAAGGACACCCTGCTTTTGTATCCATGCAAATAGGATTCAATTATGTCCAATGAGTTTCCAAAACTTGCATAAGTCATTAATTTGAAAAACATGAAAATTAATGCCAGGGAATTTGGAGATGATGCCAAAGACATTTTAAAATTAATTCCATTTAAACTTCAATTATTAATACTCAGAAAATACCTAATGCAACGAATTTTAACTTTGAAACATAATTTATACAATAAAAATACTTGTTAACTTCATTATTTTATTTCTAGTATAATTTTGACTAAAAGTTAACATTTCTTTAGATTAAAATATAACTATATTAGACAGCAAATGGGACTCAAATTAAATATGCCAATAAAGTATGCCTAATTTATCTCATTAAATGCTTTGCTCCCCTCCAATTCATGTTTTGTTTGTGAACATGTAAGTAGAGGCTCATTCTCTACATGCATGGAGCAATTTCTTCCATTTATTTGGAAAAGGTTTAGCTGTACAAGTCCACACAATTACATAATTATTTATCTTATGCCTTCAAATATTTAAAAATTTTATTTATCAGTATCAAAGGCCAGTTGATCATCCATTAAATTCAAGGCCCTATACAAGTCATTGGGTATTGAAACATGTCAGCAATCTATGAACTTGATAAGCTCATAATATGTAAAATATATTTTATTTGTATTGACAATTATCACTATAGGGAATTGATCACTTATGATGCTAAGTGTTTATTTCTTCCTTTTTATAGATGAAATAATCAATTATATTTATTACACACATTCTCTTCTCCCATTTTTTATAACCCCTCTTACATTAGTCTCTCTGTCCTATCACTCCACCAAAAATGCTCTTGTCTATATTAACAATGATCTCCACCTTACCAAATCTACTGTTGAATTGTCAAGCCTCATCTTTCTTGACCAAGCTGCAGCATATGACACAGTATTTCTTTAAAATACTTTATTCAGTTCATTTGTATTCCAAGCCTTCAGATATTCCTGAGTTTTTCTGTAATCCACTGGCTGAGTCTTCCCCATCTCCCTGACTACTAACTGTTAAGATGATGCAGTTCTTTCAGTTCCTAAACTTTTTTTTTTTTGTTTCTCTTTCTATATTCACCCTCTTGGTTATTTTATTTACTGTTATAGTATATATACATATACATATATACATTTGATGATTCTCAGATTCATATCTCTACTCTTGAACTCCAGCCATGTATTTCAACTATATATTTAATATCTCCACTTTTCTCTCTAGTAGAAGTTTCAGTCTTACCAGGTTCATAGTAAGCTTTTGTTGTTTTCTTTTACCTTCTCCTCAAAGAAGCCTTCCAATTGTCTCCCTTGTCAGTAAATGACAACTTGATCCTTCTATTTCATCCAGTAAATTCCTTGGAAACATCCTTGGCATTAAGATTTCTCTCAAATGTCACAGCTAATAATCGATTAGCTATACCTGCCTTTAATAAAAACATGCAAAATCTGAACTTTTCCTATCTCCTCTATTTCTACATATCTGGTCTAAAATGGAATCATCTTTCTTCAGGATTTTTGCAACTTGTTTCACTCTACTTTAATCTCCATCCTCTATTATGTTCTACTTTCAAATCAGTTAAGAGTTATTCTTCTAAAATTTAGTCAGATGATGTTGCTGATCTACTTAAAAGCCTCAGCTGGCTCCAGAGTTCATTCAGTTAAAACCAAAGCCCCTTCAGTGACCTCAACTTCTCCCACTCTGTGTCAACATCACTCTTCTCCAACCTCACACTAGGCTCACTCCTACCAGACATATACCACCTGTGTATTGGCTCTGTCCTTTCTGCCTGGAATGCTTATCGCCAGATATCAACATGCTCTACTCCTTACTTCCTTCAGGTCTCTGCTCAATGTCTGGCTGAACCAGAGTCAAAGATAAATGAAGTCAGCAGTAGTTAAAGTGGTAAGGATATACTTCAATCAGTAAAAGACTATTGCAATAGGGAATGGAGTCCAGAGTGAACTGAAATCAGCTTTGATTTGTACACAGTTCACTGAGCATTTCAAAGGGAGAATGGGGGCAAAGGTGGTGATGGTGGTGAAAGGGCCCTCAGCAGAGTCAAGGAAGTTAAAAATTACAAACAAAGAAAAAAAATGGAAGGAGGGATCAGTCTATGTGAAACTCCTCTGGGTTTGCTAACTGATGTTTCTAAAGTTTACACTCCCACCTGCTCACAGAGGCTGGAAAACAGGGTCACACTCTTCAGGTGTTGGTTGGAAGGAGCAGTAAATTCTTTTGATAACATTGAGTTTTCTTAGGCAGACACTTTAAGAGGGGCTAGAGTCACCAAAGGGATTAAGCCTGAGACTGTTAGAATGTATGTTAGTGTTTCGTTTAAGCCTTTAGACGTCAAGGTTGAGGCTTAGTCAAGAAGGGGGCTCAGAGGAACCTGGCTAGAGTTTGGTGAATAAGATAATCTTGCCAGCAGTGCTGTCTTTAGTCTAGGGATGATTACTATCCACTACTGAAGCAGGATACTTCTGAAAATTCTACCTCCTAAACTTTCTACCTGGAAACTCTCAAAGAATGGGAAATCATTGGACTCACCTCATTTTTCTCCAGTAAGTCATGGATCACTGTCCTTAAGTTTCAGATGTCCTATCTTGAAACTATTATTTTGTATGCCCTGAGTTTGTGTATATTTGTCTCAGAGGGGAGGGTAAATCCAGTTTCTTTTAGTCTATCTTTGTTATATTCCTTGTTCTTAAATCTCTTCCATGTGATATTACTATAGCCAGTTCAGCATTCTTTTGATTTGACATCTGCATGATATATTATTCCACCCTTTGGTTTTACACTTCTGTGAAAAACCACCCATGCTTAAGCCCCGCCCCCACAACCAAGGCCTTTTCCTGGATTTTTTTTTCTCCTTTTTTGTGCTGTTGTGGTTCTGTTTTACCTTCTGGTTGTTGTTTCATCTATATTTTTATTTTTTCCTTTTTTCTAATATATCTGTTAGTTTTCTAATCTTGTTTTATTTTTTACTCTTTGTTATTGTTCTGCTCCATTTTTTTCCCTGCCACCTCATGTGCTTTGTGAGATCTTGGTTCATGAGATGGAAGTCAGGCCTGGTGCTCCTGCTGTGGGAGCTCAGAGTCCAAACCACTGGACTAACAGAGAACCTCGGACCCCAGGAAATATTCATCAGAGTGAGGTCTCCTGTAGGTCCTCTTTTCAGCAGCAAGACCCATCTCTACCCAACAGCCTAAAAATTCCAGTACAGGAAGCCTCAGGCCAAAAAACCAGTAAGACAGGATCACAATCCCACCCATCAAAAAAAAAAAAAAAAGAGATGACAAAAAAATATGTCACAGATGAAGGAGCAAGCTAAAGCCTACAAGACCAAATATATGAAGAGGAAATATGCAACCTACCTGAAAAAGAATACAGAGTAATGATAGTAAAGATGATCCAGAATCTTAGAAATACGATGGAGGCACGAATCAAGAAAATACAAGAAATGTTTAACAAAGATGTAGAAGAACTAAAGAACGAACAGAGATGAACAACAAAATAACTGAAAAGAAAAGTACACTAGAAGATATCAATAACAGAATAACTGAGGCAGAAGGACAATGACGTGAGCTGGAAGACAGAATGGTGGAAATAACTGCCTTGGAACAGAATAAAGTAAAAAGGATGAAAAGAAATGAAGACAGCCTAAGAGACCTCTGGGACAACATTAAACGCACCAATATTTGAATTATAGGAGTGTCAGAAGAAGAGAAAAAGAAAACATCTGAGAAAATATTCAAAGACATTAAAGTGGAAAACTTCCTTAACACGGGAAAGGAAATATTCACCCAACTCCAGGAAGTGTACAGTCCCAAATAGGATAAACTCTAGGAGAAACACACCAAGATACATAATAATCAAACTAACAAAAATTAAATTCAAAGAAAAAATAAAAAAGCAGCAAGGGAAAAGCACAAAATAACATACAAAGGAATCCCCATAAGGTTATCAGCTGATTTTCAGCTGAAACTCTGCAGGTCAGAAGGGAGTGGCAGGATATACTTAAAATGATGAAAGGGAAAAAACTACAACCAAGATTACTCTACCCAGCAAGGATTTCATTCAGATTCGACAGAGAAATCAAAAGCTTTACAGACAAGCAAAAGCTAAGAGAATTCAGCACCAAACCAGCTTTGCAACAAATGCTAAAGGAACTTCTCTAGGTGAGAAACACAAGAGAAGGAAAAAACCCACAAAAACAAACCCAAAACAATTAAGAAAATGGTAATAGGAACATAAAAGTCAATAATAACCTTAAATATAAATGTATTAAATGCTCCAACTAGGAGACACAGACTGACTGAATGGATACAAAACAAGACCCATATGTATGCTGTCTAAAGACACCAAATTCAGACGTAGGGACACACAGAGACTGAAAGTGACAGGATGGAAAAAGATATTCCATGCAAATGGAAATCAAAAGAAAGCTGGAGTAGCAATACTCATATCAGATAAAATAGACTATAAAATAAAGACTGTTACAAGAGATAAGGAAAGACACTAAATAATGATCAAGGAAACTATCCAAGAAGAAGACATAACAATTATAAATGTTTATGAACCCAACATAGGAGCACATCAATACATAAGGCAAATACTAACAGCCATAAAAGGGGAAATTGACAGTAACACAATAATAGTAGGGGACTTTAACACCCCACTTACAACAATGGACAGATTGTCCATACAGAATATAAATAAGCAAACACAAGCTTTAAGTGACATTATAAACCAGATAGATTTAATTGATATATAGGACATGCTACCCGAAAGTGGCAGAATACACTTTCTTCTCAAGTGCACATGGAACATTCTACAGGATAGATGACATCTTCAGTCACAAATCAAGTCTTGGAAAATTTAAGAAAATTGAAATTGTATCAAGCATTTTTTTTGACTATAATGCTGTGAGATTAGAAATCAATTACAGGAATAAAACTGTAAAAAGCACAAATACATGGAGGCTAAAGAATGTGCTACTAAATAACCAACAGATCACTGAAGAAATCAAAGAAGAAATCAAAAATTACATAAAGCAAATGACAATGAAAACACAATGACCAAAAACCTATGGAATGCAGCTAAAGCAGTTCTAAGAGGGAAGTTTTTAACAATCCAATCTCACTTCAAGAAAAAAGAAAAATCTCAAATAAACAATCTAACCTTACACTTAAAGCAACTAAAGAAAGAAGAACAAAGGAAACCCAAAGTCAGTAGAAGGAAAGAAATCATAAAGGGTAGTGCAGAAATAAATGAAATGGAAATGAAAATAATAATAGCAAAGATCAATAAAACTAAAAGTTGGTTCGTTGAGAAGATAAACAAAATTGATAAACCTTTAGCCAGCTCATCAAGAAAAAAAGGCAGAGGATGCAAATCAATAAAATTAGAAATGAAAAAGGAGAGATCACAAATGACACTGCAGAAACAGAAAGGATTATGAGACTAATACAAACATCTATATGCCAATAAATTGGACAACCATGAAGAAATGGACAAATTCTTGGAAAGGTACAATTTTCCAAGACTGAACCAGGGAGAATTAGAAAATATAAACAGACCTATCACAAGTAATGAAATTGAAACTGTAATTTAAAATCTTCCAACAAAAAAAGCCCAGGACCAGGTGGCTTCACAGATGAATTCTATCAAACATTTAGAGAAGAGCTAAGACCTATCCTTCTCAACTCTTCCAAAAATTGCAGAGGGAGGAATACTCCCTAATTCATTCTATGAGGCCACTATCACCCTGATACCAAGAGCAGACAAAGATATCACAAATAAAGAAAATTACAGGCCAATATCACTGATAAATATACATGCAAATATCCTCAACAAAATACTAGCAACAGAATGTAACAATACACTAGAAGGATCATACACCATGATCAAATGGGGTTTATCTCAGGAATGCAAGGATTCTTCAATATATGCAAATCAATCAATGTGTCACACCATATTAACAAATTAAGGAATAAAAAACATAAGATCATCTCAAGATGCAGAAAAAGCTTTTGACAAAATTCAACACCTATTTATGAGAAAATCTCCCCAGAAAGTGGGCATAGAGGGAACATACCTCAACACAATGATGGCCATATATGAGAAACCCACAGCAAACAACATTCTCAATGGTGAAAAACTGAAAGCATTTCCACTAAGATTAGGAACAAGACAAGGATGTCTGTCCACTCTCACCACACTTATTCAACATAGTTTTGGAAGTCATAGTCACAAAAATCAGAGAATAAAAATAAATGAAAGGAATACAAATTGGAAAAGAAGTAAAACTGTCACTGTTAGCAGATGACATGATACTATACACAGATAAACCTAAAGATATCAGTAGAAAAATACTAGAGCTAATCAATGAATTTGGTAAAGTTGCAGGATACAAAATTAATGCACAGAAATCTCTTGCTTTCCTATACACAAACAAAAAATAATCAGAAAGAGAAATTAAGGAAACAATCCCACTTTCCATTGCAACAAAGAGAATAAAACACCTGGGAATAAACCTACCTAAGGAAGCAAAAGACTTGTACTTAGAAAACTCTAAAACAATGATGAAAAAAATCAAAGATGATATAAATACATGGAGATGTATTTATAAATACATAAATACCATGTTCTTGGATTGGAAGAATCAATATTGTGAAAATGACTATACTACCCAAAACAATCTACAGATTCAATGCAATCCCTAACAAACTACCAATGGCATTCTTCACAGAATTAGAACAAAAAACCTGACAATTCATATGGAAACACAAAAGACCCCAAATGGCCAAAGCAGTCTTGAGAAAGAAAAACGGAGCTGGAAGAATCAGGCTCCCTGACTTCAAACTATACTACAAAGCTACAGTAATCAAGACAGTATGGTACTGGCACAAAAACAGAAATATAGATCAATGGTACAGACCTGAAAGCCCAGAGATAAAACCACTCACATATGGTCACCTAATTTATGACAAAGGAGGCAAGAACTTACAATGGAGGAAAGACAGCCTCTTCAATCAGTGGTACTGGGAAAACTGGAGAGCTACATGTAAAAGAGTGAAGCTAGAACACTACCTAACACCATACACAAAAATAAACTCAAAATGGATTAAAGACCTAAATGTAAGACTGGACACTATAAAACTGTTAGAGGAAAACATAGGCAAAACACACTATTATATAAAACACAACAAGATCTTTTTTGATCCACTTCCTAGAGTAATGAAAATAAAAACAAAAGTAAACAAATGGGACCTAATTAAACTTAAAAGCTTTTGCACAGATAAGGAAACCATAAAGAAGATGAAAAGACAACCCTCAGAATGGGAGAAAATATTTGCAAGTGAAACAACAGACAAAGGATTAATCTCCAAAATATACAAACAGTTCACAGAGCTCAATACCAAAAAACAAACAACCCAATTAAAAAATGGGCAGAAGATGTAAATAGTCATTTCACCAAAGAAGACATACAGATGGCCACAAGGCACATGAAAAGATGGTCAACATCGTTAATCGTTAGAGAAATACAAATCCAAACTACAATGAGGTATCACCTCACACCAGTCAGAATGGCCATCATCAAAAAATCTACAAACAATGAATGCTGGAGAGAGTGTAGAGAAAATGGAACCCTTTTACACTGTTAGTGGGAATGTAAATTGATACAGCCACTATGAAGAACAGTACAGAAGTTCCTTAAAAAACTAAACATAGAGCTACCATATGACCCAGCAATCCCACTACTGGCCATATACCCTGAGAAAACCATAATTCAAAAGGACACATGTGCCCCAGTGTTCACTGCAGCACTATTTGCAATAGCCAGGACATGGAAACTGCCTAAATGTCCAATGACAGATGAATGGATAAAGAAGATGCGGTACATATATACAATGGAATATCACTCAGTGATAAAAAAGAAACAAAATTGGGTCATTTGTAGACATGTGGATGGACCTAGAGTCTGTCATACAGAGTGAAGTAAGCCAGAAATAAAAAAACAAATATCATATATTTATGCATATATGTGGAATCTAGAAAAATGGTACAGATGAACCTATTTGCAGGGCAGGAATATAGACGTAGATGTAGAGAATGGACATGTGGACACAGGGGGTGAAGGGGAGGGTGGGACAAATTGGGAGATTAGATTTAACATAAATACACTACCATGTGTAAAATAGATAGCTAGTGGGAACTTGCTGTATAGCACAGGGAGCTCAGCTTGGTGCTCTGTGACAACCTAGATGGGTGGGACTGGGGCAGGTGGGAGGGAGGTCCTAGAGGGGTGGGGATATAGATATACATATAGCTGATTCACTTCATTGTACAGCAGAAACTAACACAAAATAGTAAAGCAATTATACTCCAATAAAAAAAATAAAATTGGTCTCTTGTAGAGAGTATATAGCTGTTACATATCCCCCCCACCCCGAATCTGGCAATTTTTGCCTTTTAATTTACATGTTTTAAACCTTGTTGGTATTTTTGAATATATATTTGTCATTTTTTAAAGTCATTTTCTACTTGCTCCATGAATTCTGTGTAGTTGTTCATTTCTTTCTGCCTTGTTTTGAATCAGTTAATTTTTATTCAATGGTTTCATTTTATTTCTACTCTAGGCTGATTAGTTAGACCACTGTTTAATTTTTTTTAGTTATTGCCCTAGGGTTTACAATATACATCTTTAGTTTATTACTACCCAACTTTAAAAAGACATTATACTACCTTGTTCACAATATAGAAAACTTACTTTTTAAACTCTGTCTCCCATTGTTTTCATTGAGTGTGACACCATTTTTATTTATATTCATTAAGAACATCTCATTATTGTACTATTTGCAACTTAAAAAATCAAATATCATTTCAAATAATTAGTGCGAGGAAAAATATCTTTTATATTTACCTTCATTTTAATCATTTTTGAAATCATTATTTGTGTAGATTCAAATATCTGGTACTCTCTTTGTTCTGCCTAAATAACATTTTCACATGTACATTATGCAAGTCTGCTGACAACTCTGTTAGATTTTTTCTTATCTTAAAAGTATGTATTTCACTTTCATTTAAAAATAATTAATAGACTTTATTTTTAGAATAGTTTTATATTTCAAGAATAATTGCAAAAATACTACAATGAGTTCTTATGTATCGCATACCCAGTTTCTCCTCATTAACATATTACATTACTGTAGTATATTGGGTACAATTAATGAACCAATATCAATACAGTATTATTAAACAAAGTCCATAGTTTATTCATATCTTCTTAGTTTTTACCTAATGCCCTTCTCTGTTTCAGGATTCATTGCAGAATATCCAGAATATCGCAATGCATTTAGTTGTCATATCCCCTTGGTTGTGACTTTTTTTTTTTCAGATTTTTCTTGTTTTTGATGACCTTAAAAGTTTCAAGGAATATTGGTCTCTTTTTTTCTTCTATGGGAAGTAAAAGACTTTTGTTTCAGAATATGAATATATATATGTATATATATCATGAAGTATATATCACATATTTTATTTCAGAATATATACAAAAATATAATGAAGTAAGCACTCTAAACCTTTAAAATTAAGTATTTGAATATGAAAAGCAATGTCTTCATTCATTGGAAACATACTGAAAATTATACATAGTGTAGTTGATAGAGCATATATTAAAGTTGATAGGATAATATATGTCGGGTGATATAATTTGTCTTTAACGATGGAATGAAATAAACCTAGAGTTATGCCTTTAAACATTCCTTATATAATCCCTGAGAAACTACTATACAAAGGATGCTAAATAATGTTATGATATATAGTATATGCTCTCAAGTCCTTCACATATAGTCTAAAAGAGGAAATATACATTGACCTATGATTATAACAGAGTATAGTGATTCCACATTAGAAGTTAAGTACAAAATATAGTGACAACCCGAAGGAGGAAGTAACCAACTTTATCTGAGGTGAAAGAATCAAGATTAAACTTTAAGGTCTTGAAGGATAGATAGTTGGTTATTAGGCAAAAAGTGAATGAGTATTTAATGCAGAACATGCAGCTTGTACAGAGTGAAGTACAATGTGTTTGAAAAATTATAGGTAGTTTGTTGGAACCATATTAGTGAATTTGGATTTTAACACCATTAGGTGTTGAAGTATTGAATAATTTTAGTAGGGGATCGCATAGTTGATTTACTCTTCAGGAAGTCCACTAATGGAAGATGACTGGGAGGTAAAAGACACTAGAAAGGAGAGCTCCCAGGAGCCAAGTGTGGTATTCCAAGGAAAAGATGTAAAAAAGCCTGAACTAGAGCCCTGGTGCTGGGAATCAACAGATGAAGACAGATGTGAATCTCCTTAAAGCTCCTTAAAAGGTAAAACTGCCAGGACTCAGTACTTTATTAATTGTGTAAAGCTGAAAAAAATAATCTAAGATAACACCCAAGTTTGTCTCAAACTGAATGGTTGGTAGTTCTAATAATTAAGAGACGGGACCTGGGAGAAGTAAAAGGGGGAGGAATAAGAGACATAAGATGGAAAATAATGAGTTAGATTTTTGATGTGAAACACTCAGCTCATGTGAGATTGACATTGTGTATACAAGCCTGAAGAGCTGATGCAGAGTCAGGATTAAACATATAGCCTTAAACTCTTACAGAAGTTACCTATTTCAGTTTCCTATCTGATGTGCTCATATTCTCTACCTTAGCTCAGTTTACCTTACCTATGTAGGTGAGCATTTGCTATCTAGTTTCAGTCCCAATGCTGTTGAATGGCTAGAGCTAGAAGACACAATAGCACATCAGAAAGTGATTTTCGAAGCACTTTTTTTTCAAAGTTGGAGAAGGGAGATCACTAGACTTTCTGTTCATCCATTCTTTCTAATTTCATCTACCAGTGACACCTGAAGCTCTGAGGAATAGAAGTGTCAGGATTTATTAAGCATAAGAAGACATGATGCTATGACAGCTCTATATCAACTTTTAGCAGGTATGTTGCTGCCCTGTAAGCTGGAGCTACACACGATTTGGTTCTCTCCCAAGTAGAAAGCATATTAAGCAATTTTCAGACTTGGGCAGATGGTCGTGTTGATTACAACATTCAGTTTCCATACCAGTCTCTCATTGTTGTGACTTAAGTTGCTGGCCAGCATGCCCTTGCTGCAACTCTGGATTCCTGATCCTCTTCCTGTATCCTCCTCTTTCAGTTTCTATGAATTTCCAAATGTTTTGTTTTCTGCTTTGTTTCTCTGAGTTTATGTGCTCTGTATTCATGCCATCCTTCCCTAAACTGACCTAGAGAACATGGTGCTCACCTATACCTAGTCTCCACTGCAGTACTCAGATACTGCCTAGCAGACAAGCACTCACTAGGTCAGTTCCCTACTCAGGCCACACCCCGTGTTATAACTATGATACCAATTCTAACAGAAGCTGAAACTAGATGGTAGTGAAGAATGGGAATATGAGTGCAGTAATGTCAGTTGTTAGAGCCACAATTGCTTCTGGGTCACCACATTTCTATTTCATTTTTCATATTGCCCATGGAAGTATTCAGTTCTACTTCTTTTGTCTAATATATAATTTTCCAGAAAAAAAAAAAATCTACTACCTCTAAGAGAAATTATCTGCAGAAGTCCTCGTATGAGTTGAGAGAGGTCTGACCCCTAGGGGAATACATTCCAAGTTATATTAATAAAATTGCAAATATAAAATGCAGAGGGCTTCCCTGGAGGCACAGTGGTTGGGGGTCCGTCTGTCGATGCAGGGGACGTGGGTTTGTGCCCCGGTCTGGGAGGGTCCTGCATGCCGCAGAGAAGCATGTGCATCCAGAGCCTGTGCTCCGCAGCGGAAGAAGCCACAGCGGTGAGAGGCCCGCATACTGCCAAAAAAAAAGAAAAAAAAATGCAGAAACCCATAAACCCAGAAGTTTGATTTGGTATAGTAATATCATCAGAGTCACCTGTGGGTATATATTATACTGTATTATTAGTTAAATTATAAAGTTTTGCTGAACATGCATGCAATGCAGGATATTACCTTCTTACTCAGACATTCCTCTCACTTAACTTCTTTCTATGTCCATCATATTTAGCTTTTCCTAAAGTTTTTGGTTTTCCTAGTGTCCCTCTTCCTAAATTTTGCTCCAAATTAAATATAAGATGCAACACATATTCCACATTTGAGGTCATTTTTTTCAAAAACATATATAATTAAATTATAGTATTACAAAGTGCTGAGGTATTTAATAGTTTTAGTATTATCATGTAATTTTCAAAGCATGTTCATACCTTTTCTTTTGTTTGATTCTCACAATGAAAACAGTGAAATCTAGAGAATTAGAGACCACTAGGTCTACTAGGGCTGAATTTTCTGGGGAAAGACATCTGTTAGGCATGTTTCCTGGAAGTCTAAGCCTAGCTGCCTGGAATAAACATACTTGGCTATTCTCTTTTCCTTTCCCCATAATAGGGTCAGTGAAGTGAGATCTTATTTATAGAGGAAAATGGTTCCAGGTAATTGAGTAGGTGGTTATAGTGGAGTTTGTTTGTAACCTTAGCCAAAGGTTTCACATTTTATTCTTAAAGAGAGGGGGATACAGAGAGAGAGGGGGAGGGAGATTGATTTCTTGCATTATTTCTTCCTATCTATATCTTCCTACTGAAAAATTGACATTATCTTTCCCTTAAGTCATATTCTCATTTGATTCAGATATTAATTAATGTTTTCTTTTTATAACTTTCAATCAATTCTCATATGCACTTTTTAAGGGACTGTTTTTGTATTGTAACTGATTTATATGTGTTACTAACTGTTGTGATGAATAACCTGTCAAGAACCATTCATATACAATACATGCCAGGCAAGCAAGACATTTTTTAAGTAAAAGGAAATCTGAGCAATTGATAACATTTTAACATTTAGTGGCTTATGTAATATTTGGATGAAGACTGTGTGTGTGTGTGTATGTATGTGTGTGTGTCTTATACACATATACACACATATACATACACATGCATACGGATACACATATACATAAATGTATATATGTATTAATCTAAAGCCCTGAAACTATAATCATCTGTTAAATCATTTGGCTTATGAAATTCTTTATGCATTATTATGCCTCTAATTCTAAAATCTCAGTATCAGTGAACTATAAATAAACAAAAGAGTATTCAGTAGCTCAACTTAGCAGTCAGCGGTTGGATGGCATTGAATGTCAGTGGAATGTCATTCCAGCAACATCTGAAAAAGCCCTATTCTTTGAGCTTATGTCACAAGTGGACAATACTGTTTATGGAAAATTCAATCTCAAACAATAAGTTTGACAAAAGAGAGAAATAAAAATGACCCACTTACCACTGGCATATTCCTGATAGTCTTTTTATATACAAATGTAACATATGAAAAATATTACACATGCCTGGCACACAACTGTAACTCAATAAATTAGAGTTAGGGAGGAGGATTTCACAGCAACTGTGTATGGTCAGGCCACTCAAGATGGCTGTTCTCTCACTCTCTGTACATCTCCTACCCAGCCAGTGCCTGCTTCACCTATACCCTACTCACAGGACTGACCTTCCTACCTCCTTGCCCCAGGCCCCAGCTTGTGATTGTTCTTATCAAAGGGGTGGCAAGGGGAATGACCCTCTGCTGCTTTCCCTTGTAACTAATAAGCCAACCTGACCTAACTCCCCCTAAAACTGGCAATCTCCCCTTCCACCTGGGAGCAAAGACTGCTGCCATATGCTGCTCGCCATTCATTGCAGGTAAGAAGGTAAGAAGCCCCATCCATTAAACCAGTGATGTTTCTGTTGCTGACTCTGGGCTCTTTCTTCAGTCTTAAAACTGGGCAAGTGCAGGCCTTAGAGGCCTGTGGTGTGCAGCCCAACAAGGAACACAGGACTGTGAGTTAGATGAAGATAAAATCTCAGTTTCAATGTTTATCAATTATATAACTTTGGTCAACTTATTTAATCTACCTAATGTCTTATTTTTTTCTTCTGGGAAATTATATTAATAATGTCAGCCTCACAGATTTATTATAAAAATGGAATATTGAACATAAGTCATTAAAATCTTTGGGTCATAAAGTGTCCCTTCCATCATCATCATCATCACTATCACCATTATCAGTATTTTTTACCTTTCTTTTTTGATTAGGTATAGTCAGAGATCAGTTAAAAATAAAGAATACCAAAATTGAGATACCTAAAAAGGGCATTATTAGAAAGCAAGATCAAGTTGCCATGCCAGAGTCAGAAACATGGGAAGATTAGGATATAATGTAATCAAGGAGGTAGAAAAAGACAGACTAGGAATATGGGTGAACACTGTTGGAGAAGGTAAAGATAAACTAAAGCAGGGACACCACAAACTATAGGCAATGGCCATTGGGAGGCATAAGGCCTATCTAAAGTATTTATATGCTAAGACTATAATTCCCTTTTTTGTTCAGGCATATATCTTCAGTTTCTTTGTCTGCCTTCCTAACTAGCTAAGTAATTTTTAGAATCAGTAATATGAAATTACAATAAGGGTAGAAAAATTAATTCCAGGAAATAGGAGGGGAGGATACTCTAATGAATGAAGACAACTTGTTCATTCAGTAGTGTTCTACATTACATGTTACAATACTAATATGTAAACTCTAGTTGCTAGTACTTAAGCTTAAGGTTTGGAAGAGAGGTGTACATTTTATTAATATGCACATATATTATTCATATATATATGAAAATGCCTCACATACTACTCATGTATTCATTTTGGCCTATTTGTATGCAAATGTAACATCTAAAGCTTGCAAATATATATGATACAATACATAAACATATTCCTTGAAAATAACCATATGGCCTGTTCTTTTCATTGACAATATGGAGCGAATAAAGCATTGAATTGAGTAGGCTGTTTTCTCTGAACAAAAAGATACCAGTAGGGTACATATTCCCAAATCTACACTTTGGTGAATAAATAATTTAGATAGTTCTATGCTACCCAAAAAATGGCCGTAGTTCTAACCTTTGAAGACCAGGCCTCCTAGAGTTAATCTCTAGGACATTACTTCTATCATGTATTCCTATGAAAACTTAGCACTGAGCCAGGCACTTTACAGTTGTGTGATTAAGGGAGAAATGTACCCTCAAAGTAGGAAAATAGTACAATTCAGCCAAGGTAAGAAATTTTCCTTTTTCTGTACACCTTTCTTTTGAAAGTATAAGCTGTATAAAGGTGTCTTTAACTGCCACTATATACCCTGATTCTGATGCACACTTAATGGAAAGTGAGAGTTAACTGGAAAATTCAACCTACTCAATAGCCACCTTCTTCCCATGGAGAGTATTAAGTCCCATACAAAGTGACTTATTATTTTCATTAAATACAGGTGACTATATCTATAAACATGCTTCCTTTCTGTTAATAAAAGGATGTTAGAATCCCAAAAGAATCTAAGGTCATTGCTTTTAATAAATACAGCAGCCTGTAATGATCTATTTATAGATTTATCAGTGATTATAAAATGGTTAAAAGCTTTGTTCAAATCACACGAAGCATGAAAATAAATCATCTTAAGATTCACTTTTATAAATTGGGAAAAGAATCATAAGAAGTTTTTACAACATTTGGAATGGTAGTAATCAGTAAATAAAGCTGAATCATTTGGCTTTTACCAGATTAGAAACATATTTTTAACTCAGGAAATATTGAGTAAAAGTATTCCAAACACCATATTCATTTCTCAATGGAACACTATATCAAGTCGAACTGTTGTTAATTGTACAAGATGATACGTTGATGTTAAAAAGAAGAAAATCTTGGGTGTTCACAATGAAAGAAAATGAAGCTGCAATTACTTCTTTATAGTGAGTTTACACCTTCTTTCACAGTACTGAAGAAATAGGAAAATAATTGTCTTGAATGATAATATTCCTCTTGTGAAAAGATCAAAATAACATGAAGTAATTGATACAATTAAATTTCCCATGGCTTTGCTTTGAAATTTGAAAATCTCAACTCATAAAGAGCTTGTAAATAAATAATCCAGAAATCTGTTCACCTCCCACAGCATACACGAAAAAAATACACTTCATTTTGAAAGCAAAACATTTTTTTTTATGTCCTACAAAAGGTTAAACCTTTAAGCAGTGTAATGGATCACTGTGGGAAGCTTTACTCAGAGATGCATAAAATGAATGCATTTTTAGCAAAAAGGTGTTTATGAAATCTCCTTCAGCCTGAATGTACAACTGTGGAGGTTATTAAGAATTCAAAGCATCTAATGGGCCACTGGCATGAAGCTAAGTTTTAGTCAGCATTTTCTATTCTATGCTCCACAAATCATAAATTCAGGAAGAAGTCAGTTGTTAACACCTCTAAAGTCTACCATTGCACAATAGAGAAATGCAGTCGCAGAAGAGTCTCACATTTAGGTGAGTAAATTAAAAAGGTTTAGTTTAGATAGGATTTAGATTTAACAGCTCCTTCCACACAAACTGAAACGTATCATGCTATCTCAGAGTTCATTTAATAGCATTAGAAACTTCATTTCAGCAGTTTCAACAACAGCTTCTGCAGATTAGAAAGATGTTTCAACCAAGTTGCCTAGAAGCAAGGAAGGAGATTGGAGACTTATATGTTCTGAGTATTTTGATTAAGGTTGTAAATATTTATCAATCATTTATTTAGAGGTTTGCAACACTTGCATTTATTCATTTGGGGGAATGATAAACTGAACAATGTGTGAGTCAACAGTTTCCTTTTTGTAGTCTGTTGAAAAATGACCAACTTGAATATGAAAGGAAAACTTGGCCAGAGCAAGCATATGGCAGGAAACAACCTGAATGTCCCTCCACTGATTAATCTAAAGTTTTAATATAGGACAAAGTTCTGGAGGCAGCAATATTGAAGGCTTCCTGGCTTAGCCTCTGGCATTTCTTTTGAGGAAAGAACAGTTTTGTTCCCATGTTAGTGCTTACTTCTCAAGAAAGAATGTAGGAAGACTAAGTGATGTTGGCAGTACCCACCCCAACCTTCACCTACTTTATGTATGTATAGTGCTTATTTAAGGGTGTTTGCAATTCCATCAAAAATGTGGGAGTGTCTGCTACTTGTGATGGCTATTAAAAAGCTATGATGTTAATGTTACAGAAAAAGCATGAAACTGAATCCAAAGTTACTTAAATTCATATACCTACAACCAAATAAAATTGAATACATCTCATAGAATTCCTAAAGCAATGGTTCTAAACCCTGGCACCAAATTGGGATCACCTGGGATACTTATCTAAGCTATCAATGTTCAATGCCCTTCTTGCAACAATTCTGAAATCACGTGTCTGAAAGAGAAGCCCAGCAGCAGTCATTTAAAAGCTCCCTGTGGAAAAAGGATTTGACCTGAGCTCTCTTGGGCATTACATAGAATGAACAAAGTTCCAGACCTTATAGAATATGTGGTGCACCTGAATGTCTTTAACCTTCATTCTATTTTCCCCCTCTTCTTGTTCTTTGCACAGGAAATAAACACCTGAGAAATGTATGTGGAATTTCATAAAATTTTGATCTTCCCTGCTGATAACTATGTATTTATTTATGTCTGAATAGTCAGAAAGAAAACAAATAGATTTTCTCATTATTGTCTGCAATATCTGAATTTAAGTACAGAATGGAAACTTTGCAGTAGTAAGTGACAACATTAGCTGCAAAACACCTCAGGCACATAATCTCAACAATTAAGTGCATCTATGCAAAAGATTACACCAATTTCAGGAGGTCCATCTTTATTTCTTAGGGTTTCTTTGTACAAATCTTACAAAAATTGTTCATTAAAAATAAGCTTTGTTCCAAAAATCTGCTATAAATATCCTATGATATTTCATATCTCTGGACCAGGGGGATAATGAAGACGCTAATAACTGGAAGGATGTCTGCCCACCACTGAGTGATATTTGAAGCCACAAATATCTGAAGGGATATCTGATTTACTTTGAGAATTTTTTCTTAAAGAATGCAAGAGCATGAATGCTATGGAATTTTACATATCAGCATAGCTATATGAATTTATATTGTAAGATATGCTTTACCTATTGGAAAATAAACCATCAGAATGCTCATATATGGCCTGAATTAGAAGATACTTGTATGGGTGTGAATGTTAGAGGGAAGGTGATCTGTTTTCCTGGGAAATTGACCCTATTTTCACTAAGAAATGTTCACCTTTATCTTTGATAATACGTTTTGCTTAGAATTTTACTTTACCTGATATTAGTACAGACATTAAATCATTTATATGCTTATTGTTTGCATAATATGTCCTTTTGCATCAATTTACATTCAACATCTCTGTGCATTTATATTTAACATGCCTCATTAATTCATACAGTTGGAGATTGCCTTTTTATTCATTCTTATAATTTCTGCCACTTAATTAGAGGTATTAGTCTATTAACATTTGTTAAGATTTGGTGTAATTATTGATACGATTGGATTTAGTTTTACTATTTGTTCTGTTTCTATCCAGTGTTTTTCTTCTCTTTTTTTCTCCTTTCCTGACATTTCAATTAACTGATGGGGATAGTGTTGGCAGGAATGAGATAACTTCATTTTAATTTATCTATTATCTTTTAGATATATTTGTTTGCATAATATGTTAGTGATTGCTAAAAAATTACAGTTACTTAGAGTTAATAATATGACACCTCAAGTAAAATATAGAAAATTTGCAACCTATAGGTTTGTTTATCGCCCCACCATCCTTTTACAGTTGTCATTATAAATATTACCCCTACAGCTGTCTTAAAATCCAAAAATAAAATCTTAACAATGTTTTTCTTTGTACATTATATATATTATAAATAAATTAAAGGATAAAAATTAATCTTTATATTTACCCATATATTTACTATTTTCAAAGGTCTTCATTCCTTTCTGCAGATCCATTTTCCTTATGATCGTCTATCCCTTCAGCCTGAAGAACTACCTTGAGCATTTCTTGTAGAGAAGGTATTCATTTTATTTATCTAAAAACATCTTGATTTTGCTTTATTGTTGAGAAACATTTTTGCTGAACATAAGATTCTGTATTAAAGTATTTTTTTCTCCCTCACTTTAAAAACATTGTTCCATCATCCTCTGGCCTTCATGCTTTCTATTGACAAATTTGTAGTCATTCAAATTGTTATTCTGAGGCACCACAACATTTTTCCCTTGCTGCTTTCAAGAGTTTATCTTTATCTTTAGCTATCCACAGTTTAACTGTGATGTGCCGATATATATGTGGCTGTATTTAGATAAATACTCCCTTGTTTTCACTGAACTTCATGGATCTATAAATTGATGTTTTAACTAAATTTGGGAAATATTTAGACTTTATTTCTTAAAAATTTTTTTCTAACTTATTCCCTTTCTAATCTACTTTTGGAGACCCAATTACATGTATGTTATATGTTTTTGTATGGTCCCACAGATACCTAAGTGTCTGTTAAATTTTTAATTAATTTTTTTTCTCTGTACATGACATTGGATAATTTTTTGATCCATCTTCAAGCTTACTAAACATTTATCTGTCATCTCTATTCTATTGTTAAGTAAGTACTGAACTTGCTTTTTGTAATTTCAGATAAAGATTTAGCAAATCTAAAACTTGGTTCAATTTTATTTTTTTCTATTTCCCACCTGAGATTTTTCTTTGTCCATTATGAGCATATTTTCCTTGACTTCCTTGAACATAAGCATGATAACTGTTTTAGAACCTTTGCTAATTCCAATATCTAGGTGATCTCAAAGTTTCTGTCCATTGTTTGTCTTTTCTCTTGAGAAGATATGTTTTCTTATTTGTTCATCTATTGAGTAATTTTTTTTTTTTTTTTGCGGTACACGGGCCTCTCACTGTTGTGGCCTCTCCCATTGTGGAGCACAGGCTCCAGACGTGCAGGCTCAGTGGCTGTGGCTCATGGGCCTAGCCACTCCTGGCATGTGGGATCTTCCTGGACTAGGACACGAACCTGTGTCCCCTGCATCGGCAGGCAGACTCTCAACCACTGCGCTACCAGGGAAGCCCTATTGAGTAATTTTGAATTATATCTTGGACATAGTGTATTAAATGTCATAGAAAACTCTAAATTCTTTTATGTTTCTCCAAAGTATGTTATTATTATTTTTAAAATAAGCAGTTTATGGGGCGGAATTAAAACTGCAAATTTTGGTTTCCCTGTGGTAGGTGGCAGCTTAAATATTATATTTCTTCTTTTACCCTTAGCTTGTCTGTTTATAGTCTGCACTGTCTATGAAAAGTTCAACATTCAGGGAAAAGTTTCTACATGGAATTTGGGGTGTTCCCTGCAGTGGTATCCTTTCTAGAATTTACCCCTATAATTTCAGGGACTGGTTATCCTAAAACCTATTCTCTAGTTCTTCAAGGCAGAAATACTGAAGGATTCCACCGAAATTTTAACTGGTCCTCAATGGCACTGATTGGAACATGGCTAAAACTTGTA
The DNA here is from genome assembly GCF_963924675.1 of Phocoena phocoena. Taxonomy (NCBI): domain Eukaryota; kingdom Metazoa; phylum Chordata; class Mammalia; order Artiodactyla; family Phocoenidae; genus Phocoena; species Phocoena phocoena. Next base: position 29,248,759 of record NC_089226.1, read on the forward strand.
ATAGATGTAAATTCATATATTCCTTTTCTTTCTTTCAAATGCCAACTTCACTTCAGTTACTATTTACATTTCTATATGGCTTTAGATAGATAGGTTTTAAAAAAATATTTTCACAGATTTTAAAAAATTGAGATACAATTGACATATAACACATTCATTTTAGGTAAACATAGTAATTTGATATATGTATACACTGGGAGATGATTACTACAATAAGTTTGGTTAACACCACGCAGTTACAATTATTTCTTGTGATGAGAACTTACTCTCTTAGCAACTTTCAAGTATACAATTTTTTTTCTCAGGTTTTATGGTTGTTTCTGTAGGAAGTTAGTTCAGCTGTAGCTGCTTTTCCATATCTGGGAGTTTATGTTAAGGATAATGTGTCATTTAATCGGAGAGCAAGAACATAGTCAGAGCATATAAAAAATTGAATTGTATAGGAATGAAATAAATTAAACTTTAAGAACCATGTATTTGTGAGGCCCTTTCACAAGTTTCTCAGAAAGAACTACTTAAGAGTTTTCAGTTACCTGGGATCATATTATCATTATGAAAATAAAGCAATGGGTTTGGGCCTTGTTATAGAGTAAAACTAATGATAAAATTATTATCCACAATTGGCACTATTAATGAGTTGCAGTCTTCCTTTTGCCTCTGCATGCATGTATACTAGGTTCACTTAAATCCTAGAAAGAAAAGGGCACGACCAGACAATTATTATAAGTGAGAACAAAATTGTAGTTACGTAAGCAGTGATTGTATTGGAAATGACCATTTCCCTATCAGTTTGCCCTATAATTAAGGTAAATTTTCTTTTAATTTACTGTTTATACAAATCTTTTTACCTCACTCTTCAAAAAAAAGATAGAATATTTCAAGACTTTTTTTAAAGGAAGATATACTTACCATATCAAGGACTACCATTGTTAGTACATTCTTAACACAATATTACTACTTAAAAACCACATCCTCAAGTAGTATAAAAAGGAAAATAAAGACAAATATTAGTTAATTGATAGTAAAACAAAAATAATTTTTTAAATTAATTAATTTATTTATTAACATCTTTATTGGAGTATAATTGCTTAACAATGTTGTGTTAGTTTCTGCTGTATAACAAAGTGAATCAGCTATATGTATACATATATCCCCATAACACAGTATTGTTCCATCTCCCTCCCACCCCCACTATCCCACCCCTCTAGGTGGTCACAAAGTACCAAGCTGATCTCCCTGTGCTATGCAGCTTCCCACTAGCTATCTATTTTACATTTGGTAGTGTATATATGTCAGTGCTACTCTCTCACTTCGTCCCAGCTTACCTTTCCCCCTCCCTATGTCCACAAGTCCATTTTCTACTTCAGTGCTTTTATTCCTGTCCTGCCCCAAGGTTCAGGATTTTATTTGGCCTTTGGGGCCATAATACAAGTTTGACCAAAAACTGAGCCAACATCTTTATATGCTGCTGCTTTCATCCTTAGGAATATACTAATTATATATATATATATATATATATATATATATATATATATATATATATATATTTATTTAACGTGTGTGAGTTTCTGCTTTGTAACAAAGTGAATCAGTTAAACATATACATATGTCTCCATATCTCTTCCCTCTTGCACCTTCCTCCCTCCCACAATCCCTAACCCATCACTCTAGGTGGTCACAAAACACCCAGCTGATCTCCCTGTGCTATGTGGCTACTTCCCACTATCTATCTATGTTACGTTTGGTATGTCCATGACATTCTCTCACTTTGTCCCAACTTACCCTTCCCCCTCCCCGTATCCTCAGGTCCATTCTCTAGTAGATCTGGGGCTTTTTCCCCTCTTGCCGGTAGGTTCTTCAGCACAAATTTTTTGCTTTGTTTTTTAGATTCCATATATATGTGTTAGCATACAGTATTTGTTTTCATATTTCTGACTTACTTCACTCTGTATGATAGACTCTAGTCTAGGTTAATCCACCTCACTACAAATGACTCAATTTTGTTTCTTTTAATGGCTGAGTAATATTCCATAGTATATATGTGCCTCATCTTCTTTATCCATTCATCTGTTAATGGACATTTAGCTTGCTTCCATGTCCTGGCTATTGTAAATAGAGCTGCAGTGAACATTTTGGTACATGACTCTTTTTGAATTATGGTGTTCTCAGGGTATATGCCCAGTACTGGTATTGCTGGGTCATATGGTAGCTCTATTTTTACTTTTTTCAGGTACGTCCATACTGTTCTCCATAGTGGCTGTATCAATTTACGTTCCCACCAACAGTGCAAGTGTGTTCCCTTTTCTCCACACCGTCTCCAGCATTTATTGTTTCTAGATTTTTTGATGATGGCCATTCTGACTGGTGTGAGATGATATCTCATTTTAGTTTTCACTTGCATTTCTCTAATGATTAATGACATTGAACATTCTTTCTTGTGTTTCTTGGCAATCTGTATATCTTCTTTGGAGAAATGTCTATTTAGGTCTTCTGCTCATTTTTCGATGGGGTTGTTTGTTTTTTTGTTATTGAGCTGCATGAGCTGCTTGTAGATTAATCCTTTGTCAGCTGCTTGATTTGCAAATATTTTCTCCCATACTGAGGGTTGTCTTTTCGTCTTGTTTATGATTTCCTTTGCTTGCAAAAGCTGTTAAGTTTCATTAGGTCCCATTTGTTTATTTTTGTTTTTATTTCCATTTCTCTAGGAGGTGGGTCAAAAAGGATCTTGCTGTGGTTTATGTCATAGAATGTTCTTCCTTTGTTTTCTTCTAAGAGTTTGATAGTGTCTGAACTTACATTTAGGTCTTTAATCCATTTTGAGTTTATTTTTGTGTATGGTGTTAGGGAGTGTTCTAATTCATTCTTTTACATATAGCTGTCCAGTTTTCCAAGCACCACTAATTGAAGGTGCTGTCTTTTCTCCACTGTATATTCTTGCCTCCTTTATCAAAGATAAGGTGACCATATGTGCATGGGTTTATCTCTGGGCTTTCTAACCTGTTCCATTGATCTATTTCAGTTTTTTGTGCCAGTACCATACTATCTTGATTACTGTAGCTTTGTAGTATAGTCTGAAGTCAGGGAGCCTAATTCCTCCAGCTCTGTTTTCCTTTCTCAAGATTGCTTTGGCTTTATGGGGTGTTTTGTGTTTCCATACAGATTGTGAAATTTTTTGTTCTAGTTCTGTGAAAAATGCCATTGGTAATTTGATAGGGATTGCACTGAATCTGTAGATTGCTTTGGATAGTATAGTCATTTTGACAATTTGATTCTTCCAATCCAAGAACATGGCATATCTCTCTGTCTGTTTGTATCATCTTTAATTTCCTTCATCAGTGTCTTATAATTTTCTGCATACACGTCTTTTGTATCCTTAGGTAGGTTTATTCCTGGATATTTTATTCATTTTGTTACAATGGTAAATGGGAGGGTTTTCTTGATTTCACTTTCAGATTTTTCATGATTAGTGTATAGGAATGCAAGAGATTTCTGTGCATTAATTTTGGATCCTGCTACTTTACCAAGTTCATTGATTTGCTCTAGTAGTTTTCTGGTAGCAACTCTAGGATTCTTTATATATAGTATCATGTGACAGCTTTACTTTTTATTCTCCTATTTGGATTCCTTTTATTTCTTTTTCTTCTCTGATTGCTGTGGCTGAAATTCCAAAACTTTATTGAATGACAGTGGTGAAAGTGTGCAACCTTGTCTTTTTCCTGATCTTAGTGGAAATGGTTTCATTTTTTCACCATTGAGGATGATGTTGGCTGTGGGTTTATCATATATGGCCTTTATTATGTTGAGGAAAGTTCCCTCTATGCCTACTTTCTGCAGGGTTCTTATCATAAATGGGTGTTTAATTTTGTCAAAAGCTTTCTCTGCATCTATTGAGATGATCATATGCTTTTTCTCCCTTTTCATTGTCCTTTGTTTCTAGGTATTTTTTGCTTTCCTCTTTGATTTCTTCAGTGATCTCTTGGTTATTAAGTAGTGTATTGTTTAGCCTCCATGTCTTTGTATTTTTTACATATTTTTTTCTGTAATTAATATCTAGTCTCATAGCGTTGTGGTCACAAAAGATAGTTGATACAATTTCAATTTTCTTAAATTTACCAAGGCTTGATTTGTGATATAGGATATGATCTATCCTGGAGAATGTTCCATGAGCACGTAAGAAGAATGTGTATTCTGTTGTTTTTGGATGGAATATCCTGTAAGTATCAATTAAATCCATTTTGTTTAATGTATCATTTAAAGCTTTTGTTTCTGTATTTATTTTCATTTTGGATGATCTGTCCATTGGTGAAAGTCAGGTGTTAATGTCCCCTACTATGATTGTGTTACTGTCAATTTCCCCTTTTACGGCTGTTAGTATTCGCCTTATGTATTGTGGCGCTCCTATATTTGGTGCATAAATATTTACAGTTTTTATATCTTCTTCTTGGATTGATCCCTTTATCATTATGCACTGTCCTTATTTGTCTCTTGTAATAGTCTTTGTTTTAAAGTCTATTTTGTCTGATATGAGAATTGTCACTTTAGCCTTCTTTTGATTTCCACTTGCATGGAATATCTTTTTCCATCCCCTCACTTTCAGTCTGTATTTGTCCCTAGGTCTGAAGTGGGTCTCTTGTAGACAGCATATATGGGTCTTATTTTTGTATCCATTCAACCAGTCTATGTCTTTTTGTTGGAGCATTTAATCCATTTACATTTAATGTAATTACCGATATGTATGTTCCTTTTACCATTTTCTTAATTGTTTTGGGTTTGTTATTGTAGGTCTTTTTTTTTCTCTTGTGTTTCCTGCCTAGAGTAGTACCTTTAGCATTTGTTGTAGAGCTGGTTTGGTGGTGCTGAATTCTCTTAATTTTTGCTTGTCTGTAAATGTTTTAATTTCTCCATCAAATCTGAATGAGATCCTTGCTGGGTAGAGTAATCTTGGTTGTAGGTTTTTCTCCTTCATCACTTTAAATATGTTTTGCCACTCCTTTCTGGCTGGCAGAGTTTCTGCTGAAAGATCAACTGTTAACTTTAAGGGGTTTCCCTTGTGTGCTATTTTTTGTTTTTCATTTGCTGCTTTTAATATTTTTTTCTTTGTATTTAATTTTTGATAGTTTGATTAATATATCTTGGCATGTTTCTCCTTGGCTTTATCCTGTATGGGACTCTCTGTGCTTCCTGAACTTGATTAATTATTTCCTTTCCCATGTTAGGGAAATTTTCAACTATAATCTCTTTAAATATTTTCTCAGTCCCTTTCTTTTTCTCTTCTTCTTCTGGGACCCCTATAATTTGAATGTTGCTCTGTTTAATGTTGTCCCAGAGATCTCTGTGACTGTCCTCAATTCTTTTCATTGTTTTTTCTTTATTCTGCTCTGCAGTAGTTATTTCCACTATTTTATCTTCCAGGTCACTTATCCATTCTTCTGCCTGAGTTATTCTGCTATTGATCCCTAGTAGAGAATTTTTAATTTAATTTATTGTGTTGTTCGTCACTGTTTCTTTGCTCTTTAGTTCTTCTAGGTCCTTGTTAAACATTTCTTGTATTTTCTCCATTCTATTTCCAAGATTTTGGATCATCTTTGCTATCATTATTCTGAGTTCTTTTTCAGGTAGACTGCCTATTTCCTCTTCATTTGTTAGGTCTAGTGGGTTTTTCCCTTGCTCCTTCATCTGCTGTGTGTTTCTCTGTCTTCTGATTTTGCTTAACTTCTTGTGTTTGGGTTCTCTTTTTTTCAGACTGCAGGTTCATAGTTCCTATTTTATTTTGGTGTCTGTCCCCAGTGGCTAAATTGGTTCACTGTTTTTTGTAGGCTTCCTGGTGGAGGGGACTAATGCCTGTGCTCTGGTGGATGAGGCTGGGTCTTTTCTTTCTGGTGGGCAGGTCCATATCTGGTGGTGTGTTTGTGGGTGTCTGTGGCCTTGTTGTAATTTTAGGCAGCCTCTCTGCCAGTGGATGGTGTTGTGTTCCTGTCCTGCTAGTTGTTTGGCATAGGGTGTCCAGCATTGTAACTTGCTGGTCATTGAGTGGAGATGGGTCTTGGCATTGAGATGGAGATCTCTGGGAGGTTTTTGCTGTTTGATATTACATGGAGTTGGGAGGTCTCTTGTGGACCAAAGTCCTGAGCTTGGCTCTCCCACATCAAGGGCCCAGCCCTGACACCTGGTTGGAGCACGAACAGCCTGTTTTCCACACAGCTCAAAAGCAAAGGGAGAAAAAGAGAAAGAAATTAACAAGAAAATAAAATAAAAAGTTATTAAAATAAAAAATACTTTTAATACATTTTTTAAGTAATTAAAAACAAGAAAGATAAAAAGAATAGAGCAATGAAACCAAAAGACAAATCCACCAATGATAACAAGTGCTAAAAACTATACTAAAAAAAAAAAAAAGAAAACCGACAGACAGAACCCTATGGCAAATGGTAAAAGCAAAGCTATACAGACAAAATCACACACAGAAGCATACACATACACACTCACAAAAAGAGAAAAAAGGAAAAAATATATATATCATTGTTCCCAAATTTCACCTCCTCAGTTTGGGATGATTCATTGTCTACTCAGGTATTCCACAGTTGCAGGGTACATCAAGTTGATTGTGGAGATTTAATGATCTGCTCCTGAGGCTGCTGGGGGAAATTTCCCTTTCTCTTCTTTTTTCACACAGCTCCTGGGGTTGAGCTTTGGATTTGACCCTACCTCTGTGTGTACATTGCCTGAGGGTGTCTGTTCTTTGCTCAGACAGGACGGGGTTAAAGGAGCAGCTGATTCAGTGGCTCTGGCTCACTCAGGCCCAGGGAGGGAGGGGTATGGAGTGTAGGGCGAGCCTGCAGCAGCAGAGGCCAGCGTGACACTGCACCAGCCCGAGGCACGCCATCTGTTTTCCCGGGGAAGTTGTCCCTGAATCCCGGAACCCTGGCAATTGTGGGCTGCACAGGCTCCCAGCAGAGGATGTGTGGATAGTGACCTGTGCTCGCACACAGGCTTCTTGGTGGTGGCAGCAGCAGCCTTAGTGTCTCATGCCTGTCTCTGTGGTCCACACTGTTAGCTGCAGTTCATGCCCGTCTCTGGAGCTCCTTTAAGTGGCACTCTTAATCCCCTCTGCTTGCACACCAGGAAACAAGGAGGCAAGAAAAAGTCTCTTGCCTCTTTGGCAGCTCCAGACTTTTTCCCAGACACCCTCCCAGCTAATTGCGGCACACTAGCCCCTTCAGGCTGTGTTCACGCAGCCAACCCCAGTCCTGACCCTGGGATCTGACCTCCGAAGCCCGAGCCTCAGCTCCGAGCCCCAACCCGCCCTGGCAGGTGAGCATACAAGCCTCTTAGGTTGGTGAGTGCTGGCCAGCAGCAATCCTCTGTGAGGGAATCTCTGTGCTTTGCCCCACGCACTCCTGTTGCTGTGCTCTCCTCTGTGGCTCCAAAGCTTCCCCCCTCCACCTCCCATGCTCTCCGCCCATGAAGGGGCTTCCTAGTGTGTAGAAACTTTTCCTCCTACACAGTTCCCTCCCACTGGTGCAGGTCCCTTCCTTATTCTTTAGTCTCTGTTTTTTCTTTTTGCTTTTGCTCTACCCAGGTACGTGGGAGTTTCTTTCCTTTGGGGAGGTTTGAGATCTTCTGCCAGCATTCAGTAGGTGTTCTGTAGGAGTTGTTCCACATGTAGATGTATTTCTGATGTATTTGTGGGGAAGAAGGTGATCTCCACGTCTTACTCTTCCACCATCTTCTAGCCGTCTCATTAATTATTGAACAGAAAATATAAAATAAGAAATGAACATAAGCTTTAAAATAAGTGAGAATCCAGTAACATATCCATTCATATTTGGCTCTGATGGTGGTACATAAAGAAAATTTCCTTTAATTAATCAGATGGTGATGAAAATTGTGGAAAAAAATAGAATGGTATAGAACCTGAGTGGTAATTTTTAATAATCTAATTCACAAGATCTTTCTTAAGTTCCAATAGTGATTGTGGTAGGCAGAATAATAGTTCCCCAAGGATGTTCATAACCTCATTCCCAGAACTCGTTAATATGTTACATTACCTGGCAAAGGAAATTAAGATTTCAGTTGGAATTAAGGCTGCTAATTGGATGATCTTAAAATAGGGGGTCATCCTCAATTATCTAGGTGGGCACAATATTTTCACAATAGATTAAACATGAAGTTTTCCAATTCTTTTTTCATTCAAGGGAATATCTTCATTTTTTATTTTTGGTATTTTCCTCACCCACCTCATATAATGTACTTATCTTAACAACTATTTATTGAATTCCTACTGAGGATTAGCACTGTGCTATTGGAAGAGACAAACTGTGAATTCATTTCTGTTTTATGTTAAAAGAGCAACAAGCAAAAGCATCTAACATAGACTTGGTGATTGATAGTGATGTGTGGGATCCATTGACATGTTTGGGGTTTATGACTGTCCAAAATGTGATCCTTTGAAGAGTCATTAGAAGATGAGACATGAGTCCTAAAAGACCAAAATAATGTATAAAGTGAGACAGACTGATACATGGGAAAGATTATAAAGATCATTCTAGTGAAAAACTGTATGCATGATGTACAAGGTAAGTGGGGGAAATGGCATGTGCAAAGGGTCCTAGGAAACATACTGAGAATTGCAAGGAGTTCAATTTGACTGAAGTGACATGGGTAATGGGAGAAAGTTGCAGAAGCTGAGTTAGGAGAACAAGAATGTTAAGAGCCTTATAGACCAACTGAGAGAATTTTGGACCTTAGGAAATGAAGACCTATTGCAGTCTTAGATCCAGAAAACACTATATTGATCAGAGTTCAGTCAGAAATACAGATGTAACACTAGGTATTGCAACATAGAGAACTTATCATAAGGAGTTGGTTCCACGGGTGTTGGATAGCTGAATGAATAAGTGGGAACACTAAAGTAATTCAAAGATAAAAACAAATGTATTCTAGAGATGATAACAACTGCAGTAAGAAACTACCATTTGTATGACTTTTAAAATACATAAAATAAGTTAGACTGTAGAAATTCAAATTACAGAGCGGCATTTGAATTTGGGGCTCAGAATTCTGAGGAGGGGTATGGTCTGGCTGCTGTTGTACCTTAAGTGGGCACAATGAGCCAGATAGTAAGTGGAAAGAAGCTGGACACTGGAAGAGATTGACAGGCTGTTACTAGGGCAAAATACTGTTACTGGGACAATCCTGGCATGACCAGAAGCAAATTTCCATCTTCCTATTGGTAGAACTTGATAACAGGGAATTAGTTGGCAAAGGAGATATGCAGTTTGCAGAGTTCCAAACCCCGAGTCATAAAGCTGAGTATGGAAGGGTGGATTTAGTGCTAAGAGACAAGAGCTTAATAATTGACACAATTCACTTCTTAGCCCACTCAACCTCCAAATACTATGCTATATGGAAATTATGGAAGTCCCAATCGTATGGTTTCCATCTCTGGGTAATGTTAATTTCTCCTTTAATTCTATCACAATCCTACCTGAATAGTCTCTAACCTAAAGATTAATTTACATTAGGTAGTTAACAACAGCAGTATTTATATTCAGTAATAAGGGGAAGAAAGATTATATATGTATTCCTAACAAACAGTAAGACTCTGTTCACTTGTTACTGTCCTGATTTCTGTAAAAGTCACATCACACAGTTTATAAACTCCTTCCATATCTCACACACTCTCTGGCCTCAACCAATTTCTCAGCTTGTAGTGTTCTTTATTGAGTCTGATGACTCACACTTATACTTCTGAGATGTTTGAATTTTCTGTGGTCTTTTCTTTAGATTTTTGTGGTTTTCAAAATATTTTTACTTTTGAACATGTGTTCCTTACCAGAAGCTATATTTTAGGTAATAGCATGACAGCAAGTAAGGCACTCACTGTGTAAGTGCACAGATGTCCAGGCTGGCATTTCAGGCAGGAAGGACAATCCAAATGCAGAATTCATGTTCCAATGAGGGTAAATTGTTACCTCCTCCATGAAGGAAGAGGTCTAACCTGCTGCTAGGTGTCTGTCTGGTGAGGAAATGGTGCCATTTAGGGGGTCATCCCTTTGGTTTTGATCAGGCACTTCACAATAACAGTAGCAGAGTAAGTCATAGTGAGGGAAATTCCATGTTATTGAAACCATGCATAGTTCTCATGTTCTTCCACCAGGATGCCTGGGAAAGAGACTGATGTCTTCATGATTATTGAGAGTCTCTCCTGCATGTAATTGATTCTTTGTGGGGAGGCTTTACATGGATCAAAAATACTTCCACGCTTTGTGTGCATTCCAAGAGGTAATCTGCATACCTGTTTCCTAGACCTCCTGGTTATCAGTCTTCTAATTCTGATGTTTCCAAGTTGCTGACCATCTGCCCAAACTATTAGCCACTGTCCTTAAACCAGCCTCTGCACACCTCTCAGTGTAGACAAAGACAACCAAATATATTGTTAGATGTTCTGACCCTGAGAGGGATTCCCTTCACCTCTGTCTCTTGGGAACACTCCTGATTTGGGCTGTAATGATATAGCTGTTCACTCCCAGCTAGTGCCAAGAACTTGCCTAGTCCTACATTTATGCTCTATAAAGATCACTCTGGCACAGTTAAGAATGGATTGTAGGCAGCTACTTGCACTTTCAGTGTGTGAGCTGATGGTATCTTGAATCAAGATAATGGTAAAGAGGATTTAAATATGCATCATGAGCTGAAAATCTTGAGAATGAAGAATTCTATTTATATTTGATACTGCCTACATGATTATTAGTACTTAGAGGGTGGTGGGTCAGTCTAATTTACCTTATAAACTTCCTCCAACATAATATCAGGCGCTTTATATATTGATCACCACAGAAAATTCTTACTTTGGATGGAATCTCCTTTTAAGTTTCTCCCAGTACTCGGAGCAAAACTGCCATTAAAAATGTTAACTGCTGTGAAGAACAGTTTTTACTTTGTTTCCTTTCTCTTACAAGACATGACAGACTTACTGGTTTTTACATTCCATACAAAACCCCAAATTTACCTAATCTATACATTCCATTATTGTGTAGGCTTTAACATATAAGTCTAAAGAATTGAATTATTCCTGAATAATCTGAAGCCTGGGGTAATTGAAAGGGGATGCATATGAGCTATCTTTTGCCACAATAACATTGTGTAATGATCACAATATCTCAGTAGCATGGAACATTAGAATTTATGGCATATGTCTAGACTGATCTTGGATGAGCTCACTCAAATATCCAAGGGTTGGCCAGCGCAAATAGGATCACTGGGATTTGCTCCACATGTCTCTCATCCTTCATCAGAATAGTCCAGACAATTTCTCTTGGAGATGAAAGGGGTGCAAGAGAGAGAAGGAGAGCAAGCTCAATTTCATGTGCACTTTTCTGTCTTCTGCTTGCATTATTTGCTAAACTATCAATGGCCAAAGCAATTCTCAGAGCTGAGCCCTGAGTCAGAGTTGGAGGCAGGGATTGCAGTGTTACCCATCAAAGGATATGGACAGAAGAAGGAGCCGGAAGTAAAAGCTACTTCTGCTATTGACCACTAGGCATAGGTGTTAGAGGTGTGTTATAAAAGTTTTCTTTCTCACTCAGGAGACCCTACATCTGGGTAAACTGACAGGGCCAGGGAAGCTGAAGCAACTCATGATAACTTAGGAGTCCACACAAGAAGTCCATAAAGTAGGATTCAAATGGGTGAGACTCTCATTGATCTCAGGAAGACTGCCAACCTATAGCTGCCGAATATTATTTGAGGACCAGGGTCTAGAATTTGAAACAGATGAGGCATACTTAAACAAAATAATCTTTGAGCGCAGGAAGCTCCTATTTAATTAATTTGGATAAATATTCTGTTTTCCATATGTAATATAATTTATACTTTTTATTTATTCTTAAATTTTCTAGAAAACTTTTTTTTTTTTTAAATCATCCAAATTCATCTGGTTAATCTAAGGAGAAGGTATTTGTTTTTGGATAATTAAGTGTGATGGTGGCAGCATATACTCAGCTAGCCATCTGGGAAAACCTAGTAGAATTGGGTTTCTGATGCAACTTGTTTGCCAGTAGGAGTATTTTTCTCTCAACTGCCATTGAGCTTTATTAACAGTAATTAGTTTCTTTACTTAAAATTTTTTATAGTTTGTAACCATAAAAAGGAATTATGAGGCTAATTTTTCAAGAAAAAGATTAGTGAGTAGACTGTGATAAAGAAGATATAATTCTAATTTGCCATGCAGTTTAGTTGTTAAACTTTTACCACTGGGAAATATGTTCTTATTTTTTGATGATGTTAACATTTTTGTGAGATCAACCTGGCAGCTCCAGGAAGGACATATCATTCAGATAGAACAGAGTCAGAATAATGAAGTTTTCATATAAGTACAGGAAGAATATTGATATCTGAATCAATGTGGCTAGAGTTAAATAGGAAATATCGACCGACTCTTCAAAAGCAGAATTAACGGTAGTTATTAAGTTAATAGTTCACACACACAGCTGAATCTGAAAATTGCAATGCACAGTTATTGAAAGATTTCTTCAAAGACTTTCAACAGTAGTTATCTCTACTGAAGTGGAAGAGTTTTTAAAAGAAGAACAAAAATATTTCCTAACGCTGGCTCATGAGTTCATTTTTCTCTTCTGCCAAAATATGCACTGAATACATTTAGTAGAATTTAATATCTTGCCTATATTTGATTCTTTCAAAGAAAAATGGAAATAATTTTAATTAGGTAATGTAATCACCATAATAATTGCAATATATTAGAATTACATAGCTCCCAGCACTCCAGATTATTCCATACACTCCCAATAGTCTTATCTTGTGCTGGACCATAGCAGACATGACAATTATTTTTCAGTATAATAGAAAATTATAAATATGTGTGTTTTATGACTATGCTATATGTGTTGAGAACTTGTGTTCTAATCATAGGTTTGATGTGTTAACTGAAATAGTACAATCCTCCTGCCTTTCCTGATGAGAATTTAGCAATTAACTTCATTTTTGTCTGAACTTGAGCTTTGACTTTACTGGTTGTAAAATAGGGTAACGTTTTTTGTCTGATCTAGGGAAAAGTCTGTAAAAAGATTTTAATGTGTGGTATGTAGATTTTTAGCCAAACTCCTCTAAAGGAATGCAATTGCTTGTTCATGTCTAGCCTTTGTTTTTTTCTGTTACAATTGCTAGTAATAGTCACACTCACAATGAAATATAATTGGATAATTATTTTTGAAGATTTATAAAAACCCTCACCAGTTTGTCCTAAAGATTAATGTGGTCTACAAACATTTCAAGCCATCATTTTAAATTTCAAGCTGCTAATGTTTCCAGTGAGTTGAGTGATTAGTTATATCGGCTACCCAATAGCAGTTTTACTCTGCAGAAACCACCTCAAGAACTTATTTGTAGGAGGCAAGAATGCTTTCTCCTGGGAACACACTGCAAAACCTAGAGGTAAAGGCTGAAACTATTTTCCCAAGGGATATATATGAGAGTCAAAGCTCTCTTTTTCTCCCAAGTCCTTTCCAAGTTCTGAGACACAAAATGGAAAAACAAAACCACAGAAAAAAATTTATTATGATTGTCTTGTTTCCATTAGTCTGTTCAATATCTGTGATTTTTTTTCTGGTGTAAACACCAAACCAAAAACATTTTGAGGGGAAAATAATATTCGAAGATGGAAATCTTATGTGAATTCTTTAATATAAATGATAAAGAATAGTATGAGAATTTTGCACATTAATACCAGTATCCACAAGTCCATGTCCTACTCCCTGCTATTCCTTAAAGCCACATTTACAAACATTTAAAAATTCTAAGATTCAGATCTGGAGCAAATAATTTTAGCACTAGCTGACTCACTTACAAAAAATATCCATTTGCCTCTGAAAATGTTTTTGGTTTAGATATATTTCATAGGGCAATCACACCAAATCAATGGTAACAAAACAATTTGGTTGACAGGATGTGACCTGAGGAATTCCTCAGAAGTTCAATCTTTTAAATAAATATAAATAAATATATATTTATATAACAGTCTCAGAGATTAATGTCATTGAAATAATTGCATTTCCTCATTTACATACTTACATTTAGTGTTATTCTGTTGTTTTTGTTCAAACAAATTCAGATCTTCAGTTCTCTTACTATTAGTGACTTATTCTTCCAGTGATTCTTTTACAATTCATTTTCCTTACTAGTTTCATGTTATGCCATTATAGCATTCAACAACCAATTTTATTTTTTTCAATCATACTTCCTCCATTCACATCCTATCCAGAGGAGACACATGTGAAGGGATAAGAGGCTACTATGGTCTGCTGGATGCTTGACATCCTGGCTTGCCTACTAGTTGTGTCTGACCTTTCTTAGTCTCAGTTGTCTTTTGTGCAATTGGATGTACTGACAGTTCAGAGATTTTATGAAAGATGCAAGACATTGTACTTTGGAAAATACTTTTTGAAAACCTATGGAAGTGAAAGGTGGGGTATTCTTAAAGTGTTTCATGTCAATGCCAGCTAAATAGCTGTATCTGAGACCTCTGTTTTTGGTGATCTTTTTTAAAAATAATTAATTAATTAATTAATGGCCGTATTGGGTCTTCGTTGCTGCATGCAGGCTTTCTCTAGTTGCAGGGAGCCAGGGCTACTCTTCATTGCGGGGCTCGGGCTTCTCATTGCGGTGGCTTCTCTTGTGGAGCATGGGCTCTAGGCTCGCGGGCTTCAGTAGTTGTGGCACGCAGGCTCAGTAATTGTGGCTCACAGCTTAGTTGCTCCATGGCATGTGGGATCTTCCCAGACCAGGGCTCGAACCTGTGTCTCCTGCATTGGCAGGCAGATTCTTAACTACTGTGCTACCAGAGAAGCCCAGTGATCTTGTCTTAATATTAAAAATCAGTTATTATTAAATTGGCTTAAGGAAGAAACTTTATAAAATGTAGATAGGTCTCATGTTAAGGAAAGTTTAGAAATTGCCATTATTTACTTCCTACCCCAGAATACACACTAGCTACAATTTAAAATGTGTTTTTCTGTTTGTTTGCTTTTCCTTCTAGACAAGTCTTCCTATAAAAAAAACAAAGTACATTTGTGTTCAAGAGTACAGTGATATTTGCATTGCATGCCTGCATGCACACACACACGCACACACATATACACACACGCACATTTTCCTGTGATCTAAAGAACTTACACTCTAATGGTCATTAGGAAAGATTTTTTTCATTTGGGTGAAGGGTCTACCTGGTGTATGCTGATCTGTAGGAGTCGAGTGGCATCTGTTTCATCTCCATGTGAACATTAGTTTGAAGTAGATATCCATAATGTGTATCAAGGTATTATAAAGAAACTGTATATGCCCTTTCTTTATGTCCTGTTTATTTCTATAATTCATTAAACAAGAAAGCCAAATACTGTAGTGACTGGCAATTGTGTCTGATTCCAGCTGGTACCTAAACTGATGCTCTGCCAAATGTGTCATCTTGTATATATGCATTAGGATCAAGGTCAGTAACATACAACAGATGATTTCTTAAATGTGATAATACTTATCAACTGACTTTGGAAAGCATAGCCAAACTATCCTTCATTAAGTATTCTATCCTTAAGCAGTGTGGCATAAAATAGGTTGAAGAGACCAGTTCCCTCACATAACCTGCCACATTCCATTGGAGATTCACAACAGCTCATATAGGGCACCTGGCCAGTTCCCAAGCAATCCAGCATGTTGACTAATAGCTGCCATATTTGACATTTGTGAGATGTCATCTAGTGATACCCACCCATAAAGGGAAACCTGTATAAAATTATTTAAATCTAGCACAAAATTCCAAATAAGCTAACTATTGAAATCTTTAAATGTTTCAATCATGTAAATATTCATAATAAATTTGAATATTGGTTTATAAAATTCATTCATACAATTGCTTACTATTTTGTCATATTTTCCTGACATAAATTTGCTGATTTGAGGCTATAAAATCTACGGCACTATATAAAGGAGCATGCCCAATTTGTGGAGGTACAATAACCACCACATTAAGAAACATTCTTAATATCTTTCCATAAAGTGTGGACTACTCTGAGCATATGGAGGAAAACTGAAGAACAGCAACCTCAGATGGCTCAGCTGCTTGCCCGGATGGTGAGAAACACATGTAGCTGACTGCAGTCAGCTGCCATTCAGAGCCATGGCTGAGGAGAATATTCCAGGCCTCAGTCCCTAACATATTATTATCAGTTATGTATTTAAGAAGACTCTCTTAGGTGTATGTAAACGTCCTCATAAACCCTCCTTTTCTTAGAACTACATTTGGGTATTCACATACTGTAGGATATTAAGGAAGCTACTGCTTTTGAGCATGAGTTTGCATTGAGAACATGCTATCATAAATAAAATAGAAACTATTCAAAGGTGCATTAATCCTAAGCTTTCATATGAATAATCTTACAAAGACCATAATAATAATAATGGTGATAATATTTCTTGATACTCAACTTTATAGTGTATAATACAGTCACACTATTTTATGTGTGAAATAAAGCAAATGCTAGCTTAGAAAATAGAAACTGCTATTTTCACAAATCTGAGATTGAAACTATTTTCAATTTCCTATTACTGCTCAAAATGTTATTGGAAATATACAATTATATAGAAATATTTGTATCAGTATTTGGTAGTTGAGGGCTTTCCTCACACATATCTTTGTGTAAGGGAATGTGGATGTGACTAATCAAAATACTAGCTCTAGCCAATATTTATTGAGCACTTCTTTGGTGTCATGCCTTGTTATAATGGCTTTGTTTATTATATTAATCCATTTAAATATATGATATATATTTGTTAAGCTGTCTATGAGTTTATTTAAATATATGCTAAATAAGTGAGCTACTTATTTAGCTACTCTTTGTTGCTTCCTAGATATAATATTTTATTGTTCTAAATACATTTGTTCACCTGTGTACATAAATGCTCATATGTATGTATGTGTTCACACTTGCAGATCAGGTTAAACTAATTATTTGTTTAGTTACAGTTTTCAAGTATTTAAAATTTAAGAAAGTTCATGTTTAGAACTACTATTGAAAAAAGGGAAATGTAATGAAGAGCTTCCTCGAAGGATTACAATCTAGATAGAAGACAAAACACATTTAGTCCTATAATTAACATTTAAAAATATGAACATGTTGTCACAATCTCACTAGTATCACTACTGTTAGAACTATTTGCAAAGGCAGAGTTAAAATAACTATTCACCTGTGACACATTTATACCTCATTAATAGAAATCTATATTAATTGGGATTTCTTTTTCTAAACATCGCTATTACCTCACTTGTTATCAGGACCCATCTCCATTTTCTAAATGAAATTTAGGGTTTAGTTCTAATCCTTACTTTCAACAATTGTCTTGATCATTTCAATATTTATGTCAATGATCCTTTGTAATCATTGTCTTTCTTGATCTCACTGACCACCCTGTATCAATAGGATTACATTCAAGACTTCATTATCTAATTGTATTATGCTATTCCTAAGTTCTCAAATTTGTTATTGGTGTCTTATACCACAATGTTCTCAATATCCACCTCTTCCATAACCTCTTACCCACTACACCTTTAAACTAGGGATTACTTCACATATATGTGTATATCTTCATTGTACATTTTCTCCTATGCTTCATTACCATTTTCTAACTACATACTGGATATTTCCACCTAGATAACCTGTGGCCCTTTCATTTATCTGAAGTTTAACTCAACCTTCCGTCTCCAAAATAGGAGCTTTATTTCAAAATTCTCTAAGTGTTTTACCTCTGTACTAGGTCATCTTAGATTATTCTGAGAGTTCTTGTGCAGTCTTCACACTCAAAAACAATCACTAGTTCACAACTTCCTTCATGATAACTCTTGCATCTTTGTCATTCTCTAAGTTGCAACACCACCAAAGTTCAGGATCACTTTGTCTGACTTATTTCATTAACATTCTAATAGGTCTCTAGTCTCTCTCTCTGCAATCTTCTCAACACTCCGTTGGTAATTTAATCTTCTTAATATATTTTTCCACTGAAGAAAACCTTCAGTGACCTTCTACTCTAGCCAGACTGAATTGTTCACTGTATCTTCAGCATACAATGTACTTTATTCATATGTAGGTCTGTCATTGGTTAGATCATTTCACTATCCCTAAATGCCCTTTCCTTTTCTCTTCATCCATTTGTATTTTATTTATCTTTTATTCCTCAGTTGAGGTCCATTTACTCATGTCACAGTTCATTAAACTTTTTCTTCTTTAAATAATGTGTTACCCATGGAGTTACCATGCAAGTGTTCCATGTGTTTTACACCTATTAGAGCAGAGAGGTTGAAGGGCTCTTACTTCTGTTGAGCATCAACAACTGAATGTCAGAGCTGTGATTCAATCAAGCACATTCTATTTTCATTATTCCACAGAAGCCACCTATTTAATATACTCAATAAGTTAATTTGGCACTGAAGATATATATTGCCATGTGTTATAGACTGAATTTTGTCTCCACAAAATTCATATGATAAAGTCCTAACCCCCAGTATCTCAGAATGTGACAGTATTTGGAGACAGGACCTTTAAAAAGGTAATAAATATAAAATGAGACCATTTGATTGGACTGTAGTTCACCCTGACTGGTGTCCTTATAAGAAAGAGAGATTAGAAAACAGACAACACAGAGACTGAGGGGCAACCATGTGAGGACACAGGGAGAAGCTGACCAGGAAAGAGCCCTAAGAATCAAAATGAACTGTTATACCTTAATCTTAGACTTTTAGCTTCCAGAGCTGTGAAGAAATAAGTTCCTATTGTTAGTGCCATCCAGTCTGTGTATTTGTTATGGCAGCCTTAGCATATATATATATATATATATATATATATATATATATATATATATATATATATATCTTGCATAATTACTTATATTTGATATTCATTTATTTGAGGTTCTATGAAAAATATTATCTATTATAGTCCACTCATGTGTTAACATAAATATACATAAATATCAATATAATAACATGCCATTGAAAATCAAACTTTGAAGAGAAGTTAATAACATCGAAATTGGTGGGCATACATCATGCTTTTTAAAGAATATCTAAATGATCGTAAACAGCTAAACCTCACATCCAAATATGACCCTGAAAATTAGCATCTAGAGTGAAATAGAAATATATTCAGTACTTTAAATCTACATCATTAAATTTTGCTTGGTATTATATTTAATTCCTTTCCCCTTAGAAGCAATAATTAAACTCTTTCAGTCTTTTATATTCTGTTGACTTTAAATGCACCTAAACTGCCACAAACGCTCAGCAAAATCTTTCCCTGTGTTTATTCAAAATCTACACTAGACAGAATAGAAATTGCTTGACTGATGGTTCAGTTTCTTCCTGAAATAAAGAATGATTTTCCTAGACATTGTGTAGGTTAGAAATGTGCAGATGTACTTTTTCTTCCAAGGCTACAACTACTGCTGTGAGAATTTGTATAAATTCTCAACATGTCAAAAGAAATTTAAGTGGAAGCAAATATACCCACTATTGGGGTTGACACCCAGGCTGACCCATTCTCAGAATAAGTAACACCTGGAGTAGTAATTTTAAATATAGAGTCTTAAAATCCATTGGACTTCAATTAATCTTATTTCTATAAAAGTTATTATTTTTTACAATTGTAAATTTTATTCTTTTTTTATGATTGTGAATACAAGTTTAAAAATATGTTTCTAAAATGGGACTTTGCTTTGATGAGAATACAAAAAAAAATTAATTGCAACTTTATTTCTGCTTTGCTCTGTTTATGTACCTGTATTCTCATCTTTATTCTCACAAAGCAAAATTTATAAGGATTCCAAGGTGTTATAGATTGGATTCCCTGAGAAAAATGTCTCCAAGATGGAAATTTGTGTGCAGGAAGTTTAATGGATTAACACTTATAGGACAGTAGAGAAAGCAGTATGAAGCAGTGGCAGGAGTTGAACTGAGATGTAGTCACAATGACCTTAGCTGAACACTTGGAAAGCTCTGGAGCCAAGAAGGCCTTGTAGACTCCTTCCAAACTGTGGAAAGAGGGCTGGGCCTTCTACCTCCACATTGTACAGATATTGGATATATATACCTGTGAAAGGAAGCAGGGCTTTGGATGAATTGACCCTCTTTAGCTGATGGCAATTCTGGAGAAAGACTCAGCTAAGACCTATCAACTGTTAACATTTCCATCAAGTGAAGGAATGAATTCCTTTGTCATGAAGGTGAGACATCATGTTTACAAACCACAGCATTCTGTATAGAAAAATTTTAATTTGATTCCATATGTATTGGCCAAGTGTATTCAGGTAAATAATTTTATTCTTTATGAGTCTTTGTAACTGAGACTATTAATACCATTCAGCCTTCCTCACAATAGTTTTGTTAGTTTCACTGGAGCCAATACAAGTGAAAATTCTTTGGGTCATAAAAGATCAGAACTAAAATATATATTAGAAATTATCTAAGTCTACTTCTTTGTTGTACAGCTAAAGAATTAAAGCCTAATATGGACTCATATATTACTGTATATCTGACACAGTTCTAGCATTTTATACTTATTACCTCATGTAATTCTTACTATGACCCTATGAGAAAATAGACAAATAGGGGTCATGTTACTTGACCAAAGTCATGCAGTTGGGGGCAGGGGACATCACTGACTATATCTTACCCAAGTGGCTGTGCTTTCAACCACTATACTATATTGCTTCTGGTGAGACAGCAGTTAATGGAAGATTAGTAGTCGGGTCTTAAACTTTCTGTCAAGTAGTTTATTTAACCTATACCTGGAGGTCATGGTAAACTATAAAGCAGAGAAAGCAAACTGGCAACTGGGGAGCAGAATATTCCTTGTCATGTTTGTTTGTTCTTTTTTTCTATATCTTGAAAGATGGTTTGTTTTAGTCTGTCCAGGGTTTTATAATGTAATGTGACTAAATAGATCTTATGTTTAGTACCTCATCAAGAAGTTTAGCAACTATAATCTTATACTACATATAAATTGACTTAATGCACTTATGTTCCCAGCCTGGCCGTTTAGGTACTGCAGTTTGTAACACAAGGTTATGCATATAAAGATGATGATGATGATGATGATGATGATGAAGGAGAAGGAGAAATAGTAGAAGGAGAAGGAGGAGGAGTAGGCGGAGAAGGAGTTGGGGAAGAAGGAGAGGAGGAGAGAATATAAAAGGAGGAGGGAGGAGGGGAGGCAAATGTGAAGAATAAGTTATTGTTTATAATAATATAAAGAATATTTAGTACCTATTAAAGTATAGTCTTTCATTATTGACTATTCCCTTGGTCTCCTCTAAGAAATCTCATTAGGTATACAATTTTAGAAGAACACCACACTATTTTCTTCCAGACAGATGTAATCTGCTTAAATGAATTAATATTCTTACACAGACTTTGAAGGGAGCAAAAAGTTTGCATACTAATACAAATGGTTATGTGCTAGTGAGTGAAGAAAGAGGGTAGGGTATGAAGGCATCTTACAAATTATTAAAATATAAATATTTTCTTTTCATATTTAATCAGAAGAGAAATGCCTTTGAAAATCAGAGACACATTATTGTTCGTTTTTTTTTTTTTAAGAATTATTTTAAACAGAAAGGAAGAGATTTTTCCATGAAGATAAAAATTGAGACCTTTTGAAAAACATGTCTCTATTGAGCATCTCCTTTCTGACAGGCATCATATTACGTGTTGAGGATATAGAATAAAAGCCATTTTCACTTTTATACAATTTTTAAAGGTTACACTCCATTTACAGTTATTACAAAGTATTGCTGTATTTCCCATGTTATACTGTACATCCTTGTAGCCTATCTTACACACAATAGTTTGTATCTCCCACTCCCCCATCCCTATAATGCCCCTTCCCCATCTTCCAACTTGTAACCACCAGTTGTTCTCTATATCTATGAGTCTACTTCTTTATTGTTATATTCACTAGTTTGTTGCATCTTTTAGATTTCACATATAAGTGATATTATACAGTATTTGTCATTCTCTGTTCTGACTTATTTCACTTTGCATAATCCCTTCCAAGTCCATCCATGCTTCTGCAAATGGCAAAACTTCATTCTTGTTTATGGCTGAATAGTATTCCATTGTATATATACCATGACTTCTTTATCCATTCATCTGTTGATAAACATTTAGGTTGTTTCCATATCTTGGCAATTATAAATAATGCTTCTATGAACATTAGGGTGCATGTATCTTTTCAAATTAGGGGTTTAGCTTTTTTCAGATAAATACACAAAGTGGAATTGCTGGATCATATGGTAGTTCTATTTTTAGTGTATTGAGAAACCTCCCTACTGTTTTCCACAGTGGCTGCACCTATTTATATTCCCACCAACAGTGTACAAGGGTGTCCTTTTCTCCAGATAGTTGCCAAAATTTGTTATTTGTGTTCTTTTGGAAGATAGCCATTCTGACAGGTGTGAGGTGATATCTCATTGGGGTTTTGATTTGCATTTCCCCTATGATTAATGATATTGAGCATCTTTTCATGTGCCTGTTGGCCATAGGCGTTTTCTCTTTGGAAAAAATATCTATTCAGTTCTTTGCCCATTTTTTAATCAGGTTGTTTATTTATTGATTTTTTTTTTTGATTTGTATGAGCTGTATATATATGTAGGATATTAATACCTTATCGATTATATCATATGCAAATATTTTCTCCCATTCAGTAGGTTTACTTTTGTTTTGTCAGTGGTTTCCTTTGCTGTTCAAAAGCTTTTAAGTTTAGTTAGGTCCCATTAGTTTATTTTTGCTTTTTCTTCCTTTACTTTAAGAGACAGATCCAAAAAAATATTGATGCAATTTATGTAAAAGAGGATAGGTTATAGTGATATATGCTTACCTCAGGAAACAAGAAAAATCTCAAATAAACAACCTAACCTTACAGTTAAAGGAACTAGAAAAAGAATAACAAAGAAAACTTAAAGTCATTAGAAGGAAAAAAACATAAAAATCAGAGCAGAAATAAATGAAATAGGGACTAAAAAGAATAGAAAAGATCAATGAAACCAAAATTTGGTTCTTTGAAAAAATAAACAAAATTGATAAACCTCTAGCCAGACTCATCAAGAAAAAAATGCAGAGGGCCCAAGTCAATAAAATTAAAAATGAAAAAGGAGAAGTTACAAACAACACCACAGATATACAAAGAATCATAAGAGATTACTATGAACAACTGTATGCCAATAAAATGGGCAACCTAGAAGAAATAGATAAATTCTTAGAAAGGTACAATCTCCCAAGACTGAATCAGGTAGAATAGAAAACACAAACAGACCAATTACCAGTAATGAACTTGAAACAATAATTTAAAATATTCCAACAAACAAAAGGCCAGGACCAGATGGCTTCACAGGTGAATTCTACCAAACATTTAGAGAAGAGTTAACACCTATCCTTCTGAAACTATTCTAAAAAATTTCAGAGAAAGGGACGCTTTCAAACTCATTCTATAAGGCCAGCATCACCCTAATACCAAAACCAGAAAAAGATATCACAAAAAAGGAAATTACAAAATTTCCTTTTGTAATTTGACAAAATTCTTTTGACAAAAAGAATTTTTGACAAAATTCAACATCCATTTATGATAAAAACTCTCCAGAAAGTGGGTATGGAGGAAAGATACCTCAACATAATAAAGGCCATACATGACAAGCACACACCTAACATCATACTCAACAGTGAAAAACTGAAACCATTTCTTCTAAGATCAAGAACAAGACAAAGATGTCCACACTTGCCACTTTTATTCAACACAGTTTTAGAAGCCCTAACCACAGCAATCAGACAAGAAAAAGAAATAAAAAAATCCAAATTGGAAAGAAGTAAAACTGCCACTGTTTGCAGATGGCATGCTACTGTACATAGAAAATCCTAAAGATGACACCAGAAAATGACTAGAACTCACCAATGAATTCAGTAAAAGTTGCAGGATACAAAATTAATATATAGAAATCTGTTACATCTCTATAAACTAACAATGATGTTTCAGACACAGAAATTAAGGAAACAATCTCCAGGAATAAAATACCTAGGAATGAACCTACCTAAGGAGGCAAAAGACCTTGTACCCTGAAAACTATAAGACACTGATGAAAGAAATCGAAGAGGACACAAGCAGATGGAAAGATACACCATGTTCTTGTATTAGAAGAATCAATATTGTTAAAATGACCATACTACCTAAGGCAATCTACAGATTCAATGTAATCTCTATCAAAATACCAATGGCATTTTTCACAGAACAAGACCACATAATTCTAAAAGTTACATGGAAACACAAAAGACCTGAATAGCCAAAGTAATCTTGAGAAAGAAAAACGGAGCTGGAGGAATCGGGCTCCCTGACTTCAGACTATAGAACAAAGACTATACCGCAAAAAACTGATAACTATACAGTTATCAAAACAGTATTATACTGGCACAAAAACAGATACATAATCAATGGAACAGGATAGAAAGCCCAGAAATAAACCTGCACACCTATGGCCAATTAATCTACAACAAAGGAGGCAAGAATATACAATGGAGAAAAGACAGCTTCTTCAACAAATGGTGCTGGGAAAACTGGAGAACTACATGTAAAAGAATGAAATTAGAGCATTCTCTAACACCATATACAAAAATAAAATCAAAATGCATTAAAGACCTAAAGGTAAGACCAGCTACTATAAAATTCATGGGGGAAAATAATAGGCAGAACACTCTGACATAAATTGCAGCAATGTTTTTTTGGATCCATCTCCTAAAGTAAAGGAAATAAAAGCAAAAATAAACAAATGGGACATTTTCAATCATGTAATAAATGCTAGAAGAGGCTGCAACAGATGGTGTAATTATTATATAATTAAAAATTATAAGTCTCAGATGATCAGGGAAGGCTCCCTGTATGAGGTGAAATCTAAACTAATTTTTAAATATTAGTAATTGATCAGTTAAAGAAAGTGAACAGGGTATGTCAGGGATCAGGAATATCATCTCAATTCATAAAGGAACATGAAAAATATAAATAGCCTATACAGATATAAATACATTTGAGATTGCTAACAGAAAGGCAGGTAATAACTTGGAGCTTGCCAGCAGCCATGGTGCCCAATGAGTATCCATGGAAATGAAGTCAACACAAAGGAGAGCAGAGCTGAGAGGTAGAAAGAGAACAATCTCTGACAGTCTTATTGCTGACGCTCTAACCAGCTGTGCCTGAATCTAGCTTTCACTATTTTTGAGACTCTTCATTTCCAGGGTCTATAAATTCCCTTTTTGCTTAAGCTAGTGAGAGGCAGGTTACACTTGCAATTAAGAACCTTGCTTAATAAAAGCTATTTGCCCTCTTGCATTTGATTTAAAACATGTTGAGAGATCCATATTTTATTCTCATATGAGCCTTCATGCTTCTGAGAACAACACCTTGCACTGTTCATGCATTACCTCTACACCACATAATGGACACTCACATCCCCACACACACTTTCCTGAACACCTACGACAGAATAACTGGCCAGAGCAGCCGTGCTTCAAGCTGAAGTAAAAAGGACACAAAGGAAAGCAGAAGAGAAAAAGACTCAAAAAGAAATAGCACTGGAAAACTCTATAAATATCTAAGCTGTTCAAATAAGTAATATAGCCTGGTCCCTGATCAAGAGATTGTTTTTAATCTGCCAATATTGTGACCATTTACACTCAGGTAGTCCTAATTTCTAAAGCTAATTACACAGTCTCTAGGTATTTTGCCTTCTGATTCATCTCTCATGTAATTTTCCAAATGGTCTATTTGGAAACATGTAAGTTTACTGCTGTAGGGGGCCCAGACAGAACTGTGATAAGAGTTTTAATAATCTGTTTGTCTTTCCAGTGAAATGTGATGAGGTATCTTTGTGGATGAAAAGAGAACAACTAAGGATTTAGTTATTAAATGAAGCAATGAAAAATATTCTGTACAGTTGATTTAAATTTGGGCATACTAAGAAAACATATTCATATTTTTAGAAGTAAGATTATTGAATAAGGAAATTTTCAATTAGTCTAACCTCACATTTTTTATTAAAAATACTTTTAATTCTGTACTTTTGCCAAAAAGGCAATTATATCCTGGAAATAATACAGTCTTAAAACCAGCTAGCATACTCTTTTTGTGTACTATGTTAGAAAAACAAGCACTTGAACAAACTGTTCATATGAGATTTTCCTCTGTAGGTTAATTAAAAATCAAGTAATACAAAGTATAAAATTTGGGAATAAGGTGATACCATAAACAGGTATTTGTTTTCCTGTCCTCAAATTATCACAAAATGACTGACAGAAGGCTGTCATCATCGTTGTCATCATCTATTAAACTCTTCCTTTTGTGCCAATAATTATGCTAAATACCTATATACACATTAGCTTAAAATTACCAGGTGTGATAGGTAATATTATTATCCTCCCTTTTTATATGGCAAAACTAAGGTTTATGTAAGTTCAATAACTTATCTAAGGCAACATAGTTAGTAAGTGGTAGAGTCCAGCTCCAAACACATTTCTATTTTTCTCCCTAACCAAGTTTTTAACCATCACATTAACATATCAAATCTGTTTTGAAAACAAGAAACGTGGCATCTACATATAAGGAATTTCTTCTATATGTAATGCAGACACATTTTGAGTTAAGGCAGGAAGAACTATCAACTTTTACTAACCTGTTAATACTCCATACACAGAGGCAATAGGCAATGGAGGCGGGTGGCCACAGAAAGCAGAGAATTCACTGGGAAATACCTCCTGGTCTTGGTTATTACATTTAGCAGAAGCTGGGCAGATAAACAAACAAAAAGTTACCGTGTTTGGATTTTTCTTTAAGAAAATGTCCCCTCCCTGCCTCCCCCTTTCCCATCCACTCAGTTATATATAAGTAAAAAAAAAAAAAAAAAAAAAAAAAAAGATACTACAGATCCAGTTTTATTATTTAAAATATTTGACTTAAAAATTAACTTGTCTTGAAAAACTTGTTTTGTATTGAATTAGTCAGCAGTTGACACAATAATACTATGTACCAAGTGACCACCACAAAATTCAGTAAAATAATAATAAGTATATATTACCCAATTTACAGATCTGGAGGTTTGCTATTTATCTGCTATTTAGCTAAGGCAACTTTGCTTCATGTGCCTCATTCACAGGCCCAGCCTGGAGGGATAGCAGCTTTATGGGCATGCTCTTTTTATGTAAAAGGTCAGATGCTGCCAGGCTGCTAAAGAAACACGTGACACCACTTAATGTCAAAGTTCAGAATCTGTATCTTGTGAATTCCACCTACACTCCATTGGTCATAAAAGTCACATGGCCAAGCTTAAAATAGATCAATGAAGCAGAAATGTATTTGTCCCACAGCTGAAAGAGAAGGGAGTAAATATTAGATGACTAATATTGAGTTCAAGCTATATCATTCACCCATTTCAAACTAAATAAACAAAAATCATCCTCAGTTTCTCAATCACCTATCATGGTGATCATTTCATGATGTATACAGATGTCAAATCATTATGTAGTACACCTGAAAATAACACATTGTACATCAGCTATATTTCAATTTAAAAATAAATGTATTAATGCAACTTTCACTTAGTAGAAATTGGCTAGCTGTTCGTCGAAACTGCTTCCTCTTATTTTGGCACATGTAGCTAGATTACATTATCACCCTCCCTTACGTGTAAAAGGGGTCATGTGACGAAATTTTAACCAACAGAATGCAAGCAGAACTGATGTGTATCACCTGTTACTCTGGGCTATGAAAGCCTTTCATGTGTGCTTCTTCACGTTCTTTCCCTTTTGGCTGACTTAGATGGAGAAAACTGCAGCAATCTTGGAAGTCACATGTTAAAGTTGACAGAGGGACCTCCCTGGTGGTCGAGTGGTTAAGATTCCCTGTTTTCACTTCAGGAAGCATGGGTTAGATCCCTGGTCAGGGAACTAAAGTCCTGATGCTGCGTGGCATGGCCAAAAATTTTTTTTAAAATAGTTGACAGAGTTGCAAGATCGAAAGAGTTTGGATTTCTGTATTAATGTGTGGAGGAGAGCCACTGCCAGTTAAGATCTCCCACTTTGGATTTTTTGTGGGTGAGAAATAAATGCCTATTTTGTTAACCCACTGAATTTGTGGAGTTCATCTGTCACTGCACTAGCATTTCTCTAAAATGTACATGGGAACTAGCCTACTTCCTTTGACTGTGATATTGGATGGGAAAAGGTGATAATACAGAAGGAAATCAGGGGTACAACCCTACCAGAAGAAATCCAGGTGCCTTCCTGCATTATAGTCCTACAGAATACAGATGCTTCAGCATAAATATTAAGCTCAGAAGACTGAGATAATTAGTGCTCACAAAAGGGAGACAGGAAAGCTCTGTAATGCACCTGACACTGGATAGTAGGAGGAAGACTCATTGCAGCTGTCATTGAACTGATTATCTGAAGGCAAAGCAATGCTATTTTCTGCAAACAATATATAATACTTAGGGAACAGCAATTAGAATCATGAATCCTTATATAAGTGAATGGGGTCTGATGGTGTTTACTCAATCTTAAATTGCTGGGGTAGTGATAGAAAAATAAGCCCTGCAAAGCACTTTGGAAATGTTACTTTCAGAACATTAATGTCAGACTTAACATAAGAAGCTGAATAAAGCAAAAGAGAACTGAGGAAGAAAATCTCACAGCTTGTATTTATGAGGGTTCTCCCTTAAGGTCTCCCCCTTCATCTGTTTCCGTAGTAACTCCATGTTTCCACAAGTTTTACAAATGGCATTCATTTAATGTCAAAACACTTAATGAAAAATTTTACTATGTATAGTAAGTGAACTACCTAATAGAGCATTTTATACTCAAATTTTCTTATGCATTTTGACAACACCTAAGTATTAATACATAGCAATAATCATAGAAAAATCATGGTTTATAATAGTTAACATGGAATGCTTCTTTTTACACAATTATCATGCAGCCCAATATCAGTAATGCATTTTACTAACTGCCTGGACAACTCTGTGGCAAATTTTATGGCGTCACAGCACTAAATTTGTTTTGTAACCTCACTCAGTTTTTATTTTTCATTTCTTTCTCTTTTTTCTTTTCTTGTCACCTAAATTGAACTTAGAAAACTTAGTGGAAATTCTCTCTGAGGACCAGGCAACTGAGCATTTTATAACAAGCCTTTAGTAGGTATAATTAATTTAAATCTCTTCAAAATATGAACAGCATTTAGTCAGACATGTAAACCTGCCAATAATACAGAGAAAACAGGTGGAAATATTGCACCTCGGAATTCTAAAAATAATCAGTCCCACCCATAAAAATACAAATCACTGTCTTGGATAATCAGACATCAAGCAGTGTAATTAAGTATCTGGTTTTAACTCAAAATGTGACACGTCAGATTCTAGATATCACTAATATATATGGAGTCCACTCTTAGAATAATATTGGATTGGAAATGTGGGGGGGTAAACTTAAGGAGAAAATCCAGTCTGACAAGTTAAAGGATGCCCAACGGAGCTACTTTTTATCTCTAGAATATCTTCTAATTCAGAATCACAGTAACTTATTTATTTATTTTTAACATCTTTATTGGAGTATAATTGCTTTACAATGGTGTGTTACTTTCTGCTTTACAACAAAATAAATCAGTTATATATATACATATGTTCCCATATCTCTTCCCTCTTGCGTCTCCCTCCCTCCCACCCTCCTATCCCACTCCTCCAGGCAATCACAAAGCCCAGAGCTGATCTCCCTGTGCTATGCGGCTACTTCCCACTAGCTATCTACCTTACGTTTGGTAGTGTATATATGTCCATGACTCTCTCGTGCTTTGTCACAGCTTACCCTTCCCCCTCACCATATCCTTAAGTCCATTCTCTAGTAGGTCTGTGTCTTTATTCCTGTCTTATCCCTAGGTTCTTCATGACATTTTTTTTTCTTAAATCCCATATATATGTGTTAGCATATGGTATTTGTCTCTCTCTTTCTGACTTACTTCACTCTGTATGACAGACTCTAGGTCTATCCACCTCATTACAAATAGCTCAATTTCGTTTCCTTTTATGGCTGAGTAATATTCCATCGTATATATGTGCCACAGCTTCTTTATCCATTCATCCGATGATGGACACTTAGGTTGTATCCATCTCCGGGCTATTGTAAATAGAGCTGCAATGAACATTTTGATACATGACTCTTTTTGAATTATGGTTTTTTCAGGGTATATGCCCAGTAGTGGGATTGCTGGGTCATATGGCAGTTCTATTTGTAGTTTTTTAAGGAATCTCCATACTGTTCTCCATAGTGGCTGTATCAATTTACATTCCCACCAACAGTGCAAGAGGGTTCCCTTTTCCCCACACCCTCTCCAGCATTTATTGTTTCTAGATTTTTTGATGATGGCCATTCTGACTGGTGTGACATGATATCTCATTGTAGTTTTGATTTGCATTTCTCTAATGATTAGTGATGTTGAGCATTCTTTCATGTGTTTGTTGGCAGACTGTATATCTTCTTTGGAGAAATGTCTATTTAGGTCTTCTGTCCATTTTTGGATTGGGTTGTATATTTTTTTGTTATTGAGCTGCTTATAAATTTTGGAGATTAATCCTTTGTCAGTTGCTTCATTTGCAAATATTTTCTCCCATTCTAAGGGTTGTCTTTTGGTTTTGTTTATGGTTTCCTTTGCTGTGCAAAAGCTTTGAAGTTTCATTAGGTCCCATTTGTTTATTTTTGTTTTTATTTCCATTTATCTAGGAGGTGGGTCAAAAAGGATCTTGCTGTGATTTATGTCATAGAGTGTTCTGCCATTGTTTTCCTCTAAGAGTTTGATAGCTTCTGGCCTTACATTTAGGTTTTTAACCCATTTTTAGCTTATTTTTGTGTATGGTGTTAGGGAGTGATTTAATTTCATACTTTTACATGTACCTGTCCAGTTCTCCCAGCACCACTTTTTGAAGAGGCTGTCCTTTCTTCACTGTACATTCCTGCCTCCTTTATCAAAGATAATGTGACCATATGTGCATGGGTTTATCTCTGGGCTTTCTATCCTGTTCCATTGATCTATCTTTCTGTTTTTGTGCCAGTACCATACTGTCTTGATTACTGTACTTTGTAGTATAGTCTGAAGTCAGGGAGCCTGATTACTTCAGCTCTGTTTTTCGTTTTCAAGATTGCTTTAGCTATTTGGGGTCTTTTGTGTTTCTATACAAATTGTGAAATTTTTTGTTCTAGTTCTGTGAAAAATGCCCAAGCATCACTGTAATTTAACAGAGGTGTTCAGAGGGGGAGGCAGTCAGGGGAAAGTGGAAAAATGGCTGTATTGAGCAGGAAAGAATGATCTTATAGACCACGGTGGATTTCTTCTTCTGTAATTTGAAGGGACTTAAGACACAATAACTCAAGATATGCTACTTTCAATTCATTTCACTCTAACAATCATTTAATGAGAACTGACTCTAAGGTAGATATTGTTGTCCCTGCTATGTGAAAGGAATAAGACAAAGACAAGTAAGGCAATAGGATGTTCTCTGAAAAACCTAATGAGTTATTGGGGTTGTACACTGTTGATACATATATGGCATATAAGAATAAGAAAATATAGTGTTTGACAAAATAGGTTTATATTCTAGAGGATTTAGAGGAAAAAGAGTCACAATCTCTTAAGAGGATCAAGAAAAGTTTCAATAAAGGAAAGTGGCCCAAAAATACTAGAGCAATTGTGACAGCCATCACTACATGGAGGAGATATTCCATGTAGAGGGATTAGTATTAAAAAAATCCTTTAATTATTGCCTCTATAGGAACTGATCCAATGCACATGGGGCATTCATCTTTGCACATCGGGGATTTTGCCATGTTGTCCATATCTGAGGTAGATGGTGAGCTGACCTACACCAATCACATTCTTTCTTCTCATATTATAGTATTTTTATGTGAGACAGACAGATACTGAGAGCTGCAGGTAACCAAGTCAATGTTAGTAGTCTAGGGGGTGACAAAGACACTCTCCTTGACCCAACTCTAGTCAGGCTCCTCTAAACCCTCAAGGTCCAAACCTTGGGCTCTGCCCTGGCCAGTTTAGTTCAGTTTTAGTAAGAATTCTGCTGAATCTCCTTAGCAGAAATTACCCAACCTTGATATCTAATTAAATTCCTTTTCTACCTCCCTGAATAGCTTATCACCCTGGCCTGCCTTCAGCAAGAATTCTGTTGAATCGGTCTAACAAGAATTCCCTTAGCCATGATGTTCCTCCTAATAATTTCTATCCACTGACCTCCACCCTGCTCCTTGGCTATAAATCTCCACTTGTCCTTATATTCAGAGTTGAGCCTGATCTATCTCCCTTACTGCAAAACCACACTGCAGTCATCCCCCTGAATAAAACCTGCCTTACCATATTTTACGAGGTAATGATTAAATTTTTTAACATGAGTAGTTTTTCATTAACTAGAGAAGTATTGTAAATTTCTGGTACTGAATCTGAAGAGCTGAACTGGTTCCCAAACTTTATGAGATTTGTTTTATTTGTATTCATTTTTGTTTTATGCTGTGTTACTGTTATACTTCCTTAGATACCTGAGATAGTCCTTTTGTACTTAAATTAGTTCCAATTTGTATCTAAAATAGAAAACAGATGTTAACTTACCTTTGGCAATATTCAAAAAAGAGTTTTGTTTTAAAAGATCACAAGATACATTTTTGTGGCTCAAATGTATGTCGGGGACATTTTGACAAAGACTTTTATTACAACATTAAAGAGTTGATGCTTCCTTCAGCAAGACATGAAAAAGCCAGTGAAGACTTTCAAGTAGGATAATGGTATGCCTGAAACTGAACTTTAGGGAAGGTAATTTGCAGTGTGGTTTAGTCAAATAGCAAACTACAAGTTAGAAGACTGGCTATGAGTCTATGTCATTGGTTCATGTAGCTAAGGTTTACAGGGAAGTTACACGTATTTCAGCAGAATTTGCAGAACAAAACACTAGGGAACACTTCACATCATATTCTATGTGAATGGTACCCGTAAAACTGTGCAATACACAACTTCCTCAACTATGTGTGACAGTTCATAGAATATGAAATAGAGTGGTAGTGATGATATTTAAAGGAGAGAAAAGATATGAAAGATTTTACCAAGATAAGATTTGAAGGTTTTGGAAACATTTAGAAATAGTTAATGAAGTACTGGGAAGAGGTAAAGTTACATCCAAAATTTAAATCCAAGTAACTTGGAGAATGATGGCAACATTTGTACAAAAGCAGAAGGCAGAAAGAAAAGGTCAGTCAGGAATTGGGAGTGCAAAATAAAATTTAGGACGATGTTGTTATTTATATAAATGAGTCTGAGATGACTGCATGATATCCTAGTGGAGATAACCAACAGAAATTTTAGATTTGAAAGTAATTGAAATGAAGATAATACTTGTAGCCATATAAATTGGTGAGATTACAATAAACAAGAGAAAAGTGGTAAAAGAGCAAAAGCAAAATTTTTATATAATGCTTAAGTTCAGATCTTAAATAAACTATCTGGAAAAGGAAATAAAGAAATGGAATAGGTAGAAGAACACAGAATTCAAAGGATGAGTTTCCATATGACAAACAGGGTGAAGAATGTCAAATTATATAGAAAGATCAGGAAGGGAGAAGATTCAATGACAGCATTTGAATTAAATGATTGAGAAGGCATTGCTTAGAGTTATCATCAAGATATTTGTGGTCAAAAGTAGGAAAAAGAATATAGAAACGTGTAAAGATTGTTGATAGAAAGATACTGGTTTTTAGTTAAATGTTTGTAGAGAGGTAAGCAAATGTATGAGAGTAGAAAGATAATATAATGAAATTAAAGATTCAAGAGTAAGAGAAATTGATGGAGCAAGGTGTCTCATAGGAGATGGAAAGGGGGAGAAGATCAAAGCCAAGAAAGAGATTGGATTTAGTTGACGAGAGAGCTGAATACCATCATGACAGAAGTACGAGTGAAGAGAAATCATAAAAATACAGTGACATTGTATAACAGAATGCATAAAAGTTGAGAAAGTGCACATAGAATTCAGATACCTCTTGATTTTCTCAATGAACTAAAAGAAAACAACTGCTGAAATTGAAGGGTTAATGGTAATATGAGAGGGCAAACTTGGAACACTCACAGGGGCAAATTATATTATCTTTTTATTATCACAAAGATAGCTGAGGGTGATTCATTGCAAACTTTCTCATTTGCTCCCAGGACTTCAGTACACAGAGATTTGGAAAATAAGTATACATTTTAAATTCTAATTATTTCTCCTTTTGCTTCTGCTTCTAAAAATTATCAAGCTCTCTTTCTCAGCAAGGTGTACCAGTTGTGTCTTTTATTCCATTTATTTCTCCAACTCTGAGATCCAGATTCAAAAATAAATTTTTTTGCATTGTGAAACTCTCTATACTACAAGCAGAGATTTTGAATATTTGAAAACAATATTTATTTATCTTACTGCTTCCTAAAATAATAATGTCAGCAATAATAATAATTACTAAAATGTACTGAGCACTTACTATCTTCTGGAAATTAGCCAAATCATTTTACTTCTAACCATCATATAAGCTTCATAAAATCCTATGAGCTAGATGCTATGATTCTTCCCATTTTACATGTGGGGCAATTGCAGTGCAGAGTGATCTGCCCAAGATTCCACAGAAATGAGTGGTGACCAGGATGCAAACCTATAAATTATGAATCCAGAACTCATATTCTTAACTATTTTTTCTTCTTTCCTTCATCCTCAACTTCTTGAAAAAAAAAAGTTCTACTTTCACTGCTTCCATTTACTTTCTACACAATAACTTAACCTACTGTTTCTCAAGGTAGGGTCCATAAACTGTTCTCAACAGAATCCCCTGGGGCACTTACTGAAAATGTAGATCCCTGGATCCCCTCTACACAGGGTGATTGAGGATCTAGCAACTTTACTTTAATATGTTTACCAAGTGACTCTTAGATGCTTTTAAGTTTGAGAACATCTCACTTCAACACTTGCAATTTGGTTTTGCTACCAATTCTAATCTTCTATAATATATGCTTGAACAAGTGAACTCTTTTTTAATTACTTCTGAGAAACAGTCTTAGGTTCCCCCAAACTCCTTAATATTTCATTCAATTGCTCAAGCTTGGCCTCTGCCTCACTTCCTAGCATCATAATTTCTTGCTGCTGCTTCTCTCACTCTGCGTTCTGTGTTTTA
The DNA here is from genome assembly GCF_963924675.1 of Phocoena phocoena. Taxonomy (NCBI): domain Eukaryota; kingdom Metazoa; phylum Chordata; class Mammalia; order Artiodactyla; family Phocoenidae; genus Phocoena; species Phocoena phocoena. Next base: position 29,284,085 of record NC_089226.1, read on the forward strand.
AAGTCTAAACACAGCAAACTACTTGCCCCCCCTGCCCCCCAGTACGTGATTTTGCTTGTTTCACAAACTCTATTCAAACAACTTCTTTTTCTTTCCTTACCTTTCTCTCATTCCTCAAGGTCCAGCTCAAATATTGTGTATATTCACAGTATATAGACATCCCACATCCTCTGTGAGGTCAGTTTATCCTCCATGATACTAAATCACTATTTTATGTCACTAACATAGTTGTACTCTATGAAAGTTAGTTGTATTTACATATAAATACTTAACATAGACATATAACATACTCTATGACAGTTAGTTGTCTTATTTTATAAGACTGTGAGCTGCTTGAGGACAGAAAAATGCACATTTCTAGTACAGTCTAGTAGACAAGAGGAATTGGGGTAATGAGTGGGTAATAGGACCAATTCAGCATCACTTGAGACATGCCATTCGGATCCTGACCTCTCCTAAGGCAGAGATAGCTAGAGGACTGTTGTGATGGTCTGTGAAAAAGACAAGACTGGAAATCTGTTGACTCAAAGGGAACAGAGAATTTAGAACCCAAAATGCACCTTTATCACAAAGTCTCAAAACTGGTCTATTTAATGGAGGTCTGCATATTAATCTGAGCAAAACCCTTCATATCTAAAGAAGTAAAATGAAGAAACTGAATGAAGGAATCTATCAACTGTCAAACATAAAATTAAATGTACTTGACATTTTCCAACTTGGTATGAATATCTGTGTGACATTTTCAGAACTATTCCAAAATGGGCATAGAAGGATGAAGCTATATGTGTCCAATGAACTGAAGAGAGATTTTTAAAGAAAAATTATGCAGTCATTTTCCATTACAGTCAGGCACTTTAGAATAATGAAAACTTTCACTAAACCAGAAACATATGAATTATAATCACAGTGTCTGTAGTAATTTCATTTTTGCTACTGATACAATTCTTGGGTTTGAGTTAGTATAAAACAAACCCTTAGAATGAATTAGGAAGCAGCAGTTTGGGGTGTGTGTGTGTGTGTGTGTGTGTGTGTGTGTGTGTGTGTGTATGTGTGTGTGTAGAAAACTTACAAATACAGTTAACCATGATGTCTTTTCCCCTTCAAATCCTGTGGGGAGAGAATATAATACATTGATCTGGTCAAGAAAATCAACAAATTCTTATAAGATGATAGGTCATGTTAAATACCCAGGCCATGGATTTGGGATAATGTGCATCTTTGTAATTATCTACAGTTCATTTATTTATTTATTTATTTATTTTTAGTTTTTAATATCTTTATGGGAGTATAATCGCCTTACAATGTTCTGTTAGCCTCTGCTGTATAACAAAGTGAATCAGCTATACATATACATATATCCCCATATCTCCTTCTTCCTGGACCTCTCTCCCACCCTCCCTATCCCACCCCTCTAGGTGATCACAAAGCACCGAGCTGATCTCCCTGTGCTATGCAGCTGCTTTCCCCTAGCTATCTATTTTACATTGGTAATGTATATATGTCAATGTTACACCTTCACTTCATCCCAGTTTAGCCTTCCACCCCCCCACTGCTCCATGTCCTCAGGTCCCTTCGCTACCTCTGAATCTTTATTCCTGTCTGTCCCTAGTTTCTTCAGAACCATTATTTTTTTAAGATTCCATATGTATGTGTTAGCATACAGTATTTGTTTTCTCCTTCTGACTTACTTCACTCTATATGACAGAATCTAGGTCCATCCACCTCAGTACAAATAACTCAGTTTCGTTTCTTTTTATGGCCAAGTAATATTCCATTTTACATATGTGCCACATCTTCTTTATCCATTCATCTGTTGATGGACACTTAGGTTGCTTCCATGTCCTGGCTATTGTAAATAGAGCTGTGAAGAATATTGTGGTACATGACTCTTTTTGAACTATGGTTTTCTCAGGGTGTATGCCCAGTAGTGGGATTGCTGGGTCATATGGTAGTTCTATTTTTAGTTTTTTAAGGAACCTCCACAGTGTTCTCCATAGTGGCTGTATCAATTTACATTCCCACCAACAGTGCAAGAGGGTTTCTCCACACCCTCTCCAGAATTTATTATTTGTAAATTTTTGATGATGGCCATTCAGACTGGTGTGAGCTGATACCTCTTTGTGGTTTTGATTTGCATTTCTCTAATGATTAGTGATGTTGAGCATCCTTTCATATTTTGTTGCCAATCTGTATATCTTCTTTGGAGAAATGTCTATTTAGGTCTTGTGTCCATTTTTGGATTGGTTATCTTTTTTTTTTTTTTAATTGAGCTGTATAAGCTGGTTGTATACTTTGGAGATTAATCCTTTGTCAGTTTCTTCACTTGCAAATATTATCTCCCATTCTAACAATTGTCTTTTCACTTGTTTATAGTCTCCTTTGCTGTGCAGAAGCTTTTAAGTTTCATTAGGTCCCATCTGTTTAATTTTGTTTTTATTTCCATTTCTCTAGGAGGTAGGTCAAAAAGGATCTTGCTGTGGTTTATGTCATAGAGTGTCCTGCCTATGTTCTCCTCTAAGAGTTTTATAGTGTCTGGCTTTACATTTAGGATTTTAATCCATTTTGAGTTTACTTTTGTGTATGGTATTAGGAACTGTTCTAATTTCATTCTTTTACATGTAGCTGTCCAGTTTTCCCAGCACCACTTATTGAAAAGGCTCTCTTTTCTTCATTGTACATTCTTGCCTCCTTTATCAAAAATAAGGTAACCATATGTGAGTGGTTTTATTTTCAGACTTTCTATCTTGTTCCATTGATCTATATTTCTGTTTTTGTGCCAGTACCATACTCTGATTACTGTAGCTTTGTACTATAGTCTGAAGTGAGAGATCCTGATTCCTCCAGCTCCATTTTTCTTTCTCAAGATCACTTTGGCTATTCAGAGTCTTTTGTGTCTCCACACAAATTGTGAAATTTTTTGTTCTAGTTCTGTAAAAATGCCATTGGTAGTTTTATCAGGATTGCATTGAATCTGTAGGTTGCTTTGGGTAGTAGAGTCATTTTCCCAATATTGATTCTTCCAATCCAAGAACACGGTGTATCTCTCCATTGTTTTGTGTTATCTTTGATTTCTTTCATCAGTGTCTTATAGTTTTCTGAGTACAGGTCTTTTACCTCCTTAGGTAGGTTTATTCCTAGGTATTTTATTCTTTTTGTTGCAGTGGTAAATGGGAGTGTTTCCTTAATTTCTCTTTCAAATTTTTGATCATTAGAGTATAGGAATGCAAGAGATTCCTGTACATTAATTTTGTACCCTGCTACTTTACCAAATTCATTGATTAGCTCTAGTAGTTTTCTGGTAGCATCATTAGGATTCTCTACTTATAATATCATATCAACTGCATCGACAGTTTTATGTCTTCTTTCCCAATTTGCATTCCTTTAATTCCTTTTTCTTCTCTGATTGCTGTGGATAAAACTCCCAAAACTATGTTGAATAATAGCAGTGAGAGTGTGCAACCTTGTCAAGTTCCTGATTTTAGAGGAAATGGTCTGAGTTTTTCACCACTGAGAAATATGTTGACTGTGGGTTTGTCATATATGGCCTTTATTGTGTTGAGGTAGGTTCCCTCTATGCCCACTTTCTGGAGTTTTTTTTATCCTAAATGGGTGTTGAATTTTGTTGAAAGCATTCCTGCATCTATTGAGATTATCATATGGTTTTTATCCTTCAGTTAATATGGTGTATCACGTTGATTGATTTGTGTATATTGAAGAATCCTTGCATTACTGAGATAAACCTCACTTGATCATGGTGTATGATCCTTTTAATGTGTTGTTGGATTCTGTTTGATAGTATTTTGTTTAGGATTTTTGCATATATGTTTATCAGTGATATTTGTCAGTAGTTTTCTTTTTTTGTCTGGTTTTGGTATCAGGGTGATGGTGGCCTCATAGAATAAGTTTGGAAGTGTTCCGCCCTCTGCTATATTTTGGAAGATTTAAGAATGATAGGTCTTAGCTCTTTGGTAAATGTTTGTTAGAATTTGCCTTTGAAGCCATCTTGTCCTGGGATTTTGTTTGTTGGAAGATTTTTAATCACAATTTCAATTTCAGTGTTCTGATTGATCTGTTTATATTTTTTATTTCTTCCTGGTTCAGTCTTGGAAGTTTGTAGTTTTCTAAGAATTTGTCCATTAATTCCAGGTTGTCCATTTTATTGGCTTACAGTTACTTGTAGTAATCCCTCATGATCCTTTGTATTTCTGTGGTGCCAGTTGTTACTTCTTTTTCATTTCTAATTCTTTTGATTTGAGCCTTCTCCTTTTTTATCTCGATGAGTCTGGCTAATGGCTTATCAATTTTGTTTATCTTCTCAAACAACCACCTTTTAGCTTTATTAATGTTTGCTACTGTTTTCTTTATTTCTTTTTCATTTATTTCTCATCTGATCTTTATGATTTCTTTCCTTCTGCTAACTTTGGGGTTTTCTTTTTCTTCTCTCCCTAATTGCTTTAGGTGTAAGTTTAGGTTGTTTATTTGAGACTTTCCTTGTTTCTTGAGGTTGGATTGTATTGCTATACTCTTCTCTCTTAGAACAGCTTTTGCTGCATCCCATAGGTCTTGGGTCATTGTGTTTTCATTGTCATTTGGTTCTAGGTATTTTCTGATTTTCTCTTTGGTTTACTTTCCCTGATTTGTTCTCTTGGTTATTTAGTAACATAATATTTAGCCTCCATGTGTTTGTATTTCTTACAGTTTTTTTCCTGTAATTGGTATCTAGTCTCATATTGTTGGGGTTAGAAAAGACACTTGATATGATTTCAATTTTCTTAAACTTACTGAGGCTTGGTTTGTGACCCAAGATATGATCTATCTTGGAGAATGTTCCATGAGCACTTGAGAAGAAAGTGTATTCTGTTGTTTTGGATGGAATGTCCTATAAATATCAATTAAGTCTCTCTGGTCTAATGTGTTATTTAAAGCTTGTGTTTCCTTATTTATTTTCATTTTGGATTATCTGTCCATTAGTGAAAGTGAGGTGTTAAAATCCTGTACTATTATTGTGTTACTGATGATTTCCCCTTTTATGGCTGTTAGCATTTGCTTTATGTATTGAGGTGCTCCTATGTTGGGTGCATAAATGTTTACTATTGCTATATCTTCTTCTTGGATTGATCCCTTGAACATTATGTAGTGTCTTTCTTTATCTCTTGTAATAGTCTTTATTTTAAAGTCTATTTTGTCTGATATGAGAATTGCTACTCCAGTCTTCCTTTGATTTCCATTTGCATGGAATATCTTTTTCCCTCCCCTCACTTTCAGTCTGTATGTGTCCCTAGGTCTGAAGTGGGTCTCTTGTAGACAGCATATATATGGGTCTTGTTTTTGTATCCATTCAGCCAGTCTATCTTTTGGTTGGAGCATTTAATCCATTTATATTTAATGTAATTATCTATATGTATGTTCCTATTACCATCTTCTTAATTGTCTGCGGTTTGTAATTATAGGTCTTTTCCTTGTCTTGTGTTTCCTACTTAGAAAAGTTCCTTTAGCATTTGTTGTAAAGTTGGTTTGGTGGTGCTGAATTCTCTTAACCTTTGCTTTTTGTAAAGGTTTTAATTTCTCCATTGAATCTGAATGAGATCCTTGCTGGGTAGAGTAATCTTGGTTGTAGGTTTTTCCCTTTTTCCCTTTAAATATATCCTGTCACTTCCTTTGGGCTTGCAGAGTTTCTGCTGAAAGATCAGCTGTTAACCTTATGGGGTTTCCCTCATATATTATTTGTTTCTTTTCCCTTGCTGCTTTTAATATTTTTTCTTTGTATTTAATTTTTGATAGTTTGATTAATATGTTTCTTGGCATGTTTCTCCTTGGATTTATCCTGTATTGGACACTCTGCACTTCCTTTACTTGATTGCCTATTTCCTTAACCATGTTAGGGAAGTTTTCAACTATGATGTCTTCAAATGTTTTCTGTGTCTTTTACTTTTTCTCTTCTTCTGGGACCCATATAATTCAAATGTTGGTGTGTTTAAGGTTGTCCCTGAAGTCTCTGAGTCTGTCCTCAATTCTTTTCATTCTCTTTCTCTATTTGCTCTGCAGCAGTTATTTCCACTATTTTAACTTCCTGGTCAGTTATGCCTTCTTCTGCCTCAGTTATTCTGCTATTGATTCCTTCTAGAGTATTTTTAATTTCACTTATTGTATTGTCCATCATTGTTTGTTTGCTCTTTAGTCCTTCTAGTTCCTTGTTAAATGTTTCTCGTATTTTCTCCATTCTATTTCAGAGATTTTGGATCATCTTTACTATCATTACTCTGAATTCTTTTTCAGCTAGACTGCCTGTTTCCTCTTCATTTGTTTGGTCTGATGGGTTTTTACCTTGCTCCTTCATCTGCTGTATATTTCTCTGGGTTCTCATTTTGCTTAACTTAGTGTGTTTGGGGTCTCCTTTTCGCAGGCTGCAAGTTCGTAGTTCCCATTATTTTGGTGTCTACCCCCAGTGGGTGTGGCTTGTTCAATGACTTGTGTAGGTTTCCTGGTAGAAGGGACTGTTTCCTGTGTTCTAGTAGGTGGGCTGTTTATTTTCCTTTTGGTGGGCAAGGCCGCATCAGGTGGTGTGTTTTTCAATGTTTGTGATCTTAGTATGATTTTAGGCTGCCTCTCTGCTAATGGGTGGGATTGTGTTCCTGTCTTGTTAGTTGTTTGGCATGGGGTGTCCAGCACTGTAGCTTGCTGGCTGTTGGGTGGAGCTGGGTCTCAGTGTTGAGACAAAGATCTCTGGACGAACCCTTGCCAACTGATATTTCATGGAGTCAGGAGGTTTCTAGTGGTCCAATGTCCTGGACTCAGCCCTCCCACCTTGAAGGATTAAGCCCAACACCCATCCAGACACACCAAGACCCTGCCAACCACACTGCTCAGAAGAAAAGGAAGAGAAAAACAAAACAAAACAAAACAAAACAAAGAAATGAACAGACAGAACCCTAGGACAAATGGTCAAAGCAAATCTATACAGAAAAAAATCATACAAAGAAGCATACACATACACACTCACAAAAAGAGAAAAAGGAAAAAAAAAAAAAATATATATATATATGTATAAAAGGAAGAGAGCAACCAAACCAAGAAACTAATCCACCAATGATAACAAGCATTAAATACTATAAGATAAACATAAAACCGGAAATAAATTAGATGCAGAGGGAAAACTGCAAGTCTACAGTTGCTCCCAAAGTCCACCACCTCAATTCTGGGAACATTTATCATCTATTAAGTTATTCTTCAGATGCAGGGTTTATCAAGTTGATTGTGGGGATTTAATCTGCTGCATCTAGTCTGCACAGAGAAATTACCCTTTCTCTTCTTTGTTCCCACAACTCCTAGGGTTCAGCTTTGGTTTTGGTCCCACTTCTTCATGTAGGCTGCTCTCAGGTGTCTGTTTCGCGCCCAGACAGGAGGGGTTTAAAGCAGCAGCTGATTAGGTGACTCTTGCTCACTAAGGTCATGGAGAGAGAGGGGTACGGTAGTCAAACTGGAATGCAGGGCGAGCCTGAGGCATCAGAGGCTGGCATGATTTTGCAACAGGCTGAGGCATGCTGTGTGTTCTCCCGGGGAAGTTGTCCCTGGATCTCAGAACCCTGGCAGTGGCATGCTGCACAGGCTCCTGGGAGGGCGTAAATAGTGACCTGCAGTTGCACACAGGATTTTTGGTGGCAGCGGCAGAAGACTTAGCATTTCATGCCTGTCTCTGGTGTGCCAGCTGATAGCTGCAGCTCATGCCTGTCTCTGGCACTTGCTTAGATGGAGCTCTGCCTTCTGTGGGCACACTGGGAAGAAATCCCCTCTTCTCATGAACCCTGAAACAAAGGTCTCTTGCCTCTCCGGCAGGTCAGACATTTTCCTGGACTCCATTCTTGCTAGCTGTGGCGCACTGGCCCCCTCAGGCTGTCTTCACACAGCCAACCCCAGTCCTCTCCCTGGGATCTGAACTCCAAAGCCTGAGTCTCAGCCCCCACCCGCCCTGGCGGGTGAGCAGACAAATTTCTCAGGCTGCTGAGTGCTGGTTGGCACCAATCCTCTGTGTGGGAATCTCTCCACTTTGCCCCCTGCACCTCTGTTTCTGTGCTCTCCTTTGTGGCTCTGAAGCTTCCCCCCCATAAACCCCCTCATCTCCACCAGTGAAGGGTCTTCCTATTGTGTGGAAACATTTCCTCCTTCACAGCTCCCTCCCACAGGTGCAGGTCCCATCCTTTTCTTTTGTCTCTGTTTTTTCTTTTTTCTTTTGCCCTACCCAGGTACGTGGGGATTTTTTTGCCTTTTGGGATGTCTGAGGTCTTCTGCCAGTGTTCAGTAAGTGTTCTGTAGGAGGTGTTCCACATGTAGATGTATTTTTTATGTATTTATGGGGAGAAAGATGATCTCCACTTCTTACTCCTCTACCATCTTGAAGGCCTCTTACAGTTCATATTAAGACCCATATTTAATAACTGATTTGAAGATATTTTTATCTTTCTTTAAGATAAAAATATTATTTTCTTCTTTAAGCAAAACCTCTTTTAAATCCTAATCTTCATAATCATGTAAGATGCTTTCCTTTCTGTTACTGTACCAACTTTTGCTTTTTAATCCTACAATATATGGATTTTGATGCCTTTATCATTGCCAAATCAGGAAAATGCATACATTTTTGGCCTTAAAAGAAACAAAAAAATCAAAGTAAGTCAAAAGGAAATCTGAGAGTCTTAGCTTTTCTTTTCCCACTCCTAACCTTGGGAGTTTGTATCCATTCTTTAATAGATAGTCAACAATAAATTTGTTTATAATGATTAAAGGAAAACAAAAGAACCATAAGAAAAAATTATGAAATAAGAGTAAGTTTGAAAAATAAACAAGTAGAATTTTAGAAATAAAAATATATAGTCAGTGAAATTAAAAATGCAATAGATGCATTAAATTGTTAGACACAGCTAATCTTTTATTTCTAGCTAAACTTTAAAATGTCCTCTTAAATGTTATTGTTCATTTCTGAGATTACTTTTTAAAAATCATATTAAGGGCTTCCCTGGTGGCGCAGTGGTTGAGAGTCTGCCTGCTGATGCAAGGGACACAGGTTCATGCCCCGGTCTGGGAAGATCCCACATGCCGCGGAGCGGCCGGGCCCGTGAGCCATGGCTGCTGAGCCTGCGCGTCTGGAGCCTGTGCTCCACAACGGGAGAGACCACAACAGGGAGAGGCCTGCGTAACGCAAAAAAAAAAAAGTCATTCATGACCACCAAAACGAGGCAGTCCTCTGGTATAAGTTTTAGTTCATTCATTTGTTCATTAATTTCTTCAATAAAGAGTTACTATAAGAGCAGTATATCAAAATGGTTAAGAGCACAAAAACTGAAGCTACAAGCTTGTAGAATTTTAACTTCTCTTTACCTCAGTTTCTCCATCTGTAAAGTGGGAAATATTGTGAAGCTCACCTCAAAGACATTTAGGGGGTTAATAAATGAATCTGAATATAAAAGTGCCCAATAAACAGTATGGGACATGTTAGCTTTTTAATGTTCTTACTATTTGCCTGATAAAGTATAAGGCACTCAGATGTGACGGAGAACAAAAAAAGGCTAGGTTCCTGATCTTATGGAACTTTTAATCAAAAGGAAGAAAAGAGATTTTTTAAAAAGTATAAATAATGGTTTACTGCTATGAAAGAAAACTACAGGCCACATGAAGTCTATGATGGGGTTATCCAATATAAGCAAAGGCTTTTCTGAGAAAGTGACATTTATCCTGAGATGTGAAGGTTGAATAGAATTCAGTCAAGTAGAAGAGGTAGGAAATGGTTACAAAAGAGAGGAACAGCTTAAGGAGTTCCTCTACTCTGTCTCTCACAGTACTTGTGATGCTTTATTCTCATTAGTTGTGTGGTGCCTTCACCCCTGTCCCCTTTTCCAAAAAAACTTGAATATATAACTCAACAATTATAGGACTCTTGCTGTTTTCTTCTATTCTTAATTCTTATTAAATGTATTATAATCCATCAACTGATCAACTAGGTATCAAAATCTGTAATCAAACAGCTAATTAAATAAGTATTTAGAAGGAGAACTGTCTGTGAAAGAGGATGGAGATATACTTTTATATACTTTTCACGTAAATTATAATATATGTGCTTTAAATTGGGCATATTACCAACTCAAAGCTGCACTGATGTACCTCTAACAGCTCCATTTATTATAGCAGCATAGATCTCTCCCAGAAGGCATTTCAATTATCTGCTGCAGGCTGATATTATCTTCTTTCTGACCAAACTAGCATATGACTTTATTTATTTATAGATAACTATCCAGGCTGGGAAATATGTCAGCAATTTTCATTATCAGCCAAAGAAAAATTATCAGCAAAGTCTAAATTCTAAATTGAACCAGCTAAGAAAAGATTCCAATTGTTTTCTTTGTCCCCAAAGAAATGAACCTCATTCAGCTAAGATACTGAATAAAAGGGTGGGATACAATTTATTTCACGGTGTATTAGTAAATAATAGCAGGGTTCTATTTCTGTTCCTTGGAGGCTGTGTGGGCTTATTTACACTCATCCTTGAAAAATGAAAAGTGTCCTTGAGAAGGAGTATGCAATTCCTGGATCCAAAACATTTGGCCCTGCAGTCCCCACCCCTCACTAACATTGTTTCTCCCAGTGAGTATAGTCATGTTCCTGGCTTTCTGGTTGTTAGAAGCCTAGCTCCTATGTAGTAAAACTTGTTGGGATACAAAAAAATGGTATTGATGGACCTAGTGACAGGGCAGGAATAAAGACGAAGACATAGAGAATGGACTTGAGGACACGGTGGGGAGGGGGAACTGGGACGAAGTGAGAGTAGCATTGACATATATACACTACTGAATGTAAAATAGTTAGCTAGTGGGAAGCAGCAGCTTAGCACAGGTGGATCAGCTCAGTGCTTTGCGATGACCTAGAGATGTGGGATAGGGAGGGTGGGAGGGATGATCAAGAGAGAGGGGATATGGGGATATATGCACACATGTGACTGATTCACTTTGTTGTACAACAGAAACTAACACAGTATTGTGAAGCAATTATACTCCAATAAAGATCTATTTAAAAAAAAAAAAGAAAACTGGTTGGGAAACTGGGACAAAAATCCTACCACCAGCATTCATTAAAATCTGTTCCACAGCAGATAGGTTGAATAATCATTTGAAGCTGAAGAGACATGATGGTTTGCTTTTACATTAGAGGAAATAAAGAAGGGTAGGATGCAGATATTAAGAAACTACTGTTTCATTTTATAAAGCAAATCTGTGGATGTGATTAGATTGCTACTAAGAAGAAAATCAATATTTTCTGGAAGATTCCTAAGTTCTTTGTCAAGACTAAAATTCTGAGTTTCTGCGCTAAAGTGTAGATGCTTGTTTAAGCACTGAAGTTTCCATCTGTTCTATCTTGATTTAAAGATGCAGTTTTTAAAAATAAAACCACAAGGCAATGTGCATTGGAAGTACAAAATCTCTCTACTTATCACCCAAGTAAAACATGAATTAAAACAATAAGCCTGGGGCTTCCCTGGTGGCGCAGTGGTTGAGAGTCCGCCTGCCGATGCAGGGGAAATGGATTCATGCACCGGTCCTGGAAGATCCCACATGCCGCGGAGCGGCTGTGCCCATGAGCCATGGCCGCTGAGCCTGCGCGTCCGTGGGCCTGTTCTCCGCAATAGGAGAGGCCACAACATTGAGAGGCCTGCGTAAAAAGCCTGGAATGTTAATATTTTTATACAATGCCAGTGTCACTTTATTTGAGAAAGTTTTATTTGAAGTGTGCCTAACAGTTTCAAAACAATTATGTGGCCCAAAATTATTCATAGAGTTGACTCTGATCTCAGATAATAGTATCTAGGAAGACACATGAAAAGCAAATTAACTTGCACAGGCATGTTTGCAGTCAGATATTCTCTCTCAAATAATAGGGTAAACAAAAGAGACTTTGCTGTGGAAAACCACGTTTTCTTCAAGAATATGTATGGCATTTGATAGAATTCAATTTTGGAAGAATATGAAAGAAATAAATCCAAAGCAATTGTCAAGATCCTTCAGTTACATAAAATTACACCTTTAAAATAATTCTTTTCCATGAAAAGCAGTATATCCTTTAAAACTTATGTAGGGTTCTCTGGTAGAAGTTGATTGTTTTTTTAAATATTTCTCTAATTTTCCATGACTGCTGAGTTGCGTCTGAGGTAGTATTTTTTACACTATTTGAATTAATTTATTACTTGTTTGAATAAAAAATAAATTCATAGAATTAGCCAAGCACAAGATAAATTATCCCAGGTGTGTGTCTGTGTGAAGTGTGTGTGTGTGAAGTGTGTGTCTATATGTGTGTATGTGTGTAGCATGTATGTTTTTATCATAAGTTAATCATTGTTAAAATTTTATTTAAGAGATTAAAAAAATTATCTTTGGAGATCATGTTAAGCTTCCATTCAAATAAGCAGTCTTAACTCTAAATTTGTGCTCCTGTCATATTCTTTTCGTAATTCGGGGTCACAGATCTATTAAAAAATCTGATGAGAGACATAGACCCTCTCCATGAATACCTATAAGCAAATACAATTTTATATGTAATTACAGATACTTCATGTGTTCCCTCAATGCCATCTTTGGACTTTAGTAAGAAAATTTCTCTCGATACTTCTTTTTTCCTTTTCAAAGGGGTTCCTTTTTAATTAAGATTTTAAATCCTAGAAATTTCCTCTGGAAAAGACCTTAGAGATTATCTAATCCAGTTCCTTTAAAGCCCAGAGAGGTAAGGTGATTTCCCCAAGGATACACTGCCAGTAAGTAGCAGGGCTAGACTGGAATGCAAGTCTTCTGGCTATTTGTCCAATGCAATTTCAAATAAGGTAGGCATTCAAGTTGTAAGAATATGTTGCCAGTGCTGAGTAAATGACTAATAAAGAAAAAAAAACTAAAGCAGACTTAAAACAGCAAATATCCTGACAGCTGTTAAGAGCCATCCTTCTGAGTAAGTTATTTTCCCCTGTGGTTACACAAACACCAATATAAGTAAAGGGCCTACTTCTTGCTTTACTGCACAAATCCTGTAGGGCTAATCCAAGCACAGAGCTCCTATTAGCATCAACGGACTTTAGTTCTTGGGCCAGCTCTGTGGGGATGCTAAGCAAGACAAGATGCTGGCCAATGCTTTTGAGATGAAAACTGGAAACAAATTACTATATGACACTTAGTTGAATAATGAGAAAAACACACCCCATCCCTACACACTACTAAATTTCTCTGACAATCCCCCTTAATCTCCAGACACTTGAGTCTCATTCTTTCACAACGTTGTTTCTATCACAACCATGAAATCTGGGTTATTTCATCTCAGGGAAACTTGGATACAATTTGTTAAATGGTAATTGTGTTACCTACACTATTGATTTGGGCACTTATCCCACAAGGAGCTTAACTAGTAATGAAGCTTGCTTGAGTTGCATTGTCTGACATTACTCTTATCAGTACATTGCAGTAAAAGCTTTCCTCTTTTTTCAAAGGTAAGTACAAATATTTCTTATAAAGTTAATGTTCCTCAATCAGGGTGGTAGCTATGGGACTGCAAGTTACTTGGCCATTGTACAACAGATCAATTTCAAGCATGGGTACTTTTAAATAAAGAATGGCAGGTCAAAGACAAAGTAAGACTCTTTAATAATAAAAGAATCCTCACTCTCCTTTCAATTTAATCAAATTAGATAAGATGACAAATAAAGCATCTTTAGATATCTCCCAAAACTGTGCAAAACAATTGAAACAAGTGAAATCTAAATATCGTGTTTCTCAAATTTTAAATGGGAGAATTACCTAAGGATCTTGTTCAAAATTAGATTCTGAATCAGTGGGTCTGGGGTGGGATTGTATATTCTGTATTTCTAACATGCTTACAGGGATGGCTGACAACACTGAGTAGCAGGGTTTAAGATAGCTGTGAGCTAAGATAACCAATGATGAAAATTTGTTTTAATAAACACTAATGCTTACCAAGTACCTACTATGTGCTAGGAACTTTACCTATATTGCATTTGACACTTACAAACCTGCTGAAGAAGGTGTCATTGACCCTTTTACAGCTAACAAAGAATGGGACTCACAAAGATATACAATATGAATAAAGTAAATAATTATAAATGGTTACAACTTGGGTCTGAATTTAGCATCTTATGGCTCAAACTCTTTTCCTTTATTTGGTCATTAAACAAATATGAATAGAATACCTACACGTGCATGACTTCAAGTATAAGGAGAAGAGCAGTACACAGGACAAAGTGTCTGAACTCAAAGAGCTGATGTTATAGCAGAGAAGATAAAATTAAAGCAACAAATTCAACAATTAGTTAATTATGATTTGTTAAGACCTGTGAAAGTTCAAGATGCCCTGAAAGATTATAAAAGGGAAGACTGGTATAATCTGGGATAAAGTTAAAAAAAAAAGAAAAAGACTCTCCAAAGAAATGCATTTTGAATTGAGTTCAGAAAGATGAGTAAAAATTAATTAGGTGATTGGAGGGGGGTCAGCATGCAAGCAGCAGAACAGGCCTATCCAGGCAGATGAATAGTATGTGCAAAGCCCCAGGGAGAAAAACCAGTGCAGTTAGAGATAAAGGGCTTGAGATAGGGCTGGTGAAAAAAGGTATGGACCAGATTATGTGATGCCTTCAAGGCCATGTATACGATTTTGTTAACAATGGAGGTCTTTATCTACAAATAAAGGAAAGCCTAGGAGAGGTTTTTTGTTTTGTTTTATTTTGTTTTATTGTGGTACACGGGCCTCTCACTGTTGTAGCCTGGTCCGTTGCTGAGCACAGGCTCCAGACGCATAAGCTCAGCAGCCATGGCTCACGGGCCTAGCCGCTCCGCGGCATGTGGGTCCTTCCTGGACCAGGGCACGAACCTGTGTGCCCTGCATCAGCAGGCGGACTCTCAACCACTGCACCACCAGGGAAGCCCCCTAGGAGAGTTTTAAATAAAGACCAAGCATGATCGAGTTCATGCTTTTTAAAGAACACTGTCTTGCCAGGGTAGAGAATAAATTGGAGGAGTAAAAGCAAGTTCAGGAAGATCCATTAGGATTCCAGTTGAACTAGGCAGTAACAGTGAGATGTCAAGATGGAAAGAGAGTTTTATTTAATTAGTGATGGCCTGGATATGGCCAACATTACCTATTATAATTGTGGTGCTCCAAGGACAATGGTTCTCCAAGGACAAAGGAGGACACTGCCTAAAATTTTCAGTGTTACACCCCCTAGTGGACTCTTAATCGTCCTCTCCACCATTTTGCGATGGTTATGAAATTCCTGAGCTCACCTGGGCAACACCCAACTGGGCAATGGGACCTGTCCTACTTCCACCTTATAGAAGGAAGGTATATGTGCCTCGACCAATCAGGAGACGAAATTTTCACCTCAGACCATTCCTTTGTTTTCTGGCTATAAAAACTGATCAATAGCAGATGTTTGGGCTCTACTCTCCCAGCCTACTAGGAAGTCGGCCCGCTGTCCTGGCAGCGACTCTTCCCTCTAATAAATTCTATCTTCTTTACATTCTGCCTTGTGTCTGGAAATTCTCTTCCAACCTGCATTCAGACCACGACAATAATCATGACTACTGATATGCTTCCATTGTTTAATAATTTGCAAAGGAAAGCAGCCCTTTCAGCTGCAGTACTATAGTGTTTTCAGTTTTTGTAGATTGTTAGTATAACATTAAAAATAAAAACAAAGACAAAAAGCAACCACTCATGACTTAGAGACTGCTATAACATTAGGAGTACAAATCTTGTGATTTCTGGGAAGTCAAAGGTCACAAGAAATATATTACCATAGGTATTAGTTTCTGGTTGTTGCTGCAACAAATTACCACAAACTAAGTGGCTTAAAACAACACATATTTATTATCCTACTAAGATGGGATGGCAGGGCTGTGTCCCTTCTGAGTCTCCCTTCTGAGTCTCTAGGGGTAGAATGCATTCCTTTGCCTTTTCTAGCTTCTAGAGTCCACCTGTATTCCTTGGCTCTTGGCCCCTTTCTCATATCACTCTGGCCTCTGCTTCTATTGTCAAATCTCCCTCTCTGACTCCAACTCTCTGTTTCACGCTTATAAAGATCCTCTGATTTTATTGGGCTCACCCAGATAATCCAGGATTATCTCCCCATCTCAGAATCCTGAATTTTTTTTTTTAAGACACCAATTGTACTTGAACATTTGTTACTTTTAAAAAAAATTAATTAATTAATTTATTTATTTTTGGCTGTGTTGGTTCTTCATTTCTGTGCCAGGGCTTTCTCTAGTTGTGGTAAGTGGGGACCACTCTTCAACATGGTGTGCGGGCCTCTCACTATCGCGGCCTCTCTTGTGGAGCACAGGCTCCAGACATGCAGGCTCAGTAGTTGTGGCTCATGGACCTAGTTGCTCCACGGCATGTGGGATCTTCACAGACCAGGGCTCGAACCCGTGTCCCCTGCATTAGCAGGCAGATTCTCAACCACTGTGCCACCAGGGAAGCCCAGAATCCTGAATTTAATCACATCTGCAAAGTATCTTTTATAACATAAACATACATATTCCTGGGTTTTAGGGATTAGAACAGGGACATCTTTGGCTTGAGGGGGGAGGGATGGCATTATTCGCTCTACTACAGTAAATAGTGAATTCTCTTGTCATTTATAAGTATTATGCAAGATACAGTTTCTATAGAACTTAAAATATAAAACATGGAGAATTAGCTTCAAGTCTATACTTTATCTGAATTGTATTAACAAATGTCAATCAGTTATAAAAATGAACCAGAAAAGTCCCTAAGTGTTGTATAAGACTAAAGTGAGTAAAAATGACATATGCCTTAAAAGCATGATGGAATTCAATAAATGGTTTTGTGAAATGAGGATGTTCAGTTAGAAAGACCCAGGTTAATGTCCTTTCATTTTCTGTCTCATTTGAAATATGGGAATAATTTTTCCCCTGTCCTCTCCTCTCCTCTTCCCCCGCTACCTTTTCTTCTCCCCTTCCCTGTCTCTCTCTCTCAGTCTCTCTGAATTTAACAAATACCACACTGAATTAAGCCCGATTCATTGCTAATGTTCCTTTATCTCTGAACATTAGCCTCTTCTTATCGCCCATCACCCAATCTCAAAATTTCAGTCATTTTTGATCTACATTCACTTTATCTCTCTGACTTTTTGAAAGAAACCATTTTAACTTAAGTAAAACATACAAGAGGTGAACAAATTGAAGAAAACAGTGTAATTGTTTTTGACAAAGTAAACACCATCATGTGACTACTACCCAGCTCAAGAAGTATATATATTATTTGGAGAAAATTAACAAATTTATAATATTGCTTCTTAACTCATTATCTTGGCATTGACTTTTGTAAAAGTTCTCAAGTCTATTACAGTTTTCAAGATTGAAGTCTTGCACAATTTTATTATAATTATTCCTAGGTAATTTTATATGTTTTGAAAATATTGAAAATTGTATTTCTTTAGCTTTTTTCTGTATTATATGCTAGTGTATGGAAACACCACTAATTTTTATATTGACCTTGAGTCCAAAAACCTTGCTAAATTCACTTATCAAGTCGAAAGTTTATTTGTAAAGTTTTGGGATTTCCTCCATACACAAACATGTTATTTATGTATAATAATTTAATATATTTTAGTCTAATCTGTAATTTATCTTTCTTACTTTATTAAACTGGTTGTGATCTCTAGTATAGTCAAATATAACTGGTAATAAGATGCATTTGTGTTGCATCCAAATCTTGGAAGAAAGCTTTTAATAT
The DNA here is from genome assembly GCF_963924675.1 of Phocoena phocoena. NCBI lineage: Eukaryota > Metazoa > Chordata > Mammalia > Artiodactyla > Phocoenidae > Phocoena > Phocoena phocoena. Next base: position 29,301,875 of record NC_089226.1, read on the forward strand.
TTATCAATTCAATGTATTGTTTTTTCTGAGCTTTTTCTGAGTGTAGACTGTTATAAATATTTTTTTCTGTTTATACTCAGAATATAATATATTTTTCTTATTTTTTATGTTAATATGATGAATTGCATTGATTGAATTTTGACTGTTAAAAAAATAACACAAATCTGAACCTGGAACAAATATCATTGGTTGTTATGTAACATCCCTTCTAAAACACACTGATATGACTCCAACAAATGAAAAACACCTCCCATTATTTCCTTTGTTTTGAATTTGGGCTGGCTCAATGACTTGACTTGCTTTTGACCAGTAGTATACAGTGGTAGAGATAATGTATAACTTCTGGGGCTAGGTAGTAAGAAGCCTTTACACTTCTCTCAGGAATAACTATCTCTAGGGAAGTCTGCTGAAATGTAAGAAGTCATACAGCACTGATACTGCCAGACCCTGAGGAAGGCCAGGTTAATAATGTGAGAAGGCTGCATAAAGAGTGAGTTATGCCCAACCAATCTCCAGCTATCCCAGACCTCCCAACACAGACATTAGGCACGAGAGTGAAGAAGCCTTCAGAAGCTCCAGTCAGAGCTGCCATCTGACTACACTTGTAGATAAGAACCCAGGGAAACTCTCCCCAGATGAAGCTATTCAACCCACAGACCTGTGAGAGACAGTAATAGTTTGTTTAAACTATGTCTTAAGGGTAGTTTGTCATTGTTGTTTTTCTGAATCAATAGGTAAATGGAACAATTGACTTTGATCTTCAAATTATACATTTAGGATTTTTGCGTCTATATTCATGAGACAGATTGGTCTGCAATTTTATTTCTTGTGGTGCCTGTGTCAAATTTTATTTAGTCTTGCTTTAAAAAATGAGTAGGTATATATTTTATCTGGGTTTGTGTATTATAAGTGATATATACTCTTTAAGTATCTGGAGTTCACTAGTGAAGGAATCTCAGCATGGAGAATTCTTTGTAGAGTATGTTTCAGTAAAAATTAATTTCATTAATATATAGTATATTTTAGATTTGTGTTTCTTCTGATGTCCATTCTATCTAAACTTTCAAATGTATTAGACAAAAATTTGTTCAAAATAATTCTCTTTTTATCTGTTTAATATCTGTAGAATGTGTAGTATCCCTGACACAAATAATATTGTTGTTTTTTTTTTCATTTCATTTCATTTTCATTTCATTTTTTTCATTTCATTTTCTTTCTGACCATTTTTCAGGGGCTAGATGGAAGGAAGCAAGGAGGTTGAAAATTGAAAATATATTTTGATTACTTTCAACTTTTGTGTGTCAATACACTTAATATCTCTGCTTATTATAAGAAACATAAAATTGGATTTTAATTTTGACAATATTTATGTTTTAATAGGAATATTTAGTTCATTTATATTTAATGTAATATCTTTTATTTGGATTTAACTCTCCCATTTTATTATTAATTTTCTATTTGTGCCAGCTACTCTAATTATTTTTTATCCTATCTTGATATCTTGAGTTATCAATGTTACTATCACATTGATTAATATTACTTCCCCCCATTAGATTTTTAGTTATACATTTTTACTATAAATATATTTTACTTTTAAGTAGTTTCTCTACAGATTTCAACATGTACCATTGACTTATTAGAGCTATTATAAATTAGAATTCAGCACATCCCAGACAATGCAAGATCCTTGCTGTATCTCCTTTTACCTCCTTTTATACCTTTAATATTTTACCTCCTATTAATCTCCTCCTTTCTTTTGTGTTATTTTATATGATTTAACTCTACATATATTTTAAACCAGAAAATATTATTATTTTGTTTTTTTATAGCCAATAGGCATTTAAATTGACAAATGTATGTATTTTCAATAAAATCTTTAGTCCTTTCTTTTTTCTGATTTCTATCATGGATTTATTTCCTTCTGTCTCATAAGTTGACCTTAGCATTTCCTTTGCTGCTGGTCTGTTGTCAAGGAGTTATCTCAATTTTATCCTTAAATGTTCTTGTTTTATTTTTAGATTTTAATATATTTTCAGATGATATAGAATACAGCTTGGCCATTATTTTTTCCAGGAATTTGAAGATATCATTCTGATGTAGTTTTCATAATTTCTGTAAAAACACATATGAAATTGTTATTGTTTCCTTAAAGGTAATATACCCCCTCCAATTTTTTGCTGATTTAAATTGATTTTCCTTCTGCCTTTGGTTTTCGAAATTTTCACTATTATGTGCCTAGTATGGTTATTTATATTTATCCTCATTGGTGTTTTTAGCTTCTTGCATTGGTGATTTAATGTATTTCTTCAGTTTTGAAAACTTGTCAGTCATTACCTCTTCAAATATTGCTCTGATATGTTTTCTTTTTCTTCTCTATGTGGAACTTTCACTGAATAGTTTTTAGATCATTTAGTTGTGTAACATATGACTCGTAATCTTTTATGTGTTTTCTATCCTTTTCTCTCTTCATGTTTTAACCTGATATTTTCTACAACTTTACCTCCAAATTTAGTAATGTTCTGTTTTGTTATATCTTACTTGCTGTTTAGCCTAAATCTTAATCCCAATTTCAGTTATCTTATTTTCAGTTATAGAATTTCCATCTGGTTCTATTTTTATCAATATCAGTGGTGAAATTTTTAAATCTTTCTTTACACAAGTTTATCACAGCTATTTTAAAGTCTCTTTTTGATAACTATAATATCTGGATCACTGGTGGTTCTTATCCTATTATCTTTTTTTCCCCTCTAGTGTTTGCTCATTTTATCCTGTTTTAATCAGGAATTGAGAGTCCTGGACATGGTTATGAAAGTATGTGAAGACTCTAAATGATGTTACTTTCCTCTAGAGATTATTTAAATTTCTCCAGGAAGACCACTGATTCAGAACTAAATTATACTTTAAGTACTTTTGTTTGTTTGTTGGTTGGTTGGTTTTTAATAGATCTTTATTGGAGTATAATTGTTTCACAATACCATGTTAGTTTCTGTTGCACAACAAAATGAATCAGCTATATGCACACACAAGTCCCCATATCCCCTCCCTCCCATCTTCCCTATCCCACCCCTCTAGGTCATCGCAAAGCACTGAGCCAATCTTCCTGTGCTATGCTGCTGCTTCCCACAAACTAACTATTTTACATACAGTAATGTATATATGTTGATGCTATTCTCAGTTCACCCCAGCTTCACCCTCCAACCCCATGTCATCAAGTCCATTCTCTATGCTTACTTCTTTATTTCTGCCCTGAAATAAACTAGGGCAGGAATGAACTAGGTTCATCAGTACCATTTTTATTTTTAGATTCCATATATATGTGTTAGCATACAGTATTTTTTTTTCTTTTTCTGACTTACTTCACTCTAGGTCCACCCACCTCAATACAAATAACTCAATTTCATTTCTTTTTATGGCTGAGTAATATTCCATTGTATATATGTGCCACATCTTCTTTATGCATTCATCTGTTGATGGACATTTAGTTTGGTTCCATATCCTGGCTAGTGCAAATAGTGCTGCAATGAACACTGTGGCATATCTCTCTTTTTGAATTATGATTTTCTCAGGGTATATGCTGAGGAGTGGGATTGCTGGATCATATGGTATTTCTATTTTTAGTTTTTTAAGGAACTTCCATACTGTTCTGCATGGTGGTTGTATCAATTTACATTCCCACCAACAGTGTAGGAGGGTTCCCTTTTCACCACACCCATTCCAGCATTTATTGTTTCTAGCTTTTTTGATTAATGGCCATTCTGACCAGCATGAGGTGATATCTCATTATATTTTTGATTTGCATTTCTCTAATAATTAGTGATGTTGAGCATCTTTTCACATGCCTCTTGACCATCTGTAAGTCTTCCTTGGTGAAATGTCTATTTAGGTCTTCCACCCATTTTTTAACTGGATTGTTTGTTTTTTTGATATTGAGCTTCATGAGCTGTTTGTATATTTTGGAGATTAATCCTTTGTCTGCTGTTTCATTTGCAAATATTTTCTCCCATCCTGAGGGTTGTCTTTTTGTCTTTTTTATGGTTTACTTTGCTGTGCAAAAGCTTTTAAGTTTAATTAAGCCCCATTTGTTTATTTTTGTTTTTATTTCTGTTACTGTAGCAGGTGGGTCAACAAAGATTTTGCTGTAGTTTATGTCAAAGAGTGCTTTTCTTATTTGCTTCTAAAAGTTTTAGAGTGTCTGGTCTTACATTTATGTCTTTAATCCATTTGGAGTTTATTTTTGTGTATGGTGTTAGGTAGTGTTCTCATTTCATTCTTTTACATGTAGCCGTCCAGTTTTCCCAGCACCAATTATTGAAGAGGCTGTCGTTTTCTCCACTGTGTGTTCTTGCCTCCTTTGTCATAAATTAGGTGCCCATATGAACGTAAGTTTATCTCTGGACATTCTATCCTGTACCATTGATCTATATTTCTGTTTTTGTGCCAGTACCATGCTCTCCTGATTACTGTAGCTTTGTGGTATAGTTTGAAGTCAGGGAGACTGATTCCTCCAGCTCCATTTTTCTTTCTCAAGATTGTTTTAGCTATTCGGGGTCTTTTGTATTTCCATATGAATTGTAAGATTTTTTGTTCTAATTCTGTGAAGAATGCCATTGGTAGTTTGATAGGGATTGCAATGAATCTGTAGATTGCTTTGTGTAGTATAGTCATTTTCACAATATTGATTCTTCCAATCGAAGAACATGGTATATTTCTCCAACTGTTTATGCCATCTTTGATTTCTTTCATCACTGTTTTATAGTTGTCTGAGTACAAGTCTTTCATCTCCTTAGGCAGGTTTATTCCTAAGTATTTTATTCTTTTTGTTGCAATGGCAAGTTGGAGTGTTTCCTTAATTTCTCTTTCTGATTTTTGTTGTTGCTGTATAGGAATGCCAGAGATTTCTGTGCATTAATTTTGTATCCTGCAACCTTATCAAATTCATTGATTAGTTCTAGTAGTTTTCTGGTGGAATCCTTAGGATTTTCTATATATAGTATCATGTCATTGGCAAACAGTGACAGTTTTACTTCTTTTCCAATTTGTATTCCTTTTATTTCTTTTTCTTCTCTGACTGCCATGGCTAGGACTTCAAAAACTATGTTGAATAAGAGTGATGAGAGTGGACATCATTGTCTTGTTCCTGATCTTAATGGAAATGCTTTCAGTTTTCCACCATTGAGTATGATGCTTGCTGTGGATCTGTCATATATGGTCTTTATTATGTTGAGGTAGGTTCCCTCTATGCCCATTTTCTGGAGAGTTTTTATCATAAATCGGTGTTGAATTTTGTCAAAAGCTTTTTCTGCATCTATTGAGATGATCGTATTGTTTTTATTCCTTAATTTGTTAATGTGGTGTATCACATTGATTGATTTGCTTATATTGAAGAATCCTTGCATCCTTGGATTAAATCCCACTTGATCATGGTGTACTATCCTTTTAATGTGCTGTTGGATTCTGTTTGCTAGTATTTTGTTCAGGAGTTTTGCATGTATGTTCATCAGTGATATTGGTTTATAATTTTCTTTTTTTGTGATATATTTTTCTGGTTTTGGTATCAGGGTGATGGTGGCTTCATAGAATGAATTTGGTAGAGAATGAATTTTGGAGCTTCTCCCTCTGCAATTTTTTGGAAGAGTTTGAGAAGGATCAGTGTTAGCCTTCTCTAAATGTTTGATAGAATTCGCCTGTGAAGCCATCTGATCCTGGACTTTTGTTTGTTGGAAGATTTTTAATTACGGTTTCAATTTCATTACTTTTGATAGGTCTGTTTACATTTTCTAATCTTCCTGGTTAAGTCTTGGAAAATTGTACTTTTAATTTTATTTATGAGTAATACGTGTCACTGTGAGAAAAACATGAAGATGTTCAATTGGTTTTGAAAATCTTATTTTACCACTTTTTCTATACTAATGAATTTGAATGTCTAGCTTTAGTTCAGTTTTTTTGATATTTAATTTTAATGGTTTTCATAACTGAAAGATAACCCCACAAAATATAAAATGACACCAATAAAAATGCATTGTTTTATTCACCTACTAAATATGATTCCGCATACTTACAATTTTCCTTGTCTGAAATTAATTGAAGAAAGAGTGGGTTAAGCAGAAGGAGTTAATGCTAAGATAAAGTTGCTGGGTCAGAAATATATTAGAAAATATCCAGGGCCATAAAACAGCTCCACTGGTACATAGTTTATTTCCATCTCTATTAAAAAATATATTTATAAGTTAGCATGTAACTTCCCTCTGTCTGATACCATTAATTAATATTGAACAGTGAGATGACCTAAGGACATTCACCTAGATAATTCTTAAGTTGTCTTCACCCTGTATAGCATTGAAAATCATGGCATCCAACTCATCCCCTTATCTGAGACCTTCATACACTTTTCCTGACAGTGGCATATGGTCAAAATATTTGAAGAAAATAAATGAGGCCAAAAAATAAAAGCAAATAGAAATCTATAATTTTTTCTCTAATCTTCTGTGATTAGGAATACATAGTAAACTACTGTACCTGAGTATTCATGTCGTCACATTTTCAACAACATGAAATAGTATTTAAAATATTCTCTTTATTTGGGCTAAAGAAAATTTCACTGTTAAAATATCAAAGATATCCATAAAGTCTTGACTAAAGAGGCAGAATATAGAAGTTAGATAGTAACAGTCAATACAATAATGTATGAATACATGCTCTATTATGCAAGGTCTCAAGTTGAGGCAAAATAGGAGATGGGAAAGGAAATCAGAAATCCTCACTATAATAATTGTCTCTTTTGCTAAGTTATCCAGGTACATCTTTCAATTTTCCCTTTGTGTAGATACTGTTTACATGTTACCTGGTCCAGTGAATTATGCTTGAAACACTAAACATATGACTCAAACTAACAGAAAAAATGAATAAATCTAAGTAGAGGGAATCTGTAAAGCAACTTGCCATTTTCTCACAAGAAGTTTTCCTCTTCCTTTCTTTCTTCTCCACCTTCTCCTTCTCCTCCTCCTCCTGTTCTCTTCCTTCTCTTCCTCCTTCTGCAAATTTTCCTATTGATCAAATTTACACTCATGAAAATATTCACAAATTCACAGACTATAGGAAGTTTGTCATTAAAATATTTAAAGCAAAATCAGACATTTTTCATAAGGATATGGTTGGAAAAAATCCACTTCAAACACATTCTTTGTGTCTTTCTAATTTTCAAGATTTTGATATTTTACCAGTGAAGTTTTACAAAGTGTTAATATGTTTAAAAGAAGGTTTCATTCCAATAGTTCTTGAAACTTATTCTTAACTCTGAAACACCATCTTCATTCTAGCCTGCAACACTGTAACATGGGACAGGAATCTTTTTATTTCTGCTTGGGCAATTCTTGCTTTTCATAATGTAAAGCTGAAAGGGAATTTGGAGAATATGTTTTCAACTAACTCACTTTTACCATTGAAAATATTTCTATTTACTATTATGCAAGGCACAATTCTTTTAGTTCTTAGGAGAATACTGGTGTGATGGTTAGTTTAATGTGTCAAATTGGCTAGACTGTAGTCTTAGTAATTCAATCAAATAGTAAACTGGTTTCTGGGAAATATCTTGTAGATGACACTAAAGTTCATAATAAATTCACTTTAAGCAAGGGAGATTATCCTGGATAGATGGGGTGGGAAAAATTTAAGAACTTAAGAGAGCTAATTTTTCCCTGAAGAAGAAGAAATTCAGCCTATAGATTGCAGCTTAAGCTTGTAGCCCAGAGTTCCAGCCTACTCTTCCTGACAGCCGGCCTTGTGGTTTTTGGACATACCTACATGGCTACAACAATCATGTGATCATGTAAGCCAATCCCTTATAATACATCTTGTAATATGTATCTTCTGCTGGTTCTGTTTCTCTGATTTAACCTTACAGATACAACTAATAAAGTAAAATACAGTCACTGTCACAGGTTTACACTCAGATACTGCAAACATACAAATAAATCTCAACCCCCTAAATTTTTTCTTCCATTTTTCAGGCTACTTTTAAAGATACTTCAAAGGATTTACCATGAGCAAGACCTTAGAGTAAACATTACAGGGGATGCATAAGCATCAAAGTTTTATAAGTGCAACAGTGTCAACAAAGAGTGGACTGAATGTCATAAAAAAAAAAAAACACATAACACTATAACTATAAACATAGAGCAATATGTTCAAGAATAGAGAGTCACTGAATGGTCCAGAACAACCCAGGCTTCTAATTGTTATTGTGGGGTATTTGATTGTTTACTGAAAAATACCTTAAGTTAGAGTATTTTCTAGCACTTTCACATGAACACTGTTTAGGGGATGTATCTGTTTCCCTATTCAGGGATAATTTAAAAATTTTCAATTAATTAACAAATTCAAGTGTATGGTGAAATAAAATATAATCCCTGCATATGCCTAAGGCATTGACCTAAAAATGCATATAATACAATGTACATCTCCCCTTTTCATTTGAATTTTCAAAGGATTTTGCCTGGAAGATAACTTTTGCATTCTCTTTGATTAGTGAGGTTAATGAAAATTTAACAGGCAAATAGAGGTTCCAGTTTAACCTATCTACTAATTAAGCATTACTTTCTTTTATAAAGCAGAGAAATAATCAAATCATTTTAAGAAAAATCAGAGCTTAATAGCATGGCTTCTAGAAGATAGCAATTGCACAGAATCACCAGACATCAGACAATATGTGGTATTTTTTGTAGCAAATATTTTAGAAATTTTACAGAATTCAGAAAAAATTTATGAGGCAGAATCTAGAAAGGAGTTTATCCACTAATTCATTTAGTAAATTCTTATTGTTTACTAAGTGCTAGGCATTGTTTGAAACCTGCTGAGCAAGCACAGTTGACCACTACCCTCCTGGAGATTACAGATTGGAGCTAAACAGTTATACATAAGTCAACAACATGCACATATAAGTAATTATATTAAGTATATGGAATAGACAAAACACAGAGCGGTCTCATTTAAGGTGACATGTGAGAAATGTGCAGGAGCCAGACTGTGGGGCTGTGGGGTGAAGAGGAGATTGGCCAGTTGAGAAAAGTGAGAAGACCAACAGATCTGGCAAGTGGAACACAGGGAGGATTATATAAGAGGTGCCTTGGGAAAGAGTTCCATCTAGCTTGTTCCCAATTGCCTCTATGAGAACCAATGTTGTGACTAATATCTATAATCTGTCAAAATTTAATAATTTTTATATCAACTTCCTTTAGGATAAAGGGGAATTCCTGGGTCAAAGCTTCTGATATATCCTCAATCTTCTTTTTACACAATCCTAAATTGCTTGAGGGGAAGGTTAGTCTAATACCAGCAACAATTGTAGATGTTTTATTTTATGCTGAAGAGGAAAACCTTACCCCCAAAAAGTTAAAGTGAAGAAAAAAGAGTCTTTAAATCCTTCTACATTATTTTCTAGAAGGAGAACCAGCTTACAAGTATAATATATAAAATTGGTAATAAACTAATTTCTTCTCAACCCCTGAATTAGATCCCTCTGGCCCATAAATTTGCTGTTGTTCTTATTCTCTCTGAGTCCCACTTAAACATTCTTAAAATGTCATGTAGTTACCACAAAGCTTCTTAGATGTTTACCATACTGCTCTCTTTCATCTTCTCAGAGGTACTGTTTATCTTTGTCTTACAACTTCTATTTTTTTTAACTTAATTTCCTTTACATTTGCAGAGTTAATAGGAAAAGTCCTATTATGACTGGATGTGTTCCTCCAAAATTCATATGTTGAAACCTACTCCCCAGTGTAATGATATTAGGAGGTGGGGCATTTGAGAGGTGACTAGACTTGAGGGTCATAAGAAAGGGATTAGTGACCTCTTAAAAGAGACCCCAGAGGGCTCTCTCACCCTCTGTCATGTGAGAACACGAGGAGAGATCAGCCACCTAACAAGCAGGAAGCAAGCACTTACCAGACACAGAATCTTCTGGAGCTTTGATCTTAGACTGCCTAACCTCCAGAATTGTGAAAAAATAAGTTTCTGTTGTTTATAAGACATCCAGTCAATGGTATCCTGTTGTAGCAGCCCAAATGGACTAAGGCAAACCCTGAGACAGAAATGCAGTCAGCACATGGTTCTCAAAGAAAAAAATCTCCAGATCAGCATCTTGAGAACCATATTGGGACTTGTTAGAGATGTAAATTCCTGAGTCCCACAGCAGAACAAGTGAGTCAGAAACTCTGGGTGTAGAGCTTAGCAATCTGTGTATTAACTAGCCCACCTTTGGTTTATTATGATACACTTGTTAGGGTGATTCTGAAGTATGCTACAGTCTGAGAACCAGTGGCTGGTGGCATTACCTGGTACAAACTGCAACTTAAATTTCATCATGAGAGCACTGGCTTTGGCTTCAAACCACTCTCCAGCTATGTGACACTTGAAGAGCATCTTAACCTCTCTGAACCTCACTGTTAAATGGAAATAAAATATCCAATATTTAAATAATGTACATAGAGCAAGAAGCATAGGGCCTGGGAGATACAACCATGTTAATGATGATAATAATGAATGTGCAAATGAAGAATTTTTGTGCTGTATTTTTTGTCTTCAAGTTATCCTTGCCCAGTATTTGATTATTTGATTTCAAGTACTCTTGCCTCTAGTTTTTGTTTTTGTGTTTTTTTAATCAAGCTTTTATCTGATACAGAGAGTAATGGTTCAGGGTAATGGGACCGAGTACAACCTCTGAGGGTAGACAGAACAGATAGAAATCTCTGTTCCACTTAGAGTTTCCATATTTAGCGAATAAAAATGCAGGATATCAACTTAAATTTGAGTTTCAGATAATCAACGAATATTTTGAAGTCTAATTACATTAAGTGGGATATTTGGAACATATTTATATGAAAAAATATCATTATTTATCTGAAATTCAAATTTACTGGGCTGGGTATCTATGTTTTATCAAACAACCCTACATATGACACTTAACACTCTGTGATATTTGCGAGTTACTTAACTTTTCATGTCAGTTTTGTCGCGTGTAACAAGTAATATTATGTTAATGTTGTAGCCTAGGATTGCTGTGAAGATATAGAATTCATATATAAAAAAATAGAATAGTCTTGTAAATAGTAAATATCAGTCTAAGACATTATTATTAATTATTTATAAAACCTGTTGGGGTTTTTATTTCACTCCAAGATGAAGCCTTTAATTTATCCTTTGGAAAAGAATGCTTCAAATCTTGTGGATCTGGGGATATTGGTTGATGCAGGAACAACTTACACTTTAGTAAAACAACTAGATGGTTTTTAAATATAGAATTCTATTGAAGTAGAATTCATTAGCACATAAATGTTTCTTTCAACAAAATAAAGAAGAAATTAGACTTTATAGCTACCATATATAAAAACTTTTCTACATTTATTTCTAAACTTGGCATTCATCATGCAAAATAATCAAAGGTTTTACTAAACTTTTCTAGGATTTTTTTTGAATTCTAATGAGTTTCAAAATCAGCTTTTTAAGATAACTAGTACCAGGTAAATTCTATTTTTCATAGGAAAAAGAAACTCAAGATTTTCTGGTTTGCATAGTTTACTTCCTTTAGATGCATTAACTGTGAAAGATGAAAATCCATTCCTGAGTTGTTACATTAAATAATAATTTTTATACCACATGGATTAAAGTTTGTGTTTTTATTTCTCTGATTTTTGGGGTAGAGAAATTTGTTACTAAGACTCTTTTTATGTTTAAAAGTAATGGAAATATATAAATGTAAAATGCCATACTACAAATGGAGATGCTTATTATTTGGATATATTGTACTTCATTTTTAATACATTCATTTCTATCTAGTCTACTTAATAGACTTTGATCTTGTTGAAGTGAAATTTCATATCTTAGGAAATAATTATAAAGGAAAGAGCATATTAGATATTAGTAGAAATTTTAATAGCATATAATGTCCATGAGATATATGCTTTTTGTTTGTGTTTCTGTTTTTTCCAAAAGAAATATAGAAGTTAGTGTTTCATAGGTGTAGGATATATTTTTGGTGATATACATTTCTATGTAGTATAGTATAATGATGAAGAATAATGAAAACTTACTATATTTTATTAAAATAGTAAAACTGCATTTCCTACAAGTATTATTTCACTTTCCAAATGTTGAGCCAGTGGGCAAGAGTGTTTAAGGGAATCTATAATTTCAACATTTAGCACTAATTTCTCCCCCATGTCTTATGTCATGTAAGCTTAATGTAATGCTTTACGTTTACAAAGCTATTTCAAAGTATCTAATGAAGGAAGGTAGATTTGGTGCTATTTCAACATTATTTTAAAGGGTCTTTTGGGTAAAGTCCCAAACCTCTAATAATGGTCCTATCTCTGCCTTGCTCCATATTGACCCTCTGCCTTCTTCCTTCCTTTCTCTGTCATACAAGACCAGCCCCCAATTAAAGCTACCTCAGGGCCCCCAACACAGAAATATACATTCACACAAGCACAGTTTCCTTTTGGAATCTCATTTTCACCACTCCTCACATCCTAGCTTGTACTCCAGCCATACTAATATATTGGGAATTCATCCAATCCCACTGCTCCCTCCAGGTCATGTTAAAGGAAAAGCTTCTTTGAATCTTCTTGCCTCTGAATGTATACCTTCCCCTCTATGTTATCCTCTTCCACATACATCTTTTTCCTTGTTAATGTCTCCTAATTCTCAGGCTTTAGCTTGCTTATATATGGTAGGATTAGGAAGTTACCCTGACCTGCAAAGTCTAGTGGCCACTTCACATAGATTACAGTACCATTCTGCACTTAAGGATATATGTACACTATTCACATCATCTGTTTACTTGCTTATTTCTCTCACTACTTTTTAGCTTTTTGAGAATGGGGACTGTCCTCTTCACTGTTGTACACCTATACCAATCCATGGTGCAGCATATATTGTTTAATCAAATATTGGCTCAAGAAATAAATGATTTCACCATTTACATACTGGGAAGCTGAGAATAAGAAGCTTTTGGTTTATCCAAGAACAACAACATGAAGATTATTCCTGAAGTCTTGCGCTGTAATAGAATCAAGACTGAACTGCATGTAAAGCACATTTCTCTCATTCTTTTTCATTCAGAATTTTTTTCTGATTGTGGCCACAATTCTCTACTTTTTTCAAAATTCCACATCTTGGAAAAGAATTGTCTTCACATATTGTCTTTACATCCTAAGCAGTAATGTATTCTTCAGTCTACTGTAATCGGCTTCTGTCTTTCCAATTTACTGAATTTGACCTGTCAACTGTTAAAATGAAACTTTATGTTATCAGATCAACATTCCCACCTGTTGAAATCAATCTCTCTTCTCTTGGCAATAGGTATCACACTTTCCTATTTTCTACATCACTGGCTTCTCTTTCTTAGTCTCCTGGACTGACCTGCTCTCTGCCCAATCTCTAATGAATGTGACATATCTGAGGGTTTTGATCTGAGCCTCTACCCCTCTATCAATACAGAGATTCATATGTTCAATTGCCAATTGTCATCTACACTTGGCTGTGTCATGGGCTTCTACATATTAGGAATATTTCCATGTCCTTGATTCTTACACCATCTTATCCATCTCCATAATTCCAGAAAACTAGAATCTATCCCTTACCTCTTCATTTTTTTCATACCTTTTAATCCATCAGTAAATCCTATAAGCCCTATCTTTTAAAAATATCATGAGTGCAACAAATTTTTTTCCAGCTTACACAGCTACCAACCTGGTCCAAGTCATCATGATATTACACCTGGCCTACTGCAATAGTCTCATAAATGATTTTCTCATTTCCATTGATGCCACTCTTTAATTCATTTCAACATAACAGCTAAGCTAATCGTTTAAAAATGTAAATCAGATGATTCCTTCTCCTGCTTAAACCCTCTAATATCTTTAGAGTACTCTTAAAATTCTTTAAAAGGCTTTTCATGGTCTGTCCCTAACCTCCATTCCAGACAGTAGCTTAGATGACTCACCACTTGACCAGTCTACTTCCTTCAGTTACACGGACTTCTGTGATTTCCTTGAACAGACCAAGCATTTTTCTGGCCTCTGGCTCTTTGATCTTCTTGTCCCCTCTGCCAAGACTGCTCTCTTTTGTTCCCTTCACATGGTCTGGCATTTCTCCTCCTTGAGGTCTAAGAGATCATCTAACGCCCTATTCATGTTGTTTCTATTTTCTTTATCTTGTCTTCTTGGTAACTATCTAATTTTTACTTCCTGCTTGTTGTCTGTCTCTCCTCACCACCCACCTGTAAACACTATCATAACATTTGTCATCTTCTTCATAGTGACACTCCAGTGAATACCTTGTAGGCACTCACTGAATATTTCTTGACTGACTATATGAATGGATATTACTAAGTATATGTGTGACACTTGTACCTGTTTTATCATTTGTAAAATGAAAGAATCTGGACTTGATCATGTATGAATTACTTTCCAACTCTCAAATTATTTGAATTTCAATCATATTAATTGCTGATCAAATGCATGTTTGTATGATATAACGTGCAAAACACTGAGCAAAACGATTAGAGTTGCAAAGCAAAGTCAAAATCTTCAAGAAAATGGAATTGGAACTAATTTGCTGGGGCACTTGAGCTCTGAGAAATACATTAAGCACCATGCAAAAAAGAGGAAAGAACAGCTAGGAATCAAAGCCTCTGGGATCTTTTGTTTGTTTTGTATCAGTTTGCTCATATTGTCAAGATATGACTTTGTAAAATTTTGGATATATATATAATATTTAATGGTTCATTTTAAAACTACTAAAATATTTCAGTATGAAACTGTTTAACTTTGTTTAAAAACAAAATATTCAGTGTCCTTGAAAAACCATGCTTCATTTTTTAAAAAAACAAGAATGTCCTATTTTTGGTACCATATATCTGAAATTAGTTTGCAATGAAGGATGGCATTCATAATTTAAAACTCAAAATGTTTATCATTAAAAGTTTCAGTTGCAGTTTTAGCAGTCACTCATGATTATCTACCCAACATCCATCTCCACCTACCTCTTTTTCCTTCTTCCTTATTTTCAAAACTCTGATTTGTTCAGTTATCTTCCCTCCTTCACAAGGCTATGTGCTTTTGAGTAGGTGGACTGCATCCTTTGACAATGGATCCTGACATTTCCCAGCTGTCTGTAATTATTCTATCTTCCTTGGCAGTGACTGGTTTAGTCATGAGCATTTGACACAATTCCAACTAATGAAATGTGAAAGTCTACCACATGGCTTCTCCTAAACATTTAATTGCTCAAAAGGAAACCTCCCAAAAAGATGGTCCCTTTTCTTCCAGTGGCTTATTTCTTTTCCTGGGTATAGATGTCTCCTGGAACATTGCAGCCACCTTACAATAACAGGGAAACTAGTCTAAGGATAAGGTTGACACTCCAGGTATGCATAACAAAAAATGCAAAAGAGTCTGGCTCCTTAAGGATGTTCCTTGATAATACAGTACAATAAACATTTTGTGTGCAATTTCAATGCCCATTTTTGATCTGAAATGATATTCTAAAATTGTCTTATAATGATTGTGGCAAATCACATTTAAACATGATAATATGTTTTTTTGATAATATGTTTTAATATGGCAATTGAAACTTCTGTTTAAATATGGATTCAGTCACATTAGAGGTCAAATCAAAGACCCTTGTTGAAATATCTGATCTTGTTTTCTAGAAATAGAAAACACCCCATATATTAATGGGGTAATTTTTTGAGTTATTTATTTCCATGAGACAAATGAAGTTATATTGAGCCATTGATACACATCACCTCATTCCATTCTACTTATTACCCAAAATACTTATAAGTAGCTGGACAGGGAGAAGAGGGAAATTTAGAGCAGTGGTATTCAATAAAAATATGAGCCATGTGTGTCATATATGTAATTTTAAATTAGTAGCCATATCTAAAAAGTAAAAGAAACAGATAAAAGTAATTTTAATGATGTTTTATTTAATTGAACATATCCAAAATAATATAATTTCAACATATAATCAATATAAAATTACTAATGAGAAATGTTACATTTCTATTTCATACCTCTTCAATATCCAGTGTATATTTTACATTTACAGAACATGTCAGTTCAGAAAGTCACCTGTCAAGTTCTCAGTAGCCACACGTGGCTAGTACATACAGTCCAGCTTTAAAATGATGTAATAGAGGAATGATAACTGAACCATAGAGAAATGGAATTGATATCAGATTTATATGTGGATTAATTCTAACCTATATAGCTATAATAAACAATCAAGAAAACTTGACTACATATCTTAAGAGTGGACCTAACAGGGCTTTATTGATCTGTTGGCAGCTTGCAAATGGGTTCTCAATATATTTATATAATAAAAGCTTTTCACTGTTAGACCCCTTCTTGCTCCGCTCCTGACTTTTGTGCTATGTCATATTTCACTGTATCTTTTGTAGACTGGGGACAAATATCCCACTGATAATCATCCCCTCCACTATTACAGGCTAGAATTTACTTTCTTAAATGAAAACAGTGGAATAAGGTCCAGAATTTGCATCAGTTGTGAATCACAGACCTGGATCTAGTTAAAATGGTTCCACCTGGCATATAATGAGCTAACTGCAGAGCTATTTTAATGGATCAAGAAATGTACATTGTTTGTGCCTAAGGACTTCTAGGAACTACAAAATAAATGTTAAAAAGCATGTCTATAAAACAGTTTAAGTTAGTGAAGCTTTGTGAGTCATTTCTCTCTTCTTCTTCATACCTCTCTTCCTGCAGTTATTCTGCTGATCTGTCTCCAGTGCTCAAGAATTGCAGCCTCAGCTGTTAATTACAATAATAAAATCTGAAGCAATAGACTATTTTTGCAATGTGCATATCCTTGATGGCACTTCCTTGCCTAAAGAAAATATGAAAGAACAACCAAAAGAATCCACTACCCAACATATAACAGGCAGGCAGTTCCTTTGTACCACAAGTGATTGCCTATCACCTAGACTTAAAAACAGTTACTAAAAATGTGGAGAAGTATGCATGAGGTAAATATTCAAAGTTTTCAACATGGTGTCTGGAACAGTCAAAAATGTTACTTTCTTTTCACATGTTTCACATTTTCTAAATGTATTCCTCTATCTAAAATAGAAATGTATGAGATTTTTTTAAAGGAAGAGATAGTAAAAGAAGGGAAGCCAGGAAGGGAGGGATGGAGTTCCAACCTTTCAGCCTGTGCATTCCCTAATAGGAAGCAGCATAGCATAGTGTAACAGTTCAGCTTCTGGTATTAGACTTGTCTAGCTATGAATCCTTAATTCTCTTATATTACATGATTTACCAGACTTCTCTGTGCCTCAGCTTCTCCATCTGTTAAATAAAGATAATAATAATACTTTCATCAAAGTAGTGTTATAAAGATTAAACAAGATATTATGTGCAAAGCACTCATAATTCTGTCCATCCAAGGCAAGTGCTTGGTTATTGCCAGTCGTTATTATTACTCAAAGGGATTGTCTTCCAAAAGTATTTCTGCAATACTCTAGGACTCTGGACAAGAAATAGGAATGTATATATTTGACAGCAGTTATTGCTGGCATTCTGTTTCCATTTGCAGAGGGATACAGCTGGAAGCAGTTGCAGCAGAAAATGAGACATCTGGATAGAGAGAATAATAAAAATAAATGAGCACATGAATAAACCCATCGCTTGGGGAAAAAAAAAAAAAACTACTTTAAAATTTTCTTTGCCTACCAGCTATGAAAAGAGGTGTAAACTCCCCTTTTCTGGTTGAATTGAGGTCAGAAAGCATAGAAGTTTAGATCTGATCTGAATCCATTCTGCTAGGGAAACTCAATGCATGCGTTCTAAGGAAGAAACCAGGGGTCTCATCCCATGGCATTTCCTAGTGGGGACAAAATTATGAAGAGTCCTGCCTGCATCACACACTCTCCAAGATCATGTTGTATTTTAATTCAAAATTATATGAACTGCTTCAAATTTCATCAATAAATGTGCTAATTTTTTTTGCTGCTTCTCTCTATCCTTTCCTCTCATCCTTATCCTCTCATCTCCCTTCTATCCACATTTGTTGACTTGCTCTGGAAGTAGGCTATTCTGCTCATGATGCTTTACATGTTCTTTTTTTTTTTTTTGCGGTGCACGGGCCTCTCACTGTTGTGGCCTCTCCCGTTGCGGAGCACAGGCTCCGGACGTGCAGGTTCAGCGGCCATGGCTCACGGGCCCAGCCACTCCACGGCATGTGGGATCCTCCCGGGCCGGGGCACGAACCCGCGTCCCTTGCATCTGCAGGCGGACTCTCAACCACTGCTCCGCCAGGGAAGCCTTACATGTTCTTTAGAAACAGTGAGAGAAAGACCCTTGCTCCAGAACAAGAACTGATGTTTCAAGTGGGGCCAGTCAGCTCTCATAGGAACCTCCTCATAGGGACCAGGGAATGTCATGAATGTCATGCTTGATAGTAATCTTTCTTTGTCTGCCAGCTTTTGTAAAGCACTTTTCTTTTTTCCATCATTAGCACTAAGAAAAAGATTGAAAAATTATTATATCATTTTTTTTGGTCACTGGTGTTATCAAAAAAGGGACTGCATAAAAGAGTTTTAATTCATTTTATGAGCCTCATTTGGGCACTTTCCATGTGCCAGCTGTTACGCTAGTGAGAAGAGAAAGATAAAGGCATGGGCCTCTCAAGTGGCTTAGACTCTAGTAAAGGACACCATCACATAAATAAATACAATGTAATGAGCATGGTAAGTGTCACAATAAAGTTTCATAGAAAATAGTGATATAGCACTGTTGAAATGAGATTATATATCTGGGAAGGAGTTGGGGGTTGGTAATTGTGCTAACCTAAAGAATCCACACTTTACTTGGTGGGTCATGTGAAATCCTGGAGGTGTTCTCTTATTATAAAGAAAAATTTGCTTGCTAACCAAGATAACCAAAAATATTTTTAACATAGAACCAACTCAACTATTTGGAAATTTCAGAAATAAAAAAGTAAAATTGATATACATTCACATAATATGTATACATATATACATAAGTATGTGTATATCAACAATATAATCATTAACATCAAAAATGACTTACAATTTGATACGTTTGTGCAAACATGTATGGGCATTTTAGATGTATGTAGTAAACACTTTAACATGTATACAAAGAGAGTGAAATCAAAGAGTGCCATCATGAAGCCATCATGAATACACATTCCAGTCTGCCTTGACCCAGGACTATTTCTGAATCTACTCATTTGTTCTTTGACCATTCATGGAGCTACATTTTTATCTATGGTGATGTACTACTGAGTACAAGATAATCCCAGCAGTAAATGACCACATGCCAGATAATACACACTCATATATAAACACATAATTGTAAAGAGAGTGATAAATTTAATAAAAAGCATGAAAAAGCTATAGTATGGCTCATTAAGCAGTGGTTGTCCCAATTTGCAAATGGAATAAGTCTGGAAGGATATGGAGAATATGAAATATCATATCCTATACAATAAGGAGTTCATCAGATCAATGGGCCAAGGTAGGCATTCCAAGTAGAGAAGTTTTATGTAAATGCTGAAGATATGACAAGCCAGTGCTCTTGAGAAACTGCATACAACTCTGAAAGACTGGAGTGTCAACTGTGGAGAAATGGGTGCTGCTGGACAAGTTTGGAAGAAAGAGCCTGTAAAGTTAGGCGGTGGTAGGTCAGACAGACAACTGAATGCCAAGACAGGTGACTTTTGAATCTTTTAGTCTTCCTTTTCCCATTACATCTTCACACATTCCTCATGCAAGCTCAAATCAAGGATGCCAGGTCAGAACAAATGGAGGTAAGCAAACTTATGTGGCAGTCCAGGGCACTGATCATCATAGGCAGTAACATTTGACAGGTTCATTTTCTTATTACCATCACTCTCTACCCTGCAAGCATCCTAATCTAGCTCATCAATTTTTTTTTTCTTTTCAGATCACATTGTCTTTTTGATCACATTCAGTTAAATGATCAATGCTATTTTCATAATGGCATCACAAAATACTTTATTGATGAATACAGGCATTTTAACTTTGAATTCAATTTGTATTGATTCCTTTTAAGAAAATTTTATTTTTTATTAATAAAACTTTATATCACAAATAGAGCTGTAATGATTTATACCAGTTCCTAAATCATTTTTTCACTTAATCACCCAATATATGTTGAATGTCTACTGTGGGTATGACACTGTTGTAGGCTTTTAGAATACAAAGATGAATAAGGTAAGGCTCTTGAATACAAAGATGAATAAGATAAGGCTTCTCTAAGGAAGTAATGGTCCAATTAGAAAGGAGAAGGCCCCAGAGCTAGGAACTGTAATATCAATCTGAGCTTAATATGCCCTGTGACAGAGATTCAAGGCTGCCTTATTCAGAAGGACATTGACAAGAATATTTTTATTATGATGGTATTTAATTTGGTATCTAGTGGTTCATATATATCTAGACATTATGTAATTCTTATAGAAAATGCAGGGTTTTAGCACCTGGGATATGAAAGGACATGAAACACAAACACTTTGCAAAATATCTATTTGACAAAAGTGATAGATAAACTTTTATCTATTCATAGATTTTGATTGTCTAGGTCCTTGACCTGGAAAACCCAACTGAACTATCCTTATGTATTAATTTATTTAAACGGTTGTTTGTAGAGATGTGGATGGACCTAGAGACTGTCATACAGAGTGAAGTAAGTCAGAAAGAGAAAAATGAATATCATATATTAAGGCATATATGTGGAATCTGAAAAAATTGGTATAGACAATCTTATTTACAAAGCAGAAATAGAGACACAGAGAACAAATGTATGGATACCAAAGGGGAAAGGGGGGAGTAGGATGAATTAGGAGATTGGGATTGACATATATACACTATTGATACTATGTATAAAATAGGAAACTAGTGAGAACCTACTGTATAACAGAGAGAACTCTACTCAGTGCTCTGTGGTGACCTAAATGGGAAGGAAATCCAAAAAAGAGGAGAATATATGTATACATATAGCTGATTCACTTTACCGTACAGTAGAAACTAACACAACATCATAAAGCAACTATACTCCAATAAAATTTAAAAAAATAAATAAAGAGAATCCTTGGAACAAAAAAATTAAATGGTTATGAACATGAGCTAATTTTTAGAGAAAGCTTCATCAGACAAACTTGAGAGCTCTTCATGTACTGAACTGAGCAGGAACATTCACGTATTCCAAGATTTGTTCCCACTTGTGTGAATGCCACCAGTCCTGACTTAGAGGGCTGCTCTCTAATCATGACTGTACAGAAGGCTGGGCCAAGGCCAAATATGACTGCAACTGAGCTCTTCTTATCTTCCTGCACTTTTCCAAACATATCCGTTTCTGCATGCTATAAATGTTCTAATTGGAAAACCCCCAAATTTAAGTCTTAACGTAAAGAATGTCAATGTCTTGCTCACTTAAGAGACCAATGTCAGTGTTTCTTACTACAGATGGCTCTTTCAATCTTGTGGCTTCCCCATTTCCTAGAAGCACCAAGTTGCTGCAACAGTTGGGGGTGGGGAGGGCAGGGTAAGCAACATGATGAGTCTGCATGGAACAATTGAATGGTCCAACCTGAGAAATGGCACATATCACTTCCGGGCAACTTCCATTAGCTGTAACATGCACATATGGCCACACTTAATGCTAAGGAAAGCTGATCAAAGGGATCTGGCTGCAGAACCAGTAAGAAGAGGAACAGGATTATGGTCAATTACTAGATTCAGTCACACAAAATATCCACATATCTTTCTCTAATAATTAATATCTGGTATCTTAAGACCACTGTCCACTTAAACATAATCATTAAATCATGTTTATACTCAATATACAGAAGATATTTAATTGTTTGTGTAATGAGAAAACAATAATTCTTTTGGATAGCAACAATTAGGAACCACTCTTTCCTCTACTCTTTTATTGCTTCTTTATGCTGCCAGGAACATAAACATAATGGCTGTAGCTGAACTGCCACTTTGTCAGCACAAGGGAAAGGAACAGACAGCTGAAGAGAATTTCAAACTGATATTCTTAAGCCACTGAAGCAATGCCAGCAGCTTCCTATCCCTGTGCTGTCTTTTACATGAGAAAACTGAAACCCCTATGGTCATTTAAATACAAATATATTTTCTAGTTCTGACAGTCACACCAATATCTTCAATAAGAACTAATAGCTACTTTGTAGTTCTGTCTCCTTGGGAGAAGTCGGTTAACCTCTGATGATCCCAACACTTTATTTTTTTTAATTTTATTTTATAAATGTCTTTTTTACTGAAGTAGAGTTGATTAATAATATCTGGTGATTAGGACATGGACATATTTTTTTGATAGAGTGGGGCATTATTCAGCCAGTATAATAATTGATATTTTTATTTTGAAATTGCTTTCAAAATGTTTTGTGTATAGAATTTTCATAGTCCACCAAATAAGGATGTCAAGTGTAAAAATGGTTTAATTATGTATTGTTTTCTACTATTAAAAAGAGGATTCAAGTTTACACCTCTCTAAAGGAAAAAAGGTCTCTCTCCCACTGGGTCACAGATCTTTTGCTATTTTAGTGAAATAGAGCATAGATACTGATAGATTTGGTATAGTCATTTAGATATGATGAGCTTTGTGACATTAATGAGTTTGGGTTTATTAAATTTATTGTTTCTAAATACACTATAAATAGATTTTCCATTTTTGTTTTTAATGGAGTATAACTGATTTACAATATTATATTATTTTTAGGTGTATAACATAGTGATTCAATATTTTTATGTTATACATCATTTGATGTTATTTAAAAAACAATGGCTATATTTCTTTGTGCTGTACAATATATCCTTATTGTTTACCAATTTTATACATAGTGGTTTGTATCTCTTAATCCTCTACCCCTATTTTGCCCCTCCTCCCATCCCTTTCCCCACTGAGAGACCACTAAAATGACCATAAAAATTCTATGTCACAGCATTGCTGCTAAACCTACATAAAATGAAAATGTTTAAAAAGTATAAAGCCTACTTTATTACTTTTATATTTAGCATTGTATTAATTATCACACTTAGCTATGTACATGAACAATAACCCATCATGCATTGGCTTGTCAAATTTTTAAAATGGGAAAAAACTAGGCCAGTCATATTATTCCCTTTTTATTCTAATTCTAAAATTATTAAAGTATGAACCATCTTGTCCTCATACACAGGTGATATAAAATTTACACTTGTGTTGCATAAATTCAGCACCATGATATGAAATATTATGAAACTGTTGTCTTCTTTTCATCCTTTACATTAAGATAAAGGACTAAAATGTGATTTTGAGGGGTTTAGTAACATAATTTTATGTCATATCTACTTTCTTTAAAAAATGGAGAGAAAATCTGGATGAATTTGGGTGTGGCAGTAACTTTTTAGATACAAAAAGTGACTTTTTAGATCAAAGGTAAGATCCATGAAATAAATAATTGATAAACTGGACTTCATTAAAATAAGAAAATCTGCTTTGCAAAAGACAATGTCAAGAAAATGCTAAGAAAAGCCATAGGCTGGGAGAAAATATGATAAAGACTGTTATCCAAATATACAAAGAGCTCTTAAAACTCAACAATAAGAAAACAAACAACCCAATTAAAAAATGGGACAGAGACCTTAACAGACACCTCACTGAAGCAGATATTGAGATGGCAAATAAGCATATGAAAATAAGTTCCACACATCATCAGGGAAATATAACTTAAAAAAAAAATGAGAGACCACTACACACCTACTAGAAAGGCCAAAATCCAGAACACTGACAACACCAAATGCTTGCAAGGATGTGAAGAAACAGGAACTCTCATTCATTGCTGGTAGGAATGCAAAATGATGCATCACTTTGGAAGGCAGTTTGCTTGTTTCTTACAAAACTAAACATACTAATCTAGCAATCACACTCTTTGGTATTTACCTGAAACAGTTTAAAGCTTATGTCTACACAAAACCCTGTACATGGGTATTTATAGCTACTTAATTCATAACTCTCAAAACTTGAAAGCAATCTAGATGTCTTTTAGTAGGTGAATGGATAAATAAACTATTATACATCCAGGAAATGAAATATTATTCAGTGCTAAAAAGAAAGGTGCTATCAAGCCATCAAAAGACATGGAAGAAGCTTAAATGAATATTACTAAGTGAAAGAAGCTACTCTGAAAAGGTTGCATACTATATGATTTCATCTCTATGACATTCTGGAAAAGGCAAAACTATGAAGACAGTGAAAAGATCAGTGGCTGACAGGGGTGGGGTGAGGGGATGAATAGGCATAGCACAGAGGATTTTTAGGGCAGTCAAAGTACTCTGTGTGATACTATATTGGTGGATACAGGTCACTATACATTTGTCCAAACTCAGAATGTAACTGGTGGGGGATATTGATCATGGAGGAGGCTATGGATGTGTGGGAGAGGTGATATATGGTAAATATCCATACTTTCCTCTCTATTTTCTATGTAACTACTCTAAAAAATGAAGTCTTAAAGAAAAGAGAGTATCTTTTTTTGTTGTTGTTGTTTTTCCTCCAGAAGTGGAATTTGTTTAAGTAATTTGGAAAATCAATTCTTACCTAGTCAAGGGTCTAAAACAATTTGACATCACCAATGGCCTGACAGCTAAAGAAATATTGGTGACCTTATTCTCATGAGTTCTGGGGATAATAATTTCTCAACTAAAATTCTCAAATTGCTATTTGTTTAAAAAAATGTATGGTCAAGGGACAATATTATCTCAGGTTTTGGGAGAGCAAAGTGGCCAAATACTAGTGTATGGCAGAGGTCGTGGGGAGCTGGAGGAGGAGAAAGAAAATATATTTAACATTATTCTTTAATATTTTCTGAGACTGCTTTTATATTTGATAAAACCTGAATATTAATGATCTTTCTTAATTATTTTTTAAATACATCCAATAGCTCAGCTATACTATCTTTGCCTTAGGTTATAATTTAGTCAGCAATTCATATAGCAGTTTATCACTGCCCACATGATCATTCCTTCCATTATTCTGACTCTTCCAACAGCTACTCAAATAACTAGTACTGTATGTAAATGATTATGTTCCATAAGATTTTTTTTGGAGGTGATGGTATGCTTATTACCTTGATTGAATGGTGGTTTCACAGGTATATGCATATGTCCAAACTCTCATCAAATTGTATACATTAAATATGCACAGTTTTTTATATATCAATTGTACCTCAATACAGTTGTTAATTTTATAAAAAAGATGTGTGCAGAAGTCTTTAGCAGTAAAGTGTCATGATACATAAAATGTTTTTTAAAAAATCATCATCCAAGTAGAGCTCAGAAGAATATTCAGAATTTAGTAAGCACACCCATAAGATATGGTAGGTCTGGATATTTTGTTGCCTGAATTCCAGATTCCTGAACATGTATGCACTAGCCTTTCTTTTCAATGCTCTGTCCTATAACTTGCCACATTTTATTCCATTAATATCCATCAGGTGTCTACTATGTGCCATGTGCTTGTGACTCAGCAGAAGACAAGGAGGCCTTGTGCCTGTCCTCTCAAACTTACCATTCCAGTCTTATCTGAAATACTCAGTTCTCCAAACATACCATGCCCATCCTACCTCCCATTTCTCAGTCACTTAGAGACAGAAGGCTCATATTCATAGAAAATAAAGTGAATGGTCTTTGTAAAAGATAAAGCAGCTTTATAAATGCTAGCCTTCAATTCCAAACACTTGCAGTTATCTTTATCGAGATAAAGAGAATTAAGTCATTCCCTTCACCCTTCCCTGCACCCCTCATACCAGCACACACATATAAATACTATCATTGTTAGGAGCATTGGCTCAGAGTCAGAAACTCTCTAATCATGCTGCAAGATTGAACATCTTATTTAACAGTCTGAGTCTCAATTTTTTTGGTGTAGCTCCTTCTTTTTAAAATTTTTTATTGATGTATAGTTGTTTTACAATGTTGTGTTAATTTCTGCTGTACAGCAAAGTGATTTAGTTTTATATATATGTATATAAATATATATATATAAATATATATATATATACATTCTTTTTATATTCTTTTCCATTATGGTTTATCATAGGATATTAAATATAGTTTACTGTTGCTCTACAGTAAGACCTTATTGTTTATCCATTCTATATCTACTAGCTTACATCTTCTAACCCCAGCCTCCCACTCCATCCCTTCCCCCATCCCCTTCCCCCTTGGCAACCATGAGTCTGTTTTCTATGCTCCTTAGTCTGTTTCTGTTTCACAGACAGGTTCATCTGTTTCATATTTTAGATTCCACATATAAGTGATATCATATGATATATGTCTTCTCCTTCATTTAGCAGTGTACTCTCTAGTTGAATCCATGTTGCTGCAAATGGTATTATTTCATTCTTTTTTATGGCTGAGTAGTATTGCATTGTATATGCATACCACATCTTCTTTATCCATTCATCTGTCAATGGACATTTAGGTTGTTTCCATGTCTTGGCTATTGTGAATAATGCTGCTGTGAATATAAGGGTGAATGTAATCTTTTTGAATTGTAGTTCTGTCTCAATATATGCCCAGGAGTGGGATTGCTGGATCATACGGTAATTCTATTTTTAGTTTTCTGAAGAACCTTCATACTGTTTTCCACAGTGGCTGCACCAACTTACATTCCCACCATACACTCTACAGCATTTGTTATTTGTGGACTTTTTAAAAATTTAAATATATGTAGTATCTTATTCCTGTGTAATATGTTTCCAGTCTATGTAATCATGCTTACAATGTTTATGATTACAGTCATGGAATACAAACTATTTCCACCCTGATTTTCAAAATGCACTCTCAGGTGTTTTACAGGCATATATTTTTATCCTCCATTTTCTCTTTAGAAGAGTAACTTCTTTTCTTTTATGACATAGATTCCTTAGACATTTTCTGTATATCTTTTTTTAAATCTGTTTTTTTGTAGACATTTTAATGATGGCCGATTTGACCAGTGTGAGGTGGTACCTCATTGTAGTTTTGATTTGCACCTCTCTAATTATTAGCGCTGTTGAGCATCTTTTTACATGCCTATTGGTCACCTGTATTTCTTCTTTGGAGAAATGTCTATTTATGTATTCTGCCCATTTTTCAATTGATTTGTATTTTTGTTGTTGTTGAGTTGTATGAGCTGTTTGTATATTTTGAAAATTAAGCCCTTGTCTGTCGCATCATTTGCAAATATTTTCTCCCATTCTGTAGGTTGTCTTTTCATTTTGTTTATGATTTTCTTTGCTGTGCAAAAGCTTGTAAGTTTGATTAGATCCCATTTGTTTATTTTTGGTTTTACTTCCATTGCCTTGGGAGACTGACCTAAGAAAACATTTCTACAATTTTTGTCAGAGAATATTTTGCCAATGATGTCTTCTAGGATTTTTATGGTGTCATATTTTATGTTTAAGTCTTTAAAGCCATTTTGAGTTTATTTTTGTGTATGGTGTGAGGATGTGCTCTAACTTCATTGATTACATGTGCCTATCCAACTTTCCTAACACCACTTGCTGAAGAAACTGTCTTTTTCCCATTATATATTCTTGCCTCCTTTGTCAAATATTAACTGACTGTAGGTGTGTGGGTTTCTTTCTGGGCTCTCTATTCTGTTCCATTGATTCATACATCTGACTTTGTTCCAATACCATGCTGTTTTGACTAATATAACTTTGTAGTATCATCTGAAGTCAGGGAGGGTTATGCCTTCTGCTTTGTTCTTTTTCTTCAGGATTGCTTTGGCAATTCTGGGCCTTTTATGGTTCCATATAAATGTTAGGATTATTTGTTCTAGTTCTGTGAAAAATATCATTGGTAATTTGATAGGGATTGCATTTAATCTGTAAATTGCTTTGGGTAGTATGGCCATTTTAACAATATTAATTCTTCCAATCCAAGAACATGGGATATCTTTCCCTTTCTTTGAATCATCTTCAATTTCATTTATTAATGTTTTCTAGCTCTGAGCAAGACTTTCACCTCCTAGGTCGAGTTTGTTTGTAAGTATTTTATTTTGAGGGATGTGTTTTTAAAAATAATTGTTTTTCACATTCCCTTTCTGATATTTCATTGTTAGTGTAAAGAAATGCAACCAATTTTTGGATGTGAATCTTGTAACCTGCTACCTTGCTGTATTTATCAGTTCTGTAGATTTTGTGTGGAGTCTTTAGGTTTTTCTATATATAGTACCATGTCATCTGCATAAAGTGACAATTTTACCTCTTGCCTTCCAATTTGGTTACCTTTTATTTTTATTAATTTTTAAATTTTTTTTCTGATTGCTGTGGCTAGAACTTCCAATACTTTGTTCAATAGAAGAGATGAGAGTGGGCATCCTTGTCTTGTTCCAGATTTTACCAGGAAGGCTTTCACCTTTTCACGATTGAGTGTTATACTGGCTGTAAGTTTGTCATAAATAACTTTTATTATGTTGAGATATGTTCCCTCTATACCCACTTTCATAAAGGTTTTTATCATGAATATAGGTTGAATATTACCAAACGTCTTTTCTGCCTCTGTCAAGATGATCATGTGTTTTTTTGTCTTTTCTTTGGCTTATGAGGTGTATCACATTGATTGATTTGTGTATGTTGAACCATACTTGTGAACTTGGGATGAATCCCACTTGGTCAGAGTATATGATGTTTTTTATGTGTTATTGGATTTGGTTTGCTAATGTTGAGAATTTTTGCATGTATATTCACCAAAGATATTGGCCTGTAATTTTCTTTTTTAGTGGCATCTTTTTCTGGTTTTGGTATCAGGGTGATGGTGGTTTCATAAAATGCCTTTGGGAGTGTTCCTTCCTCTTCAATCTTCTGGAAGAGTTTGAGAAGGATCAGTATAAATCCTCCTTTGTACATTTGGTAGAATTTACCTGTGAAGCCATCTGGTCCTGGACTTTTGTTTGTAGGGAGTTTTTTTTTTTTCTTTTTTTAATTACAGATTCTATTTCACTTCTAGTTATCAGCCTGTTCAAATTATCTATTTTTTCTTGATTCAATTTTAATCTCTATTTTATTTCCTCTCTGATCTTTATTGTTTCCTTCCTCTGCTTACTTTAGGTTTTGTTTGTTCTTTTTCTAATTCTTTTAAGTGGTATGTTAGGTTGTTTATTTGTGATTTTTCTTGTTGTCTGAAGAAGACCTGTATCACTATAAACTTTACACTTAAGAACTGCCTTTGCTGCATCCCATAGATTATGTATAATTGTGTTTTCATTGTTATTGGTCTCAAGGTATTTTTAAATTTCTTCTTTGATTTCATCACTGACCCGTTGGTTTTTTAGTAATATGCTGTTTAGTCTCCATATAATCATTTTTGTTTTTCTCATTTCTTCTTCTGTGGTTGATTTCTAGTTTCATGCTATTGTGGTCAAAAAAGATTCTGAGATAATTTCTTAAATTTGTTGAGGCTTCTTTTGGTTTTGTGCCCTAGTATGTGGTCAATCCTAGAGAATGTTCCATGTGAACTTGAAATGAATGTGTATTCTGTTTTTTTTTTTTTTTTTTTTTGGATATTATATCCTGAAAATATCAATTAAGTCTAACTATTCTATTTTATCATTTAGGATCTCTGTTGCCTTATTGATTTTCTGTCTAGAAGATCTGTCCATTGATGTGAGTGGGGTGTTAAAGTCTCTTACTATTATTGTATTCCTGTCAATTTCTCCCTTTATGTCTGTTAGTGTTTGTTTTATGTATTGGGTGCCCTACTATATTAGGTGCATATATGTTGATGAGTGTAAAATTCTCTTCTTGCATTGATTCTTTTACCATTATATAGTGTCCTTCTTTATCTTTCTTTATGACCTTTGTTTTAAAGTCTATTTTGTCTGATATCAGTATAGCAATCCCCACTTTCTTGTCATTTCCATTTGCATGAAATATCTTTTCCATCCCCTCACTTTCAATCTATGTGTGTCCTTTATCCTAAAGTGGATCTCTTGTATGCAGTATATGGTAGGCTCTTTTTTTTTTTTTCCAATCTGCCACCCTATGTCTTTTTTTTTTTTTTTTTTTTTTCAGTACATGGGCCTCTCACTATTGTGGCCTCGCCCATTGTGGAGCACAGGCTCCAGATGAGCAGGCTCAGTGACCATGGCTCACGGGCCCAGCTGCTCTGTGGCATGTGGGATCTTCCCGTACTGGGCCACGAATCCATGTCCCCTGCATCGGCAGGCAGACTCTCAACCACTGCACCACCAGGGAAGCCCCACCCTATGTCTTTTGATTGGAGTGTTTAGTCCATTCACATTTAAGGTAATTATTTATATATATGTATTTATTGCCATTTTAAAACTTGTTTTCCAGTTGATTCTGTGTTTCTTCTTTGTTCCTTTCTTTTTCTTTTTGTGGCTTTTTGCTTTCCTTTTATTTTATGTTTGTGTTTTCTTATTTTTGGTATTTGTGATCTATTTTATGTTTTTGATTTGTGGTTGATTTGTGGTTACCCTGTTTTTCAAGATGATAATCTTTCTGGTTAGAGTATTCTAGGTTGCATATTATTCCTTTTAGGATTTTGAATATATCTTGCCACTCCCTTCTGGCCTGCAATGTTTCTGTAGAGAAATCAGCTAATAGGCTTATGCGGGTTCCATTGTAATTAACTCTGTTTTTCTCTTGCTGCCTTTAGAATCCTCTTTATCTTTACCTTTTGCCATTTTAATTATATCTTGGTATAGGTCTGTTTGGGTTCATCTTGTTTGGGACCCCCTATGATCCCTGTACTTGGATTTCTGTTCCCTCTTTAGGTTCGGGAGGTTTTCAGCCATAATTTCTTCAAATACATTTTCAATCCCCCTTTCTCTTTCTTCCCCTTTTGGGATCTCTATTATGCATAGATTCCACACTTTATATTATCTCATAGGTGTCTTATGTTGCTTTTTTTTTTTAATTCAGCTTTCTGTCTGCTGTTCTGATTGGGTGATTTCCATTATTCTATCGTCCAGATCACTTATTTGTGCTTCTGCATTATTCATTTCCTTTAGCTCAGCTTTCCTCTTGGCAAATGAGTTTTCTAATTTTCGTTGGTTCCCTTTATAGTTTCTAGTTCATTTTTACAGTACTCTGCATTTCTATTGATAGCCTTTCTTAATTCCTTCAGTATTTTCATTATTTGTTTTTTGAAATCAGTGTCTATTCGACTGAAGAGGCCTCTTTCACTGTTTGTTCTTTCAGGGGAATTCTCTTTGTCTATCAGCTGGGACTGCTTCCTTTGCGTCTTCGTTTGATTTATATTTATCTTACTCTCTGAGTTTAGGAGAAATGATTATCTACTGTGGTCTTGGAGGTTTATTTATATGTGGAAGAGTCCCTGCATAGCTTGTGTGGGTTTAATATTTTGTGTTTGAGGGTCATTTTTAGTACAGACACCTGCCACCTCTTTCCTCAGCATGTGCTGGCCATTATCCCCTTGATAAGAGGTGTGCAGAGGCAGTGTCTGTCGCCTGCTCCTGGGACTCTAGGCAGTGATAGTGGCTTGCACACACTCCTGGAGTTTGCAATGGCAGGAGAGGCAGCTTAATATCACTCCTGGAGCCTGCAACAGAGGCAGTGGCTTGCGTCTGCTCCTAGAGCTCATGTAGATGGTGTCCTGTCTCCTGAGAGTGAACACAGGGGAAAAGGCTACAATGGTGAGTCCCATCCCTCCCCTCTGGCACTCCACACACAATGGTGCCTGGTCTTTTAGGTGGGCCTTGGCTTCCTTCGTGTACACCCTCAGTTGTGGTCAGACCAGACTCCAGTCCCTTCAGGCTGTTTCCACACAGCCAACCCCAATTCTCTCCCCAGGTCTGATCTTCAAAGCCCAAGCTTCAGCACCCAGTCCCTGCCCACACTAGTGGACATACATCTCAGGCTGGGGAGCACTGGGTGATGGCACTGACCATCTGTACATGTTTCTCTCTGTTCTGGCTGCTGCAAACCAGTTGCTTCACTCTCCTCCAAGACTACAAAGCTCCCCCTCAGTCTTGGCTGATCTCCCTGCCAGTGAGAGGACATCCCAGTGTACAGGAACATTTCCTCTTTCACAGCTCCCTCCAAGGGGTGCAGGTCCCATCCAGCCATCCAGATTCCTTTTTCTCTATCTTTTTTCTTTTGTCCTACCCAGTTATGTGGAGATTTTCTTGCCCTTTCAGAAGTCTGAGGTCTTCTGCCAGCATTCAGCAGATATTCTGTAAGAACTGTTAGACATGTAGATATATTTTTGATGTATTTGTGGGAGAAGGTGAGCTTTACACCCTACTCCTCTAGTATCTTGATCACTCCTGAGTCTCAATTTTTATTATGAAATTGGAATAATAATAGTATCTATTTCGTAGGGATCTCAGGAAATTTAAAAAATATGCCTAAGGTCACCTGACTCAAGAATGCTATAGACTAAAAGCTTACAATCAGAATAAATGTACCCCTTAAACTAATTGTACTTCTTGGCTAATAGACAACTCAGCATGAAGCAGGAGATAGATGGGCCCCAGGTTTAACAGTTTCTGCCCTGTAGACAGATACTCCAAAATAGCAGGGGAGAGGAGCTGAATGCTACCCAGCTAAGTTTTATCTCTTATCTGAGCCCTGCCCAGATAAGAGATAAAAGACAACATATTCC
This sequence comes from Phocoena phocoena, assembly GCF_963924675.1. Taxonomy (NCBI): domain Eukaryota; kingdom Metazoa; phylum Chordata; class Mammalia; order Artiodactyla; family Phocoenidae; genus Phocoena; species Phocoena phocoena. The sequence continues at coordinate 29,334,585 of NC_089226.1, forward strand.
TCATTCTCGAAGTCAAGGGGACCTCCCTGACTACACATGTGCAGAAAGGCTCTTTGAAGGTCAGAAAGTGAGGAGACACCACCACAGAGCAGATGATGTCAACCTACCCATAGCCCTCTTCAGTAGAATTCATCTTAGCTAAGAGATGTGCACGCACACAAGGGAGGACCTTGAGATATACCAAATACGGACCCATAACCAGGCAAAGCAAGATGATTGGCCAAAGGAAACCCAGAAGAAATGTCCCATAAAAATGATTCAAACTACTACAAGGGCATGACTCTCTCTCTGAGCCTGCCCATGTGTCTATCCACACATACTCTTTGTCTCCTAATAAGCACTCTAGTTATTTCACAACTTTTCATCTCTATGTGGAAATTCATTTATACACAGCCTTGTCACTGGTCACTGGTCCCTGTTGGTCTAGTGGCTAGGATTCAGTGCTCTCACTGCTGCAACCTGACTTCAACCTCTGGGTGGGGAACCAAAATCCTGCTTCACATCTCTGCAGGCTGAGGCAACCTGAGATCAAGCATAAGAAAAATGAAAAATACAATAATAATAGGAGTAGAGAGTAAATCAAAAATAAATCAAAAGAATGGAACAGTGGTTTGCATGAATTGACTAGATTATGGGAGGAAGTGATGAGCCACTTGTCGAGAAGTGGTAGGATATTCAAACTATGGATATTGAATTTAATAGAACATTAAACTTATTTATTAAAACCACCAGAAGAAAGTCCTTGAGACTATTCACTTCTCCCCGATTTCACTGGTCAATGGTGAAGGTAAAGAAAGTGATCGTGTTTGAAGAAAGAAGACAGAGTTCTTTCAATTGATTTTTATATGGTATTTGCTGGCACTCTTTTGTGATAGACACAGTGCCCTGTCTTTAGGCAAATTTGCATTCTCAATTAAAATGATTCCTTTGCTAGGAACAGTAAGTTCTTCTGGCAGTATGAAGAGAAAATAAGGACGATGATTCAAGAAAAGAGAACTTGTAGCACTTAAAAAATATATCCTTATACAGTTCTAGATAGTCAAGGTATTACCATTAACTTTGTCAATAATAAAAGACAGACATATATGACAAACCCACAGCCAACATCATTCTCAATGGTGAAAAACTGAAACCATTTCCCTTAAAATCATGAAGAAGAAAAGGATGTCAACTTTCACCAATATTATTCAACATAGTTCTGGAAGTTTTAGCCACAGAAATCAGAGAAGAAAAAAAAATAAATAAAAGTAATCCAGATCAGGAAAGAAGTAGTAAAACTGTCACTGTTTACAGATGGCATGATACTTTACAAAGAGAATCGTAAAGATGCTACCAGAAAATGACTAGAGCTAATCAATGAATTTGGTAAAGTAGCAGGGTACAAAATCAATGCACAGAAATCTCTTGCATTCCTATACACTAATGATGAAAAATCTGAAAGAGAAATTAAGGAAAAACTCCCATTTACCACTGAAACAAAAAGAACAAAATACCTAGGAATAAACCTACCTAAGGAGACAAAAGACCTGTATGCAGAAAACTATAAGACACTGATGAAAGAAATTAAAGATGATACAAACAGATGGAGAGATATACCATGTTCTTGGATTGGAAAAATCAATATTGTGAAAATGACTATACTACTCAAAGCAATCTAGAGATTCAGTGCAATCCATATCAAACTACCAATGGCATTTTTCACAGAAGTAGAACAAAAAATTTCACAATTTGTATGAAAACACAAAAGACCTGAATAGCCAAAGCAATCTTGAGACAGAAAAAGCAGAACTGGAGGAATCAGGCTCCCTGACTTCAAACTATACTACAAAGCTACAGTAATCAAGACAGTATGATACTGGCACAAAAACAGAAATACAGGTCAATAGAACAGGATAGAAAGCCTAGAGATAAACCCACACACATATGGTCCCCTTATCTTTGATAAAGGAGGCAAGAATATACAATGGAGAAAAGACAACCTCTTCAATAACTGGTGCTGAGAAAACTGGACAATTACATGTAAAGGAATGAAACTAGAACACTTCCTAACACCATACACAAAAAGTAAACTCAAAATGGATTAAAAGCCTAAATGTAAGCCCAGCCACTTTAAAACTCTTACAGGAAAACATGGGAAGAACACTCTTTGACATAAATCACAGCAAGATCCCTTTTGACCCACCTCCTAGAGAAACGGAAATAAAAACAAAAATAAAGAAATGAGACCTAATGAAACTTAAAAGCTTTTGCACAGCAAAGGAGAGCATAAACAAGATGTAAAGACAACCTTCAGAATGGGAGAAAATATTTGCAAACAAAGCAACTGACAAAGGATTAATTTCCAAAATATACAAACAGCTCATGCAGCTCAATATCGAAAAAACAAACAACCCAATCCAAAGATGGGCAGATCTAAACAGACATTTCTCCAAAGAAGATATACAGATTGCCAACAAATGCATGAACAGATGCTCAACATCACTAATCATTAGAGAAATGCAAATGAAAATCACAATGAGGTATCACCTCACACCAGTCAGAATAGCCATCATCAAAAAATCTACAAAAAATAAATGCTGGAGAGGGTGTGGAGAAAAGGGAACCCTCTTGCACTGTTGGTGGGAATGTAAATTGATACAGCCACAATGGAGAACACTATGGAGGTTCCTTAAGAAACTACAAATAGAACTACCATATGACTCAGCAATCCCACGCCTTAACATATACCCTGAGAAAACCATAATTCAAAAAGAGTCATGTATCACAATGTTCAATGCAGCACTATTTACAATAGCCAGGACATGGAAGCAACATAAGTTTCCATTGACAGATGAATGGGTAAAGAAGATGTGGCACATATATACAATGGAATATTACTCACCCATGAAAAGAAATGAAATTGAGTTATTTGTAGTGAGGTGGATGGACCTAGAGTCTCTCATACACAGTGAAGTACGTCAGAAAGAGAAAAACAAATACCGCATGCTAACACATATATATGGAATCTTAAAAAAAAAAAGTTCTGATGAACCTAGGGATTGAACAGGAATAAAGACGCAGATGTGGAGAATGGACTTGAGGACATAGGGAGGGGGACGGGTAAGCTGGGATGAAGTGAGAGAGTAGCACTGACATATATACACTACCAAATGTAAAATAGACAGCTAGTGGGAAGCAACTGCATCACATGGGGAGATCAGCTTGGTACTTTGTCACCACCTAGAGGGGTGGGATATAGGAAGGTTGGGAGGGAGATGCAGGAGGGAGGGGATATGGGGATATATGTATACATATAGCTGATTCACTTTGTTACACAACAGGAACTAACACAACATTGTAAAGCCATATACTCCAATAAAGATGTAAAAAAAAAAAGAGAGAGACAGATGTTCTGAAATTTTTTAAAGATTGTCTCCCCTTAGTTTGAGTGGAGGATTATCCTAATGGCTGAGTATTAAGAGTTTTCAAATGAAAATTTATAAAGAAATGCTGAGTGGACATTTCAAACTTTGATTTAACATAGTTTTCAATTTTCCCAGAATATTAAACCTTGAAAACATGGCCATTCTAAAAACAACAGATTATTAAAATTCCTGGAGTTAAGGACAAAACTTTCTTTGTGGAGGCAAAAGTAAAAGAAATAAAATATGAAGATACACAAGGGGATTGACAATTGACCTTTAGTAGAAAAGAAAAGAAACTGGTAATACTGGGAGGTTTTCATTTTTATTTAAAAAATATCATTACTATAGAGTATGTAGTATAAAGGTAAGCAAAGGTGCTAGGCACTCCTGTGGTATGATTTATGAGGCTCTGGGGAAACTATTTTGTTAAAATTATGTTTTTTTTTTTACTTCTAGTACAGCAGTTCTCAGTACTAAATCAAGGTTAATAGTTAGATGAACACTGGACAGAGGAAATGCAGGATGGGGAAAATGTGAGAAGAATCCAAGGAAATTACCTAGTAGCTTCTATAACTTTGGTTTTTGGTTGATGGGTAAATGCTCTGTGGTTAATGGTGGGGTCGGCATACATAAATATATGTGTTTTCTGCATATATATATATATATATGTGTGTGTGTGTGTGTGTGTGTGTGTGTGTGTATACACACACACAAACTGCTTTCTTGTTTCAGGGATTACAGCTTTATAGTTAAGAACAAAGATTTAAAGGTTAGACAAGAGTTTAAAAAAATTTTTATGTAATAATATTTTATTCAAAAAAGGTTTTTAGATCACTATTTTCCCATAATACTGGAACGCTGTTTCTCTGATATAGAAATCTTTTTTGAGGATTATATCTTGTCTAACGAGTTAGACAACATTTTAATTCTGCTCCAGGTAGTCCTCAAAAGTCCACTACTTGACTCTCTGAGTTTAGTTTCTTTATTGATAAAACAAAACAACAGCATTTAGCCCTGTCTCATTGTTAGATATATGTCAAGCATACTTCCTGATGTATAATACACACTTAATACATTGTCAAAGTACCTGTATTTTTGTGTCATAATCTATCAGAATGGATATTCAATATTAGCTGATAAATTTCAATTAAACATTACCAAGTTGTGTATGATTACAGGGTTTGGAAGAACAAGAAAGAAAGGTAACTAGACTTTCATTATAAGGTTAGACAATAGCAGTGCCAGTGGACATTGTTATTTTGTTTATAACATCACCAAATATGCTTCTATTCTTTCTAGCTTAAGAATAGAGTGGGGTTTGATCTTTTGTGTTTTGATCATATGTGTAATGGATTTTATTTCTTTAAATTGAAATATAGTTGATTTACAATATTGTGTTAGTTTCTGGTTTACAGCTTCTTGATTCAGTATTCTTGCAGATTATTTAGTTTTTACTGTTGTTTTTTCTTTTTTAAAAATTTTTATTAAAGTATAGTTGCTTTACAATGTTGTGTTAGTTTCTGCTGCACAGCAAAGTGCATCAGCTATATGTATACATATATCCCCTCTTTTTGGATTTCCTTCCCGTTTAGGTCACCACAGAGCATTGAGTAGAGTTCCCTTTGCTATACGGTAGGTTCTCATTGGCTATCTATTTTATACATAGTATCAATAGTGTATATATGTCAATCCCAATCTCCCAGTTCATCCCACTCCCCCTTTCCCCATTGGTATCCATAAGTTTATTCTCTAGGTCTGTGTCTCTATTTCTGCTTTGTAAATAAGATTGCCTATACACATTTTTTCAGATTCCACATAAATGCATTAATATAAGATATTTGCTTTTCTCTTTCTGACTTTCTTCAGTCTGCATGACAGTCTCTAAGCCAATCCACTTCTCTACAAATGACCCAATTTCATTCCTTTTTATGGCTGAGTAATATTTCATTTTATATATGTACCACCTCTTCTTTATCCATTCCTCTGTTGATGGACATTTAGGTTCTTTCCATGTCCTGGCTATTTGTAAATAGTGCTGCAATGAACATTGGGGTGCATGTGTCTTTTTTGAATCATGGTTTTCTCTGGGTATTTTAGGTTACTGTAAAATATAATTATACAGGGTATAATTCCTTGTGCTATATAGCAAATTATTTTTGCTTACCTATTTTATGAATAGTAGTTTGTATCTGTTAATCCTATACCCCTAATTTGCTCTTCCCCCCCTTCCTTTTCCCTTTGGTCACTGTAAGTCTATTTTCTATGTCTGTGAGTCTGTTTCGGTTTTGTACATGCATTCATTTGTATTATTTTTTAGATTCAACATATAAGTGATATCATACAGTCTGACTTATTTCACTAAGCAGCATAATATTCTCTAGGTCCATCCACATTGCTGAAAATGGCAATATTTCTTTTTCTCATAGCTAATTAATATTGCACTATATATATGTGTATATATATACACATATCACGTTTTCTTAATCCAGTCATCTGTTGATCCTCCTTTGTGTTGCCACAGTGTCTTGGCTATTATAAATAGTACTGCTATGAACATTGGGGAGCATGTTACTTTTCAAATTAGTGTTTTGGTTTTTTTTCTGGATATATAGCCAGGAGTAGAATTGCTGGATGATATGGTAGTTTATTTTTAGTTTTTTAAGTAACCACCAGACTGTTTTCCATAGTGGTTGTACAAATTTACATTGGTATGGACTTAATTTTTAACTTAATGTAATAAATCATATTCATAGTTCCTTAATGTTGAACCATCTTTGCCTCCACTGATAAAATATAGTCATGATTTATCAATATTTAATTAGCTATGCAAGCTAAATATAATTTGTTAATATTTTACTTAATACTTTAAATCTATACTCATGGGTAACTCTGGCCTACAGTTCTTTGTCCTTGCCTAAGCAGTTAAAAATTATTTTTCCATGTGCTCTAAAAATGCTCCAGTAGGAGCAAGTTTAACTTTAACTCTAGGAATTATCAGCAAATACTCTTCTTAATTGTACATTAACCAAATTAATAGTTCATTAGATTATCAAGCTTTCAGAGCACAATCAAAACTACCTAAAAATAGAGTACTAAAATTTACCAAAATGTTTTCAGCCTTTCTTAATGACTCAGAAAACACTTCGATATTTTCTAAGAATCTTACGTCAAAGGGGTCCCAATAGAAAACAGATGATGCACTTAAATTACTATAATTTATGAAGATTTTCTTTATAAATGACTTATTAAAAGGCTGAGAGTGAGGTGTAGAAGAACCACATGGAACAGTTAAAGATGCCCAGGACTAGTAGCAGAGGACTATTTCCTACCTCTGAAGCTCAAAAGAATGAGAGAAGGGAAGGACCAGGAAAGAGAAAGTCATGTAGAGCAGGCCACCTAGAGAAGCCTGGGTGTTAAGAGACACAATCAGCTTGAAGTAACCCCTAAGGGAAGCCAACTGGAGGCCAGAGAGCACAGGAGCTGTTGGTGTAGTCTACAGGGGTCAGCTTCCTGAGATAGTCAGCAGAGAAGAAATAGAGATGAAGCGCATATATGGACTGGCAAAGGAAGATACTCAGCACATCTTTCCAAGGGGTCAGGGACTTCCTGTGTTTTGCTTTTTACTGTATTTCTACTGCCTACAATACTGCCATAAGTATTTGCTGAATAAATACATGAACAATGAAACTATAAGAAACATCCAGTGGACATTTGGTTAAAATTAAAATTTACAAAAGCATTCTTACCTGCAAATATTTTTCATTTACACTGCATATAATTGCTTAATTAATTTGTTAAAGGATTTATATTAAAATGTCCAATCCAGTAAATTCTTTGTATATAAGTAAACACAAATTAATAAAAATTAATTTTTGAAAGTACTACATCACATGCTTTCTTAACAGATCTCTAACTAACTGAATCTCTTCTAGTAAAGTTCTCCCTTCCCCCTGGAAACACCCCCCTGGAAACACAGACCTGGATATGGCATATCCAGCACCAATGGCTGATAACACCACTTCTGTAACCATAGTTGAATCTGAATTCACCAAGAGTGTGATATTTCCTTGCAAATCCTGTTGTACTTGTTAGTATAAGTATATAATTTAATTTAAATATATGTAAACAGATAATATATAATATGAAAGAGAAGGTTCTTTTTTTATGAAAACTAAGTTGACTGCTGGGAAAAGATAATGAAACTGAGTCACAAAATATGGTATTGAATTGGATGTAGAAAAATAATAAAACCCAGATGCCTCCACATAAATATTGCTTTTCAAATGTATTTTTAAGTGTTTGTTCCATTTTAAATAGATTTAAGTTAAGATCACTGATGATACAATCTGGGTGTGATTTATGCCAAAAGGTGATATCAAAATACAATCATCATAGGAAAACATTCAAAGAAAGTCTATAGATTTCCCAACAAAGCCTTCTAACTGAATGGTTACATATTAATAAAAGATATTATATATATATATATATATATATATATATATATATATATGTGTGTGTGTGTGTGTGTGTGAAGCATTTATATATATATATAATATGTGTGTGTGTAAAGCATTATTAAATTCTCCTCATTTAACAAGAATTTTTAATTGTGTTTATTAAGAAATCTTCTACTAAAGCTGTATTTTTACATGAAATGAATCAGGAAAGCATTACCTGACATAAAATTCCACAGCATGACTGTGTTCATGTTCATATCCATGCTTACTCTTTCAAAACATATTTACTAAGGACCTACTATATTCACCTCATATTATAGGTGAAGAATATACAGCCATGAATAAAACAAACAAGTCCTTTCTCCTCTCTAAAACTTGCTTGCTAATAGGAAAGGACAGACAAAAATACATAAATACTTACATACATACACACATATGTATGCATATAAACAAACAAGCAATGGAAGGAAGAAATGAAGGAAGGAAGAGAGGGGAAGAAAAATAATACATTCTTAAATATGGAGATGCTATATAATAAAGAGTAAAGGGAGTGAGATCTCGTTTAGGGGAAACACTCTCTGAGAAGATGGCATCTGAGCACAGACTATTATAGAAAATGATCCAGTAATGGGTAATTTGGGAGCCAAATACAACCAATAAATCCATTATCAATTTGGAATCCATTGGGAGCATTCAAAAAAGAAATGTGAGTGTAATTGTGAGGACAAAACCCTGATTATTGTGAATTAAGAATAGAGTAGCAAGAAGTGGAAAGAGTGAGTATAGATCATTCTAATGAGAAGTTTATTGTCAACATGCAAATAACACCCTCATTCTAACACCTACTCAGTTGGGAAGATATGAAGAAAGGGGAATCCAAAACACTTCCATAAGTGGAAAGATCTTCTCCCTTTTAAGCCAGGAGGTGCTGGGAAGAACTACGCAATCACAAATCAGTAAGCTGATTTGTGACTCTGCCACATCCCCTTCTCATTTGTTTGTCTTTTTATGTCCATAAAGGTGTTAAGTGAGAAAAGGTTTGACCTCACATAAAATTCAGAAGTGACAGGAAGCAAAATCAATTGTATTTTGAAGTAAAACTTAAATTAATGAACAACTATGATCTACTTTCCCTATATAAAGACCTAAAACTATGCATGCAAGTAAACATCCTGTCATTTGATTTGAACATTACATTTCATAAATATATAGTTCTGTCATATTATAGTGACATACATCTAAAAATACAGATTTAGAAAGCTATTCTGATTTGTGTTATTCTGAGAAAGAGGCTCCAAATGGTCATTCTGGCATATTCCCCTGGAAAATACAACTTTAGCTTCAGTTGGTTTTATAACATGGTAAGTTTTCCCTCAGATGTCTGTAAAACTTTGAGGAAATCAGATCATAAGATAAACTATAATGAAAATGGATGACAGTATCTTTTTTCCAACTCTATGGAATATTGCTAAAGTAGGATCCACTCTAATTTTTTCTACTGTCTTGGAATTTTCCAGTAGAAAAATGTCTTGTTATTTATTACAGTGACAGATATCTTTTAGTTCAGGTTGTGTGCTTCACTTGACATAACCTAGAATAAAATAAATCATGACTATATATCTAGTTAGGCTCCCCAGTTGTTGTTTTTTCCCTTTAATCAAAACAAATTTCACTACATTTTTAAAAAAGAGCTTAAAAAATCCACTTGAAATGCAGTTTAGAAAGCTTAGTCACATTAAATAAACATACAAATAAAAACGAAAGGAAATTCCTGGGTTTTCAAGCATATGAAATTATAAATGCCTTGAGACAAAAATTGAAATAATTGCACAAACATGTTAATGGTGTCTAAATAATATCCTAGCACTAATGGGTAATAATAGGCAATTCATAAGTAAAGTTTCCTCTGAATATTAAATATGGTATATTGGAATAAAACAACAAATTGCTCTGCCAAGCTTTCAAAAATTCTCTTTGTTTTAGAACCAGCTCACAAAGTATTGTCAGTTAAGTACACTGGTTATATTAATAATAAAATACATCAAATTATTCTCAGAATAGTGAGCATAAAACATCACAGTGTATCTCTTTATTGATCAAGAAAGTTTAAAATTATAAATATTATCACATCAGGCATAGAAATATGCAATTTTGCTAGAGTATGAAGGGCAATAGGAGCCATTTATCTAGAGGAAAACAACATGGAATCATGGGAAGTTACAGGTTTTGGAGACAGGCATGTGTTTGAATCTTGGCAATACCACTGTATGACAGCTTGTGTTCCCTCAGAAGGGGACTCTAAAATAGGAATTTGTGTGCAAGCAGTTTATTTGGGAGGTACAGGCATCACTGGTAATGGTGTGAGAAAGTATTCGAGTAGGAATAGGAAACACTAGGTAAGAGGGTGAAGTATTAAACCAGCTTTTATAGTGGGTGGCTGGAGATTATCCCTAGGGATACCTCTGGGTACTGGTGCAAAACATGTACCTAAGATTCTCCTACTCAGAAAGAAGGAAGCTGAAGTATTTGGTGAGTGCCAATGGTCAAATATTGTCCCCAGGGTTGTTAATTCCCCAGCACTTCTGGCTGGCATCTGTGGTTGAAGTAAAAGGTCTATAAAACATAGATGCAGGTATTTGCAGTTGGAAGTATATGATCACACTGAAAGGCCCTACTGTTAAGGGTGGGGCACTGAAAGCATCCTGCTAGAGGGATCTTGAACATTCACTGGGCTTCTCTGAGCCTTAGTTCCTCCTTTTATGAAACAGAGATTATGGGATCTTCCTCTGTCATTCATTGATACGATAATATAATGACATATGGAAAATACCATCCACTCAATAAGTGTTACTTACCTCCCCTCACCTTGCCTTCTAGGGCCTTTCCACAGGATCTTCCAGATGTTATCTTGTGCCATAACTACTGCATTCTTCTTAACACAGTAATACAGCCTTAGGCTACAATAGATTTTTTTAACAGTCATTTTCTACTATTGATGCACAAGAAACTTCAAATTAAAAGATAAAAATACAGTACTATTAAATCAAGCATTGCGTCTTTTTTTCTTTCTATATTAAATATAGGGTAATTGCATTTATTCCTATAAAATTGTTAATTTTATTATTCTAGCCTTTGATATCATGAATATAAGATTAGATTCATCTGCATTTTTTTTTTGTCTCTCCATCTGAGGGTTTCTTTTCTCTAAATTTTCTATGGCTCCTACTTCTCCAATGTGATTCTTCTCACTGGGTTAAATTAAGTTATCTTAACTGATTCTCTCACTGTTTTCTTCTCTCTTCTAAAAGATGTTTAATAAGCTAGATAAGTCAGAAATATATTACATGTTCCAATTTTCACAAACCAATATCCCTAGTAGCTATCCAAGTGAATAAAGTCCCCATCACCGCTCTAACTTCTTGTCTGTGCCATGGTTCTTTTCTCTTGGACATCACTGTGACACCAACATAGGACAATAGATGATACTAAACTGGGGAAAAGCTTAAAAATGCCTTGATTCATAGTTCCACTAGAAAGGCTTTACAGCCTTGGGAAACTTTCTGAAAGGCAGTTAGTTTATTTACAAATTTTAGAGGAATCACTTAAGTGTTCAATCAAATTAACTTAGCTACACTTTTTGATTCGTAGTGAAAAACTTCATCCTTTTATCATATACCATAAATATTTTCAGTGTTATACATGGGATTTTAAAATATCATCATATATTGCAAAAAGATAAATACAATTCAATAATAGTATCATCATTAGTATGAACAGTATTTTAATAAAAATAATTTTGAAAAGGAAATAAATAAGAGCAAGGTGCAAGAAAATTCAAATTTTATTAGAGAATAGTTAAGCAAGAGCAATCACACCTACAAGGGAGAACACAGATATGCTTATACCTAGTTGCTCTCTTTGGCACTCTATTACCTTGGCTGCAACCAAAATTCATAAATATTAGTCATAGTAAGTATCAGGATAGTAAGTGGCAACAGATGGTGTGGTCTTCTACTCTCTCTTTTTTTTTTTTTTTTTTTCTTCTACTCTCTTGAATCTTAACATATTTGCCTTTAAGGTTGTTAGGTTAAAACTAATTAAACAAGAATAGCTTATTGCTCTGTCATTTGTACTAGCAAAGAGTTTGCAATCATAATTAGGACTCCTGTCAATTAGCTTTACTAAGTTAAATTCTATTACCTATCAGCACTCAGCTTGGGTGAGTCATTATGGCTCCCTAACATATCTAACAAAGAAAACTAGTCCATTAAAAAGAGATGGCACTGAATCAATAACTCAGTTGGCAAGAAAAAGAAAGAGATTCAGCAGGAAATGAACTGAGAGAAAAAAATGAGAGAAGAGTTTTGAATAGAGCTTCTTATTAGTGTCAGAGATTTTAGGTTTAATTTTGTCAAAAACCCAAGAACATATTCTGAAGATTACTGCTCCTTTACTTCATGAACATATATGAACATGAAATATATGGTCACACTAATCAATTAATTTCTTAATTTATTCAAGAAGCATTTTGGAAACTTTTAATTTATTTCAAGAAACAATTTTCATAACACATTTTAAAAGTTATAATGTCCTACACTAATAGGTACTAAATACATTACTATTGAATAAATATATAAAAAGATAGTTTTCATTTACATTTGAAAACTATGATAGTAATCCTGAGAATAAGAATCCAAATTTCTGCATGTTAAAATAATAATAATTTAAAAAAACCTCTGGCATATAGTATTAAAATTTAAGCTGAGTGTACTTCCTTTCTTAATAGCAATACAATAAAATCTCCAGGTGTATTACATTATGTTTCTCTGACTACTGATACAATATTAGTAACTAATTAATCATTGGTTAGTTAATAATTAACACTAGTTCAATGCTAACACAAAATTAATACAAATCTCTATTATAGTTCTTTACAAGCCAACTCAGAACAGTATATAATTATGTGTATATGTACAATATATTACCAATAAATATATGCATACAGGTATTTCATAGAAGTCGAGTAAACTAGGTGTTACTGATAAAGGCTTCCTCCATTATAGTATGGTCTTTGACCTAACTTCTTCAATCTTTAATGTTGCTAAAAAAAAGTCAGAAATTTCCCTTTCCTTTTTTCTAACTGAATCCCCACCTTCTCCATCTCAGCCTACGAGATTCTGATCTTATTTTCAAAAGTACACATAAATAGAACACTTCTTCCGTGAAGCTTTCTCTTGTCATGTGATTAGAACTGACCTCACTCTCCTTTGCATCCCTTAGTCTTTTAATTATTATTGTTGTCATCACATCTGTAATAAATGCATATGCACACATTGTCTCTCACTAATATGTGAACTCATTTAAGAACAAGGATTGTTGTTCTATGTATACGTTTTGTAAGATCAAGAAATGTTTTGTTCTGTTTTGTTTTATTGAAGTATAGTTGATTTACAATATTATGTTTGTTTTGTTTTGTTTTTCTGATCAACTTTGAATCACCTAGGCATTTAGCATGTGCCCAGATTGTTATAGACTTCCAGGAATGCTTATTTAATTTTAATATTAATTTAAAGTCCCTTTCAGTATTTAGCACAGTAACTAAACTACTAGGTGTGTAAAAATGTTTATTTAATTAACTGCTTCCCTAGGAGCTAGCTAAAACTCTGTAACACAGTGCCATCTGCATTGTGTGGTTTCAGTAGTATGCGTGATTAATAATGCTACTAAGGATTTTCTTTTTTCATAAGGCTTTAAGTTCAGTTGCCTCATTTTAGAATCTATAATTTCAAAATTTAAAAAAATTGATTCAATGTTCCTGAAAACAAAAGAAAAACCTGAAAAGCATATTTATTTTGGGAGTTAATCATTGAACTATATCACATTACAATGAGATATTTGTTTTTGTGGCATGAATGCAACTGCATTCTTGGTTCAATAAGTGCTCACAGAATAAGATTAAAACAGATAACTAGGTTTTTCATATGATATACAAAGAATCTTTACTCCTGAGAGTGTGCAGCTTAAAAAATATTACATAGTTCAACTTTGACTTTCAAGTGAAATATCTGCCTACTTGATTACATGAGCGTAGTTCTGAGTTCCCAGCTTTCAGTTGGAAATAATTTTTAATACTACATTAAATATAGCTGACATGTATTGATTTGACTGTCACCAGCATTATTCACTTAATAAACATGTACCTATCCACTGTTTTAGGTGCTGGCTGGTGAGGAAATGCAGCAGCAAAGAATAAAATCACGAGGCCCCTGCTCTCATGGAGTTTCTTTCCTATATGTCAGGGAATGTTCTCTCATAAGAATAAAGCAGGGTAAGAGGACAAAGAGTGCCAGGGTCAAGGCATGGGAGTGTTCAATTTTGGAAATATTCATCAGGGAAAGCTCATCTGATAAGATGGCATTGGAGTGAAAACCTGAAGGAAGGAAGGGAGAAAATTGTGCAGATATTATGTACAAAAAGGGTGAGACAGGGGTAGGAGAAAACAGAGGTAATTCCAGAAGAGATAACAGCCATGCCATAACTCTGTTGTAGAAGTGAATTGACATATTTGTAAGATAGCAAGGATGTCATTGTGGCTAGAATGCAAATGGTGGTGGGGTGGAAAATGACGGAATAAAAGATCAGAGCACTAACAGAGAACCAGATCTCTTACAATGGCACAGGTCTGGTGAGGATCTTTATTTCATTCTGAATGACATTGGAAGATTCTAAACTGAGGAGTAGCATGACCTAACTTGTAGTTTCAAAGATCTCTCATATTTCTGTGTGGAACATGTTCTGTATTGTGGTTAGGACAGAAGCAAACAATTTTAGAGGGCTATTGGAACTTCTAGGTTGAGAAATGAAGGTGGCTTGGTTGGAGATGGCAGTAATGGAGGTGATTAGAAATGCTGAATATACTTTCAAGGTAGTTAAAATATTTTTTTCCTTGATGGTTTGAGATTGGAGTGTGAATGAAAAATAGAATTGAATAGAAACTAAAAGTGTTTTGACTTGAGCCAGTGGTAGAATGGAGTAGATATCACTAAAACAAGAAATGTGGGAAGAACAGGAGTGTATGACTAGAGATCTGGAGTAGATGAAAATCATTAACATGGTTATGGTACAGAAATCTTTGAGACTGGACAAGATCTCCAAGGAAGTGAGAGTAGATAGAGAAGACCAGCTGTTCAAGGACTGAGTGTTGGAGGATTACAATATTTAGAGCTTGGCAAGATGGAAAGAATGGAGAAAAGGAGGCAAAGAGTGGTCTGTGAGGAGGAGAAAAATCAAAGCTAAATTAAGAAAATGAGTCAACAACTGATCAACTGTATCAAATGCTGTGGATAACTTGTGTAAGACAGTGACAGATTATTGGTGATTGGATTAGATAAAATGTAGGTCATTAGGTAATACAAAAGGAGTAGTTTCATGGAGAGTGGAAAGAAAAACCTCACTGGAATGAATTCAAAAGACAGGGAGGAGATAAAGTGGATACGGAAATTAGTGACAGGTTTTCAAGGAGTTTTGTAAAAAAAAAAAGGGGGGGCTGGTGGGAGGGGGGACAGAGAAATAGAGTAGCAGGTTGTTCAATTGGATGTGTAGTCAACAGATTAGTTTTTGTTTTGTTTTAATATCTCTCATAAATATTAGAATATATTTATACAGTGATGGCCATTATCCAATTCAGGGAAAATGTTAGCAGACATTTGGTTCTGTCCAAAACATCCATATGACATTTGCTTCATAAGTCACTTGGTTCAAGCCAAAACGTTCTTGAAATTTGGTCCTGTCCATAGACATTTGGTGGTCCACACCAAAAGGTCTCCTTAAAATTTCATCCTATCCAAAATGTCATGAACATATTTGGTCCATGCCAAATGGTTTTGGAAAGATCAAATATCAATGACCTTTTGGAATAAACCAAATGCCTTCATGGATATTTTGAACAGGATCAAATATGACCAAATATTAAGGACCTTTTGGCATGGACCAAATGTCTTATGTATATTTGGACAGGACCAAATGCCCTGCAAGGCAGGGAAAATAATGATAATGCAGAAAAATATAGGGAATTATTTCAGGATCAGGGTTCTCAAATTAGTGAGACTCTGGGATCCAAAGCTCATTCGGAAGAGCTTGCTGTAAGCAGAAGAACAAATAATCTGTCCCTCAAAATAAGAAGGAAGACATAGTATATAGTTTCAGATGTAAGTATATTAATAGATTTAGTGGTGGTGTAAGCACATCCAAGTTTCTTCTGATTCCTTCTTCTGCTGCTGCTTTTTTTGTTTTTCTTTTTTTTAAACCAGTAAGGTTTGAGACCAGGTCATCAGCTGAGAATTTTAACTGGGATGTATTGGAGGTTTGAGGACATGTGAGATTGCATGAAATAGTTGCCTAAGTAAGTGGGCAAATGAATGAATTAGAGATAAATCTTCAGAGTGAAATAAAGGTGCTGAGGGTCAGACAGAGATGACTTTTCACAGGTGATAATGGAATGAAGGCTTGCAGCCCTGCGGTGAGTGTAAAGGGATTATAGGCTCCAGCAAACTGGTAGTAAAGATCTAATGGTGGCAACCTAAGCAGACCATCCCTCTGGCAGGATCTTGGCTATGCCTTTTCTCCCTTAGGAACCCCAAAAACCTGGTTCTCTGGCATTCAGGTAAACCCTATGATTTACTCAACACTCTCCCACTAGATGACTTTTAGTTTTTATGATAACCAGAATTGGTTTCTATTATTTGCAATTAATAACCCTATGCTAACTGGCAATCAAGAATTGTGGCAAACATCTGGGCCCCCACAAAGAATTCTATCATAAATTAATAAACCATAGTTATTTGATCGTTTACAAAGTTTGTTTAATCCAATTAAGAGGACATCTTTTTCAGCTGGATAATTTCCTAACACAGTCTGTGTATGAATGTCTCTAAAGCTGTGGGTATTACAAGGACATTGCATGGTATATTTAGGAATTTAACCATCACTGTCAGGTACGGAATGAAATTTTAATCAAATCCAACAAGAGAATTTTATAACTAGGTCAAGAAAGAAACATATTTCCCTCTAATGAGCTGTATCACGCAAACCACTCCCAAAGAGCATACAGGTTGTGGAAGTATTAGCTATTACTATAAAATGTAAACAGTCCAGAAGAGAACTCCTGAAAACTGAATCACTTGTAGTTTAAAACTGAGAAAAGCGAAGAAGCTAAATTTGATTCAAGCCCACAACTGTAACATAAACAGGAATAATAACAATTTCTGAAGGCTAGATTGACCACCCACAATACTGTTCCCTACATGGATGTATCAGTCATTGGCTTATAGATCATATGTTCTTTATTGTCCAGGACAGCCCAGATTCACTAAGATTTTAGCACATTCTCCCATTTTTTCTCTTACACATGAAGAATTTAAAGGGTTTAAAAATTTCTATACTACTTATGTCAAACTATATCTCCAGACAGCCTCTGGAAACCAGAAAAACACACAAAAAAATTTTTTATCATATTTTTCATCCAATTTAAGGGTTCAAAAAATGTGACTTTTCAATAAAGATATAGTTTATTTAAAATTGCATAGGTACACACTCCACTTTAGTATTCAGTAGTGGTGCTGGCATCAGCTGTCCTTAGTAAAATTCATTCAGTCTCCAATCATAGTCTCTTAAATCATTCTTTTTTTTTTTTTTTTTATTGATGTTGAGTGTTCATTTATTTATTTATTTATTTTTTTAAACATCTTTATTGGGGTATAATTGCTTTACAATGGTGTGTTAGTTTCTGCTTTATAACAAAGTGAATCAGCTATACATATACATATGTTCCCATATGTCTTCCCTCTTGCGTCTCCCTCCCTCCCACTCTCCCCATCCCACCCTTCCAGGCTGTCACAAAGCACCCAGCTAATATCCCTGTGCCTTGCGGCTGCTTCCCCCCAGCTATCTACCTTACTACGTTTGTTAGTGTGTATATGTCCATGACTCTCTCTCGCCCTGTCAAAACTCACCCTTCCCCCTCCCCATACCCTCAAGTCCGTTCTCCAGTAGGTCTGCGTCTTTATTCCTATCTTACCCCTAGGTTCTTCATGACATTTTTTTCCCTTAAATTCCATATATATGTGTTAGCATATGGTATTTCTCTTTTTCTTTCTGACTTACTTCACTCTGTATGACAGACTCTAGGTCTATCCATCTCATTACAAATAGCTCAATTTCATTTCTTTTTAAGGCTGAGTAATATTCCATTGTGTATATGTGCCACATCTTCTTTATCCATTCATCCGATGATGGGCGCTTAGGTTGTTTCCATCTCCGGGCTATTGTAAATAGAGCTGCAATGAACATTTTGGTACATGACTCTTTTTGAATTTTGGTTTTCTCAGGGTATATGCCAAGTAGTGGGATTGCTGGGTCATATGGTAATTCTATTTGTAGTTTTTTAAGGAACCTCCACACTGTTCTCCACAGTGGCTGAACCAATTCACATTCCCACCAGCAGTGCAAGAGTGTCCCCTTTTCTCCACACCCTCTCCAGCATTTATTGTTTCTAGATTTTTTGATGATGGCCATTCTGACTGGTGTGAGATGATATCTCATTGTAGTTTTGATTTGCATTTCTCTAATGATTAATGATGTTGAGCATTCTTTCATGTGTTTGTTGGCATTCTGTATATCTTCTTTGGAGAAATGTCTATTTAGGTCTTCTGCCCATTTTTGGATGGGGTTGTTTGTTTTTTTGTTATTGAGCTGCATGAGCTGCTTGTAAATTTTGGAGATTAATCCTTTGTCAGTTGCTTCATTTGCAAATGTTTTCTCCCATTCTGAGGGTTGTCTTTTGGTCTTGGTTATGGTTTCCTTTGCTGTGCAAAAGCTTTGAAGTTTCATTAGGTCCCATTTGTTTATTTTTCTTTTTATTTCCATTACTCTAGGAGGTGGGTCAGAAAGGATCTTGTTGTGATTTATGTCATAGAGTGTTCTTCCTATGTTTTCCTCTAAGACTTTGATAGTTTCTGGTCTTACATTTAGGTCTTTAATCCATTTTGAGCTTATTTTTGTGTATGGTGTTAGGGAGTGATCTAATCTCATACTTTTACATGTACCTGTCCAGTTTTCCCAGCACCATTTATTGAAGAGACTGTCCTTTCTCCACTGTACATTCCTGCCTCCTTTATCAAAGATAAGGTGTCCATATGTGCGTGGGTTTATCTCTGGGCTTTCTATCCTGTTCCACTGATCTATCTTTCTGTTTTTGTGCCAGTACCATACTGTCTTGATTACTGTTGCTTTGTAATATAGTCTGAAGTCAGGGAGCCTTATTCCTCCAGCTCCTTTTTTCATTCTCAAGATTGCTTTGGCTATTCGGGGTCTTTTGTGTTTCCATACAAATTGCGAAATTTTTTGTTCTAGTTCTGTGAAAAATGCTAGTGGTAGTTTGATAGGGATTGCATTGAATCTGTAGATTGCTTTGGGTAGTAGAGTCATTTTCACAATGTTGATTCTTCCCATCCAAGAACATGGTATATCTCTCCATCTATTTGTATCATCTTTAATTTCTTTCATCAGTGTCTTATAATTTTCTGCATACAGGTCTTTCGTATCCTTAGGTAGGTTTATTCCTAGATATTTTATTCTTTTTGTTGCAATGGTAAATGGGAGTGTTTTCTTGATTTCACTTTCAGATTTTTCATCATTAGTATATAGGAATGCCAGAGATTTCTGTGCACTAATTTTGTATCCTGCTACTTTACCAAATTCATTGATTAGCTCTAGTAGTTTTCTGGTAGCATCTTTAGGATTCTCTATGTATAGTATCATGTCATCTGCAAACAGTGACAGCTTTACTTCTTCTTTTCCGATTTGGATTCCTTTTATTTCCTTTTCTTCTCTGATTGCTGTGGCTAAAACTTTCAAAACTATGTTGAATAAGAGTGGTGAGAGTGGGCAACCTTGTCTTGTTCCTGATCTTAGTGGAAATGCTTTCAGTTTTTCACCATTGAGGATGATGTTTGCTGTGGGCTTGTCATATATGGCTTTTATTATGTTTAGGAAAGTTCCCTCTATGCCTACTTTCTGGAGGGTTTTTATCATAAATGGGTGTTGAATTATGTCGAAAGCTTTCTCTGCATCTATTGAGAGGATCATATGTTTTTTCTCCTTCAATTTGTTAATATGGTTTATCACATTGATAGATTTGCGTATATTGAAGAATCCTTGCATTCCTGGAATAAACCCCACTTGATCATGGTGTATGAGCCTTTTAATGTGCTGTTGGATTCTGTTTGCTAGTATTTTGTTGAGGATTTTTGCATCTATGTTCATCAGTGATATTGGCCTGTAGTTTTCTTTCTTTGTGACATCCTTGTCTGGTTTTGGTATCAAGGTGATGGTGGCTTCGTAGAAGGAATTTGGGAGTGTTCCTCCCTCTGCTATATTTTGGAAGAGTTTGAGAAGGATAGGTGTTAGCTCTTCTCTAAACGTTTGATAGAATTCACCTGTGAAGCCATCTGGTCCTGGGCTTTTGTTTGTTGGAAGGTTTTTAATCACAGTTTCAATTTCAGTGCTTGTGATTGGTCTGTTCATATTTTCTATTTCTTCCTGATTCAGTCTTGGCAGGTTGTGCATTTCTAAGAATTTGTCCATTTCTTCCAGATTGTCCATTTTATTGGCATAGAGTTGCTTGTAGTAATCTCTCATGATTTTTTTTATTTCTGCAGTGTCAGTTGTTACTTCTCCTTTTTCATTTCTAATTCTATTGATTTGAGTCTTCTCCCTTTTTTTCTTGATGAGTCTAGCTAGTGGTTTATCTATTTTGTTTATCTTCTCAAAGAACCAGCTTTTAGTTTTATTGATCTTTGCTATTGTTTCCTTCAATTCTTTTTCATTTATTTCTGATATGATTTTTATGATTTCTTTCCTTCTGCTAGCTTTGGGGTTTTTTTGTTCTTCTTTCTCTAATTGCTTGAGGTGCAAGGTTAGGTTGTTTATTCGAGATGTTTCCTGCTTCTTAAGGTGGGCTTGTATTGCTATAAACTTCCCCCTTAGAACTGCTTTTGCTGCATCCCATAGGTTTTGGGTCGTTGTGTCTCCATTGTCATTTGTTTCTAGGTATTTTTTTTATTTCCTCTTTGATTTCTTCAGTGATCACTTCATTATTAAGTAGTGTATTGTTTAGCCTCCATGTGTTTGTATTTTTTAAAGATCTTTTCCTGTAATTAATATCTAGTCTCATGGCGTTGTGGTCGGAAAAGATACTTGATACAATTTCAGTTTTCTTAAATTTACCAAGGCTTGATTTGTGACCCAAGATATGATCTATCCTGGAGAATGTTCCATGAGCACTTGAGAAAAATGTGTATTCTGTTGTTTTTGGATGGAGTGTCCTATAAATATCAATTAAGTCCATCTTGTTTAATGTATCATTTAAAGCTTGTGTTTCCTTATTTATTTTCATTTTGGATGATCTGTCCATGGGTGAAAGTGGGGTGTTAAAGTCCCCTACTATGAATGTGTTACTGTTGATCTCCCCTTTTATGGTTGTTAGTATTTGCCTTATGTATTGAGGTGCTCCTATGTTGGGTGCATAAATATTTACAATTGTTATATCTTCTTCTTGGATCGATCCCTTGATCATTATGTAGTGTCCTTCTTTGTCCCTTTTAATAGTCCTTATTTTAAAGTCTATTTTGTCTGATATGAGAATTGCTACTCCAGCTTTCTTTTGGTTTCCATTTGCATGGAATATCTTTTTCCATCCTCTTACTTTCAGTCTGTATGTGTCTCTAGTTCTGAAGTGGGTCTCTTGTAGACAACATATATAAGGGTCTTGTTTTTGTATCCATTCAGCCAATCTGTGTCTTTTGGTGGGAGCATTTAGTCCATTTACATTTAAGGTAATTATCGATATGTATGTTCCTATTTCCATTTTATATATTGTTTTGGGTTCGCTACTATAGGTCATTTCCTTCTCTTGTGTTTCGTGTCTAGAGAAGTTCCTTTAGCATTTGTTGTAAAGCTGGTTTGGTGGTGCTGAACTCTCTCAGCTTTTGCTTGTCTGTAAAGGTTTTAATTTCTCCATCAAATGTGAATGAGATCCTTGCTGGGTAGAGTAGTCTTGGTTGCAGGCTATGCTCCTTCATCACTTTCAGTATGTCCTGCCACTCCCTTCTGGCTTGTAGGGTTTCTGCTGAGAGATCAGCTGTTAACCTTATGGGGATTCCCTTGTGTGTTATTTGTTGTTTTTCCCTTGCTGCTTTTAATATGCTTTCTTTGTATTTAATTTTTGACAGTTTGATTAATATGTGTCTTGGCGTGTTTCTCCTTGTATTTATCCTGTATGGGACCCTCTGTGCTTCCTGGACTTGATTAACTATTTCCTTTCCCATATTAGGGAAGTTTTCAACTATAATCTCTTCAAATATTTTCTCAGTCCCTTTCTTTCTTTCTTCTTCTTCTGGAACCCCTATAATTCGAATGTTGGTGCGTTTCATGTTGTCCCAGAGGTCTCTGAGACTGTCCTCAGTTCTTTTCATTCTTTTTTCTTTATTCTGCTCTGCAGTAGTTATTTCCACTACTTTATCTTCCAGGTCACTTATCCGTTCTTCTGCCTCAGTTATTCTGCTATTGATCCTATCTAGAGTGACTTTAATTTCATTTATTGCATTGTTCATCGTTGCTTGTTTCATCTTTAGTTCTTGTAGGTCCTTGTTAACTGTTTCCTGCATTTTGTCCATTCTACTTCCAAGATTTCTGATCATCCTTACTATCATTATTCTGAATTCTTTTTCAGGTAGATTGCCTATTTCCTCTTCATTTGTTAGGTCTGGTGGGTTTTTATCTTGCTCCTTCATCTGCTGTGTGTTTTTCTGTCTTCTCATTTTGCTTATCTTACTGTGTTTGGGGTCTCCTTTTTGCAGGCTGCACTTTCGTAGTTCCCGTTGTTTTTGATGTCTGTCTCCAGTGGCTAAGGTTGTTTCAGTGGGTTGTGTAGGCTTCCTGGTGGAGGGGACTAGTGCCTGTGTTGTGCTGGATGAGGCTGGATCTTGTCTCTCTAGTGGGCAGGTTCACGTCTGGTGGTGTGTTTTGGGGTGTCTGTGGCCTTATTATGATTTTAGGCAGCCTCTCTGCTAATGGGTGGGGTTGTGTTCCTGTTTTGCTAGTTGTTTGGCATAGGTTGTCCAGCACTGTGGCTTGCTGGTCGTTGAGTGAAGCTGGGTGCTGGTGTTAAGATGGAGGTCTCTGGGATATTTCCACCATTTAATATTATGTGGAGCTGGGAGGTCTCTTGTTGACCAGTGTCCTGAAGTTGGCTCTCCTACCTCAGAGGCAGAGCCCTGACTCCTGGCTGGAGCACCAAGAGCCTTTCATCCACACAGCTCAGAATAAAAGGGAGAAAAAGTAGGGAGAATTAGTAGAAGTATGAGTAAAGAAAGAAGGAAAGGAGGAAAGGAAGGAAGGAAGAAAGAAGCAAAGAAGGAAAGAAAGGAGGGAGGGAGGGAGGGAGGGAGGGAGGAAGGAAGGAGGGAAAGAAGGAAAAAAGACAGAAAGAAAGATGATACAGTAAAAATAAAATAAAGTATAATATAGTTATTGAATTAAAAAATATTTAGAAAAAAAAAAAAAAAAGGGACGGATAGAACCTTAGGACAAATGTTGGAAGCAAAGCTATACAGAGAAAATCTTACACAGAAGCATACACATACACCTTCACAAAAAGAGGTAAAGGGGGAAAAAATCATAAATCCTGCTCCCTGAGACCACCTCCTCAATTTGGGGTGATTCGTTGTCTAAAGGAGGGAAGGAAGGAAGGAAAGAAAGAAAGAACGAAGGTAAAGTATAATAAAGTTATTACAATTAAACTTAATTATTAAGAAAAAGAATTTTTAAAAAAAAGTCATGGACGGATAGAGCCCTAGGACAAATGATGGAAGCAAGAGTATACAGACAAGATCTCACACAGAAGCATACACGTACACATTCACAAAAAGAGGAAAAGGGAAAAAAATCATAGATCTCGCTCCTAAATTCCACCTCTTCAATTTGGGATCATTCCTTGTCTATTCAGGTATTCTACAGATGCAGGGTATATCAAGTTGATTGTGGAGCTTTAATCCGCTGCTTCTGTGGCTGCTGGGAGAGATTTCCCTTTCTCTTCTTTGTTCTCACAGCTCACAGGAGCTCAGCTTTGGATTTGGCCCTGCCTCTGCGTGTAGGTCGCTGGAGGGCGTCTGTTTTTTCGCTCAGACAGGACGGGGTTAAAGGAGCCGCTGATTCGGGGCCTCCGGCTCACTCAGGCCGGGGGTTGGGGGATGGGGGAAGGAGGGGCACTGCGTGCGGGGCCGGCCTGCGGCGGCAGAGGCAGCGTGACGTTGCGGCAGAGGCCGGCGTGATGTTGCACCAGCCTGAGACCCGCCGTGCGTTGTCCCGGGGAAGTTGTCCCTGGATCCCGGGAACCTGGCAGTGGCGGGCTGCACAGGCTCCGCGGAAGAGGGGTGTGGAGAGTGACCTGTGCTCGCACACAGGCCCCTTGGTGGCGGCAGCAGCAGCCTTAGCGTCTCCCGCCCGTCTCTGGGGTCCGCGGTTTTAGCCGCGGCTCGCGCCCGTCTCTGGGGTTCGCGCTTTTAGCCGCGGCTCGCGCCCGTCTCTGGAGTTCCTTTAAGCAGCGCTCTTAAACCCCTCTCCTTGCGCACCAGGAAACAAAGAGGGAAGAAAAAGTCTCTTGCCTCTTCGGCAGGTGCAGGCTTTTCCCCGAACTCCCTCCCGGCTAGTCGTGGTGCACTAACCCCTTCAGGCTATGTTCAAGCCGCCAACCCCAGTCCTCCCCCTGAGCTCTGTCCAAAACCAAAACCCGAGACTCAGCTGGCAGCCCCGCCCGCCCCGGCGGGTGAGCAGACAAGCCTCTCGGGTTGGTGAGTGCTGGTCGGCACCGATCGTCTGTGCAGGAATCTCCCCGCTTTGCCCTCCGCACCCGTCGCTGTGCACTACTCCGCGGTCCCGAAACTCCCCCCTCTGCCTCCCGCAGTCTCCGCCCGCGGAGGGGCTTCCTAGTGTGTGGAAACTTTTCCTCCTTCACAGCTCCCTCCCACTGGTGCAGGTGCCGTCCTTATTCTTTTGTCTCTGTTTTTTCTTTTGCCCTACCCAGTTACGTGGGGAGTTTCTTGCCTTTTGGGAGGTCTGAGGTCTTCTGCCAGCCTTCAGTAGGAGTTCTGTAGGAGTTGTTCCACGTGTGGATGTATTTCTGGTGTATCCGTGGGGAGGAAGGCGATCTCCGCGTCTTACTCTTCCGCCATCTTCAAGGTCCCCCCCTTAAATCATTCTTGAATGAATATCTGCTTTCAGTCTTCTCTAAGAGGAAGATGGCGGACTTTTTCATCCCATCATTTTTTTTTTTTCACTTACCTTCCAATCCTTTTTATTTTTACTTTGCTTATTTAAACAGGAAGGATATTTTTACTTGAAGTGTAATCAGTAGAACATTAACTTGACTTTAATAATTTTCTTTTATCTTTCCTAAGCAAAAATCCTGATAGAAAAAGAGAAAAGTGGGCCCAGGCAAAAATCATAAAGTGGAATGTAATTTGACTCTAGTGTGAGGCCAGTCCTCCATCTGCACTCCTCTATTGTTAGTGGTTTGGGAGCAACCACTATTACAACTAAAGCAAAGCTTGACCCTCTCAGAATGTGGTCTCATATTCCAAAATTAAGATATCTCTTTCTCCATCCCATTCTCACCCTTTAAAGTTATAATTTCAAGTGACTCTTTAAAATAATAATTGCCAATATTTCCTGAGTCCTTACCCTATGTCAGGTACTATTCTAAGTGTTTTACATGAACTAGCTCATTTAATATTAGTAACCATCCTGTGAGGTAGGTACTATTATTCCTAGTTTACACATGATGAGTCTGTGTTCTAGTTTGCAAAATTGAATGCAGGCAGAAAACACTTTTTGTGGTGTTCAAAATACAGTATTTCAAATACTATTTGCGGGTTTAAAAGTTGGTGTTGTAAGATATGGGTATATATGTATATGTATAGCTGATTCACTTTGTTATAAAGCAGAAACTAACACACCATTGTAAAGCAATTATACTCCAATAAAGATGTTAAAAAAAAAATTTGGTGTGAATAAATATACTACATGAGTATCTGTCTCAGTTTTTTTTACCTAAAACATATGAAGAGGATTTTAAAAAGAGTTAAAAATAAAACTTCTGCTAAGACCTTTTTTATAGCAATAGAAATTATAGCATTTTTCTGAACCACTCTTAAAAATATATATTTAAATTTTTTTTTCCAATCTTCTGTTAACAAGTTTACAAGTGTTCAAATACTAGAATGCTATGTTCAGATTTAATTGCCCTTGCAAAGCTTTCTGTATAAGGTTTATGTAGTTTGCAAATAGGCTAATATACAGGGAAAATTTACTTTCTAGCCAGCATTTTTCTCTAAATGAGGTCATCTTTCTTTAATTCTCTGAAGATAAAGCCTAAGAAAACTATATTTGGCCGGGCCAACTCAAATGGCAGACCAGAAAAGAAGCTGTAAAACACAGCCTGACAGGGTTGCCACAGCTCATTTTAGTTCTGTGTACCTCCTTCCTACCCACCTGACTTCATGACAAAGAAAGTCCACAGGGAACCTGGGGGGAGAAAAGTGCTGTGGTCTCTGATCATTTGATCTATTCTGTATTAGACTAAATTAAAATTTATTTTGTACTCCTTTATTAAAACCTTTATCAACAAAATGTGTTCTATATTTCTAATGTACATTTGATTCTGGCAAGAGGTAACCTGATTTTAGCTATTCCCATGATACAATCTCATTCTGACTATAAAAGTTTGAAAGATAAAAATGGTTTATATTTTTCTCTAACGGTACATCTGTTCAGCACAAAACATAAAGAGAATCAGCTACTTCACATGATCAGTTTAGACAAATATTTTTTTAAAAGACTTAAATATGAGTATTTTGTATTTTTTCCCATTATTCTCTAAATTAGCTGGTTGTGTGATAGCAAACAATCAAAACACAATGGTTAACTTATTCTTCCTCTTTATGCTAACCTGAGAAAGGAACTATTCATATGAATAGAGAACCACCTATTGTGTAGCATGAATCTTTTTGACAACAAACTCCTTGAGTAATATTGATCTGGACATCTTATCATGTGGATGGGTAGAAGAACAGTGTTTTTAGTGTATTAGATATGACCTAAGTGAAGGCTTTATATACCTCATTAAATATCACACTTTTTTTTTTCTTTTTAAGGGGTTCAAACACAGAAACACAGAAATAGAGGCATTTTCTAAAAGTACCAATGTGAAGAAAAACTCAACATTTTTACCGCAATATTCAAAAAACAAAGATAACTTGTAGCAATGATCCTGCCCTATAAAGATAGCTTAGACGTAGCATTTTTTAATGCAATTACCCTGAGTACTTCAAGAAGAAGAAATGAATCACAAAAGGAAAATTTCTTGATGCCAGACTTACTAGTTTCCAAAAGGTTATTATTTATCTTGACTTTGTTTTTTCTGAGTCACATTGTCAAGTATGGATTAAATGCTTATGTATTATTTGCCTATTCTTTAGGAATGAATGAGGGTTTTTTTTTAAATGATTCTATAAAAAGAATGTATGAAATCATTATACCTTAAAAGTCTAAATATGTGGAGGCAAAGTTTGATTCTATAGTTTGGTGGTAGAAAGAAACCTTTATGAAGTAGCCCTTCAATAGACGCACACATTTAATTTATGACATAACTTCCTTATGAAGAGAATTTGAATAATCTAAGAAGAATGTATAAAGTAATTATAAAAACAATTGGGTTTCTCATATTTTTTATTGTTTGTAGTATTACATCCTGAAAACAGATGTTTCTCCTTTCATAATGTACCTTCCTTTTTCTACACTACCTCTCTACAAATGTGCAGGGCTTCTTTCCCTCCCATTTTTGACTTGGGTAGCAATAAACCTAATCTCCTTTATTCTATCACAAAATCTTTTATTTAAAACCTCTTATTTTTCTAAGAGAACCACTATTAAACTTGAGCAGCAGTGCTAAAGTATAAATAAATTTTGGGTGCGGGGTGTTGTGCTGGTTTTGGGTGTGTATGAGCACTCATGCATTTTTATGCTGTTGCTTTTCTCTTTAACATAATTATTCTTATTAAAAGAGCTGTGGTCTCAATCCTGTCTGCATATTAGATACACCCAAGGAGTTTATTCAAATGACATGGACCCATCCCAAACAAACCCCAGAATCTCTAGGCATGAAGCCCTGGTGTTGTTATTTTCAAACTGCTCCCCAGGGGATAATAAGGGCAGATAGGTTTGATAACCACTGACCTAGAGCCATCAAGCATTCCCAGAAAATCAAAATGATTATAAGTGAAATCACTGATCTACTTGTCACTTATGTGTTTGTCTCTAAATCACAGTTAAGCAAGGTAAAATCCATTTTATTAGGATTTGTAATTACAAATCAGCCTCAAAATTTAAGTGCCCACAAATGTAAACATTCCTATGTGATGGGCTACCATACACCAATAAATATGTGAAATCATAGAGAAGGAATTAATTTCCTATTATTCTTACCTTTATTTTCTCTCATTAATTCTTATAATCTACATGTATACATTAATACATCTGGAGGAATAAATATATTATAGCATTAACAACATCTTCAAACTTTTTTCTTTTTTTTGAATGACTTACAGAAAATAAAATTATATAAGACCTTAGCAGAGTCTCCCTTGGGATAATGACTCCTTAATATGAAAAAAAAAAAAAACTTTTTAGAATTTGTGCATTAGTATTCTATACCACTGTTCCTAAAGCTATTGTGCTTTTTTGGCTAATAACTAAAAGCATAAATTTTATGAATTAGAAAATATTGTTGAGGTTTTGAAATCTGATTCACCAATCAAAACTCTCTCTCAGCCTCTCAATCCCCACACAATTATTCCTCTCCTCCATCTCTCTCACTCTCTCTTTCATGCACGTGCACACACACACACTCCAAAGCACATTTGATTTTCTTTCTTTGATTCTATCTTTATACTTGGTACTTTGGGGGCCAGGATCCAGTATAGATAATAACTCCTCTTTTTACAATATTATTATTTCTCTTACTTCAATTAACATAGGTTAAAATTGTCTAAAGGAAAAATAGCTATCAAGAATCAACAGAGTGGAATGGGAAGAATATATGATTAATTCCACGCACTTTAGTTTCACTTTATATGACCATGGGCAAGTCAAGTAAAATTGGTGAATCTCTATTTCTTCATCTCTAAATTGAAGATAAAATTAAATCTTCCCTGTTTATCTTATAGAAATTGTGGTAAGAGCAAATGATATAATTTCCCTGTGAACATCAATGTGCTGGTGAATTTTTAGTTGTAGTTCAAATTTTGAAAAGAGATTTAATAATAGAAGCAACCTAAATTCTAATTTCTTCACTTCTTGAGTGTGTGTGTATATGTGTAAACAATAAGAGCAATTAAAATCTTTACATCACCAATAGTTCATACCTCTAGTATAATTGGGAAAGAATTTACTGTGATAATAAATTTACATATAACTGGGGATATAACAATCCCAACCACAGGGCAGGCTCAAGAGATTACAGCACAGCAGAGAGTCAGGTAGCACTTGGCTTTAATAAGGGAAAGAGTGGCAAGCTTATGATTTTATAAGAAACACTAAGTAGAGTTTACACCCAGAAGCAGATGGTGCCATACTGAGTGGCTAAAATCTGAAACTTTTGCTCTTCATAAGATACTGTGATTAAGCTGAAAAAGCAGTATAGAGATGGTGAGAAAAAAATATATATGTATATACATATATACATATCTGTGAAAAGATTAAATTTAGAATATGACTAAATTGATAAGAAAACAAGCAATCCAATATAACATGAGCAAAGATTTCAACAACTATTTCATTAAAGAAGATATATTAATGATCAATAAAAACACAGAAAGCCACACAACATCATTGGTCATTGGGAAAAAAGAAAATTAAAACCACAGTGTGATGCTACTACACACCTGTTAGAATTGCTGAAATTTAAAGGCTTGATAACTATAAGTGTTGATCCAGACATGAAGTCACGATAATTTTCTTACAGTGGGAGAAATATAAAATGCTTCAACTACTTGGATTAAAAGTTTTGCAGTTTCTTATAAAGTTAAATAACATAGAAATTTCACTCTTAATTTTTAACCAAGAGAAATGAAAAGGTGCATAAAGATATACACATGGATGTGCAAAGCACTTTTATCCACAATAATTAAACCCTGGAAATAACCCATATGTCCATCAACAGGTAAATAGATAAATAAGTTGGAGTATTTCCATAAAATGAAATATTATTTAGCAATACAGGGGAGGGAGAAACCTACTTACACATGCAAAACTATTAATGACTCTCAAAAATATTCAGTGGAAAAAAAGACAGACTCAAAAGGCTACATAGCATATTATTCCATTTATATGAAACTCTAAAAATGGCAAAACTAATCTATAGCAACCAGAAGTGGATTGATGGTTGGCTGGAGCTGGAATCAATACAAGGGGAACAGGAAGTTTGGGGGGAATGATAGAAATGTTCTATATCTTGCATGTGGTTGTTGTACATGCATACATTTGTCAAAACACATCAAAATATAAACTTATCATGGATACACTTTATTGTAAGTTGTACCTCAATAAATAAGTTGATTTATAGAATTTTTTTGGAAACAAGGAAGCAGTGTTGTTATTCTGTTATCTAACAAGTTAGAACACAGGCCAAAGACACTTACCCGGAAAAATAAGTCATTTTATAATGCTAAAAAACACAATACACAATAAAGATGTAACAGTTATCAATATCTTAGAAAAAACACAACTTTTATAAAGCAGAAATTATAAGAGATGCAAGGAAATATGCAGAATAGCACCAATAATTGGAGTTAACCTGCCACTCTCAGTCTAAGACACATCACATGGACAAAAGTAATAAAAGATATTGAAGATCTAAAGTATATAATCAGTGGGATAGATATTTTGAATGTATATGAAATGTTGTATCCCTATAATAGACATACACTTTCAAGTCCATACTAAATATCTCAAAAATTGAACATATTTATTAGGGTCATAAAACAAACCTCAATAAGTACCGTAAATTGAACATTATAGAAATCTCATTCAAAGAAAGAAACAAAAACCAAGGAAACACCTTTCCTAAAAATTTATATGTGTGTATTTGTGTATGCATGTGAGTGTGTGTATCATCCTGAGTCAATGGAGTCAAGTCAATGCAAGTCAATGCAAAATTGATATTGCAGACTTTCTAAAAAATAATGCTAAAGATAACACATAAATCATAATCTATAGAATAAAATTGAAGCAGTTATATACAAGATTCATAATTTTAAATATTTAACTCAAGAGAAGTTAGGAAGAAATAAAAATAACTAAGTAACTAGCTATTTAAAAAAAAAGAACAAAGAAAGAAAGAAAAGACAAAAAAAAAAGATAAAAGTAGATAGAAAGCAGAACCTAAGTTAGGAATCAAAAAATCCAGTAAAATAATTAAACAACAAAACTATTTCCTGAAAAAGCCATTGAACTGAACAGATAGGTAGGTAGTAAACTTAATTAAAAATAAATTCAACTTTAAGAAAAAAATAACAGGAAAATAACCATTGAAAAAGGAGATTTAAAAGTCTATATTGTGTTCATCAATTCAACTGTACTTGAAAACCTAGATGAAATGGATAATATTATAGAAAATTATAGTTTACCAAAATTGACCCAAGTGTAGAAGGAAGTATAAACACTAATTTCTATAGAAAAAAATGGAAATTTTCTAAAAACCGACCACAACACCTGGCCCTGGGAAATTCACAGTGGAATTTGATGAAATCTTCAATTACCAGAGAAGGGCAGTGCTCTTTAAACTCTTCTGACCAAAGGAAAAGAAATTTTCCAGAAGTGTTTTGTTGGTGACTAACTATAACACCAATACTCAAAACTGACAAATATTGTTAAATATAAATAAAAGAAAAAATTAAAAAATGATATAAATAATAAATGCCTATGTAATTATAAAAATTTGTAAAATTATAAATAAAATATGAGCAAACATAACCCAATAGTGTACAATATAACATTACAAAGTAATACATCTTTATCATGTGGGGTTTATTCCAGGATTACAAGGTTGACTCAATATTAAGAAATCCATTAATATATTGCTAAAGTTAAAAATGATTACCATATTCAAAGACATTCAACAAATTCAATATCCAATCTATTAAAAATAAACAAATTTTCTTACTTAATGGAAATAAAAACTGAATTCCTGCTAAAATCATGAATAAGAAAAGAATGTCTGAAAACACTAATTTTTTTTAAACATCATTATTGGACTATAATTGCTTTACAATGGTGTGTTAGTTTCTGCTTTATAACAAAGTGAATCAGCTGTACATATACAATATATCCCATATCTCCTTCCTCTTGCATCTCCCTCCCACCCTCTGTATCCCACCCCTCTAGCTGGACACAAATCACCAATCTGATCTCCCTGTGCTATGCATCTGCTTCCCACTAGCTATCTATTTTACATTTGGTAGTGTATACATGTCCATGCCACTCTCACTTCATCCCAGCTTACCCTTCCCCCTCCCTGTGTCCTCAAGTCCATTCTCTAAGTCTGCGTCTTTATTCCTGTCCTGCCCCTAGGTTTTTCAGAACTTTTTTTTTTTTTTAGATTACATATATATGTGTTAGTATACAGTATTTATTTTTCTCTTTCTGACTTACTTCACTATGTATGACAGTCTCTAGGTCCATCCACCTCAGTACAAATAACTCAATTTTGTTTCTTTTTATGGCTGAGTAATATTCCATTGTATATATGTGTGACATCTTCTTTAACCATTCATCTGTCGATGGACACTTAGGTTGCTTCCATGTCCTGGCTATTGTAAATAGAGCTACAATGAACATTGTGGTACATGACTCTTTTTGAATTATGGTTTTCTCAGGGTATATGCCCAGTAGTGGGATTGCTGGGTCATATGGTAGTTCTATTTTTAGTTTTTTAAGGAACCTTCCTACTGTTTTCCATAGTGGCTGTTTCAATTTATATTCCCACCAACAGTGCAAGAGTGTTCCATTTTCTCCACACCCTTTCCAGCGTTTATTGTTTGTAGATATTTTGATGATGGCCATTCTGACCTGTGATACCTCATTGTAGTTTTGATTTGCATTTCTCTAATGATTAGTGATGTTGAGCATCCTTTCATGTGTTTGTTGGCAATCTGTATATCTTCTTTGGAGAAATGTTTATTTAGGTCTTCTGCCCATTTTTGGATTGGATTGTTTGTTTTTTGATATTGAGCTGCATGAACTGCTTGTAAATTTTGGAGATTAATCCCTTATCAGTTGCTTCATTTGCAAATATTTTCTCCTATTCTGAGGGTTGTCTTTATGTCTTGTTTATGGTTTCCTTTGCTGTGCAAAAGCTTTCAAATTTTATTAAGTCCCATTTGTTTATTTTTGTTTTTATTTCCATTTCTCTAGGAGGTGGGTCAAAAAGGATCTTGCTGTGACTTAGGTCATAGAGTGTTCTTCCTGTTTTCCTGTAAGAGTTTTATAGTGTCTGGCCTTACATTTAGGTCTTTAATCCATTTTTAGTTTATTTTTGTGTATGGTGTTAGGAAGCGTTCTAATTTCATTCTTTCACATGTAGCTGTGCAGTTCTCCCAGCACCACTTATTGAAGAGGCTGTCTTTTCTCCATTGTATATTCTTGTCTCCTTTATCAAAGATAAGGTAACTGTATGTGTGTGTGTTTATCTCTGGGCCTTCTATCCTGTTCCATTGATCTATATTTCTGTGATAAGACTACTTTTTAAACCATTTTATTAGTGATTTTAGCCAAAGTGATCAGTCAAGTGAAAACAATCAGAGTAGCACTGTGTTTTGTATTAGAAAGGAAGTGAAGCAAAAACTCTCTCTACTTGCAGGTGTTATGGTTCTATATCTGGAAAACCCCAAGAGTTCTACCAAACAACAGAAATGAATTTTCATTATAATTGTTAGTAATTTCATCTTTATATTGAGAAAAAGTTGTGTCTCCTTAACAGTTAGTGGTAGTCTTCATTTTGTTCTGTGAAGCCACATAGGATGTCTGAATATTCTCTCACAAGATACTTTCTTACAAATTTGACAAAAAAAAAAAAAAATCTTTGCCATTTGCCAAAGTCTGATCTTTTCCAAGAGGGTGCCTGAATCTTTCAAATAGTTCTTATAATGGTTACCAGACTAGGAAAGCATTTAGCGACTGTTTTGCTCAGCATGAACTAAGACCTAACCTATTGCTCTAATGAATCTGAAGGTAAACATATAATTTATCATTCATACTGTTACACTTTTAAGAGTGAAAGGGGTGTTATTAATAACTATGCTGGGACAACAGAAATAAAATGAGTCCGTCTTTTTCAAACAGGAATCTATGTGTCCTCCTCTATTAATCTGCATTATATACTTCTTTAATCTTTCACCAGCCTTCTTAGTTCATGAGAGGTACGGTATTATAGGAAAAAGAATCCCATCTGGCGACTGACTTTCATTCATTTAACAAATGTGTACTGTATATGGGTGAGTATATTATTAATAATAATAATAGCAAAGTGTCACCATTATTGAGGGCAGGCACTTTACATTCAAGTGACAGGCACTTTACATTCATTACCTTTAGTCCTCACAAGGACACTGTAGGAGATTTAGTAAGAGAACTGAGGTTCAGAGATAATAGCTATAATTGCTGCCCAAGCTATAATTGCTGAAAAGTAGTGAGACTAAACTATGCTGACTTTTTTGTGTGCCTTTTTAAAAACTATGGTATAACTCAAATATTCAAAAACAATAGAGAGTAATACGGTAAACATTAATGCATCAACCATTTATCTATAATAAATCATAATATTTTGCTGTTTGCCACAGTTAGTTTTTATTAAGAAACAAGCATAGACACACTGAATTTCTCCTAAATTATATTCACTACCACCTTCCCTAGAAGTAACTACCAGTCTTTGTTATTTTGTTCTATAAACCTCTATACAGTGTCATTTGTGTTTTGTGACATTATATAAGTGAACTATGTTTTATGCGTTCTTTAGCACTCCATGTTTTTTCAACTTTATATTTTTATGATTATCCACTTAATACCTGAAGCTGTATTCTACTCATTTTTTCTGTATTTCTGTATTATCTTGTCAGACATTTAAGTTAATTTCAATGTTTAATAATTGTAAATAATGACAAGCTGAACGCTTATGTATGTCTCCTCTTGTAGATGGGATGAAGTCACTAAGCTACACACTTCCCTAATCCTTCCAAGACCTGACACTACCCTTTTACACTCTGTCTTGTAGTTCTGGAGTTGGGACTACTGGCTCCCTTGCCGAATGGCTTCCCCTTAGTTTCTGACAACATGAAAAACTGGCAAAAGATTTGGAAAGAAGGAGAAGAGGGGAAGGGAATATGCTTTCTGCTTTGAGGTGAAGCCTGAATCTCTCCAGCAGCAGAGGATTTGAGTAGGACTCCAGTCTCAAACTCCTTTCCACTCCCCAGCTCAGAGTAGAAGCAGCTGCTCCACAGGGAGGCTCCAGCAGTCTCAGAACCAGTCATGATCAGCCCCAGCCACAAGGGTTGGAGTATCAGCCATACCATAACCTCTACTGAAAATTCATATAGGAAACTTCTCATATTGGATAGAGGTTATTCCAAATACACACAGATCCATAAACTGACATAGACACACATATGTACTTGTCCCTTACTAATTTATGTAGTTCTCAATGTTTCTACATGGTCCTTATTAAGAAATAAGTAAATTATTTGAACAAGGAACTATTCAAGATGGAAAATTGTAGGCTTCAGTAAAATAAATAACCTTAAAATTCAATACATCAATTTATGGAAATTTTCTTTTCTATTCATTGCTTGAGTGCTAATGAAATACAACAATGAATATTTTTTATTTATTTATGTTACTAATATTTCACACCCCTTGAAAGTATTCCAGAATATTCAGAATATGACAGGCACACTAATTAAAATGGTAAAGAACATTTTCTGCATGCTGATGTTTTTAAAAGACTTCACATCGTGAAATGTGTGTTATTAATTTTGTAATGGAAAGAATGAGAATTACATTATTATTTTAAAAATGACTGCTGGACTAAAGAGTTCTATTTAGTTTTCTTGAAAAGTAAGCTAATATTGGAATATAAAGTCTAGAGATGACTAGATTTAAATAAAAGCAAAATGCCTTGTAAAAATTATGTTTATAATGGTATTTTATGACATTAACTATGCTGTGACAGCTAAAGTCTGAGATGAGCTTTGATGCATAATTATCTACAGTCTAGTGTCTCCCATTAGGTAAGTCCTCACATACCTGTCAATGGCACTATAAGACTTACAAGCAGTAGTAACTAGTCAATAGAGGTTAAATGAGAATGACATTGAAAATCAATGATTAGACTTAAAAAGAATACGAAGCTGCTATGAGATTTTGGATCTTCTGAAGGGATTAAAGATGTATGAGTTAAATTTGTAGCTTAGCAGAAGACATCTCTGTTTCTGCTACTTTGGCAGGAATGTTTTTTCACACATTGGATCTTTAATCATCTTTAATCCATCCATCTTTAATCATGGATCTTTAATTATAAACATATCTGTTCATAATTTTGTAATCTGATCATCATCCTGTTTTGCATCTGTCTGGCTTTGCTTCATATCTCTCATTACCTAAAGGAACTTTAGAAAGTTTGGATATTTAGAACATTTTAGAGGATTCTGGTTGTTTGAATAGGCGTTTTGTTGACATGTAGGGTTTTGGTTATGGTGAATCAGTGTGTGTGTTGGGGGAGGGGCGAGGTTGGAGGGAGTGGGGCAGGTAGAAGAAAAAGAAAGAGAAGGTTACTGTGTAGCGTGCTAATCCATGTTAGTTTCCTACTGACAGGTAATGATCAGCCTGGATGAACATATATTCCCCTGTGTGTTTAGCAAGAGTAATATGTAAAGGATCATCTATTTATGACAAGGAAAAAAGATGTGGAAGACTTGAAAGAGAAGAACAAAAATTAAATATTTGCAGACTCTGTGCTTTTTATAAACACAGCCTCTTAAAGAACATTTGTTCAGTGATGAATAAGAGGAGGACCAGTGAAAGAAATAAAATGGAAGAGAAAATTTCCTGATTTAAGAGTGTCCTGGGTTCCAACCCCAGTTCTTCCCTCAAATATTAATGGAATTTTGTAACACATGACTGCTTAGGGTCAACTTCCCTAATCTGAAATATAAAGTAATTCAGAAATTGTTTCTAAGGTACTCTACTCTGACACTACTACACTGTGGGCACCCAGATATTTCTTCGTGTGTTTGGGCTCAGGATAAGAGTTTCTACAAAGGAAATTTGATGAAACTCACATATTTTATACTTTGGCTGAGAAAGGATAAATAACAATCAAATAGGAAAAAATTTAGCTCAGCAAGCTAACTACTAGTTGAAGAGCCCAGAAACAGCCACTTCAATTGACCTCAATGACTTTTTAGTTACATTCTTAACTTCCTTTCTAGTTGTTGTAGGGGAAGAAACAGAGAGGCTTAATATTTTATTTAAATCCTAATCAACCTAATACAAGATGGTATTTGGATTTTCCCACATCCTTTCTTTCAGCAAAAACTCATGAAATTTTTGAAAAAAATATTTTAGTAGTGATTTATTTCACATTAGATCATAATAACCTAAGCTTAACACTTTAGATGATTTACAAATATAACCAGATGATGTGAGAAAATGAAGAAGAGATTGATGGTTTGGAAATTTTAATGCTAAAACACTTCCAATGAAATACTCTCTCCTAAAGTCTCTCTTATAATGACTGAAAAACAGTAGCTCATGAGAAAGAATTATACTCAAATTGAGAGTGCTTTAGCTTTTAATAGGAAATCACTACACTTCAAATTAATTTATAAAATGTTTTTTAAATGCTTTTCATGCTCTTTAAATTTTATGATAATTTCATTACCATAATCTTTCTTTTCTAATTAATGATTGCAATTTCTTTTGGGTGATTAACAGTTCTTTTTAAAAATTCTGGCTAGGGCTTCCCTGGTGGCGCAGTGGCTGAGAGTCCGCCTGCCAATGCAGGGGACACGGGTTCCTGCCCCAGTCTGGGAGGATCCCACATGCCGCAGAGCGGCTGGGCCCATGAGCCATGGCCGCTGAGCCTGTGCGTCCAGATCCTGTGCTCTGCAACGGGAAAGGCCATGAGCGGTGAGAGACCCACGTACCGCAACAAGAACAACAACAACAAAATTCTGGCTAACTTGAGTGTTTCTTAAAATATGGTTATGCTGTCCTGACTAGTCTGCAGTGCAATAGTGGAAAATACTGACAATGCCCATCGTAATGTCATAAAGGTTAAAATTTAAAAGAGCCTAACAAGTTTTTTCCCTACCTGTGTAAAAGGGATTTCTAATAATGCTTTAATATCTGAACTTAGCTCTTTATGATGACGTGGCTAGAATTTGAAAAGAGATATTGAACATTAGTTTGAGATGATAATTTGAAACATTTTGCTATAAAAATAACATACACATACAAAGTAACAACTTTCTAATGAGCCCCCATGTATCCATCACAGATTATCAACACAATTCCTTCCACCAAGGTTTTTCTTTAAATATGAAACTTCATATTTAGATCATCATGAAGAAAAAAATAAATAGGATTTTGAAAGAAAGGCAGAACATTCTCTCAGATGTGCTCCGGTTTAGGAAATTAACATAGCGAGCACCATGGAGTGGAAGGAACACCAGACCAGACACCATGAGACCAGGGTTCTGGGGTTGGGAGTCATTTGACAATACTGTGGACTTATGTGATTCCTGTAACCTTTCAGTGTTCTTATCTGTATAATGGAGGTAGTATTAAGCATCCTACTGACCTCACAGTGTTGTGAAGAAAAATGGAATTCATAGTATTATGGGAGTGCTTAGCAAACTGCATTATATTCATTTACTTATCTGACTTCCCTACTAAACAGAAAACTTCTTAAACTCAGGTATTACATCTGATGCTTCTTTCTACCCCAGCACATTGCCTGAAACACAGTAGGTTTGATAAATAGTTATTGAGTAAAAAAAATACTTTAACCAAATAAGTATTATAAAGCAGGCTATTGAAATTTTAAAAGAATACCAAATTATCTTCTAAAATAAAAGCTACCATGCTACCACTACTGAGACTTGGATGTTGGAGGGGTCAGCCAGGCTTCCTCATTTATGAAATTTGTGAACACAAGGTGAGGAAGAAAATATTAGAACTTAAAATTTTTTTCATCCAGACTTTTAAAAAGAAAGTTTTGCTGACATTTAATAATCTGTTTGAAACTTGATACCTCTCTTTTTATTTCAAATAAACACAAGTCCCATTAGTTTCAGGAAAAGTGGTTATTCCTGAATGTGTGGGTGTCCTTACACTGTCACATACTTTTTGTATATTGCCACACATTACAAACCATTAAATAGACTTATGTATCCTTTTATCGGGTTTAATAAAATTAATCATCCAAAAATGGATGATTAGTTTTAAAATAATTTTACCACATGCCACAGAGCAACTAGGCCCGTGAGCCACAACTACTGAGCCTGCGCGTCTGGAGCCTGTGCTCCGCAAAAAGAGAGGCCGCAATAGTGAGAGGCCCACGCACCGCAATGAAGAGTGGCCACCCCCTTGCCACAACTGGGGAAAGCCCTCGCACAGAAACGAAAACCCAACATAGCCATAAATAAATAAATAAATAAATAATAATTTTACAATAAACTACACATTAAAAACAATTCCTAATAATGAAAATAAACAAGAGGAAGAGCTGATGCTTCTTTTTGTCCTAAAATGAGTCTTTAGTCAGCCACTTTATGAAATGAAAACAATAAATATCTAACCACTCTATGTAGTAAAAAGGTTCTAAAATATCTAGGGCACCATTGGAAATATAGATTTATATTCACTAGTATTGATTATGTACTGTTAATATGTAAAACTTAATCACTTAAAATATTGTTCATCTCTTTTATATATTTTATTTATATTTTTATGTATTTATAATGTATGTAGTGTATTAGTATAGTATAATTTTTACATTAGTGGTACTAACATGATTGAAAGATATATATGTTAGGATTGTATATAAAAGTTTTTATTGATAAAGTTAAAAACTTTTAGACCTCTGACAAAAAAGTGGTAGTAACAGTTAACATTTATTGGTCACATGCTATATGATACTATAAAATAATTTCCCCATTTTCTTAATCCTTATGAATTTCTATAAATATTATCACTTTATTTTAAAATATATAAAATGTGATACACCATAATCACATTTATACCAATTAGATAAGTTATGAATTATAATAATGAAATTATTATATTATTATTATTTATAATATATTATATATGTTGTACATAATATATTATAAATATAATATATTTATAATGTAATTATTATTATTCCTGAACACAAAACCTAAGAAAAAGAATACTACACATAACCTATAAGCCACCATTATGTTCCTCCCTTTGCCTCAGATCCCAGAGATAATTGCCATCATGAAATTTAGTGTTGATAATTACTGTGCCACCTTTAAAACACATATGTGTGTATTTTTAAATACTGTGTTTAGTTTTGTATGCTAGCATGCTATGTGTAGCCTTCTGTGACTTGCCTTTCATTTAAGATTATGTCCCCACAATAATTTCATATATATATATATATATATATATATATATATATATATATATACGACTCATTTATTTAGTGCTATATAATACATGTGATTGTACATTCCAAGAGGGACTTTTTTCCCATTTTCTTCTGTTTCCATTTTCTTCAATTACATTCAGTGTTAATATGAACATTTTCGGATATTTTTCAGTACATAAATGTGACTGTAAATTTATGTTCTACTTCTCATAAAGAAGTGACCAGTGAGTAAGAAATATACAAGTTCATTTTTTCAAAATAATACCAAAGTATTTTCCAAATTGGTTAGACTAATTCACACACTGACTAGCAAAGTCATGTGTCTTTATTTTTGCTTATTGAGTGGTTTCTCACAATGGTTTTAATTTCATATCTCTCAGGACTAATGAGGTTTAGTATCCTTTCATATACATCTCATTTTTTTACCATAAAATTTTTCATAGACTCTTATTAACTTTTAACTTTTAAATTTCTATTGCATCACTAATTATTGTCAATATTGTTTCTCTGTTTCTTTCTCTCACCCCCACCTCAATCTATTTTACCATTTTACCATGCATTTCAATTTCATCAATTTCAGTCTTCAGCTTTATTATTTTCTTCTAATTTATTTGGGTTTATGATACTATATTATTCTTATAAAAATAATTTGACAGACATAAAAGATAACATATTTTATGATTATATTCACATGAAACATCTAAAATAAGTAAGTAGATTGGTGGTTGCCAGGGACTGGGTGGAGGGGAGAATGGCAAGTAAGTTCTTAATGGTGACAAGGTTTCTTTTAGGGCAGTGAAAATAATTTGGAAGTACAGAGAGGAGTGGTTACACAACATTGTGAATACACTAAATGCCACTGGGCTGTTAACTTTCAAATGATTATTTTTTTGTTATCTGGATTTCCTCTTAATAAAAATAACTTAATTTGGACCATTAGTCTATTAATTTTCAATCTTTATGTTTTCTAATATAGCCATAGTGATATATCTATGACAATATTTATATTCTGCATTTGTTGTATCATCTCAGTTTTCAATGTATTGTTTTTGGTATCATGATGTTCTAAATATTTTCAAAAATACTATTATGAGTAATTGTTTGACCAATGTATTTAACTACTGGAACATCCACTAATAAAACGCTCAGTCATTTGCATGCACTAGATCTTCATCTCCTGAAAGAATACTACAAGATTAGTGTCACTTTCCCTGTACAGACATAAAAACTTCCCATCTATAAATGTTTAAAACTAGAAATTTTACATCATCAAATTCCAAAGTTTGATTGTACACACATACAGAAGAAGTTATTGAAAGACTTAAATGAAAAGGGACAATACTGTGCAACTAGATTCCTGTTTTGAGGGAATTTGCATTTTTCTGGCATAAAAATGGCATATGTTAAGTGTAGTCCCACTATCTTAACATAAATTTTAAATGTTATCAAAGATACCTAGGAAATATTTCTCAGCTATTTTCTTAGATCCACTGAATTCATCTTTTATCTAAAGGTTAAAATGTACCAAATATAGTGTAGGTGTTTAATAAATATGCATTGAATTCACTAGGTAATGGAGACAGACTTAAGGATTTCCTACTCTGAAAACTAAACATTGATTGTTAGGATTAACCATTAAAACACAAGACCCTTAAAAACAAAAATAAAAGCAAAATTTTAAAATACCTTAATTTTTTCTTTCTTCCATACTTGTATTTTGCAAGACATTTTGTTTTCTTGGCAGGAGGGACCATGGGATTTTAGGATTCCTCATGATGATTACTGAGAAGAATTTATCAATCTTTGACTCTCACCACAGATCCTTTGCTACAAATGTTGCATTTGACTATGACTAAAGATAGTTTGATACAAAGTTTGCCTTTATATTTACTCCTTCTGTTGGTTCCTTAAGTGCAAATTTTCTTTATCAGATCATTAATCTCAGTGGGAGCAGTACAAACATTTAGAGGTAGATAATTAAATAACTGGATCTTTTTCTCCATAAGAAGTTTCTAAAACTTGGAACTTGATTATGTGTGATTATGTGTCATTCCTCCTCAAAGCCAATATTGATATTGGATTGTTCAATGAATGAGAAATGTATAACTTCTATATTAAGTCAACTCAGATTATACTAAAAAGAGAATCATGAAGTTGATTTACTAAATACTCCAAATTCAAAACACTACAGGAAAATTAGATAATATCTATTCAGAGAAAATATTTTTTTTAATTTTTGAAAAATTTGATTAAATATCATTCATAACCAGGTATATAATTTCATTTATTACTTATTTATATATACATTTTTGCTTATTCAGTGATTAGTGTACTGTTCTAATAGAAAATAAAAATTATTGTGAAAATTTCTTATTTGAGAAATCAATTTTTAATTGAAAATCTATAATTGAACTTTGCTAGTCTGTAAAATAATTTTAAGTAATGACTAATAATTATTTTGTTTCTAGCATAAATCAATAAGAAACACAGTTACTATATTCAAGTCACTGTGCTAAACACTGCACTGTCCAGTCAATCCTTATACTCACTTACAGAAAAAAAAAAAAAAAAAAAAACTCCTTAC
The DNA here is from genome assembly GCF_963924675.1 of Phocoena phocoena. Classification (NCBI taxonomy): domain Eukaryota; kingdom Metazoa; phylum Chordata; class Mammalia; order Artiodactyla; family Phocoenidae; genus Phocoena; species Phocoena phocoena. Next base: position 29,377,872 of record NC_089226.1, read on the forward strand.
CTGGAAATATTTTTATTTAATACAGTCTACATTTTCCAGGGCTTCATGTTTTGCAAACCTGTTTATTTGAGGTCACATAACAAAGAACCATTTTTTGCTATTGCTTGCCATGTTTCATTTGCTTTTTCCAGTGTTTGAAGTGAAAACATCAGCAACACCAGCAAAAGACAACATATATATTGGTAGATTTAATCTCATAGCCATGAACTTACAAAAGCAACTTTCTGGAATAAATGTGTCTAAAAATGAGCCCCAAATGAAAAGCACATGAAAGTGCTATCAACTTTAAATTTTGGAAAGTACCTTAGAACTGATCACACCAAATACTTCCTTCAATTTACAGATGAAGAAACTCGTCTATATCATATTATTGTTATAGCCAAAGTTTGTAAAATCTTATGCAATACTCATCCTGTGGCTTCAAAAAACTTTTTCTCTTCCTTAGAATGTCTTAGTTTACATTGGGGAAGTACTTTTCCCATGATAATTACAAACATTTAAAATGTGGAGTTTGAATAGAAAGGGAAGCACAACAGCTGATATAATTTTATTAGCACATCATAGAATTATATACGTATGCACACACATATATACATAAACAGCTGATAGATGATAGATAGATGGATAGATAGACAGATAGCTTTCTTTAACTGATGAAGTTAAGTTGCTTGGAAACATTTTGGTTCTTTTGGGTCTTCTTTTTAAGCCTTGTAAGGAGAAAACAGGGTGTCCTTTAACTTAAGATTAATTTACCATTCTACTGAAGCAAGACCCTTTTGAGCTTTCTACTTGATGCCCCATGAATCCACTCTGAGTGGTGGGAATATGCATTATTACAGAACCTGTAGGAGAAATAGGTACTGTTTCCTCTAATCCTTCTGGGTAGTTCTTTCCCTGGTTCCAGGTAATTTCCTTACACACAATTCTGCCAATTCGAATTCTGCCAATCCGAATTCTGCCAAAGACTCAAGAGGGATCCTCCGCAGATTGCCAACATCCTCTCTCTGTGCAGCTCTTTCCTCTTCACTGTGCCCTGTAGTCTAGAAGCCTACAGCTGCAAGCAGATGATTTGGTCTCCCCATCCTCCCTTTCCTCTCCTCAGCTCAGGGAGACTACCAGAGTCCAACAAGGTTCTGTCTCCCCACTCTGTGGCCTGGAAACTTTCTTCTGTCAGTGGCCTAGGACAATCCTAGGGCATATGTCATTTGTTTATCTCTCAGGGATCACTATCCTTCATTGTCTGATGCCTAATGTTCAGAAACTGTGGCTTCATGTATTTTGTCTTTTTTTTAGTCATTTCTTATGGGAGGGTAAATCTGATTCTTGTTACTCCATTTTAGATAGAAGTAGAACTCCTCATTCAGATTTTTTAACTCTTCTTATTCTTACAAGTGAACAGCTCAGTACTTAACAAAAATTTACCAAGGAGCTCTTTTGTGTCAGGTTCTGGGAAATGACAATGAGAAAAGCACAACAACTTACCTTAAGAAACACAGAGTTCATTGTTTACAACAGACAAACAAGTAGTTCCTGACAATATTATACGTTAAGTGCTCTAAAGTAAGCTTGCACAAAGCTCTATGGGAACATCATATGTGTTGCTCCCTTGAGAAAGTAAATTGCTTATATGTTTTTGGATTCAGGCATCTAACAGTGCCTGTTACACACTTGTTTCTCAATAACTGTTTGAATATTTAACAAATCTGGAGGTTTCCCTCCTGGTAAGCCTTATGATATAACAAATGATATACAACAAAATCTTGAGTTGGCTGAATCCAGTTATATGTTCAAATAAACCAAACTTTGTAAAGTATATATATATATATAACTCCATGCCCTTTGTTGAGATTATGAGCAATAAAAGAACATTTTGTAAAAAAAAAATTACATATTAATCTTTATCCTTCTTTTTTTTTTTTTTTTTAATGTGTGGTACGCAGGCCTCTCACTGCTGTGGCCTCTCCCGTTGCAGAGCACAGTCTCCGGACGCGCAGGCCCAGCAGCCATGGGTCACGGGCCCAGCTACTCCGAGGCATGTGGGATCTTCCCAGACCGGGGCACGAACCCGTGTCCCCTGCATCGGCAGGCAGACTCTCAACTACTGCGCCACCAGAGAAGCCCCTCTTTGTCCTTCTTGAAACTAAAATTTTAGGATTTATCTTCTTGATTTTTGGAAGCCTTTCAAAGCTTTATAAACTGTATTTTTCAATTTGACTGAGAGATACAGTGAGCTACTAGTCGTTACTTATTATTGAGGTCCTACTGATGAATGGAGGTTTTCTTTTCTTTTTCTCCCCTCAGTTTTCTTTAGAAGTAGAAAGGTCACTCAATATCATTTTTAAGATCCTCATTCACCACAGTATTCCCTAGAGAAATGTAACTCTCACAGGTAGGATGCAAAATATTTATAAATATCAGGACTCAAGCAAGAAGTCTTATTTTATAGATCTTGATAAATATCTATCTCTATCTTTCTCTCACCAGTCTAACCTTACCCTCTCCTTCCATCCCCCTTTTACTTTTGGTCCAGGCAGTCAGTTTAGCAGACGTACTAAGACTATTTCTAAGAGCAGAAGGGTGGTTTTACCCAACAAGTTATCTGAAATTTAATGTTTAAAGGTAGGAGAGGTTCCTTAGACATCATAATCATCCTCATTATAACTTACTGTGATTGCTCACTTACCATGTTCCATGCAAATGCTAAGCATTTTGCATAGATTATTGCATTTAATTCTCATAACAACCTGATGAAGTTGGTATAATTATTATTTTGGGCTCAAGGGGTTAATTAAAACATGGAAGTCAAATGGTAAATACAAAATAGAATTGGAATTCAAACTCTCCAGTTGGGCTTCAACGTCAATTGCTTAATCTCTAGATTACACTGGCTCCTTTCTAGATCATAGAATCTAAGTCACAGTGTTAAGAAAGTACCAGGGATTTAAGGAATAAACTTTGATTTAGAACAATGCTAGGATATTTGCTTATTTATCCCAAGTGCAATAACCCTCAGGATTCTAAACCTGAGTGATTGCACAGGAAGGCAGGGACCCCAGTTAGGCAATGCCATATGATTCCCTTCTCCTCCTATAACTCATGTTCCTTGCTGTGCTAAGTCAATTAGAACTTTCTTAAGAGGGCTATATTAGTGAATACCAAAATGAGAAAATAAGAAAATTAACAGAAATGGTTCTACAAGTTGATGAGTTGAACAAAGTCCCTGAAAACTAAACCAATCAAGCCTACTTACAAGGTAAAAGTGATCTAGTGGTACAAGGCTTCAATTTCAACCAAGAAAACTATGTATTAACTGTTCTACTGCTTGAAGATCCAATTTTGGAAGAAAAAAGAAAATGTATGTTTGTCCCCTTTATAGTCACTCTGGAAATAAAAGTGTAATTCTTAACATCAAAAAATACCATTAAAGCAGCTGTGTCTTACCTGTGTTAAGGCCAAACAATAAATGTGTCTGACTGCTGCTCATTTAATAAGTGGAATTTATCTGTGTAGTGTTGAGTAGCTGAAATATCAAAGTGATCACACCTTTCAACTGCCTCACTTATAAGGCTGTTATAAAGCAAACTGAATAATTTTATCACAAACTAAGGACAAATGGTTCCTATTTGGTATTGTGAAGAAAATGTGACTGACTTATTTCAAGAACACTAATTTTTTTTCAATTACCACCCTTTTATTTTTCACTGTGCAATTGTGCCACATTAATACAAATCAAATACAAAATGTTACTCTAGCTCTCTGAAATTCTGACATGGAATGCAGTCATACATATTTTCCTGGCCTACCCATAATATACAAGCAACCATAACTCCCAGAATCTTTACACTAAAGTATATAATCAAAGCAAATCAAACTGGATGAATATACACTGGACCTAGAATCCAGTATCATTAGAAAATCTGAGTTCAAGGCCTGGCTTTACCACTTACTAGGTCTGTGATAATGAATATGTCAACTTTCCTACTGGGACTCTAGGAGGAAAAGATTATTTCTATGGTCCCTTACAACACCAGCATTCTACAAAGTCTGAATAATTGGGGCTCATATAATTGAACTTTGCTTATCAAGTTATAACCCATGTGTATTTGTTGTGATGTATTTCTTAAATATGCTGTGTTTTCAGTAAACAAGACTATAACTGTGAAACCTATATGGAAATCAAATTTTTAAACCAAACATTTAGCTTGTAGAACTATTACAGTGGATTAATAATCCTCACTGGCAGAACAACAGTAATTGGGTTGGTGCCTACACTTCCAGGTGGAAACTAATCCTGCCCTGACATTACTGAGCAAAGTAATTAGGAAACCTCTCAATTTGCACAGAATCCACAATCATGTATATGGAGTACCAGAAAATGAAAAGGTTTTTAATTAAAATTGGCATTTATGATCTCACAGCTGCTCCTTCTCATGTCCTATAAAGTGCATTGATTTTGATACCAGGAGGATAGAGATCTATAATATAATTCCAGAAGGAAGATTTTATTTGGCTACAAACAGGACAATTACTAGCTTGATCAGAATAAAAGCTTCCCTAAGGCACAGCTCAAGACTCAGGTAAAACCTTTTCTTGGGGGGATGGAGATGTTCAATTTGGTTAGATAAATGTTATTGGAATGAATTTACTTTCATGTATCATAATAAAAGAAGATAAATCATGAACAGACAACAGAAGAAACAGAAAAAGCAACTGTGAAATTTCCAACTATAGTCAAGAATCTCAGAGATTTTGTAGGTTTTGCAGTAGTGTTAATGAGGTTGAATCAGGCCTTCACTAAGCAAATTATGGTTTTTGCTAGTACCTGAGCTGACTGACAGAAGGAGGTGGGCTGGCCAGATCAAAGACATACATTCAGGAGTCCCTAGGTCAACAGAAACCTGGGGGCAGCACAGTATCACAGCTGAAGGACAGTTTATGTGAAATTTCCAAAGAGAGTCAGAGGAAGTTAATTCCATTTGGATGCAAGAAGCAAGGAAACCAAAGAAGCTGTATGAACAACTTGTAAGGAATGTAGCAAATCTATGTTCTTACATTGTTAGCAACCATATCAGTTAAAAGGTAAGGCTTGACTTATAGTGTGAAAATGAGATGTGAAAACAAGACATTGAATGATTGCCCTGGCTAATCACATATTTATCGAATTAAGCATGTGCAAATATTTACAGAAAAAGAAAAAGTATTTAAAAAGTTACTTCAAAGTAATTGGAATAGGAGTTTTTCTACTTTTTTCTGTATTTTCAAAGTTTTTAAAGTTTCCATACCAAGAGCTTGTAATACAAAAATACACTTTGGAGACTCCCCAGGCAGGCATCCAGGTCTACCACCTTTCCAGGGTTAAGGTGTTTTTAGCTGAGAAGAGAAAGAGAGAGAGCTGTGTGGATGAAAGGCTCTTCGTTCTCCAGCCAGGAGTCAGTGCTGTGCCTCTGAGCTGGGAGAGCCAACTTCAGGACACTGGTCCACAAGAGACCTCCCAGCTCCACGTAATATCAAATGACAAAAATCTCCCAGAGATCTCCATCCCAACACCAACACCCAGATTCACTCAATGACCAGCAAGATACAGTGTTGGACACCCTATGCCAAACAACTAGCAAGACAGGAACACAACCCCACTCATTAGCAGAGAGGCTGCCTAAAATCATAATAAGTCTACAGACACCCCAAAACACACCACCAGACGTCGACCTGCCCACCAGAAAACAAGATCCAGCCTCATCCACCAGAACACAGGCACTAGTCTCCTCCACCAGGAAACCTACACAACCCACTGAACCAACTTTAGACATGGGGGGCAGACACCAAAAACAATGGGAACTATGAACCTGCAGCCTGAAAAAATGGATAACCCAAACACAGTAAGATAAGCAAAATGAGAAGACAGAAAAACACACAGCAGATGAAGGAGCAAGATAAAAACATACCAGACATAAAAAATGAAGAGGAAATAGACAGTCTACCTGAAAAAGAATTCAGAATAATGATAGTAAAGATGATCCACAATCTTGTAAATAGAATAGACAAAATGCAAGAAACATTTAACAAGAAAAACTAAAGATGAAACAAGCAATGATGAACAACACAATAAATGAAATTAAAAATACTCTAGAAGGGATCAATAGCAGAATAACTGAGGCAGAAGAATGGATAAGTGAGCTGGAAGATAAAATAGTGGAAATAACTACTGCAGAGCAGAATAAAGAAAAAACAATGAAAAGAACTGAGGACAGTCTTAGAGACCTCTAGGAAAACATTAAACACAACAGCATCAAATTATAGGGGTTCCAGAAGAAGAAGAGAAAAAGAAAGGAACGGAGAAAATATTTGAAGAGATTACAGTTGAAAACTTCCCTGATATGGGAAAGGAAATAGTTAATCAAGTCCATGAAGCACAGAGATGAGCATAGAAGATAAATCCAAGGAGAAATTTGCCAAGACACATATTAATTAAACTGTCAAAAATTAAATACAAAGAAAACATATTAAAAGCAGCAAGGGAAAACCAACAAATAACACACAAGGGAATCCCCATAAGGTTAACAGCTGATCTTTCAGCAGAAACTCTGCAAGCCAGAAGGGATTGGCAGATCATAGTTAAAGTGATGAAGGACAAAAACCTACAACCAAGATTACTTTACCCAGCAAGGATCTCATTCAGATATGATGGAGAAATTAAAACCTTTACATACAAGCAAAAGCTGAGACAGTTCAGCATGACAAAACCAGCTTTACAACAAATGCTAAAGGATATTCTCTAGGCAAGAAACACAAGAGAAGGAAAAGACCTACAATAACAAATCCAAAACAATTAAGAAAATGGGAATAGGAAGATACATATCAATCATTACCTTAAATGTAAATGGATTAAATACTCCCAGCAAAAGACACAGACTGGCTGAATGGATACAAAAACAAGACCCATATATATGCTGTCTACAAGAGACCCACATCAGACCTAGAGACACATACAGACTGAAAGTGAGGGGATGGAAAAAGATATTCCATGCAAGTGGCAACCAAAAGAAATCTGGAGTAGCAATTCTCATATCAGACAAAATAGACTTTAAAATAAAGACTATTAGAAGAGACAAAGAAGGACACTACATAATGAACAAGGGATGGTTCCAAGAAGAAGATATAACAATTATAAATATTTATGCACCCAACATAGGAGCACCTCAATACATAAGGCAAATACTAACAGCCATAAAAGGGGAAATCGACAGTAAAAAATTCATAAAGGGGACTTTAACACCACACTTTCACCAATGGACAGATCATCCAAAATTAAGATAAATAAGGACACACAGGCTTTAAATGATACATTAAACAAGATGGACTTAATAGATATTTATAGGACATTCCATCCAAAAACAACAGAATACACATTTTTCTCAAGTGCCCATGGAACATTCTCCAGGATAGATCATATCTTCGGTCACAAATCAAGCCTTGGTAAATTTAAGAAAATTGAAACCTTATCAAGTATCTTTTCCAACCACAGCGATATGAGACTAGATATTAATTACAGGAAAAGATCTGTAAAAAATACAAACACATGGAGGCTAAACAATACACTACTTAATAATGAAGTGATCACTGAAGAAATCAAAGAGGAAATAAAAAAATACCTAGAAACAAATGACAATGGAGACACAACGACCCAAAACCTATGGGATGCAGCAAAAGCAGTTCTAAGGGGGAAGTTTATAGCAATACAAGCCCACCTTAAGAAGCAGGAAACATCTCGAATAAACAACCTAACCTTGCACCTCAAGCAATTAGAGAAAGAAGAACAAAAAAACCCCAAAGCTAGCAGAAGGAAAGAAATCATAAAAATCATATCAGAAATAAATGAAAAAGAAATGAAGGAAATGATAGCAAAGATCAATAAAACTAAAAGCAGGTTCATTGAGAAGATAAACAAAATTGATAAACCATTAGCCAGACTCATCAATAAAAAAAGGGAGAAGACTCAAATGAATACAATTAGAAATGAAAAAGGAGAAGTAACAACTGACACTGCAGAAATACAAAAGATCATGAGAGATAACTACAAGCAACTCTATGCCAATAAAATGGACAACCTGGAAGAAATGGACAAATTCTTAGAAATGCACAACCTGCCAAGACTGAATCAGGAAGAAATAGAAAATATGAACAGACCAATCACAAGCACTGAAATTGAAACTGTGATTAAAAATCTTCCAACAAACAAAAGTCCAGGACCAGATGGCTATACAGGCAAATTCTATCAAACATTTAGAGAAGAGCTAACACCAATCGTTCTCAAACTCTTCCAAAAAATAGCAGAGGGAGGACCAATCTCAAACTCATTCTACAAGGCCACCATCACCCTGATACCAAAACGAGACAAGGATGTCACAAAGAAAGAAAACTACAGGCCAATATCACTGATGAACATAGATGCAAAAATCCTCAACAAAATACTAGCAAACAAATCCAACAGCACTTTACGAGGATCACACACCATGATCAAGTGGGGTTTATTCCAGGAATGCAAGGATTCTTCAGTATATGCAAAGCAATCAATGTGATACACCATATTAACAAACTGAAGGAGAAAAACCATGTGATCATCTCAATAGATGCAGAGAAAGCTTTTGACAAAATTCAACACCCATTTATGATAAAAACCCTGCAGAAAGTAGGCATACAGGGAACTTTCCTCAACATAATAAAGGCCATATATGACAAACCCACAGCCAACATCGTCCTCAATGGTGAAAAACTGAAAGCATTTCCAATAAGATCAGGAACAAGACAAGGTTGCCCACTCTAACCACTCTTATTCTACATAGTTTTGGAAGTTTTAGCCACAGCAATCAGAGAAGAAAAGGAAATAAAAGGAATCCAAATCGGAAAAAAAGTAGTAAATCTGTCACTGCTGGCAGATGACATGACACTATACACAGAGAATCCTAAAGATGCTACCAGAAAACTACTAGAGCTAATCAATGAATTTGGTAAAGTAGCAGGATAGAAAATTAATGCACAGATATCTCTGGCATTTCTGTACACTAATGATGAAAAATCTGAAAATGAAATCAAGAAAATATTCCCATTTACCATTGCAACAAAAAAAATAAAATATCTAGAAATAAACCTACCTAAGGAGACAAAAGACCTGTATGCAGAAAATTATAAGACACTGATGAAAGAAATTAAAGATAATACAAATAGATGGAGAGATATACAATGTTCTTGGATTGGAAGAATCAACATTGTGAAAATGACTCTACTACCCAAAGCAATCTACAGATTCAATGCAATCCCTATCAAACTACCAATGGCATTTTTCACAGAACTAGAACAAAAAATTTCACAATTTGTATGGAAACCCGAAGGCCCGAAATAGCCAAAGCAATCTTGAGAACAAAAAACGGAGCTGGAGGAATCAGGCTCCCTGACTTCAGACTATTCTACAAAGCTACAATAATTAAGACAGTATGGTACTGGTACAAAAACGGAAATATGGATGAATGGGACAGGATAGAAAGCCCAGAGATAAACCCATGCACATATGGTCACCTTATCTTTGATAAAGGAGGCAGGAATGTACAGTGGAGAAAGGACAGCCTCTTCAATAAGTGGTGCTGGGAAAACTGGACAGGTAAATGTAAAAGTATGAGATTAGAACACTCCCTAACACCATACACAAAAATAAACTCAAAAAGGATTAAAGACCTAAATATAAGGCCAGAAACTGTCAAACTCTTAGAGGAAAACATAAGCAGAATGCTCTATGATATAAATCACAGCAAGATCCTTTTTGACCCACCTCCTAGATAAATGGAAATAAAAACAAAAATAAACAATTGGGACCTAATGAAACTTCAAAGGTTTTGCACAGCAAAAGAAACCATAAACAAGACCAAAAGACAACCCTCAGAATGGGAGAAAATATTTGCAAATGAAGCAACTGACAAAGGATTAATCTCCAAAATTTACAAGACCTCTTGCAGCTCAATAACAAAAAAACAAACAACCTAATCCAAAAATGGGCAGAAGACCTAAATAGACATTTCTCCAAAGAAGATATGCAGGATGCCAACAAACACATGAAAGAATGCTCAACATCATTAATCACTAGAGAAATGCAAATCAAAACCACAATGAGATATCATCTCACACCAGAGAGAATGGCCATCATCAAAAAATCTAGAAACAATAAAGGCTGGAGAGGGTGTGGAGAAAGGAACACTCTTGCACTGTTTGTGGGAATGTGAATTGGTACAGCCACTATGGAGAACAGTATGGAGGTTCCTTAAAAAACTACAAATAGAACTACCATATGACCCAGCAATGCCACTACTGGGCATATACCCTGAGAAAACTATAATTCAAAAAGGGTCATGTACCAAAATGTTCACTGCAGCTCTATTTACAATAGCCAGGAGATGGAAACAACCTAAGTGTTCATCATTGGATGAATGGATAAACAAGATGTGGCACATATACAATGGAATATTACTCAGCCATAAAAAGAAACAAAATTGAGTTATTTGTAGTGAGGTGAATGGACCTAGAGTCTGTCATACAGAGTGAAGTAAATCAGAAAGGGAAAGACAAATACCATATGCTAACACATATATATGGAATCTAAGAAATAAAAATGTCATGAAGAGCCTAAGGGTAAGACAGGAATAAAGTCACAGACCTACTAGAGAATGGACTTGAGGATATGGGGAGGGGGAAGGGTAAGCTGTGACAAATTGAGAGAGTGACATCAATGTATATACACTACCAAACGTAAAATAGATAGCTAGTGGTGAGCAGCCGCATAGCACACGGGGATCAGCTCGGTGCTTTGTGACCACCTAGCAGGGTGGGATAGGAGGGTGCGAGGGAGGGAAACGCAAGAGGGAAGAGATATGGGAACATATGTATATATTAACTGATTCACTTTGTTATAAAGCAGAAACTAACACACCATTGTAAAGCAATTATACTCCAATAAAGGTGTAAAAAAAAAAAAAAAGAGAGGCTACAAAAGTAAATAAATAAATAAAATAAACTTTGTATCTCCAAATATATATGGGCTAATTTCCCAGAGAAAGGACAGAATGCAAGAACAAAACAAATAAAAGCCATTCTATGATGCACTATGTTAGGATGAAAAACAATTCTTAAGTAAGGAAAAATTCTGAGAATAAAATCATAAAAAATGATACTTGGGAGTTTTATTTGGACTCTGATTCATCTCCAACTTTCTGATTTCATTGCTGAATTTTTGGATCTGATAAAGTATACTTCTTAATAATGGAAATTTATTGAGGATACAGTGTGTGCTCACCACTATCCCAAGCACTTGGTGTTATTAATGTCACTTAATCTTCATCCATACTGGAAGGTAGGGACTAAGTACCCTGGTTTAAAGATGTTAATTATAGATTCTAAGAGTTTAAGAAATTTGCCCAAGCCACACAACCAATAAGCTGTAGAGTCAAGGTTAAAGCCCATGCTTTTTAGGCACATGTCTCCATTTTTAAGGAGATAGTAATGTTTTATCTAATCAAGACTAGCTTGTTTACTGGGAGACCCAGTTTAAGTTTCAACAATTTCTCAGTTCTCTGTGGTTTGTTCTGAGCAATGCACATGCTAAGGTCCACATATGATTTTCCTTTGCAATTCAAAAAATCATATAAGTAGATGATTAGAGGCCCCAAGCAGTTTCATTCTGGGTTCTAAATTGCATTACTTTTAAGTTTTTTAGGGGTATTTAACTTCAAAGACTTCTAAAGCAGATCACTGTGGGTTAATAAAATCTTGGTTGTACTTTGCAGCATCCTTTTGAAGCTGAATTCAACTTCTTTATGCTTTTATAATCAAAATTCATAATTTCTTTTTTATTTTCTGTTATGTCAGTGCATTGAGCTTTGGAAGTTCTGCTTATCAGTGTGTTTTTCTGAGACATTAGAAAGTTTGTTCACTTAAAGTTGTTCTTTGGGAAATGTCTGTGATGTCACCATGAGACATCAATGAAAGGTCAATTAACAATTTATTTCTCAAACTCAGTAACTGGAAGAATCTATTCATTTGTAAGTTATGTGACCAAAGTTATAGATTTGAAGTTTTTATACTACAGAGGAAACAACATCTGTGTTTTCACTATAATTGTGAAGATCATGGGTTACAAAATGAATCAGACAGACCTGGGTTCAAATCTCAGTTTTGTAGTTTATAAACCAAGTGACCTTAGGCACATTTCCTTATTTGTAGACTGAGGGTAATGGCACTGCCTCATATATTAATTATTTTAAGCATTAACTGAGCTAATACATTTAGAGTGATTAGCAAATTGCCTGACACCTAGACTCAGTAAAGGATCAAATTCTTTGTCATTATTATTATTGATGATTGATATTTTATATATAATCTCCTCACATGAAATGACACTAAATAAAGGTTTAAAAATAGAATTGCTGTACACTCCCCCCACTTCTATATCTTCCTTCCACATCCAATGAATGACTTCAAAGTATTGTTGCTTTCCTGGGGCTGGGGTATCAATTACATTTGACACAATTAGCCTACTTTGAAACCTGAGGAAATGGCCTTCCTGCCTGGGAATGGGGAATAAGAAAGAGGGTATCCTGCTCCTTTGTCAGGAGGACAAAACACCCTCCCATCTTCCAAATGTCAAAGTTTTAGGGAAAACCGTTGCGCCAGACATCTAAATGTTAGCAAATCCCTGAGTATCAAAAAAACTGCAAAAGGGGCAGAGTCAAATGCACAGGCTGGCTGCACCAAAGTAATAAAGATAGGCAACTCATGAGAGCCAAAAGCAGGTCACAGCCTGCAGAATGAAATCAGGGAAAAAGTAAAAATCCATGCACGAATAGAGCTAAGAAAACATAGAACCATTCTTTGGATTCAGGAGAGATTGTGTAATGTAATTAACTTACTATGAACCAACTAGAGCTTTCAGAATGAATGTATGTATGTATATATATATACATATATATGTATATATATACATATATATACATACATATACACACACACACACACACACACACACACATATATATATATATATATATATATATATATATATATATATATATACACACACACATACATCGTGTCAGGCTATATAAATATACATGGAGAGAGAGAGAGAGCGTGCCTCAGTTATTGTTTACCACAATCTTGTCATATAGATAATATAGACTTCTAGCTTTTAAATTAAAAAACATAAGGTTCATAAGAACAAAAGGTATTGTGCAGCCTCCCAAGTGAAGTGTGAGAACCAGGATTTAAATTTGATTTCTCAGGCTGCAGACCATCATCGTCACTAGAAAACAAGTGAACAGTGAGTAAGCAGCTGCAGTATTGAAGGGCCCTGAAACACTCCTAAGAGGGATAGAGATAAAGACAACAATGTAGATTCTAGAAAGCTGAAGACAAGAGAGAAACTGCTTTTATAATCATAGGCCAGTACTACCTGATTACCGGGTCCTCATATGGAAGGACTGATCAGGAAATGGGTGGTTCTCAGCCTAAGACGACTCAGCACCCTTTACCACATCAAATATTCCATATAACCTCTTTCTTTTCCTATGCTGAAATAAAATTAATAGATAACATAATCTAACTACACAATTCATTTTTTAAAGAAAATAAATATTATGCTCTTATTGCAACCTACAGGAGAAATAAATTTTAAAAATTTAGAAAAATAATATGCATTACATTGTGTAAGTTATCAGGCATGACTATCCTAGATAAACTGATGGAATAGTTAGATTCTCGTACCTATATATAGAGTGACAGGGATGTGACAGCTCCAAACACAGAGTGATATAAATGAGTCTTATTGACAACTTAAATGCCACAAGTGGCTTCCTCTCCATGGACAATTTTTGGCAATATTCCAACCCCGCAAAAAAAAGTACACTCTCTCTACAATTTGTATGCTGATTGCATCCTTGAACACATAGTATATATCAAAGCCATGCAAAAAACAAAAACATTGGGCACTTAGTGAAGTAGAATTAGGTTTTAGGCTCAGATAATAAGAAAAGGGTTTTCACCTTCATGTTATATCTGATTTTTAAAATTCAGCAGGTCACATGGAAGTTCTTTCTTGTATGAAACTGTACCAAGAATTGCAGGAATTCTAGCACCCTTGCCAAACACTCCCCTGTACCTCTGCCACCACCAATAGCACCAAATATCAGGTGCATCCCTTATAATAATTGTCACAAGCAAAAAGCCATCCACGTGTCTACAAATCACCATCTAAGAGGCCAAAACTGTCATTTTATTTTTATTTCATAAAACAATTCATATAGCCTTTAGATGATTTAATTAGTCTAGTGTTTCATTGATCACAAATAGAGAGAAAATGGACCTTGGAGTACACAGTTCTGAATTCAAATCCCAACTCTGGAGCTCATTATCTTATGATCTTGGGCCAGTTGTTTTACCTTTCCTAAAATTCCTCACTGGGAAATGATAATAATGCAAGCATCTCAGAAATTTTTTGATGATTATTTAAAATAACACATAGTGATTGGTACAATGACCACATATTATGATTGCTCACTAAATTTTTATTGCTATACTTGACATATCATTAACCATTATAATATTTGACAATAAAATATTGAAAATATATTTGGTTAGCATGAAGGGGAAAACTAGACAGAGTGTTTGGAGTTGCTTCCTAGCTTAGGCTGGTGGAGTAGTCTGGCATGAAGAAGAGGCACTTGAGTCAAAGTAACAGAATCATCAATTTAGGTTAAGAAGTTACAGCGAATCAACTTTGTGTATATCTCATAATTTTAAAAGCCCCATATGACTGGCATAACTTCCTGTACATACGTCCACTTCTCTTCAAGAAGAAAAATTAGTTTTGTAATGCAGATGCTGTTTTTATTACTTTCATGATTTTAAATTCAAACAATTTGAGAGAGGATTAGAATACATTTTGAAGAGTTATTTCCAGAAACAGCAGGGGTGGATGTGTAAAATCTATGAACCAGGGACATGCTTATAGACACAGGGAAATACGTAATTATATTTAAACTGTTAAAGCCTTCAAAATAATCCAGCAAAATGTGCTATAGGGCTTCCCTGGTGGCGCAGTGGTTGAGAGTCCGCCTGCCGTTGCAGGGGACACGGGTGCATGCCCTGGTCCGGGAAGATCCCATATGCCGCGGAGCAGCTAGGCCCGTGAGCCATGGCCACTTAGCCTGCGCGTCTGGAGCCTGTGCTCCGCAACGGGAGAGGCCACAACAGTGAGAGGCCCGCATACCACTAAAAAAAAAAAAAAAAAATGTGCTATAAAATTTGTTGTTTTACTTTATAATTGGCTTTAGGATGAATATCACAGACTTTAGTTCTTTTCTCATTCTTATGAAGATTAGCATTTTTTTCCATTCAATGGAAATCTCCATTATTACTTTTATTTTAGGGCTTCATTGTAAATAATTAATAAAAAATATAAGAAGTTATTTCAGATGTTAAAATAGATAACTAAACTAGGATATAATGAATAAATAACTGAAATAGTCATATCTGAATAGGTCAAGCTGAATTCTGTAAAATGTACTTTAATAGAATAGGCCATATATGATAAAATTATTTCCATGTTATTATAGTATTAAAATACATAGAAGAGATAAGTAGCATAGGGTCATGATCCTAATAATTCATCTTATTTTTGTTTTAATATGTAAAAGGTCAACCAATCTATGATGGGGAAGTAACATTTTATTTAAATAAGCTATACAGAAAATATTTCCTTGAAAATACCTCCCAAATTATCCATATTTGAGATAATACAGTCACCCTAGTTCATTCACAGGAGTGAAGGGTAGTATGTGGGGTTAGGAATGCAAGACTGAATGTTTTTGGAGAATCACAAGGGTGGTTGAGGACAGAAGAAGGGAAGCTCTGCACTTACCTCCTGGGAGTTTGTAATTAAACAAAGCATGTGTCCTAAACTAATTTGCCATTCAACAAACTGTAAATTTTTTTTTCAATTAACTCTCATTCCTATCTCATATTGTTTTATAATCAAAGGCACAGGTATTGAAGGCAATATAAGTGGTTATTTTATGTCCCACAACAGCAGACGTGTAAAACTTATATTTTTACTTTTTTGGAATAATGCAACATTACTTATGATTGTATGTGGAGGCTGTAAACATGCCAGTTGTATATTATTAATAAAAGAACAAAGTCTCACATTACCATCCCACATTATTTTATTAAGCCATGAAGCTTAATAATGCTTAACAAATAAGACAGTCTGTCCGCCTACTTGGTGTTTCTTTTGCCCAACATTTGAAAACAGGAATAAAAATTATGAAAGGCACTTAGGAAGAGAAATAGGTTGAGTCATAAGATAGACTGCTTTTGAACTAAGAACAATATAAAAATGAAAATTAAAACAATTTAGCAACTAGTATTTTTCCTTATTATAGTGTGATGTGTGATTATTTGGACATTGTTTTTTCCAGATTTTTTCACTTACATGAATTAACGACAAACCAAATTTCTAATGATCTTGAAATCTATCTCTGAAAGTACTAATGTGCTTCCTAAATTACTGAATTAACATCTCAAAAATTTCTTAAAAGGCCTCTATAAGAGGAACAGAAATGCATCTCAGTATATACACTGCATACTTTAAAGCTGAGTGAGACACATGAAATCTAAGAATGTTATAAAACCCAGGTTTTAAACCCAAAGATCAAGTCCACTCCAATTGTGCACATCATCTGTTCAGGGAACCTAGAGAAAGTATAGCCTTTCACTACAATGAAATGTATTTTATCTTTTATACTTCTGCTGTTGGGAATGATATATGTTCTACAACTGATTCTTAGAGCTGCAAAGGAATTGTAACACTACACAAAAGAAACAAACTCTTTCATTTAGAAGAATGAAATTTCTTTCACACTATCAGTTCAAACACGCAAGGCACATATAAAGGGACCCTGGCTACCTCTTTTGTTATAGAACTTGGAAACAGGAACCTGCTGTCTCAGTTTGCCTTTACTTCTGAGTAACTGTTCAGTCCGGGGAGAACTCAATTAACAAATCTGGGCCTCAGTGCTTCCCATGGAGAAGAAAGAGCTTTAAAAAGAGCCTTTTAAAACCTAGACAAAATTCTTCTTTTTTTTGCGCTTTCTATTTACATTATTTTTTCCATGAATTTTGGATATTTCAAGAGAATTTCTCAGAACTTATCAAAATATTAACTATCAGAATCAATCTAGATTTTACCAAATCAATAACATCCCAAGATTCTCTTTAGTTTATGACTTTTCTAACCTGCCTATGGAGGATAGCTTACACAAAACAAGTAGTCCTAGGATGTAGGGGAGTGGCAGAAAGTGATAAAGAGGCAATATTTAATGAGGATTGTTAAGTGAATTAAAAATCATCCTGTGGTCATCAAAAGTTTTAAACAGTAGAATACAATTAGATTCCCAAACATTGTGAAGAAAATTTGGAGCATGAATTAGAATAGGGAGATAGACTGAAGAAACAATGTCACTGAATGATGTAAGCAAGTGAAGATGATGTCAAAACTACAGCAGTAAAAGAAGAGGGTCATACAGGTGAGGAGTTCCCGCTTTTCAACAGGCACATGGTAAGACATAATTACCTGTCCTATTATAGTTAGCCTCAAGCTCAAAAGAATTGTCCCTTCTGACATTTATCATAAAAGATGATATATGTCACAGTGCCTTCTCAAATAATCTGCATGTGATATCATAGAACTGTTTTTCTAGAGACTTTCTTCTATAACCTGGCTCTGAATCTGGTTGGACTTTTTCATCATTCCTTTAACAAACCCAAGGAAGAGGAAATACAATTTATCTATAACTGTAAAAGTTAGCAATGAAGCATGTTCACATCAGTTACCACTGTCTCTAACATACTGAATGAACCGCTACAGTTGTGTTTCTTCTGGTCTCCCTATTTATTGCTTGTATTATCCAGTCTTAGTCATGGTCACATCTCCAACAATAATGTTGGACAGGTCCCAAGAAAATGATCACTGGAGAATTTTATCTGGAATATCAATTCCTTTCTTCTACCCCCACCCGCCCCAGTATAGCCTTACCACACTAATCATTCAAGTCTGCATTCAGAGCTTAGCATTCTTACTGCCCTGGAGCCCTGAGCATGGAACCCTATAATGTACTTTAGCTTTAAGGAGAATACTCTGTGGCATATTCCAACCTGCCATAATACTGTCAGATTGAGGCTCAAGGATCACTACAATTTTCAACCCTTCAGGATTGGGACACTAGTTCTTTAAAAAATGTTCAAAAACATCTCTCCACAAAAATATATTGAGTTCACCTTGTATCAGTTTGCTGCCTTGCCATCCATGTCTCCCAGTTAACTTCTGCCATATTTTTGATCTTCCGTTTTCTAAAAGGTCTGACTTTCAAGTTATCATGTACAAATGAGGTCCCAGAATCCCTAAGACTCAGATCTTATTTTCCAGACTAAATATTGGTGCCTCGACCAACTTCCTTGGTATTTGACCCTTACCTATGCCAATGTGTCTTTACTATTCCCTTCTAAAAACTAACAAATTATAACAACTTTATTATGCTATGCAAACATCATAACCTGCTGTCTCTCTAATGGATCTTTAGCATCTGATTGGTTAAGATGGGACAAAAACCTTCCTTTACCTACTAAGTCTTCCAGAATTGTTTCTTTGAATAGTCAAGTTGGAGTTCCATGTGCACTGGGGACTACCTAAAGTTAATGACTCAACAAAAAATTACTGAGCCCCAGTACTCTACCTTGGATTATTTGAGGCATTAAGAGTTAGAAATGTGAATAAGTTACAGACTGACTTGGCAAAGGAGAAAAGCACATGAAAAGTAGTATACAGAATTACACATATATCAGTGAGAACCAACTATTGTGTCAGGAGACTAGATACCCTATTTTTATGCTCATGGAAGTCTCCTGGAGAAGATTACAAACTGAGTTGAATTTGAAAGAATAAGTAGAAGAAAGAACATTCCCATGAGAAAAGACAGCATGGTCATCAATACTAATGCAAGAAATAGCACAGAAGTTATGGAAATCTCTATATGGTGTTACTGGGACATAAAGTGTGAGAGAAGGTGTTAAGTGATGGGACCAGAAAAGACTAAATCAGGGAGAACTACAAGATTATGCTAGGGCATCAACTGAACTTAGTTAAAACAACATCAACAGAAAAAAAAAAAAAAGTTACAGAGATCTTGCTTGGTAGGGTTCCTTGGGTTAACAGTTATCTGTGGCCTCAAAACTCCCCCCACCCCGATAACTGTTAGTTTTGGTGAGACAAAACTTGAGCTATAATTTTAAATCTTTTATTTCTATAATTGTCTTTCTGCTGATCAAATCTGAGGTATGATGTTTGGTCTGCTAATAGTGATTACAGTGGGTTATAACCTCCCCAAAGGCGCAAAGCAAGGTTGTGAACATTTTATGCAATCTGTTTCACTCAGTAATGCATGACAAACCAGAAGAATCCTGAAAGCTGGTCTTACAATATGCTTTTAGTCCTCAAGGAAATTCTTCCAGCTCATTGAGCTGTGAGCATCCTTGTAAGTTCCTGAGACAATCATTTAGGAATTGCTGACTGCTTATGACTATGCTCTGGAAATGCAAGCTCTAGCAGATATCGGGCCAAACATATGTAAAAGCTTACCAAATACTTGAAATAATGATATGCAAGAGAAGAAAGACCTCGATGCTAAATCAGCATAGTGATATGAACTATATTGAGCCAGAAGCAAACCAAGGTCAAGCAGTAGCAGAATGAAAACAGTTTCCTCTCATGATATTTACTGTGCATAAGGATCAGAATATTCCTCTGATGCATTATTCATTATGTTAGTGCTGCTCAAGAACCCATCCTGCATTTACTCTTTCTCATAAAATATCAACTCTTCAGCCTAGAACTTAAGATCTTTATTTACATTCTTTCTGTATATCCATCATAATTTATTACATGCCAACTGATCCAACCAAAGTTATTTACTTACCAAAGTCCATTCATCTAAAATATACACGAAATATACATGTATGCCTACACACTACTAATTCCCATTACTTTGGTATATTGCATGTTTCATAATTTTCATGTATTCATTTGTAAAATCAAATCATGCAAATATGAAAGCTTTAATTGAGCCTCCCTTTTCTATTTGTATTTGAAGTTGTTTTATGTTATAGAAAGAACATAAGAAATCTTGGGTTCTATCATCATTTTCACTTATGAATGTGTCCTATTTTATGTTCTGGGGATGTTATTTTAAACCATATGATCTATTTTTCCCTTCCTATGAAAGGAGACTAACAGTATGGATTCATGAGAAGATTATGATGAGTACTGAATGGGTAAATGAGTGAGAAACTGCTTACCACTGGGATTGGAACATGGAAAATGTTGAATAAATTCCAGGTAAATAAGAATGAACTATCTTACAGAAAACTTTGTATTTATTAAATTAATAAGCATTTACTGAGTGTGCCTGTTCTATGCCAGGTACTATGCTAGATGCTGGAGTATGATTCCTGCCTGCAAAATGATTAACTTCTTTTGGCCCATTTAGTTAAAAAAGAAAGAATGCATGTATATTTATATATGTATACAGATAAAACAGAGACAGATTTATAATACGAATGAGTCTTGTTTTCCTTTTTTTTTTTTTTACTGTTTTTATTTATTTTTTAAAAACATTTTATTGGAGTATAATTGCTTTACAATGGTGTGTTACTTTCTGCTTTATAACAAAGTGAAGCAGCTATACATATACATATATCCCCATATATCTTCCCTCTTGCATCTCCCTCCCTCCAACCTCCCTTATCCCACCCCTCTAGGTGGTCACAAAGCACCGAGCTGATCCCCCTGTGCCATGCGACTGCTTCCCACTAGCTATCGGTTTTACATCGGTAGTGTATATATATCCATGCCCCTCTCTCACTTTGTTCCAACTTACCCTTCCCCCCGCCATGTCCTCAAGTTTATTCTCTAGTAGGTCTGCATCTTTATTCCTGTCTTGCCCCTAGGTTCTTCATGACCACTTTTTTTCTTTTTTTTTAGATTCCATATATATATGTTAGTATATGGTATTTGTTTTTCTCTTTCTGACTTACTTCACTATGTATGACAGACTCTAGGTCCATCCACCTCACTACAAATAACTCAATTTCGTTTCTTTTTATGGCTGAGTAATATTCCATTGTATATATGTGCCACAGCTTCTTTATCCATTCAACTGTTGATGGACACTTAGGTGGCTTCCAGGTCCTGGCTATTGTAAATAGAGCTGCAATGAACATTGTGGTACATGACTCTTTTTGAATTATGGTTTTCTCAGGGTATATGCCCAGTAGTGGGATTGCTATATCATATGGTAGTTCTATTTTTAGATTTTTAAGGAACCTCCACACTGTTCTCCATAGTGGCTGCATCAATTTACATTCCCACCAACAGTGCAAGAGGGTTCCCTTTTCTCCACACCCTCTCCAGAATGTATTGCTTCTAGATTTTTTGATGATGGCCATTCTGACTGGTGTGAGACGATATCTGCTTTGATTTTCATTTCTCTAATGATTAATGATGTTGAGCATTCTTTCATGTGTTTGTTGGCAATCTGTATATCTTCTTTGGAGAAATGTCTATTTAGGTCTTCTGCCCATTTTTGGATTGGGTTATTTGTTTTTTTGATATTGAGCTGCATGAGCTGCCTGTAAATTTTAGAGATTAATCCTTTGTCAGTTGCTTCATTTGCAAATACTTTCTCCCATTCTGAGGGTGGTCTTTAGGTCTTGTTTCTGGTTTCCTTTGCTATACAAAAGCTTTTAAGTTTCCTTAGGTTCCATTTGTTTATTTTTCTTTTTATTTCCATTTCTCTAGGAGGTGGGTCAAAAAGGATCTTGCTGTGATATATGTCATAGAGTGTTCTGCCTATGTTTTCCTCTAAGAGTTTTATGTTGTCTGGCCTTACATTTAGGTCTTTAATCCATTTTGAGCTTATTTTTGTGTATGGTGTTAGGGAGTGTTCTAATTTCATTCTTTTACATGTAGCTGTCCAGTTTTCCAAGCACCACTTATTGAAGAGACTGTCTTTTCTCCATTGTATATTCTTGCCTCCTTTATCAAAAATAAGGTAACCATATGTGCGTGGGTTTATCTCTGGGCTTTCTATCCTGTTCCATTGATCTATATTTCTGTTTTTGTGTCAGTACCATACTGTCTTAATTACTGTAGCTTTGTAGTGTAATCTGACACCAGGGTTTCCTCCAGCTCCGTGTTTCTTCCTCAAGATTGCTTTGGCTATTTGGGGTCTTTTGTGTTTCCATAGAAATTGTGAAATTTTTTGTTCTAGTTCTGTGAAAAATGTCACTGGTAGTTTGATAGTGATTGCATTGGATCTGTAGATTGCTTTGGGTAGTATAGTCATTTTCACAATGCTAATTCTTCCAATCAAAGAACATGGCATAGCTCTCCATCTATTTGTATCACCTTTAATTTCTTTCATCAGTGTCTTATCGTTTTCTGCATACAGGTCTTTTGTCTCCTTAGGTATGTTTATTCCTAGGTATTTTATTCTTTTTGTTGCAGTGGTAAATAGGAGTGTTTCCTTAATTTCTCTTTCAGATTTTTCATTCTTAGTGTATAAGAATGCAAGATATTTCTGTGCATTAATTTTGTATCCTGCTACTTTTCCAGATTCTGTGATTAGCTCTAGTAGTTTTCTGGTAGCATCTTTAGGATTCTCTATGTATAGAATCATGTCATCTGCAAAAAGTTACAGCTTTACTTCTTCTTTTCCAATTTGGATTTGTTTTATTTCTTTTTCTTCTCTGACTGCTGTGGCTAAAACTTTGAAAACAATGTTGAATAATAGTGGTGAGAGTGGGCAACCTTGTCTTGTTCCTGATTTTAGTGGAAATGGTTTCAGTTTTTCACCATTGAGGATGATGTTGGCTGTGGGTTTGTCATATATAGTCTTTATTATGTTGAGGTAAGTTACCTCTATGCCTACTTTCTGGAGGGTTTTTATCATAAGTGGGTGTTGAATTTTGTCAAAAGTTTTTTCTGCATCTATTGAGACGATCATATGTTTTTTTTTCTTCAATATGTTAATATGGTATATCACACTGATTGATTTGTGTATATTGAAGAATCCTTGCATTCCTGCAATAAACCCCACTAGATCATGGTGTATGATCCTTTTAATGTGCTGTTGGATTCTCTCTGCTAGTATTTTGTTGAGGATTTTTGCATATATGTTCATCAGTGATATTGGCCTGTAGTTTTTTTTCTTTGTGACATCTTTGTCTGGTTCTGGTAGCAGGGCAATGGTGGTGTCGTAGAAAGAGTTTGGGAGTGGTCCTCCCTCTGCTATATTTTGGAAGTGTTTGAGAAGGATAGGTATTATCTCTTCTCTAAATATTTGATAGAATTCGCCTGTGAAGCCTTCTGGTCCTGGGCTTTTGTTTATTGGAAGATTTTAAATTACAGTTTCAATTTCATTACCTGTGATTGTTCTGTTTATATTTTCTCTTTCTTCTTGGTTCAGTCTCAGAGGGTTGTACTTTTCTAAGAATTTGTCCATTTCTTCCAGGTTGTCCATTTTATTGGCATATAGTTGCTTGTAGTAATTTCTCATGATCCTTTGTATTTCTACAGTGTCAGTTGTTACTTCTTTTTCATTTCTAATTCTATTGATTTGAGTGTTCTCCCTTTTTCCTTGATGAGTCTGGCTAATGGTTTATCAATTTTGTTTATCTTCTCAAAGAACCAGCTTTTAGTTTTATTTATCTTTGCTATTGTTTCCTTCATTTCTTTTTCATTTCTTTCTTTTTTTTTTCTTTTTCATTTATTTCTGAGCTGATCTTTATGAATGAGTTTTTAAATTGTAATATTTTCAAATTCTGACTCATTGATACCAAGAATAAATATAAATTGAATACAGTCAAGGAGGAAAAGAACCAGAGGGCAATACAGCTTGCTTTTGATTAAAATTGTTTCACTAAGGAATTGTCTATTATTGTTTGCCATAAACTACCAGCTTTTAGAAATTGCAAGTCAACACAAATCTCCTCTATTGCTCTCTTCACCCTGCTTCACTCTATTCCAATGGCTATTAGGAATAACATTGAAGAATCTTCTTCCTAGTGGACCATGAAATTAAAGCTCAGCAAACTGAAACAGCCAGTGTGTTTGTTTGTTGCATAAGGGCCAATCTGTGAAGTCAATAAAGAATGCAATGGAAGAAAGTAATGTGTCTAGGAAAATGTTTAAGTCTTGATATCAGGAGAGCCTAATGATAGGAAGAGGCAACCAGATGTAATCAGAGTAAAGCCTTAGGATTTTGAGTAGGGTACTCAGAGAGCAGATAGAAGAAAGTATACCAGGAAATTTACCTGCCTTTGTTCACATGATTTTTAAATAATAAAAATGGCTTCTTCTCAGAAAAAGAAAAAAAAAGATGAAAAAAAGTCTTTTAAATGAAATCTCTATTTTTCTGGTCATAGGGAAATCTCTTTTAATAGTCCCATGACACTAGGGACTTGAAACTTTGGTATTTGTGGGTAAGATCATGATACCATCTACCATTTTCTTTTTATTTATAAATTCAATTTTACAACAATAGAGAACAATAGAGACTAGTTTTATAAACTATTATTATTTATTAAGTTCTGATCATAGGCCAAGCCATATTCTAATCACTGTATATGTATGTATTCACTTAATATTTATAACAACTCTATAATGTAGGCATATAATCATCCTTATTTTATCAAAGTGGAGACTGAGGCACAGGGAGATTAAATGATTAGTCTATAGTCATACAGCTAGTATATGACCAAACCAGTATTTAAACCAATGCAATCTGATTCCAGATGTTTTAAATCACTACACAGCACCTATTAAGCACTAGGCTATGCAAAGTGTTAAAGATCCACAGAAGAATAAATGTAATATTTGCCCTTTAGGATATGCAGTAGGAGACAGTAGGTAATTTTTAAGGTGTGATAAAATGTAAAATATGCTATCATAGCAGTATATGCTAGGTTAGATGGGGCTACAAAGGAGAGAGCAGTTCATTCTACCTATATAAATGGAGATGGTCAAGAATATCTTGAGTTAAACATTGAACTAATTCCTCCTATTAAAATAGGTATGCCTTTAGTAAGAGACAATAAAATTTATTGAATGTGTCCCTATGTCACACATTATTCCAAGCTCTTCACGTGAATTTGGTCATTTAGTATCTATAAAAAACATATGAATTAAGAAATATTTGCCCATTTTACAGCTGAAAAATTTGAGGTACGGAATGCAAGATTGATTTACCGGAGTATAAAGGGGTGGGGCCCAAATTGAAATCCAAGAGGTCTAATTCCAGAATCTGAGCTCTTAACTACTATTCTCTTAACTACACTTTTAGAACTAAGGGCCTATAGGGAGACTCCATCAAATTGTAATTGGCAACATTGGTCCTGAGGATTCCTGTAACTGCAAGTTGATCAGGCAGAAGAACAGATCAAAGCTAAAATGTTTATTATCCTTCATGCTAGAATCTATTTTCAAACAGCCTAAAACAGTATTGAGGTAAAAGATCATATTATAATAGAGCTGATAGGCAATCATTAACAATCCTAAAAAGAGTCATAAATGAACAAAGAGTGAGAAAGATAATATTTATTGGGGACCTATGATGTTTCAGGTACTGTACACATTTAATTAACCTTATTTAATCCTTAAAAATAGCTATCATTATGTTGTGTATGACACATTAAATATAAAGATCAAATCATTTACAAAGGATTGTATAGCTAATAAATCCTGAGTTCAAATTCAAGTCAATATGACTCAAAAAAAAATCCTTTTTTTACTTCATTATACCACACTGCTACTTATCTGGAAGTCTAACCACTGAAAGCATCAGAACAAAGTCCAGAATAGTTCTCCAAAAGTTATCATCATCTGTGTTTAAAGTCGTGAATTGAAGCAGTTCTTGTTATATTCTGAAGCATGAAGTGATGGTGCAATCTACCTCCCTGGGAAAGATCTGTCAGGGACAACTCAGCAGCCCAGTAAGCTCATGATCATATGTGTAATGAATTGGACAATAAATTGGGTAATCTACTGTAATGAATTATCACACTGATGTCACAGAGGTATCACTAATAATTAACAGGTGCTCCAGGTTCAAGGTTGTTTGTATGTTTTGGCTAAAAGTGGCATCTTTGTATCATTATAAATCTTTGGAGTCAAGATATACGAAGTGTGGCTACATCGTTTATTTCAAATAGGCCAGACACCAGGTTATTTTATAACAATAGACAATTAAGAAAAATAACTGGGGACAATTAAATTAAAGAGAAACAAAATGAGACTAAAAATAACAAAATAAATCAGTATTACAGAATTTTCCTTCATTAAAAAAGATAGATAAAATTATTTTTTAAATATGCACAGCAATTAAACAAGGGAAGGCATCTTCAGGCAAAAGGTTTATAACTGTGGCCATAAAAAGAAATGGTAAAACTCAGCGATGCCATTATTTCAACAATCTCACCCCCACTTCCAGATGCAATGCTGAACAACAAAAAAAAAGTTTGACAAAATTCTGAAAGTTTTTGTGAATATCCTCCAATTTGTAGAGAAACAGACCAAGGGAACATATAGGAAATTCTAAAAATAAATAAATAAATAAACAGATAAGGCAAACCCCTTATCATTAGGACCAACTACATGTTACAGAAGCATCTGTAAATGAATGATAACCAGGACTTGCCATTCCAGGACCATGCTCCCAATCGTGTGCCCTCATGAAGTACTGTGTGGAGTGACACCCAATAGGATCTCAGAAGAGAGAGCAGATGCCATGTCAATAGTCAGCCTAGTGCTTCCTTTCCCCAATCACATACCCTCGTACTACTGGACAATGGCTTGAAAGAAACATCCAGTCCTTGCTCCTACAACTCAAAAGGAAGATGGAAAATTGATCACAGTTCAGATGGGGACTGTGTCAAGGAGAATTAAGCTATAATTTTATCAGAGCAGGAAGACAGTCTAGAATCAGAGCACCCAAATTAAATATAAACAAGATGAAAATAAATGGCATGCCAACTGCACACATGGCACAGAAAAAATACATCAAAATAAAATATGAAGCAAAAAAAATATGAAGAGCCAGGCTGGAAGGAAAGATGACTCAAGCAAGAGAAGTAGGTATTTTGCAATTGTCTCATGTTAGATAATTTCTCAAAAATATAAATGTAACAAAAATAGATCTCAAGAAAGAAAAAAGATAATAAAATGGGAATGACAAGGTAAGTTGTGGACTAAGGTGAAATGTTGAAAACACAGCATCATGTCTTACCTAATAAGTAAGTTGGAAACAACAAGAAACAATAGACACTTCTAAATATCAAATTAATGATATGGAGAATAGGTAAGGTAAACAGTGATTGCAGAGGCAAAAAAAAAAAAATCTACTGTAAAGACAACAATTTCTAGGGTAGATAGACTGGTAAGGTAGACAGACTCAGGATGACTCAACATGAAGAAAATTAATATACAATTGACCCTTGAACAACATGGGTTTGAACTGTGCAGGTCCACTTGAACAAGGAATTTTTTCAATAAATATATTGAAAAAAATTTTGATTTGTGACAATTTGAAAAAACTTGCAGACAAATTACATATCCTAGAAATGTCAAAAAATTAAGAAAAATTTAGATATGTCATGGATGCATAAAATATGTGTAAATACTATTCTATCATACACTACCATAAAATATACACAAATCTATTATAAAAAGTTAAAATTTATCCAAACTTATGCACATAAACACTTACAGACCATACGCAGCACCATTTGCAGTTGAGAGAACTGTAAACAAATATAAATATGCAGTATTAAATCATAACTGCATAAAATGCACTGTAATACATATGGTACTACTAAAATAATTTCATAACCTCCTCCTGTTGCTATTGTGGTGAGCTCAAGTGCTGTACCTGCTTAAAATTCCATGTGACAGCATGAGCAGTTCCTCTCTCCAATAAATTGCATATCACAGTAAAAATTGATCTTTTGTGGTTCTCACATTATTTTTCATGTGTTTAATTCAATTCCATAAACCGTGAATAACACCATAGGATTCATAGGAAGTGCCACTAGTGATGCTGGAAGTGTTTCCAAGAAGCAGAAAAAAGTCACGGCATGACAAGAGAAAGTTGAATTGCTTGATATGTATTGTAGAATGAGATCTGTAGCTGTGGTTGCCCGCCACTTCAAGATAAATAAATTTATTGTTAAAAAAAAGAAAAAAGAATAAAAGTAAAGAAAAGAAAATTTGTGAAACAGTTGCTGCAGCTACACATCAGCTGTGAAAAGCTTGCACTTTCTGTGAAATAACCTTTTATTTTATATCAAAAATGCAGCTTTTAGCAGGATTGCTATAAGAAAGGCATACCTATAGACTCTAATATGATTTGAGAAAAAGCAAATCCATTATATGAAAACTTAGAGCAAAAGGAAAGTGAAGGATCTAAAGCTGGAGAATTAAATGCCAACAAAGGATGGTTTGATAATTTTAGAAAGAGGTTTGGCTTTAAAAATGTCAAGATAATACGAGAAGCAGCTTCTGCTGATCAAGAGGCAGCAACAGACATTTCCCAGACACCATTAAGAAAATCATTGAGGAAAATGGATATCTGCCTGAACAGGTTTTTCAGACAAAAGTGCCCTATTTGGAAAAAAAAAAAAATGCCACAAAGGACATTTATCAGTAAGAAAGAGAAGCAAGCACTAGGACTTAAGGCAGGAAGGGATAGGCTAACTCTACCATTTTGTGCAAATGCAGTTGGGTTTATGATCAGGAATGCCCTTATCTGTAAAGCTGCTAACACTTGAGCCTTGAAGGGAAAAGACGTACACAAGCTGCCAGTCTTTTGGTTGTACAACAAGAAGATTTGGACAACCAGAACCATTTTTCTGGATTGGTTCCATAAATGCGTTGTCCCTGAAGTTAGGAAATATCTTCCTAGTAAGGGACTGCCTTTTAAAGTTCTTTTAATATTGGAAAATGTCCCTGGCCAACCAGAACCCCATGAGTTCAACATCAAAGGCATCAAAGTGATCTACTTGGCCCCAAACACAACGTCTCTAATTCAGCCTCTAGATCAGAGGGTCATAAGGACCTTTAAGGCTCATTACACATGGTATTGTATGGAAAGGACTGTCAACACAATGGAAGAGAATCCCAATAGACAGAACGTCATGAAAGTCTGGAAGGAATACACCATTGAACATGTCATTGTTGTTATAGAAAAAGCCATGAAAGCCATCAAGCTCAAAACAGTAAATTTCTGTTGTAGAAAATTGGGCCCAAATGTTGTCCATGACTTCACAGGATTTACTATAGAGCCAGTCAAGGAAATCATGAAAGATATTATGGATATGGCAAAAAAGGTAGGGGGTGGAGTATTTCAAGATATGGATCTTGGAGAAATTCAAGAGCTAATAGGCATCACACCAGAGAAATTAACAGAAGACCACTTGATGAAGATGAGTGCTTTCAAACCAGATGATGAGGAAGAGATGTAGCAGGAGCAGTGCCAGAAAACAAATTGACGTTAGACAGTCTGGCAGAAGGGCTCTGATCATTCAAAACTACTTTTAACTTCTTTTACAACATGGATCCTTATATGACATGAGCACAGAAGCTAAAGCAAATGGCGGAAGAAGCAAAGGGTACTGTATGGAATCATTTCTAGAGAAACGAAAAAGCAAAAAAGTCAGAGAAATTTACAATGTATTTCCATAAAGTTACACTGAGTGTGCCTGCTTCTCCTGTCTCCCCTTCTACCTCCTCCACCTCTTCTGCCTCTGCCACCGTGGCACAGCAAGATCAACCCCTTCTCTTCCTCCTCCTCCTCAGCCTACTCCAGGTGAAGACTATGAGGATGAAGGTCTTTATGATAATCCACTTCCACTTAATGAATAGTAAATAATCGTCATGCTGTACTGTTAATAAACTTATCTGTTGTGTATGTGTGTGTCTTCATGTGAAAATCTAGTGACTGTGCAGCACATACTGTATGAGACATTTTATGTCATCATCATCATCATTACTAAGTAGTCATTGTGTAGAATATCCTACGCAGGACACAAAGTGGAAAACATGTTCTTACTTAGGCATAAGGTGAATGATATTTAACATAGAATTAATAATGTATCAGTTTTCTTACTGTTTTATAACTTTACTTTCAAATAATTACATTACCTATAATATGCATTCCTCTTTCTTAATTGGAGAAATTGCATATCCGCCTATCATTACATATGAGTTTCCAATACTGTATTATGAATATGACCATAATACTGTATGCCATAAAAATTTTATGATTCATTCATTAGTGTATAGTCTAGACTATCATAAAGCAATTATATTGCTGCTTCTGCATTATCGATGCATGTATACCTGTAAATAAATATGAATTTCTTTTTCAGATTATCTTTTTATTTTTGATGTCTAGTGTCAGTAATATGTATAACATCTACAGTGTTTTTTATCATATAAGACACTATTGATGTAGGTACTGACAGACGATGCATCTTGTAAACAGATGACGTAAAGTTACAGTATCAGTAAATACAGTTCAGTACTACAAATGCATTTTATTTTCCTTATGATTTTCTTAATATTTTCTTTTCTCTAAATTACTTTATTATAAAAATACAGTATATAATACATATAACACAAAATATGTGTTAATAGACTGCTTATGTTATTGATAAGGTTTCTGGTAAACAGTAGGGTTTTAGTAGTTAAGTTTGGGGGGAGTCAAAAGTTATACATGGATTTTCAACCCACTGTGCAGGGGTTCAGTAGTCCCTTACCCCTGCTTTGCCCAAGGGTCAACTGTACTTTAAACACACCTAACAGGAAAAGTGACCAGAGATGCCCACTGAAATAAGGGAGAACTGAAGTTACAAAATATAAGATAATATAATGTGTCAATCAAAGGTATATACGTTAATTTTGAGATAAATTCTGATTAAGTTGTTGAATTACAGGATGAAGTATTGATGAGGAGGGGAAGTATAATATGAAAATATATAAGAATGTTAATCACTTCACCACTCATACAAAGTAGTTTAAAACGTGAGATTAAAAAATTAACAATTTTAACATCTTAATGATTTTTATCATTTCTTTTCTTCAAAGAGGAGTCCCTTTATCAAATATTAATTTGTGAATAAATATCTATATGACATTTGCCAATTTAATATCTAATACTTTTTCATTTTTGAAAAGGATGTAAGATAACATTTCTTATAAAATTATTTTCCTTCATAGGTATTGATCCATTATTCTTTTTATACATCTTTAAATAGCGAATTTTGAAATAATATTGTTAACAGGTTATTTCTTGGTGATGAGAGTTCTTTCTTTCGTTCTTTCTTTTTTTTTCGGTGTGTGTGATTCATTGTTTCCCTCTTTGCAGTTTTCAGTATTGCAAGAATTTGTTTCAGGGAATGTATTAATTAATTTATTTTATTTTAAGGAAAACATTCATATAGTGCTTACTATGTTCCAAGGGTCATTCTAAGTGCTTTACAAACATTAACTCAATTTTCATAACTACACTATAAATATTATTATTATATATCCACTTCTTACAAATGATATATATGATATGCAAATGAGGTACAGAGAGGTTAAGTATCTTGCTCAAGGTCACACATGTAGAAAGTGGCAGAACCA
Organism: Phocoena phocoena; assembly: GCF_963924675.1. Classification (NCBI taxonomy): domain Eukaryota; kingdom Metazoa; phylum Chordata; class Mammalia; order Artiodactyla; family Phocoenidae; genus Phocoena; species Phocoena phocoena. The sequence continues at coordinate 29,409,700 of NC_089226.1, forward strand.
GGATTTGAACCCAGGCACCTGGATCCAAAGGCTATACCTCTACCCACTATAATGAGATGACTCTAATAAATCATTTCAATAAAGTCTTTAGTTTTAAAAAGTGATGTAAAAGGCTACAATAGAGAAAGTCAGCATTTAAAAATTCTGATGAAAAGAATTATAGTATTAATCAGTCACCTCCAATGCCTTGTGACAATTTTTGTTTCCCTTGATCAGCCTTTGTGAATAGCTGTTACCTATAAATTCTCAAGATCTTCAAAGTTTAACCCCTGCCAAATGGTAATTCCTTGATAAAAAGTTAAGATGCCATTTGGAAAGTAATAAAATCTAATAACCAGATGCATCCTAATGAAAGACAAGTAGTCCTATATTCTGGAGATATCTATGTATACAAATCAATTTGACTCAATTCTGATAAAATAATTGGTTTTTAAGTGTATTTGAATTTAATTTTTTGCATGGGTATAATATAATGACTGAATAGTTGCATTTTTCCATTGGTTGTTTTAATGTAGATACAACTGATGCAGGAGGGAAGAAAGCTGCTTTGACACTTCATCAATCATTACTATTTATTGAGTTTTTGTATTTTCTGATGGAAGATTGTATTTTCTGTTGACTAATTCTGGACGTTTTTCATCAAGTGCTGCTTCCAGCTGGTCTAATTGGGAGCAATATTTGTAAATTTAGTAAAATCTCTGGTGAATCTATATTGAAGATTAAATACAAGGGAAAGTTTGCTTGTTCACCATCAATGGCCTGAACCAATCTCTTTTATATATCTTGATAAATAACTGATTACATATTTTAATAGTATAGATACAAATAGTAGAGTGAAGTAAGAAAAAAATCTTATCTTACCATATGGTGCAGAGTTCCACATAAATAGTTCAGCTTGTTTGCATTGGTCAGGCCTAGGACCTTGGCAGACGTTACATTGGGACCCCAAGATTCCGAGCCAAAAGCCGTTGTCCTGGTGCCAGGCCTTTCAGGTTCCTGAAGGCTATAGTTTTAGGTTTGCGCATGCGTAGTTCACTTCACAGGTCTGGCTACTTGAGGTCCGCTCCATGAGCAGCCTTTGTGCCAGAGTTTCCTCCGCACCTGGCCGGACCACTGGCCCTAGATGTCCCTTCCTAGTGACTCAGATTGGGGGGTGGGGGGGTGCTGTGAAGAGTACACCAAGCACTTGGGATTGCGAGCTTGGTGGTGTGACCCAAATACCCTAAGGATGAGGACGGAAGGAAGGACCTTTAGCACAGGGGCACCCGGGTGTTTCTCATCCCAGGACTCCACTGCCGCGCGGTAAATCTCCCGAGATCCTGCTATTTCAGGCTTCCTCTGGAAAGGGACTGCAGCTGCAGCGCCTCCAGCCTTATTCCACCAGTCTCTGAGCTGCTCCTGACACTGAGCAACCCAGCCCATCCTCTCCCTGCCGCTCCATCAGGACCCCGCACTTACAGCTCCCAAACACCGGAAATCACGTAGCACACCCTGACAGCTCGAACTGCACCCTGTTTGCCTTCATAGGAAACTCCACACTCTACTCACCACAACCAAGCCAGACCTCAACCCCCCAACCTCCCACATGGTCTCCAAAACTTCCTGGCGAGGGTGCCGGGGCGGGGGGTGGGGTGGTGGATTGGATAAAAGAGTCGCTTCCCCAGTACAGGGTACTGATAGGTGAGCTGTGGAAGAAACAAGAGTGAGGCCCTGAGGCTGCTTTTCATGGCAAATGTTTCAGGAACAAGCAGAGATTGTCTCCTGGGATGAATTTTAGACCTTGCAGCTGCTGGGAGGAGCAGCTGGCCCTGAGGATGTTCACGAGTGCCTGGGGGTGTTTGGGGTTTTTCTTTTCTTTTCTTTTTCTTTGGTCTTTGTGTGAATGAAGAAAAAAAGGATGACTGAATACATCCTTCAATGGCTTCCTGAGAAACCATCTATGGAGGCTAACTGTTTGGAAGCTTTGCTTCCCTGAAAAATGCCATTAGTTTTTCTTCACTCACATTTAATTAATAGTTTGACAGGGAACTATATATAATATCCTGTGATAAACCATATTGGAAAAGAATATGAAAAAAGAATGTGTATATGTATAACTGAGTCACTTTGCTGTACAGCAGTTAATTAACACAACATTGTACTGGATTGGCCAAAAAGTGCCTTTGGTTTTTAAGTAAAAGACACATTTTTCATTTTTACCAAGAACTTTATTGAACAATGTATTCACCCTTTTGTTCCACTACCTTCTGCTATTTTTCAGGCAACTCCATAATTCCATCTTCCCAAAACTTTTATCCTTTTGAACAAACTGTTCCTAGTGCCTTTTACAGTCTTCCAGGGAAATGAAATTTTTTCCATTAAGAGAATTTTGTAAAGACTTAAATAAATGGAAATCCAAAGGTGCAATGTCTGGTGAATATGGGTGATGAATCAGAACTTCCCAGCAAAGCTTTAACAGCTTTTGCCTGTCATCAAAGAAACATGTGGTCTTTCGTTGGAAGATTGTATTTTCTGATGGAAGGTTGTATTTTCTGTTGACTAATTCTGGACGTTTTTCATCAAGTGCTGCTTCCAGCTGGTCTAATTGGGAGCAATATTTGTTGGGATTAATTGTTTGGTTTTCCGGAAGGAGCTCATATTAGAGGACTCCCTTCCAATCCCACCATATACACAACATCACCTTCTTTGGATAAAGACTGGCCTTTGGTGTGGTTGGTGGTGGTTCATTTCACTTGCTCCATTCCACATTATTGTACAGTATCCACTTTTCATTGCCCATAACAATTTGTTTTAAAACTGGAACATTTTCATTACATTTAAGTTGAGAATCGCATGTGGAAATACAGTCAAGAAGGTTTTTTTTGCTTAACTTATGTGGAACCCAAACATCAAAGCGATGAACATAACCCAGCTGGTACAAATGATTTTCAATGCTTGATTTGGATATTTTGAGTTTGTCGGCTATTTCCCATGTGGTATAACGTTCACTGTTCTCAATTAATGTCTCAATTTGATCTCTATCAACTTCAACTGGTCCACCTGACTGTGGAGCATCGTCCAGTGAGAAATCTCCAGTATGGAACTTCGCAAACCACTTTTGACATGTTCGATTGGTCACAGCACCTTCTCCATATACTGCACAAATCTTTTCTTACATTTTGGTTGCGTTTTTACCTTTCTTGAAATAATAAAGCTTAATATGCCGAAAATGTTGCTTTTTTTCTTCCATCTTCAATATGAAAATGGCTACACAAAAATTCACCAATTTTGATGTCTTTTTTTAAATGCACACTGATATGACAGCTGTCACATACAATTTAACAAAATTGTTTCAAATGAAGTTAAAGACAACTAAATGTACTAGAGCCATCTTATGGAAAAAACAAAAAGAACATTTTGGTCAACCCAATAATTCAACTATACTTCAATAAAAAATAAATTTAAAAAAGACATAAAAAAGTAAAAATAAAATATACACAAAAATAGTTTTCAGTGAAAAAAATACCATTTTGGAAGTAGTTTTCCTTCAGAAATTTGAAGCTATTTCTTCTTTAAGTTCCAGTGTATAGTTAACCTCTGAATCTTTTCTGATTCTTGACCCTTTGCATGTGGCCTTCTTGTTCTCTCTGGAAAATTTTGGGAATATTTTTTTTCTGCAGTGGTCTGAAATTTCTCTGTGATGTGCTTTGGTGATACCTGTATGCATTGTGCTGTGTCCTCAATAGGCCCTTTTAATCTATAACTGTGGGAAATTTTCCTGAATTATTTTTTTGATGAGTGTCTCTCTGTATTTTCTGTTTTCTCCTCTTGGAGTGCCTATCACTCAGATGTTTGACCTCCTAGAATTAACTTCTAATTTTGTTATACCTCCTTGATCTTTTGCATCATCTTATATATTTTTTTCTATTCTCTGGAAAAATTTCCCAACCTTCCTCATAAACTTTTTACTTGAGTTCTTTATTTCTCTTAAATTATGTACATATTTTTTAACTTTAAAAGCTTATTTTTGATCTCTGATATTTCTTTTGTTGTTTTTAGTAGCATCCTGTTCTTATTTGAGAGTTAAAATATCATTTCTTGTTTCTCTGCTGAATCAATGATGGTTCCTCTGCTTTTCATATTAAGGCATTTCTGCTTTCTTGCTGTATACTCTAATTTAGGTAGTTTAACCCTGTGTACAAGTGTAGGGCTTTTGAATTATGGGCTCCACTGCAAGTTAATAGTGCTGTGCCAACTATTTGAAGACTCCAGTGTCTTTAAATCTTTCCTCTTAAGCTGGTTGGATTGATGAGGGAAGGATGTTACAAACTCTTGCCTAGAGGGTGTCAAACACATCTATAAGTATTTTAGAAGCTACAAGGGGTAAGAGTGCTAGGGTTTTTAATAATGACTTTGCAAATTTCTACAGAATTATTTTTTTATGTTGTACCTTTACCCTACAATATGACTCAACTTTTCCTGATGTCAAAGTCCTACTGTACTGTACTCTCCAGGAAAAAGAGACTTTAAAAAGCAAATAAAACCAACCAACATACAAACAAAACAACTTTGCATCATCTGCTCCATACAGGAAAGGACGTTATCCAGTCTGCTGAGAGAGGAAGTGATCTGGGTGTCCAACTCCTTCTTGAAGAGTGTTCATTAACAGCCACACAATAATCCTGCTTCCAGAGTTACCTGGTTCCACCAGTTAGCGATCCTTTGGGAATTTCTGCAATGCAAGTTAGGTTATATCTCCATTCCCTCAATGGGATTCAACTTGCTCTGGTCTGCTACACCAATGACCATTCTTTCTTTAGCTTTCTAGCTACAAAATATTGTTATTTTTCTTCTAAAGAGTACTGTATGAATATAGACGAAAGAGCAGTTTTATAGTGTAGAAACCTGACAAACAATGTTTAGCCAAGTGATCAAAGTCAACATCAATAGTTTTAAAGTCATGTTGATAGTATACATATTGTTATGATATGATGAAAATGACTCTTGACATCTATGGTATTCCTCCCCAAAACACAAAACCCAAACCCCAGTCTGGTCAGAAAACAACACCAGACAAATACCAATTGCTTTCACAAAATACCTGACTAGTACTCTTCAAAATTGTCAAAGTCATTAAAAACAAGGAAAGTTTGAGAGAGTGTCACAGTCAGGAGGAGCCTAAGGAGACATGATTACTAAATGTAATGTGGTGTTCTGGATGAGATCCTGGACTAGAAGAGAGACATAAGGTAAAAACTAAAGAAATCTAAATTAAGCATGGACTTTAGTTAATGAGTTAATATTGATATTTGTCCATTAATTGTAATAATGTGCCATACTAATGTAAGATGTTAATAAGGGAAGATGGGTATGGTGCATATGTCAACCTCTGTACTATCCTTGTACATTTCTGGTAAATCTAAGACTGTTCTAATAAAGTTTATTTTAAAATTCCAGTATCATCTCTTCTTTGTTCTCTCTTTACTTATGAGTTTATATAATAAAATATTTTGCATTACTGTCATTTTGTGTAGCTTTGAAAGGGATGAACACAGTGTTCAGTCCACTGTTCTTACCTAGAAGCATCTAACATTCAATTTTAATTCATCTGCTCTATGAATCAGTGATGACCCCATGACTATCACTGGATCTCCTTAAATGCAAGCACAACATCCTTATGTGAATGATAATGGGGAGAGGGAGTGAATCAGAGTAATTAAAAGAGTCATAGTCCATGGATAGGCCACACCTAGGGCATGGTAAACCTAGAGTAGTATGTTGTAAATTAAGTAATGAGAATTCTGCAGAAACTGGAAATCTAATCAGAAGTTACTAGGTGAACCAGAAATATCCAGAAATTTTTAAAAAGAGAGAGAGAAAGAATCTTGGGGAATGGTACTAAATCTTGGATGGGCATTTAATATATTTTCAATAGGATTTCAGGGTCAGGGTGACCTTGCTTAGTTGAGTGTGCTGAAGTCTGTCATCCTTAACTCTTGTAACACTCAGTTATTGTAATAAACAATTTTTGCAGTCACAACTTTGTCTTCTATTTCCTTTATATGGTCTCTACTCTGCTTGATACTGAGTTTACAACAAAATGGATTTATTAAAAATCCTGACTGAGCAATAAATGAAGAATGCTCCTAAAATTAAGAATGTACTTTGTACTTGTTCTGCCCTAGGACACAGTTAAATATCCTGAATTCCCAAGTTTTGCTAGTAGCACTTCCATCCAGTGAAAGGACAGATGCATCAATGACTTTTGAAAGTATTTCTTTAGTGGCAATTAAAAGCTGATTGTCTTACTAAAATCCAATTAAAAATTATTTCTACATAAGCTGTGCTAAATAATGTCCTTTGAGTGACTTGGTAGATAAGCCTAAAATAGCCAGCAGGACTACAATCCAATAGCAGTTTCAGATATCTTCCATCTTAAACAAATTCCAATGTTCTGTCATGACACTGACCAGCATTCCAAATGGCCAAAACAGTTGGTACTACTTCACTGTAAAAATAACAAGGGTTCTTAAAGATACAGTCTATATTTAAATTTTTATTATGGCATACTTCTGTTCCAGATTCAACTTTGCAGTTTTATGATGCATTTGGTTGTGTCACACCCTTTGATTACCACCATGATTCCTATCTCATGTGTCCCTTTACTATAGAAATTAGTTCTCTCCTTTCTTCGGTACACATATATCACATATAAAGACACTTTGTTTCCCATTGATCAATCCATCATTTTACATGAACCAAGCCATTCTCTTTCTTTATATTCAAGTTTAAACTCCTATTTTATCCATTTGAGGAATTTATCTAAATTAGTTGTCTCAGTAGAGGTTAAGATATTGACTGATGAATGAAAAACCTTTCAGAGTTTATAACAAAAGTCTTACAGAATATGTTTTGCTACTCATATGATTATATTTGAAAGTAAGATAAAAGAAGTAAGGCACTTTTCTTCAGCATGTGATCTATTTAATACCTGGCAAGTTATAAATGTATACAAGAATCTTTATAATTCACAACACTGTGTGTTGGTACTGAGTTCAAACTCACCGTGTATATGCTGTGCCCTAGGCCACAGTTAAAATTCCTATTTCCCTGTTTTTCTCTAAGGAAAGACATACCTTAATATACAATAATTCAGGAAAATTCCTAGATCTGGAAAATAATATTACCATATATATGTGGCCATTTGATCCTGGCTGAGGTCAATTTATGAAAGAAGAACCTTTAAAATAACTTTTAAGATATAAAAAAAATATTAAGTGGGATGGAATTCTATCTGATCATATTTCATTTATGCCACTTACTACACTATCCCCAGAATCTTTAATCCCAAATCTCACCAGCTTTTGAATTCCTGAAATCAGCTGCTACCAAGAGTTCAGCCAGATGCTGATCTCTAACAAATCGGTTCTCAAAGGAATTGTAGGTAGGAAATTGCACTTTATTTTAACTTTAGTTTTAGTCTCATCTTTAGGGATTTTTAGGAGTTGAGTCATTATTTCCCCTTACCTGTACTCTGAGACACATCTGTTACTCATCAGCTAGAATTGCTCCCATTGAACCTGGGGGTTCAGAACTGCCCATGAAGAAGAAACAGGTCATTCTCAGCAAATGCAAAGACTAAAAAGTGGCAGAATTTTAACTAGAAAGAAAAATTATTGGCCAAGTTCTCATTCAGAGACAGCTCATAGGAGTATTTTCCTAAATCCAACATGCACTTTACAACACCTTTATTCAAAATAAGTAAGTCCTATAACTGAAAATATCTGACATGACAGACTGTGGGAAGTTCTGTAAATGTGTGAGGCTTCAGAGGTCCTGACAAAGACAAAATATGTTACTGGCAGCAATTATTTAGAATGTGAATATGTAGGGTTAAAAAAAAAAAAAAAAAGAAAACACCTGAATATGATGACAGTGTTAGGTAGCTCAAGAAGGGGATGAATCAAGTCTTAAACGGGCTCATTGTTGACTCTGTAACATGGGCTCTCCATATACAATGATATTTTACACTCAGCAATTCCCAGAGATAAACACCACTGTAGCCAGTTTGCAGATGTGGAAGTTGTTTTGGAGAAGCTAAATAACTAGCAGTTTCTGAATCAGTTTTGTTGATTCTCATTATTCATAGTAGCTATGTTCTATAAAGTTACTGTGACCACTGAATTAACAAATATGGAACCCTTGCTCCTAGGGGAAATACAGGGTTATACTCCTACAAGCCTCTGGTCACAACATTTTTGGAAACTGATCTATATATAACACAGCTTTATGTGTATTTTTGTTTAAAGACATCTTATTTAATATATATTATTGACTCATTAACATTGAATTCATGACCAATAGTACAAGAACTCATGCCTGAACAAAGTTTATCTGACACATTTGTTTTCTCTGTAAGGTACACCACAGCCTTCTTGCACTTAGAAACACTAGACAGCACATCAGCACTACCAAAAAGTGAGGCAAGCAACAAAGACACAAAATGAGCAAAACATGGCACTAAATAGACCACAAAATGGACACTGGATTACAGTATGAGATGAAACAAGAAAGTGGTGTCCCCTTGTTCAGCCTCAGCTGGGGACATGCTCTTCAGACAGCTCAATTTTTTCACCACCCTGCACGTGTCTACAAATGACTGCAAAAGTGCTTTGAGTATTGATTTTAAGATTACAAATAAATTTTAGTAAGTGGTATATTCACAAATAATGAAGGTGGCTGTATTTAATTTTAGATATGTTGAAATTCAATGTACATTTGCTTTTTTTGTCCCCCACTTATTTTTCCCTTGGTTATAAATGTAATGCACTCTCATGTAGAAAAATAAAGCCATACAAAAACTCTTGTCAAAAGATTTTTTTTCCATCACCATAAATCAATGATGTCTTTCTGTATATATGTATATATTTACATATATACATAATGCCTATAAAAACAATTCTGGAAAAGAATAATCATAGAGGTCTTTCCCTTAAGTATTGAGTATAGCTAGCTATCATCATTTAATCTCCAACTGATGGACATATAGACTACTTGTAAATATCTATTCTGAACACTGCTGAAAAATCTCAACGTTTGTCTGTATATTTTTATTTTTGCAATAAATTCTAAAAAGTACAAGTTATATTTAATTGTCTATTATATTGCACTTGAGAAATGTTTTCCCAATTTTAAGCCATGCTCTATCTATTGTCCCATGTGCTACAGTGTCAACTTCCCTATTTAAGTTGATGCTGGGACTTCATAACTAAGTGGACATCATACCCTGTAGCCATGGGAAAAGAGATGATTACAAGACATGATTCACACAACCAAATGTCTGTAGGTGACACAGTACTAAAAAAGTAAGCACTGGAAGAATTGCAAGAGTATACAAGTTAAAGAGCCAATATTGATGGATTCTGGGAAGGTGTCAGTGGTGGCAGCATAAATTTTGAATTTCTCCAAAAATAGAGAAGCTAGGTAGCAAAATCGAAATTCCATGGAAAGCATAAACAACAAAACTAGGGGAAAAGGTATTTAAATCCAAGCAGATTCTCAGCTACAGGACCTTCAATTTATTAGCATCTGTAAGGGCAAAAACAGGAAACCACCGAAGCAGCTTGATGAACCTGAAACGGAAGAATCCCAAAATAGCAACATGTAATCATTGGAAAGCAACCCTGGTCAGTTTGAAAAATGCAATTGAAATGGGAGGAACTTACCCTGCTCCAATAGCAGGTGAGTTCAAGGGCCCCACAGTAAGACCCTGTGATGGAAAGAAGTCTACTAGCCTTTATGAAACTTAAAAACTGACTTTGTTGCCTCCATTCCAGAATAGGACCTAAAACTGAGGAAAACTTACTGAGAGTGAATTCAAAATTTAGCAAGTTAGGGGTGATGGAGATAGAAGAAGGAGAATGCCCAGAGAAAAGGAGGGGAATGGAAGTGAAACAGAGCTCACATTCTCACAAACTCTTTTTTTTTTTTTTAAACATCTTTATTGGGGTATAATTGCTTTACAATGGTGTGTTAGTTTCTGCTTTATAACAAAGTGAATCAGTTATACATACACACATGTTCCCATATGTCTTCCCTCTTGCGTCTCTCTCCCTCCCACTCTTCCTATCCCACCCCTCCAGGCTGTCACAAAGCACCGAGCTAATATCCCTGTGCTTTGTGGCTGCTTCCCCCTAGCTATCTACCTTACTACGTTTGTTAGTGTGTATATGTCCATGACTCTCTCTCGCCCTGTCAAAGCTCACCCTTCCCCCTCCCCATATCCTCAAGTCCGTTCTCCAGTAGGTCTGCGTCTTTATTCCTGTCTTACCCCTGGTTCTTCATGACATATTTTTCCCCATAAATTCCATATATATGTGTTAGCATATGATATTTGTCTTTTTCTTTCTGACTTACTTCACTCTGTATGACAGACTCTAGGTCTATCCATCTCATTACAAATAGCTCAATTTCATTTCTTTTTAAGGCTGAGTAATATTCCATTGTGTATATGTGCCACATCTTCTTTATCCATTCATCCAATGATGGGTGCTTAGGTTGTTTCCATCTCCGGGCTATTGTAAATAGAGCTGCAATGAGAATTTTGGTACATGACTCCTTTTTGGTTTTCTCAGGGTATATGCTCAGTAGTGGGATTGCTGGGTCATATGGTAATTCTATCTGTAGTTTTTTCAGGAACCTCCATACTGTTCTCCACAGTGGCTGAACCAATTCACATTCCCACCAGCAGTGCAAGAGTGTTCCCTTTTCTCCACACCCTCTCCAGCATTTATTGTTTCTAGATTTTTTGATGATGGCCATTCTGACTGGTGTGAGACGATATCTCATTGTAGTTTTGATTTGCATTTCTCTAATGATTAATGATGTTGAGCATTCTTTCATGTGTTTGTTGGCATTCTGTATATCTTCTTTGGAGAAATGTCTATTTAGGTCTTCTGCCCATTTTTGGATTAGGTTGTTTGTTTTTTTGTTATTAAGCTGCAAGAGGTCTTGTAAATTTTGGAGATTAATCCTTTGTCAGTTGCTTCATTTGCAAATATTTTCTCCCATTCTGAGGGTTGTCTTGATTATGGTTTCCTTTGCTGTGCAAAAGCTTTGAAGTTTCATTAGGTCCCATTTGTTTATTTTTGTTTTTATTTCCATTACTCTAGGAGGTGGGTCAGAAAGGATCTTGTTGTGATTTATGTCATAGAGTGTTCTTCCTATGTTTTCCTCTAAGAGTTTGATAGTTTCTGGTCTTACATTTAGGTCTTTAATCCATTTTGAGCTTATTTTTGTGTATGGTGTTAGGGAGTGATCTAATCTCATACTTTTACATGTACCTGTCCAGTTTTCCCAGCACCATTTATTGAAGAGGCTGTCCTGTCTCCACTGTACATTCCTGCCTCCTTTATCAAAGATAAGGTGTCCATATGTGCGTGGGTTTATCTCTGGGCTTTCTATCCTGCTCCATTGATCTATCTTTCTGTTTTTGTGCCAGTACCATATTGTCTTGATTACTGTAGCTTTGTAGTATAGTCTGAAGTCAGGGAGCCTGATTCCTCCAGCTCCTTTTTTCGTTCTCAAGATTGCTTTGGCTATTCGGGGTCTTTTGTGTTTCCATACAAATTGCGAAATTTTTTGTTCTAGTTCTGTGAAAAATGCCAGTGGTAGTTTCATAGGGATTGCTTTGAATCTGTAGATTGCTTTGGGTAGTAGAGTCATTTTCACAATGTTGATTCTTCCCATCCAAGAACATGGTATATCTCTCCATCTATTTGTATCATCTTTAATTTCTTTCATCAGTGTCTTATAATTTTCTGCATACAGGTCTTTTGTCTCCTTAGGTAGGTTTATTCCTAGATATTTTATTCTTTTTGTTGCAATGGTAAATGGGAGTGTTTTCTTGATTTCACTTTCAGAGTTTTCATCATTAGTATATAGGAATGCCAGAGATTTCTGTGCATTAATTTTGTATCCTGCTACTTTACCAAATTCATTGATTAGCTCTAGTAGTTTTCTGGTAGCATCTTTAGGATTCTATATGTAGAGTATCATGTCCTCTGCAAACAGTCATAGCTTTACTTCTTCTTTTCCAATTTGGATTCCTTTTATTTCCTTTTCTTCTCTGATTGCTGTGGCTAAAACTTCCAAAGGTATGTTGAATAAGAGTGGTGAGAGTGGGCAACCTTGACTTGTTCCTGATCTTAGTGGAAATGCTTTCAGTTTTTCACCATTGAGGATGATGTTTGCTGTGGGCTTGTCATATATGGCCTTTATTATGTTGAGGAAAGTTCCCTCTATGCCTACTTTCCGCAGGGTTTTTATCATAAATGCGTGTTGAATTTTGTCGAAAGCTTTCTCTGCATCTATTGAGAGGATCATATGGTTTTTCTCCTTCAATTCGTTAATATGGTTTATCACATTGATAGATTTGCGTATATTGAAGAATCCTTGCATTCCTGGAATAAACCCCACTTGCTCATGGTGTATGATCCTTTTAATGTGCTGTTGGATTCTGTTTGCTAGTATTTTGTTGAGGATTTTTGCATCTATGTTCATCTGTGATATTGGCCTGTAGTTTTCTTTCTTTGTGACATCCTTGTCTGGTTTTGGTATCAAGGTGATGGTGGCCTCGTAGAAGGAATTTGGGAGTGTTCCTCCCTCTGCTATATTTTGGAAGAGTTTGAGAAGGATAGGTGTTAGCTCTTCTCTAAACATTTGATAGAATTCACCTGTGAAGCCATCTGGTCCTGGGCTTTTGTTTGTTGGAAGATTTTTAATCACAGTTTCAATTTCAGTGCTTGTGATTGGTCTGTTCATATTTTCTATTTCTTCCTGATTCAGTCTTGGCAGGTTGTGCATTTCTAAGGATTTGTCCATTTCTTCCAGATTGTCCATTTTATTGGCATAGAGTTGCTTGTAGTAATCACTCATGATTTTTTTTATTTCTGCAGTGTCAGTTGTTACTTCTCCTTTTGCATTTCTAATTCTATTGATTTGAGTCTTCTCCCTTTTTTTCTTGATGAGTCTGGCTAGTGGTTTATCTATTTTGTTTATCTTCTCAAAGAACCAGCTTTTAGTTTTATTGATCTTTGCTATCGTTTCCTTCATTTCTTTTTCATTTATTTCTGATATGATTTTTATGATTTCTTTCCTTCTGCTAGCTTTGGGGCTTTTTTGTTCTTCTTTCTCTAATTGCTTGAGGTGCAAGGTTAGGTTGTTTATTCAAGATGTTTCCTGCTTCTTAAGGTGGGCTTGTATTGCTATAAACTTCCCCCTTAGAACTGCTTTTTCTGCATCCCATCGGTTTTGGGTCGTTGTGTCTCCATTGTCTTTTGTTTCTAGGTATTTTTTTATTTCCTCTTTGATTTCTTCAGTGATCACTTCATTATTAAGTAGTGTATTGTTTAGCCTCCATGTGTTTGTATTTTTTAAAGATCTTTTCCTGTAATTGATATCTAGTCTCATGGCGTTGTGGTCGGAAAAGATACTTGATACAATTTCAGTTTTCTTAAATTTACCAAGGCTTGATTTGTGACCCAAGATATGATCTATCCTGGAGGATGTTCCATGAGCACTTGAGAAAAATGTGTATTCTGTTGTTTTTGGATGGAGTGTCCTATAAATATCAATTAAGTCCATCTTGTTTAATGTATCATTTAAAGCTTGTGTTTCCTTATTTATTTTCATTTTGGATGATCTGTCCATGGGTGAAAGTGGGGTGTTAAAGTCCCCTACTATGAATGTGTTACTGTCGATCTCCCCTTTTATGGCTGTTAGTATTTGCCTTATGTATTGAGGTGCTCCTATGTTGGGTGCATAAATATTTACAATTGTTATATCTTCTTCTTGGATCAATCCCTTGATCATTATGTAGTGTCCTTCTTTGTATCTTTTAATAGTCCTTATTTTAAAGTCTATTTTGTCTGATATGAGAATTGCTACTCCAGCTTTCTTTTGGTTTCCATGTGCACGGAATATATTGTTCCATCCCCTTACTTTCAGTCTTATGTGTCTCTAGTTCTGAAGTGGGTCTCTTGTAGACAGCATATATAAGGGTCTTGTTTTTGTATCCATTCAGTCAATCTGTGTCTTTTGGTGGGAGCACTTAGTCCGTTTACATTTAAGGTAATTATCGATATGTATGTTCCTATTCCCATTTTCTATATTGTTTTGGGTTCGTTATTATAGGTCTTTTCCTTCTCTTGTGTTTCTTGTCTAGAGAAGTTCCTTTAGCATTTGTTGTAAAGCTGGTTTGGTGGTGATGAACTCTCTCAGCTTTTGCTTGTCTGTAAAGGTTTTAATTTCTCCATCAAATCTGAATGAGATCCTTGCTGGGTAGAGTAATCTTGGTTGCAGGTTTTTCTCCTTCATCACTTTCAGTATGTCCTGCCACTCCCTTCTGGCTTGTAGGGTTTCTGCTGAAAGATCAGCTGTTAACCTTATGGGGATTCCCTTGTGTGTTATTTGTTGTTTTTCCCTTGCTGCTTTTAATATGCTTTCTTTGTATTTAATTTTTGACAGTTTGATTAATACGTGTCTTGGCGTGTTTCTCCTTGTATTTATCCTGTATGGGACCCTCTGTGCTTCCTGGACTTGATTAACTATTTCCTTTCCCATATTAGGGAAGTTTTCAACTATAATCTCTTCAAATATTTTCTCAGTCCCTTTCTTTTTCTCTTCTTCTTCTGGAACCCCTATAATTCGAATGTTGGTGCGTTTAATGTTGTCCCAGAGGTCTCTGAGACTGTCCTCAGTTCTTTTCATTCTTTTTTCTTTATTCTGCTCTGCAGTAGTTCTTTCCACTATTTTATCTTCCAGGTCACTTATCCGTTCTTCTGCCTCAGTTATTCTGCTATTGATCCCATCTAGGGTACTTTCAATTTCATTTATTGCATTGTTCATCATTGCTTGCTTCATCTTTATTTCTTCTAGGTCCTTGTTAACTGTTTCTTGCATTTTGTCCATTCTACTTCCAAGATTTCGGATCATCCTTACTATCATTATTCTGAATTCTTTTTCAGGTAGACTGCCTATTTCCTCTTCATTTTTTAGGTCTGGTGGGTTTTTATCTTGCTCCTTCATCTGCTGTGTGTTTTTCTGTCTTCTCATTTTGCTTATCTTACTGTGTTTGGGGTCTCCTTTTTGCAGGCTGCACGTTCGTAGTTCCCATTGTTTTTGATGTCTGTCTCTAGTGGCTAAGGTTGTTTCAGTGGGTTGTATAGGCTTCCTGGTTTAGGGGACTAGTGCCTGTGTTGTGCTGGATGAGGCTGGATCTTGTCTCTCTAGTGGGCAGGTTCACGTCTGGTGGTGTGTTTTGGGGTGTCTGTGGCCTTATTATGATTTTAGGCAGCCTCTCTGCTAATGGGTGGGGTTGTGTTCCTGTTTTGCTAGTTGTCTGGCATAGGTTGTCCAGCACTGTGGCTTGCTGGTCGTTGAGTGAAGCTGGGTGCTGGTGTTAAGATGGAGGTCTCTGGGAGATTTCCCCCGTTTAATATTATGTGGAGCTGGGAGGTCTCTTGTTGACCAGTGTCCTGAAGTTGGCTCTCCTACCTCAGAGGCAGAGCCCTGACTCTTGGGCTGGAGCACCAAGAGCCTTTCATCCACATGGCTCAGAATAAAAGGGAGAAAAAGTAGAGAGAATTAGTAGAAGTATGAGGAAAGAAAGAAGGAAAGGAGGAAAGGAAGGAAGGAAGAAAGAAGCAAAGAAGGAAAGAAAGGAGGGAGGGAGGGAGGGAGGAAGGAAGGAAAGAAGGAAGGAGGGAAAGAAGGAAAAAAGACAGAAAGACAGAAGATACAGTAAAAATAAAATAAAGTATAATATAGTTATTGAATTAAAAATATTTAGAAAAAAATAAAAGGGACGGATAGAACCCTAGGACAAATGTTGGAAGCAAAGCTATACAGAGAAAATCTTACACAGAAGCATACACATACACGTTCACAAAAAGAGGTAAAGGGGGAAAAATCATAAATCTTGCTCTCAGAGACCACCTCCTCAATTTGGGGTGATTCGTTGTCTAAAGGAGGGAAGGAAGGAAGGAAAGAAAGAAAGAAAGAACAAAGGTAAACTATAATAAAGTTATTACAATTAAAATTAATTATTAAGAAAAAATTTTTTTAAAAAAACCATGGACGGATAGAGCCCTAGGACAAATGGTGTAAGCACGAGTATACAGACAAGATCTCACACAGAAGCATACACGTACACATTCACAAAAAGAGGAAAAGGGAAAAAAATCATAGATCTCGCTCCTAAATTCCACCTCTTCAATTTGGGATCATTCCTTGTCTATTCAGGTATTCTACAGATGCAGGGTATATCAAGTTGATTGTGGAGCTTTAATCCACTGCTTCTGAGGCTGCTGGGAGAGATTTCCCTTTCTCTTCTTTGTTCTCACAGCTCACAGGAGCTCAGCTTTGGATTTGGTCCTGCCTCTGCGTGTAGGTTGCTGGAGGGCGTCTGTTTTTTGCTCAGACAGGACGGGGTTAAAGGAGCCGCTGATTCGGGGGCTCCGGCTCACTGAGGCCAGGGGTGGGGGGGGGAAGGAGGGGCACTGCGTGCAGGGCGGGCCTGCGGCGTCAGAGGCGGCGTGACGTTGCGGCAGAGGCCAGCGTGACGTTGCACCAGCCTGAGGCCTGCCGTGCGTTGTCCCGGGGAAGTTGTCCCTGGATCCCGGGAACCTGGCAGTGGCGGGCTGCACAGGCTCCGCGGAAGAGGGGTGTGGAGAGTGACCTGTGCTCACACACAGGCCCCTTGGTGGCGGCAGCAGCAGCCTTAGCGTCTCCCGCCCCCAAACTCTTCATATTCTGAACAAGAGAGGAGAGAGAGAGAGAGAGAGAGAGAGAGAGAGTGTGTGTATGTGAGCGTGTTCTGTTATATCCTTTTAAAAAGGACTGTACCATGAACGTGTAACCTGCAAACTCCAGAGGCTGTGGAAAACTGTACAGGTATAACATACTGGTAGGTAAAGAAGTAGATTAAGACTTAAAGAACATATTCGATTGAAAATGGCAAGGTTAAAGTATGGTGTCTAGGAATGCATGCCTGGGTTAAAATACACACACACACAAAAGAAAGTGATTACTCTAAAAGTCAGGATACTGTTTATGTACGGGGAGGAAAAAAGGTAAAATCTAGGATGAGTCACAGGAAAGGAGCTTCTAGAGTGACTGGCAAAGTAATATTTCTTGACTTCTTAGTTTCACCTTACATTTTTTTTTTTTTTAATTTATCTATTTATTTATTTGTTTGTTTTTGGCTGTGTTGGGTCTTCGTTTCTGTGCGAGGGCTTTCTCTAGTTGCGGAGAGCGGGGGCCACTCTTCATCGCGGTGTGCGGGCCTCTCACTGTCGCGGCCTTCTCTTGTTGCAGAGCACAGGCTCCAGCCGCGCAGGCTCAGTAGCTGTGGCGCACGGGCTTAGTTGCTCCGCGGCATGTGGGATCTTCCCAGACCAGGGCTCGAACACGTGTCCCCTGCATTGGCAGGCAGATTCTCAACCACTGTGCCACCAGGGAAGTCCTCACCTTACATTTGATTTGTGTGGTTTTCTGTGTTTTTGTTTTATCTTACAATAAATGGTTTTAAAAAGGGGCTAATTCATCCAAGTATATGACTAAATTCCCAAAAGATCTGGACAGGAATATGAAGAAATATGAATATCATACTAACATTTGTTGCAATTACTTTTAATACAAAATGCAATCATTGAATTAAACCATTTAATCTTACAATATGCCAAAACAATTAACTAAATTGTAAAAACTTCCACCAAAGATGGCTTTTTTTATCCAATCTTGCCAAATAGTGATCTAACCAAATTTCATTACATTAACTATTTTTGCTGAATTGACTGAATTAATTATTATGTGGCATATTTAAGACAAAGACCCAAGAGCTTGACTAAATTGCCTTTGATAACATTATCTACACTCTGTTTTTTGAAATTAACAACACACAGATATGACAGGAATTAACAACATAGTACATATAAAACTTGATAACATGCAAAAAGTCCCTACTATAAGAATAGTTCTCACATTCTCACAAAGATCATCCAATAAATGTCTTAATCTATACTTCTTCAGTCAGGCTTATCCAAAATAGATCAGGCTGATATGGTTGCTATCCCTGAAGTCTGCAGAGAATATTTCCATCTGCATGGTGAGTTATTAGGGGTGACTTATGGGTCAAGTCAAAGAGGAATTAATGTGTGTGCTTCCCTTTCATTCCTCTACCCCTCTCCATCTTCATTCCCACCTGCAATGGTCCCAGCAGCAGGCAGTTAACGCAAATAGAAATCTAAAGTTGTGTTTTGTAGGATCGAGGAAGGGCAGGGGGGCAATCAAATAATCAGAACAGCCAGGTCACTGTGAGAGCAGAGATTGTTAGCCTCAGGAAGAGCCTGACTACATCCCCAGGTAACAGCTGTGGTCCCTCATTAGGGATCTACTGAAGTTCTGAAGGAAATAAGGAAACATATTAGCAAAGAGAGTCCTACTTGAGGACAAATTAACTTCTGGAATCTTGCAAGTTTTCCCAACGGTCTCAGCCTGCAAAACAGTATGAAGCAATTTATGAAATTCTGAGCTCTCCAGAATTTAGAACTTTATTTCACTATGGAGATTTTATCTTATTTAGTCTACATTTTTTTCTAACTTTCTATTCATTATATCCTGCTATGGTCCCCATTCTTCAATACTATAAATTAATTCTTTCCTTGTAGCTTTGACTTTTAAATAGATTGCCACATGCTGATTACTTAGCTCTGCTTCTTCTAAGTTGCTCTCATAATTGCCTTAATCATGGCAGTCATGCTTCTGTGAATCACCTTCTTACCATGTCACCACTGGTAGTAAAGTGCTGGATCTCAGAGATAATTATTGTTTTGCATTTATATTATTATTACTTTGCATTTATATAGCCTATTTCTTCATCTGATACTTTATTCACAACAAGCCTTTTTCTGGTGATTCTTGCTAAGCATACTAAAAAAATTAAAGTGTTACATAAGGAAATGCAAGAGGAGATTTCATGCATCATTTTACTTTATGCCTTAATTTTCAGATGTGAAAACTCAGCCCAACAAAGTTTGACTGAATTTCCCCAAGGCACTTATTTGTAGCAGAGCCAAAATTAAAGAACAGTTTTCTTGACTTGGGCAGCACAAATCAATTTTGAAATAAGGCAAGATATAAATGCATTAATAAATAAATGAATCAATTAAAAAACTAATAAACTGTGACTCATAACCAAGAGTAAAAGCTGTACTGTTGTAAGTACTGCTTGCTGAATAAGACTTACTTAATAAAACAACATCCACTGAGGTCAGCTGTTACCTGAATTTGTTCACTCTGGGTGCCAGAGGCTTGACGGATGAGTTCTCCCAGATAGAGCTTCGTACTCATAACGTGTCTGGGTGTGGCGGTGGGGGGGGAGAGCAGTATGGAGAATCGTTCACTTTAAGGATGGCCAGAGTAAGTCCCCTTTGTTGTCCCACACACTCTATTCTGCATTCATCTCTTTAGGGTTGCCTTCCTACTAAAGAGCTCTTAATACTTGGCTAGTCTCAGTTTGCTCCAGTTTTCAAATTTTAGATTGTAAATGACTTTTTTTGATGTCTTCAATATGTTATTCAAAAGTGCTTGCTACCTGCTTTGCTTGTTGACTTTATGAGGGATTTTCTTTCCTTCTCTGTGCAATTTTCTGCAACATTTTCCTAGCAGGCAGGCTTTTACTTAAAAATAAAAATTACTGAAAGGGCAAATTTCCCATTGAGGCTCAAGTTGCAAACAATTTCTCACTGGGCAAAAATATGATGTCATGGTCCTTCTAAGTGTAACACTTTGAAAATTTTACTTGGTTGCAACAACTAAAGGAGAATGTCTGATTAATTACTTCATTTCCTTATGTAGCAAGCAAAAGAAGAATATTATAAACGTTGCTTTTTAAATTTGGAAATTAGAGAAAATATGTTTGATCTACTCAAAAGTAAAATAGTTACATTTCACAAATTACATAATCATGGAAAAAATGCCTGATTCATCTGTTGTATCGTTTTGGGGTGCTGAAAGCTAAGAAAGTTATTAACTAGGTAATTAGAATTGGTATTTACTAGATATCTATTGTTCAGTTAACTCTTTGGCAAGTTCTGTGAATCTGCAAAAGAGATACAGGATATAATTTATGACCTACAGGTGTTTACAATCTAATTGGGAACTAAACCTAACACACCTGAAACAATTACAGAGCAACTAAAGAGTAAGATGGTAAATTCAATCAAACTTCATGGATTGGAATAGTCCAAAGTGGGAGAAATTTGTGGAGCAGGTGAGACTTGAGCTGTGTCCCTGACATATGGATGGGAGTTAGATTATCAGGTAGAATGAAGTAGGCATGCCAGAAAAGAAAGATTCTACAGGAAAAAAATAATCACAAGAAGGGTAAATAAGCATGTTGTCTGTTGGAAATAGTGAGATGCCCCACTCAACTGAAGCTACATTCCATAGAATAATAAAGAATTATTAATGCCCTTGAAAGCATGCTCATGAATTCCAGGCACCTTTGTATCCTGGGCACCAGGCTGCTCAATAAATACTCATTGAGTTAATATTGTCCTCCTCATTCATTTTACAAAAATGAAACTGAGGGTCAGGGAGGTCAGGATATTTGAACAAGATGTCACTGGTAATGAATTGCACACATTGCCACTACCTCTCAGCTCCACTACAGAAAGTTCCAGATGGTGGAAGTCATTTTTAAATTCACCCACCCTAAATCCACCAGATGCTTTTAAAGTTTCTGTTGAAGGCAATATATAGGCAGAAAAAGTTAAATATCTTTACAAGCCCTTGTTCAAAGGGAAGTGATCCTCTTCAAATGAGATGTGACTCTGACTTAATTTTCCTCATGATCTACAGTACAAAGAGGCTGAGACTCTTAGACTGAGGGTTCAAGCTTCACTATCAGCCTTTCTCCCAAGGAAAAATGATAAAACTCCTCAGCTAAACTCTTGTATGCTAAGTGATGGGATGACAGGGTAAAAGCCATCCAGACAGAGTTTGGAGGGCAAAGTCATTCACTGTAAACTTTTATTTATATGTCTTCTCAAGGAAATCTAAGCGTATCAATGCAAAGTGGAAAATGTCCTTCAATCATCAGCTAATTGCTCCATAACCCTCCAGACATCTAGCTTTTCCAAAACATAACAGAATGTGACAAAGGTAATAGTTTCCAGATTCGTTGACATTTTCACTATGAGTATCAGGCTGAGGAACTGAATTTCACACTTTATAGCCAAAATTGTTCTCATAATGTAGGAAGTGTCCATTTCTCTCAACGTAAATATCATGTTCCTATTTCTATTTCAAATCAATAGCTTCTTTAAGTTAAACTATATCTATATGTTAGATAAAACATCTGCAGAGCAGACTTGCCTTCCATGACTGATGTTGTTCCACAGAGATATAAGCAATATACCTGCTGGAAACTCAAATAGCAGCATAAATAAGATATATCCATGGAAGGTTTTGAAAACCTCAAAATAATTCTCCTGTATTTTTATTTTCCTAAGCTTATAATCAAGGCATCGTACTTGTCTTGCTATTACAGAGATGTACATCCTCTACCAAAGTGGTTTGCATGGAGACAGATGCTCTGCAGTGAGCAAATATCAAGGAAATAATGAATTGGAAGTGACAAGTGCCTTCAGCCAAGAAGTCCAAAGGGAATTGTCATTTTGAAATCATACATAGCAGAGGGATCCAAAGAAAAAATGAAATGGCAAAAGTGCCAGTGTTAATCCAGAAATTAAACTCAGGGGTTGTGTTAGGCCAAGCTAATTGAACCAACAATGGTCTTGTTAGACCCAAACGGTCTACGAAGGATTCCAACTCGCCCAAGAACCGCCAAGAGTCGAGAGCCGCTGCAACACGCAAGAGGTTTATTAGGAGCCGATGCACCGGGGTTCCCTGAACCTCACGCAGGAGGCCGATGGGGAACCCCTAAAAGCGGAATCACATACTTTTTATAGGTTTATTTACTCATAGGGCGGGTATATTCTCACAATGATTGGGTAAATGTGGTGACTTTTGAATTCATTGGCTTAGGAACTTTTGTCCCACCTTCTGGCCGTTATAGTTGTCTGTTCATTGTGGCGGTTAGGGCGTATACCTGTTACGGGCAACTGGAAAATTACCTGCTGTCTGGCAAGTCCCCGTCAACTGAAAAACTCCAAGAATTGGTTTCGATAGGGAGAAGGAGTGGCGCACGATAGGGAGAAGAATTGGTTTACGGGAACAAGTGAGGGGGTGGAAAGTCCCTAAAGGCCCCACATTCCCCCCCTTTTTTTTTTGTAACTAATTTCAATCATGGAATTTCAGTTTCTTTTTGCGAGTTTTGGTATTGTTGCCTTAGCATTAAAACTTGTACCGTACTAATGCGTTCTCTAATAAAGGCTATCAGGCGATTCAGAATGTATGGTCCAAAAGTTAAGAGCAACAATAAAATAATGAGGGGCCCTAACAAGGTGGAAACTAAAGTAGTAAGCCAGGGAGATTTATCAAACCATGATTGAAACCATCCTTTTTGATTTTCCCTTTCCTGTTGTCTTTTGTCCAGGCGCTCCCTAAGTTTGTCCATAGTTTTGGTAATAGCCCCAGAATGATCAATATAAAAACAGCATTCTTTTTTTAGTGCAGCACATAGTCCACCTTCTTTGAGAAATAGCAAATCTAGTCCCCTCCTGTTTTGCATTACCACCTCTGAAAGCGAGGTGAGGGATTCTTTTAACTGAGTTATGGAACTTTCTAACGCCCGGAGGTCAACATCTACAGCTTGCCTTAAGGCATCATAATAGTGGGGTTGTTGGATGAGGGCTGTTGTACCCGTTCCTACCCCGGCTGCCATTTCTAGTCCTAGGAGTACAGCCAGGGTGAGTGTTATGGGTTCCCTCTTAAACCTTCCTCTGCCCTCATATTTATCTAGAAAGGATGAATCTGAATGATAAATGAGTCTGGGGACCAGCTGAACTAACACACAAAAATCGGTTGAAGCTTTAAGGACCTCTAAAGAAATGCAGGGGGTCAATCCTGTGTTACATGCCCACCATCCATCCGGAGGAGGGAGGAGATACCCTGAGCCCTGTGGGAGGCTTAAATTGGCACAAAGATGTCGGTGGGATGAGGGGGGCGTTCCTACACATGTACCGTTTCCTAATACTGAGGCCAGGGTCAATTTATTATTTTCTTCTTGTTTTCATCGACATTGATCTGGAGTGTTAACATTATTATAATTAGAATTATATCTTATAGCATCATAATAAGGGGGAGGAGCAGCGTAGCAAAGCCAACATGATTTGGTAGCCTCCGGGTTTGTGGCATTTAAAACCTCAAAAGCCGCCTGGACCAATGAGAGCATTCCGTCCCGGGGGGTCTTGGGCTTGATTGTTATTCCTTTTGGCTCAGAAGTTTGGTTTCTTATCTCTGGTAACGCTGTGGGAGGGGCCAAAGGTAGCAAAGAGTGCCCTATCTCAGGGTTGGGGCTTATAGGAACTGGAGTAGGGGTTTCAATTTTTAGTTTGATGGTCATTAGTAATCCATCATTATATCCTTCTTTATAAAATCTGATTCCCCATGAATGGCCATTTATCCAGTTTTTTATCTTTTTTTCCTGGTTCACTAAAAGAGATCTTAAGGGGATGGCACCATTTAGTACATTCAGGCCTATAAGTTAAGGGGTTGGTTGGGTGTGTATAATTGGCTGTCACCTTAATAAAGTCCCAACCAGAGGTGGGCTTCCAATAGGTGTCTCCTGTGGTTTCATATCCCCAGCTTTTGTAATAAAAGTTTTCAGTTCCTCCACATTTATAATTAAGGGACCTGTGGCGATGGAACCCGGGGCATATGTAGAAAGCAGGAGCTCTGAGCCCAGTCCTCCGAATCCCGTTTTTGCAACCCTTTCCGGAGGAATCAGCTCTAGTTGATAAAAATTTTGGAACATTATGTTGATCATAATAGTCTTCTAAATCCCAACCGGGAGCCCCTATGGCCAGTTTACAAACATCAGGAAAAAGGTTTGGCCACCAGGTCCATGGGGGAGCGATATTGCTAACAGACCATATTACATCTCCAGTCTGGGAAATTACCTGCCAGGTTAAACGCTGGGGCAGGTGAGGACTAAAATTATTCACAGTCAGTAGGGGTAACAAAGTTAAAGTTATAAATCTGATGATCGCAGAAGCTTGAGCTTGAGCGGGTTGCTGGTCTTTTGGGCTCGCCATTCCGATGTTGCAGATGCTGGTGCGGCCTTCACGTGTGAAGCGTGGATCCACGCAGCGATGCCGTCTACCTTTATAGCCGTGGGGGTGGTGAGCAGGATGATGTATGGTCCTTTCTATCGAGGCTCTAGAGTCTGGGTTCGGTGCCGACGGACGTACACGGAATCTCCGACTTGGAAGGGATGAGCCTCTGCTGGTGTTCCTGGTCGGTAAGCCTCTGCCAGCTGGGACCACACCTCCTTTTGGACCAACTGGAGTCCCAACAGCCTAGCATATAAGTCAGTGTTATTCTGACAGTCAGGACTTAATATTTTCCTTAGCGTAAAAAGAGGAGGTGGAGCCCCGTATAGTATTTCAAATGGAGTAAGATAATAGCGGGAGGGGGTATTTCTAGCCCGGAACAGGGCTAAGGGAAGGAGCACCGTCCAATCTGTACCGCCAGTCTCTATGGACAATTTAGTTAGGGTCTCTTTTAGAGTTCTATTCATTTTCTCTACCTGTCCTGAACTCTGGGGTCTATAGGCACAATGTAATTTCCAATCAGTCCCCAGGTATTTGGCCACACCCTGACTTACCTGGGCGACGAAGGCGGGACCATTATCTGATCCTATTACCTTTGGTGCCCCGAACCGGGGGAAAATTTCTTTTAAGATCTTTTTGGCCACCACAGTAGCTGTCTCCTTCGTCGGGAAAGCTTCTACCCATCCTGAGAAGGTATCTATAAAAACTAGAAGATACCTGTTACCGTACCTTCCAGGGCGTATTTCAGTGAAGTCGACCTCCCAATAGGCTCCTGGGCGGTCTCCTCTGAGCCTTTTTCCGACCTCAAGTTTTCCTTTATGGGAGTTTACCTGTTGGCATGGAATGCACTCTCGTGCAATCTGCTCAGCTATTTTGGTTAATCCAGAGGTATCATAACCTGTCTTATGTAATAGGGATACCATCTTCTTGGTTCCCAAGTGTGTCCATCTGTGAATCTGTTGTAGCATGGATTTTGCTTGTTGAGGAGATAATGTTCCTTTAGTTATGGCTGGGGTAATTGTTCCCCTATCATTTGGTTTCCCAGGACTCTCATCTGATAGTTCTAGTATGATTTCCCATAGAGCCACTTCTCGTGCCACCCTATCTGCCATGTTGTTGCCTCTTGTCACCGGGGTATTGTCCTTCTGGTGTCCGGGGCAATGAATGATGCTGACTTTAGTGGGGAGCATGAGGGCAGCTAGCAGTGCCACTATTTCTTCTTTGTTTTTAATTTCTTTGCCCGCCGAGGTGAGCAACCCTCTTTGTTGGTAAATGGCCCCATGGACCTGGGCGGTAGCAAATGCGTATCTACTGTCCGTATAGATGTTTACCTTTTTGTTTTCTGCTAGTTCCAATGCTCTAGTCATGGCGATTAGTTCAGCCCGTTGGGCCGATGTCCCTTGCGGTAATGTGGCTGCCCAGATGACCTCTTTCCCGTCTACCACGGCTGCTCCCGCCCGACGCTTACCTTCCTCTAGGAAACTGCTTTTGTCAGTAAACCAGGTAACGTCGGCGTTGGGGAGGGGCTGATCCATCAAGTCTGGTCTGTTACGGTGTGCTGCAGCCAGTACTTCCTGACAATCATGGATGACGGTAGTGCTTTCCAGGTCAGGGTCGGGTAGCAAGGTGGCCGGGTTGAGTCCTGTGGCTGAGGTAAACTTAATACGATCTGAGTTTAACAGCAGGGCTTGGTAATGAGTCATCCTGGCATTTGTTAGCCATCTGTCGGGTGGCTGGCGAATTACACTTTCTAATGCATGGGGGGCTGTTATCGTTAGGTTCTGCCCCAAAGTCAGTTTGTCAGCATCTTTGACCAAAGCGGCCACCGCGGCGATTATTTTTAAACAGGCGGGCCATCCTGCTGCCACAGGATCCAATTTCTTTGATAGGTACGCAACCGGGCGATTCCAGGGGCCCAGTTTCTGAGTTAGTACTCCCTTTGCAATACCTTTATTCTCGGCCACGTACAGATGAAAAGGCTTAGTGATCCTTCCCCCGTTCCTTTTTTTAGGGCATTCTCTTGCCCAATGACCTTTTTCTTTACAGTAGGCACATTGGTCCTTGTCTAATGGCCGCCTTCTATCCGTTGTTCGCCCTTCCTGTCTATTTCTGTCTCTACTGTTTCCTCCTCTGACTACAGTGGCCAGTATCTTACTCAAATGTCTTTCTTGCCTCTTATCTCATCTTACTTCACGAGCCTCTTGTTCCTTCTGCTTTCTTTCTTCTCTTTCTTCTTCTGTCTCCCTCTTATTATATACCTTATCTGCCTCTTTTACTAAGTCCTGAAGGGAGAAACCTTGTAGGCCATCCAGCCTTTGTAACTTCTTTCTAATATCAGGGGCCGCCTGGTCAATAAAGGCCATTGCTATGGTGGCCTTATGTTCCTCAGAGGTTGGATCATAAGGAGTGAATCGTCTAAAAGCCTCCATTAAGCGTTCTAGGAACACGGTTGGCGATTTCTGGGGCCCCTGAGTTACCTCTCTTACCTTAGCCAAATTCATGGGACGCCTGGCCGCTCCATGGAGACCCGCCACCAGAGCCTGGCGATACATTTTTAGGTGCTCCTTACCTTCCAGGGTATTAAAGTCCCAATTCGGCCTGACGAGTGGAAAACCGGCATCAATCTCATTAGGCAACTGGGTAGGTTGTCCATTGGCGCCTAACACATTCTTTCTAGCCTCCAGGAGAACCCGTTGCCTCTCCTCAGTTGTGAGGAGAGTCTGGAGGAGCTGTTGACAATCATCCCAGGTGGGTTGGTGGGAGAAGACAAGAGACTCTATTAGAGCAGTAAGAGCCTGTGGGTTTTCAGAGAAAGTAGGGTTATGCATCTTCCAATTATAAAGATCTGCAGAGGAAAAGGGCCAGTATTGAAGGGGCCTATTCCCGTGGTTATCGGGGGGGCCATATTCTCTAAGGGGTAAAGCAGTAGAATCCGGGGAAACAGCCCTCCGGCTTCTGGTGCCCGCCGAGGGACCCCCTCTTTCCGCCATAACAGGTGGCCCTATTGGTGCGGAGGGTTGTGAAGCTGGGGGTCCTAGGGGCGACATGGGATTTAGGGCCGGAGGATAAGGAGGTGGGGAATCTAGAAGAAGCAAATCAGACTGCAGGTCAGGATATATCGCCTTTGGCGGGTCCGGGGCAGCAGATGACTTTTCCGTGTCTGGGGTTTTCTTCAGGGCCAATATCTCCGATTGTGCTGGAGCGCATGCAGACGTGCCTGTTGAGGAAACAAAGGGCCGGACCCACGGAGGCGGGGAGAGAACTAGATCTTCCCAGACCAAGATATATGGTATCTGGTCTGGGTGTCCGTGGGGTCCTGTGTTAAAGACCCTAGACTTGACTAGCCCAACCTTATCTAACAAAAAAGATCCTTCGGGTGGCCACCCTGTCTGAAATGTAGGCCACTCAGAGGTACACAGCGTTTGCCATTTTCCTTTCCTTACTTCTACCGAAAGGTTGTGGGCCCTAGCCCTAACTTCGGTCCAGTGGCTTAGGGTAAGAGAAAGAGGAGTCGTCATAGTTTGTCCCATTGTCGTCCGTCAAAAGAAAGATAATAGTACAGAAAAACAATAAAATTTCAAAAGACACACATTGATATTGCCGCCGCGAACTTAAACCCGAAACCAACTCAAATTCAGATGGCAGCTTATATAACCTGCCAGAACCAGCCGCCGCGAACTTAAACCCGAAACCAACTCAAATTCAGATGGCAGCTTATATAACCTGCCAGAACCAGCCGCCGCGAACTTAAACCCGAAACCAACTCAAATTCAGATGGCAGCTTATATAACCTGCCAGAACCAGATGAAGGGGAGACAAAATTTGTTTCTCCTTCCAGATGGACCACCAGGGCGTCCCCCGGGGCCCGTGGACACCAGCTTTCGGCACGTCTGCCTAGCCAGGAGTCCAATACAGATTCCACAGCAAGCCGGTTCGCACGGCTTTTTCCTAATGGCGGCTAGCAACAAACAAACGACAAACAAACAGACAATTGGGCTCGAGCCTACCTGATACCTCCGACTCCCGATGTTTTTGTGACCCGGGGGCGAGTGGGGATCCCGGACGAGCCCCCAAATGTTAGACCCAAACGGTCTACGAAGGATTCCAACTCGCCCAAGAACCGCCAAGAGTCGAGAGCCGCTGCAACACGCAAGAGGTTTATTAGGAGCCGATGCACCGGGGTTCCCTGAACCTCACGCAGGAGGCCGATGGGGAACCCCTAAAAGCGGAATCACATACTTTTTATAGGTTTATTTACTCATAGGGCGGGTATATTCTCACAATGATTGGGTAAATGTGGTGACTTTTGAATTCATTGGCTTAGGAACTTTTGTCCCACCTTCTGGCCGTTATAGTTGTCTGTTCATTGTGGCGGTTAGGGCGTATACCTGTTACGGGCAACTGGAAAATTACCCGCTGTCTGGCAAGTCCCCGTCAACTGAAAAACTCCAAAAATTGGTTTCGATAGGGAGAAGGAGTGGCGCACGATAGGGAAAAGAATTGGTTTACGGGAACAAGTGAGGGGGTGGAAAGTCCCTAAAGGCCCCACATTCTTTCTTTCATTTTGAATTAAATTGTGTTCAAAAAGAGAGGGCATGCCAAAATATCCTCAACTAGATTGGGGAAACAGGATAACAGAATCAGCAGCATAATCAAGAAATATTTGTTAGAGTGATGTGTATTTATTGGGCAAGATAAATAAATGTCTCCATCCCTTAAGAGTTTACAAATTAGGACTGATAGCCCCTGATCTGGGAAAAAGAAACCATCAAAAACAAAATATTGATTAAGTGACATTAGGCTAGGAGCAGTTTAAACATTCTGTGTGTAAGTGTGGTTATTCTAAGAAATATAATAATAGCAATATTAGAAATAAAAAGAATCTCTATCATACTTGGTGCCATTTCTTGAGCTACTGGCTAATGCTAAATAATATGCCAAATGTTTTACATGCATTTTCTCTTCCGATCTAAAATGTTACTATTGTCTCCATTTTACTGTTGGAGAACCTGAGGCTTGGAGATAATAACCTGGCCCAGTTTCATAGCCAGTAATAGGTAGGTGGATTAAAAGAATCTCACTCCGAAGTTTGGGGGCTATCCCTCTGTGTTACTGTGTCCTAAATTAGCCACATGTAGACTGAATTAAAAGAACCACATTACTAATCCTAGATGTAAATAGATAGTGAAGAAAAGATAATGATATATCACAAAAAACAAAAGAACAACCAGGACATTTATTAATAAAAGCACTATTTATGATTGCATAGGGAAGGGATAGCTAGTATACACATTTAACCCCAATTGTAAGTGCTATTGTGTGAAAGCATTGAATGCAAATAAGTTGCAGTTTCAAGAAATGTAAAATTAAAAATTTGACTCTATTCTCTCTTAATGTCAGGTGCCAATGACTGCAATGAACAAAATAAGTCTTATTACAGTCAGCCAGTGTTTAATAACTAAAAAGGGATGTTAAGATAATCTTTATTACTAAATTTCTTATTAATGTATATTTATAAAACTTCATAGTCTTAGGCAATAACAGAAACATTAAATCTAAGTTAAAGGCAGGCATAATTTGTTCAGACTTCCTTAAATGATAATGCATGTGTGGTACACCCTTAATTAGAACAGTCAAGAGCCATTTAAATAAATACAAAAACATAGTGATAATGCTCAAAGAACCATAAATGGGAAAAGAGATAGTAGTTCATCAGTCAAACCTCCAAAATAAACTCCATTGGTCTATGGAAGAGCATATGTGAGAACCAGGTCAATATTTATTAAGGAAAAAATGAAAATAGGTAATAATAACACACATATTTATTGTTCAACACAGGTAACATTTTTCCATTGCAAGCTCTCTATGAAGACTGTTAAAGTAGGTAAATTTATCTTATTTGGGGGGATGAAGAATGTGAGCTTTAGGAAGGCTAAGTGATTTTACAAAGAAAAGACAGCCACTGACGGTTGGCATGGTACTTTAGTTAATGTTTTTTTAGTTAGAGCTGGTTGCCTTAAAAGTGAAACAAGGAGAAAATCAAAGAAAACAGATATAACAGTTCTATTTTTAGGTTAATGGGACTATCTGTTGAAATTCTGGAAATCTAATAAGTAGGTCAAAAGAACCAGTTTTGCTGGATAACTTCTGTTTTGAAACAAATATGTCTCTGAGAGTCATATGAAGCTGGCATTACTTGCTCCATCATTGGTGTTAAAATAACACCATTTTGTACAAAAATCATCTGACATTTCTGTAGACTCCCTCTATTTATCTAATTCCCCAGTGCTGAATGTCATCCTAGTACATGGAGAAAGAGTTTATCACTTGTTTTATCTGACAAGATTATTCACCATCAGCCAAAAGTCTAAAGGAAAATTTCATGTAGAAACTACACACAACAACATGAATAAACAAGCATATTTTATATGAAAAAAGGGGGAGCTGGAGGTGGAATATGTAGTCATTTAAAAAATAATTCATATCCAGAGACCAAAAATGTTTTACTCTAATCTATGTTATAATTTAAATGCACAACTATCTTAACTGTGACAGGTGAGTTCTATTTTCACTTAGGACAAAGAACACTGCAAGAGAACATCATTCATGATGTAAAAATGAGAACAAGACAGGTAACATACAGAATCATAATTTTTGGAGCACATAGCAGATGGCAAAGTTCTCAAGGCAAACTGGCAAACTGAAATCCAAGAGGAGACAGGTCCCTTGAGAACTGCACACATGAATTGGTATCACTTTGACAGAGCCTGGGTAGAAGTGGTCACCATAGAAGTTGGTGAGAAGAAAAAGCTGAAATTTTAACAAATTCTTAAAATTTGAATGAAGACTATCATGACTGTTTAGGATCCCTAGGGTTCTCAAACACAAGGAGAATCAGCACCCACCTACTCACTCGTTTTCATGACTTCTACCAAGTGTCCATGAGAACAACTCAGAGCCGAGCAAGAAAGCTGATTAAAACCACCACTTCTGTGGACTATTTTTGTAAAGTCAGCCTAGTTTTAAGGAGAGAGCAGTAGGATTAGGAGAAATCCATCTGTACTCTGGACCCCACCAGACTGTAAG
This sequence comes from Phocoena phocoena, assembly GCF_963924675.1. Classification (NCBI taxonomy): domain Eukaryota; kingdom Metazoa; phylum Chordata; class Mammalia; order Artiodactyla; family Phocoenidae; genus Phocoena; species Phocoena phocoena. The sequence continues at coordinate 29,441,064 of NC_089226.1, forward strand.
GTAGTGGTTAGCTACCACTGAGAGATAAGCTGGAAATGTCCTCACCCTGGACTCTCTTCTGATATGAGACAAAAGCCACTGCCACTGGGTGGAAGGACACATAACTCCCCCAGACCCAAGACTCTACTGATTTCAAAAAGATGATACCTACTACTAGAGAAGAGACAATAAATCTTCCTTTTCTGGACTCTGTGCTGAGATAGCCATCTACCACTAGGGTGGAGTAGGAAACATACTCATTCCTAGAATCCTGAACTGATATAAGGCAGATTTCAGCTGCCTTTGTGGTGGGGGAGGGGGTGGTATAGGAAGGGAGGAAAACAGAAATCCTCTCTATCAACTCTTCACTGGTACAAAATATAGATTCGTTGCACTGAGGAAGAGTAGAAAATTTGCCTGCTCTCTGGAGTCTGGACAGAGTAGGATAGGAGGTAGAGATTACTTGCATTTCAGGAAAGGCAAGAATGCTGAAAAACCTGTCTCCCTGCAGTTTACATGCAAATAACCTACCTAAGACAAAGGCAAGATCAGAATAACAAAGAAACATCTCTGCCTCCACAATGTGACTTCAATTGAGTATGAAGCAATAGCAGTGTATCATGGGAGGAGGGGCAGGAACTTTGCACAGGCATGAAGAATCTGATGAAATGTGAAGGTAGAATAAGAACACTGAGAGAAAACCTGTAGCATGCTAGACCTCACACTTAGCACACCCCAGGATATTTGAAGCCTGTAATGTCCTTAATGTAACTAAAGCAACAACAAGCCAAATTCAGTTCATATACAAAAAATTTTGTCAATCTTTCAGTCTGGCAGAAGAAGAGACACGTACAGAAAAGACACTATTGACCTCAATCTCTACTATTTTTACATGTAATATTCAGAATTTAATCAAATATTGGAAGACACATGAGACAAGAAAAATAGATCTATTATTAAGAGATAAAGTAGTCATCAGAATCAGGCTAGAATTTCTTATTCAGAATTTGGACAAAAGATGGTCCAAATGTGATCAGACAGGTAGACAGTTTAAATAACTAAGGCTGATATGTTAAAAGATCTAATCGGAAATGTGAAGAACATGTGTGAATAGGTAGAAAACTTCATCAGAGAGGTGCAAACAATAAAAAAGGAAATGCTAGAAATGAATAACAGTATAAGAAATGACAAATTACTGTGGTGGGATTATTAGCATACCGTACACATAAGAAGAAAGAATTAACAAACAGTAAGATGGATCAATAAAAATTGTGCATGTTTACAGCAAAAGAAAAATATGAAAAGAAAAATTCAAATCAGAATAGAGGATCTGAGATTTTAGAACATTAGCAATCTAATACATGTATATTTGACGTCCCAGAAAAATAAGTGACCAAGTATGGGACAAAATAAATATTTGAAGAGATAATGTCCCATTTTTTCCTAAATTTAATTTAAGAGAACAAAGATCTAAGAAGCTTAGATAAACTCACATAGGAAGAATATAAAGAAAAACTTAGGTGCATTATACTTAAATGTTAAAACCAAAATAAAGAGAAATGTTGAAGGCAGCTGAGTAAAACAAACAAACATATATATATACAGGGAACTACAGGTAACAATTTCAACTGACTTCTCATCAGGAAAAACAAAATCCAGAAGTCAATGGAAGTACACCTCTGATGTGCTGAAATTTCAAAAACAAAAACAAACAAAAAAACCCTTAGAATTCTACCAGTAAAAATATCCTTCAAAAATCAAGGGGAAATATAAACACATTCAGAAATACAAATTCAAAATGAATTCATCTCCCACAAAACTGCAAGACAAGATAGGCTAAAATTAATTGTTTAGGTTGAAGCAAAATGTTATCAGAAGAAATTCCCTTACTCTCAACCTGTTTGTGGCTTTAAAATTAAAGTGTGGTTCTTATTTTTAAAAGAAAGAAAAAAAATTATAGTTGGATCTTGCTTTTTTATCCAGTCTGACAATCTTTGTTTTTGAATTAGAGTGTTTATTTCATTTACACTTAATGAAACCATTCATATATTTGGAATTAAGCTTTGCCTTTTGATTTATGTTATTCCATTTTCTCTTTGTCTCTCTGTTCCCAATTGCATAACTTTTTCTGGGTGAAGAAAATTATTTATTTTATCTTACTTTGAAATAATTAGTCTTACAGGAGGTTACATAGATAGTACAGAGAGGTGTTGTGTACTCTTCACCCAGGGTTCCCCAATGAATACATCTTGTATTATTGCAGTACAATATCAAATCTGAGAAACTGTCATTAGGATAATGTGTGTGTATACTTCTACACATTTATGGTTGTGTACCAAACACCACAATTAAGACATAAAACTATTCTATCACCACAAAAACATCATCTATTCTACTCCTTTAAAGTCACACTCACCCACCCAAATCCTTCCTACTATTCCTAATTCCTGGCAACAACTAACCTATTTTTGATCTATATTATTTTGTGATTTTGAGGATGGAATATAAAGAATATGTGACCTTTAGAAATTAGCTTTTTCATTCAGCATGGTACCCTTGAGATTCATCCAAATTGTGTGTATCAGTAGTTCATTCTTTTTAATTGCTCAGTAGTCATCTATGGTATGGATGTTCAACAGTTTATTTAAACATTCACACATTGAAGTGTATCTAGGTCATTTCTAGGTTGGGCTATAACAAACGAAGCTGCTATGAACAATTATGTACAGGTTTTTGTATAGACATAAGTTTTCATTTCTCCAAGATATCTGTAGTGCAAATATTGGGTGGTATGAAAGGTATATGCTTAGTTTTTAAGGAAATGCCAAACTATTATTCAAAGTGGCTGTACCATTTTATATTCACATTTTATATTACACCTTTAGTGTATGAAAGAGACAGTTTCTTCACATACTCACCAGAAACTGCTATGGTCACTTCTTTTTTTATTTTAGTTGTTCTAATAGTTGTGTGATGGTATCACACAGTGATCTTAATTTGCAAATCCCTTATGGGCAGTGAGGTTTAACACCTTTTCATGTGCTTATTTGCCATCCATATATCCTCTTCAGTGAAATGTCTCTTCATGTACTTTGTCAATTTTCTAATTAGATTTGTCTTTTACTATTGTTGACTTCTGAGATTTCTTTACTACATAAATGTCAAAAAAGGGCAATATTGTTTGGAAATGCACAGATGGGTAGTGAAACTCAAACAAAGCAAAACAATCATTTCCGTACAAGTTCTGACTTGTTAAAACTAGAGGGGAGGAAGAAAGCTGTGATCTCGAAGGTACAAAGTTTCCTGGATTGCAAACGATGCTTTTTTTTTGATCTAGGTGTTCTTTTTCTCAACACTGGTGTTTATAATAATTTATTAATTTTTGTTTTATGTTTTATGCCCTTTCCTTTATGTCAATTATGCAGTAAAATTTTTTTTCACTTAAAAAAATGTTTAAATATTTTATACAATTTTTAAAAGTTACTTTCCATTTATAGTTATTACAAATTATTGGCTATATTCCCTGTGTTGTACAACACATTCTTGAGCTTATCTTACACCCAATAGTTTGTACCTCCCATTCCTCTAACCCTAAAGTGCCCCTTCCCCCACTCCCCACTGGTAATGACTAGTTTGTTCTCTATATCTGTGTCTGCTTCTTTTTTTGTTTTATTCATTAGTTTGTTGTATTTTTTAGATTCCACATATAAGTGATATCATACAGTATTTGTCTTTCTCTGTCTGAATTATTTAACTGACATAATGCCTTCCAAGTCTATCCATGTTGCTGTAAATGGCAAATTTTCATCCTTTTTATGGTTGAGTAGTATTCCATTGCATATATGTACATCTTCTTTATACATTCATCTGTTGATGGACCTTTAGCTTGCTTCCATATCTTCTTGATTGTAAATAATGATGCTCTGAACATTGACATGCATGTATCTTTTCGAATTAGTGTTTTCATTTTTTCCAGATATCTACCCAAGTGGAATTGTTGGGTCATATGGTAGTTCTATTTTTAGTTTTTTGACAAACCTCCATACTGCTTTCCATATTGGCTGCACCAATTTACATTCCCACCAACAGTGTAAGAGGGTTCCCTTTTCTCCACATCTTCACCAACATTTGATATTTATATTCTTTCTGAAGATAGTCATTGTGACAAGTGTGAGGTGATATCTCATTGTGATTTTGATTTACATTTCTCTGATGATTAGCAACGTTGAACATCTTTTCATGTGCCTGTTGGCCATCTGCATTTCCTCTTTGGAAAAATGTCTATTTAGTTCTTCTGCCCATTTTTTAAATCAGCTTGTTTGTTTCTTTTGATGTTGAGTTGTGTGAGTTCTCTATATATGTTGGATATTAATCCCTTAATGGTCATATCATTGGCAAATATTTTTCCCAGTCAGTAGGTGGTATTTTTGTTTTGTTGATGTTTCCTTTGCTGTGCTAAAGTGTTTAAGTTTAATTAAGTGACTTTGTTTATTTTTGCTTTTATTTCCTTTACTTTAGGAGACAGATCCAAAAAAATCTTACTGGGATTTATGTCAAAGCAAGTTCTCCCTATGTTTTCCTCTAAGAGTTTTATGGTATTTGGTCTTACATTCAAGGTCTTAAATCCATTTGAAATTTATTTTTGCATATGAGGTGAGAAAATGTTCTAATTTCATTCTTTTACATGTAGCTGTCCAGTTTTCCTGGCACCACTTATTGAAGAGACTGTTTTCTCCATTGTATATTCTTGCCTCCTTTGTTGTAGATTAATTGACCATAAGTGTGTTGGTTTATTTCTGGGTTCTCTATCTTGTTCCATTTATCTATGTGTCTGCTTTTGGGCCAGTAGCATACTGTTTTGATTAAAATAATAACAATAAACACTAGAATTAAACAGGATTTACTAACTATCAGGTATTGCGGCAAATACTTTACTGAATTCAGATATTTAACCTACCAATCTCACCAATGATCCCAAGAAATAGGCTCTATTACTATCTCATTTTATATGTAAAGAGGCTGAGTTTCAGATGGTTAATAACTTCTTTGAGGTAACATGGCTAGTAAGTGCTATAACTTAAATGTGCAATTACATCTGCCTGATTACAGTGCTCACACTCTTAAATATTATGCAATACCAACCACCATATATATTGGAAAAATAATAGCCAGTGTTTACTATTTAAGTTGTGATTCGTATTTAGGGATTTGAGGCACTGTATAAAAGTTGGGCCATATAATTAATTTATTAATATGCTTCAAAGGCTGTGGTCATGTTATGTTTGAGACAGGATCTTTTTATTTTAATAATCGGTTATGATATGGCCAGATGAACTCTAACTCTTACAATTAGAAAGAAAAATAATCACTCCACTACCCAATTTTGCCTCTACCAAATGAACTTAGACACATCATATTCACACTATTTCCTATTATAGTAAAAAATAAGTATCATAAATACCTGTTGTGATCACTTTACAGAATTTGATGAGGGTGCAGAGGGAAGGTTATGCTTGAAAATTGATAATGACATTAGTTCTGAAAACCCCAGGATGGTGCATTTGGATAGTAAATCTCATTAGCAGAAACACTCTAACCAGTCTCACCAACTATATTTCTACTGGGCTGTGGCTGATTTATTCCATAGACTCTTCTCCCAGAAACTCAGAAAGAAATATGTATCAGTTCAATGCTCCAGGCCATGTAGAAGTCACAGAAGTAGAGAGATGAATAAAAGTTTACCCCTACTTTCACAGCCTAGTCAAGATAAACTCTTTTAAAGTATAATTATAATGAAATGTGATAAATGTGATGAACAAGCTATGCACAAGTTGTCATAAATAAGCCAGAGGACTCTTAACTCAGGCTTGGGGGGCTTAAGTTATATTCCAAGTGTAAGAATAACTTGGAATATTAAGTAATAATTATTATGTTATGGTCTGATTATGTGCCATTTCAAAACTGTGTTCTCAGTTTCTACATTTATGCTTCAGCTTGCCTTTATTCCTTTAGCTCTTGTTCCTTCTTAGAGAGAACAAATTATGATTTTCCAGATTTGTTTATTCTAAGTGAGTCAGAAAGGACAAGGAATCTAAAAACTAATATTTTTTCACATCTTCATATTATAATAGGAAAAGGGATCAAACAAGAACCACCATTAAGAAATAGTTGGCTTGCATCAAGTTTATACATTTTAACATCTAGAAGGAAAAATAATCAAATTCTCCAGTGACAATCTACATTTAGCTCCTGCATTCCAAAAATTTGTGTGCAAAATATATTAATTATACCCTTCAAAAATATGGATTTAAAATTATTTGGCATCTTATAGTGGTTTGAAATAAAAATAAAATCACAATAATAATAAAAACATAATAAACTTGGAGATATCTATTATCACTATGAAAACAAAACCTCAAGTCACAAGTGCATATTACTATTGAACCATGGGACTGAGTTTATAGAACTCTAAATAGGGTAGAAATTTTCCTTATAATAACCTACTGCAAATTAAATACATTTTTAAATAATTTATTCACCTTTTCTCCCCAAATGCTCATGAAACACTCAAATGAGGAAGAGTTTTATTCAACTTCTATTTTCACTTAGGATTTTAACTTAACTTTGTATAAGTAGATTTTCTTGTCTCTAGATATTCTGAACACATTTTTGCTGCTGTTTGTTTTGTTTTCTTAAATGTCATTTGAAAAGTTTACTAAAGTATCCTTCAAATTTCAAATTTCAATATAATAAGCTAGTTTGTAATTATCTTACTATGATTTTTTAAATAGCTATAGCATATTACCATTTATTTTAAATCTAGGCATAATTTATATTTTAAATGCCTCCATTTTAAGTATACAGTTCAATGAGTTTTGACAAATTATACACTGGTGTAATCCACTGCAAAATGAAGATATATAACATTCCCATCACCATAAAATGCCCCCTCAGATCTGCAATTAACACACTAACTTCAGCCACAGGTAATCACTGATACGTTTTCTGTTACTATAGATTAATTTTGCCACTTTAGAATTGTGTATAAATGGAATCACAGGATAAGTGTTTTTTTTTGTGTGTGTGTGTGACAACTTCTTTGTCATAGAATAATGATTTTGAGATTCATTCATTTGTGGCATGCATTTATTTATCACTAAGTAGTATTTAATTGAATGGATATGCTCCATTTTGTTTATCTACTCATTTGTTGCTAGTCATTTAGATTATTTCAAGGTTTTGGCAATTAGTAATAAAGCTACTATTAACATTCATGTGCAAGTCTTTCTGTAGATAATTGTTTTCATTCCTTTGGGTAAATATCTAGGGATGGTGTTGCTAGATCAAAATGTAAGTGTTTAACTTTGTAAGATATTGTCAACTGTTTTCCTAAGAGTTTGTAACACAAGTAATACCTGAGAATTCCCATTGTTCAACATCCTCTCCAATACTGCCAATCTATTTAAGGTTATCCATTCTAATGTGTATATAGTGCTATCTCATTGTGATTTTTTTTTTTTTTTTCTTTTGCGGTACACGGGCCTCTCACTGTTGTGGCCTCTCCCATTGTGGAGCACAGGCTCCGGACGTGCAGGCTCAGTGGCCATGGCTAAAAGGTCCACCCACTCTGCGGCATGTGGGGTCCTCCCAGACCGGGGCACAAACCAGTGTCCTCTGCATCAGCAGGTGGACTCTCAACCACTGCATCACCAGGGAAGACCTCATTGTGATTTTAACTTGCAATTCTCTGATGACTAATGATGTTGAACTACTTATAATTGGTTTCTTGTCCATGAGTATATCTTACTTTGTGAAGAGTCTGTTCATTTATACCCATTTTTATTTAATTGGGTTCCTGGCCTTTTTATTGTTAAGTTGTATGGATTTGTTAGAATTCTGGCCTATGCTTTATGAAGAGGTTATCCTACTCTGTGGTTTTTCATTCCATTTTCTTAACAGTAGATTCCAAACAGGAGGAATTTTAATTTTTGATGAAGCACAATTTAACATTTTTTCTCTTATGCTTCATGATTTGGAAACTTATATAGGAAATTGTTGCCTAATCCAAAGTTACAATGATTTTCTTCTAAGTGTTCTGCTAGAAGATTTATAGTTTTAGATTTTACATTTAGGGATATGATCCATTTAAATTTAATATTACTAATGATGTGTGGTAGGGATTGAGAATCATTTTGTATATGAATATTCAGTTGCTTTAGGATCAGTTGTTTGACAGACAATCATATACCTACTGAATGACCTCATAACATTTGTCAAATATCAATTGAGCAGCTTCTTGGGGAGTAAAAATTTGGCTGAACTTCTCCCAACAAAACAATAATTTTAACTAGTGAAAATTATACAAAACAATCAATCATTAAAATCTTTGGAAATTGTCCTCAGGGCATATAGTCAGTGGAGAAATATTCATTCAAAAAAGCCTACTAGAGGAGACCTTCAAGATGGCAGAGGAGTAAGACATGGAGATCAACTTCCTCCCCACAAATACATCAAAAATACATCTACATGCAGAACAATTCCTACAGAACACCTATTGAACACTGGCAGAAGACCTCAGGTTTCCCAAAAGGCAAGAAAATCCCCACATACCTGGGTAGGGCAAAATAAAAAGAAAATCAGAGAAAAAGGAATAAGGACAGGACCTACACCTCTGGGAGGGAGCTGTGAAGGAGGAAAAGTTTCCACACACTAGGAAAGCCCTTCACTGGTGGAGATGGGGGGTGGGGAGGGGGAAACTTTGCAGCCACGGAGAGCAGCACAGCAGCAGGGATGCCAACGGCAAAGTGGAGAAATTCCCTCACAGGGGATTGGTGCCAACCAGTACTCACCAGCCTGAGAGGCTTGTCTGCTCACTTGCTCACCTACTGGGGTGGGTGGGGGCTGGGAGCTGAGGCTTGGGCTTCATAGATCAGACCCCAGTGAGAGGACTGGGGTTGGCTGCGTGAAGACAGCCTGAGGGGGCTAGTGTGCCACAGCTAGCCAGGAAGGAGTCCAGGAAAATGTCTGGACCTGCTTAAAAGGCAAGAGAACATTTTATCAGGGTGTGTGAAGAGAGGGAATTCCTTCCTCATCTTCCCACAGAAGGCAGAGAACTGCCTAAAAAAGCTCCAGAGATGGGCATGAGCCACGGCTATCAGCTCGGACCCCAGAGACGGGTATAAAACACTAATGCTGCTGCTGCTGCAGCCACCAAGAATCCTGTGTGTAAGAGCAGGTCACTATCTATACCCCCTCCGGGAGCCTGTGCAACACACCACTGCCAGGGTCCCGTGATCCAGGGACAAATTCCCCAGGAGAACACACGGTGTGCCTCAGGCTGTTGCAATGTCATGCCAACATCTGCCATTACAGACTTGCCCCGCATTCCAATTATAACTACAGTACCCCTTCCTCTCCCCCCAGCCTGAGTGAGCCAGAGCCCCCTAATCAGCCACTGCTTTAACCCCATGTCTGGACAGGAACAGATGCCTGAGAGAGACCTACACACAGAGGTGGGGCCAAAACCAAAGCTCAACCCCAGGAGCTGTATCAAAAAAGAAAAGAAAGAGAAATTTTTCCATGCAGCCTCAGGAGCAGCAGATTAAATCCCCACAATCAACGTGATGTATCCTGCATCTGTGGAATACCTGAATAGAGTTCTCTGTCTGTGACTAACTTGTATATGATTTTTATGTTTATCTTAGTACAGTTTTTAAAATTCGTTATCATTGGTAGATTTGTTTACTGGTTTGGTTGCTCTCTTCTATTTTTTTTTATTTTAATAATTGTTTTATTTATTGTTACTTAAAAAAAATTATTTTCTTTCTTTTTTTCTCCCTTTTCTTCTGAGCTATGTGGCTGACAGAGTCTTGGTGCACTGGGTTGGTGTCAGGCCTGAGCTTCTGAGGTGGGAGAGCCAAATTCAGGACATTGGAGCAACAGAGACCTCCTGCCCCACATAATATCAATCGGTAAGAGCTCTATCAGAAATCTCCAACCCAACAATAAGACCCAGCTGTACCCAATGGCCAGCAGCCTCTAGTGCTGGACTCCCCATGCTAAACAACTAGCAAGACAGGAACACTAAACCACTCATTAACAGAGGAGGTTCATAGATGCCTCAAAACACACCACTGGATGTGGGCCTACCCACAAGAAAGACAACTTCCAGCCCCACCCACTAGAACACAAACACCAGTCGCCTCCACCAGGAAGCTTACACAACCCACTGAACCAACCCCACCTACTGGGGGCAGATACCCAAAATAATGGGAAGCATGAACCTACAGCTTGCAAAAAGGAGACCCCAAACACAGTAAGTTAAACAAAATGAGAAGACAGAGAAATATGCAGAAGATGAAGGAACAAGGTAAAAACCCACCAGACCAAAAAAATGAAGATGAAATAGAGAGTATACCTGAAAAAGAATTCAGAGTAATGATAGTAAAGATGTTCCTAAATCTTGGAAATAGAATAGAGGAAATACAAGAAATGTTTAACAAGGATCTAGAAGAACCAAAGAGCAAACAAACAATGATGAACAACACAATAAATGAAATTAAGAATACTCTAGAAGGAATCAACTGCAGAATAACTGAGTCAGAAAATGGATAAGTGACCTGAAAGATAAAATAGTGGAAATACCTACAGCAGAGCACAATAAAGAAAAAAGAATTAAGGACAGTCTTAGAGACCTCTGGGACAAAATTAAATACACTATCATCAAATTATAGGAGTCCCAGAAGAAGAGAAAGAGAAAGGGACTGAGAAAATATTTGAAGAGATTATAGTTGAAAACTTCCTTAACATGGGAAAGGAAATAGTCAATCAAGTCCAGGAAGCACAGAGAGTCCCATAAAGGAAAAACCTAAGGAGAAACATGACAAGACACATATTACTCAAACTGTCAAAAATTAAATACAAAGAACAAATATTAAAAGCATCAAGGGAAAAACAAAAAAATAACACACAAGGGAATCCCCATAAGGTTAACAGCTGATCTTTCAGCAGAAACTCTGCAAGCCAGAAGGGAGTGGCAGGACATATTTAAAGTGAAAAAGGGGAAAAGTTACAACCAAGATTACTCTACCCAGCAAGGATTTCATTCAGATCCGACAGAGAAACTAAAAATTTTACAGACAAGCAAAACCTAAGAGAATTCAGCACCACCAAAACAACTTTACAACAAATGCTAAAGGAACTTCTCCAGGCAGAAAACACAAGAGAAGGAAAGGACCTACAATGACAAACCTAAAGCAATTAAGAAAACAGTAATAGGAACATACATATTGATAATGACCTTAAATGAAAATGGATTAAATGCTCCAACTGAAAGACATAAACTGGCTGAATGGATACAAAAACAGGACCCATATATATGTTGTCTACAAGAAACCCACTTCAGACCTACGGACACATTCAGACTGAAAGTAAAGGGATGGAAAAAGATATTACATGCAAATGAAAATCAAAAGAAAGCTGAAGTAGCAATTCTCATATCAGACAAAATAGACTTTAAAATAAAGACTATTACAAGAGACAAAGAAGGACACTACGTAATGATCAAGGGATTGATCCAAGAAGAAGATATAACAATTGTAAATATTTATGCATCCAGCTTAGGAGCACCTCAATACATAAGGCAAATGCTAACAGCCATAAAAGGGGAAATCAACAGTAACACATTCATAGTAGGGGACTTTAACACCCCACTTTCACCAATGGACAGATCATCCAAAATGAAAATAAATAAGGAAACACAAGCTTTAAATGGCATATTAAGCAAAATGGACTTGATTGATATTCATAGGACATTTCATCCAAAAACAACAGAATACACTTTCTTCTCAAGTGTTCCTGGAACATTCTCCAGGATAGATCATATCTTGGGTCACAAATCAAGTCCTGGTAAATTTAAGAAAACTGAAATGGTATCAAGTATCTTGTCCGACCACAATGATATGAGACTAGATATCAATTACAGGCAAAAAACTATAAAAAAATACAAACACATGGAGGCTAAATGATACGCTACTAAATAGCCAAGAGATCACTGAAGACATCAAAGACAAAAAATACCTCAAAACAAATGACAATGAAAACATGATGACCCAAAACCTATGGGTTGCAGGAAAATCAATTCTAAGAGGGAAGTTAATAGCAATACAATCCTACCTCAAGAAACAAGAAAAAATTCAAATAAACAACCTAACCTTACACGTAAAGCAATTAGAGAAAGAAGAACAAAGAAAACACAAATTTAGCAGAAAAAAAGAAATCATAAAGATCAGATCAGAAATAAATGAAAAAGAAATAAACAATAGCAAAGATCAATAAAAATAAAAGCTGGTTCTTTGAGAAGATAAACAAAATTGATAAACCATGAGCCAGACTCATCAAGAAAAAAAGAGAGAAGATTCAAATCAACAGTATTAGAAAGGAAAAAGGAAGAGGAACACATGACACTGTAGAAATACAAGGGATCATGAGAGATTACTACAAGCAACTATATGTTAATAAAATGGACAACCTGGAAATAATGGACAAATTCTTATAAAAACACAACCTTCCGAGATTGAGCCAGGGAGAAATAGAAAATATAAACAGACCAATCACAAGCACTGAAATGGAAACTGTGATTTAAAATCTTCCAACAAACAACAGCCCAGGACCAGATGGCTTCACAGGCAAATTCTATCAAACATTTAGAGAAGAGCTAACACCTATCCTTCTCAAACTCATCTGAAGTATAGCAAAGCAAAGAACACTCACAAACTCATTCTACGAGGGCACCATCATCCAGATACCAAAACCAGACAAAGATGTCACAAGAAAAGAAAACTATAGGCCAATATCACTGATGAACATAGATGCAAAAATGCTCAATAGAATACTAGGAAACAGAATCCAACAGCACATTAAAATTATCATACACTGTGATCAAGTGGGTTTTATTCCAGGAATGCAAGGATTCATCAATATATGTAAATCAATCAATGTGATACACCATATTAACAAATTGAAGGATAAAAACCATTTGATCATCTCAATAGATGCAGAGAAAGCTTTTGACAAAATTCAACACCCATTTATGATAAAAACCCTGCAGAAAGTAGCATAGAGGGAACTTACCTCAACAAAATAAAGGCCATATATGACAAACCCACAGCTAACATCATTCTTGGTGAAAAACTGAAAGCATTTCCGCTAAGATCAGGAGCAAGACAAGGATGTCCACTCCTGCCACGATTATTCAACATAGTTTTGGAAGTGCTAGCCACAGCAATCAGAGAAGAAAAAGAAATAAAAGAATCCAAATCAGGAAAGAAGAAGTAAAACTGTCACTGTTTTCAGATGACATGATACGATACATAGAGAATCCTAATGATGCTACCAGAAAACTACGATTAATGAATTTGGTAAATTAGCAAGATACAAAATTAATGCACAGAAAGCACTTGCATTCCTATACACTAATGAGGAAAAATCTGAAAGAGAAATTAAGGAAACACTCCCATTTGCCATTGCAACAGAAAGAATAACATACATCAGAATAAACCTACCTAAGGAGACAAAAGACCTGTATGCAGAAAACTATAGGACACTGATGAAAGAAATTAAAGATGATACAAACAGATGGAGAGATATACCACGTTCTTGGATTGGAAGAATCATCATTGTATAAATGACTGTACTACCCAATGTAATCTACAGATTCAGTGAAATCAAATTATCACTGGCATTTTTCACAGAACTAGAACAAAAAATTTCACAATTTGTATGGAAACAGAAAAGGCAGCAAATAACCAAATCAACCTTGAGAAATAAAAATGGAGCTGCAGGAATGAAGCTCCCTGACTTCAGACTATAATACAAAGCTACAGTAATGAAGACAATATGGTACTGGCACAAAAATAGAAATATAGATCAATGGAATGGGATAGAAAGTCCAGAGATAAATCTTTGCATTTATGGTCACCTTATCTTTGATAAAAGAGGCAAGAGTACATAATGGAGAAAAGAGAGCTTCTTCAATAAGTGGTGCTGGGAAAACTGGACAGCTACATGTGAAAGAATGAAATTAGAACACTCCCTAACACTGCATACAAAAATAAGCTCAAAATGGATTAAAGACATAAATGTAAGGCCCAAAACTATAAAACTCTTACAGGAAAACAAAGACAGAACACTCTGTGGCAAAAATCACAGCAAGATCTTTTTTGACCCACCTCCTAGAGAAATGGAAATAAAAACAAAAATAAACAAATGGAACATAATGAAACTTAAAAGGTTTTGCACAGCACAGGAAACCATAAACAAGATGAAAAGACAACCCTCAGAATGAGAGAAAATATTTGCAAATGAAGCAACTGACAAAGGATTAATCTTCAGAATACACAGGCAGTTCATGTAGCTCAATATCAAAAAAAAAAAAAAAACCCAATCCAAAAATGGACAGAAGACTTAAACATTTCTCCAAAGAAGATAAACAGATTGTCAACAAACACATGAATGGATGCTCAACATCACTAATCATTAGAGAAATGTAAATCAAAACCACAATGAGGCATCACTTCACACTGGTCAGAATGATCATCATCAAAACATCTACAAACAATAAATGCTGGAGAGGGTGTGGAGAAAAGGGGACCCTCTTGCACTATTGGTTGGAATGTAAACTGATACAGCCACTATGGAGAACTGTATGGATATTCCTTAAAAATCTAAAAATAGAACTACCATATGACCCAGAAATCCCACTACTGGACATATACCCTGCGAAAACCATAATTCAAAAAGAGTCATGTACCACAATGTTTATTGCAGCACTATTTACAACAGCTAGGACATGGAAGCAACCTAAGTGTCCATAGACAGATGAATGGATAAAGAAGATGTGGCACATATATGCAACGGAATATTACTCGGCCATAAAAGAAACGAAATTGAGTTATTTGTAATGAGGTGGATGTACCTCGAATCTGTCATACAGTGAAGTAAGTCAGAAAGTGAAAAAGAAATACTGTATGCTAACACATATGTATGGACTCTTAAAAAAAATGGTTCTGAAGAACCTAGGAGCAGGACAGGAATAAGGATGCAGACGTAGAGAATGGACTTGAGGACACTGGGAGGGGGGAGGGAAAGCTGGGACGAAGTGAGAGAGTGGCATGGACATATGTACACTACCAAATGTAAAATAGAGAGCTAGTGGGAAGCAGCTGAATAGCACAGGGAGATCAGCTCGGTGCTTTGTGACCACCTAGAGAGGTGGGATGAGGATGGTGGGGGTAGATGCAAGAGGGAGGGGATATGAGGATATATGTACACATATAGCTGATTCACTTTGTTATACAGCAGAAACTAACACAACATGGTAAAGCAATTATACTCCAATAAAGATGTTAAAAAAATTAAAAAGCCTACTAAATCTCAGTAAGAACAATGAGGGTTTATGGTATTAGAGCAACAGCCAGTTCCTTTACCACCACAACCTCTGTGTTATGGAAGCTCAGTGATATGCACTGTACTCCAGGGAGGTCTGACCAAGATCACTGAAGTTTCTTCTCATACCAGCTGCCAGTCTGGGGCTATAATTTTTTCCCAGGAGGGGAAGATTTATCAGGAAGTTCTACACGATGTGTAGCAGGCCCAGAACACTGGGGCACTGATTATCACCACCCACAACTCACTAATAGATTGAAGGTTCCATTCTGGAAAATGAAAAAATAATAACAGAAGGTGCCAACTATCCACTCAAGTACACACTTGTAGAGTAGGGGTATCATTTCCGGAAAAGCAGGTCTCCATCCTCAGCTTCAGTGCAAAGCACAGGGCTTCTACCCAGGAGGAAAGACAGGCTATAAGGACAAAGAGTTCCACAGCTCTACCTGAGGAGAATTACTTTATTTGGGAGAAAGGGTAGAGAACTCCATGCTTAAGGGTCTTGTCAAAAACATTGGAGATCTTGGTGAAAAACGATAAAAAGAAGGCTGACAGCTCCATGATACAAGGAAAATAGCAGAGCAGTTAGAAGTTTAATAGCCAGAACCAAGGAAAGAAACAGTCAAGAAGAGTCCTCCTGGAAATCAGCCATGCTGTGGATCAGGAAGTCTGTGTACAAGCACTAGACTGTCCCCACCCAGAAGCAATCAGTGCAGGATGTGGAACAGATTTGAAAGCATTTCCCAAACTGCACACAAACCCATCGACACAGAATGAACCCTCACTGGCATAAGTAGTTTAACCAAACTCCTGATAAATCACAGTCATCCCTACCAATCTGGAAGATTATATGCTTGCCCAAAGCAGCAACCTCTCATGAAAAAAAAAAAACAGAGAGGAAGCATCCAAACTACTAATCATTGGGTGAATGTGAGGCAAAACATATAAACTCCCTCAACAGGCTTCAAACTACATATACACATGTAAAGGTAAAAGGTAAAATTTTAACATAGAACCAATAACTGGCACACCTGGGTAGCCAGATCAAAACCTAAAAACAAGGAGAAACGAATAAGAGTTGCAATAACAGAGACTACACACTGCTGTGGAAATAAACCACATGATTAGTTAAGTTGAGTCACTAAACAAACAAATGTCCAAGCAAAATGTAACCACAATTCCTGAGGATAGGGGTCAGAATCCAGATTTTCTACCGTATACTATCTAGTTTTCAACAAAAAATGTATGAGGCATGCAAAGAAACAGGAAGAACATATGACCTATACACAGAAAATAAGCAGGTAACAGAGGCAGTTGAAGGGACCCACGAGATGGACCTAGTAAACAAGACTTCAAAGCAGTGATTATAAATATGTCCGAGGAACAAAGCAAACCATGTTTAAAGAATTAAAGGAGGGGCTTCCCTGGTGGCGCAGTGGTTGAGAGTCCGCCTGCCAATGCAGGGGATGCGGGTTCATTCCCTGGTCTGTGAGGATCCCACGTACTGTGGAGCGGCTGGGTCCGTGAGCCATGGCTTCTGAGCTTGCGTGTCCGGAGCCTGTGCTCCGCAACGGGAGAGGCCACAACAGTGAGAGGCCTGCGTACCACAAAAAGACAAGAAAAAAATAAGAATTAAAGGAAGGTATAATGATAATGTCTCACCAAATAGACAATATATTAAAAAAGAGCCAAGTGGAAATTCTGGATTCGGAAGTATAACAACTCAAACGAAAAATTCACTAGAAGGGTTTAGGAGCAGGTTTGTACTGGCAGAAAAATTAACAAACTTGAAGGTAGATCAGTAGAGATTATACAATAAAATGAATAGAAAGAAGAAAAGGTGAAGATATATGAACAGAGCCTTAGAGAAGTGCGGGGCACTATTAAAGTCACCAACATACATGTAATGGTAGTATCAGAGGGAGATAAAAAGAGAAAGGAATATTAAAAATATTTAAAGGGATAATGGCTGAAATCTTCCGAAGTTAGATGAAAAATCTTTATCTACACACCCAAGAAACTCAATGAATTCCAAGTAGGATAGACACAAAGGGATTCACAAATAGACACTGTAGAGACAAAATGAAAGCCAGAGATGAAGAGAAAAATCTTGAAAGTAATAAAAGAAAACTGCCTCATTATATATAAGGGAACCTCAATAAAAATACAGCTGACTTCTAATCAGAAAGATGTGGAGGCCAGAAGGGAGTAGGAGAACATATTCAAAATGCTGAAAGTAAAAAACTGCCAATAAAAAAATCTTATATTCAGCAAAACTAACTTAAAAAATAAAGGCTAAATAAAGACATTCCCACATGAACAAAAGAGAGAATTCATTGCTAGCAGACATGATTTCCAAAAAACTACTAATGGAATTTCTTCAGGCTGAAAGCAAGTCACACTAAATAGTAACTTAAATCCACATGTTTAAAAAAAAAAAGAATACAAGTAAAGGTAAGTATGCAGGTAATTACAAACTACAGTATAATTTCATGTTTCTTCTTTTCTTAACTGATTTAATAAGAAATTATATAAAACAACATGTATATAATTGTATTATTGGGCCTATCACATATAGAAAAGTAATATATTTGACAGTAGTGACAAGAAGTGAGGAGGAGAGAGCAAGCTTTTGGAGTAAGGAAATGATATAAGATGGCAAATAGAATCCACAGGAAGAAATTAAGAGAACTAGAAATGGTAAATAAGACATTAAACTTTATAAATATATACGTGTTTTGTTTTCTCTCTCAGCCTCTTTAAAGTTATAGGATTATATATTCATTTTAAAAGGTAGGGCTTCCCTGATGGCACAGTGGTTGAGTCTGCCTGCCGATGCAGAGGACATGGGTTCGTGCCCCAGTCCAGGAAGATCCCACATGCCATGGAGCGGCTGGGCCTGTGAGCCATGGCCACTGAGCCTGCGCATCCGGAGCCCGTGCTCCACAATGGGAGAGGCCACAACAGTGAGAGGCCCGCGTACTGCAAAAAAATAAAAACAAATAAAAGGTATTTTAAGGGTGCACCGTATATAGATGTAATATTAATTTTAATATTTAAAATTTTTAATCATTATGATTGATTATTTTTCATATTAACAGTATTAATATAAAGAGATTTGGAGGAATGGAACATTACAGAACTAAAGTATCTGTATTTAACTAGAACTAAGAGAATATAAGTTTGAAGTCAATTCTGATAGGTTCAGATGTTTAATATAAGACCTAGATTGATCACTAAAAAATACCTCAAAAATATAATAAAAGTTTTCTAAACCTGAATTACTCTCTGAGATGAATAACGTAATTAATTTGGAGCAGTATCCCTTTTGAGATACTGAGACCTCTGCAACCAAGATATACTGAATTTACATTCTAATGTACAAATGGTGGAAAACCTTGTGTCTACCTAAAATGACAAAATTATTGCAAGAGAACCAGTTTTGGAATAACTTCCTTAAGATATGACTAATATTATCAGCAAAGCAATGTTCTACTGTATGCATAAAATTGAATAATTTTGAACTGAATATTGTAAAATATGTTGGCCACTTGATTTAATTGATTCATCTGATTTTGTGTTGTGTTCATAGTCTTTATTGTTTCAAAGTCCAGTAAATATTTTTGTTCGTACATAAAATTTGTTAAATTGATGAAAAATAGATTCCTTGAATATCAGCTATTAATTTTTAGCATAATTAGAAGCATGAAACAAAATGGATAAGTCAAATATTTCCAAAAGAAGGTTAATATTGAATTTTTTCCCTATCTTTGGATTTTCACATTATTTTGATTGTGTAAATTCAATATTCAACATTCATTTGAATGTTCTATTGCATAAGATTAAGTTTCTTATAATGTTTATGTTTCCCTGAAAAAAATAAACACTTTTATATTATATGAAGTATTTGAGATTTTTATAATATTATAAATATCTTATTCTGGTATAACTTCATATCAAGTTTCATTTAAATTTCATTATCATTGTATTCCCTGAGATCAGAAGTAATGATATAGAAAGAAGAATAATTCTGTTTCCCTATGTGGTATGAATTTAGTCATAAAAATGTTTTAGTTTTGATTATGTCAAAATTAATTCATTGTTTTCCTAGTTTGCATCTTTATGTGAATGAATGAATAAAAGAGAAACTGAATTGTTGTATCCATTTGTTTTATTAACATAAGCAGAAACTGAGCATATGAAACGAATATTTTTGATACACATAAAAGTCACAGGACTTTAATTTTGAATTTTGTTCTCGAAATGAAAGAACCCCTATCCCATGAAAATTATATTGATTCAAGTTTTTTAACATCTGTATTAAACACAGTATTGCTTTCAGATGGATTTTATTCATTTAGTAGATAAATATGATTCTTTGGAGTAAAGTGAAAAAATACCTAATTCCCAGAAATCACCCTAAAGATAAAGCTATAACAAAACTACAGATTTCTTACTAATAAGAGTGTGCATTGTTCTGTAACTCAATAAATATATATTGGGTACCTAATACAAAGCAATATACAAGGTGCTAATAATAAAAACAATACAAAAGAGACATCACACCAACACTCCAAAACCTTACAAATCAGCATATTCTACTAAATTGGGCTTTGTGGGACTTTCTGAGTTATGAACATGTGACAAGATGATTGAGGTTTTAACAAACACATCAAAGTTTATAAAACTATGTGGTGTTTGGCTTTATGTAATGTGCATTTATTTTGAAGATGAAGCTAAAGTCATTTGCAGCTCTTCTTTTGAAAATTATTTTAGAGTCTATTTTACATTCTTTTAAATCTCCTGTGGTCTCAAATTTCAACCATTGGAGATAAATTTGAATTTATAAGTAATTAACAAACTGTAGAATTATGAAAATATTTTTAGCAACAAAATAGTAAATTTAAGCATATTTAAGTTTGAATTGGTTAGTTGATAACAGCATTCTCACTATTTGTACCCTCTACCTCTTTCCAGGAGAACAAGGTTATAGTATTCTTTGAGGCATCCACTCCGTGGTCTCTAACCCAATTTAGGAATTTTTGTTTCCCCTTAGCTCAACTTGCCCTCTACAGAATAAATTAGAGTGATTTTATAAGCAACCTGCAGTTTCACAGAATGCAATATTCTGTCAGGATGAGTGTACTTATATGTTGATTATCTATTCTATCAACATGATAACATATTGAATAAAATAACTGAACAGATTAGAGGAAAAATGGGATTTTATCAAAATAATGCTCAATAGTTGTCATTATAGTAATTTACAAATTAGTCAACACAGCTTGGAGTTTTATGGGAATTCTTCCTGTGACCTTTAACCAAATGATAGTTGCTATGTTAAAGGGTCATGATCTGGATTCAAACCAACCTAGATTTGAATCTTCACTATATCATTTACTAGTTGTATGACACTGAATACCTTTTTACTTAATCCTCTCATGACTCAGTTTCCTCATCCGTAAAATGATCATAATTATACCTACATAATTGGATTTTTCTTGGATTTAAATAAAAACAATATAAAGTACTTGAATAGAGCATGCCTCATTCAATCAAAGTCTAATCCATGCACTTTAGCTTTGGAGTGAAGCTTCTCTCATTCACTCAAAAATCTCTCTCCTGTCCTTTTATGCTCCTTCTCCTACATAATGTGTTTTACCTTTTATTTTAAGATAATTTATATCAGCCTATAAACATACCCTCTTTCCTCTCAGGTAAACAAAAATAATAAAAGTAATAGTAATAATAATAACTCACATCTATGAGCTAATGCCTCTTTTCTCTGTCTTTCAACAGCAAAGTTTTCAGGTGTGGACCTTTTTATCACCTCTCAGTCTTTCCCATTTCCCTCCAACTGGGCTTCTATTCCCATCACTAAGAAAATTGTGCAAATCCATGTCATCAGAAACCTCCATATTGCCAAATCCATATGACTCTGTACATCCGTTTTTCTAATCTCATAAACTTCTGCTTATCAACACCCAGAATCTGTTTCCTTAGGCCCCTTTAGTCAGTCATCAACAAGATCTCTACATTCTCAATCTCCCCTCTAAACTTTCAATCACCTTAAAGCATTAATTAAACCCAGTCTGTTAGTGACGACCCTGATTCCTTGAGGCCTCTCATAAAAGTAACTGCTTGCTCTCCCACTCCCCTCTCATCTCTGGACCTGGATTAGGGTAGGTGTCCCATTGTTCTGTACTGGCATGACC
Source organism: Phocoena phocoena (assembly GCF_963924675.1). Taxonomy (NCBI): domain Eukaryota; kingdom Metazoa; phylum Chordata; class Mammalia; order Artiodactyla; family Phocoenidae; genus Phocoena; species Phocoena phocoena. The sequence continues at coordinate 29,462,702 of NC_089226.1, forward strand.
AGAGACTGCCTCCACTGTTCCTTCCTTACACTTGAACCTGGAGGACGGCAAGTATTCTCCCTGTCCTTCCTAAAAACTCCTGTTGTTGAATCGGGACCCGCTGCTCACCACTTACAAAATCAAATTTACAAATGTTGATAGAAAAGAAAGTTGTCTTTAATCAGAATGCCGACAGTCTGGGGAGATGGTGGACTCAATGTCCCCCAAAAACCGTCTCTGAAGATTCTGTTCAGCCATGAAGAGATGTAATTTCAATCACTGAGACAGGAAGTCAGAGTCATCACCATCCCCCACTCTGTGCAGGCACCTCAACTTCTTGTGATCTTCCTCTAGATGTTATCTTGTTCCACAGTTTGGTCACACAGTTTGTTCGAAAGATTACTAAAGGGAAAGCTAGAGAAAAGATCTGGTCATGTGTTATTTACTTATTCTTAATTTCTACTTCTTTGACCTACGGAAAGAACTGACAAGTTAGTTAGGCAAAGCATTGTGTGATTAAAAGTTAGGCAAAGCATTGTGTGATTAAAAGATTTGAAAGGTGTGCCTGGGCTGGAAATGAGTAGAGCATGGGGGTGCCTGGTTAAAATTAGTTACAATATAGTTTTGCTAAAGTGACAAGAAAAGGGGCTTTCTACTGAGGGTAGTTTCCTGCAAAGAGCTGCTTCACACTCCCAACTTTGAGTTACCTGTCATGAGATGAGATTAATCCTCCTTATTTGAGTCATCTACTGACCCTAAGTGTAACTGTCTTTAATTTCCTGAAGATTTTAGCTCAAGATTCAATGTCATTTTCTACAATATTTCTACTAACCTAATTTTGATGATTTCATTATACACACAGCTAATCCTTACAATAGAATAATTATTTTTCCATGTTATGCCTATTGCCATTGGACAGAATAGTCTTTGAAAGAACACACTCTGCGAAGCAATGGTCTGAAGCTTACATGAGTCTTTAAACAGAAAATTACACATAACTTAGTTTTGAAAATAAAAGTGAAGGACTTCCCTGGTGGTGCAGTGGTTAAAAATCCACCTACCAAGGCAGCAGACATGGGATTGATCCCTGGTCTGGGAAGATCTCACATGCCACAGAGCAACTAAGCCCATGCACCACAACTACTGAAGCCTACGAGCCTAGAGCCTGTGCTCTGCGACAAGAGAAGCCACTGCAATGAGGAGCCCGTGCACTGTAACAAAGAAGTAGAGAAAGCCCGTGCACAGCAACGAAGACCCAATGCAGCCAAAAAAAGAAAAAAAAAAGTGAGATTTAACAAAACAAAAGGGGCTAAGGTGTAGAGGAATAAAGAGAGGAAACATGGCCTGAGAGAATAATATTTCAGTATTGTTTTCTTAAACAGATGTCTGAGCAGATCTTAAAACCTTCATACAAACATTCCCTGACTCCCTCAATGAAAAGCCAATCAGCCTGCATTTAAAGTTCGAGTGTTCCATAATCAGGACTATCAATGGAACACTTCTCATACATTTCCTTATCTTACATTTTTTTGTGTGTCTTAACACAACTTCCTTACTGCATAGTATATATCATGCATGCTCATGAAGGCAAGGGAAGTGCATAACAGATATTTCATATCCCTCCTTTTAATAAATGAATAAGGGTGGGCTAATATACAAAATAAACCAAAAAAGGAGGAGAATGTAGTCTTTGTGAAAAGAAAAAAAGCTTTTACAAATAAAAGTATATAATCGTTGGGTATTGTGGACCTAAGAATGCCTCCTGCCATATCAGCAAACAAAGGGTATTGTGGCCACCAAGGGGTCAACAGCAGCCACCCACAACAATGTACCCTGAGGGTGATACAGGATGGGAAAGAACATGCTACTCTTCCCAGATAGCTGAAGTGCATATCAAAGGAATGATTTCAATGAGTCCAGACTCTTGCATCTTTCCACAGAAAAGTGCTAAATTCATTAACTTGAGATGTCTGGTTTTCTTTAATTAACAATAATCTTTTGTGTTCAGGCTATCTGGTTTTTGTTCAAAAACCCCTATATATCATTGCTTCTCCCTTATCCCTTCTCCCTTCTCAGAGCTATCTGAGAGCCTGCCTCCTGGGCTTGAGTCCTCAGAAAGTCCTCCAAATAAAACATAATTCTCAACTTTTAGGTTGTGCACTTTTTGTTTTCATTCTACAGTATACATCTTACAGGAGTAGGCATAGGGTTTGCTCCCATGGAATCCCAGGGTAAGAAGTAACAGAAACATTCTAGTTGTTCCCTTTAATTGTGGAAATGCAAATACTGAGGATTATAGATAGTAAGAGGTATATACCTATCACAGAGCCACAAGTCTGGAATGGAAACTCGAGGTCTTTTAATTCCTTACTTATTATTCTTTCCGCTGCACTACTCTGCCGTACAATTATAATAATTATTGGCATCATTATTATACTTCGTTAAGTATATATGAAACTGTGTTTTATTAGAACCCTAAAATCTGTTCACATGTGTCTACACATTATCGTTTCCTGCTCATTTCACATTCTTGCCTGCTCATAAATTAATGGGTGCTTCAAGATGCATTGCTTGCCCCAGAACAATATTTGTATTCCTCAGTGCCCACATCTCCTTGCTGGAAAATTCCACTCATTAAGAAAACATCTGGTTCTATTAGATTAAGGTACTAGTGATTTAGTGTAAATTTTGTGATAAATTTCCATTTTCCTTCAATAATTTATTTTACTTATACAACTAAAAAAACACTGACAATTTTTAAATTCACATTTTACACAAAAGGTTGTTTTAACTACTGCTACAAAGACTACTCCAATATTCATAGGCTCTGAATAAATTTATTTAAATTGGTAATTATATATTTAAGTCCCTTTAACACAATTGATCTGCTATTGCAACTGCTTACAGTGGTAAAAAATTTACTAGAAGATGCTATAATCCAGAGAATAAAATTAAACTACAAACAGCACAGCTTGAAGCCCCAAGCTTTGAAAGCCCTATAGTTTTTCTGAAAACATTGTGTTACATGATATGTAACATGGTCTCATAATACAAAGAAATTAATATGTTATACAATCATGCCTTTTGTTCATATGTTTTTTTTCTGTACATTGTCTTTGGTTTTAAATTTCATTATTTAAAACACCCTAGCACTTTCCTGGTGTCCTTGGACTTCCAAGTGCTGAGCCCAAGCTACTTTCATGGAATCATACCTAACTTCAATAACTGGGTCCTAACTTTACTGATAACATTGATGAGGTTCACAGTTACATGTGATTGATTTGCCACACACTTTGTAGTGCCTTTGTTGTGTACTCACTAAGAAACAAAGATGACAGAGACTCATCCTCTGCTCTCAGTTTGCTTACCAAACATAATTATGCAGGAGAAATTCCCTTAAACAAACCTAAACTTAACAAGCTAACTCTCCATTCTCTTAAAACACATCTACTAATGTTTATAACATTGTGAAAGGTTGTGGTTAGTAGACTGATATCCTGCTATTTAAACTGTGATCCAAGGACCAATAGCATCAGCCACACCTGAAAACATTAAACACGCTGAATCTCAGGCCACCACTCTAGACCTACCAAATCAGAATATGCATTTTAATAATATCAGCAGGCAACTCCTATGCATGCTGAAATTTGAGAAGCACTGCCTTAGTATACCCACTTCTGCTCCCTCTAGCTGGGTTGTATGCTCACCAAGTGTCAGTTGTATTTTATCCATATGCACAACTGCTTACACCAATTGGTATATTTGTGTGTTCTTGTAATGCAAAATGATGAAATGAGACAAAAAGATAGTTATCGTTTTTATGGACTAAACTGAATACTTTGTCAAGGTTCAATAAATGTGAATTGCTACTATACTTGTCTTTGGATTATTTTTAGACAAACAACTATTAAAGAGCAGGAGAAAACTGTGCTACCTGGAAGAATTCTGAATTCCAATTGTTTCAGGTGCATTTAAGTCCCCACTTTAATTTAAATATACCAAAACAGGAAGTCATAGATGTTTCAGGAAACACAGCTTGAAACTCTTTGACCTAAATCAGAGCTGGTAAACAAATTGCATCTGTATAGTTTAAGTGAAGTATTAGTAGGGCCATCTCAGAAACCTGTAGGAAAAAAATAGTCAAATACTTTTCCAATCTTGCTTATATAATTCTTTACACATACACAGTAGGCCATAAATAACTGATTGCTAAGTGGGGATATGACATTCATGAAACAGAGTATGGCCAATGGAAAGAGTATAAATGCAGTCCTGTATAATTCATGCATTCAACAAATACGTCTGGAAAATATCCGAGACATTGATGGATGCTGGAAATAGAATGTGAGCTAGATACACAAGTATCTGCCTTAAGAGAGGTTCCTACTGACAGATATAACCCTGTCAAGTTGCTGGCTTTCTTTGAAGCTCAAGCTTCTCCATACATTCTTATCTACTTCATAGAGTTTTGATGAAGGTTATATGAGATTATGTGAAGTGTCTAGAAGTTCAACAAATCTAATACCACTCCTTACCTTTGTTCAATGTACAATGGAAATCATTGAAGTTTCTTGAAAAGAGGACTTCCTTGATCAGAGACGGTTTCTGGAAATCAATTCAGCTTAGGGAGCAATTAGTCTCGGTAAAAAGTAATAAAGACTGTCTTGTATTAAGGAGATATGGGAGACAATTTACAGTAAAAACTTACTTTTCCCAACTGAAAAGTTTCCCAACTAACCTATTTAGTTCATTCTGAAGTGTTAGTTCCCATTTCTACCATACCAGCTCCACCCTCCAATGATCTGGGTAGCTTTATTCTTGACATACATTACTCATGCATGAGAACAAAAAGCAAATAAAATCTCTGGAGTATTTCTTGCACCTGGAAAGTAATCTACTATGTGATATTTTGAGAGAAATATTTTCTAAAAACTAAACTAGCCACATAGACAAGGTCCAATTATTTGTAGTCACACCTAAACAAAGTTTTCCACTGCTTTCTGTACCACAATGGTCCACCTCACCTTCCACTACATGCTTCCAAATCCTATTGTCACTACCAATGCCTTTCTCAAATCTCTTTCTCTAGTTCTTATCTCTTCACAGGCTTTTTTACCATTAAATGGATTTTATCCAGTAATGGCAATAATCATTTCCTTATTGTGTATATAGTCATTAGAAAAGAAAGATATTTATTTCAATTAAGCCAAGTTTCTTAATGATTTAAGAACTATTTGAGAAATATAATTTATTTTATAATTCTGAGAATTTTAAGGAATTCATAAAACAAAAATTAATCTTTGTGTTTCTCAAGTTTTATTTTTAACTCTAGAAAGACTGAGTTCAACTTATAAAACATCTGTGATGCAAAATGCCCTGCTAGGTTATACAATGCTTATAATTCTGTGAAAACTTGAGCACACACCACTCTCACATACTCTGAATCCAGTAATTTCTTGAAACTTATGAGTCCAGTGGTTCCTCCATGTAACTGTTTCATCTATTTTCCATTTGCAGTCTCAGAGCAGGTAAATGGTTGTATCTACCTCCAATTCTGAATAATCAAAAGAATGACAAAATGGATCAACTCAAAAGCAGCATTCTTTTAGGAGTATATTAGTTATAATTAACAAATTATATCATAAATATTAGCTCAGCTGTTGTATTAAGAAGTGAGAATATTATAGGAATGTGCTGGTCTGACAGACCTCGATGTGATTCCAGGCTTAATAAAAATACAATATTAACCAGGGAAAAAAAGTCACTTAAGCCTTCAAAAATTCAGCAAAATGGGCAATACTGTCACAGAGAAGTCTTTGAGGATTAAATGTGTAGTTCCAGGCACACTGTAGATTCCAAATAAATAATACTAATTGCTGTGATTTTATTTATTCCTTTTAACTGTTAATTATTTTATATTCTTATCTCTCCTCTTTTACTTTAGTCCTAATCTCTTAGAAGAAGAAAAGAGAAGAGGTTGATTTCCGTCTCTCTAACACAGTGTCAGAAACTCAGTATATTTCCACTGTGTGTCTCAGCTTTATTTATCATGTTTCCTCCTTTTATTCATTTATAAAATATTTGAGTACCTGTTAAATAGTTAACCCTGTGCTTGTTGCCATCTGCTGTGCCATAAAACAGAGACTTTTTTCTATCATATTGCCTCAACACTAGCAAAATGAAATAAATTCCTGAAAAGAAAAACCCATTATCCATTTCACTTATGAACACATACACTACTATAGAACACACACACTACTACAGACAAAGTTTACCTTAGAATGAGTGTAATCCACTGGATATATATGTAATCTAAGTGTGTGTGCTCTAGGAAACTCTTATATTCTCCTAACCCAGAAAAGCTAGAAGCAATTGTTACATGTCCAGGATTTGGTACAATGTGGTAACAGATGAAGGTACAAATATTACTGACGATTAAAATTTTCAGTAGGTACTAAGGTAGGTTTAACTACTGCCAAGAATACCAAAACACATAATGAAAGGTTTTTTCTATTTGTATTTTAAGCAGTCAGATGGTTAGAATAGCAAACATATCACATATTTAAAAATATATCACAGATTTAAAAACAAATGTTTATGTGATAGTTATTACATCCTATAGTTAATATGAATCAAAACCAACTACTTCTGATTTAAATTATAACTTCATTACAATTTAAAAATTAAAAATGTAAGGTCAACAGAATAAAATTAACAAAAGCATAAAATGAATTTGTATGCTAAATAAAACTAAATTCATAAAGAGTCACAATCAATTCACAATCAAAGCACTTTTCTAGGATTTATTTAAGAAATAATGCTAAATGATCATTTGCTCTCATAGTTTTTTCTTTTATATTGTTATTAGTATGGTTCTATTAAAGTCCATATTAAAGTAAATATTTTCAATATTAAAGTAAATATTTTAAAATTCAGCTCCACACTTGAATCTGCACATGTCATCTACTCATTCTCCACTTGATAGCAAATCATTCAAGTGAAAATACACTACCAAAATTCTGAGCAATTTGAATGCAAATTAAATCAATACAATAACGTAGAAGAATTTGCCCTTGGAAGGAGTGCACATTCAGGCAGCTGCTCAGGATCTTTATTTTGTTTAGTCAGTCTCTAGCAGTATAACTATATTCAAGGCATCTGTTGCAATCTCCATTTTCAAGTGTGAAGGAGCCCAGAGCAACAAGACATAATGAAAAGATGAACGTATTCCGAAAATTAAGCATTGGATATCAGGTTTCATTCTAATTCTAGTCAAAATAACACATTTGGTCATATAAAAATTATGAAATTCAGTAGTGGAACTAAATAGGAAATGTTTTTATCTGTGCCAATAATTTGTTTATATAACAAGATTGAGTATGACTATAGTTGAAAAAGTATATTGTAGCCATAAAGGTTTTTTTTTTTTCAGAATATTCTATTGAATAATTCCAAAAGGAAAAGAAGTTATTCCAGGAGCTTCTTTTCAATTTATAGCTTTTCCTACAACAAAAATGAGCACCAAAGAAGAAATAGCACTACAAAATCAAATTCCAAACAAACATTAAGTAGGAACAAAAATGTTTTTTGAAACAATTTTTAGTGACTTCAACATTTTAATATATATCACCTATAAAGAATAGCAGTATGTAAAGAAAAAAATAAATGTACAATGTGATTAGACACACATACAGACTTGGACAATGAGTTCTGGGAACAAAGAGAAAGAAATGCCTGATTGTGCCTTAAAAATGTCAAGGTTCTTTGTCTGACTTACTTCAGTTAACATAATACCCTCCAGGTTCATCTACTTGATTGTAAATGGCAAAACTTCATTTTTTTATGGAACAGTAATATCCCATTTTATATATATATATATATACCAGATCTTTATCCATTCATCAGTTGATGGACAAGATAGGGATATGTGATTAAGAGGTATGAACTACTACATATAAAATAGATAAGATATAAGGATGTAAGATACAGCACATGGAACATAGCCAATATTTTATAATAACTGTAAATTGGATATAATCTATAAAAATATTGAATCACTATCCTGTATACCTGAAATTAATATAACATTATAAATCAACTATACTTTAATTTTAAAAATAATAAAAAATTAAAAATTCAGGATTCTTACAAAAGAGAAGATAGTTGAGCTGACAGGAGAAAAGAACAAAAATGACTCTCACACTTTCTTCAAAATTATGAAGACTGTGAAATACTCCAGAGGCTCCCAAAGTCCAGAGGCCACCAGTGAGGAATGAGTACTTTAGGGAGGTTAGACTCTCTTAGCAAACTAAAAAGAGGATAAACAGAGGTGGTGACTCCCTTATAAGTAGTCCAGACAAAGCTGTGGGATCTACCTGTAGGTCTAGTCTACAGTTGGAAACATTTGGCTAACCCTATGGAAATCTTGTATGACTGGGCAATGTGCTCATGAGCTATGGGCTTAGCACATGGGTGAGTTCTGACTATGCAGGGTCAATACCTATTTTAACTATCAATAACCAAATTGACAAAATGTATTCTGGATTCCTATCTTTGTTAGAACCAAGGATGAATACTCTTTCTTCATCTGTATACCAGTAGTGCTCCCCAAGGCCATGCATTTTCCCTGACTTATTCTAAATTAAAATCCCTCTCTTCACTTCTCATAGCTTCAGCCACCTTTCAAAATTCCAGGAGGTGTGAGAGAATTAAACAGTACTTGCTACAGTTATTTTCTCCCTGGGATTATAGAAAAGAGAACCAAGTCATCAAATTCAAGGCCAGAAAACAAGTCAAAATGTTCTTGGAGAATTGACTTTCAGGACTGAGGAAATTAGAGACATTAGGCAAAAATGTGCCAAGACAGAATCCAAAGTCAGATGGATTAGAGTAATCAAAGCCAAAGACAGACAGTATTGATAAAAAATAATTTAATCAGAAGAAAGAGTACACGTATATATAAGGTTAGGTCTGCAGACTAAATCATGACCTGTTAAAAGTAGAGGATCTGTTCCAACCTCCTTAAAAAACAAAGTTAAGACGCTTAGTTTAGAAAGTATGGAATCATTCTAGTTTCTGCTGGCTGATCTGATAAACAGTTGTGTTGATGATGGATATTTCACTTAGAAATAAATATATATTTGAACCCTTACTAAGTAATGTTCATTGCAGTAATTTCAAGCACAAAGGTAAGCAGATGGTGAAGAAATTTTTGGGTAAATGAGACTTTTCCATCCTTAAAAATCTGCACGTCATAGGTTGGAAAGTAGTAGTTCTCTCTGGGTGTCAAATTCCCCCATAGTCACTTAAGCCACGTAGGTTGGGATGGGAAGAGTAGAAGAGTAGAGTATACAGTAAACATTACCTAATGTTGATTTAAAACCACACTAAATAAATTGACTTACTAAGAGATCAAGAAATCTATATAAACCACATGAGAACTGCTTTCTCTCTTGGCTCTGTTTTCACCTCACCAAGCGTTACCTCATTCCCCAAATAACATTCAGTTGACAATAAGGAGCAGGGGAAATGATCCTATTATACAGTATAAACAACAAACTAACTAACTTATTTAGCTGTATGCCACCCACATAAATTCTTAGTTCCAGATAAATGAAATATAAATGCGGTCTCTTTAATATTCCATTTAATTTGTATGTCCAAAAAAACTAAGGTGTTACTTTGAAACAACACATTACAAGAGTATTGAAAAGTAGCCTAAAACTGTTATATCTGGTTTTTAAAAAGTTATGATATAACTATTCACTTTTGTAGATACGTGTTCATGAGAAATGCATACACAACCTATAAGTCAAAGAAATTCCATTTAATAACACTCAAGTGAAAGAAAGGACTAGAATTACGGCTGGGCAATGTCTCAACTTTCTCCAAGGTGATTCATTAGATTTATGGGATGAATGGCCATTTTGTGGAAATTTGCAAAGGAGCCCTTTGTGATAAACCGAGACTACTGGCAGGAGGACAAATCTACCAAGTCAGAGAAACCATAGGTAAGGGAGGAGGGGTGGTTGGAGAAAGCCTACATTTCCAAAGGCCACAGAGATTATGGACAACACCTGGGTTATCTGAGGAGAGCATGATTCATGGGTGGCAGGAAAATAAAAATAAACTTTGAGTCACAGAGTTCTGCTTTGATTCCTGAGTATGTAGATGTTAAATTACATCAGTATGATTAGTTCAGCAATAATTACCACTCAGTTTAATGAGAACCAGGATCTCTTGTTAATTCATCTTCCTTTCTCTAATAGATAATTCTTTTCATATCTACCTTTTGAATAGATTACATTATACTATCCCAATTAATTACCTTAAGAAGAAAGAATAAAACCTCTACCAAGAGCATCTAAAATAAAAGCTACATTTTACAATATGTATAGGGAGATACCACACCAAAGTTTAATGTCTACCAGGGCTGTGTTGTGGTCCAGAAATAGAGGTTTTGTGGGGCTGAAAGATTATCCACTCAGGGTGGAGTTCTAAAAAATATAAATAAAATGACAAATGCAAAATTATATATATATATATATATATATATATATATATATATATATATATATATGTACATTTAGGAAAAAAGATAACAGCAAATTACCTATTTTAAAAGCTGACAAATATATCATCAAAAATTCCAGGAAATAATATAATATTTTATTAGTTAGTTGTCTAATACCCTCTACACTACTCTTTCTTTCCTACAGTTTCCTGGCTGAACACTCTTGATCTTCTCTTCGAAAATGATGATATCACAATATAGTTTTCTATAGAGAAAATAAAAAAGATAATTTAGCTATTCTTCAGTATGGCTAATTGTCATTTGTTTTTAGTTATTGATAATTTAGAACATTAGCCTGAAATTAAGACATAAACAAGAGTAATTCAAAAGCATTTCAAATTGCTGCTGCAGTGTATTGAACTACATAATATGGAAATTAATCTTATGCTACATATATTGATTTATTGATGATTACGTGTGAGAGTTTTATTACTAGAACTCTTGCTTCTTAAGATAATTTAATTTCATGGTGATTTTTCATGCCTGTTTTTTCTGGAAGTACCAGGCTTCATCACGAAAAAAAAAATGTGTCAGATATACTAAGAAGCAATTCTGTATATTCAGATATACAGAAGCAATTTGTATTGCTCTGTACAAATACAGAGTTTGTGCTCTAGAAACAAAATTATACTTTCTTTCAAAAATGCCCATATAAAAAGTATGATACATTTATATTTCTTATTAATTTTTTTTGAGGTACAATTGATCTACAATACTATGTAAGTTTCAGGTGTACAACATAGTGATTCACAATTTTTAAAGATTATACTTCATTTATAGTATTATAAAATATTAACTATATTCCCTGTGCTGTACAATATATCCTTGTAGTTTATTTATTTTATGCATAGTAATTTGTACATCTTAACCAAATTTTGCTCCACCACCCTTCCCAACCTCACTGGTAACCACTAGTTTGTTCTCTGTATTTGTGAGTCTGTTTCTTTTTTGTTATATTCACAAGTTTGTTTTATTTTTTAGATTCCACATATAGATAACATATAGTATTTGTCTTTCTCTGTCTGACTTATTTAAATAATAAGTCCATCCATGTTGTTGCAAATGACAAAATTTCATTCTTTTTTATGGCTGAGTAGTATGGCATTATATATATATACAAACAAAACATTCATTATTCGTCTGTTCATGGACAGTAGGGTTGCTTCCATATCTTGGCTATTGAAAATAATGCTACTATGAACATTGGGTGCATGTATCTTTTCAAATTAGTGTTTCCATTTTCTTCAAATATATACCTAGAACTGGAATTGCTGGATCATATTGTAGTTTTATTTTCAGTTTTTGATGAACCTCCATATTGTTTTCCACAGTGGCTACAAATATTTACATTCCCACCACCAGTGAGCACATGTTCCCTTTACTCCACATCCTCACACATTTTTTATTCATAGTGTTTTTGATAGTAGCCATTCTGACAAGTGTGAGGTAATATCTCATGGTGGTTTTGATTTGCATTTCCCTGATGATTAGGGATGTTGAGCATCTTTTCATATACCTGTTGGCCACTTGTATGTCTTCTTTAGAAAAATGTCTATTCAGACCTTCTGCCCAGTTTTTAATAGGGTTGTTTTTTTGATATTGATTAGGAGGGGCTGTTTATATATTTTTGATACTAAACCCTCATCAGTCATATCATTTGCAAATACTTTCTCCCATTCAGTAAGTTGTCATTTCATTTTGTTGATGGTTTCTGTTGCTGTGCAGAAACTCTTAAGTTTAATTAAGTCCCATTTGTTTATTTTTGCCTTTGTTTCCTTTGCCTCAGTAGGCAGATCAAAGAAAAATATGGCTTGAGTTATGTCAAAGAGAGTTCTGCCTATGTTTTCTTATAGGAATTTTATGGTTTCTGGTCTTACATTTACATCTTTAATCCATTCTGAGTTTATTTTTATATGTCGGGTAAAAAACTGTTCTAAGTTCATTCTTTTCCATGTAGCTGTCCAGTTTTCCTGGGACAACTTACTGAAGAGTTGTCATATATTATGACATATATGGTCATATATTATTATTGGTCATATATTAATTGACCATAAGTGCATGGATTTACTTTCGGGCTATATATTCAGTTCCATTTATCTATATGTCAGTTTTTGTGCCAGTACCATGCTGTTTTGATTACTATAGCTTTGTAGTGTACTCTAATAACATAGAGCATGATACCTCCAGTTTTGTTCTTTCTCAAGAATGTTTTGGATATTTGGGGTCTTTTGTTTTTCCTAGTTCTGTGAAAAATAGAAATTTATTTATTTTCCCTAGTTCTGTGAAAAATGCCACTAGTATTTTGATAGGGATTGCATTGAACATGTAAGATTGCCTTGGGTAGTATGGTCATTTTAACAATATTAATTCTTCAAAGCATGAACAGGGTCTATCTTTCCATGTGTTTGTGTTGTCTTCAATTACTTTTATCAGTCTTATATTTACTTTTCAGAGTACAAGTCTTTTATCTCCCTGAGTAGGTTTATTCCTAAGTATTTCATGATTTTGATGTGATTATAAAGGGGTCATTTCCTTTATTTCCCTCTATGACAGTTCATTATTAGTGGAAAGAAATGCAACAAATTTCTTTTTCTTTTTTTCTTTATTTTTAAATCTTATTTTATTTATTTTTTATACAGCAGGTACTTATTAGTCATCAATTTTATACATATCAGTGTATACATGTCAATCCCAATCGCCCAATTCATTACACCACCACACCACCACCCTGCCGCTTTCCCCACTTAGTGTACATACGTTTCTCCTCTACATCCGTGTCTCAATTTCTGCCCTGCAAACCAGTTAATCTGTACCATTTTTCTAGGATCCACATATATGCATTAATATACGACATTTGTTTTTCTCTTTCTGACCTACTTCACTCTGTATGACAGTCTCTAGATCCATCCATGTCTCAACAAATGACCCAATTTCGTTCCTTTTTAAGGCTAATATTTGTTCCTTTTTAAGCCTAAGAGTAATATTCCATTGTATATAAGTACCACATCTTCTTTATCCATTCATCTGTTGATGGGCATTTAGGTTGCTTCCATGACCTGGCTATTGTAAATAGTGCTGCAATGAATATTGGGGTGCATGTGTCTTTTTGAAGTATGGTTTTCTCTGTGTATTTGCCCAATAGTGGGATTGCTGGGTCATATGGTAATTCAATTTTAGTTTTTTAAGTAACCTCCATACTGTTCTCCATAGTGGCTGTGTCAATTCACATTCCCACCAACAGTGCAAGAGGATTCCCTTTTCTCCACACCTTCTCCAGCATTTGTTGTTTATAGATTATCTGATGATGCCCATTCTAACTGGTGTGAGGTGATACCTCATTGTAGCTTTGATTTGCATTTCTATAATAATTAGTGATGTTGAGCAGCTTTTCATTTGCTTTTTGGCTATCTGTATGTCTTCTTTGGAGAAATGTCTGTTTAGGTCTCCTGCCCATTTTTCCATTGGGTTGTTTGTTTTTTTAAAATTGACCTGCATGAGCTGTTTATATTTTTTTGGAGATTAATCCTTTGTCCATTCATTCGTTAACAAATATTTTCTCCCATTCTGAGGGTTGTCTTTTTGTCTTGTTGATGGTTTCCTTTGCTGTGCAAAAACTTTTAGGTTTCATTAGGTCTCATTTATTTATTTTTGTTTTTATTTCCATTACTCTAGGAGGTGGATCAAAAAAGATCTTGCTGTGATTTATGTCAAAGAATGTTCGTCCTATGTTTTCCTCTAAGACTTTTATAGTGTCCGGTCTTACATTTAGGTCTCTAATCCATTTTTAGTTTATTTTTGTGTATGGTGTTAGGGTGTGTTCTAATTTCATTCTTTAACATGTAGCTGTCCAGTTTTCCCAGCACCACTTATTGAGGAGACTCTTTTCTCCATTGTATATCCTTGCCTCCTTTGTCATAGATTAGTTGACCATAGGTGTGTGGGTTTATCTCTGGGCTTTCTATCTTCTTCCATTGACCTATGTTTCTGTTTTTGTGCCAGTACCATATTGTCTTGATTACTGTAACTTTGTAGTATAGTCTAAAGTCAAGGCGTCTGACTCCTCCAGCTCCATTTTTTTCCCTCAAGACTGCCTTGGCTATTCAGGGTCATTTGTGTCTCCATACAGATTTTAAGATTTTTTGCTCTAGTTCTGTAAAAAATGCCACTGGGAATTTGATAGGGATTGCATTGAATCTGTAGATTGCTTTGGGTAGTATAGTCATTTTCACAATATTGATTCCTCCAATCCAAGAACATGGTATATCTCTCCATCTGTTGGTATCATCTTTAATTTTTTTCATCAGTGTCTTATAGTTTTCTTCATACAGGTATTTTGTCTCCCTAGGTAGGTTTATTCCTAGGTATTTATTCTTTTTGTTGCAATGGTAGATGGGAATGTTTCCTTTTTTCTCTTTGAGATTTTTCATCGTTAGTGTATAGGAATGCAAAAGATTCCTGTGCATTAATTTTGTATCCTGCATCTTTACCAAATACATTGATTAGCTCTAGCAGTTTTCTGGTGTCATCTTTAGGATTCTGTATGTATAGTATCATGTCATCTGCAAACAGTGACAGTTCTACTTTTTATTTTTCCACTCTGTATTCCTTTTTCTTCTCTGATTGTCATGGTTAGGAATTCCATAACTATGTTGAATAATAGTGGTGAGAGTGGACATCCTTGTCTTTATCCTGATCTTAGATGAAATGCATTCAGTTTTTCACCATTGAGAATGATATTTGCTGTGGATTTGTTGTATACAGCCTTTATTATGTTGAGGAAGGTTCCCTCTATGCCCACTTTCTGGAGAGTTTTTTATCATAAATAAGGTTGAATTTGTCAAATGTTTTTCTGCATTTATTGAGATGATCATATGGTTTTTATTCTTTAATTTGTTAATATGGTGTATCACATTGATTGATTTGCATATATTGAAAAATCCTTGCATCCCTGGGATAAATCCCACTTGTTCATGGTGTATGATCCTTTTAATGTGCTGTTGGATTCTGTTTGCTAGTATTTTGTTGAGGATTTTTGCATCTATATTCATCAGTGTTATTGGTCTGTAATTTTCTTTTATTTGTAGTATCTTTTTCTGGCTTTGGTGTCACGGTAATGGTGGCCTCATAGAATGAGTTTGGGAGTGTTCTTTCCCCCACATATATTTGGAAGAATTTGAGAAGGATGAGTGTTTGCTCTTCTCTAAATGTTTGATACAATTCACCTGTGAAGCCAACTGGTCCTGGAATTTTATTGGTTGGAAGAGTTTTAGTCACAGTTTCAATTCCAATACTCGTGGATGGTCTGTTCATATTTTCTATTTCTTCCTGGTACACTCTTGGAAGGTTACACCTTTCTAAGAATTTTTCCATTTCTTCCAGGTTGTCCATTTTATTGTCATAGAGTTGCTGTAGTAGTCTCTTAGGATGCTTTGTATTTCTGCAGTGCCTGTTGTAACTTCTCCTTTTTCATTTCTAATTTTATTGAGTCCTCTCCCTCTTTTTCCTGATGAGTCTGCCTAATGGTTTATCAATTTTGTTTATCTTCTCAAAGAACCAGCTTTTAGTTTTACTGATCGTTGCTATTGTTTTCTTTGTTTCTCTTTCATTTATTTTTGCTCTGATCTTTATGATTTCCTTCCTTCTATTGACTTTAGGTTTTGTTTTTTTATTTTTTCTATGGTAAGGTTAGGTGGTTTATTTGAGATTTTTCATGTTTTCTGAGGTAAGTTTGTATCACTATAAACTTCCCTTTTAGAACTGCTTTTGCTATGTCTCATAGATTTTGGATGTTGTGTTTTCATTTTCATTTGTCTCCAGGTACGTTTTGATTTCCTCTTTGATTTCTTCAGTGATCCATTGATGGTTTAGTAGCATATTATTTAGCTTCTATGTGTTTGTATTTCAGTGTTTTATTTTTTTGTAGTTGATTTCTAGTCTCGTAGAATTGTGGTCAGAAAAGATGTTTGATGTGATTTCAATTTTCTTAAATTTACCTAGGCTTGTTTTTTGGCCTAGCATGTGATCTTTCCTGAAGAATGTTCCATATGCACTTGAAAAAAGTGTGTATTCTGCTGGTTTCGGATGGAATGTTCCAAAACCAGAAGAATACACACTTTTTTAAGGTGCATTATAGAAATTATAGAACATTATATGTATATAATGTTCTATATGTATGTGTGTGCATATCCATTTTTATCTAATGCGTCATTTAAAGCCACTCTTGCCTTATTAATTTTCTTTCTGGATGCTCTGTCCTTCGATGTAAGTGGGGTGTTAAAGTCCCCTACTATTCTTGTGTTACTGTCTATTTCTCCTTTTCTGTCTGTTAATATTTGCTTTATGTATTTCAGTACCCCTATGTTGGATGCATATATATTTACAATTGTTATGTCTTCTTAGATTGATCCCTTGATCATTATGTAATGTCCTTATTTGTCTCTAGTAGCAGTCTGTTTTAAAGTTTATTTTTTTGTGGTATAAGTATTGCTACACTGGCTTTCTTTTGATTTCCATTTGCATGGAATACCTTTATTCCATCCCCTCACTTTCAGTCTGAATGTGTCTCTAAGTCTGAAGTGAGTCTTTGGAAAGTAGTATATATATAGGTCTCATTTTTGTATTCATTCAGCCACTTTATATCTTTTGAATGGAGCTTTTATTCCATTTATATCTTAGGTAACTACTGATGTGTATCTACTTATTGCCATTTTGTTAATTGTCTTGTGATTTTGTAGGTTTTTTTTTCCCTTCTTCTTTTGTTCTCTTCACTTGTGATTTGTTGACTATCTTTAGTGTTATGTTTGTATTCCTTTCTCTTTTTCGTATGTGTATCTATTATATATTTTTGATTTTTGGTCACCATGAGGTGTGTATATAGCAATCCATATAAATACAAAATTGGTTTAAGTTGCTGGTGTCTTAATTTCAAATGCATTTCAAGAACTCTGTATTTGTACTCTTCTCCCCTCATGATTTCTGTTTTTGACATCAAATTTTACATCTAATTGTTTTGTGTATCTCTTAACTGCTTATTGTTGATATCAATGATCTTACTTTTTTTGTCTTTTAACATTCCTACTCACTTTGTATGTGTTTAATTTATTACCTTTACTATATATTTGCTTTTACCCATGAGGGTCTTCCTTTCATAATTTGCATGTTTCTAGTTGTGGCCTTTTTTTTTTTCATTTCAAGAATTTCCTTTTAATATTTCTTTAAAAAATTTTTTTTTTATGTAGACCATTTTTAAAGTCTTTATTGAATTTGTTACAATATTACTTCTGTTTTATGTTTTGTTTTTTTGGCCACGAGGCATGTAGGATCTTAACTCTCCAACCAGGGATTGAACCCACACCCCTTGCATTGGAAGGTGAAATCTTAACCACTGAGCTTCCAGGGAAGTCCCAGTCTTTTTAATATTTCTTGTAAAGCTGGTTTGGTGGTGCTGAAGTTAGCTGTAAAACTTCTGATGTTTCCATCAAATCTGAATGAAGGTCTTGCTGAGTAGAGTATTCTTGGTTGTAGATTTTTCCCTTTCACTTTAAATATTGTGCCACTAGCTTCTAGACTGCAGAGTTTCTGATGAAAGTTCAGCTGATAGCCTTGTGAGAGTTCCCTTGTATCTAACTTTTTGCTTTTACTTTGCTGCTTTTAATATTTTCTCTCTTTATCTTTAATTTTGACCATTTAAATTACAGTGTTTCTTGCTCTGGTCCTCTTAGATGTCAGTTTCCTTTCCCAGGTTAGGGAACTTTTCAGCTATTATATCTTCAAATATGTTCTCTGTCCCTTTATCTTTCTTTTCTCCTTCTAACCCCTACAGTGCTTGATGTTTTCTCAGAGGTCTCTTAAATTGTTCCTGTTTCTTTTTATTCTTTTCTCTTTATTCTGTTTATCTTCACTGATTTCCACTACTCTTATCTTCTACCTTGCTGATCTGTTCCTCTGTATCATTTAGATGACTATTGATTCTTTCTAGTGTACTTTTCATTGCAGTTACTGTATTCTTCATCTTTGTTTGGTTGTTCTTTATCTTTTCTAACCCTTGTTAAAAACTTCTTAATTCTTATCCTCTTTATACATCTTCTCCCTAAATCTTTGGTCATCTTTAAGATTATTACTTTAAACTCTTTCTTAGGTAAATCCCCTATCTCCACTTAGTTCTTCTTCTGTGGTTTTATCTTGTTCCTTTGTTTGGAACATGTTCCTCTGTTGCCTCATTTTACTTAACTTGATGGTTTTATTTTTATGTATCTTGTAGGTTGGTTACTGTTTTCAATCTTGGATAAGTGCCCTTTTGTAGGTGACGTCCCATGCACAACAGCAGTGCACTCCCCTCTTGTTACCAGAGCTATATGCTATAGGGGTGCTCCCTATGTAGGCTGTATAGTTTCTTCTTGTGGCAGGCTGACCACCGTGGGTAGTCTGGTAGGTCTGGATAACCCTCAGTCCAGGTTGTTGTCAGCCCCTGCCTTGTGCAAGGCTGTTGGCCACTGGTTGTCAGGGCTAGGCCATGAGGCAGCTGGCTGCAGATCAGAGGAAGTCATGGGGCTAGTGCTGATTCACTGGTAGGCAGAGTTGAGGCCCAGGAGGTCCCAGGGCTAGTGCTTTCCCACCAGTAGATAAAGCCAGGTCCTAGGGTTTGTAACTGTCCACTGGTATGATGATTTGTGTCCTGG
The DNA here is from genome assembly GCF_963924675.1 of Phocoena phocoena. Classification (NCBI taxonomy): domain Eukaryota; kingdom Metazoa; phylum Chordata; class Mammalia; order Artiodactyla; family Phocoenidae; genus Phocoena; species Phocoena phocoena. The sequence goes on from NC_089226.1 coordinate 29,481,932, forward strand.
GGTCTGGCTGCTAGGCCTAGGGTTCCCAGAGCTGGTGGTTGGGCCGATTCCTGACACAGCAAGCTGCAGGGTCTGAGGTATCCTGAAGCTTGTGTTGGCCTACTGGTTCAGGGAAGGTGTGGCCCAGCTTGTTTCAGGGCTGCTGTTGACTTTCTGGTGGGTGTGCAGTGTCCACAGGCTGTGAGGTTGTGGTTGCCTGGGGGTTGGTGTCTGCCTGCTGGTAGGTAAGACTGGTCCTGAGTCTAGGACAGGCTCATTGACTGGCAGAGCCAGGGATCCTAGGGCTTGTATCTGTCCACTGGGGTCTATGGCTGTAGAACCTTGGGGCAGGGTCCAACACCAGTGTGTGGGGCCATGTCCTGGGCCTTCTAGTGAACAGGGCCATGTCCAGGGGCAGCCATAGTCTTGGTGGGTCTTAAAGAAGCTTGTCTACTGGTGGGAGGGACTCTGTCCCTGCCCAGTTAGTTGTTTGGCCAGAGGTGCCTTAGTACTGGTATCTACAGGATATTGGGGAAGAGGGGCAGTGGTGGGTCCTGAGGCTAATAAGCTAGAGAGAGGATTCCAAGATAATGTTTGCCAACAGTCAGTGTCCACATGCTACAACAAGCTCCAAAAATTGGCTTCCACTAGTGTCTATGTCCCCAGATGAGCGTTAGTTGACTCTTGCCTCTCTGGGAGATGCTCTAAGATCAACAGGTGGGTTTGACCCAGGCTCCTTTCAAATTTTACTGCTTCTGCCCTGGGTCCCAGAGCATGTGAGATTTTGTGTGCACCCTTTAAGAATGGAGTTTCTATTTCCCATGGCCCTCTGGTTCTCCTGAATGTAAGCCCCACTGGCCTTCAAAGTCAAATGATCTGGGGGCTCATCTTCCTGATGCAAGACCCCAAGACTGGGCAGCACAATGTGGAGCTTAGTTCTCTTACTCCTTTGAGAGAAGTTCTGCAATTGTAGTTATTCTCCCATTTGTGGGTAACCCACCTGGAGACATAGGACTTGACTATATTGTGACTCTGCCCCTCCTACCCATCTTGTTGTATTCTTTGTATCTTTAGTTGTAGAAGATATTTCCTCGTAGGTTCCAATTTCTTCTTCAACAATTGTTCTGTAAATATTTATCATTTTGGTGTGCCCATGAGAGGAGTTGAGCTCAGTGTCTTTTTATTCCTCCATCTTGACCAGTCTCTGTTACTTTTATAAACACTGCTCTATCAAATACATAGATAAAAGCAGGAAATTTCCATTTGAGTAGTTGTCAATGAGAAACTTTCCACATATATTTTACACATCTGATGATTGGGGAAATTTTATGTAGACCAGCTTCTGGCACAAACATTTTTAAACCTTGCTTCACTTCCACTACCAATAACCTTCTGGTACTAAGTGTCATGAGACATACTTGAGTCAAGATATAGCATCTGGCTCTATGATTTCTTGTCATAAATCCAGACATGATATCAGAATGAAACTATTATTACAATAGAAAACCAATTATAAGTTACCCACACATTTATACGTCTTTTGTGTAGATCCAGCTTTCTATCTGATATCATTTTCCTTCTGCTGGAGGGATCTCCCTTAACATTTCTCATAGTGAAGTTCTGCTAGTGACAAATTATTTCACTTTTAGATGTCTAAAAGTGCCTTTTTAAATCTTTATTTTTTAAAGATTTCACTGGGTAAATTATTCTAGCTTGCTTGCAAAAATAAACTCTTTTATTACTCTTTTGTCATATTGCTACTCTGGTTTCTGGTTTGCCTTGGTTACCCTGAGCTTATATTTTACCCATCTGTTGATTGAAAGAATTTTCTGTAGGCCAGCTTCTGATACATGGATTTCAAACCCTTTGTTTTTCTTCCACCATGTATAAACTTTTAGTACTGAATATCTTTTGTCATTCTTATCTTTATCCCTCTGTACACTGTGCAATGTATCTTTTTTCTTGTGGCTGACTTCAAGATTTTCTCTTTATCAGTGGTTTAGAATAATTTGAGTAACATGTTCCATTTTCTTTTTGCTTGAGTTTCTTTGAACTTCTTGAATCCATGAGATTATGTGGTGAACCAAATTTTCAGTTACTGTTTCTCCAAGTATTTTTTCTAGTTTTCCTGTTCTTGGACTCCAGTCATGTACATTAGACTGCTTGAGGGTTCTCTGAAGCTCAATGAGACTTTCTCATTTTTTAAAGTATTTTTGTATCTGTGTTTAATTTTGAATCATACCTATTGCTATGTCTACGAGCATAGGCATATGAGTCTTCATAGACTCACGAATCTTTTGACCCTTTTTAAACTCTTCTATACCTTTCCTTAACACGCTCATGCTTTTTTGTTTTACCTGAGTACCTGGAATATATTTATAATTTCTTGAATATCCTTGTCACCTAATTTTATTATCTGTATCATTTTTTAATATGATATAATTTTTAAGTTTTATTTGGCACATGTCATTGTGTAAGTTTAAGGTGTATGGCAAAATTGCCTGAGTTACATATATTGTGAACTGATTACCACATTGTTTAGTTAACGTCCATCATCTCATATAGATACTAAAAAATAGAAAAAGAAAGTTGTTTTCCTTGTGATGAGAACTTCTAGGATCTACTCTGTTAACAATTTTCAAATATGCCATACAGCAGTATGAAGTATAGTCATCATGTTGTACATTACATCCATAGTACTTAATTATCTTATAGTTATAAACTGGAAGTTTGTACCTTTTGACCTCCTTTATTTAATACTTTCTCCCATACACCCCTGCCTTTGGTAACCACATATCTGATCTCTTTTTCTGTGAGTATTTTTTTTTAATTCCACATTTAAGTGAGATCATTTACTATTTGTTTTTCTCTTTCTGACTTATTTCACTTAGCATAGTGCCCTCAAAGTCCCTCCATGTTGTCACAAATGGCAGGATTTCCTTCTTTTTCATGGTTGAATAATATTTTATTATATCACAGCTTTCTATATCTATTTGTGTGTCAGTGGACACTTAGGTTGTTTCCATGTCTTGGCTATCATAAAAAATATGAAAATGGGGGTACAGATATCTCTTTGACATACTGATTTTGTTTCCTTCAGATATATACCCAGAAGTGGAATTGTTGGCTCATAAACTGGCTCTTATTTTTAATTTTTTGAGAAACCTCCATACTGTTTTCCATAGTGGCTGCACCAGTTTGCAATCCTACCAACTGTGCACAGCAGCTCCCGTTTCTCCACATCCTTGCCAGTGTTGTTATCTCTTTTTTATAATAACCATTACCATAAGTGTGAGGTAGATCTATGTCATTTCTTGATTTCCTCATTATTAATGTATTTTTCTTTCTTTGCATGACTTGTAATTTTTCACTGGATGCTAGTTATTATGAATTTTACTTTGTTGATGCTGGACATTTCTTGTGTTCCTTTAAATATTCTTCAGCTTTGTTATGAAATAAAGCTATGTGGAAATCTTGTTTTTTCAAGGCTTTCTTTTAAGAGTCATTAAGCTAAACCACAACAATTTTTATTCCAGGGCTAAATTTGTTACACTGTTGAGACAATATCTTCTAAGTACTCTAATTGATGTCTTGTGTATTACAAAGCTCCCTTTCCCCATAATGGGTCTTAAAGAACAGATAACAGAACCAGGGTTAACCTAGCTCTCTTGGGAAAAGTTAACATTTGGGAAAGTAACTGAGGATGTATTTAAGAACTAAAATAAATGAGTTTGAATTGCCACAAGTTTAGGAGATAAAATATGGAGCACACTTGGCCATGCTTTTTAATGAAAGAACGGGCTCATCTGAAGTATATATTGATATTCTAATAACACTATTAGAAGTGTTATATATTGATATACATATCAATATATATTGATATTCTGAAGAAGTATATATTGATATTCTAATAACACTATTCTATTTTTCCTTACTAAAGTACTGGTGAAAGCCCTTGGACAACATAAATTAAGTCTTAATCTAGCCTGGATTAATTTTTAGTTTGGCTCAAGAGCATCTATTGAGTGCTTACTATATGTCAAGTATTGTACTTGATGGCTTTGATTACAAACTGAAAAATGTTTAGTCTCTCTCCTCATGAAGTTTCTAGTCTTTTTCATTTAAATAATTAACACATGTAAATATTATGACAGTGCTTGCCTCATAAGTACTATCTGTAGGCAATAACAATGGTAGCATGACAAGCATTATTGGTAGTTGTACTATATGCTCAAGTTCTGTTAATCTTCTCTTCTTCTCCTATACTGCTTTTGACCAAGTTGACAGCACTGAGATTTTCTTTTAATGTTTTCTCTTACATATTCCAATATCAATTACTTATGCAGTTTCATTATACCAGTTTTTACTCGCATTCATATTCAGAGATGGGCAATTATTTTCTGTTCCTTTTGGTAAAAAGAATAACTTCCTGGGGCTTCCCTGGTGGCGCATTGGTTGAGGGTACCCCTGCCAATGCAGGGGACATGGGTTCGTGCCCCGGTCCGGGAAGATCCCACATGCTGCGGAGTGGCTGGGCCCGTGAGCCATGGCTGCTGAGCCTGCGTGTCCGGAGCCTGTGCTCTACAAAGGGAGAGGCCACAACAGTGAGAGGCCCGTGTACCACAAAAAAAAAAAAAAAAAAAAAAAAAACAACTTCCTGGATGTGATCTGAGATGAAATAAATTCCTGAATCTCCATCCTTAGGGAAAAATAATAAATGAAATATAATTCAACATACTCCAATTGATTGGATCAGCTCAAGGGTACTACAGTATTTGTCAGCATTAGTATTTTTACTATATTTTATTCAAGACACTGAAAATCAGGGTACTAAGGCATTCCTGATAACTAGGTCATGAATGTTCTCAATCACCTAGCTTCTCTTTCACTTCTTCCAGTTCTCTCTCTCTCTCTCTCTCTCTCTCTCTCTCTCTTTTTTTTTTTTTTTTCTGTTGCATCCATTAACTCTTGTGGAATTATGGGCTATAGAAGACTGTAACAGTTTCTTGACAGAGGTATTTATTTGTAATTCTTCACACTATTCCGAGGAGTAGGACAGCACAAATTCAGTTTATTCCAGTCCTTTGGAATCTTCACACTGAGGTTGGCCAGACGTTCTGTTGCCTTGGAGAACTACTCACACCTAATAAAGTTCTTTTTTCTCTTATGCCCACTGTTTCATTGAGAAGCCAAAATATAATATTTTTTTTTAAAAAAAAGGGATGTGTGGAAAATCTTTTCCAAGATCTCATGGCAAGTTACATTATTGCTTATGAAATATCAATGACCTGAAAATTATCTCTTAGATTACTTCAGAGGAAATACAAATATCTCTTACTATTTAAATGCCTGTTGTTCTGAATCTGGATAGAGCAAGTTTGTACTGTGAGAAAAACTATAGTTCCCCATGTGTTTCTTCCTACGTGTCAGAGAGCCAGTTACAAAAACTTGGTAAGTCCTTTTCCTCCACAGAATCTTATCTCAGAAGTTAAAACTACTAGGCTCTTGAGATTAGATAGCAAGGGATGCCTTTATCTCCATAGCATGAACAATCAGGAGAGCAATTATCTAATTTTTTCCCTAACACTATGATTTTCTGACATGCTCAAATGCTAATATTGAAATTAAAGTTATAAGTTATACCATAGCAAAGCCGTTTCTGAAAAAAAAAATGGTGATTTTCAAGTTTTCTTCAATGATTTTTTCAATGGACATTAAACGTATGGCTTGATTTACATAGCTTTCCAACAGCCTTCATTGGGGTCAACCTGCCTGCTGTCAGAGCTGGTAAAGAAAAACACAATCCAAAGTATGTGTGAGTCTACTGATTCAGTTGACTCTGTAGCCTACAGGTGTGAGATGTCACTGCACACCCTGGAGGTGCTATTCTTTGTTTCATCACCAGCTGGCAAATGATGCTTGAACAACTGACAAGAGAGACCAGCTACAGGGTCTCTACAGAAAGAAATCTATCTTTGTCTTTTTCAGAGATTAACTGAATTAAGAGTCTTTCCCAGGTGATGAGATAGGTGTAAAACAATGGAAATTACAAACATTTTGTCAAAAAATTATGTTTGCTATTATAATGGCCTTTACACACATCTCTTTGCTTCCTGTCATGCATTTTACTATTAGGTTGGGACTACAAAAGCACTAGTTTAGACATATCCTTCCTCAGAGAAGAAAACTTCATGGAGACTGGGCTTACTGCCTCTATAGCCTAGGCCGTGCTATACTTTTTTTATGATGTCTTCTCCTCTTTCTCTCAGTTTCACACATCCCATCCCCTAAATAGCATCTTCTATCTTCCTGCTTGCTCCTCCTTGTACACCAAGTTTTTGAGCCTCCTCCTTTTAACAAAGATGTATAACCCATTAATGCTACTATTCTTTTACTATCCCTCATCCTTCTCCTATCCTTGTTTCTCTCCTTGTACAGCTATGATTCCATCTCTTGTTTCTCTCTCTGTTGTTATGTTAACTTGGTAATAACCCAACCCCTGGTTAAATACAACTTTCCATTTAATCTTTGTTTGCTCCAGGGCAGTGGAAACATTGCAGAAAAACATAATTATGCTCATTGGTCTCACTTCAAATAGGAATCCTGCATGAGACCAAATGAACACCAAGTGGGCCCCTAGTGCTATTCAGTAATCATGCTAGTAGTTCAGTCAATTTTCCACTCTCCAAGATGAGAATTAAATACCTTCTTATGTCTCCAAATACTTCATACATCTCCTCCTCTAGCCTCATTCTCAAATAATAATTATGTTTTTGCTTTCACTGAGAAAACAGTAGTAATCAAAAGAGAAATTCCACAAGATCCCCACAACCACATATCCGCCCACAAGGATTTATACCTACTGTGCAGTCACTCCTTTTTCTGTAGATAAGCACTCCATTTTCTAATCCAATGCTAACCACAATATCTGTGCAATGGATTTAAAACATCACTTCTCACATAATCAAGGGTATCACTCCAACAATCTACTGTCATTTTCTCTGCATATCCAATTTCTTCCTCTTTCTACTGGATTATTCTTATCAGTATACAAACATACTGTTATTTCATCTATCTTAAAAGTTAAAATGCACACACTCACACTTTTGGCCTTATTTTCTTTGCAGCTGTCACTCAACTTCTTTATTCCCCTTCACAGAAAACACCTGGAAAGAGTAGTCAGTACTGAATTCTCCACTTCTTATCTTCTCATTCTTTGTTGAATCTACTCCAGTTAGGCTATCATTATACCACTGTACAAACCAGCTTTTACCAAGTTATCGAGGATCTGCATGTTGTCTAATAAATTAATCATATTTAATCTTTCAGCAAAGTTTAACACAGTTGATTACTCTATTCTTCTTGACATAACTTCTCTACTTGGCTCTCTTGATACCTTCTGCCTACATTGCTGGCTTCCTCTTTTAAGCCTCCCTTACTAGTCCTTCATAAACTTCACAACATCCAAATGTTAGAGTTCCCAGAGTTCAGTCTATGTACCTCTTTCCTTCTTTTTTACCATTTATGTCTGAGTTACATCATCCAGTCTCTCACATGGTTACTGTCTTTCACAATTCCAGTGGTCTTAATTATTATGATAGGCCATGTGAATACTATTCTGAGGAACTAAAAGTAAGTGGTACCTCTTAAAAGTATGCAGTGTGGAGGAACTTGTTTCACAATGTCACCTGCACCTTGACAGTTCCCAAATGAATAAATTCAGCCTGAGTTCCCTGACCGCTAAACTCATTACTTGCCCAAAACTTATTTGCCATCTTTATTTGGATATCTAAGAAGTAACTCAAACTCTATATGCAAAAATAACAAAAGCCTGATTGCACAGCACCCCACCATATGCCCCTCTTGATCCCTAAATCCTACTATTTACAGAGTCTTCTCCATCAGAGTAAATGGAAATTCCACTGACAGATTTTCAGGCCAGAGTATTGGAGTCATTCTTGACACCTCTCTCGAGTCTCTCCCACTATGCATCTAATCCTTCCATAAACATGTCTTCTCTATCTTCAGCATATATTTACTTCTTACCCTACCACCTGCTACCACCCTGGTCTGAAACACCTATCATCAATATTTTTATAATGGTCTCCTAATAATCCTTTACTTCCTCCCTTGCCTTCTTATAGTCCTTTTAATAAAGCAGTCAGAGCTTTCATATATAAATCAGATAATATCACTCCTTCACTCAAACTCTTCGAAAGCTCTCCAGTTTACTCAGTATTAAATATAATGATCTTACCACATCCTCTAAAGCCCAATATATTCTTTACCCCTACTACTTCTCTGACCTCATGTAAAACCACCCCCTTCCTCATCCACTACTACACTACAGCCACACTGGCCTTCTTGCTGTTCCTCACATAAACTCCACAAACTCCTGTCTAAGGACATTAGTACCTGAGACTTTCTTTACCTAGTACATCTTCCTCCAGAAATCCACACAGCCCACTCCCCCTCCTCCCATCAAAATCTGGCTCAAATATCACATTATCCTGGTGGCCTTGCAAAATTGTAATACAGTTCCTCCAGCCTGCTCCCTGGAACTCCCAGTTCCCAAATGGGCCCCTTTATTTTGCATAATTTTTCTTCTAAGTTGTTGTATGCATGTATGGGGGTACAGAAAATGAATTCTTTATCTCCCCTAGATTAGTTATACATTTCTGTATAACTAAATACACCAAAATTTAGCAGTTTAAAATAACAAACATTTTATTATCTCATAGGTTATATGAGGTAGGAATCCAAGCATTGTTTCTAGTGTCTCAGGCTCAGGGATCCTCAGAGCCTGTAATCAAATTTTTGGTGAGGACAATGGTCATCTCAAGGCTTAACTGGAGGAGGAGCCATTTCTAAACTCAGTCACTGCTGGCTGGCCTCAGGTCTTCACTGGCCAGTTTCTTACCACATGGGCTTCTTTATAGTAAAACTTACCACAAGGCAGCTAGCTTATCTCACACTGAGAAAGAAAATGAGAGAAAATAAGCAAAATGGAAATCACAGTATTTTTGTAACCTAACCTTTGATGTGACACCCCATCATTTTTGCCATATTCTATCATTAGAAGCAAATGACTAAGTCCAGCCCACACGCAAGGGTGAAGGGATGGGTGGAGTCAAGATGGCGGGCTAGGAGGACACAGAATTCATGTCTTTGCAAAACTAGGACACCTAAGAAAATAGGAGGAGCCCCCAGTGACTAGGTAGGATGTGGGGCATAGGTGGGGGGAGTGAGGGGGAAGGGAAATGGAGATGGGATGGGACTGGCACCCTTGAGGGCTGGCTGGGGGAGGGTAAGGGATCCCATGCCCTAAAGGGGAAATTGGGGGATCATTGGGAGGGCAGAGAATCAAATGGGAGCATGGCTAGGTTTCCCCGCTCACATGGGCCGCCAGGAGCCTGCTGAGATCCCAGGCCTGATACTCTGCCCACCTTGGCCCCCTACAGCCATGTGAGTCCTGATGGAGTGGGAGGGAGGGAGAGGGAACCAAAAGTAATGCCCAGCCCTTGGGACCAGCACTCCTGAGGGGTGGCTGGGGGAGGGGCGGAGTTCCTACCCAGCAGGACCCACCCATGGTTAGGTGTCCAGCGGGGATTAGGGAGACCCTCAGGGAGATGGGGGTGGGGTGCAGAGGAACAGAAGGGAATGCAGCCAGCACTTTCCTTGTCCACTTAGGCACAGGGGAGCCTATTGGGCTCTCGCCTAACCCTTGCCCTCAGAGCCTCCCTCCTGCTGCACAGAACCCAAGCCCCGCCTCTACACCTCCACCTAGGGCCCTATGTCTACACTCGGAGACCCCTTCTGAGACCCCCTCCAACATGCTGGGCCTAAACCCCACCTACACACCCTCATCCAGGGCCTTAGCTCCAAACTCTGGGACTCTACACTCTGGAGGCCCTCCTTTGGACATGTTGCCTTTCCACTTCCAATAGATCCCAGGGAATATTAATTGGAGTGAAGCCTCCCAGAGGTCCTCATCTTGGCACTAAGACCCAGCTCTATCCAACTGCCTGCAAATTCCAGTACTGCATGCTTTAGACCAAACAACCAGAAAGACATAAATACAGCCCCACCCATCAAAAAAAAAAGAAATGACAAAAAAAATGTTACAGGCAAAGGATCAAGGTAAAAACCTACAAGACCAAATAAATGAAGATGAAATAGACAAACTAACTGAAAAAGAATTCAGAGTAATAACAGTAAAGATGATCCAAAATCTCAGAAGAAGAATGAAGAAAATACAAGAAATATTTAACAAGGATCACAAAGAACTAAAGAGCAAACAAACTGTGATGAACAACAAAATAAATGAAATTAAAAATACTCTAGAAGGAATCAGTAGCAGAATAACTGAGGGAGAAGAATGGATAAGTGAGCTGGAAGATAAAATTGTGGAAATAACTGCCAGGGAGCAGAATAAAGAAAAATGAATGAAAAGAATTGAGGACAGTCTCAGAGACCTCTGGGACAACATTAAATGCACCAACATTCGAATTATAGGTGTTCCAGAAGAAGAAGAGAAAAAGAAAGAGTAAGAGAAAATATTGGAAGAGATCATAGTCAAAAACTTCCCTAACAAGGGAAAGAAAATAGTCAAGTCCAGGAAGCCCAGAGTCCCATACAGGATAAAACTAAAGAGAAACATGCCGAAACAAATATTAATCAAATTATCAAAAATTAAATACAAAGAAAAAATAAAAGCAGCAAGGGAAAAGCAACAAATAACATACAAGTGATTCCCTGTAAGGTTAACAGCTGATCTTTCAACAGAAACTCTGAAAGACAGAAGGGAATAGCAAGACATATTTAAAGTGATGAAAGGGAAAAACCTACAACCAAGATTACTCTACGCAAGCAAGGATCTCATTCAGATTCAATGGAGAAATCAAAAGCTTTACAGACAAGCAAAAGCTATGAGAATTCAGCACCACCAAACCAGCTCTAAAACAAATGCTAAAGAAACTTCTCTAAGCAGGAAATACAAGAGAAAAAAAGATGCACAAGAACAAGCCCAAATCAATTTAAAAAATGGTGATAGGAACATACATAGTGATAATCATCTTGAATGTAAAAGGATTAAATGCTCCAACCAAAAGATACAGACTGGCTGAATGGATACAAAAAGAAAACCCTTATATATGCTGTCTACAAGAAACCCACTTCAGACCTAGGGACACATACATACAGAAAGTGAGGGGATGGAAAAAAATATTCCATGCAAATGGAAATCACAAGAAAGCTGGAGTAGCAATACTTATATCAGATGAAATAGACTTTGAAATAAAGACGGTTACAAGAGATAAGGGAGGACACTACATAATGATCAAAGGATCAATCCAAGACAAAAACATAGCAATTATAAATATTTATGCACTTAACATAGAAGCACCTAAATACATAAGGCAAATGCTAACAGCCAAAAAAGGAGAAATTGACAGTAACACAATAATGGTGGGGGATTTAACACCCCACTTACACCAATAGACAAATCAACCAAAATGAAAATAACTAAGGAAACACAAGTATTAAATGAAACAACAGACCAGATAGATTTAATTGATATTTTTAGGACATTGCACCAGAAAGAGGAAGAATACACTTTCTTCTCAAGTGCAAATGGATCATTCTCCAGAATAGGTCACACCTTGGATCACAAATGAAACCTTGGAAAATTTAAGAAAACTTAAATCATATCAAGTATCTTTTCAGACAAAACACTATGAGATTAGAAATCAATTATAGGAAAAATACAGTAAAAAACACAAAAACATGGAAGCTAAACAATGTGCTGCTAAATAACCAAAAGATCACTGAAGAAATCAAAGAGGAAATCCAAAAATACCTAGAATCAAAGGACAACAAAAACATGATAATCCAAAACCTATGAGATATAGCAAAAGCAGTTCTAAGAGGGACATTCATAGCAATTCAAACTCAGCTCAAGAAACAAGAAAAATCTCAAATAAACAATCTAACCTTACACCTAAAACAACTGGAAAAAAAAGAACAAAGAAAACCCAAAATTAGTAGAAGGACAGAAATCATAAAGATAAGATCAGAAATAAATGAAAAAGAAATGAAGGAAACAATAGCAAAGATCAATACAACTAAAAGCTGGTCCTTTGAGAAGATAAACAAAATAGATAAACCATTAGCCAGACTCATCAAGAAAAAAAGGGAGAAGACTCAAATCAATAGATTAGAAATGAAAAAGGAGAAGTAACAACTGACACTGCAGAAATACAAAAGATTATGAGAGATTACTACAAGTAATTCTATGCCAATAAAATGGACAACCTGGAAGAAATGAACAAATTCTTAGAAATGCACAACCTGCCAAGAATGAATCAGGAAGAAATAGAAAATATGAACAGACCAATCACAAGCACTGAAATTGAAACTGTGTTTAAAAATCTTCCAACAAACAAAAGCCCAGGACTAGATGGCTTCACAGGTGAATTCTATCAAACATTTAGAGAAGAGCTAACACCTATCCTTCTCGAACTCTTCCAAAATATAGCAGAGGGAGGAACACTCCCAAATTCCTTCTACGAGGCCACCATCACCTTGATACCAAAACCAGACAAGGATGTCACAAAGAAAGAAAACTACAGGCCAATATCACTGATGAACATAGATGCAAAAATCCTCAACAAAATACTAGCAAACAGAATCCAACAGCACATTAAAAGGATTATACACCATGATCAAGTGGGGTTTATTCCAGGAATGCAAGGATTCTTCAATATACGCAAATCTATCAATGTGATAAACCATATTAAAAAATTGAAGGAGAAAAACCATATGATCATCTCAATAGATGCAGAGAAAGCTTTTGACAAAACTCAATGCCTATTTGTGATTTAAAAAAAAAAAGCTGCAGAAAGTAGGCATAGAGGGAAATTTCCTCAACATAATAAAGGCCATATATGACAAACCCACAGCCAACATCATCCTCAATGGTGAAAAACTGAAACCGTTTCCACTAAGATCAGGAAAAAGACAAGGTTGCCCACTCTCACCACTCTTATTCAATATAGTTTCAGAAGTTTTAGCCACAGCAATCAGAGAAGAAAAGGAAATAAAAGGAATCCAAATCAGAAAAGAAGAAGTAAAGCTGTCACTGTTTGCAGATGACATGATACTATACATAGAGAATTGTAAAGATGCTACCAGAAAACTACTAGAGCTAATCAATGAATTTAGTAAAGTAGCAGGATACAAAATTAATGCACAGAAATCTCTGGCATTCCTCTACACTAATGATGAAAAATCTGAAAGTGAAATCAAGAAAACACTCCCATTTACCATTGCAACAAAAAGAATAAAATATCTAGGAATAAACCTACCTAAGGAGACAAAATACGTGTATGCAGAAAATTATAAGACACTGATGAAAGAAATTAAAGATGATACAAATAGATGGAGAGATATACCGTGTTCTTGGATTGGAAGAATCAACATTGTGAAAATGACTCTACTACCCAAAGCAATCTACAGATTCAATGCAATCTCTATCGAACTACCACTGGCATTTTTCACAGACGAGAACAAAAAATTTCACAATATGCATGGAAACACAAAAGACCCCAAATAGCTAAAGTAATCTTGAGAACTGAATACAGAGCTGGAGGAATCAGGCTCCCTGATTTCAGACTATACTACAAAGCTACAGTAATCAAGACAGTATGATACTCATACAAAAACGGAAATATAGATGAATGGAACAGGATAGAAAGCCCAGAGATAAACCCACACACATATGGTCACATTATCTTTGATAAAGGAGGCAGGAATATACAGTGGAGAAAGGACAGCCTCTTCAATAAGTGGTGCTGGGAAAACTGGACAGGTACATGTAAAAGTATGAGATTAGAACACTCCCTAACACCATACACAAAACTAAATTCAAAAAGGATTAAAGACCTATATGTAAGGCCGGACACTATCAAACTCTTAGAGGAAAACATAGGCAGAACACTCTATGACATAAATCACACAGAAAGATCCTTTTTGAACCATATCCTAGAGAAATGGAAATAAAAACAAAAATAAACAAATGGGACCGAATGAGACTTCAAAGCTTTTGCACAACAAAGAAAACCATAAATAAGACCAAAAGACAACCCTCAGAATGGGAGAAAATATTTGCAAATGAAGCAACTGACAAAAGATTAGTTTCCAAAATTTACAAGCAACTCATACAGCTCAATAACAAAAAAACAAACAACCCAATCCAAAAATGGGCAGAAGACCTAAATAGGCTTTTCTCCAAAGGAGATGTACAGACTGCCAACAAACACATGCAAACAATGTTCAACATCATTAATCATTAGAGAAATGCAAATCAAAACTACAATGATATATCTTCTCACACCAGTCAGAATGACCATCATCAAAAATCTAGAAACAATAAATGCTGGAGAGGGTGTGGAGATAAGGGAACACTCTTGCACTGCTGGTGGGAATGTGAATTGGTACAGCCACTATGGAGAACAGTATGGAGATTCCTTTAAAAAACTACAAATAGAACTACCATATGAGCCAGCAATCCCACTGCTGGGTATATACCCTGAGAAAACCATAATTCAAAAAGAGTCATGTACCAAAATGTTCCTTGCAGCTCTATTTATGATAGCCCGGAGATGGAGACAACCTAAGTGCCCATCAATGGATGAATGGATAAAGAAGATGTGGCACATATATACAATGGAATATTACTCAGCCATAAAAAGAAATGAAATTGAGATATTTGTAATGAGGTGGATAGACCTAGAGTCTGTCATACAGAGTGAAGTAAGTCTGAAATAGAAAGACAAATACTGTATTCTAACACATATATATGGAATTTAAGAAAAAAAATGTCATGAAGAACCTAGAGGTAAGACAGGAATAAAGACACACACCTACTGGAGAACGGACTTGAGGATATAGGGAGGGGGAAGAGTGAGCTGTGACAAAGCGAGAGAGAGGCATGGACATATATACACTACTAAACGTAAGGTAGGTAGCTAGTGGGAAGCAGCCACACAGCACAGGGAGATCAGCTCGGTGCTTTGTGACTGCCTGGAGGGGTGGGATAGGGAGGGTGGGAGGGAGGGAGATGCAAGAGGGAAGAGATATGGGAACATATGTATATGTATAACTGATTCACTTTGTTGTAAAGCGAAATTAACACACCATTGTAAAGCAATAAAGATGTTAAAAATAATAAAATAAAATAAAATTTTTAAAAAAGAAAGAAATGAAATAGAACCAAAGAAAACAATAGCAAAGATCAATAAAACTAAAACCTGGTTCTTTGAGAAGATAAACAAAATTGATAAACCTTTAGCCAGATTCATCAAGAAAATAAGGGAGAAGACTCAAATCAATAAAATTAGAAATGAAAAAGAAGAGATTACAACTGACACCACAGAAATACAAAAGATCATAAGAGACTACTACACTACAAGCAACAATATGCAATTAAGACAGACAACCTTGAAGAAATGGACAAATTCTTGGAAAAGTACAACCTTCCAAGATTGGACCAGGAAGAATTAGAAATTATAAATAGACTAATTACAGGTAATGAAATTGAAACTGTAATTAAAAATCTTCCAACAAACAAAAGTCCAGAACCAGATGGCTTCATAGGTGAATACTATCAACCATTTAGAGAAGAGTTAACACCTATCCTTCTCAAACTCTTCCAAAATATAGCAGAGGGAGGAACACTCCCAAACTCCTTCTATGCAGCCACCATCACCCTGATACCAAAACCAGACAAAGATATAACAAAAAAAGAAAATTATAGACTAATATCACTGATGAAAATAATGCAAACATCTGCAACAAAATACCAGCAAACAAAATCCAACAACATATTAAAAGGGTCATACACCATGATCAAGTGGGATTTATCCCAGGGATGCAAGGATTCTTCAATATATGCAAAACAATCAATGGGAAACACCATATTACATTAAAGAATAAAAACAATATGATCATCTCAATAGATGCAGAAAAAGCTTTTGACAAAATTCAACACCAATTTATGATAAAAACTCTCCAGAAATTGGGCATAGAGGGAACCTACTTCAACATAATAAAAGCCATATACAACAAACCCACAGCAAACATCATTCTCAATGGTGAAAAACTGAAAGCATTTTATCTAAGATCAGGAGCAATACAAGGATATCCACTCTTGACACTATTATTCAACATAGTATTGGAAGTCCTAGCCACAGCAATCAGAGGAGAAAAAGATATAAAAGGAATACAAATAGGAAAAGAAGTAAAACTGTCACTGTTTGCAGATGACATGACACTATACATAGAAAATCCTAAAGATGACACCAGAAAACTACTAGAACTAATCAGTGAATTTGGTAAAGTTGCAGGGTACAATATTAATGCACCAAAATTGCTTGCCTTCCTATACACTAACAATGAAAGATCTGAAAGAGAAATTAAGGAAACAATCCCATTTTTGCAACTAATAGAATAAATACCTAGGAATAAACCTACCTAAGGAGACAAAAGACCTGTGCTCAGAAAACTATAGAACACTGATGAAAAAATCAAAGATAACATAAACAAATGGAGAGATATACTATGCTCTGGGATTGGAAGAATCAATATTGTGAAAATGACTATACTACCCAAAACAATCTACAGGTTCAATGCAATCCCTGTCAAATTACCAATGGCATTTTTCACAGAACTAAAACAAAAAATTTTACAATTTGTATGGAAACACAAAAGACCCCGAATAGCCAAAGCAATCTTGAGAACGAAAAACGGAGCTGGAGGAATCAGACTCCCTGACTTCAGACTATACTACAAAGCTACAGTAATCAAGACAGTATGGTACTGGCACAAAAACAGAAAGATAGATCAATCTAACAGGTTAGAAAGCTCAGAGATAAACCTATACACATATGGTCACCTTATCTTTGACAAAGGAGGGAAGAATATACAATAGAGAAAAGACAGCCCCTTCAACAAGTGGTGCTGAGAAAACTGGACAGCTACAGGTAAAAGAATGAAATTAGAACACACTCTAACACCATACACAAAAATAAACTCAGAATGAATTAAAGACCTAAACATAAGGCCAGACACTATAAAATTCTTAGAGGAAAACATAGGTAGAACACTCTATGATATAAATCACAGCAAGATCTTTTTTGACCACGCCCCCTCCTAGAGTAAGGGAAATAAAAACAAAAATAAATGGGACCAAATAAAAATTAAAAGCTTTGACACAGCAAAGAGAACCATAAACAAGATGAAAAGACAACCTTCAGCACGGGAGAAAACGTTTGCAAAGAAACAACTGACAAAGGATCAATCTCCAAAATATACAAGCAGCTCATGCAGCTCAATATCACAAAAAACAAAAACCCAATCCAAAAATGGACAGAAGACCTAAATAGACATTTCTTCAAAGAAGACATACAGATGGCCAACAAATGCATGAAAAGAAGCTCAACATCACTAATCATTAGAGAAATGCAAATGAAAATCACAATGAGGTATCACCTCACACTGGTCAGAATGGCCATCATCAAAAAATCTACAAACAATAAATGCTAGAGAGGATGTGGAGAAAGGGGAACCATCCTACACTGTTGGAGGGAATGTAAATTGATCCAGTCACTATGGAGAACAGTATGGAGGTTTCTTAAAAAACTAAAATCAGAGCTACAGTATGACCCAGCAATCCCACTACTCGGCATATACCCTGAGAAAAGCATAATTCAAAAAGAGACATGTACCACAATGCCCATTGCAGCACTATTTACAATAGCCAGGACATGGAAGCTATCTAAATGTCCATCAACAGATGGCTGGATAAAGAAGATATGGCACATATATACAATGGAATCTTAGCCATAAAAGGAAGGAAATTAAGTTATTTGTAATGAGGTGGAAGGACCTAGAATCTGTCATACAGAGTGAAGTAAGTCAGAAAGAGTAAAACAAATACTGTATGCTAAAGCATATACGTGGAATTTTAAAAAGCAGTACTGATGAACCTAGGGACAGGGCAGGAATAAAGACACAGAAGTAGAGAATGGACTTGAGGGCACGGGGGGAAGGGGAAGCTGGGATGAAGTAAGAGAGTAGTATTGATGTATATACACTACCAAATGTAAAATGGATGGCTATTGAGAAATAGCTGCATAGCACAAGGAGATCAGCTCAGTGCTTTGTGATGATCTAGAGGGATGGGATAAGGAGGATGGGAGGGAAGCTCAAGAGGGAGGAGACATGGGGATATATGTATACATATAGCTGATTCACTTTGTTGTACAGCAGAAACTAACACAATCTTGTAAAGCATTTATATTCCAATAAAGATGTGGGAAAAATAAATGGGTGAATTGATTACATAATCAGATAACTTCCAGGAGGTAGAGCTCATTGGGGTCCACTTTACAGGCTACCAACCACATCCTCTACTAGAATATAAGGTTCATATTATTTTTACTGCTATATACCAGAGCGTAGAACAATGCCTGGCTACAGAGTAATCACCTGTTAATCATATGAATTAAGTTACTACTCTCCCACTGCTTTCTTGCCTAGGCCTTCTGTTCCCACTAAAATGAGAAGTTACTTTCTGTGGTGTCTTAGATTTAGAATTTTGTACATGCCTATACCTCCACTGAGAGTTTTCTCCTTCCAACCCTAACATGTTATGAGTCAGTCCAGCACTGCAGAGCTCAGGTCAGATCATGCCACCACTACCCCCACTACCTTCCCCCCAAATCCCTATGACTCTTTCTAGCTTCTCTGAGCTCATGTGGTGCCTGTACCGCATAGCTTTGTGGTTACTTATGTATAAGTCTTATTCTTTCAGACTCTGAGTTTCTTGATATCAAATATCAAATACCATGTGTTCACCCAATATAAGCCCAGCGAAGGTTGGTGTAACATCTGTCTATATGGCTGTCATAGAAACCTGGCAGAGTCCTTTGCCACACATATTAGTGTCAAATATGTTATTGATTTCATTCTTTTGTTATTTCCTGTTTCCACTAAATGTTCTGTATGTATTTGCTGAGTAACTGAATTCAAGTCCTTGAATCATTTATGAATGAATGGCATGAGCCTCTGTTTTCCTTTTGACACTGAGATTTATGTTGGCCAAATGTCATGACTCTAATTTTAATTCTATAATGGAGTTTACTGCCACTCTACACATCTCCTTTCAAGTGGAAGAGTGGTCAGAGAGAAGGCAGGAAGAACAGGAGGAAAAATAGAGGCAGACTAGACATAAACTGAATTACACAGCAAAGAGCACTGGACATTAGCTTTCCCAACAGTAAAAAAGATGAAGCAGGCAGTGGTGGTATAGGATATGAGTAAATTTCCTTTATGTTCTGAATTCCTAAGTCTTCAAAGGTGGGCTCATTTGGAGTGTCTTCAAAGCAGCTGAAATTGCCTGGATCCCCATTTTCTTTGAATTTCACCTGCAAATTCTTAAGCGCAACAGCAAGGAGGGCTCAAGCCAGACTAATCCAGGGTGCTTATTAACTACATCATCTACAGAAACTAATTGCTCTGTGCCTGTTTCCACCCAGTATTGCTTTATGTAGAGAGAGTAATCCAAGCTCTGAGTCTTCCCAGCCATAGGGATTTGTTATCCAAAAAGATACTCTTCAGAACACAGAATTCAAGATTACTCATGGAAGCCAGGATAATAGGGATCATTTTCCTAATTTTACAAGATTGTTTAGGAGGCAGTAATAATAAGTGGATGCTTTTTTTATGACATGGCAAGAATTTGTATAAAGTCAGGCTAAGGATTTTATGAAGACATACCACAGCTGCCATATTTGTCATGTTGACCTAATTATCAAAATATTGTCTTCCCTTGGCCCAACTACAGTGGTCCAATAAAGTTGCTGCCTAACGTTTCTAGGGTTCAATAAACCTCCTTTGCCTGAGTCTTGGAGAGCCAACAGATGACACCTGGTTCATCTCAAAATTTGATATGAATCCAAAGTTGCAATCCAGCTAGATTAGTGCATGTTCTACAGAAGGATGGAAGAAAGAACAGAATTGGAGCCATATTTTACTGCTTCTCTGGATGTAAGTAGAATACCTTCTAGGGAGAAAGTTTTCAGGCTATTTTAGGATACTCAGGTTGTACTAACATATAAGACTGGGCTCAGAATCAAACCAAAAGTTAGAACAGATTTTTGCGTATGATAAGAGTTCTCATTAGAAGTACAGCAAATGAGTCTTATACCTAAAATAAGCATATAACATTTTAGTAGCTTGATGTTTCAAAGGTCAATAGGCAGTGCCATATGGGGTGGGTGTGTGTGTGTGTGTGTGTCTGCACGTGCATGTGCACATGCACACAGGCCTGCATGCCTTAAAACAGCAAACTATATTTGCATCCTCTGATCCATTAGCTCTGACAGCAGTAAACAATTTACAGAAGCTTAAAGCTTATGGATTGCGGGGTTGATTTGACTTAAAGGCAAAAGATTTGCCCAGAATTTTGCATGTTTTGATAAAACATTTCAGAGTTTCCCTCAGTGTACTCAGCAGCATTTACTGCAGGTGCTGGCAAATCACAGTGGGCAATTCTTACTTAAATATGTATAGGATTAAATGGCCTTTCTGCTCACATACTATCCACTTTTCTGCTTATTTGTTTGTTTTCTCAGCTGCCCAGAATAGTGAAGATATACACCAAAGTTTTAGTTTCGGTTTTGTTTTTTCTGGAGAGTCAACTACATCTTAGTGAGAGCAGTGGTCATGACAGATAACATGGTAATGATCCAAACTTTATCTGATTATGCTGGAATCCTGTTTAATAACAAAGAAATTCATATACATTGCTCAGCTCAAGGCTGTGGACTGCACAGGTTGGGTGGGTAAACGATGGCTGTGATTTGGGGAAATAATCATTTTCATGACAAAGGAGGATGAGTGTTTCTTTCTCTTGCCCTTGCTTTATTTTGCCATTTTCTTTTTCTTTGAATGCTACTTACTCAGATCCATGCTCCAATCAAGGCTTTTTTATAATGCTTGTCTCTATTTGTCAGAATAAGGTCATATATTAGGCTAGTAAGAACTAGCTATTTATGGCACTAATTACTTTTTAAAGAAAACCTCAAAAGAGAGACAAACCAAATCATTTCTACTTGTGTTTTTCTTTTCTATTTATTTTTTATTGAAGTATACTTGATTTACAATTTTGTGTTAGTTTCAGGTGTACAGAAAGTGTATATATATATATATATATATATATATACACACATACACACACATTTTTTCAGATTCTTTTCCACCGTACATCATTACAAGATATTGAACACAGTTCCCTGTGCTATACAGTAGGATCCTGCTGCCCATCCACTCCATATATAGTAGTGTGTAAATGTCAATCCCCAAATCCCAATTCACTCCCCGCTTTTCTCCCTTGGTAACCACAAGCCTGCCCTCTGTCTGTGAGTCTATTTCTGCTTTGTAAATAAGTTCATTTGTGTCATTTTTTTAGATTCTACATATAAGTGATGTCATACAATATATGTTTTTAAATTTAGAAGATGTAGAACCTGTAAGATCTGTGTAAAGAAGAGAATTCAGGGAGACAAGGCAATCTCAGCATTTTCTAGCTTATACCATCTCTCCCCAGAGAGGAAAGTAATGTGTTTATGACTCTCTTCTTATATATTAAATATATTTTTCAAATATTTAGGAAATGTTCAGACTCTTGAAAAATTGCATCTAACAGGAAAAAAAGTCCCCAGAAATATATCTATATATAGATATATATATAGAGATTTTTTTTCCGGTGTAAGTGCAAAGAAAACCACCAGAGTTGAATGCACAGTTTGGTGGGATGGAAATAATCAGGCAGACAGGCCAAGAGTTTAAAAATTCTGGTTTTAGATGTCAGAACAACATTAGAAATCATTAGGAGAATAAGTCTAGGTTCCAGGTATGATCATTTAAAGAAAAAGCAAGATCACCTTGACTCCCTGTTAAACATATCTAAAGATACCTATGCCAACTAGATTTTATTTTGTTAGAAGTTTTTCCAACTCAAGTAAGCTATGCAAATTGTAGCTATAGTGCACAAGAACAGATGAGCCATGGAGTAGAGCGCCTATACATTTCTACCTTATATTAATAATGGCATATTGTATACACACAGCCAACTCTTGATCCAGACATAAATGCACACATTTTTATAGATCACCAGAGTGATTGATGTGACAAAATCCAGAACTGATCCCTATGCAATCATTCTGCAGATTGAAGAGATGATTAAAAATCCTTTCAAATGGGAAGAATGGCATCAATATGTTATAAGCATCTCTGAGGGAGATATAAATTACAAGCCTGGGTTAACCTAAAATATCACTTGTTTAGTTTTGGATGGGCCTCAGGAAAAGGGGAGAGATACCGAAAAGAAAGTTTTCTTGCCGGAAGTTAAGATTTATAATGCAATGAATGCTCCAGGAGGGCAGAGATTTTGTCTGTTTCTGTTTTTCCCTTTTCATTGCTAAATAACTTACATGCAGAGGTGCTTCACAGTAAATTTCCCTACACGTGTTGGTTTTGAAGTGAACATAATACATCCTCCCACCTGGCTATTAGCATAGTCCCCTGACTGGTCTCTTTGCTCTTATACTCACTGTGCAATTCTCTACCTAGTCTCCAAGCAACACAAGTGCAATTTTTTTTACAAAACAAATCCCTTCCTCTGCTTAGGAGCCCTTCTTGACCCAGCTCTGCCTACGACAGAGACTTTCCCTTTGACCACTCCGCCATCCTCTACAGCCCTCCAGCCACTCCAGCCTTTAATCCAATTCTTAACTGGGTCAAGGACACTTTTGTCTTTGGGCCTTTGCACCAGCTTTCTCCTCTGGAATGTCCCACTTTGTTCAGGTGGTTGGCCTTTCTGCTTATTTAAATCTCAACAAAATGTCTTTAAATAAAAATAGGAACAAAATGGCAACCAACACTTCTACAGCACATACCAAGTGCCTATCATCAAAGTGCTTTACACACATTTTTATTCATAAATTTATAAACTTTTCACCCATTTCTCCCATCTCCCTAACCCCTGCCTCTGGCAACCACCAATCTGTTCACTGTATCTATGAGTTGTTTTTTTTTTTTTTTCCACATATAAGAGAGATCACATGGTATCTGTCTTTTCCCTGTCTGATTTATTTTACTCGGCATAAGATCTGGAGGTTTGTCCATGTTGTTGCAAATGACAAGATTTCATTCTTTTTTATGGCTTAATAATATTCCATATATGGAATGGAATATATATAAAATGAAATCTTTTATATATATGATATCTCACATCTATGTATCTATATTTCTGTAGATATATAGATATATATATATATTTATAGATAGATAGATAGGTATACTTTACATATATATGTATCACATCTTTTTTATCCATTTATCTCTCCATGGACAGTTAGGTTGTTTCCATATCTTGGCTATTGTGAATAATGCTGCAATGAACATGGGGGTGCAGATAGCTTATCAAGTTAGTGTTGTCATTTTCTTCGAAAAAATACCCAAAAGTGGAATTGCTGGATCATATGGTAGTTCTATTTTTAATTTTTAACTCATTTAACATTAATTTAAAAATTGCGGGATTCCCTGGTGGTGCAGTGGTTGAGAGTCTGCCTGCCGATGCAGGGGACACGGGTTTGTGCCCCGGTCTGGGAAGATCCCACATGCCACGGAGTGGCTAGGCCTGTGAGCCATGGCCGCTGAGCCTGCGCGTATGGAGCCTGTGCTCGGCAACAGGAGAGGCCACAACAGTGAGAGGCCTGCGCATTGCAAAAATAAATAAATAAATAAATAAATAAATAAATAAATAAATAAATAAATAAATAAATAAAAATTGCAAGCAGATCTTATAGCTATCAACCTCATTTTCAGATGAAGAGACTAAGACACAGAGTCTAAGAAAACTGCCTATGGTCAGACACTTGTAAATAATGGAAATAAATTTGATCCCATATCCGAAGTTCATTATTAACTCCTTCATGATTCTGCCTTTCAGAAAATTACCACCCAGTTACTTTCTACCATATCACCCTATTTTAATTTTCTTGAGAGCTCCTATCACCATATGATGCTTTTCATATCTATTTATTTCTGTATATATATATATTTCTTTACTTTTACAAATTATTGTCTGTCTCTTTTCTTCTAAAATACAAGTTTTCTGAGGCCAAGGTGCATTTCTGCTTTGTTTACAGCAGAGTATCTGGCATTGAGAGTAGTTCTTAACATGTAGGAAGTACCCATCAAACATTTACTGAAGAATTAATTAGCAGCCTAACAGGTGTGTTCCTATCTGGTTGTCAGTGCAGGCCTCCAAGATGGTGAATTGGATCTGGCTATTCATCTCATGGAATTCAGAGTCCTTAACCATTAGTTTATGTAGAGGCGATCAAAGCTAATGATTCACACTGACCAAGCTGAGTAGAGATTAATTGATAAATCAGAATGACAATTTGTTAATTTACCATGAGTAATGTTTCTGTCAGCCAAAAAGCACATTCACCACCTGTAAGAGAAGCCTCCATGGGAAAGCAAATTAAGATCAGAAGGTTGCTCAGTAAATATAAAACCAAAGCAAAGGGAATTTGAAGATTTACAAGATATTTTAATCAAGCAATGGCAGCTCTTTGAATTGCCCTTCCCAACTACCAGGCAATTCTAACCAATAGGCCAGACTTTCTAGTCAACAAGGACTCTCATCCTTTCACAAGGATTATACAGTCTCACTGTCCAATGCTAGGAATGTTTATTCTCCAGCTGACCTCAAGGCTCTTTTGGTTTTTTAAACATCTTTATTGGAGTATAATTGCTTTACAATGGTGTGTTAGTTTCTGCTTTATAACAAAGTGAATCAGCTACACATATACATATGTCCCCATATCTCATACCTCCTGCATCTCCCTCCTTCCAACCCTCCCCATCCCACCCCACTAGGTGGTCACAAAGCACCGAGCTGATCTCCCTGTGCTATGCGGCTACTTCCCACTAGCTATCTACCTTACATTTGGTAGTGTATATATGTCCATGCAACTCTCTCACTTTGTCCCATCTTACCCTTACCCCTCCCTGTATCCTCAAGTCCATGCTCTAGTAGGCCTGCATCTTTATTCCCATCTTGCCCCTAGGTTCTTCATGACCATTTTTTTTTTTAGATTCCATATATATATATGTGTTAGCATACAGTATTTGTTTCTCTCTTTCTGACTAACTTCACTCTGTATGAAAGACTCTACGCCCATCCACCTCACTACAAATAACTCAGTTTTGTTCCTTTTATGGCTGAGTAATATTCCATTGTATACATTTGCCACATTCTTTTTATCCATTCATCTGTTGATGGACACTTCGGTTGCTTCCATGTCCTGGCTATTGTAAATAGAGCTGAAATGAACATTTTAGAACATGACTCTTTTTGAATTATGGTTTTATCAGGATATATGCCCAGTAGTGGGATTGCTATGTCATATGGTAGTTCTATTTTCAGTTTTTTTTTTCTTCTTATATGTTGAGCTTTCTTTTTAATTAATTTATTTTTATTTTTGGCTGTGTTGGGTCTTTTTTTCTGTGCCAGGGCTTTCTCTAGTTGTGGCAAGCAGGGGCAACTCTTCATCGCAATGCACGGGCCTCTCACTGTCGTGGCTTCTCTTGTTGCAGAGCACAGGCTCCAGACGTGCAGGCTCAGCAGTTGTGGCTCATGGGCCTAGTTGCTCCGTGGCATGTGGGATCTTCCCAGACCAGGGCTTGAACCCGTGTTCCCTGCATTAGTAGGCAGATTCTCAACAACTGCACCACCAGGGAAGCCCTATTTTCAGTTTTTTAAGGAACGTCCATACTGTTCGCCATAGTGGTTGTAACAATTTACATCCCCACCAACAGTGCAAGAGGGTTCCCTTTTCTCCACACCCTCTCCAGCATTTATTGTTTGTAGATATTTTTATGATGGCCATTCTGACTGGTGTGAGATGATATCTCATTGTAGTTTTGATTTGCATTTCCCTAATGGTTAAGGATGTTGAGCATTCCTTCATGTGTCTGTTGGCAATCTGTATATCTTCTTTGAAGAAATGTCTATTTAGGTCTTCTGCCCAGTTTTGGATTGGGTTGTTTGTTTATTTAATATTGAGCTGCTTGTAAATTTTGGAGATTAATCCTTTGTCAGTGGCTTCATTTGCAAATATTTTCTCCCATTCTGAGGGTTGTCTTTTCATCTTGTTTATGGTTTCCTTTGCTGTGCAAAAGCTTTTAAGTTTCACTAGGTCCCCACTTCTTTATTTTTGTTTTTATTTCCATTTCTCTAGGGGGTGGGTCAAAAAGGATCTTGCTGTTTTTCATGTCATAGAGTGTTCTGCCTATGTTTTCCTCTAAGAGTTCTATGGTGACTAGCCGTACATTTAAGTCTTTAATCCATTTTCAGTTTATTTTGGTGTATGGTGTTAGGGAGTGTTCTAATCTCATGCTCTTACATGTACCTGTCCAGTTTTCCCAGCACCACTTATTGAAGAGGCTGTCTTTTCTCCACTTTATATTCTTGCCTCCTTTATCAAAGATAACGTGACCATAAGTGCATGGGTTTATTTCTGGGCTTTCTATCCTGTGCCATTGCTCTACATTTCTGTTTCTGTGCCAGTACCATAATGTCTTGATTACTGTAGCTTTGTAGTACAGTCTGAAGTCAGGAAGCCTGATTCCTCCAGCTCTGTTTTTTGTTCTCAAGATTGCTTTGGCTATTCGGGGTCTTTTGTGTTTACATACAAATTGTGAAATTTTTTCTTCTACTTCTGTGAAAAATGTCAGTGGTAGTTTGATACAGATTGCATTGTATCTGTAGATTGCTTTGGGCAGTAGAGTCATTTTCACAATGTTGATTCTTCCAATCCAAAAACATGGTATATCTCTCCATCTGTATGTTTCATCTTTAATTTCTTTCATCAGTGTCTTAAAATTTTCTGCATACAGGTCTTTTGTCTCCTTAGGTAGATTTATTCCTAGATATTTTATTCTATCTGTTGCAGTGGTAAATGGGAGTGTTTTCTTAATTTCCCTTTCAGATTTTTCATCATTAGTGTAAACGAATGCCAGAGATTACTGTGCATTAATTTTGTATCCTGCTACTTTACCAAATTCATTGATTAGAATAGTAGTTTTCTGGTAGCATCTTTAGGATTCTCTATGTATAGTATCATGTCATCTGCAAACAGTGACAGATTTACTTCTTTTCCAATTTAGTTTCCTTTTGTTTCTTTTCCTCTCTGATTGCTGTGGCTAAAACTTCCAAAATTATGTTAAATAATAGTGGTGAGAGTGGGCATTCTTGTCTTGTTCCTGATCTTAGTGAAATGGTTTCAGTTTTTCACCATTGAGGATGATGTTGGCTGTGGGTTTGTCATCTATGGCTTTTATTATGTTGAGGAAAGTTCCCTCTATGTCTACTTTCTGGAGGGTTTTTATCATAAATGGGTGTTGAATTTTATTGAAAGCTTTCTCTGCATCTATTGAGATGATCACATGGTTTTTCTCCTTCATTTTTATAATATGGTGTATCACATTGATTGATTTGCGTATATTGAAGAATCCTTGCATTCCTGGAATAAACCCCGCTTGATCATAGTGTGTGATCCTTTTAATGTGCTGTTGGATTCTGTTTGCTACTATTTTGTTGAGGATTTTTGCATCTATGTTCATCAGTGATATTGGCCTGAATTTTTCTTTCTTTGTGACATCTCTGTCTGGTTTTGGTATCAAGGTGATGGTGGCCTCGTAGAATGAGTTTGGGAGTGTTCCTCCCTCTGCTATATTTTGAAAGAGTTTGAGAAAGATAGGTGTTAGCTCTTCTCTAAATGTTTGATAGAATTCGCCTGTGAAGGCATCTGGTCCTGGGCTTTTGTTCGTTGGAAGATTTTTAATCACAGTCTCAATTTCAGTGCTTGTGATTGGTCTGTTCATATTTTCTATTTCTTCCTGGTTCAGTCTCAGAAGGTTGTGCATTTATAAGAATTTGTATATTTCTTCCAAGTTGTCCATTTTATTGGCATAGAGTTGCTTTTAGTAATCTCTCGTGATCTTTTGTATTTCTGCAGTATCAGTTGTTACTTCTCCTTTTTCATTTCTAATT
Source organism: Phocoena phocoena (assembly GCF_963924675.1). Taxonomy (NCBI): domain Eukaryota; kingdom Metazoa; phylum Chordata; class Mammalia; order Artiodactyla; family Phocoenidae; genus Phocoena; species Phocoena phocoena. The sequence continues at coordinate 29,510,100 of NC_089226.1, forward strand.
CTATTGATTTGAGTCTTCTCCCTTTTTTCTTGATGAGTCTGGCTAATGGTTTATCTATTTTGTTTATCTTCTCAAAGAACCAGCTTTTAGTTTTATTGATCTTTGCCATCATTTCCTTTATTTATTTTTCATATATTTCTGATCAGATCTTTATGATTTCTTTCCTTCTGATAACTTTGGGGATTTTCTTGCTCTTATTTCTCTAATTGCTTTAGGTGTAAGGTTAGGTTGTTTATTTGAGACGTTTCTTGTTTCATAAGGTAGGATTGTATAGCTATAAGCTTCCCTCTTAGAACTGTTTTTGCTACAACCCATAGATTTTGGGTTGTCGTATTTTCATTGTCATTTGTTTCTAGGCATTTTTTGATTTCCACTTTGATTTCTTCAGTGATCATTTGGTTATTAAGTAGTGTGTTGTTTAGCCTCCATGTGTTTGTATTTCCTGCAGATTTTTTCCTGTAATTGATATCTAGTGTCATAGCATTGTGGTCAGAAAAGATGCCCGATATGATTTCACTCTTCTTAATTTTACCAAGGCTTGATTTGTGACCCACAATATGATCTATACTGGAGAATATTCCATGAGCACTTGAGAAGAATGTGTATTCTGTTGTTTTTGGATGGAATGTCCTATAAATGTCAATTAAGTTCATCTTGTTTAATGTATCATTTAAAGCTTGCTTGTCCTTATTTATTTTCATTTTGGATGATCTGTCCATTGGTGAAAGTGGGGTGTTTAAGTCCCCTACTCTGATTGTGTTACTGTCGATTTCCCCTTATATGGCTGTTAGTATTTGCCTTATATCTTGAAGTACTCCTATGTTGGGTGCATAAGTATTTACAATGGTTATATATTATGTTGGGTTGACCCCTTGATCATTATATAGTGTCCTTCTTTGTCTCTTCTAATAGTCTTTGTTTTAAAGTCTATTTTGTTTGATATGAGAATTGCTACTCCAACTTTCTTTTGATTTCCATTTGCATGGAATATCTTTTTCCATCCTATCACTTTCAATCTGTATGTGTCCCTAGGTCTGAAGTGGATCTCTTGTAGACAGCACATATATGGGTCTTGTTTTTTGTATCCATTCAGCCAATCTATCTCTTTTGGTTGGAGCATTTAATCCATTTACATTTAAGGTAATTATCGATATCTATATTCCTTTTACCATTTTCTTAATTGTTTTGAGTTTATTATTGTAGGTCTTTTCATTCTCTTGTGTTTCTTGCCTAGAGAAGTTCCTTTAGCATTTGTTGTAGAGCTGGTTTGGTGGTGCTGAATTCTCTTAGCTTTTGCTTGTCTGTAAAGTTCTTAATTTCTCTGTCAAATGTGAATGACATCCTTGCTGGGTAGAGTAATCTTGGGTGTACATTTTTCTCCCTCATCACTTTAAATATGTCCTGCCAGTCCCTTCTGGCTTGCAGAGTTTCTGCTGAAAGATCAGCTGTTAACCTTATGGGGATGCCCTTGTATGTTATTTGTTGTTTTTCCTTTGCTGCTTTTAGTATGTTTTCTTTGTATTTAATTTTTGGTAGTTGATTAATATGTTTCTTGGTGTGTTTCTCCTTGGATTTATCTTGTATGGGACTCTCTGTTTTTCCTGGACTTGATTAACTATTTCCTTTCCCGTATTAGGGAAGTTTTCAACTAGAACCTCTTCAAATGTTTTCTCAGTCCCTTTCTTTTTCTCTTCTTCTTCTGGAGCCCCTATAATTCGAATGTTGGTGCATTTAATGTTGTTCCAGAGGTCTCTGAGACTGTCCTCAATTCTTTTCATTCTTTTTCCTTTATTCTGCTCTGTGGTAGTTATTTCCACTATTTTATCTTCCAGGTCACTTATCCGTGCTTCTGCCTCAGTTATTCTGCTATTGATCACTTCTAGAGAATTTTTAATTTCATTTATAGTGTTGCTCATCACTGTTTGTTTGCTGTTTAGTTCTTCTAGGTTCCTGTTAAACGTTTCTTGTATTTTCTCCACTCTTTTTTTTTGAAGATTTTGGATCATCTTTACTATTATTACTCTGAATTCTTTTTCAGGTAGATTGTCTATTTCCTCTTCATTTTTAAGGTCTGGTGGGTTTTTGCCTTGCTCCTTCATCTGCTATGTGTTTCTCTGTCTTTTCATTTTGCTTAACTTACATGTTTGGGGTCCCCTGTTAACAGGCTGCAGGTTCATAGTTCCTGTAGTTTTTGGTGTCTGTCTCCAGTGGCTAAGGTTCGTTCAGTGGGTTGTGTAGGCTTCCTGGTTGAGGTGACTAGTACCTTTGTTCTGGTGGATGAGGCTGGATCTTGTCTTTCTGGTGGGCAAGTCCACATCTGGTGGTGTGTTTTGGGGTGTCTGTCGCCTTATTATGATTTTAGGCAGACTCTGTGCTAATGGATGGGGTTGTGTCCTGTCCTGCTAGTTGTTTGGCATAGGGTGTCCAGCACTATAACTTGCTGGTCATTGAGTGGAGCTGGGTCTTGGCGTTGAGATGGAGACCTCTGGGATATTTTCCCCATTTGATATTATGTGGAGCTGGTAGGTCTCCTGTGGACCAGTGTCCTGAACTCGGCTCTCCCACCTCAGGGGCACAGCCCTGATGCCTGGCTGCAGCACCAAGAGCCAGCCCTCCACACGGCTCAAAATAAAAGGGAGGAAAAAAGAAGGAAAGAAAGAAGAAGGCAAAATAAAATAAATTTATCAAAATAAAAAATAATTATTAAGAAAAAAATTTTAAGTAATTAAAAAAACGGACAGACAGAGCCCTAGGACAAATGTTAAAAGAAAAGCTATACAGACAAAATCACACACAGAAGCATATACATACACACTCGCAAAAAGAGAAAAAGGGAGAAATATATATGTATCGTTGTTCCCAAGTCCACCTCCTCAATTTGGGATTATTCGTTGTCTATTCAGGTAAACCACAGATACAGGTACATCAAGTTGATTGTGGAGATTTAATCCACTGCTCCTGAGGCTGCTGGGAGAGATTTTCCTTTCTCTTCTTTGTTCACACAGCTCCCAGGTTTCAGCTTTGAATTTGGACCTGCCTCTGCATGTAGGTTGCCTGAGGGTGTCTGTTCCTCGCTCAGACAGGGCGGGGTTAAGGAAGCAGCTGATTTGGGGGCTCTGGCTCGCTCAGGCCAGGGTAAGGGGGGGTAACAGATGCGGAGCGAGCCTGCGGTGGCAGAGGCCAGCATGACATTGCACCAGCCTGAGGTGCGCCTTGCGTTCTCCTGGGGAAGTTGTCCCTGGATCACGGGACCCTGGCAGTGGCAGGCTACACAGGTTCCCGGGAGCGGAGGTGTGGATAGTGACCTGTGCTTGCACACAGCCTTCTTGGTGGTGGCAGCAGCAGCCTTAGCATCTCATGCCCTCTCTGAGGTCCATGCTGATAGCCACGTCTCGCGCCCATCTCTGGAGCTCCTTTAAGCTGCGCTATTAATCCCCTCTCCTTGTGCACCAGGAAACAAGGAGGCAAGAAAAAGTCTCTTGCCTCTTTGGCAGCTCCAGACTTTTTCCCGGACTCCCTCCTGGCTAGCCGTGGTGCACCAGCCCCTTCAGACTGTGTTCACACAGCCAACTCCAGTCCTCTCCCTGGGATCTGACCTCTGAAGCCTGAGCCTCAGCTCCCAGCCACGACCCGTCCCAGCGGGTGAGCATACATGCTTCTCGGGCTTGTGAGTGCAGGTCGGTACTGATCCTCTGTGCAGGAATCTCTCAGCTTTGCCCTCCGCACCCCTGTTGCCAAACTCTCCTCCATGACTCCGAACCTTCCTCCCTCTGCCACCCGCAGTCTCCGCCCGCGAAGGGGCTTCCTAGTGTGTGGAAACATTTCCTTCTTCACAGCTCCCTCCCACTGGTGCAGGTCCCGTCCCTATTCTTTTGTCTCTGTTTATTCTTTTTTCTTTTGCCCTACCCAGGTACGTGGGGAGTTTCTTTCCTTTTGGGAGGTCTGAGGTCTTCTGCCAGAGCTCAGTGGGTGTACTGTAGGAGTTGTTCTACATGTAGATGTATTTCTGATGTATTTGTGGGGAGGAAGGTGATCTCCGAGTCTTACTCTTCCTCCATCTTGAAGCTCCTCCAAGGCTCTTTTGTATTTGTCTTTTCCTGTCCCTTTAGATTTGGAGAAGCAACCTACTTCAAATGCCATTTCCAGGAGGCACCCACCTCCACTCTGTATAAGTCTTCACACTAGATGCCTTTTCTGGTGACCCCTTATTGTAAGTTAGTTCCCAATGACTCAACTCAGAGCCTCAAGATATAATCTAATTTTCACAAACCAGTTAATGGATTGGTTGTTTGGGTATCAGTGTTCTATGCTGAGTTAATTGTTTATGTGTCAGTCAGAGTGTAGAAGGAAACAAGGAGTTATACAAAATGTCAGCTGACGTTTAGGAGAATGAAGAGGATACTTCTATTTGGCACCGTCAAATGTAATGGTTTCTTTCACATTTTTCATTTCATTTTTCTCTTAGTTCTAAAGCATTTTCATAAATAGCCTTGCTATGTGGTTGATTGCACATTTGTATTATTTATCAGCATCTCTGCTAATAGATTATAATCCTTTAGGATGTTTTGAAGACAATCCTAGAAAAGGAAATACTAATTTAATGATTATGAATATTTTCTGACTCCTTTTAAATTTTGAAAAAAATAATTTTAGACTTACAGAACAATTACAGTAGTACAGTGTTTGAATGGTGAAACAGCCTTTCCTAAAGATAACACTTTACATAACCATAGCACAGTTGTCAAAACTAATAATTAACATTAGTACATTACTATGAATTAAAGTACAGGCTTTATTTGGATGTCACCAGCTTTTTATTGATGTTCTCTTGCAACCAGTCATCATGTTTCCTTAGTTTCATCTGATCTGTGACAGTTCCTCAGTCTTTCCTTGTCTTTCATAATCTTGGGACTTCTGAAGAGTACTGATCAATTATTTTGTAAAAGTTTTCTTAATTTAGGTTTGTCTTATGTTCCCTCATAATTAGACTGAGGTTATGCATTATTGGAAAGAATACCACAGGTGCAAAGTGCCTTTATTAGTGCATGTTTTCTGGAGGTGCATGATGTTGATATGTTAAATTGTACTGACTTTAAATTTGATCATTTGGTTAAGGCAGTGTCTGGCATATTTTTCCAGTGTAAAATTACTATGTTTCCCCTTGCAATCAATATTTGTTTTGTAAAAAATACTTTGAAATAATGCAAATATACTCTTTGTTCTTAAATTTTTGTCCACTAATTTTAGCATCCATTTTTGGATCTTGTTTGCTGCCATGATGTTTCCATGGTGTTCTAATAGAGATTTTCTATTTCCTTGATTCCTTCTGCATTTATTCATTAGATTTTTTTTTTCTGTAAAGACTATCAACCCTGCACTAATTAATTTATTCAGTTATTTTTATATCAGTTTGAACTCAAAGATATTTACATTATTCTTTGGGTTACAATCCAATGTTACTACTTATTTTATTGTACATATTGTTCTTTGGCTATTAGGTGTGGCTTTTATGCCCTTTCAACATACTCATATCTCTTTTTTATGTTGTTCAAGAATTCCCTTACTTTCTGTCATCACACAATTCTCTAGATTTTTTTTCTGAGTTGTAGTTCATTCATAGACATACCACAGTTTGTTTATCCATTAACCAATTGAATGACACCTGAGTTGTTCTGAAATGTTCCTGTTTATTTTGTCTTATGAATTGAACTGCTATAAACCTTTATACACAGGTTTTGTGCAAACATAAGTTTTCATTTCTCTTGGATAAATACATAAAAGTGGGATTTCTGGGTCATACAGTATGTAGCTGCTTAATTTTATAAAAAAACGGTCAAGCTCTTTTCCAAAGTGACTGTACCATTTTCATCTCTACCAGCAAAGTGTAAGAATTTTAGTTTCACATACTTACTAACGCTTGGAATTGTCAAATTTGGGGGGTTTGTTTTTGTTTTTTACTAGCCATTATAAAAGATGTGTAGTGAAATATTAGTGTGGCTTTAATATCTATTTCCCTAGTGACTAATGATGTTGAGAAATTTTCATATAATTACTTGCCATTCATATATCTTCTTTAGTGAAATGTCTCTTCGTCCATTTATAAAATTGGGTTGTTTTATTATGGAGAATATTTTTTATAGATTCTGGGTAAAAATTATTTGTCAAAATATGATTTGTAAGTGTCTGTGACATGTCTTTTTCATTGTCTTCATGGTGACTTTTACAAAGCAAAAGTTTTAGATTAATATAAACTCCAAATTACCTTTTTTTAATGGTTCATGCTTTTAGCATTGTATCTAAAAACTCATTCTCTAACCTAAGAACATACACATCTTCTACTCTTTTCTTCTACAAGTTTTATGGTTCAATGTTTTAATCTTGGTCTATGATCCATTATGAATTTATATCTACGTAACACATGAGGTGCAGGATGAAGTTCATATATTTGCAAACAGACATCAAATTGTCCCAGCATCATTTTTGAAAAGACTATCTCATATCTATCCATCTATCTATCTATCTATCTATCTATATATGAGGGTATGTGTGTGTTTGACAAATATATATGTATGTATCTGTGACAAATACATTTATCATACATATGTATATATTAATAACTATGAGTTTTTATTTCATGTCTTTAAAAGTGATATTAAAGATAGTTTTTTAGAGGTAAAATTGTAAGTTGCTCAGAACACTGAACAATATTAGGTAGGTTAAAATAATTTAAGCCTGGCTCATGTAGGTAATTAAAAGATAAAAGAAATAATTTTTAGTGATTTATTACATTTATATATAATATATATAATTAAACCAAATGTTTTGTTTAGTTTACTATGCAAATATAACATACTTTTATTTCAAACATAGTGTTTATGTTTTTATGAAGCAAGTTTAAAAACAAACAGTGTGGAGTATGAAATACACTATAGTTTTTCTTAAAGTTTTCTGCACTGACCTGGAAAAGGATGCCTCACTTAGGTAGTAAATATGGCTGTGTAGCATCTTCATTTTTCAGAATAATTTGATTTATATCATTTAAAATATAATAATTATTATAAAAATAAATAAATAATTTGATTATATAATAAAAAATCATTTAGGAAGACACTATAACTTGATTAAATTTGATTGTACCCTCATCTATCTTCATATTTGTTTCAAGGCAATTCCAAATTTATCAGACAAAAGGTTAATCACAGTGACTCATGGCAATGGAGTGGGATGGCTATCATATAACCACTTTGGTTTACATGTATTATGTGAGGTAATTCCATCATTAAAATATAAAGCTTCAGAAATCCATAAGAGGGCATTGAGAACATCTGTGTATTCAGTAGCAATTTGATTTAGCAAAGAAAAGTCTTAAGGGAGACAGAGAGGGAGAGAAAGAGAAAGAGAGAGGGAGAGAGGAAAACGAGATGAAGATGGTGGTAAAGGAGAAAATAAAAAATCACAGCTGCCAAATGGATATTCATAATAAAAATGTGAGAGTTGGAGACAAAAGAAAGCCAGATGAGAAACTTCATGCTTTATGTCAGAGACAAAGATTTGCAGATTTGTGAGTGAAAGAGAGAGTTTAGGAGAGATGAACTAGAGGAGTTGTGGGAAACTGAAAAAGGGATAGATAATTAGATTGTTAGAAATTTTGCTAAGGGCTGTTACTTGGATCCCCTCTGACATTCTACAATTGGCTTTTTAAATAAGGCTTAGAGGTATTTCTCAGTTATTCTTATTTGCCAAACTGGTATTTATCACACTGCAGTTTTATTTAAAAAACAGACTAAACCATGAAGATGTTTGGTTCTAAAACCAGTTTCTGTGCTATTATTATTTTATCTTCTTACACTATTTTCTTACTATTTTCTGAAAATAAATCACTCTCCAGCAACAGCTTTTATCATAAAATCTTTGAGAAATGGGATTGTAATCTCCACAGAGTGTGGTATAAAAATAAGGGAAAAAATACTTCTCCCTAAGGTACATTGTAATAAATTGAACCAGCCATTGATTCACAATTGTAGGATGTCAGGTGGCCTCTCAGGCCACATTTTAGGAGCTAATCTTGTTGGAGACACTGCTTAATTTTGTTATCTGAAAATACAACTGCAATTCTTCGAACAAACATATCTCCAGTATTTTATCTTTATTATTTGAAAGAATAATAATAATAACTCAATGTAAGTACACTTTTGCCACACACAATTACATTTGGTCTGTACCACAGCCCTGTGCAACAGCCTGATGCATGATCAGTATTGTTTCCATTTTACGTTAAGAAATATGAGGCTCCAAAAGAAAAGTCACTTGTTACTGGTCACGTGGCAGAATCGGATTAACACCCAGGTGTTTATACTCAAGCTTATGTTATTTCTAATATGCTGTACTATTTATTTTAAAATAATAAATCATAATTATTTTAGTTTTTTGAAATTAAAAACCTAATACAGTAAAATATTTTGTTAATGCATTTATTAAAAATCAGTTTAGATGTTTTAAAGCAATAGAGTAACAGGATATATTACACATTAAAGTTTTATCCATGTTTTACCATCATACATACAAAAATTATTGTATAGATTATTTAATTACTCTACTTAATGCTAAAATATACCCCCCTCTTAGAAAGAAATGAAGATATGAACACATTTCCATCAACAGTGGGATTAAAGATAACTCATAAAATAAAATGAAAAATTTCTGCAGAATGTTAAATTCAACCCAATGATATTCAAATAATTATTGATGTAAAGCTTAAATGTCACTCTTAACTACAACTGCTGACTTTATTTAGTTCCAGATAAATGTTTCCTTGTGAAAAGAATATAGCAGCAAGAATCTAGGACAAGTAGGAAGAAGACAGGAGAGAAGTTCTTCAGCCATTAAAGGTACCTCAGAGTTCACCATCAATAAAGGATGAGCTCATTCTTCAGCGACGACACTCTCAAAGTGACATGTGCTAAAATCTCATCTATCCCAAGTTGTAAGAAATCTCCTTTCATCCCTGGAGATTCATTGTCATTTTCTTTCCCTGTGTTTCTTCAACAAACTATAAGATCCAAAAGAGAGTTACCACAAAAAGGTCTTCATACACTAGAACATTATTACCAGCATTTTTTAAACTTAAAGTTAAGTTTAACTTAAACTTTTTTTTTTATTCCCAGTAGAGTCCATCGAAGTCACAATTGGTCAAACATCACAGAGGTTTCACTGTGTAATTGACGCCAGCAGGACTCTTTGCATGAGGTAGATGAGGAGATAATCACCGGAAATAACTTCTAACATTCCATATTCACATTTTATTAGTTGAATGAGTTTTCCTTGGGGGTTATTATTTAAAAGACAAGAAGAAAGAAAAATGAAGGTGAGGAGGAGAATATTTATTCATTAGGAAATGCTTTATGAGAGAGAAAGAGAAAGAGAGGAATTTTTGGCTTCACAACTTAACCCAATCTTACAGGTCCTCATAGGATTAGGTTTCCTTAACTAGAATAGATAGAAGCTACACAAATACACTTATAAAATTGTGCCCTCTCATTGCTTATTATGAGGTCTTCAGTGGAATTTGAGTTAATTCAAAATGCTTAGCTGGCTTTGTTTTCTGCTACAGTTTCTTAGCCTGGACTAACAGAATAATTGCTTCTTTTTTCCACCTCAGGTTAATATTATAGATCTGTTTTAAGATCCTAAAGAGAATCTGGCAGCATGAGAGAGCAATTATAACTCAATTTCATGTTTCCCAAAAAATAGGTGTCCTTATGAGACTATAAACCAGAAAAAAAAAAAAAAGAGAGAGAATGAAGAATTCACATAGCAGCATAAAATCCCTGGTAGCAAACCACAAAGTGATATTATTACACTGGAAAGAAAGTATTTGCTGCTATAGGAAACATATACTTTTTACCACTTTTAAGTTAGAAATCACAAGTAACCTTCATATGCCTTTTGGCCACTGTGAAACTGTCAGACACAGGGTGACTCAGAGAAAAGGTGGATAGACACTTAAGAAATGGAAGAATTCCTGTTCTCTTTAGTCCTTACTCTATACTCAGCCTCCTTGGAGTTCTTTCCTACCCACAAGTGACTCATTTATTCATTCATCATAATTCTGAATTATTACTTACTTCATTCTGTAAGCATGAATATAGGAAATGCTAAGTGTCAGACAAAGTTCTGGAAGCAGGGGGTGCAAAGATGAGAAAAAACAAATTTTTTTTTTTTTTTTTTTCAGTCTGCTTACAGTCTAGTAAGGAAAGCATCCAGACACAAAATGATATGATATACAGTCATCCTTCAGTTTCCTTGGGGGATTGGTTCTGAGACCCCCCACAGATACCAAATACATGATGCTCAAGTGCCTTATATAAACTGTTGTAGTATTTTCATATAACTTACACACATCCTCCCATATACTTTAAATCATCTCTAGATTACTTATAGTGCCTAATGCAATGTAAATACTATGTAAATAGTCACCTGAATGTAGCAAATTCTAGTTTTGCTTTTTGGAACTTTCTGGAATTTTTACCAAATATTGTGACCCATGGTTTGTTAAATCTGCAAATGCAGAACCTGTGGATACAGAGGCTGACTGTGTGCTTTGTTAGTTAAACACAGTGATATAGGTGCACTTAGAGGGATATGTCACAGCCATTGGGAGAGAGAGAAGGAAGGATTCCAGGTAGGAGCTCATACCTGAGTCCAGTATTAAGTAGTAATTCAGTAAATCAAGCAAACAAAGAAGTGAGGGATACACCAGACATAGGGACAAAACAAGTAACTATGTGAGGTGAAGAATACATTAACTTATCTTACTGTAATAATCGTTTCACAGTATATATGTATATCAAATCATCACATTATAGACCTTAAATTTACACTATGTTATTTGTCAATTACATCTCAATAAAGCTGGAAAAAAATTTTAAATGTCAGAAATCTGTAAGAGATGTAATTCCTTAACAGATGATCACTTCTCTCTTCTTTTTTAAGAATATACAAGCATTTTTTTCAGTGGGGAGACTATCAGAAGTTGAAATCAACCTAATTTTAACAATGGGCATGAGACTTCCCTGGTGGTCCAGTGGTAAAGAATCTGCTTTCCAAAGCAGGGTATGTGGGTTCAATCCCTGGTTGGGGAACTAAGATCCCACATGCCACAGGGAAACTACACCCATACACTCTAACTACAGAGCCCACGTGCCACAACTAGAGAGAGAAAACCCGCACGCCACAACTAAAGAGAAGCCCGAGAGCTGCAAAGAAGAGAGTACAGGCCATAAGGAAAGATCCCATGTGCCTCACCCAAGATTCCGTGTGCCTGCAACTAAGACCTGATGTATTCATCCGATGATGGACACTTAGGTTGCTTCCATGTCCTGGCTATTGTAAATAGAGCTGCAATGAACATTTCAGTACATGACTCTTTTTGAATTATGGTTTTCTCAGGGTATATGCCCAGTAGTGGGATTGTTGGGTCATATGGTAGTTCTATTTGTAGTTTTTTAAGGAACCTCCATACTGTTCTCCATAGTGGCTGTACCAATTCACATTCCCACCAGCAGTGCAAGAGTGTTCCCTTTTCTCCACACCCTTGCCAGCATTTATTGTTTCTAGATTTTTTAATGATGGCCATTCTGACTGGTGTGAGATGATATCTCATTGTAGTTTTGATTTGCATTTTCCTAATGGTTAATGCTGTTGAGCATTCTTTCATGTATTTGTTGACAATCTGTATATCTTCTTTGGAGAAATGTCTATTTAGGTCCTCTGCCCATTTTTGGATTGGGTTGTTTGTTTTTTTTATTATTGAGCTGCATGAGCTGCTTGTAAATCTTGGAGATTAATCCTTTGTCAGTTGCTTCATTTGCAAATATTTTCTCCCATTCTGGGAGATAAAGAAGATGTGGCACATATATACAATGGAATATTACTCAGCCATAAAAAGAAATGAAATTGAGATATTTGTAGTGAGGTGGATGGACCTAGAGGCTGTCATACAGAATGAAGTAAGTCAGAAAGAGAAAAAAAAATACTGTATGCTAACACATATATATGGAATCTAAGAAAAAAAAAAAAAAGATCATGAAGAACCTAGGGATGACAGGAATAAAGACACAGACCCACTAGAGAATGGACTTGAGGATATGGGGAGGGGTAAGGGTAAGCTGTGACAAAGTTAGAGAGTGGCATGGACATATATACACTACCAAACATAAAATAGATAGCTAGTGCGAAGCAGCCGCATAGCACAGGCAGATCAGCTCGGAGGTTTCTGACCACGTACAGGGGTGGTATAGGAAGGGTTGGAGGGAGGGAGACAGAAGAGGGAAGAGATATGGGAGCATATGTATATGTATAACTGATTCACTTTGTTATAAAGCAGAAACTAACACAGCATTGTAAAGCAATCATACGTCAATAAAAAAGATGTTTAAAAAAAAATACCTGTTAACTATAGATACATGACTTCATGCATTTGTCAAAATCCATAGAACGGTACAACACAGAGAGTAAACCCTGATGTAAACTGTGGATTTTAGTTAATAACAACGCATCAATATTGGTTCATAAATTGTAACAAGTGTACCAAACTAATGCAAGATATTAATAATAAGGGTAACTGTGAGGGGTATATAGGAATTTTCTGTACTATCTGCTCAATTTTCTATAAGCCTAGAACTGCCCTAAAAAATAAAGTATCTTAATTAATATTTTTAAATAAAAAGACCTGATGCAGCCAAAAAAATAAGGAAAATAAATAAACATTTTTTTTTAAATGGGCATTCTGAGAAGAGAAGAGAGAGAAGAGAAGAGGAGAGAAGAGAAGAGAAGAGAAGAGAAGAGAAGAGAAGAGAAGGGAATGGCTTGCAACTGAGGAAAACAGGTGACAGGTAGCAAAGCCTGGTGATGTTAATAACAGTAAAGATACAAATAACAGTTTGCATGAAGTGAATCAGTCCTTACTCCACTGTTTATATGCTTTAAAAGTATTAAAATAAGAAACAGATTCAGTAGGCTCCAGTATTGCTGGGGCATAGAATCCAAGTGCATGGAGTGGCATGAGATGAGCCTGAGAGGTAGTAAGGCATCAAATCATGCAGAGACTGTTTCCCAAGGGCAATAATAAACTAATAAAGAGAAACATGAATAGACTTTTATTTACAGATTACTCTAACTATAGGAGGGGATTTGGGTGAGGAGGATGACAACAGCACAGCAAACATTTGCCGAGTGTTTAATATGGGCTGGGTAATAAGGATAGTATCTAAAACTACCAACTTTCTGAGTGTTAACCACATCTCAGACCCTTTATATACATCATTTTATTTAATCCTTTTCAAGATCCTTACAAAATATAGCATAATTACCCAGTTTTACAGATAAAGGAAACAGAGGCACAGATGAGCTAAGAAAATTGTCAAGGTTAGATCAATTGCCCAATTGTGGAGTCTGGATTCAGATCTAGATTTCCTGACTTATGAGCACATGTTCTTAATCTCCAATACTGTTATTTTTTGTTTGATTTCTAACATGGTTGAGACTTGACTAGTCTAAATTATAAAAGACAAGGAAATCGTAGGAATATAATGAATTACAGAAGTAAGACAAAATAAGCAATGACACAATATTGCCTAGAAATGAGGGGGCATAATTCACAAATGAAGAGACAAAAAGAAGCTGGTGTATGTGAGCTCATTGTGTACAGTTTGCATCTCGTTGCTTCTATTTTCTAGGCAAATTATCTGCTGATGAACGGTCATAGTTTGGAGAAAAATGGTATATATATATTTTTTAATAAAACATGAAGAGTGCTGACTAGGACAATATAAACAAATTGTATGTCACTATTAAAAGTCTGTTTGAGGGACTTCCCTGGTGGTCCAGTGGTAAAGAATCCACCTTCCAATGCAGGGGATGCAGGTTCAATCCCTGGTTAGGGAACTAAGATCCCATATGCCGTGGGGCAACTAAGCCTGCACACCACAACTATTGAGCTCACACGCCTCAAAGAGAGAGCCCGTGTGCCGCAAACTACAGAGCCCATGCACTGTGGAGCCTGTGCGCCACAACTAGAGAGAGAAAACCCACATGCCATAACTACAGAGAAGGCTGAGTGCTGACATGAGGAGACTGTACACCTCAGTAAAGATCCCACATGCCGCAACTAAGACGCAACGCAGCCAAAGACTAGTTTTTTTAAAGAAAATAAATTTAAAAAAATAAATATTTTAAAAATTCTGTTTGAAATTAATGATAATTAATTTATGTTAAGAGTAATACAGATAAACTAGATTAACATTTATGGGTGATAATTAACTGCATGTACATATGTACAGACAATGGTTGAAGCCCTAAGGAGAAATGACAAACTGGAGAATGTGTATCCCAGGATTTGAGGTAGAAAAATTCCAGGAAAGGGAAAGTATTTCCTTGATATAGGAGCATCTTCTGTCTAAGTCAGTAGGATTCCATGTGAATAGCCTGACCCAGCCATTCTTTTTAGACAGAGTGCAGAGGTAAGGAAGGAACAAGTATCCTTATGTTGGGAGACATCTTAGCTTTGTTATTATCAGAAACAAAGGCATGAGGTGGAAAACCATACTTTGTAAGTTAAGGATTTACAAAAACACCCTGTAAAATAGAAATTTCAATAGGAAACATGATCTCAGCATATCTTGTAAGTCAGGTTATGCTTATGTTTTTTTCTTATTTGAAAGTGTTACCCAGAACTGAAAAGATATACTACCTGAGGATGAACTAAGTTAAAGGACAAAGAAAAACTAAAAAAAAAAAACCATAAAACATTACACAATTGTCAATTAGTAACACTTTTATATTAAATTATATTTTCTATTTCTCTTATTACAACACAAATAGATTAAAAATTCTGAATCTGTCTTTAATCTTTGACAATGGTGGAGGAATCTTGAAAACTTTAATGTATTTTGATAATGATTTTTAAAAAACACCTTTGCTGTTTATTCATTATGTGATTAATTCAATATCATCTAAGACTGTTGGAGTGTGTGGTAAAGAATGGAAAATCAGAGATCAATCAAGATGGTGGAGTAAGAGGACAAGGAGCTCACCTCCACCACAAACACATAAAAAATACATCTATATGTGGAACAAATCACACTGAAAACTAACTGGAAACTGGCAGAAGGACTCCTGTACAATCAAGACTATAAGAAATATCACATGTAATCAGGTAGCAAGGGAAGATTGGGACAGGACCTGTGTCCCTGGGAGGTGACTCAGGGGAAATGAGAGGATGCCTAAGTGAACACCTGCCATGGGGATTGAGGAGTGAGAACTACAGATTGGGCACCCCAGTCCTGGTGTCCTACACAGGGAAGACAAGCCCCTTTGGATGGTTGAATACCACTGAGACTAACAGGAGGGCCATGGGGATCCTGGACTCCATTTGTGAGGTGTGTTCCCGTGCTGGCTTGCCCCAGAGTCAGGGTGGAAAGATGTCCACCCTGGAGGCTGACAGGTTTCCGGTGACCACCTTGCCATGCACCTAAGCCTGACCTGAATGAACACTACAGCCCTTCTCACTCCATGGCACAGGACAGCACTGAATCTGAGGTAGCCACTATCGAGGAAAATACTTAACTATATGATGTAGAGGTGACCTGGTCCTGGGTCATAGTCTGGGTGTGGAGGCAGCAGCCATTGTTGGTGCTTATTCAAGTAGTGCATCAAAAGCAACTCTGATCTCTGCAGTTGGCCACTTTAGCACACCTCACATCCTGATTCCCACTGTGGGTCCACACAGGCCCCACTGGCTCTGCAGTGTGACATCACAATAGGATGTGGGCAACAGAGGCTAAGGACAATAATCAGATGTGAGTGACAAAGGACGGTTGCAGTCAAGGCTGTGTCTAAGTGGAGCAATGGAAACAATTGTTGGCATAACTGTGGAAACAAATGCACAAGCAGTGCATCAGAGAAAGCTCAGACCTCAGTCTGCAGCCAACATGAAGCAAGAGCCCACATAGGTCCATGTGCTTCAGACCTCCTCCTTTCTGGGGCAAGTATTCCGATGCTGGGAGATGGGAAAGCACACACTTAAAGGGAGCAGAACCAGCTCAGGCCAGACCCTCAGGGCTTCTGCTCCAGCAACTTGAGATCAAACTCCACCTTCCAAGGGCAGTGATAGTCACTAAGCAGAGGGAAAGTCCCGCCTCACACCTGGTGCCAGCACTAGCTCCCTCTATCTCCAGCCTCACCCCCTACCAAGTTGATAGCTGCCTGCACACCCTGAGGTAAGGTGTGACTTGTTTCCACTTCAAATCCAGCTCTACCATCAAGCACATTAAGCATACACAGTCTGTATAGGGATGTTCCCATGTAAAAGCATTATTTGAAGGTTGCAATAGGTAACTGTTTCACGTAAATTCATAGAGACAGAGAAAGTTAAACAAAATGAAAAGGCAGAAGAATTGCTCTCAATTGAAAAAGCAAGAGAAAATCTCCCCAAAAAATAATAGTAAAAGAGAAAGACACAATTTAACAGATTAAAAATTTCAAAGCATTAATAATAAAAATGTTAACCAAGATAGGAAAATGAATGGATGTCCACTGTGAAAGTTTTAAAAAGGAACTAGAAAATATAAAAAATACCCAATCAGAAATAAATAATTCAATAGCTGAAATTAAAAAGAAAAATACTAGAAGGAATGAATAACATACAAAGTGATACAGAAGAATGCAAAAGTGATCTGGAAGATAGAATAATGGAAATCACCCAATCAGAACAGCAAAAAAAGAAAAACAATTTTTTTTAAATGAAAACAATTTAAGAGATATCTGTGATAACCTTGTGTACCAACATTCCCATTATTGGAGTTCCAGAAAGAGATGAGAGAGAGAAGGGAATCAAAAATTATTTGAGGAAATTATGACTGAAACTCCCAAACCTGAAGAAGGAAACAGATATCCAGGTACAGAAAGCACAGAGGACCCCAAACAAGATAAACCCAAACAGACCCAAACCAAGATATATTGTAATTAAAATGGCAAAATTTAGAGAATTCTGAAGTCAGTAAGAGGAAAACAGTCATATACAAGGGAATCCTCATAAGGCTACCAGCTGATTTCTCTGCAGAAACTTTGCAGGTTACAAGAGAGAGGCATGACCATCTATTCAAAGTGCTGAAAGGGAAAAACCTGCAACCTAAAATACTCTACCCAGAAAGATTATTATTTAGAATAGAAGGAGAGATAAAGATATTCTCAGACAAGCAAAAACTAAAAGATTATTATCAGTATGAAACCTACCCTAAAAGAAATATTAAAAAAAAAAGAAATGTTAAAGGGTCTTCTCTAAACGGAAAAGAAGCAAGAATTTATAGGAAAGTGAAAATCTTATTATGAAAAGCAAACATAAAGTAAGGACTGAGGATCAATCAACCATGTCTATAAGCAAGTACGAAGACTGAAAGACAAAATTTGTAAAAGCAACTATAATTGCAATAAACAGTTAAGGTTTAAACATGAAGAAGTAAAATATGACATCAAAAACAAAATGTGAGAGAGGAGAGTAAAAAATGTAGATCACTTAGAGTGTGTTTAAACTTTAATGACAATGAGTTTAAAACAAGTAGATATAGTTGTAGGTCAACATACATGAATCCCATGGTAAACACAAATCAAAAACCTACAATAGATACACAAAAACCAAATTAAAGGAACATAAGCATACTATTAAAGAAAATCATCAAACTGCAAGGGAAGAAACAAAAAGAAGTAACAGAGAAGAACCATAAAAACAACCAGAAAACAAGTAATAAATTGGCTATAAGTACATAACTATCATTAATTACTTTAACTGTCAATAGATTAAATGCTCCAAGCAAAAGACATAGGGTGACTAATTGGATAAAAAGAACAGGACCCTTCAATATACTACCTACAAAAGACTCACTAAAGACACACAGAGTTTGAAAGTGAGGGGATATAAAATATTTCATGCAAAGAGAGATGACTAGAAAGTGGGGTAGCTATGTTTATATCAGATTAAACAGACTTTAAAACACAGGCTATAACAAAAAACAAAGAAGATATTATATAACAATTAAGGGATTTATACAAGAGGAGGATTACACTTGTTAACATAAAGTCACCTAACACAGGAGTACCTAAATATATAAAACAAATGCTAGCAAACATAAAGGGAGAAATTGACAATAATACACAAATATTAGAAGACTTTAACATCACACTGACATCGAGAGACAGATCATCCAGAAGGAAGATCAATAAGGCAAGAGTGGTCTGAAATGGCAAAATAGCACAGTTAGACTTAATAGATATCTATAGGATATTCCACCCAAAAACAACACATTATTTTCAAATGCACATGGAATGCTCTCCAGGATAGATCATGTGCTATGCCACAAAACAAGTGTCAACAAATTTAAGAGGATAGAAGTTATATCAAGCATGTTTTCCGACAGCATTATGAAACTAGAAATAAACTACAGAAAGAAAAATTGGAAAAGAACAAAACATGTGGAGAATAAAAAACATGCTACTAAAAAAACCATTGGGTCAATGAAGAAATTAAAGAGGAAATCAGAAAATACCTCAAGACAAATGAAAGTGGAAACACAACACCCTAAAATCTATGGAATGCAGCAAAAGTAGTTCTAAGAGGGAAGTTTATGGTGACTAAGTCCTCCCTCAAGAAACAAGAAAAATCTCAAACAACCTAGCATACCATCTAAAGGAATTAGAAAAAGGAGAAAAAGCATAGCCCAAAGTCAGCACAAGGAAGGAAATAGTAAAATCATAGAGGAAATGCATAAAATAGAGATTTTAAAAAAATTATAAAAAAGATCAATAAAACTAAGAGCTGGTTTTTTGTAAAGATAACCAAAATTGATATACTTTTAACCAGGCTCACCAAGAAGATGAGAGAGAGGACCCAAATAAACAAAGTAACAAATGAAACAGGAGAAATAACAACTGATACTACAGAGATACAAAAATTGATAAGAGGATACTATGAACAGTTAAATGCCAACAAACTGGATAACCTAGAAAAAATAGACAAATTTCTAGAAATATACAGCCTTCCAAGACTGAATCAAGAAGAAATAGATAATTTGAAGAGACCAAACACTAGTAATGAAATTGAATTAGTAATTTAAAAAAACCTTCAAAAAAAAGAAGCAAAAGTGCAGGATTGGATGGCTTCACAAGGGAATACTACCAACCATATATACAAGAGTTAATACCTACCATTCTCAAAGTATTACAAAAAATTGAGGAAGATAGAACACTCCCCAGTTCATTCTAAAAGGCCACCATTACCCTGATACCAAAGTGAATCAGCTATACTTATACATATATCCCCATATCTCCTCCTTCTTGCATTTGCCTCCCATCCTCCCTATCCTACCCCTCTAGGTGGTCATAAAGTACCTTGATACCAAATCTAGACAAAAACTCTAGAAAAAAAAAGAAAATTACATGCTAATATCTGTGATGAATATAGATACAAATATCTGCAACAAAATATTAGCAAGCTGAATCCAACAATATATAAAAAGAATAACACCACACAGTGATAAAGTTGTATTTATTCCAGGGACAAAAGGATGGTTCAATATTCACAAATCAATCAATGTGATACACCATATACATATATATATATATGTGTGGGTGTGTGTCTATGTGTGTGTATATATATATATATATATATATATATATATATATATATACACATACATACACACATATAATGGAATATTCCTCAGCCATAAAAAAGAATGAAATTCTGCCATTTGCAGCAATGTAGACGGACCTAGAGAATATTATGCTTAGGAAGTTAGTCAGAGAAAAACAAATATGGTGTGATATCACTTTTACGTGGAATCTAAAAAATAAAGCAAATGAGTGTATATAGCAAAACAGAAGCAGACTCACAGATATAAATAAACAAAGTAGTGATTACCAGTGTGGAGAGAAAAGTGGGGGGAGGGGCAAGATAGGGATATGGGATTAAGATATACAAACTATTAAGTATAAAATAGATAAAACTATTATGTATAAAGAGCAACAAGGATATATTTTATAACAGGAAATTATAGTCATTATCTTGCAATAACTTTTATGTAGTATATTCTGTAAAAATACTAAATCACTATCCTGTATACCTGCAACTAATATAATATTGTAAATCAATTTTACTTCAATTTTAAAAAGAATGGAAAATCCATTTTTATAGTGTATTTACAAATAATAAATGCAATAAGCCAAAACTCATTAATGTCACAAACTCATCATACCTAAATGACTATATTTAATCCATCAGTATCTATGCCGTATTTCACCAAAATAGCAAGAAAAGATTTTCTAAGATCTGCAACCCATTAGAAAAGAGACTTTCCTTTTTCCTTCAGAGAGATGTAACCTTGAGTCCTCTTTTTACTAGTACAAAACAATATGTAATTAACAATTTTAGCACTTGACATTCTTGTCTGATGGACAGTGGAAATTCTATACCCAAACTAAAAGATTTTGAAAGCAATTTCAAAATAAAAATAAAAACTACTATTTTAGGCTGAATAATACACCCCTCCACCAAGAAGAAAAACATGTCCATGTCCTAATCACCAGAACCTGTGAATATGTTACCTCACATGGCAAAAGAGACTTTGCAGCTGTGATTAAGAGTCTTGAGATGGGAGTTAGCTATTATATTCCAGGTGGGCCTAATGATGTACTCATATGGGTACTTATAAGAAGGATGCAAAAGGGGGCCTTCCCTGGAGGTCCAGTGGTTAAGGCTCCATGCACCTAATGCAGGGGACCCAGGTTTGATCCCTGGTCAGGGAACTAGATCCTGTATTCCGCAACTAACTGCCTGCATATGACAACGAAAATACCGCATGCCATAACTAAGACCCAGGGCAGCCAAAATAAATAAATAAGTATTTTTTTAAAAAAAGAAGGATGCAGGAGGGTCAAAAGTAGAGAAGGTGAAATAACAGGAGAAGAACTGGGAAAGAAAGAGAGAGAACTGAAGATGCTATGCTGATGACATTGAAGATGGAGGAAGGGGTCATGAGCCAAGGAATGTAGGTGATCTCTAGAAAGTGGAAAAGACAAGGCAACATGTTCTCCCCTAGTGTTCTACCCATGTTCTCCAAGAGGAGCCAGCCTGGATAACACCATGTCTTCAGACCAATGAGCCTGTTTGAGGACATCTGAACTCCAGAAGTATAAGAGAATAAAGGTGCACTGTTTTAAGCCACTAAGGTTGTGGCAATTTATTGCAGCAACAATAGAAAACTAATATAACTACGCTTTCATATCATCCTCACCACCCAATACCCAATTCTCGGAAAACAAAACTTATAATCTACTTTGAGAAATATTTCTTCCCCATTCAGGAGGGTATAGATGAACTAGTGAAAAACAGTAAAATCAGTTCATCTGTCACAGGCTTATGGTAGCATAGTATGCACAAAAAAATAGAATATGGCACCCATGTTTACAGATGCGCATAATTTTTTATATGAGAAAATAGCCTCTTAAATGTCCAAGCCCATGTCATGTTAGTCATCTGAGCACAAAAACATTCTCATTCTCTAATTGCTGTTTTTCCATACCTTAGGAAACTAAAGTTCTTTAAGGAAATTAATTTTCCTTAAAGCAAGTCTTCTTTAAATCTCACAAACACAATCTCTGCTTCCTGCCATCAGCCAGGATTGACAATAAATGTCTTGGTGAGTATACATCTGTAGAGCAGGGGACGGATTTTAGGATTAAAAACCCTGGTTTTAAGTCCTGGCTCTGCTGCTACACTTGAGCAAGTCTCTTAAGCTCTCTAAGCTTCAGTTTCCACCATCTCTAGACCATGATTGATAATGCCTACTTCGGGGAAATATGAAAATTAAATGAGATGATAGGTGACTGAATAACATGTAATCATTGCAGTTAATAACATAATAAGTAATGCCATTTAAGTAATGTAATACATTTACCTAGGTTTAATACTTGTTATATCATCATCACAGCACCTCTTAGTTGGCAGTAAGTGGATTTGACTGCTTTCCCCACTTGGTTAAAAAAAAATAAATGAACTCCAAGCGAATGTCTTGTCCAAGAGCTATCAAATGGCAAAGCAAACACTTGAAACAAGGTCTTATGACTCCAAATACCACAATCTTGCCCTCTCAGGCCTGGAATAGAAGCTTTATTCTTCAAATAGAAAAAAGAGCAAAAAATCTTCCTAAAGTTTAACGGCATACTGTGATGACACAACAACGTTCATAAATTGGAACTGATACCAGATGTGCAGGCACCACTATCCTGAACACTGAAACGGGGCACATGTAACACAAGACCTGTGATTGGAAATAACTACCACTGATCCTAGCACAATAGAGTTTTCATGAAAAAAGGTGCTTATTGAATGAAAAGGTAAAGATTTGCCAGAAAATGCATCTGCCACACTAAAGTCCCTGCCCCAGAAAGCACTTCACTGTCCCATTTCCACAATAGTATTATATTTGTGCTTCTGCAATATTTTTAGTACCTCTAGATTTTAATTTGAAATGGATTTTTAATTTAGTTTAACTAGGTACTGAATATCTAATTAATACTTAAAGCACTTCAGTTTGGATCAGAATGAAGATGCCTACTAACAATATTTAATGATTATTTAGGGCAATATTTCAAAAATGAGCATTCTAATGGTCTTACATAAATATTTGACACAGCTTAATTATCTTTACAAATATGAATAGAAGCTGAGGAAGTAATACCACTTCTCAGCAGGCATTCCTATCTAATAATGTGGGTGGTAAGTGGAATCCATTTGGGAAAACAAGGTTTCATGCTCTTTCTAATGAAATTTCTATTTTTTACTAATTCCTCAGAGATGAGACATTTAATGAGAAAACAAGTCTCACTTTTGCGACTTTATCTTTATTGTTCTATTCTATTTTTATAAATGCAGAGAAGGTGTCAGGTTCAGATGGTACATTTTCAAAAACACTTATTGATACGGACACTGTCTTCTTCAGGATCTGCCTAACTCCTAGGAATGCCATCCTTATCATTACGGCCAGCAATCACAAATATTTTTATTGTCTATTATTTAGAAATC
Source organism: Phocoena phocoena (assembly GCF_963924675.1). NCBI lineage: Eukaryota > Metazoa > Chordata > Mammalia > Artiodactyla > Phocoenidae > Phocoena > Phocoena phocoena. The sequence continues at coordinate 29,533,234 of NC_089226.1, forward strand.
ATTATACCAAGTCTGGAAATAAGATTAAAATGAGAGTATTAACCATTATTTATGTCTTCACAACAAGTATACAGACCCATGGGAGTGAAGACCATGTTTTTCTTATTTATCTTTTCATTTTCAATCTTCTCTCAGGCATAGACAAAGGACTCTAGATTTTTTTCAATAAACAGATCTACAAAATTAAAATTATAATAGTAATGACCCCCTGGCTGATATTCCACCAGTTCCCTTAGTATGGTTTTCAGTTGTTTATGGCCAGCCTCCATTCTGCTTGGTCAATGTTCATGATTTACAGATTCTTAAATATTTTGAAAATCACTTATATCCATATCAAAGAAAAGTGTCTTAAAATGTAATGCATGTGAAAAAACTTTTAAAGGTTGAAAAATTGTTAATAATAATGATGGTGCTGATGATGGAGATGATGATTAAAATTAGAAAAATGAGCATAAAAGGGAAAATTAATAACATGTAGCATGTTAATAACCAGGTTAATAAAGTAATAAAATTCTTAGAAATTCAGAAAGAGAGAAATTGATGGGTCTAGTCTAAACTAAGAAATATTTATAAAATATATTACACTTGAAGAGGTGTTAAATTACTGTTATGACATGATCAAATAAAAGGGAAAATTATTTTTGCAGGTCCAATTACCTAGCCATATAATTTTTATATTAAATGATGAGACATTCAAGTAAAATGTTTTACCTTTCTGAAAGACAATAAGATTGGGAATTTCAAGAAATATAATAACAATGAATGGACTATTTTGAGTGAATGGACAAAGGTAAAGAAAATTATGATGTCTTGATTAGTTTATTCTACACCAAAGATTTCTGTTTTTTAATGTGGAGATGGAAAGAAAAACAAACACTAAAAATTAAAAATGGGTATAAAGGTTGCTAATTAAGCATATAAAATATGCTTAGTAAATATTTTAAAAATTAAATGCTTATCACTAATAATTTAACATTCAAAGTTAAAATATGATTTGAAGAAAACACAAAACTATCATTGCTGTAAATCAGACTACACAATAAAAAGGAAAACTATTGACATAATATTGTTGAATGCATAAAATACCATGGTTTTGTTGGAATTTTAGATAAATGTGATATATGTGAAAACAATAGCACAAAGTAGGGAGATGAAATGGAATTTGCTTGAAATAAAGTCTCTATTTTTACCAAAATTAAGTTAGTATTAACCTAAAGTAGCTTGTGCAAAATTAAAATGCATATTATAATCTCAGAACAACCACTAAGAAATAACTCTAAAAATATAGTAAAAATATTAAATGAGATATTATAATATATCTATTTAGCACACAAAAAAAGGCAATAAGGAAGAACAAGGAAAAAGTACATGAGACACATGGGAAACAAATAGCAAAATGGTAGATGTAAATCCAACAATAGCAAAAATTATAATAAATATAAATGCACCAAACCATCCAAAGGCAGAGATTATCAAACTAAAATTTTTAATAAGCTCAACTATATGTTATTTGTCCAAGCAACAATTTAGATTCAATGACAAAAAGTTTTAAAATTTTTTAAAGATTAAAAAATTTATATCATACAAATGATAATGGTAAGTGAACAGAAGTTGTTATATTTTAACACAGAAAGATAGACTTTAAGACAGGCAATATCAGTAGAGTCAAAGATCATTGCTTAATGACAGAAGAGTCAATTCATCAGTAAGATATAATAATTATAAATATGTATGCACCTAACAACAGAGCTCCAAAATGCATAAATCAAAAATTGACAAAATTGAAAGGAGAAACAAATTATTCAATGATAATAATTGGAGATATCATTGCTCTACTCTTAATAATTGACAGAAAACCTAAGCAGGAAATCATCAAGTACTTAGAAGACTGGACAGCATTCTCAGCTGGTTTTGATAAATTCAGAAGTATTTAAAGCACACAAAGTATGTTTACTGACCACAGTGGAATTAAATTATATATATATATATATAAAACAGAAAGGAACTTGATAAATCTCCAACAATATTTTTTTATTGGAATAAAATTGCTTTACAACGTTGTGTTAGTTTCTGCTGTACAATGAAGTGAATCAGCTATATGTATACCTATATCCCCTTCCTCTTGGGCCTCCATCCCACCCATCAAGGTCAACACAGAACACCAAGCTGAGGTCCCTGTGCTATACAGCAGGTTCTCACTAGCTATTTTACACATGGTAATGTATTTATGTCAAACCTAATCACCTAGTTTATCCCACCCTCCCCTTCCCCACCATGACCACATGTCTGGTCTCTACATCTACATCTCTATTCCTGCCCTACAAATAGGTTCATCTTTATGATTTTTCTAGATTCCACATATATGTGATAATATACGATATTTGTTTTTCTCTTTCTGGCTTACTTCACTCTGTGTAACAGACTCTAGGTCCATCCACATCTCTACAAATAACCCAATTTCATTCTCTTTTATGGCAGAGCAATATTCCATTGTATATATGTACCACATCTTCTTTATCCATTCATCTATCATTGAACATTTAGGTTGTTTCCATGTCCTGGTTATTGTAAATAGTGCTGCAATGAACACTGCAGTACATATGTCCTTTTGAATTATGGTTTTCTCTGGGTATATGCCCAGTAGTGGGATTGCTGTGTCATATGGTAGTTCTATTTTTAGTTTTTTAAGGAACCTCCATACTGTTCTCCATAGTGGTTATATCAATTTACATTCCCACGAACAGTGCAAAAGTGTTCCTTTTTCTCCACACCCTCTCTAGCATTTATTGTTTATAGATTTTTTTTTTTTTTTTTTTTTTTTGTGGTACGCAGGCCTCTCACTGCTGTGGCCTCTCCCTTTGTGGAGCACAAGCTCCAGATGCACAGGCCCAGCATCCATGGCCCACGGGCCCAGCCGCTGCGGCATGTGGGATCTTCCTGGACCGGGGCACGAACCCGTGTCCCCTGTATCGGCCGGAGGACTCCCAACCACTGCGCCACCAAGGAAGCCCTGTTTATAGATTTTTTGTTGATGGCCATTCTGACTAGTGTGAGTTGATACTTCATTGTAGTTTTGGTTTGCATTTCTCTAATAATTAATGAAGTTCAGCATCTTTTCATGTGCCTCTTGACCATCTGTATGTCTCCTTTGGTGAAATGTCTATGTAGGTCTTCCACCCATTTTTTAATTGTGTTGTTTGTTTTTTTGATATTGAGCTCCATGAGCTGTTTGTATATTTTAGGAATTAATCCTTTGTCCGTTGCTTCATTTGCAAATATTTCCTCCCATTCTGAGAGTTGTTTTTGGTCTTGTTTATGGCCTCCTTTGTTGTGCAAAAGCTTTTTTCATTGGGTCCCATTTGTTTATTTATTTTTTTATTTTCATTACTCTAGGAGGTGGGTCAAAAAAGATCTTGCTGTGGTTTATGTCAAAGAGTGTTCTTCCTATGTTTTCCTCTAACAGTTTTATAGTGTCTGGTCTTACCTTTAGGTCTTTAATCCATTTTGAGTTTATTTTTGTGTATGGTGTTATATAGTGTTCTAATTTCATTCTTTTACATGTAGCTGTCCAGTTTTCCCAGCACCACTTATTGAAGCGGCTGTCTTTTATGCATTTCATGTTCTTGCCTCCTTCATCATAAATTAGGTGACCGTATGTGCATGGGTTTATCTCTGGGCTTTCTATCCTGTACCATTGATCTATATTTCTGTTTTTGTGCCAGTACCATACTGCCTTGATTACTATAGCTTTGTAGTATAGTTTGAAGTCAAGTAGCCTGATTCCTCCAGCTCTGTTTTTCTTTCTCAAGGTTGCTTTGACTATTCGGGGTCTTTTGTGTTTCCATACAGATTGAAACTTTTTTTGTTCTAATTCTGTGAAGAATGCCATTGGTATTTTGGTAGGGATTGCATTGAAATTAAGTAACACACTTCTAAGTAGCCCATTAATCAGTCAAAGATAAAGGGAACTTAGAAAATATTTTGAACTGAATTAAAACAAAAACAAAATATATCATAATTTATGTGCTGCAGCTAATGTAGTCCTTACAGAGCAATTTAGATATTTAAATGTCTGTATTAGAAAATAAGAAATGTCTCAAATCAACAACCTATGATTCTTAAGAAACTAGAAAAGAGGAGCAAGCAGAAGAAAAGCAGCCAGAAGGAAAAAAAAAATAGTAAAGATCTAAAATGAAATGAAAGAAACAGCAAAAAGAAAAACAATTTTAAAAATCATGAACTAAGAGATGGTTCTTTAGAAGACAAAATAAATTAACAGGTTTTTTAGCTAATCAGATGAGGAAAAGAAGGAGAAGACAAATATTAAAATAAAGGTTGAAAGAAATACATCACTACTAATCCCACCAAAATGAAAAGGATTATAAAGAAACACTATGAACAAATTTATTCCAACAAATTTAGATAATATATCCAAATCCTTGAAAATACACAAATAACAAAAACTGACTGAAGAGAAAATAAAATGAATAGACCTAAAGCTAAAAAAGAAACTGAACTAGTTTTGTTTTTTTTTTAATCTTCCTATAAGGAAAACCTGAGGAACATATGGCTTCACTGTTAATTTCTATCAAGTATTAAAAACTAAACTAAAGCAGCACTAATCCTCCATAAACCCTATAAAAAAGGAGAAGGAATCATTTTCCAATCCAATCCTTAAGGCCAGTTTTATCCTAATATTGACAAAACCATCACAAGGGAAAACAAAACAAAACAATAGCCCAATATTCCTCATGAACACATACTACAGAATCCTTAGCAAAGGATTAGTAATTAAATTCAGTTTCATATAAAAAAGATTATATAGCATGACCAAGCTCAATTTATTCCAGAAATGCAAGAATAGTATGACCTTAAACAAATCAATTAGTATTATAATCAATATTAATAGAAAAATAGGTAAAATCCAAATGATAATCTTAATAGTCAAATACAAAATGTCTGATAAAATTTAGCACTCATTCATCTGAAAAAATGTTCAGATTCTAGAAATAGAAGGATATTTCCTCAATCTTATCAAGGGTGTCTGTCAAAAACCTACAGCTAAAATCCTACTTAATGGTGACTGAATGCTCTCACCCTGAAATTTGGCATTACAGTCGCAGAGTTCCAACAGAAACCATATAGCTCACAAGGCCTACAAAAATTATTATTTGGCCCTTTAGAGAAAAATTTGTGGATCTCTATCTTACATGAAAGTAGTCACCTGCAAAAAAACTACATATTGTATGATTGCATTTATATATTTCAGAAAGACAGAAAGAAAACCAGTGGTTGCCTGAGCCTGAGAGTGGAGACATGGATTGACTACAAACATGCAAGAGGGAATTTGTTGGGGAAGAAAATGTCTTAAGATTGGATTGTGATGATGATTGCACAATTGTATATATTTATTAAATAAAACACTAAATTGTAGTTATAATAGGTGAACTTTTACATCTAAATTATATTTCATTGAAACTTAAAAATTAACAGGTCCAGTAGTTATTTTACAAAAATTATTTTAATCCAAATGACTTAAAGTACTCATTTACTGTGATTAAAATTTGAATTTTCTATTATTTAATTTCAAAATTTTGATATAAAAATCTTTGTGCCTCATTATTACTGTTATTATTTTTAAAGGTCATCTAATTAAAACCTTTTTTTTTGTCATGAGAAAGGGCACATATTTTTCTAATTTTGCACATAGGCACCGTATGGACTAGCAGTATTCATGTTTCCAGTAGCATGTTACAGAGCTTCTTAATTAATATTTTGTTTAAAACATTAGTAACCATATTCACAGGTGAAAGGAGCTGGTAGAGGGCAGCAGATACATTCAACCCAAAAAGACTTTGTCAGGGTAGACAATCTAAGAAGATTTAAACTGGTATGCACATAAAGTCCTACTCATCTTGAGTTCCAAAATCCAAACATCATGTAAAAGATGGATATGAGATGACATAACAGTAGTACACATTAAAGGGAGGTTTTAGTTGAGAGTAAGCTTAATAGCAGTTAAGAGTGGGAATTCCTTAAATGTGTGACATCCTACCATTTAAGAGAGAGATTAGATCCCTCTTTATAGCAACCAAGAAGAGAACCAAAGCCAAAGGACAGAATTGAAAGGAAAGCAAATTTCAGCTCAGCATGTTTTAATGATTACAAGTCCCTGAAGCAGCAGATGATATAAAATAAGGCTTGAGATATTTCTAAAGCCCATTCAGCTTCTGTTATTTAATAATTCTATGTCAATGAACAGTATAATAACTCAGGTTCCTGATCATCCAATGTCAAAATCCACAAATTAGAGTTTAGTGTTTCCACTTTAAACTCATGGCAGGCTCATTCCTTAGTTAAGGGGTTTTGTTTATATCTGTAATTAATGTTGTAAGTCTCCTTTTTTACTCCCTTATGTTTCTTCTCTCATGTTCTATCTCCACCTGTACACTATGGAGGAGAAATTGGAGAATTAACACCCAATATATCAGTTAGGTAGTTGCTATCTCCACCAAGTTAGTCACGCACAAGGAGGATGGGGCTATTGCCTATCTATGACTGGGGAAAATAAGGCTGCTCTTTCTGTGTTACCCATATTTCTCCTAAGCATAAGCAATACAGTGGATGTTGATGAAGATTTAACATATATATAGATGTATGTGTGTACACTTGTCCATATACAATAAAATTTCATTATTTGTGGATTCTATATTTGTGAAGTCATATACTCTCTAAAATTTATTTGTAACCCCAATGTCAACATGCATTATGCTTCCATGGTTATTTGTGGACATGTACAGAGTCACCTGATGTGTATGTTCTCAGCTGTGGTTGAACAACACTCTGCCTTCTTGTTTAAGCTTTCATACTGTAAAAAAAATCCCTTATGTTTTTCACATTTTTGTGGGTTTGTTTTTTTAGTGAATTCACTGTTTAAAATGGCTCCCAAGTATAATGCTGAAGTGCTGTACATTTTTCTTAAGTGCAAGAAGGCTGTGATGTGCCTTATAGGGAAAATCTGTGTGCTAGATAAGCTTATTCAGTCATGAATTATGGTGCTGCTGACTACGACTTCAATGTTAATGAGTCAAGAATTATATTAAATAAGGTGTCCTTAATCAGAAACACATAAAACAAGGACATGTACTGGTCAGTTGATGAAATATTGTGACCAGAGGTGTGCAGGAACCTAATTCTAGGATCAATGGCTCAGTATCAGGATTCACTAATTCAGTGTTTATAGCAACTTTATAGAACAAACTACTATGAATAATGAGAACCAAATGTGTGCTCGTGTGTGTGTGTGTGTGTGTGTGTGTGTGTGTGTGTGTGTGTAGAGAGAGAGATAGAGGCACAGATTGAGTGGTTCTTTCAAAGTAAGCTGGGAGTGAGAGGAAGGGAAGATGATGTACACTGAGAGAAATGTCTCATAAATCATAACATCTGATGGAAAAACCTGAACAAATTTTTTGGCCAGCACAGTATATACTGAATCTGGAAGAAGTAATACCTATGTTAGAATCCTGGCTTTGTATGCCAGATAAGAAATCATATTTTTAGAGAATTAGTTACTAATAGTCTGTCTCTTATTATTTTAATTTCTATAAACATCAGTTTCCTCATCAGGCATGTAGTAAAACTCAAATTAATATTAGCTTTTACATAATACTGACAAAGTTGGGTACTACAAAGTAAAATTATTAAGATAAAATTATTGCTCAGTTTCTTCCTGTTCAAAGAAAAGTATTGGTTCCAATGAGCTCTACGTATGTCTCTACTGCTCGAGATTCAACAGTTCTTTCTCGAGGCAGGTGGGATTCTGTTTGCTTCTGGTTCTGGGTACACTCACTGGGGAAGGGTCTCCTGGAGCCGAAGGCAGTCGGCGACCTACCTGAGATACTTCAGAGAGAGGTGACAGTACGTTAATGGAATCAACCTCCTCATCCAGCAGGCTCACAAATTTGACTTGTCATCCTTAAGTGTATCAGCCTCCAAAAGAGGAGGTAATCCGCTGAACAGGCTGTAGAGAATTATTTTCCATGTTTTTTTATGCTTGGGGCTACTGTTGGTCAATACGTTTCTTTAAACAAAAGTCAGGTAGGGAGTTGAGGAAGATGGAGGAAGAGTAAGACGGGGAGATCACCTTCCTCCCCACAGATACATCAGAAATACATCTACACGTGAAACTTCTCCTATAAAACACCCACTGAACACTGGCAGAAGACCTCAGACCTCCCAAAAGGAAACTCCCCACATACCTGGGTAGGGCAAAAGAAAAAAGAATAAACAGAGACAAAAGAATAGGGACAGGGCCTGCACCAGTGGGAGGGAGCTGTGAAGGAGGAAAGGTTTCCACACACTAGAAGCCCCTTCACAGGAGGAGACTGCAGGTGGTGGAGGGGGGAAGCTTCGGAGCCATGGAGGAGAGCACAGCAACAGGGGTGCGGAGGCAAAGTGGGGAGATTCCCGCACAGAGGATCGGTGCCGATCAGCACTCAGCAGCTCGAGAGGCTTGTCTGCTCACCCGCCAGGGCGGGTGGGGCTGGGAGCTGAGGTTGGGCTTTGGTTGGGTCGCAGGGAGAGGACTGGGGTTGACGGCGTGAACACAGCCTGAAGGGGTTAATGCACCACGGCTAGCCGAGAGGGAATCCAGGAAAAAGTCTGGAGCTGCCGAAGAGGCAAGAGAATTTTTCTTGCCTCTGTGCTTCCTGGAACAGGAGGAGAGGGGATTAAGAACGCTGAATAAAGGAGCTCCAGAGATGGTCGTGAGCCACAGCTAAAAGCCCGGACCCCAGAGACGTGCATGAGACGCTAAGGCTGGTGCTGCTGCCACCAAGAAGCCTGTGGGCCAGCGCAGGTCACTATCCACACCTCCCCTCCCAGTAGCCTGTGCAGCCTGCAACTGCCAGGGTCCAGTGATCCAGGGACAACTTCCCTGGGAGAACGCACGGTGCACCTCAGGCTGGTGCAATGTCACGCTAGCCTCTGCTGCCACAGGCTCGCAGCGCATCCGCACCCCTCCACCCCAAGGCCTGAGTGAGCCAGAGCCCCCGAATCAGCTGCTCCTTTAACCCTATCCTGTCTGAGCGAAGCACAGACGCCCTCAGGCGACCTACATGCACAGGCAAGGCCAAATCCAAAGCTGAACCCCCGGAGCTTTGTGAACAAAGAAGAGAAAGGGAAATTTCTCCCAGCAGCCTCAGTAGCAGTGGATTAAATTGCCACAATCAACTTGATGCAACCTGCATCTGTGGATTACCTGAATAGACAACAGATCATCCCAAATTGAGGAGACGGATTTTGAGAGCAATATATACTATTTTTTCCCCTTTTCCTCTTTTTGTGAGTGTGTATGTGTATGCTTCTGTGCAAGATTTTGTCTGTATCGCTTTGCTTTCACCATTTGTCTTATGGTTCTGTCCATCCATATTTCCTTTTTTAATTTTTTTTTCTTTTTTAAAAAAAACTTTTTTCCTTAATAATTATTTTTTATTTTAATAAGTTTATTTTCTTTTATATTTATTTTCTTTTATCTTCTTTCTTTCTGCCTTTCTTTCTACTTTTTCTCCCTTTTTTTCTGAGCCATGTGGATGAAAGGCTCTTGGTGCTAAAGACAGGAGTCAGTGCTGTGCCTTTGAGCTGGGAGAGCCAACTTCAGGACACTGGTCCACAAGAGACCTCCCAGCTCCACGTAATATCAAACGGTGAAAATCTCCCAGAGATCTCCAACTCAACACCAAGACCCAGCTTCACTCAACGACTAGCAAGCTACAGTGCTAGACAACCTATGCCAAACAGCTAGCAAACAGGAACACAACCCCACCCACTAGCAGAGAGGCTGCCTAAAATCATAATAAGTCCACAGACACCCCAAAACACACCACCAGATGTGGACCTGCCCACCAGAAAGACAAGATCCAGCCACATCCAGCAGAACACAGGCACTAGTCCCCTCCACCAGGAAGCCTGCACAACCCACTGAACCAACTTAATCCACTGGGGACAGACACCAAAAACAACAGGAACTACGAACCTGCAGCCTGCAAAAAGGAGACCCCAAACACAGTAAGATAAGCAAAATGAGAAGACAGAAAAACACACAGCAGATGAAGGAGCAAGATAAAAACTCACCAGACCTAACAAATGAAGAGGAAATATGCAGTCTACCTGAAAAAGAATTCAGAATAATGATAGTAAAGATGATCAAAAATCTTGGAAATAGAATAGACAAAATGCAAGAAACATTTAACAAGGACCTAGAAATAAAGATGAAACAAGCAATGATGAACAACACAATAAATGAAATTAAAAATACTCTAGAAGGGAACAATAGCAGAATAACTGAGGCAGAAGAATGGATAAGTGAGCTGGAAGATAAAATACTGAAAATAACTACTGCAGAGAAGAATAAAGAAAAAAGAATGAAAAGAACTGAGTACAGTCTCAGAGACTTCTGGGACAACACTAAACCCACCAACATTTGAATTATAGGGGTCCCAGAAGGAGAAAAGAAAAAGAAAGGGACTGAGAAAATATTTGAAGCGATTATAGTTGAAAATTTCCCTAATATGGGAAAGGAAATAGTTAATCAAATCTAGGAAGCACAGAGAGTCCCATACAGGATAAATCCAAGGAGAAACATGCCAAGAAACATATTAATCAAACTATCAAAAATTAAATACAAAGAAAACATATTAAAAGCAACAAGGGAAAAACAACAAGTAATATACAAGGGAATCCCCATAAGGTTAACAGCTGATCTTTCAGCAGAAACTCTGCAAGCCGGAAGGGATTGGCAGGACACATTTAAAGTGATGAAGGAGAAAAACCTGCAACCAAGATTACTCTACTGAGCAAGGATCTCATTCAGATTTGATGGAGAAACTAAAACCTTTACAGACAAGCAAAAGCTGAGACAGTTCAGCACCACCAAACCAGCTTTACAACAAATATAAAGGAACTTCTCTAGGCAAGAAACACAAGAGAAGGAAAAGACCTACAATAACAAACTCAAAACAATTAAGAAAATGTGAATAGGAACATGCATATTGATAATTACCTTAAATGTAAATGGATTAAATGCTCCCACCAAAAGACACAGACAGGCTGAATGGATAACAAAAACAAGACCGATATATATGCTGTCTACAAAAGACCCACTTCAGACCTTTGGACACATGGAGACTGAAAGTGAAGGGAAGGAAAAAGATATTCCATGCAAATGGAAATCAAAAGAAAGCTGGAGTAGCAATTCTCATATCAGACAACATAGACTTTAAAATAAAGACTATTAGAAGAGACAAAGAAGGACACTACATAATGATCAAGGGATCGATCCAAGAAGAAGATATAACAATTGTAAATATTTATGCACCCAACATAGTAGCACCTCAATACATAAGGCAAATGCTAACAGCCATAAAGGAGGAAATCGACAGTAACACATTCATAGTAGGGGACTTTAACACCCCACTTTCACTAATGGACAGATCATCCAAAATGAAAGTAAGTAAGTAAACACAAGCTTTAAATGATACATTAAACGAGATGGACTTAATTGATATTTATAGGACACTCCATCCAAAAACAACAGAATACACATTTTTCTCAAGTGCTCATGGAACATTATCCAGGATAGATCATATCTTGGGACACAAATCAATCCTTGGTAAATTTAAGAAAATTGAAGTCATATCAAGTATCTTTTCCAACCACAATGCTATGAAACTAGATATCAATTACAGGAAAAGAACTGTAAAAAATAAAAACACATGGAGGCTAAACAATACACTACTTAATAACGAAGTGATCATTGAAGAAATCAAAGAGGAAATCAAAAAATATCTAGAAACAAATGAGACACGACGACCCAAAGCCTATGGGATGCAGCAAAAGCAGTTCTAAGAGGGAAGTTTATAGAAATACAATCCTACGTTAAGAAACAGGAACCATCTCAAAAAAACAACCTAACCTTGCAACTAAAGCAATTAGAGAAAGAAGAACAAAAAATAACCCCAAACTTAGCAGAGGAAAGAAATCATAAAGATCAGATCAGAAATAAATGAAAAAGAAATAAAGGAAGCGATAGCAAAGATTACTAAAATTAAAAGCTGGTTCCTTGAGAAGATAAACAAAATTGATAAACCAGACTCATCAAGAAAAAATGGGAAAAGACTCAAATCAGTACAATTAGAAATGAAAAAGGAGAAGTAATAACTGACACTGCAGAAATACAAAGGATCATGAGAGATTACTACAAGCAACTCTATGCCAATAAAATGGAAGAAATGGACAAATTCTTAGAAAAGCACAACCTGCTGAGACTGAACCAGGAAGAAATAGAAAATATGTGCAGACCAATGACAAGCACTGAAATTGAAACTGTGTTTAAAAATCTTCCAACAAACAAAAGCCCAGGACCAGATGGCTTCACAGGCAAATTCTATCAAACATTTAGAGAAGAGCTAACACCTATCCTTCTCAAACACTCCCAAAGTATAGCACAGGGAGGAACACTCCCAAACTCATTCTACTAGGCCACCATCACCTTGATACCAATACCAGACAAAGATGTCACAAAGAAAGAAAACTACAGAGCAATATCACTGATGAGCAAAGATGCAAAAATCCTCAACAAAATAGTAGCAAACAGAATCCAACAGCACATTAAAAGGATAATATACCATTATCAAGTGGGGTTTATTCCAGAAATGTAAGAATTCTTCAATATACACAAATCTATAAACGTGATACACCATATTAAAAAATTTAAGGAGAAAAACCATATGATAATTTCAATAGATGCAGAGAAAGCTTTTGACAAAATTCAACACCCATTTATGATAAAAACCCTCCAGAAAGTAGGCATAGAGGGAACTTTCCTCAACATAATACAGGCCACAGATGACAAACCCACAGTCAATATCATCCTCAATGGTGAAAAACTGAAACCATTTTCACTAAGGTCAGGAACAAGACAAGGTTGACCACTCTCACCACTATTACTCAACATAGTTTTGGAAGTTTTAGTCACAGCAATCAGAGAAGAAAAAGAAACAAAAGGAATCCAAATCATAAAATAAGAAGTAAAGCTCTCACTGTTTGAAGATGACATGATACTATACATAGAAAATCCTAAAGATGCTACCAGAAAACTATTAGAGTTAATCAATGAATTTGGTAAAGTAGCAGGATACAAAATTAATGCACAAAAATCTCTGGCATTCATATACACTAATGATGAAAAATCTGAAAGGGAAATTAAGAAAACACTCCCATTTACCATTGCAACAAAAAGAATGAAATATCTAGGGATAACCTATCTAAGGAGACAAAAGACCTGTATGCAGAAAATTATAAGACACTGGTGAAAGAAATTAAAGATGATACAAATAGATGGAGAGATATACCATATTCTTGGATTGGAAGAATCAACATTGTGATAATGACTCTACTACCCAAAGCAATCTATAGATTCAATGCAATCCCTATCAAACTACCAATGGCATTTTTCAGACAACTAGAACAAAAAATTTCACAATTTGTATGGAAACACAAAAGACCCTGAATAGCTAAAGCCATCTTGAGAATGAAAAATGGAGCTGGTGGAATCAGGCTCCCTGACTTCAGACTATACTACAAAGCTACAGTAATCAAGACAGTATGGTACTGGCACAAAAACAGAAAGATAGATCAATGGAACAGGATAGAAAGCCCAGAGATAAACCCACACACATATGGTCATGTTATCTTTGCTAAAGGAGGCAAGAATATACAGTGGAGAAAAGACAGCCTCTTCAATAAGTGGTGCTGGGAAAACCGGGCAGGTACATGTAAAAGTATGGGATTAGATCACTCCCTAACACCATACACAAAAATAAGCTCAAAGTGGATTAAAGACCTAAATGTAAAGCCAGAAACTATCACACTCTTAGAGGAAAACAATGGCAGAACACTCTATGACATAAATCACAGCAAGATCCTTTTTGACCCACCTCCTAGAGAAATGGAAGTAAAAACAAAAATAAACAAATGGTACCTAATGAAACTTAAAAGCTTTTGCACAGCAAAGGAAACCATAAACAAGACCAAAAAACCCTCAGAATGGGAGAAAATATTTGCAAATGAAGCAACTGACAAAGGTTTAATCTCCAAAATTTACAAGCAGCTCATGCAGCTCAGTATCAAAAAAACAAACAACCCAATCCAAAAATGGGCAGAAAACCTAAATAGACATTTCTCCAAAGATATACAGATTGTTCAACATCATTAATCATTAGAGAAATTCAAATCAAAACTGCAATGAGATAGCATCTCATACCAGTCAGAATGGCCATCGTCAAAAAATCTAGAAACAATAAATGCTGGAGAGGGTGTGGAGAAAAAGGAAGCCTCTTGCACTGTTGGTGGGAATGTAAATTGATACAGTCACTATGGAGAACAGTATGGAGGTTCCTTAAAAAACTAAAAATAGAACTACCATATGACCCAGTAATCCCACTACTGGGCATATACCCTGAGCAAACCATAATTCAAAAAGAGTCATGTACCAATATGTTCATTGCAGCACTATTTACAATAACCAGGATATGGCAGCAACCTAAGTGTCCATCAACAGATGAATTGATAAAGAAGATGTGTCACATATATACAATGGAATATTACTCAGCCATGACAAGAAACAAAATTGAGTTATTTGTAGTGAGGTGGCTGGAACTAGAGTTTGTAATACAGAGTGAAGTAAGTCAGAAAGAGAAAAACAAATACCGTATGCTAACACATATATATGGAATCTAAGAAAAAAAAAAAAGTTTATGAAGAACCTAGGGGTAAGACGGGAATAAAGACACAGACCTACTAGAGAATGGACTTGAGTATATGTGGAGGGGGAAGTGTAAGCTGTGACAAAGTGAGCGAGTGGCATGGACATGTATACACTACAAACGTAAAATAGATAGCTAGTGCGAAGCAGCCACATAGCACAGGCAGATCAGCTCGGAGGTTTCTGACCACGTACAGGGGTGGTATAGGAAGGGTTGGAGGGAGGGAGACAGAAGAGGGAAGAGATATGGGAGCATATGTATATGTATAACTGATTCACTTTGTTATAAAGCAGAAGCTGACACACCATTGTAAAGCAATTATACTCCAATAAAGATGTTAAAAAAAAAAGACAGGTAAATAAAAAAAAATAAATTACAAAAAAGATATAATTATTTAAACTGTTTCAAAATTTCCTAGAATAGAAAATATTATCAGAGTATTATTTAGCACATAATTTCAGGCAGCCATACTTTTAAACATGCATTTAGGGTCATCAGGAAGAAGATTTATAGTTAATTAATTGTGTCTGTCAGAAGCATCATTATAGGGAGTAATATACTCAGTTAAAACCTGTTACATGAGGGCTTACAGACTTTCATTGTGGACATATACTTTATATTTCTAGTATTACACCCTTGTTTATGTCTGGAGAGAACTGCAAGTCACTTAGGAAATACTGAAAATTAATTTTAATACAAAAGTTTTACAACTGTTGAGCATGAGTGGCCTCAAACTTAAGTATGTTGACAACATGGGACTAGGAAGAAGCCATGCTGTGAAACTGGGATAACCTCCCGGTACACTCAGTAATATAATTGACACAAGCAGGATTTGCAAATTAGTGAGCATAAGAATGTAGACAGAGAGCTGTGGCTTATGTTATCAATTTGATGATTGTTTCATTATGGGGCTGTGGGAATCTGTATTTTTGAGGAGAGACCCCCCCCCCACCCCCAAGCATCTGGCTGAGATATGGAACTAGTTAGCCTAAACAGTAGGAATGGCAAGAGTGAAATGTGTACCAAGGGCCCAGGTTCTGTCGGAGTTCCTGGGAATAGTTCTTGTTCCATCAGGGGGACTTCAAGAATGGGTACAGAGTGGACATTCAACTGTGACGTTGATAAAGCTATAGCTTCAGGGCCCCTCACATGCTTGACTTTCTCTCAAGACTCTGGGAGAACCCTAGCAAGGTGTTCATATTGTCATGTGGTTTTGTAAAACTTAACCAAAGTAAAACATTTTTGCATGTACGACCACTATGTCTTTGTAAAGCCTCTTCCCCTCATCATACCTCCTTTTATACCCAGTGGCTTAGAGTGGCTATGAGTAATTTTGAAACCCTGCTAAGAGGGAAATAAATTAGGCACACAATTAATTAGGACTTACTTAGTGAGATGATTATTTGGCTTTCAGTCACTTCCATGAACTTGTTATTAATAGCCAGATATAAGCATGGCTGCTTAGAATACTCTTACCTGCAGGACAATTCACTTGGAGTTCTGACAAAAAGGTAAAGGGCCAGAGACCATATCTGAATATGTCAAATTTCAAAACTTGACAATAATCCTAAAAATTTATTTTATGTTACCAATAGTGAGCTGTGAAGAGGAATGATGAAATGTTTTCAAACTATTAATAATAAAAAAACCCCACATTTCAATCAACCCTCCTAGGGGAAATACTGAATTTTCTATTATAATAGATAATTATAATAGACATTGTAATATCTACATATTACAATAATAGATATTTTAATATCTATTATTGTAATATTTACATATTAAAATGATAGATATTTTATACCCATAGATATTACAATATATAGTTATTGTAATATCTATATATATTATCTAATATCTATATTGTAATATTGTCAATAGTCAAAGAATATAAAGCCAAATAATGTTTAAAATTATAAAATTGTTATCAGGTAGCTAACTAGTACAAAAATTATTTCATTTGGCTAGATTGTGATATTTGTGGTATTTATCACATTTGTAATTTTTTATTTCTTTTTCATGCTAGATATTCAGTCTCATACCTCATGAGATAGGGAGGATGTCTGTCTTTGGGTCTGGCTAGAAAGAAGCTTGACTGATCATTGAAACTTTCAGTGAATTCAGCTTCAAGGAACTGGCAAACACAGGAGCATAGAAAAGGGAGTAAGGCAGTGGCTGGTGGAGCTAGCCAGAAGAAATATGCCTCAGGGAAAATTCCACTTGGGACATTATTCGGACATAATGAGAAGACAATATGTATCCGTCAATTTATTTTATGAGTCTATTTAATGAAGAAGATGTTATTGCTTATAACTTTGTTTTTCTGGTCAATGGGGATCTCAGAACCATAGAAAGTATAACGTTTTAAAGATCACATACTTCAAGAACTTTTTCTTTTAATGAGTAAACTGAGGCCTAAAGTGTTCAAAATATTATTTCTTAGTGGCAGAACATACTAACATTTTCTGTGAATATATACCTTCTGAGAACTGATGTTTTATGAAAACTGTCTGGGAAACTAGTTTATACCAGTGAAAGCACTCCATATTAATCAAGGGATTTAAAACATAGCAAGAAGACACAGTAACTTCTTATTGTTAAATGGATGCAGAGACCTTCCTAAGTCCCTCTCAGCATTATATCACAAGAGAACATGCACTAATATTCTGTGCACATAACATTTATCATGAGCAATTATAGATCTCAAGAAAAGGTGAGCTAAAACCCAAAGAAGCCCTTAAAAAATCACTGCATTAATTTTAAGGACTCAAAATAGTTATTTAACTAGAGATCACATCAGGTATTTTACCTACAGGCTCCGGACGCGCAGGCTCAGCGTCCATGGCGCACGGGCCCAGCCACTCCGCAGCATGTGGGATCTTCCCGGACCGAGGCACGAATGCGTGTCGCCTGCATCGGCAGGCGGACTCTCAACCACTGCACCACAAGGGAAGCCCACCTAACTTTTTTAAAGTCATTCAATATTTCACTTGGGTGGCAGGTACACATAGGCATGAAATCTAGTATTCCAATCTGGTAAATTTCTTTGTATCACTCTAGGTGAGTTAATTCATGAATTAACTCACAGTTGACCAGATGCCACTTTTACAATGACCCAAAATTTGGTGCTTTTTCCCCTCTAGTCATCCTAATAATCAGACTGAGCCATAAAATTGCAGTTTTATTTATTGATTAACTTCTATGTACCAAGTGCAGTCCTACATTTTATATTCACAGTCTCATATAATTTCCACCAGGTATTATTTTTCCAATTTTACAGATGAGAAAACAGTCTCATAAATATTAAATAACTAGGACAAGGTCAAATAGCCAATATCTAACAGGGCCAGAATTTAAGATAAAGCTTTCTCTTTACCAAAAGCTATCTTGTAGAGCAGCAGCAATATGATGACCCCCTCACTGGCCTCAAGGGGAGGTTAAAACAATAGAGGAGCTGAGCTTGAGTCTAGGTTCAGCCTCTCACTAGAATCCAAAATACCTCTTATAGAATCATTGTGACACTGGATGGAAAGAAGGAAAGTAAGCTGAATAAAATAAACATCCTCCTAACAGACAAAAATGACTACATATTGCACCACATTCATGCAGATAACCTGACTCAGACAGTTCTGTAACAGTGACAGCCCAGACAAGAGAACTGGCTGCCTCGTGCAGTTCAGTGACACTGAGGGAAGGGTCCCAAAGCTCAGGCTCCCATCCTGGTTCTCGACTTTTTCCTCAACTTCCTTCTAGATGTTTTCATCTGAAAAGTCCAAAGCAACAGTCTTTAACAGAATTTACTAATTCATCCTTTTATTCCATAAACATTGTTCTTGGACTAGGATGTAAAAACCTGTGTATGCCTCATGCTGGAGCAGGCGCACATTTAAACAAACTACCATAAATGTGAAGTTCATAAAAATATTGAGACCCTTAAAAAAGTGGTCTTTATCATGACTTTTCTGTTTTAGTTAAATAGTTAAATATACATGCATTTCTTGATATATATCTTATATTTCACCGTCAAATCTGACTTTTCCCTCTTGTAGCATATTGCACTGTACAAAAATGGCTGCGATGTCATTGTCTACTGCCCGTGTTCTTTTATAATCTTGTCATGCCCCTAGAGATGAAGTATAATTTCCCTCCTCTTGATATGGGAAGGTTTGGGACTCACTTATAATGACCAGAATGCAACCAAAGGGACACAGGGTTGCACTTTAGCAAGGTTGGAAAAGGTGGCACAGATTCTGTTTTGTTTACTAAGACACTGTGTTGGAGCTCTGAGCCACCATGGAAGCAGTAAACTGCCCTGAAGCTGCCATTCTGTGAGGAAGCCCAAGCTAACCTGTGGCAAATGAACTGCAGGTGGCTTATAGAAGCTATATATAGAAGCTATAAAGAAGCTTAGTTTCTACAACCACAAGGAACTAAACTCTGCCCACAAACCGAATGAGCATGGATGTGGGTTCTTCCCCAGGACGGCCTCCAGATGAGAATGCAACCCAGCTAGCTGCTTAACTGCAGCCTGTGATACCTTGAGCAGAGCACCCAGCTAAGCCATGCCCAGACTTCTAACCCACAGAAATTGTGAAATAATAAACATGTGTGGTTTTAAGCCACTAAGTTTTTGGCAATTTGTTACATGGTAAAAGAAAACTAATACGGAAACGAAGAATGAGTTTAGTGTATAAATTTCATGGCATGAAGTCCTGAAGAGGTATATTGGAAGTCTGGATCTAAGCAATACTAAGATCAGAAAGATTAGAAAGATCAGATATGAGACTTGGAAGATCCATGAAATTAAAAGGAAATCATGGAAAACACTATTCTTCTGACTTGCAGTTGGAGGAGCAGGCCACCCTCTCTCAGGATCTTACTGCAGGCAATCCCTCAAAGGCTCTGTCTTTGGGATTCACTCTCAGCTTCTTGCCTATTCCCTGTCTCAGATTCTCTGTGCTGCATTTGGCCCCAGCTTTATTATTTTCCCCCAACTCCCTCTAACTCCATTTCAACTGCTCCTCTGAGTTCTCCCTGAGTTCTCAGTCACAGGCTTTATTTTTCACTGGCCACAGTCCAGCTGTGTCTTTGTCAAAATTCAGCCTGACTTTAGGAGTCCCTACCCAAGTTCTGCACTCCCAGATGGGAAACCAGTATAGCTAAGGTGTCTGATTTGGTCTTTTTATCACCTGCTTGATAGAACTACCATTTTCTAAGAGCACACACTGTGTTAACATAAGGAGGAAGAAAATGACAGCACTGATTCAATTTAGCACTAATCTGTACAGATGTTCTGATGCTTTGCTATGGGGCCAGAGTCATCATCAGGACGGAAAGGGTCCCTCCAGGCCTTGTCCAGGCCTTCTTGTAGGCTAATTTTGCTTCATGTTAAACTGGCCAGTCACTTTATGATGGGATCAAATGGCTTCTTTAAAAAGTGAACAGGTGCTATATTACAAGCCAGTGAAATCCATTCCCATGAATTGTGGTAATAGGCAAGCTGCAATGTCATTCCAAAACTAGTAATATAATAAAGCTTGCAGAGAAATCAGGGTTTTCTTGTCTCCCAAAACTAGATGAAGTGGAAATTTGTAAAAGAAATTAGTCTGTACCCTTCCTACTTCCACAAGACTAGAGATTGCCTCTGTGCCTGGGAATAGATTGAACCTTAGGGTCAAAGTAACCAATTAACTTGGGTACATTAGAACCATGTACATCTATTGAAACATATACTTTTTTTTAAAGTTTGTCTTTATAGATCAGAAAAAATATCCTCGGGCAGAATCCTAAACAGGGCATATTGTCATGGACAACAATGTTTATAAATATTTTGGCAACAGTTACACACATTTTACATCTTCACTTCCTATGATTTTAAATGTCTGCTTCCATCCTTACTTAGCAAAGCATTTCTAGTTCAGCCTCTTCATAAATCTCCCCTGAATTATTTCCAGTCATCTTCATGATCCGAAAAACCTTAGCTGGCTAATAAAAGTCATCCAATTTGCATATTTTAATTTATTTAAATACATACCAGTAAATTAAGATGTATCACGGCTGTGCCAAGCCCTCAGGATACAAAGATGAGTGTACAATGAGCTTACAGCCTGATGGAAAGGAAAGCTAAAAATGCCAGTGTGGTAAATGCCTTTAAGTGCTGGTTCCCATCCCTAAATCCACACTTGAACCACCTGGAGAGATTTAAGTAATACTCTTGCTCTGTTCTTACTCCTAAAGAGTCAGTCTGGAACAAGAGAAAGATAATATAAGTGTTTAAAAGTTCCCCAGATGACTTGAATGTGTATCTAGTATTGAAATCCACTGTTCTTAAAGGACACATTTGCCAGGAGCTATAATAGTAATCCACTAACTCTGCCTGTGGGAGGGAAGTCACAAAATGCAGTAGCACTTGAGTTTAAACTTAAAGAATGCAGAAAACCTCTCCAGGTAAGGAATTGCGTCCAGGAGGTTTGGAAGGCTTTTGAAGTAGGATTAGTCCTCTGGGCACAATCCTGTTGAGGCTAACTTTTAACTACCTTCCTAATTTATCCAGGTGTGCTCATCTCCAATGCCACCACCCCAGTGCAAATCATTGTCATAATTTCCTTTCATGAATCTACCAGTTTCTTAGCTTTTTCTGCATAAGCACTCTTTCCTCTTCATACATATTCATCCCTCTGCAGAGAAAAAGATTTTCTTACAACACAAATCAGTTGCATTGCACTGATTCAAAACTCTCAGTGGATTCATGTTGCTCCTAAAATCCAAAACATTTAACATAGCAGATTAGATCCTATGTTGTTTAGTCCCAGACTCCCTTCAGCCTCACCTTAGGTGTCCTGGTCCACTTTTTCCTTTGTGGACTAAGTTCCTTTCGTGCCAGCTCTACTTCAGCATGCAAACCATGCTTTCTCCTTTCTTACGGTCTTTGCAGAGATGATTACTCTTCCTGGAATGCTATCCCCACACTGCTTTTCAGTCCAACCTGTGACCTAGAAAACTCTGCTTTTGATTAGTTCTCTGCTTAAGTACCCCTTCCACAAGGAAGATTTCCCTCCCAACTTAGGAATCCCTGTCATATGTCCCCAAAGCCACATCTTCCTTTGTAAAACCAAACTTCATGGGCATATACATCTCTCCTGCTAGACTGTAAGGTTTATGAGAGCAAAGACTGTTTCTTTCCAGTCCGATCCTGTATTACTGGCATTCTGCACAGTGTCTGGTACTTGGTAGATTATTGATAAATGAAGGTTGAATAAACCAAATAAATGAATACTACATACACAAAAAATACAATCTTTCCTACTTTCTCTCTCCAACAGTTTTTATTTCCACCCAACTCAAGATTTGGGCCATGAGATGCGTCTTACCTGTCTTTATTGCACCATTTTTCCCTCTCTGCTTTCTCTTTTTCCCTTTCACTCTTTTCTATTTTTCCTCCGAAGTTTAGCTTTTTGTATGGGCATCTGCATTTAAACAGAGGAACAAATAAACAAGCATTATTAATAAGTAAAATATTACTTTAATGTACATATATAGATTGCCACGATGAAAAGGGAAGGGGAAGCTGAGTAATATTTTATGAGCAGCTACAATATGCTTAGTATATTCAGTTAATCATTTAATTCTCTTTCATGCATAATAATTTTTCCCATTTTTCAGAGGAAGGAACTGAGATTAGAGAAGTCATTATTTCCCAAAAGTCTCACAACTAATAATAGAACTACCGGCTAATGACCATTGCTCTCTCCACTACTCAAATCAGAATCTGTAACAAGAGGTAGATCATTTCCAATGATTCAAACCTCCTATACGAGAAGCTCTCTAAAGTATCTTAATCTTATATACTTTCTTGCACTGTAGATTTTAGGTGTCTATGTTTCATTCAATTATGCCTATAAGGATAAAAGATTATGCACATTACCAATTCCTGTCTCTTGCCTCATAACTTTTTTAAAATTGCATTCATTCATCCATTCAATAAATGTCTGGTACTGGGAGTATAATTCTGAATTGCTTTCAGAAATTAATATTATTAATCATAAAGGCATTTTCTTAATATTCTGAATTTGGTTATACTTCATTTCTTTCTAAGCTTTGGAATTAAATTCCATTATGCAATACCTACAGTACAGTTGGTAATTCTTGTATGTGTATGAAATTAAAAAGGTCCTTCTGGGCTGTGTGGAATGAAGAAGTAAACTTGCAAAGTGTACCCTGACTCTTAAAACATGTAAATTGTGCCAGACCACATAATGATGGACATTGCAGGCGAAGTGCAAACTCTTTTAATACCAGTTCAGTCAAATCCATGTGGTCCAAGATAATATTACAGAATTACAGACAAACTGATCTAATATTAACTCCATGCAGATCCAAAAATTTTAAAGATAAGACCATTAAAAGTTCCAGCAACTTTGTGGTTTGCTGAGATTAAGAAGATTCCTGGTATTTTTCAAATTATGTATAACTTAACATCAAAGCCCCCAGGAACTACTGAGTGGGAGTAATAAACTTCATCTCTACTAAAAAAAAAAAAAAAAAAAAATCTCTGCCAAGACCATCCTATGAGTAACTCCAGCTCACCTCTCCCCCCTTTCTTACCCATCCCTGCAAATCATATAAATGGGTTTAATTATTAGTTAGTTCTTAAGATTATTCCCAAGTTGGACTACGTATTATCTCTTACCATGACAAGGTCTTATCTAGAAAGGAAAGGCTGCAAAGACAATATCTATCTCAAAGACAATACCTTTCAAAGACAATATCTAACTGGACAAATTTACCTGACATCACAGTGTTCATCTGTTGCATTCTAGGCCCAAACCTGAGGGAGGTGTCACCTGTGTGAGTCTGCACAAATTGCTCAAGCAAAAATAAAAAATAAAAATAAAAATATTCAAGGTAGCTATTGGCCACATAGCAACTTGATTAAAGAGAAATGGAGAGAAACAGTCAAATCCATAAAAGAACTATATTAGGATTGAAAAAAGCCTGTAAGAAGGCGGCAAAAGGGAATAGAAGGGACTAGACAAGTACAAGATGAGTCAGGGAACCTGGTTCAAGACAGAAACTGAACAATTTGATTGTTTTGAAACTTGATTTTGGACTTCGGCTGTTAGCCATGATAAAGAAACTGCTCCCCAACTCTAAACAAACACCTCTAAAATGGGACCAAATATATGAAGTAAATGTTTTTAAACATTTTAAAGCATGGAGTGCATAATGGCAAACCTGAAAATGAGAAAGAAAAACTTGAGTTCCATTATTCCTGCTTTCTTCCTGGAGCCAATTTCCAGGCTGAAGTGCAAGGAAGGGTAACTCATATATAGCATAGTGATCTTACTGAGTTCGATAGAGAGAAATCAGAGATGTGTTCTTCTGGAGAGGCTGGATTTATGGGGCAGAGACCCACAGAGAAGAGAATTGTGCAGAAAATGAGTTCCAGACTCTTCATAGAGTATCTCCTTGGATTTTTAGCTAAACACTAAATACACATGCTTAAGACAGGCCTCAGTGAGGACGGGCAAGAAACAACTACCAGGAAAAGAACACAGCAGAAGCTATTAGATACATAGGAGTTTGTACAGGATAGGGAGACATCTGAGTTCTAAACTAGCAGAGAGAAGAGGCTTCATTGAACAATCCAAGCATTTAGTAAAGATCACAAAAAGCTCCTGTGGGAGAAGAGCTAATCTAGACTTACAGCAAATGCTGCTGTAGACCCATCTTACTGAAGGTTAAAAACAGCTTATCTGTAAATCAATGAACCGAAGCCAACACCCTGTTAATAAAACAACAAAGTCCAAAAATAGAAGTAAGGCAACTTTAAAAAGATGCACTATAATATGGCAAGATAAATATATTTTAAATAAATGATAAAAAAATAGATACCTTTATGTTAAAAAATATACTTCAATTCATACCTCACATCATGTAGAGATAGTAATTCACAATGAATCATAGATCTAAATAAAAACTTAAAATAAAATGTAAATTTTGTATTATATAAAATCATTTAAATTCTAGAATGAATTATAGATTATCTTTCTCACCTAGAGTTTGAGATTTCTTAGCTATAACAACAAAATCATGATCCATAAGAAAAAAACAATTGATAAATAGTGATTAATTAAAGTTAGGAAGTTCTGCTCTTTAAAGACACTGGTGAGGAAAGTCATAGACTGAAAGAAAATACTTGCAAATCACAAATCTGATAAACAATTTGTATCCAGAAATGTAAAGAGGTCTTAAAACTCAATAATTTAAAAAACAAACAATCCGGTAAAAATGGGCAAAAGGTATGAAACTCACTTCAGCAAAGAGTGTAAACAGTTTTCAAATAAGCAAAAGAAAACATGTTCACAATGACTAGTCATTAGGGGAATGCAAATTAAAGCCAAAACTGAGATACACTCTACAATTATCATTCCAATAGCCTAAAATTAAAGAGGCTGATCTTAGCAAGTACCAGTTGGAATGTGGAGCAACCGTAACTCTCATACACCATTGGTTGCCATATCAATTGAACAACCACTTTGAACAACAGTTTGGCAACTTGTAAACTTAAACATATACCTAGCATAGTGTAGTCATGTACTGTATGGTCTAGCCATTCCACTTCAGGACATTTATCCAAGAAAAATGAAATCATACAAAGATCTGTACACAGACTTTTACAGCAGTTTTATTTGTAATAACCCAGCACTGGAAACAATCTAAATGTATATCAATAGGTGAAGAGATAAACTAGTCAATGATAAAAAAGAATCAACTACTGTTCATACTTCAGTATGGATGAATAACAAAATAATTATGGTGAGTGAGCAAAGCCAGACAAAAAATAGTGCATCCTGTATGTTTATATAGTTTATAAACTATAGTTTCTATAAAAATATAGAAAATAGAACCTATTTATAGTTACAAAAACAGATCACTGTTTACCTGATAATTGGAAAGGAAGAAGAAATCACAAAGGAACAGCACTTTGGGGACTGATGGATATGTTCACTATCTTGATTTTAGTTTAGTTTACAGATGTATACATACTCAAGATGTATCAAATTGTACACTTTCAATATGTGTGCTCTTTCATATGCTAATTAGACCTCAATATAGCCATTAAACTAGATCACATATAAAATGTTCTCTGATATCAATGGAACTAAATTAGAAATCAATAAAAATTATATATCTAAGAAAACTCTAAATATTTCAAGGTTTAACATCAAATATTTTAAATCCATGGATTAGTGAAGAAATAATGAAAGTAATTCAAACTGAACAACAGTGAATATACAACATATCAAAATCTTTCAGATGCAGTACTTAGAAGGAAATTTGTAGCCTTATGCTTGCTGTAGGTTGAATTGTGCTCCTTAAAATTCATATGTTGAAGTCCTAAGCTACAGTACTCAGAATGTGACCTTATTTAGAAATAAGGTCTCTGCAGATGGAATTAGTTAAGATAAGATCATACTGGAGTAGGGTGGTCCCCTAATCAAATATAACTTGTGTCCTTACAAAAAGTGCAATGTTGGACACAAGCACACACACAGGAAGAAAGTTACAGGGAGACAAAGGCAGAGATTGGAGTGGTGTATGTACAAGAAAAGGAATGCCAAAAGTTGCCAGCAAACCACCAGAAGTTAGGAGAGAGACCTGGAACAGATTCTACCTCATAGCTCTCAGAAAGAACCAATTCTGCCAACATCTTGATTTCAGACTTCTAGACTCCAGAAGTAACTGTGAGACAAAATTTCTGTTGCTTAAACTGCCCAGTTTGAGATACATTTTTATGGCAGTGCTATAAAGCAAATACAGTGCTTTTATTAGAAAAAGAATAATGCTTCAATACCAGTGATCTGAG
The DNA here is from genome assembly GCF_963924675.1 of Phocoena phocoena. Lineage (NCBI taxonomy): Eukaryota > Metazoa > Chordata > Mammalia > Artiodactyla > Phocoenidae > Phocoena > Phocoena phocoena. Next base: position 29,559,925 of record NC_089226.1, read on the forward strand.
CTTCTACCTTATGATGCTAGAAAAAGAAGAGCAAATTAAAAAAAAAGTAAGCATACAGAAGGAAAGTAAAGAGAATAGTAATAATTATTAAAATAAAATTAATAAAATACAAATGAATAAACAACTGAGAAAAACCAATGAAATCCAGATTTACAAAACTCTAGTTAGACTGATCAAGAAATAAAGACAGAAATCCCAACAGAGAAATATACCATGCCAGTGGATTAGAATAACATTGTTTCAATGTTAATTCTCTCTTTATATGTATGTATTACACATTTTTGCATGAATAATACGTGTATATAAAGTAATTTTTGATATGAAAAATCAAAGGGCCTAGAGCAGCTAAAAGAATCTTAAAAGAGGAGGTCATATACTATCTCATTTCAAGATTTACTATATTGCTACATTAATCAAGAAAATGCAATATGATCATAGGCATAAGCATAGACAATTAGTTCAATTTAACAGAATAAAGAGTTTAATTAAAAAGACTAACATTCATGCAATCCATTTATTTTCAACAAGATATCAAAGCAGTAAAATGGGGAAAGAAAGTTCTTTTGAATAAATTGTGCTGGAATGACTGGCACAACTACATATGAGAAAAAGACGAACCTTAACTCATATCTCACACCATCACAGAAAAATCAATGTGAGATAGAGCAAAGACCTAAATATAAAACTTTACATTGTAAAGCTTATATTTTTCATTGGGGTGGACAAAAATGTTCATAAACAGGACACAAAAAGCTCTAACCAAACCAAAAATGAATGATATCACAATTAAAACATTTTGTTCACATTGTTAAAATTATACAAACTGCAGACTGGGTAAAATATGCAATAAATGTAATTTACAAAGTACTTTAATCAAGAATATATAAACAACTTCTACATAAAAAAGAAAAGCAACCCGAATAAAAAATGGGCATTTCACCAAGGTTTATATACCAGCGACTTGACTAGTAAGCCCATGAAAGTGTGTTCCACATCATTAGTCATCAGTGAAATGCAAATTAAAGCCGTGTTGTGATGATATTATCATCTATCCAACTCGAATGGCTAAATTAAAAAAAAAAAAAGAATAACACCAAGTTACAACAAGTGTGTGGAGTGGCTGAAACTTAGTTTAAAGCTCAAATTAAATTTCCCAGTGCTGTGGCTAATTATTTCATTCTAATAAATTCTGATTGATGGATTATATATAACATACAATCACATGTGCTATATATTTTATGACTAATTAGGAGATGAAAAACAAATTAAAAACTATTTCCTAAATAGTTTTTCATCTGATTCTTTCAGGTCTCAAGTCTGCAAAAGGACCAGCTTGTGGTTAAACATTCTCATGGGATAGTTTTTATTGTACTGATGAGTGCCAAGACCAAGATCTGCATGTTTCTTTGCTATCTTCCATTGTGGTGTGTTTTATTTTCCTTTCTCTAAGTTTACCACTTCTGAAGTTGCATACATAGGTTTTTGGAAGCCCACATTTATGCAGCCTCTGACCAGAAAATCCACCTTGAGTGGGCCCAGAGTGCCTCTTGTCACTCTGTTAGGCTATTAAACCACAGTTCAGAGTATTCAGGTATTAGTAAATGACCTCAGATGGCTATCATGCTTGATGTTAGCTTACCTCTCCCAGCTAGTGCTTTCACTTTGTGTTTCTTGGATCCTGAGGATTTCTGTAACTCTTTATCCAATTCAGCTAAGCATTTTTCAAAGTTTTAAAAAAATATTCTACCCATAATTTTAACTCTACTCATATTGTTTTGAACTATTTAAGGCAAATGTTGCCAGAAAATAAAAGGCAAGCGTTTTCACCACTGTACTATAAATTTTTGCAGCAAATCATTTTATCTTTGTATATTGCCTATAAATTTTTCACACACAAAAAATTGAAAAGTCAAATCCTCCTATTCCCATTCTGTTCTATCTCATCTAACATTAACTGCCAAATACAGGAAAGCATGCATAAAAAAAGAAATACTTGATATGAAGTAGAAAAACTCTGTTGGCAAAATTATACACTACCTCAGGAGAAAATAATGAATAGATGATAGTGGGTGTTAAAGGTAAAAGTATGTATTATAAACAAAATATATCATATAGAGGAAAATTCACATACAATCATTCTCCAAAAGAGAAATATTAAACACAAGTAGATTATTATCAATGTAAACCTGAAAAGCCATGTCAAGTCCTTTATATTAAATAGCCCCAAAGAGCTTTCACAGATATTTGTTATTCATCAATCTATTCAACTTCATTGATCATTTTCTAAGTATTAAGAACTGTCCTTATGTCCTATGTGTACTTCTTGGTGTTTACTGTGTAGCAAGGAAGACAGATATGTAAATTAATAATTATTGTGCATTGGTGTATTATGGTGGTATACAAAAGGTGTAGAGAGAAGTACCTTCTAATATTACCTGGATGAGAAATTACTTGCTAGAGAGGTCATGTTTCAGTAGGTGTTTAATGAATTAATGATTAAGAATGAGAACCCAAGCAGTGGTGTTTGAAGAATTTTTGCCTCTTTTGAAACCATTGTAGAAGTATTATTTGGTGAGGTTGATAATTTTCCTATTATGCTTTTTTTTTTGTCCCTCTGATTTCTTTAACAGAATCTTTTAAAAAAATTCTTCTTAGACAATTCAAGAAACAAAAACTTAATCTTATAGATTAGGAGAAGAATGTATATTTAAAAAAGACATTTGTTGGGGAGTTTCTTTCACCAATATGGGAACATTCATGTTGAAAATCCTCCATGAATATTGAATTGCTTGCCATTTCACACTACAGATGAACATTTTCCAAATTCTAGAATCCTTCTCTAATTTCTCACAATCAATATAAACTCCCACTTACCCTCTGTCTCCATTCTCTGTTCTTGATTTTTATCTTAAAGAATAGTTTGCTGACTTCCATTAAAATGTATGGAGTCATAGAATGATCCTGGAAGAGATCATCTGGTCCAGCAGAAACCAAGCAGAGATGATGACTACGAAGATCAGGATTGAAATAGGTATGTGATCTTCCCCACATTTGCTTACACTTGTGTTCCTTGCACAGACCCGTTTTCTTAGTTTAAAGCTCAAATTAAATTTCCCAGTGCTGTGGCTAATTATTTCATTCTAATAAATTCTGATTGATGGATTATATATAATATACAATCACATGTGCTATATATCTTATAACTAATTAGGAGATGAAAGACAAATTAAAAACTATTTCCTAAATGCAATTCTCCTATTGAAGAAAGTATCTGTAAAAGTAGATTATATAGATGGAAAAAATTAATAAAATTCATCTTCAGTATCAAAATATATATGAACTTTTAATCTAGTCTATATTCTTTATTTTCTTAGATAAAAGCTTAAGACCCCAAAAGGAAAAATTAATGGCTCAAAATCATACAAGAAGCTACTGGAAGAGCCAGACTTGGATCCTAAGTCTCTTGGTCTCATGGTGTTTAAGGTATACATATGTTTTTTCTGTAAACATTATTGTCTTGATTTGTCAATCATCTTAACAAATTTCAAAACATGTTACTAGATTTTAATCTATTAAAAATATAAAGAAAGAAAGAAGTGAAAGAAATAGAGAAATGATATACTGTGAGGAGAGGGAGGGCTTCCATATCCCTGAAACAAATAGTCATACCACCTGATTTGCATACAGCTTCAAACTTTCTAGAGGTCTGTCAAATCTAATCTCCCATTTCATCTTGTCAACAACCCTATAATTTATTATAACTTTTATTTTATGAATGTATAAGTTGAATTAGAATTTTCCAGAGTATCAGCTGCCATTTTGCCATCACATGGAAGCAGTATGGCATTGGAAGTGTGGGGGGTGGGATTTGGATGAGGAAACTCTGAGCTTGCCGCTGGCTCTGTGTGCACTAACTCTGTCAACTAAAGCAATGAGTTAATTCTTCTGAATTTTCTTTTTTCATCTGTTAAAAGCAGAAATATTGACCCCAATAATCTCACAGGGTTGTGATAAAGATCAAAGAAGTTATTCCATGTAAAGAAATGTGTAAACAAAAAACTTTCTTCTAATATTCATTAAAATTATTTTGACACTCTTAGTCAACATTTTCATGAACAGTTGAAGATTATATATATACACACATATATATATATATATATATATTATGCCTAATATAAAAAATAAAATTAATGTTGTCTATTCTGAAAAAAATGCTTCAGTAAGGAAATAAATAAAATAGCTGAACAACAAGAAAGCAAATCATTGTGTTTAGTCCACTTCAATCCCTCTGTGCTCTGCACATGCAATAAGAAAAATTCCCCCATTAAGGGAGAAGATGACTAAGTAATCCCTAGCTCACCTTTGGCACCTGCATTTCTTTCACATTGTTCCTCAGACTTGCCTGGGAATAAGAATGCAGATTCTTTTTTCAGTAGATCTGAGGTAGAGCTATATTTTATTAAGATTTTCTGTTGATATTTATAATCTGGAAAGTTTAGGAACACTGCCTGAGTTGACAAGCAAAGTCAAGATAGTTCCTTTAAGAGTGGAAAGCACAGAGGTGCACAAATACTCCCTGAGTCAAGCTGCTTCACAGACCGGAGTTTAAGATGTGAGATTCAAATTCACAGTCATCCTCTCACTGCTTTATCATTAGCAGTTCTCCAAGTTCTTGGTGTCCTAATAAAGGTAGATCATCACATTTTCGCTTGAAAAATCAAATGGCCAAACACATACAAAGCTCTTAAGCACTGTTTTTGGAAACTGAGAATGTGTAAAAATATATGAGGCAGTTAATGAAAAGAAACGAATGCACATTTAATATAGGTAATTTAAATAAATGAAGAACCAGAAAATTCCTCAGTCAGGGTGGACCTCTCTTTTGCTGAATGATATAACAGAATCACCCCCCTCCTTGGATGGACTGGCAAGTGAAGTGGATTCCCCACACCCAGGGAATTGTGATTGCCTAAGGCTGTGCCCTGACAAAGGCTGGGTAAAGCAATATTTCCCTTAGATGCTTGATCTTGAGATAGTGTCTGCTGAGAGGCAAAACTAGGAGATGTGAGTCTGCAGCTCTGAAAATGAATGTCTCATGAAAAAGTGAAGGATAAGAAATTGAAAGAGAGTATCTCAGTGTTTTCCACATCCTCTTCTCAATCACCTCCCAGGCGCAAATACAGCCATGATTTTTCTATAGCTTTTTTAAATGAGCAAAAATCAAAGTAAGAAAAAAGCCACTGCCCTTTCCCCCCAGTTGTGTGTCTGTCACATGCAACTAGGAGAAAATTGATTGGCACATTAGGTTGTCAGATACTTTGGATGGTAAATGAGTAACCTCTAAATAATCACTGTCAGTATTATGAACTTTTACAACCAAAGCAAAGATTTTAGGAACAAAAGAGTGTTTTGTTATTTCTTTCACTATTTTTCACTATTGATTTATCATGAATGTCAAGTGCATAAAAAATAAAATGTTTTCTCTGTATTTGAAATGATATAAATGTGAAATGACCTGGATAGAACCTATTGTTCTAAGCGACATTTTAAAACATTGCTCTTTCACGTGTATGATATAGCAAACCCAGGTCAGTATAAGAAAAATTGTTCTGCAGAGGGTATAACCTGAAGAAAATGCCAGATCATTCATTTCTTTGTAATTTTAGGTATGTCTTTACTTTACAAAATGACTGCAAAAATATTTTCCTTCCATAATCATTCAGCTAACATTTCTCAAGTGATATATTTTGTACAGAATTTGAAATACACCTGAGTGCTGTTTTGAGCAAATAACTTTGGAATCCATATAGGGATTTTTTTGTTGTTGTTTCCATACATGTTCATTGTTTGAAAGATATTTAGGCATTTTCAGATGATCTCTCTGAGTAAAACTTTCTGTTGACTTGAGAGAAGTTTAGTCAATGTAAAACTCTTATGTAAAATTCAATCTCTTAATTATATCTCCAAATGAAAGCATATAAGAAATATGACTATATTTCTTTTGCACTGGTATTCATAAGTATCTATTAGAAAAAAAATGAAATATAAGTTGGTACTTTGTTTTCTGTTCTTTATGATCCATTATGCTACATTTTGAGACATGCCCCAATCTATTTTCTGACACAGCCACCTTTTTTTTTTTTTTTTTTTTTTTTTTGTGGCATGCGGGCCTCTCACTGTTGTGGCCTCTCCCGTTGCGGAGCACAGGCCCCGGACATGCAGGCTCAGCGGCCATGGCTCACGGGCCCAACCGCTCTGCGGCATGTGGGATCCTCCCGGACCGGGGCACGAACCCATGTCCCCTGCATCGGCAGGCGGACTCTCAACCACTGCGCCACCAGGGAAGCCCTGACACAGCCACCTTTGAATCTCATATTTGTGATTGTTGGCAGAAAAAGGTGCAGAATTTTTCCTCATGATGTATAGGAAGGCCATGATGAATCTCAACTCAAATCAGAAATACTGAATATCTATATGGAAGAGAAAATATGGAAAGAATACACAGGTTGCTTTTATATTCTTCCTGATAAAATACTAAGACAAAAAGCAGATGTATAAAGAAAGGTTCTATCATAAACATATAGCCTTAACCTTAAGCATTTACTTTCCAGGAAGTGCTGCCAGAATATATACAGACATCTGGAGCCAAGGCATTATTATAAGCCATGGGAACAGATTTAGTTGAATGAATGAAAAAATTATTTGTAATACATTCAGTTCCCAAGGGAAATTAAAAGAATGCAGAGCATATACCATTAGCAGCTGGAAATTCTTGGTGGTGCATACTTAGAGTTAACAAATGAATTAGTAAAACCTGGAAATTTACTCTTCTCTAGGCTATCTCAAAAAATGAAAATAAAATGAATTTCCTTGCCCACTGTATTCAACACATCTACTGATCTTAATTTAGTCTGGATTTAACATAAACTTGTACAAAATAATAGTACTTAATGTTTACCATATACTTACAGTGTGCTAGGCAGCAATGTCAGGGCTTAACTCATATTAATTTATTTAATCCTCAAAATAATCACATAAAGAAAAATGAGGCAGAAATATTTAAGTACCTTGGGCAATGCCACATAGCTAGTTTGTGGGACAGCCAAGAAAAAAAAACACAAGCAAAATTGGTTCAGAGCTCACACTCTGATTAATATACTTATACCTGCCTGTTAAAAACAAAACAAAACAAGACCAAAAAGATACTACCACTTGTATACATATAACACACAAAGGTAATTTGAATTCAAGTAGATGAGACTTCTGCTTCCAGTAACAATGGGCTAGATAATTTGGATTAAACTTTGATTGAGAACAACTAGTATAAGTGGAAAATATTTTTTTTAAAATCACCTGTAAGAAAGCATTGAAGAACCATTAAGGTAGCGCATGATTAGTCAGCCAGTATCTAGGGAAAAGAGTCCCAGAGAGAGAAGCCAACTATGGGGATTGCTTTTTCCAGAGAAACTGGCTGAGAGTCTGAGAAACTGACAACCTTGAGGAGCTGGGGTTAAGAATTAGATTCCAGGATTTATCAAGTGTGGGGGATGAACGTAGTGGTGAATAGTGTCAGTTAGGACCCAGACAGGTTGCACCCACAAAATAAGAGTAAAATGGAAGTGAACAGCTTGTGCGAAGAACTTAAGTTTAGCTTTGAATTATTTTAATTACAGAATTGAATCAGGATGATCCTGGAGTGTTGATGGCTCCCAGCACCATTCAGAAAAAATAGATAGATGATAGATATAGATAAACAGTCAGATGTAGATAAATCCATCCTATACTTCAAGTTAATTTTATAAGTAATTTTCAAAAAAACATTTGGCACAATAAAAATAAATAAGAGTGAAAATCATGAGACAACATGAAAAATAATGAGGTATGTTAAATTAGGGTTCACTTGGAGAAGGAGAACAATTAGGACATGTTATATAATTGTGGGAGGCTGTTAAACTATAAAACTGTGAAACTGTATAAACAGTTTCTGCGAGGCTGTTTTGTTTGTGCCTGATGCTGAAGCTTGAAATTCATAGGTCTGGCAGTTGGGAAGAAAAGATAGATGTAAAGTGGGGAAGAATAAAACAATCTGGAACCCACAAATAGAAAGGAAATCAATAGATTATTTAAAAAACACTATCAATCAATCTGATCAAATTGACATTTATAGACCACTCTGCACATTAGTAGAAGGATGCATACTATTTTCAAGTATACATAAATAAAACATTCAGCCAAATAGACTATATGCTATATGTCATAACCAAGTTTAAATAAATTTTAAAAGATTGAAATCATACAAAGTTCTCTGACCACAATAGAATTGAATTTGAAACTAATACAGAAAGATATCTGGAAAAACTCAAACAGTAGGAGAATAAATATAAACTTAGACCTAATCAGTATGTCAAAGTGGAGTATACAAGGAAAATTTTGAACTGAATAAAAATAAGAACACAATATATCAAAATTTGTGGTTAGAGTATCAAGAAAAAATAAAGTATAAATTATTGATATCAGGGACTTCCCTGGGGGCACAGTGGTTAAGAATCCACCTGCCAACGCAGGGGACACGGGTTCGAGCCCTAGTCTGGGAAGATTCCACATGCCGTGGAGCAGCTAAGCCCGTGCGCCAAAATTACTGAGGCTGCACTCTGGAGCCCGCAAGCCACAACTACTGAGCCCACGTGCCACAACTACTGAAGCCTGTGTGCCTAGGGCCTGTGCTCCGCAACAAGAAAACCCACCACAATGAAGAGTAGCCCTCGCACACCACAACTAGAGAAAAACCCGCGCACAGCAATGAATACCCAACGCAGCCAAAACTAAATAAATAAATAAATAAGTTTATTTTAAAAAAATTATCCATATCAGGAATAAAAGAAGGATCATCACTGCAGATCAAACAGACAGTTAAAGAACAATGAGAGAATGTTATGAACACTCTACACCAACAAACTTGACAACTAAAATGAAATGGAGAAATTTCTTGAATAATAAAATCTACTAAAGCTTACTCAAGAAGAAAAGAATATCTACAATTGATGCAAGAAGAAATAAATACCAACAACTACATGTCAACATGCAAAAAAATGAATTTAGACTCCTACCTCACACATACACAAAAACTAACTCGAAGTGGATCACAGGCCTAAAGGTCAAAGCTGAAACTATAAAATTCTTAAAAGAAAACACAGGATTAAATCTTTGTGACCCACAATTGATAAAAGAGGAGATTGCTAAATTGGACTTTGTCAAATTTAAAAATTTTCATGTCTTAATGGACATCATCAGGAAACTGCAAAGACAACACCACAAACTAAATAAAATAATTTCAAATCATATAACCAATAAATAATTTGTGTACAAATATATACGAAGTATTCTTACAACTCAACAAGATTTTAAACAACCTTATTCTAAAATAAGCAGAGGAGGACTTCCCTGGTGGCACAGTGTTTGAGAATCTGCCTGCCGATTCAGGGGACACGGGTTCGTGCCCCGGTCTGGGAAGATCCCACATGCCACGGAGCGGCTGGGCCCGTGAGCCATGGCCGCTGAGCCTGTGCGTCCAGAGCCTATGCTCCGCAGCGGAAGAGGCCACAACAGTGAGAGGCCCGTGTACTGCAAAAAAAATAAAATAAAATAAATAAAATAAGCAGAGGATTTGAATAGATACTTCTACAAAGATATTTGAGTGACTAATAAACACACAAAAAGTTGCTCAACATCATTAGTCTTTATAGAAATGCAAAGCAAAGCCACAATGAGTTACCACAGCATACCCACTAAGATGGATATAATCAAAAAGACAGTCAGTAACAAGAGTTGGTGAAGATGTGGAGAAATTGAAATCCCCTGTATTGCTGGTGGTAATATAAACAAACACACCACTTTGAAAAACAGTCTGGCAGTCCTTCAAAAGATTAAGCATAAAATTAACAAATGACCCAGCAGTTTTACACTTAGGTATCTGCCCAAGAGGAATGGGAACATGTGTCCACACAAAAATTTGTACATGAATGTCACAGCAGCATTATCCATAATAGCTGAACGGTTGAGGCAACCCAATATCCAGCAGATGAATAAATAAACAAAAGGTGGTATATGATGGAATAGCATTTTGCATGCTGATACATGCTACAACATAAATGAATTTTAAAAACACTATGCTAAGTGAAAGTAGTCACAAAAGACCACATTTTATGAAATGTCCAATGTAGACAAATCTATATAGAAAGGAAGTAGTTTAGTGGTTTCCTAGGGCTGGAAGGAGAGGGGAGAAATGGGGAGTGACTGCTAAGGGGTTCAAGGTTTCATTGAGACATGATGAAAATGGTCTAAATTTATATAATGGTGATAGTTGTACATTATGTAAACATGCTGAAAACAGGTGAACTCTATGCCATGTAAAGTACATCTCAATGAGAAAAAAAAATCACATATCTGAGAAATTGAAATTAAAATGTTTAACTTAAAACTTCCCACAAAGAAAATGCCAGGCCTTGACTGCTTTAATGGAGACTTATGACCAATATTTAAGGAAGAAATAATACAAATTCTACTTAAGTTCTCACAGAAAATAGATGAGAAATGTGGAAGACAATCTTCCCTTATTTCTTAGTAAAAGATCTCAGCTTCCTGAACAATGGAAATTGACAAATTATAAAAGGACACTACCTCCTTTTGTCCCCCAGAAACATTAGCTCTTCATTTTTAAGGGTATTAAGTGCTTAAAGTATCAGAGGGAAATGAGATGCTGAGCTATTCTTTTATATTCAAAATAGTTCTAAAGTAGGAAACTTTTTATTCATTTTCCAGAGATTTGTTTATGTTATGGAAATTAGGTGTCTCTAGTTCTCACAGGAGGAGCAGGTAAACTGGGCAGTACATGATTTATATAAACTCCCAGATTCAAATTTCCAGAGTTCCTCTCTTGTAATGTAAAATATCCCTTTCTGTGTATCCAGGCCTAATCATCTGCTATAAGCCATAACAGTTTGGTTCTGATCCAGAAACCTCACCTGTGTTTTTAGGACAATATAAATAATTACAGATTTTAAATGCCAAGAAAAACTTTCCAAATCATTTTATGAGGCAAGCATTATCCTGTTACCAAAACCAATCAAGACATTACAAGAAAAGAAAACTATAGATCAATATCCCTCATGAACATGAACCTAAGATCCTTTAAAACAATGTCAGCAAATCAAATCTAAAGATATTTGAAAAGGATAGTGTACCATGAACAAATGTCTATTCCAGTATTGCAAATTTATTTTAGCATTCAAAACTCAATACTTGAGCATATTAGCTGAATAAAGGATAAAACACATGTGATCATCTCAATAGATGAGCATTTGACAAAAATGCTCAAAACCTTTTTATCCATATTTTTTTATGAAAAAACAATTCACACCAAATTAGAAATGGAAAGAAACCTCATCAGTCTCATAAAGAACATCTATGAAAATCCTTCAGCTCACATCACAATGGCGAAAGCTTAACTCTTTCCCACCTAAGAGTGGGAAAAAGTGAACATGTTTGTCAGCTCTCACCACCTCTATTCAGTATTGTTCTGGAGGTCCTAGTCAGTGCAATGGTCAAGAAAAGGAAATAAAAATCACACATGTTAGAAAGGAGGAAATAAAATTGTCTTTATTTGAAGAAGATATGTCCTCTACATAAAAATTCTAATGAATTTACATAAATAAATAAATAAATAGCTATTAAAATAAGTGCACTTAAGATCACAGAATTCAAGGTCAATATACAAAAATCAATGAAGAGATAAATATGACAAAAGAGATGCAAAGTCATGCACATTAAAATTACAAAACATGACAGAAATCATTGAAGACAAGTAAATCAAGAGGTATATTATGTTCATGGATCAGAAGACTAAATCTTGTTATAATGTCAATTCTGTATATATTGATCTATAGACTAAACTTAATTCCAGTCAAAATAAATGCTAGATACTTTTTTATGAAAATTGATAAGCTGATTCTAAAATCTATATAAACATCCAAAAAACCTAGAATAGCCAAACAATTTGGGCTAAGGAGAATGAAACTAGAGAAGATACACTAACAAATTTCAAGATTTACTAATCAAGATAGTGTGGTATTGGCATAAGAATAAAAATAGGGACCTATAAGAATATAGATCAATGCAACACAAAACAGACACTCAAAATATAAACACATGTCAATTGAATTTCAATAAATATGTCAATGTAATTCAATGGAAAATGAATAGTTTTTTCAACAAATGGCGCTACACTGACAATATTTACAGAGAGAAAACTGAATCTCAACCCTTGCCTCATGTCAAATACAAAAACTAAATAGAAATGAATTGCAGACCTAATGTAAAAGCTACACCTATGAAACTTCTAGGAGAAACATAGGATAAAATCTTTTGATAAGCAAAGATTTCACCATAAGTGAAAAAAAATGGGTGAAAGACATCTCTAAGAAAATGAAAAGACAAACCCCATTCTGGGAGAAAATATTTGTAATACATATCAATAAGAAAACAAACAGCCCAATTAAAATATTGACACAAGATTTGAATGGATACTTCATAAAGGAAGATAAGATATGACCAATCAACACATGCAAAGATGTTTAACATCATTAGTCATCAGAGAAAATCAATTTAAAGCCACAATGAGATACCATTATATGCTTAATGCTTAGTAAAAAAGAAAAAAAGCAATCCTAAGGGGTAATGGTGATGCATAGCAACTGGAATTCTAATATATTTCTGCTGGGAATGTAAAATTGCACAATCAGTTTGGAAAAATCTTTGGCAGTTTATTACAAAGGTAAATGTAAACTGAATATATAACCCAGCCATTTTATTCTTAGGTAGTACCTAAAACGAATGAGAACTTATGGGTACACAAGGACTTGTTTTTGGCTATTTGTAGAAAGTATTCAAAATAGACAAAATTGGAAAGAACTGAAATGCCCATCAACAAGTGAATTGTAGTATATCCATATAATGGATGCTATGCAGCAATTAAAAAGAATGAATTACTGATACACACAACATCACATATATTCATAGGAAAAGCAGTTCTATTCTATGCTTTAGAAATTGTATTAGTGGTTGTCTGGGTCCATGAATGGATAGTGGGAATAGACTGTAAAGGGACACAGGGGGTTTTATGGGGTCATGGAAATGTTCTATATTTTGATTGTGGTTTTAGTTACACTGATTTAATCATTTACCAATACTCGAACTCTCCTCTAAATATGTTTGAATTTTTGTATGTAAATTATGCTTCAATAAAACTTTTTCAAAGTTGAGGCAAATAGCTCAATTGTTATAACAGTTTTAATAACATATATATATATATATAACAATATATATTGATACTACATATGCTATACATAAATATTTTAAATTATATATATATATGTAAAGCTCAACAAACACAGTTCAGTTATAACAAATATATTCCTTTAGATGCACGACCAGTTTAACTGAATAAGCCAGGTTCCAAAGTGCATTTAAGCAAAATGATGCACCAGTCTAAATTAAATATTAAAAGTCACTCATCCATCTACATTCACCATTTGGATACTGAAAAAGAGTCTTGATATCATATTATCAAATCATGATTTTTTAAAAATTAGGCATGTAATTAGTATAGAGTCAGATTTAAAATAGAACACTATCAGTAAGAATATATTAAATTATCTTGTCTATTTTTGGTCATTTATTTTGCTTACTGCTTATTCTATTCTAGATCTTTTTCTGAATCACTTATTTATTTCCCTATTCCAATGCCATGTAACCTTTTACTCCATCCCAATAGACATTATGAAATATCTTCCTGTGCTTACAATAGTAATGAGATGATCCCCTAGAAACAAAGTTAATAATCAATGTCCTTAGCTAGCATACTTGCTACCAAGATTCAACTGCATTAGGTCAGACTGTTCTGAAGATTAATGCAAATTAGTTTTTTTATTGCCTCAAAATTTAAAACTCTTATGTAATCGAATAGGATCTCATGAAGATATAATTGTTATTCAACTTCATTGTCTTTCAAATAAATATTTCTTTTAAAATAGCTCCACAAATACCAAAAGCAGCCATTCAGTTCTCACATTTCAATAGCTTATAGAAAAAAGTACTCTACTTTGTTATTTAAAATATGCAGTTTATACAAAATAAAAAGAAAAAGTGAAAAAAATAAAACTGTTTCCTATCTGTCCTTTAACCCTAAACTACTTAAAGTATACAATCTATTCCAGTTACTAAAAATAAATAAATAAAGACACACCTGGAGCTAACTCCAGGGCAATTCACTAGAGCCAATTTCCCATTGGGATCCCTACTTCACTTTTTTTCAGCTTCTCTACTAAGTGAAGGAGACTATTTCTATATAAATAGGGAGCATTTCTTTCTGTATTGTAACTTGTTCAACTGAAGTACACATATTATTAGTATCAATCAGCTCCTCCTTAGAACCTACACTAATTTAAACAAACATTTGGCTGCCAGGTTCTCCTTTAAATTCAGAATAAGAGACTAAAATAGTATGCAATAGTCCTGACCAATCAGTAGCATGGGCTTTGTAAAATCTATCAATATAACCTTTCAATATGTACCTTTTATTTTTTCCGTGTTTATGTCAATAAGAACCAGGGGATTCCCTGGCAGTCCAGTGGGTAGGACTCCACGCTTTCACTGCCAAGGGCACAAAGACTCAGGTTCAATCTCTGGTCGGAGGAACTAAGATCTAAGCCATGCCGAGTGGCCAAAAAATAAAAAAGAAAAGAACAAATTTACTGGGTAATGATATTAAATCACATCTAATTTAACTGTGTTGAGTAGTCCTTGGAGATAAACCCAACTTTATTTTAAATTCACTAATTATTGGGAGGGAAGTAAAAGATGAAGAATATATTTAAGTTTACTCTTTTTCTGCCAAGCAAGAGAAAGTGAGGGCATGTTTAGAAGCTATATACAAATACTCAGGGGAACCCTAGAAATACAAAACTAAAAATTGGAACTATAACCCTTATCTCCAGAGTGTGGTATTATTGTCGAAACTGAGAAATTACTTTTCCTTCATGTGGATCAAAAGAACTATAAAAAAAAAGTCTATGTTGTCCCATGTGCATAGTTATACATTGATGTTGATAGGCCAGCATTATATTAGACACAAGATGTCACAATTAATCTCAAAGTTGTGATCTCCTAATATAAACACTGACTTAACTTCTGACCATAATTCCTCACACAATGTATTCACGTTAAACATGACATTTTCTTACATATGTTTCACTGAGATAAAAAGTACAGCTTAATATCTTACAACAAGAGCAAGACAAGGATGCCACCTCACCAAAGGTAGATAATCAATTTTTCACTAAATCAGTTCTGCATTATATGATGAGAGAAGAAATTGTTTAAACAAACCAAAGCTCTATAGAGTGAGAAAAGAAATATGTCACTCAGACAGTTTAAATTAATAATTTAACACAATATTGTATAAAGGGCAATAAATGCAGAATTAATACTTTGGATAGTTGCCAAGTTATTTTGTTTAGTGTTTTAAACCATGGAAGGATCACTTCAATCCATCAATTTATTCAGCAAACATTATTCAGCAAAGCATTCCAGATATTTAAGATATCAGATTGGTTGCTGTGGAAGGTAAAGTTGTGACCCAGTGAACAGCTCAGGCCTACTATCCCTCATGCTTCTTTTTGTAGATTCCCAGTGATTTGTATTCTCATGGTTATTTTGGCCTCAAGGACTTGCTTCTACAGTATTTTCACCATCATTAGATTCCACAGCCCATGGGAATCCCTTCTTTTCTCACTAACTTGGGTATAGAATGGAATATCATACAAGGTATTTGCATGTACTAGGCTTTTTGAAAATTTGGCAATATTAAGTTTTATCTCACAGGGAGTCTAACAAATTAAATATTAGACAAATTTGGTCCTAAACATCTCTTGGTAATTCCCTCATGTTGCTCAGCTCATTTTCTGTTACCTCCATGCTCTTCTTTCTTTCCTGTCCTCTCTCATCAGCAGTACTTTCAAATCAATCTCAGAATTATCATTTGCTTCTTATGCAGTGCCCAGCAGATATTTCTTCTCAAACCAGCTCAGGAATTTGGAGTCTAATTTTTCATAAATTGTAGCAAGTACCTTTCTAAACAAAGATTGTTAGTTCCTTAAGAACTTTGGTGACAGGTATAACTTTTTTCTTAAATCACTAAAAAAATGTGGAAGAGATTTGGTGCATTCTATAAAGAAGTTTCCATTTAATTATTATTAAAAAGCTAAAGTCTAAATATATTAATACTGTAGGCTATTTATTCTTTATCCTCTGAGAGAAAAAAATATGTTGTGTGTATTTGATCTTCCTGGGCATTTGACCTGTCAAGATCTTTTGATAAGGGAGAATAATTTGAATCGTTTCTACAATGCATTTTCATCTATTCCAAAATTATTATATCAATTTGTGCTAGTAAGACTCATAGGAATCCCACAAAGTTTTAAAGGAATTTGTATCTGCAAGATTTCTGTGGTGGTTTTAACATATGTTCACAAGTCCTTTGACACTACTCCCTTCAAGAAGTAGAGCCTAACTCCTCCACTTGAGTGTGGACAGAAATTAATGATTCACTCTAACAACCAGAAAAAGGTAGATGTGACTGAGTCTGATTTCAAAGACCAGGCCATAAAAAACACTGAGACTTTCTTATTGTTCTCTTGAA
Organism: Phocoena phocoena; assembly: GCF_963924675.1. Taxonomy (NCBI): domain Eukaryota; kingdom Metazoa; phylum Chordata; class Mammalia; order Artiodactyla; family Phocoenidae; genus Phocoena; species Phocoena phocoena. The sequence continues at coordinate 29,576,678 of NC_089226.1, forward strand.
TTGCTCTCTCTGGAGAAAGCTAGCTGCCATTTCATGAGTACACTCAAGTAGCCTGTGAAGAGATTTATGTGTCAAGAAAATGAAACTCCCTGCTGTAGGAATTAAGTGATGAACTGAGGAGTCCTGACATTAGTCATGTGAATGACTCATCTTGGAAGCAGATCTTCCAGCCTCAGCCTTTGGATGACCAATGCTTTTGTAGATATCCTGACTACAACCACATGAAAGATTCTGAACCAAAACCACCTAGCTAAGCCACTCTCAAACTCACAACCCATAGAAACTCTGAGATAATAAATATTTGTTGTTTTAAGACACAAATATTTGGAGAAATTTGTTATGCAACAATAGATAACTAAAACAGCCTCCAAACTTCTATAAATAGGAAGCAAACTGAGAAAGTTTCTCAAATGCAAACATTAGTGATTTCTCTTGGAAAAGGGAAAAGAACTCAGAGATCAGAACCAAGAACAAAGGAGGTGGGGTGAAGAGATGAGGAGAAAAATGAGGGAACTACTCCCAGAAGCAGAAATAGGTCCTAGTAAAGGACTATTCCATGCCCCTAAGGTCAGGAGAACCTAATAACATACATGCTGGATTTTTAAATTACTGTTGAAGAGGGACTGTTATGTTCATTCTCCACTGCTTGAATAGAAACATTTACTGTAGTTAGTCTGTGCCTGCTACACATCTCCCTTGGGGTTATGGAAGGCAGATTAGTTTTCTTTAGTTCATATGAATCATACAAGCCTCACCCACAACTGGAGATATTGACATAATGAGATCCCAGACTTTAAGCCTGAGTCTACAATGGGATGAAAATCTTGGGAAGAGTAAATAGATTTTGCACATAAGAGGGATGCAAATAATTGTTGCTGGAGTGTGTACTGTGGTAAATGAAAATTGGTTCCATATCTTTGTCTTTTCTTCCATCAGGAGATGGAATCTAAGTTTTCTCATACATTGACAATTTGGTAGTTTTGTATTTCTTTATTGACTTAGTCCAGTTTTACTTACTACCATAATTAGGTAATTTATTTAAATATTATGTAAACCTGTGTTATTCAAAGTGTGGTCTGCAGACTGTACTGCATTGCCATCTGAGGTTTATTGGCTGACAGTGAGGTAAGTACAGAAATTGAGAGTGAGTATCTGGAATCTCTTATAGCAAGTTTAAATATGCCAAACATATAAACAGGATTAGCAGGTATGGTTTGGCAATTACATTTTGTTGGAAAATATGTTCTGATGGCTTAAAAGTAGTGACAGGAACTCATTTGAAGTAGCTACCAAGATTAAGGAGTCTGTGCCAGAAAGTAAATCAACATACTTCTTCCTTCGTGAAGAAAGTCTCACAATGAAAAAATGTGATGTAAACCAAACTGTGTGATTATTGGCATGGTAAAAAATTGTGACTTATATAAAGGCTAATGTGTTAAAGTTGAAGATATTTTTAATCAAGCAATAATAAGGAGGTTGATTATAAACTCTCTCATTACTTGTTGAAATACAATGATTACTGAGGAGAAAATTTCTTTTGGTAATATCTGAACTACAAAATAAATTCTTAGTGTTTTATGGAATTTTTAAAAATCAGTTTGATTCCAACTGGTTAAAGACATCATCATCTGTCTGATATTTTTGGTCTTTTTAATAATAGAAACACTCCATGTAAAGAAAGAATGGAACATGTTTCTCAATGGAAGATAAGAGCAGAATAAATGGCAAAAAAAAAAAAATTAGAATGGAATTTCTAGAGATGTTATGACGTGTCCCATTATATAACAACACATTAATGGAATAGGTGATGACTTCAATATTGCACATCTATGAAAATTTATTACCAAGCACCATAAGAATTTGTTAAAACATTTAAAATTTTATTTTTCTTCAAAAGAAGATTCATTCATAAGAAAGTCATGGATTTGGAATCTATTTCTTTCACCAAAAGATTATTTAACTATCACTTCACAGGACACATTGTTGAAACTAACTACTGCTGAAAGATTAAAGATTAATTTTTGAAAATGCAGCACCCCACACATAATTTTGGATAAAAGTTTAAAAGAATATTCTGAGCTTACCAAAATTACTTTTTCTATCACCATTGTGTTTAAAAACAAAACAAGGAGACTTTTGTGGATATGAATTATCCTCTGTGAATAGCATTAAATCAAACAAAACTATATTTAAACAATAATCAAACATTTATTACACTAAAATTTTAAATGCTGATATGTAGGGTGTGCATTGAAATGGTGCATCTGGCACTTAACATACATTATTGTTTCCTTCACAATTTTTGTTTAATTATAATTGCAGAATGACCAAGAGTTATAAATATGATAGTTCTTCTACATATTAATTGCCTAAAGACAGACTTTCATTGGACACGATACAGATTTTGTAATTATTTTCCTTTTGTTTGGTTTATATGTATTGGACTATAATTTCATGTCTGTTGAATTTAGTAATAGAAATTAGCATTTAGGGGCTACCCTGGTGGCGCAGTGGTTGAGAGTCTGCCTGTCGATGCAGGGTAAGCGGGTTCGTGCCCCGCTCCGGGAGGATCCCACATGCCGCGGAGTGGCTGGGCCCGTGAACCATGGCCACTGAGCCTGCGCGTCCAGAGCCTGTGCTCTGCAGCGGGAGAGGCCACAACAGTGAGAGGCCCGTGTAGTGAAAAAAAAATATATATATATATATAACATTTATATTTTATATGAGTATACATTTTATTTTTGTAGCAATTCATTTTTATTGTATGTAACAAAAGCATCAGTCTGAGAAGAATTGAGGGGGGAAAAGGTCATTTACCACAGATCTTTTGAGAATCACCATTGTAATCTATTGAAATGTATATACAGAGGGAGTTTTTAATCCCATAAAAATTAAGTTGAATGCTTTAGAAAAACTAAAAAACACGAGTTGCTTAAAAATGACTGTAAAATTAAGTGTGGGCAAGAAAATGAAAGAATAAAAATTAACATTTGAAATATCAAATTCTGCCTGCATATTGCTTCACAATGTTTCCCTTTTACTTTAAAAATTATGAAACTGAAAATTATGGATTGGGTATAGATTTTGTCAGAGAGTCTGCACAGAACTCCAAGCAATTCAAACACAATGAAAAATATTTTTTCCTCCAAAGTTGGATTCAGTGATATACATTTGTATATTTTAGATTAAAATTAGTTTTTAAGATATAAGCAACAACTGAAAAAGTAGATAAATTGGACAATATCAAAATTTTAAATTTCTGTGCATCAAAGAATCAACAAAGTGAAAAGGTAAGCCACAGAATGGGAGAAAATATTTATAAATCATATAAGGGATTAATTTTCAGAATATACAAAGAACTTATACAACTCAGTAGCAAAATAATAAAAAACACGATTTTTAAAAGGGCAAAGGAGTTAAATAGACATATCTCCAAAAAACACATACAAATGGTCAAAAAACACATAAAAAGATAGTGAATATCACCAGACATTAATAAAGTACAAATCAAAACAGCAATATCAGTTTATATCCATTAGGATGACTATGATTAAGAAGAAAAAATAAAAAGGAAAGTAAGTGTTGGCAAGGATGTAGAAAAATTGGAACTGTTGTTCATTACTGGTAAAAATGTAAAAAAACGTGTAGCTTTTTAGGGGCTTCCCTGGTGGCGCAGTGGTTGAGAGTCCGCCTGCCGATGCAGGGGACATGGGTTTGTACCCCGATCTGGGAGGATCCCACATGCCGCAGAGTGACTAGGCCCGTGTGCCATGGCCACTGAGCCTGCGCGTCTGGAGCAACGGGAGAGACCACAACAGTGAGAGGCCCACGTACCGCAAAAAAGAAAAAAAAAAGTGTAGCTTTTTAAAGTTTAGTAGTTCCTCAAAAAGTTAAACATAGCATTACCATGCAATCCAGCAATTCCATTTGTATATATATACCCAAAACAATTGAAAGCAGGTCTCAAACAGATACTTGCACACCCATAGTAGCATTATTCACAGTAGCTAAAAGGTAGAAATGACCCAAATCTCAATCAATAGATAAATGGATAAACAAAATGGATTATTCAGCTTTAAAAAGGATAAAATTCCAATACATGCTACAACATGGATGAACTTTGAAAACATGATGCTAACTGTATTGTTTAATGAGTACAGAGTTTCTATTTAGGATAATGCAAAAGTTCTGGAAATAGATAGTGGTAATGTTTGCACAACAATGTAAATGTACTTATTGCCACTGCAGTGTACATTTTAAAATGGTAAAGTTTATATTATGTATATTTTGCCACAATAAAAATAAACTAAAAAATAGTTTTTAAGAAATCATGTACAATATTTATAATCTCTTATTTTAAAGAGCACTTTTAAATAATAGACCTACTAAGGATCCCAGTTAAGTCAGATAAAAAGACTCTTTTTGAATGCCACTATTGAAAACTACTGTGTCCAGAAGCCAAGGAAATGAGTAAGAATTCAGAGGAAATTCTGTTCAAGGACAAAATAATGTAGTTTTAGCCAGAAAGTCCCCCAAGCTATAGGCCAAAACATATTACAGAAAAGTAATACACCACAAATTAGGTTAATAAATAAATATCATTATATTTTCATATCTTTTTTGATGGATCTAATCCACTTTGTTGTCCATGTAATATAGTATAATATAATATAATTAGACCCTCCAACTTGTTTTTATTTAATTAGTTCTTCCTGTATTCTTATAAAACATCTTTTTACCTACTAACTAACCTCAAACCGATTTTTTTTTAATCATTACTAGAGTGTAATTGCTTTACAATGGTGTGTTAGTTTCTGCTTTATAACAAAATGAATCAGTTATACATATACATATGTTCCCATATCTCTTCCCTCTTGTGTCTCCCTCCCTCCCATCCTCCCTATCCCACCCCTCTAGGTGGTCACAAAGCACCGAGCTGATCTCCCTGTGCTAAGTTTTTGGAGAGAGATGTTTTCACTGGCGATGTTGTTTACTACCAGTCATCCCTTCCTTATTGACAGAACTCTGATTTTGTTTGGAATAGCAGTATGATCATCTGAAATTTGGCATTCCTAGCCTCTCTTGCATTGAGGGGTGGCCATGTGACACAATCTAGCCAGTGAGTTAGGTGGTGAGGATTTCTGTGAAAGCAGTTTTCCTGATACCAGAACTTTCTTTCCTTCTTGTGATTTCTTTACTTTTCTTCCTAAATAAATGGCAGAAAGAAGATTGGAAGTAGCTGCACCATTTTGCTGCCATCAGGTGATCATGAACAATAATTCACACTAAAAATAGTAGAAAAAAACAAGGGGCCTAAAATATGTATGATATTGTAGCACCAATACAGAGCCATAGATTTTGTAGCTCTAGACTTCTTGTTATGAGAGAAAAATTTTCATTTTATTAAGTCCCATTGTCTGATCTCCATAACATGCAGCTGAACCCAAACCTAAAACAGTTCTGGATCCTTTAAATTTCATTTTTAAATTCTACTAGAGTTGTGTAGCTTTGGAAAAGTTCTACTGTAGATCAAGAAAAAGAATTGTAAAATAAAGCCTCTGGAAAAAGCCCAAAATTTAGAAAAGACTCTTGAGGCTGTAAAAATAAGATAATTAAGATTCAAGGGGATCAAGGGGATGGAGGAGTAAGATGTGGATCTCACCTACAACCACAAATAGATTATAAAAACATCTATATGTGGAAAGATTCTCACAGAACATCTACTGAATGCTGGCAGAAGACCTCAGACTTCCAAAAAGGCAAGAAAATCTCCACTTAACTGGGTAGGACACAAGAAAGAAGAAAGAGAGAGAGGAAGGAATTGGCAGAGGGGAACCTGCACCTCTGGGAGGGAGCTGTGAAAGAGGAAATGTTTCTGCATATGGGGAAGTCCCCTCACTGGTGGGGAGATCAGCTGGGACATGGAGGAGCTTCAGAGCCTCAGAAGAGAGCTCAGCAACCTGTTTGAGGAGGGCAAAGCAGAGAGACACCTGCACAGACAGTCAGTGCTGTCACCTGGCACTCCCCAGCCTGACATGCTAGTCTACTGGGGTGGATGGGGGCTGAGTGCTGAGGCTCAGGCCTTTGGCTTTGGAGGTCAGACCCAAGGAGAGGACTGGGGTTGGCTCTGTGGAGGAGGCTAAGTTGTGGTTCACCACAACCATGGGAGTATGGGGTAGTATGAGAAGAAACCTGGGCATGGCAGAGAGGCAAGTCCCGATTGTTAGGGGGTGCAGTGAGGGTGGAATGGCCATAGGAGTTTCGTTCTCCATGTGCATGCTCTCAGGGGGCAGGGCAGCACATATACAAGCTCCAGGAGTAGACACAAGCTGCAGCTGCCATCTTGGACTCTAGAGGCAGGCATGGAGCACCACTGCTGCCACCAAGGGTCCCACTACTGGGTGCCTAAAGCTGTCCCATCTTCCTGGGAACATGCACAGGCCACACACCTGCACACACCCTATGAAGGGGATAATATAGGATAAGGGTCAGCACATGCTGAGGAAAGAGATGACAATCATCCAAACCAAAAACAGCCCTCATGCCAAAAAAACATTAAACCCATGCAAGCTATGCAGGGACACTCCCACATATAAATAGCCTTCCAAGACTACAGTAGATAGTTGTTTCTCTTAAACCACAGTGTAAGAGAAATATAAGCAAAATGAAGAGGCAGAGGAATGACTCCCAGCTAAAAGACCAAGAGAATTCCCCTGAAGGAACAAACAATGAAGCAGACCTCTTTAATCTAATAGACACCGAATTCAAAAAGGAGGTAATGAAAATAGTGAAGGAACTAAGAAAGGCTATCAACAGAAGGCAACTTACTGTAAAAAGGAACTAGAAACTATAAGGAGGAGCCAAGAAAAATTAGCAAATTTATTTGCCAAGACAAAAGCTGAGTTAAAGGCAGTGAATAGCAGAATGAATAATGCAGAAGAGAGAATGAGCGATCTGGAAAATATAATAATGGCAACAATTACTCAATCAAAATAGCAGACAGAAAACCAAATTTAAAAAAAAAGAAAGCAATATAAGAGACCTATGGGATAATATAATGTGCGCCATCTATGCATAACAGGGATTCCAGAAGGATAAGAAAGAGGAAAGGGGATTGAAAATGTTTGAAGAAATTATGGCTGAAAACTTCCAAAACCTAGAGAAGAAAACAGATATCCAGATAAAGGAAGCATAGAGGGTCCCAAACATTATGGACCCAAACAGACCTACATCAAAACATTATACTAAAAATGGCAAAATTTAAAGATAAAGAGAGGATTCTAAAGTCAGCAAGGGAGAAACAAAGAGTTAATTACAAGGGAATGCCCATAAGGCTGATTTCTTTACAGAAACGCTGCAGGCCAGAAGGGAGTGGCAAAATATATTCAAAGTCTTGAAAGGGAAAAATCTGCAACTAGAATACCCTACCCAGCAAGATTATCATTTAGAATAGGAGGAGAAATAAAGAATTTCTCAGACAAGCAAAAACTAAAAGAATACAGCAATACTAACCTTAACCTAAAAGAAATATTGAAAGGTCTTCTCTAAATAGAAAAGAAGCAAGAAAATATAGGAAGAAGGAAATCACAATTAGAAAGTAAATCACTTAAATTAACCAGTATACAGATCAAAAAGAAAAAATAAAACTATTTGTAAAAGCAATGATAAAGACACAGAACAGCAAAAGGATAAACATTAAGATATAAAAATGATATCAAAATCATAAAATGTGGGAAAAGAGGGTAAGAAAATGCAGATTCTTTTTCTTTAATGTGTTTGTACATATATGTCTATCAGTCTAAAGCAAGCAGATATAGTAAAGGGTAAACATACTTAAAAAAAGGGCAACCACAAATCAAAAACATACAATAGATTAACAAAAAAACAGAAAGAAGAGAACACAAGCATAAAGTAAAAAGAAATCATCAAACCACAAAACAACAAAACAAATAAGAAAAAGAAAGGAATTAAGAAACATAGAATCAACTGGAAAACAAGGTTTAAAATGGCAATAAATATTAATACATATGTATCAATAATTACCTTAAATGTCAATGGACTGAATGCTTCAATCAAAAGACATAGAGTGGTAGACTGGATAAAAAACCAAGAGCCTACAACATGCTGCCTACAAGAGACCCACCTTAGGGAAAAGGACACACATAGATTGAAAGTGAGGGGACAGAAAAAGATATTTCATACAAAAAGAAATGATAAGAAAGCAGAAGTTGTAATATTCATATCAAACCAAATATACTTTAAAACAAAGGCCATAAAGAAAGATAAAGAAGGACACTATATAATGGTAAGAGGATCAATACAAGAAGAGGATTTTACATTCATCAACATATATGCACCTAATATAGAAACATCCAAATACATAAAACAAATACTAACAGACATAAAGGGAGGAATTGATGGGAATACAATAATAGTAGGAGTCTTTAACACCCCACTCACATCAATGGACAGATCTTCTAGAAAGAAAATCAATAAGGCAACAGATATAATAGAACAGTTAGACTTAACTTATATTTTCAGGGCATTATATCCAAGAAAAACCAGAACACACATTCTTTTCAAGTGCACATGGAACATTCTCTACGATTGACCACATACTAGGGCACAAAACTAACTTCAACAAATTTAAGTGTATAATTATTTCAAGCATCTTCTCTGACCACAATGACATGAAACTAGAAATCAACCATAGGAAAAGAAATGAGGAAAAAAAATTACATGGAGACACTGTTGGTGGGAATGTAAGTTTGTACAGCCTCTATGGAAAACAGTATGGAAGTTCCTTAGAGAACTAAAAATAGAACTACTATATGATCATGCAATCCCACTCCTGGGTATATACCCAGACAAAACTATAATTCAAAAACATACATACACCCGTATGTTCATAGCAGCACTATTCACAATAGTCAAGACATGGAAGCAACCTAAATGTCCAGCTGAAAGGATATAGGACATGTGGTACATATATACAATGGAATACTACTCAACCATAAAAAAACAATATAATGTCATTTGCAGCAACATGGATGCACCTAGAGATTATCATACTAAGTGAAGTAAGTCAGAAAGAGAAAGTCAAATACCATATGATAGCACTTATATGTGGAATCTAAAATATGGCACAATTGAACCTATCTACAAAACAGAATCACAGACATAGAGAACAGACTTGTGGTTGCCAAAGCAGAGGGGTGGGGAGAAAGGGGGGATGGATTGGGAATTTGGGGTTAGTAGATGCAAACCATTACATTTAGAATGGATATACAACAAGGTCCTACTGTATAGCACAGGGAACTATATCCAATCTTCTGGGATAAACCATAATGGAAAAGAATATTTTAAAAGAGTGTATATATGTGTATAACTGAGTCACTTTGATGTACAGCAAAAATTAGTACAACACTGTAACTCAATTATACTTCAATAAAAATAGATATGGAACATTAAAAATCAAAGACAATAATATTGTAAGGTTCTCATAAAGAAGATGCAGTTGACAATACCAACATAAACAAAATGGAAAAATAGTGATATCCATGGCAGGATGGGGAAGGAAGACAAAACTTTCTGAATTAGAAGAGACACATGTTTAAGGCCAAACATGCACATGCAACAGAGGAGCTACCCCCATTGTCCACCTGCTGTCCCTTCAATTCCTCCTTCTGAGTACTTGATATCTGGTGAGGAGCCTTCCTTCTTGGCTTTCATTCAATTTTTTATCTGGGAAACATCACCCAAATGCTCCCAAGTGAAAGGAAAACTCAACTTGACGTTAGTGAGTGACAGCCTACCTGTCTGATGAGCAATTTCCTTAAAAAGCTGTGTTAAAATAAACACTGGAGTTTTCTGTGGAATACCTCCCAACATTTTCCTCTGGCTGCAGAGTTCAGTCTTCTATTGCTTCCATGAAGAAGGCACATTTATAAGAATGGGAAATATGTACAAAATAAACTTTGCCCCTTTTTTAATAGAGTAAATGTCTCATACACACAAACACACACACACACACACACACACACACACCAACTCCTCTGGTCTAGGTTAAGCCCATAAAACAATAGATAATGCTCTCAAGTTTACCCATGCCACTAGTTAGCCTATAGACTTTATTAGATAAGAGAGCCACACCAAACACCTCATAAGACATCATGTTCACCATGTTCAAAATGGTTAGGAAAGAGTTTGGTGTTTTCTTCTAAAATATATGAAGCTTAGTTGATGAAGAGAAAGCTGTATTGTGTAAAACAATGATTCATCTCTTTGTATCCACTGAGATTGCATTTTCAAGCACTTCCAACATACATTTATCAATGAGTTTGCCACCCAGGTCTTAAGAAAAATGAATTGCTGCCAAGAGTCCTCTGAGTAGGGTAACCATGCCGTTACTTGAGTCAGCTTCTTAAAGAATGCTCTCTGTTTTGAAGTTTCCTACAATCGGACACCAGATCATGAGGTGACCCCAAGTATCAGGTAGCTAAGCAATGTAGGGTGCAGCTGACTCTTTTAGACTTACCAAATATTTCACAATCTCAGAATCATTCTCTCTCTCACTCTAAAAATAAAAAGAAGAAAAAGAAAAAGTTGAAAGAGCATGAGAGAAAGACTGAGAATATTTTACAAACAAGCCAACCATTTTAAAATAAATTTGCCAAAGTGAATGTAACTGTTCTCCTAATTCAGAGAAGCGTTTTGAAGACAAAACTTACTTCCCTCCCCATAGAAGTCTCTATTCTGAATGTCCCACTCTATCCCTCATATAAATGTCTCCATGGATTCTTTTTCATATCAAATATTTATTACCACGTACCTCTCTGTCCCTGAATACACCCAGATCACTCCTATCTTAAAAGCATCTTCCCTTGATGTTACAAGCTATGCAAAATTTTGTTCTAGTTCTCCATTATATTTCATTCTCAGAATTCTTGAAAGATCAGGCTCTTTCATGAAGCCTTTAACTCCTCTCTATCCAATAAAAGCTTAATCCCTTGCAATCTGATTTCCACCTCCACAACTGCTAAAACAGCATTATCAAATGTCACCAAATATAACAGCTGGTCTCAAGCCTCAACATAAATCCCTCTCTTCCCTCAACTTCATTAACCCTACAGCCAAACGGCACAGATTTGTCAAAGCATTTGACCAGTAGAATGAGTTCCTAGATCCCTATGAAGTTCAAGAGAAGTTCCCCCCACAAGGATAATCTTTTCCAAAGGACTTTAGTCACAGAACAGGCAGTCTTCAAGGAAAGATTTCATTGTGAAAACATACAGACCATGACTAAAAATATTTATATCCATGAGGTAGAGAAAATTGTAAGAAATCCACTTGCCAGACCTCAAATTGTCCATTAGACAGTTTATAATGTCCAAGAGTGGTACAAACAGGCTTCCCAGTGTTCTACTTTGAAGATGCCGGGCAAGTGAGGTCGGCACCTTTTGCAGCCTCATTAATGTTTCCCCACCAATACTGATTCATGAAAACTATCATTCTGTCAGTGGACCAACGGTTTAATGGTTGTACAGTGGTGAGGAGTGGGAATTTTAGACTGTCTTGTAGGACTGGTTTTTTATTTAGTCCAAACCAGAGCTTTCTCTTATCAAAACAATAATTGTTTAATTCCCAATCTTGTTTTTTTTTTTTTTTTTTTCTTTCTTTCTGAGGCCATTTTGGGCTCTCTAGCCAGTTTTTCCTTTGTTATCTTTTAGGGAAATATTCCTTTGGACCATGACAGTGGTTTGGCTGCTGTTGGTCCATTTAAGAACATCATTTCTTGCAGAAATATCAACAAAGTGATTTCCCCTAGCTTCCAGAGAGTCAAGTTTCAAATGTCCTGGAATTTTAATAATAGCTGAGGCAGCAGGTACAAGTATTCCATTCAATAATTCCTGGACATAGGGGCCATTTTTAATTTCATTTTTCACTGGAAGTCACTCCCACAACATTCCAAAATCATGAGCTACTCTGAAAGCATATGTACTATCAGTATAAATATTGAAGTTTTGTCCTTGGCTAAAGTACAAGCCCATGTAATAGTCTGTTGGCCTGAAGTAGCCATAGGTAAAGATTCTGCCTCAATAACATCAAAAGGAGTTGTAATATCATACTAGCACAATATTTCCCATCATCTACTTTCAAATAAGAACCATCAATGAACCAAGGGAAGGCACTGTTACCCAAAGGAATTTCTTGTAAATTGTTACAAGGAGTCAGGAGGTGGTCCATTAGAGTTAAGCAGTTATGAAGGACTTCAGTGGTGATGTAAGGGAGGAGAGTAACAAATTTAAGATTATTAACAACATAAAAGAATTATGTGAGGAGCAGTTAACAAAAGGAGTTTATAGGAGGTGAAAAAGTGGGCTGAGACGTGTTGAGTGTGATCAGAATTCAGAAGGGTTTCTACCGCATGAGGTACAGAAATGGTTAAAGGTGATCCAACAATGATTTTCTTGGTGACCTTAACCAAAAGAGCAGTGGCCATAATGTCTCTAAGGAAAGGGCAGGGGGGACCCAAATGCAACAGGGCTCAGTTGCTGGCTATAATATCCTATGGGTTGATGGTGGGCCCAGTGTTTTGGGGTGAATATCCCAAGGGCATTCCCTTCTTTGTCATATACAGAAAGGAAAAAGGGAATCTGATAATAAGGATGTCCAAGGGCAAGTGTGTTCATCAAACTCTCCTTTAAGGCCTTCAGGACTATGTCCTCTGTTTCTTCCCATAAGATTGGGTTAGGTTTGTTATTGCTGAGTAAAACTTATAGAAGTTTGGCCATAAGAAAGAAATTTGGAATCCAGGTTTGGCAATAACCAAACAGCCCAAAGAAACCTCATCAGTTGACCCTTAGTTTTGGATTTGGGGAAACTTAGGGCACAATGAAGACTATTTGGATGTAGGTGCAGCCCTTGTTTGAATAACTGATGTCCTAATATCAAACCTGGGTTTGCACAAACTGCAATTTGTTTTTGGAAAATTTATGTCCCTTTAAGGCTAAAAGTTTAGCAAGTGGATGCTGTCTTCCTATGAGGAGGCTTGAGAGGGGAAACAAAGAAGCAAATCATCCACATACTGCAAGAAAGTAGAACCTCTAGGGAAGTTTATGTTATCCAGATCAGTCTTCAGGATTTATGAGAAATAAGGACTCTCAGTAAAACCCTGAGGTAATTCCGTCCAGTTGAATTGTTTTTCTTCCCAAGTGAGGCAAAAATGTATTGACTAGCTTCACCAACTAGAATACTGATGAATGCACTGCATAAATCAATTGCAATAAAGAATTTAATTCCTATTAGCAACAAATGAGGGTTAGGAACAACATGGTGTCCACGGGCAACAATGTTGTTTATTGCTTGGTGGTCCTGAACAAACCTCCACCCTTGGCCCTTATATTTACTCACTAGCAAGTGTTACAGGGCTAGTAAAAGAGATTACGGGGTCTTGAGGCTTATAATCTATTATGGGCTTTATGCTTTGAGGGGCTTCATTATTTATAAGGTATTGATTAATAGTAGGAAAAGATTTTCATTGGTCTATCTGAATATTAATGGGGAGTGCACTGTGAATTTTACCAAGGAAAGTGATATCTGATTCAATAGGGACAAATTATCAGGGTTTCCAAAATCTGCTCTAGTACCATCAGAGATGGAGCAAATGAAAGATGTCAACGGTCATTTAAATCAACTGGTGGTTTACTACCATGACTACTGTCAATTTCTAGAATTATTCCTCCCTTTTGAGAGAAATACATTCTGTCAATATACTTCTCTAAGAAATTTTGTCCTAAGAACTGGCTAGCGGTGAAGGAACTAAGGATAAAATTGTGGGTATCTCTCAATGACCCTGAACAAAAATGAACAGGTTTAGAAATAGGACTCTCTTGAGGTTCATTAGAGAGCTCCACTGTCTGAAATGTTTTAGCACTCCAAGGCAGGAACTGTTTTATAATACTGGGGTTAAGTATCAAAAGTGTGGCTCCAGAGTCAAGTAGGACTAGAAGAGATTCATCCCCAATGTAGAGATATGTTTCTCCAAGCCTATTAAGTTTAAGAGGGAACTGTTGGCAGAACCCCCGTAGTTCTCGTAGCTCCACCATTGACAGTTGGGAGGACATTGGAAAGACTGGTTAGAGGGTGAAGGTACCTAAATGTCTTAAATTTGTAAAAATCTCTTTTCCCATATCCTGTGTCTTTGCAATAATAGCAGGAACTATGAGGGTTTTGGGTTTGTTTAGGAATTTTCATTCTCTGGAGTTGAAGATTAAGAATTTTGGTGGTCTTCCTTAGAGGTAACTCACCTAGCATGCAAGAGAGATGATTTGCCAGAATAACTGAAACTGGTGTGAACATAGTTTCTCATTCCATCCTGGTCCTCTGCACTAAAAGGGAAAGATCCTGGTTTGGCCCATTAATAAACATAGCGTTAAAAGCTACTTGGGTGAAATAAACATTTGCAGACCAGAATTTTCTTTAAAAATAATCTGAAGTCTATTGTAGTAATCATGAACAGGTTTGTCAGATTTTTGTGTGCAAGCCTGAATTTTGTTCCAATCATCAGGCTTTGGAGAATCCCTAGAAATTCCTTGATGAAGTCACCTAGCAATTGCCTAAACCTGATTATATAGTAAGTTAGTGGGCTCATCTCCCTCTTTTAATTCTAGACATCTCTCAGGATTTTCTCAATTAGCAGTTTTCTTCTAATTCTGGGCCTGGTCTTCACTGATAAGCATAGGAACTTGCTGATATAAGTCAGAGAAACCAGGTTGCTAAGTTTAAATATTTATATTCAATTCCTCTGCAAATCTATGACGATTTTTGGTTACTTTGGGAAAATCTTTGACTGTGGCTCGCAGTTCAGCTTTAGTCCAGTGAGTACAAGAAATTAAGGGCTTAGCCTCTGAATCCTCGGGAGCCTTTCTTTTAAAGGGACAGTTTCTGACAAGTTCAGAGAAAAAGGGAATGGGGAGAGTTTCAGAGAAAGGCGATAGAAGTCTGGCGATAGAATTAGTACAAGGGATTTGAGGGTATAGTGGAGGTGTAGGAGGTATAGAAGGGAAGGAGAAAAATGACATTGGAGGCAGAGTCTAGTCACAAGGAGCTGAAGGACAGAGATAAGAAGGTGCCAGAGGCAAAGATTGAGACAAAGAAGCCACGGAAGAACAGCCAATTAGGTAGACATTTTATCTTTTTTTTTTTTCTTTAATTTTGACTTCTTGATTTATTAGATTACTACATGGTAGAAATAACTTTTATTTAAACACCTTTATTGGAGTATAATTGCTTTACAATGGTGTATTAGTTTCTGCTTTATAACAAAGTGAACCAGCTATACATATACATATATCCCCATATCCCCTCCCTCTTGCATCTCCCTCTCATCCTCCCTATCCCACCCCTTTATGTGGTCACAAAGCGCCAAGCTGATCTCCCTGTGTCATGTGGCTGCTTCCTACTAGCCATCTATTTTACATTTGGTAGTGTATATATGTCCATGCCACTCTCTCACTACATCCCAGCATATTCTTTTCCCTCCCCATGTCAAGTCCATTCTCGACATCTGCATCTTTATTCCTGTCCTGCCCCAGGTTCTTCAGAAACTTTTCTTTTTTTTTAGATTCCATACATATGTGCTAGCATACAGTATTTGTTTTTCTCTTTCTGACTTACTTCACTCTGTATGACAGACTCTAGGTCTATCCACCTCACTAATAGCTCAATTTCATTTCTTTTTATGGTTGATGAATATTCCATTGTATATATATATATATATATATATATATATATATATATATATGCCACATCTTCTTTATCCATTCATCTGTTAATGGACACTTATGTTGCTTCCATGTCCTGGCTATTGTAAATAATACTGCAATGAACATTGTGGTATATGACTCTTTTTGAATTATGGTTTTCTCAGGGTATATGCCCAGTAGTGGGATTCATAGGTCATATAGTAGTTCTACTTTTAGTTTTTTAAGGAACCTCCATACTGTTCTCCATAGTGGCCGTATCAACTTACATTTCCACCAAAAGTGCAAGAGGATTTCCTTTTCTCCACACCCTCTCCAGGATTTATTGTTTGTAGATTTTTTGATGATGGCCATTCTGACTGGTATAAGGTGATACCTCGTTGTAGTTTTGATTTGCATTTCTCTAAAGATTAGTGATGTTGAGCATCCTTTCATGTGTTTGTTGGCAATCTGTATATCTTCTTTGGAGAAATGTCTATTTAGGTCTTCTGCCCATTTTTGGATTGTGTTGTTTGTTTTTATGATATTGAGCTGTGTGTGTTGCTTGCATATTTTGGAGATTAACCCTTTGTCTCTCGCTTTGTTTGGAAATATATTCTCCCATTCTGAGGGTTGTCTTTTCATCTTATTTATTGTCCTTTGCTGTACAAAAGGTTTTAAGTTTTACTAGGTCCAATTTGTTTATTTTTATTTCCATTTGTGTAGGAGGTGGGTTAGAAAGGATCTTGCTGTGATTTATGTAATAGAGTGTTCTGCCTATGTTTTCCTCTAAGAGCTTTATATTGTCTAGCCTTACATTTAGGTCTTTAATCAATTTTGAGTTTATTTTGTGTATGGTGTTAGGGAGTGTTCTAATTTCATTCTTTTACATGTAACTGTCCAGTTTTCCCAGCACCACTTAGTGAAGAGGCTGTCTTTTCTCCATTGTATATTCTTGCCTCCTTTATTAAAGATAAGATGACCATTTGTGTGTGGGTTTATCTCTGGGCTTTCTATCCTGTTCCACTGATCTATATTTCTGTTTTTGTGCCAGTACCATACTCTCTTGATTACTGTAGGTTTGTAGTATAGTCTGAAGTCAGGGAGCTTGATTCCTCCAGCTCCATTTTTCGTTCTCAAGATTGCTTTGACTATTCGGCGTCTTTTGTGTTTCCATACAAATTATGAAATTTTTTGTTCTAGTACTGTAAAAAAGCCACTGGTAGCTTGATAGGGATTGCATTGAATCTGTACATTGCTTTGGGTAATATAGTCATTTTCACAATATTGCTTCCTCCAATCCAAGAACATGGTATATCTCTCCATCTGTATAATCCTTAATTTCTTTCATCAGTGTCTCATAATTTTCTGCATACAGGTCTTTTGTCTCCTTAGGTAGGTTTATTCCTAGGTAATTTATTCTTTTTGTTGCAGTGCTAAATGAGAGTCTTTCCTTAATTTCTCTTTCATATTTTTCATCATTAGTGTATAGGAATGCAAGAGTTTTCTGTGCATTAATTTTGTATCCTGTTACTTTACCAAAGTCACTGATTAGCTCTAGTAGTTTTCTGGTAGCATCTTTAGGATTCTCTATGTATAGTATCATGTCATCTGCAAACAGTGACAGTTTTACTTCTTTGTATTCATTTTATTGAGATTTGTATTCCTTTTATTGAGAGAGATAGGTTTTAGCTTTTCTCTAAATGTTTGATAGAATTCACCTGTGGAGCCATCTGTTCCTGGGCTTTTGTTTGTTGGAAGATTTTTCATCACAGTCTCAATTTCAGTGCCTGTGATTGGTCTGTTTATATTTTCTATTTCTTCCTGGCTCAGTCTTGAACGAGGAAGTATTTGTCCATTACTTACAAGTTGTCCATTTCATTGGCATAAAGTTGCTTGAAGTAGTCTCTCATGATCCTTTGTATTCCTGCAGTGTCAGTTGTTACTTCTCCTTTTTCATTTTTAATTCTGATGAATTGAGTGTTCTCCCTTTTTTGTCTTGATGAGTTTGGCTAATGGTTTCTTAATTTTGTTTATCTTCTAAAAGAACCAGCTTTTAGTTGTATTGATCTTTGCTATTGTTTCCTTCATTTCTTTTTCATTTATTTCTGATCTAATCTTTATGATTTCTTTCCTTCTGCTAATTTTGTTTTTTTTCTGTTCTTCTTTCTGTAATTGCTTAACGTGTAAGCTTAGGTTGTTTGAGATTTTTCTTGTTTCTTGAGGTGGGATTGTATTGCTATAAACTTCCCTCTTAGAATTGCTTTTGCTGCATCCCATAGGTTTTGGTCATCGTGTTTTCATTGTCATTTGTTTCTAGGTATTTTTTTAATTTCTTTGATTTCTTCAGTGATCTCTTGGTTATTAAGCATTGTTTAGACTCCATGTGTTTGTATTTTTTACAGATCTTTTCCTGTAATTGATATCTAGACTCATAGTGTCTGGTCGGAAAAGATACTTGATCCAATTTCAATTTTCTTAAATTTACCAAGGCTTGATTTTTGACCCAAGATATGATTTATCCTGGAGGATGTTCCATGAACACTTGAGAAGAAAGTGTATTCTGTTGTTTTGGGATGGAATGTCCTATAAATATCAATTAAGTCCATCTTGTTTAATGTATCATTTATAGCTTGTGTTTCCTTATTTATTTTCATTTTGGATGACCAGCCCATAGTTGAAAGTAGGGTGTTAAAGTCCCCTATTATGATTGTGTTAATGGTGATTTCCCCTTTTATGGCTGTTAGCATTTCCCTTATGTATTGAAGTGCTCCTATGTTGGGTGCATACATATTTACAATTGTTATATCTTCTTCCTGGATTGATCTCTTGATCATTATGTAGTATCCTTCTTTGTCTCTTGTCTCTTTATTCTAAAGTCTATTTTCTCTGATATGAGAATTGCTACTCCAGATTTCTTTTGATTTCCATTTGCATGGAATATCTTTTTCCATTCCTTCACTTTCAGTCTTTATATGTCCTTAGGTCTGAAGTGGGTCTCTTGTAGACAGCATATATATGGGTCTTGTTTTTGTATCCATTCAGCCAGTCTATGTCTTTTGGTTGGATCATTTAATCCATTTACATTTAAGGTTATTATCGTTATGTATGTTCCTATTACAATTTTCTTGATTGTTTTGGGTTTGTTTTTGTAGGTCTTTTCCTTCTCTTGTGTTTCTTGCCTAGAGAAGTTCCTTTAGCATTTGTTGTAAAGTTCATTTTGTGGTGCTGAATTCTCTTAGCTTTTGTTTGTCTGTAAAGGTTTTAATTTGTCCATCGGATCTGAATGAAATCCTTGCTGGGTAGAGTAATATTGGTTATAGGTTTTTCCTTTTCGTCTCTTTAAATATGTCCTGCCACTCCCTTCTGGCTTGCAGAGCTTCTGCAGAAAGATCAGCTGTTAACCTTATGGGGATTTTATCCTTTTTTAATCATTTATTTGTCTCAGTTAATTTTAAAATTTTATTTAGCAGAGTGGCAGTATTAAATTCCTGATAATGCTGGGAAGCCTCAAAATACCAATCAAAACAAGCATTCCACTTGGTTCTGGAAATTGTTGAGCTATTATAGTCCAATTTGGTTTTAAGAAAATGAAGTTTGATAATTTCAAAAGTTCCCCATAATGATCATTGATAATCTAAATTGCCTTTGGTCTGGTTGGTCCATTTAGTTGGAAATGCACATGAGGAAGAACTGAGGTTTTTAAAGATAAAATCAGCCAGAATCTCTGTAGGGTTAGAAGATCTTCAGAATGCAAAAATAACTGGAATTCCATTTCCTAGAGGTTTTTCTTCTACAGTAAAAAACAATTTTAAGACAGCTTAATCAGCTTATGGCTCAAAAAGCTCAATTCAAACAGCTTGCAAGCCAATCCCAACCTCTCCTAAGAAGACAGCTTGGTTCCAGAGGAGCCAGGCTGAAGACAATCTCCAGAGGGTAGCCCTTGCAAAGGAATAGGTTGATGGTTGAAAAACCCAACACCATTTCAGAAAAAACAACCCCTCTTCCAAAGGGAATGGGTCAAAGACTAGCCAGTTTCAGTGAAACAGTCTGATCTCAAAATCGGATCAAAATGCCGGCTGAATACTCAAAAAACAAAACCTTAACTAGAAAGATGAAGCCTTTAAATAGGTCCCAAATAAAGTCTGGAGAGCTTCAAATGTAAAGAGGGTATGATTTGGATTCAGGAGAAAGACATTCCTTCAAACTCCAGGGTTGGTGATAAAAGCAGTGAACGAAAATGGGCTCAGCTTTGGGTAACACACCTGTTTGCTCACCAGCCTTGGAGCCATCCTGGATCTTCTCTGATCCCATATGGGCCACTGAAATGTTAACCTGAAATAAATAGGCTGCCAGATATTTCTCCAGTGAAGATGAACTTATTCAGGATCAGCAGAGAATTGCAGTTTGAGGTCTACAACCACAGAGAGCTACATTCAAGTCCCTGCACTGCAAAGGAAGGAGAACACTTTTGAAGAGGGGTACAGAAAGTTGGGAGGGCTATAGTAAAGAGAGTCCTTGGCTTTCCATTGGCTGAGTCCTCGCCAGGAAAGAAGAGAAATCTTTCTTCTTCTTGGGGTCTGTTGTCACAGGCCGTGAAATCTCCCCTTTGTTGTCTCCCAGCTCTATTTAATTGAAGTTTCTGTTTGTTAATTTTTTACCCATGTATTATATATTCTCAAAGTTTAATTATCACATCTCTTCTTTTCACAGTTTTTCTTTGATAATCTAAAAGGCTGTGGAGACTTTAGTCAATTTTTCTATGCTAAAGACTCCACCTCTAACCCTACTCATTGTTCTCCAAGCCCCAGATGTAAATTTCTAGCCTCTTGTTAGGCTCTCTACAACGGTATTTTTAATTCAGTGTGTCACTAACAAAGCTCATCCACTTCCCTCTCTCAATATCCTCCTCCACCCCCTCAAATAGATGTTCTTTTTAAACTTTTCTGTTATTTAATTCAGTATGCTCTTAATTATGCATCTCAGAAACTTTCAGGTATCATTGACTCTGCCCTAAGTCTCAGGATTTTTTAAAATTTGTTATCTGTGTTTGTTTAGCCTTCCTCAGTCTACAAAGAACCTTCCATAAATTATCACATGTTCATTTAGTGAATAGAATATGGGCTGGACTCAGTTAGATCTACATATGAATATCTTCCCCACTAAGTGTTTGTATGAATGAGTATAGTAGAGAAAATTCCCAGTAAAAGGAAGCATAGAGATCAAACTCAGGTCTCATGAATATTCATGCAGTTCTGCTTCCACCACATTTCAATACTATATCTCATCCCTTTTTCTCCACTGCAGAGTCTAAACAGAAGGGTGTTATACAACTGAAACTTACAAATAGCTGAAATTTTAAATGAAAACAGAAATTGATTTTGATATTAGGAAATGGCTACCTTAAGTGAAGCTCTGTAAACATCCCTTTGCTTTTAGACAGACTTGAGAACTTGAGACCTGAGAACCTACTTTAATAGGTAATTTTTGTATGATCCCCTATAATAGATTTAAATACATTTGTATTTGAATATCATTAGTCCAAGTATGCATTCTACACATAGTCTTATTCCATTCCCATCTCCCACTCACCCTTTGGTTTATACCCACGCTCTTTCAGCCATTTTTTTGTGCTGGCGCAATAGCATGGGCTTTTAATCTTTGATCTATGACTATATTTAAGGTAAAAAAAAATCAAGGAGAACACCAGAATAATAAATAAAACAAACTAGTTCATGAACTTAAAAAAGAGAAAGAAAAGAATGACAAGCCTGGTTTCAAATAAGTTTTCGATTTCTTAGAAGAATATATTTGAGAGCTTAAACCGTGCCACCTTCCTCATAAAGGACTTTCTCTCTTCCTCATTTGTACTATGACAACACTCTGTGCATATCTCTAATGAGAATAATTTCTGAGCTTCAGTTTCCTTATCTATAAAATGTTTTAATAATTTTACCTACCTCATTGGGTTTTCAAGACTAAAGGAGATACATAAGTAAAATCCTTAGCCCAATGCCTTGCAAACAGTGGAGGAGTTTTTTGTTTTTCTTTTTTTTTTTGCGGTACACGGGCCTCTTACTGTTGTGGCTTCTCCCGTTGCAGAGCACAGGCTCCGGACGCGCAGACTCAGCGGCCATGGCTCATGGGCCCAGCCGCTCCGCGGCATGTGGGATCTTCCCAGACCGGGGCACGAATCCGTGTCCCCTGCATTGGCAGGCGGACTCTCAACCACTGCGCCACCAGGGAAGCCCTGGAGGAGTTTTGTATTAGTTAAAAATGTATTTTTTTTCTTTTCCAATGGACAAAAAACTCCTTCAGCATAAGCTTTTATTGTGGAAGTTTGGTTCACCCTTCAGTGCTAGCACTGTTTCTTGCACATAATAGATGCTCAGTAAAGTTTTTTATAAATTAATTAATATGTGGTGATGGGAAGGAGTAATACATCAAAATTACCTATAGACTTTTTCAAAATACATAGGCCAATTCCAAGCCCCAGACATGTTGATTCAGTCAGACTTGGTTAAGATTTGGACACAGTTGTTATTCAGATATTCCCCAGATGGTAATTTCAACCACCATGGTTTGGGAACTGTCAGTCTAAATCAATTGGCTTGATTCTTAGACAGAATAGACTTTGCTACAAACACATAAATCTCTGCTTTTGACCTCATTTCCGTCCCTTTTTCCCTTTGGTCTTGGGTCACATTACTCCCTTTAAAACAACAAAAATAACATATGCTTACAGCAGGTATTGACTTCCTGAGGACACATCCACAAGGCACACTTCTCCAAGAACAAACAGGGGCATACTTCACTAAATTTCACTGAGTATCAGAGCTAAAAATTATTTTTAAGAAAGTATTGATTATTCAGTGTAACCTAATTATTTGCTAAGTGTATTAACCAAGAGATAGAATTTGAACAGGCAGTGTTTAATGTAATGAAATAGTAACAGTATAAGGGGATCACCTACTAAAGGGGAAGCATAAAACTCAGAACTCTAAAGAGCAAAGAGCAACCTATACAGGGTGCAGCCCTCTTCTAGGGCTGAGGCAAAGCCCCCATGAAAGGAACCAATATGGAAGAGCCCTCCAGTCCCCGTCCCAGGGCTCGAATCCAGACAACGTTGGAAAGGGTGCAAGGTGGTCCACTGTATGGTAGAGACATTTGCAGATGTCCTTCACTGGTGGATTTACCTGGGGATTTCTCTGCCCTCTGGGATCCAGGATATCTTTCACTGGAAGATTCCCCATGCTCTGCCCTCAAGGAGCCTGCTAACAAGAAACACACCCCAGAACCAGGAAGAAGATTCCCTTCTTCCTCCAGTGTCCTTCCAGTACCCTGTGCTGGACATTGTCTACAGGACAATGAAGGGTAAATGCAGAAATTATTTTCAGCATTGGTAAAAGTAAGTATATGTGTGACTGGTTAAAAATCATCATTGTATGTATTTCTCTAAGTATTTTCCATGATTTAGAACCAATAATTAATGAATGCATTGCTCTGTGATCTCTTGATAAAATGAGTTATTAAAGGTTTAATACTGACTAGACTGTTAAAAGAAACTGAAATCTAGAACTCTTTAATAGTCAGATGCAAAGTGCCAAGCACTCCTTTGGGAATGTAGGGACCATGTAGTAGCCATAATTTCCATCATTAAGCCTGGGCCTGAACTGACAGTGCATCAGAATGTATCATTTGCACATCGCTGGTCCCTGATGCATCCAGGATGAATACAGTAACATCACTGGCTGGATTAAATGACTTTAGCAGGGTATGTAGTGGCAGAGGATTATGTACCTAAGTTATCTCTCATATTTTTTTACTTATATGAAGGAATTTGGCCTATTAAAAAAAGAATATATCTTAAAATAGAGTGAGGTTACTAATTCTCTCCAAATCTGAGTGCTTATAGAAAAGAAGATGAAATCTGCTCATGCTTTAAGGTGTTGAGGATGCCTAAAACTCTCCATGAAGCCTTCAATGATTAAAACAGCCCTCATTGATTTCTCTTTCCTTAACTCTCTCTTACAGTTAAGAGACCTCCATTACTCCATAATTCAAAACCATAGAAGGCATTCAGTAAACATCACTAATATTTGATTTGCTTCTTTCAGAGGATAGGAAGGTATATGCACTCACAGAGGACAATTATAAGTCATCATATTCATTTATTCATTCATTCATCCATTCTGTAACTCTTTATTCATTTCTGGCCCTTGTCCTAATGAAACTATATGCTGAAAGATTATGGTAAGTGTGATGAAGAAATTTAACAAGTAATAAAAGAAAGATTACCTAGGGTAGGATAGGAAGGGCATTTGGGATAGTGTAATCAGGAAAGGCCTCTAAGCCTCTAAGGGAGAAGATATTTGAACCAAAAACTGAAGGAAGAGAATGAGCCAGTCAAGTGAAGGGCTGAAGGAAGAAAATTCCAGGCAGAAGGAACAGTGCAAAGGTCAGAAGGTAGAAGGGCTAGTGTAGGAAAATGTTCTAAAACTTAAATAAGAATACATAACTTGAAAAATCAAGGGAATCCTGGTGAATACAGATATGGTAAATAACCATGCTATCAGAAATATGCTCAATATCTTACATATTGTCACATAATTTAAAATTGAAGTGCCAGGACACACATGCAAATTTTCAGTGAAAGTAATTTTTGAGCTCAAATATCATCATCTCATGTTGCTCTTTGCTTAGAGTCACTGATTATGTTATGAATAGATTTTTGAACATTCCAATTTCAAAGATTCTATAGATTTCTTTAAGAAAAAGTATACTTATTTTAAGTTAGATGATGAATCACCCTAAGTATGTCACTTTAATAGCTGGGGAACAGTCAGCAAGCATTTACTGAGGTCATAATAATATAAACAAATAATATAATATTGTTTAATAATATAAAAGGATGTTACTAATTAATAATATAAAAAGTATGTTACTAATTTTTATCTACCACCTTTGGTTTCAAGTGAATGATACTAACAAAAAGCAAGAAGACATTTCACCAGCCCAATATTTTTCCTTATTTTATAGTCAATTCCTTGTTTGCTATAACTAGACATAAAGTTCCTAAAGGTTTGGAAACAAATTAAACCATGCTTACCATTATTTAACTTGATTTTTTTAAGCCTAATTGCATCACTAAAAAAAATCAATTTTTTACTCTGCTCAAGTTAAATTAACTGTGCTTGACTGGTTATATTTTCAGAAAAGCAAAAAAAACCTTGAAAATTGTTGCTATGGTGATGAGAAAATCTCCTAATTTGCTTTGTCAGAGCTTTCAACACTGTGTTAGAAGTATGGAATATAGTAATTAGTCTTCATTTCCCTAACAATTATTGCCGATTTCCTGTACTATTCCGTTTCAACATCCAGTACTATAATAATGTCAATTTAGATAATTAAATTTTAGAAATGTGATCAGAATCATCAAATATAGAATTCAGGCCATAAGAAATAGGCTTACATTAAATAATAAATATATTTGTACTTTGTCCAAATTGCCTTAAGGAATAGCTAAATTCTTCTAAATTTATATTACTATTACTAAATATAGTAATATTTTACTATATAATAATTTACACAGAGCTTCTATATTCAGCACTTTACTTCATCCACATAAGAATTCTAAAAGATGATTTTTATTATTTTCACTTCACAAAAGCTAATATGAATCAACAAGATAAATACCTTTACTCCATGATCCTCCATGATCTTTCTAGCATTCTCCAGCTACATTTTTGTTAACAAGATCTCAAAAGTATAAATCTAAGTATAATTTATTTTGCAAATCAAGATTATCTCTCACTTCCTTGTTACTGGTAAAGAAACCAAATTAAAAATTCAAGATATTTATAAATTTTCATTCAATTATTTTAAAATAATTATTGAGATTGATAATGTGATACAGAATTAATATATATGAATCCTTCTGTCCATAATATAGTTGCAGTAAAAATAATTACATACATATTGACAGTACAGTGGTGAATGCTGTGATGGATGTATGTCAGGTTAGGATGGGACCATTAAACAGGTGTCCAGTTCAGGACTCTGGGACAGACTTAGTAAGTTCTTCCTTGATAGGTTGATATTGAGGCACAATCTTGAATGACTATTAGTAGTTATATAGGTAAAGACAAGGGGAAGGAATTCCTAAGATAGTATACCAGAGTAGCAAAAGGAAAAAGCATGCAATTATAGAATTTGTTCCAGTACTTACAAATATTTTGGGTGCCTGGAAAGTCATATTCAAGTGGAGATTTGGCAGGAGAACAAAAAGAGACAATTGAGGCCAAGTCATTATGTCCAATGTACCAGGCTCTAGAGTATAAACTTTAATCTTCTGGCCACCCTCTTGAATGTTTGTTTATGACTAAATAAGTATAGTTTTGGCATTTGAGCCACATTTTATTTTCAATTGGTTATTGATTTAATATTTTTATTACAAAAAGTATAAAATTTTACATTGTAAAGTCCAACCACCCAAATTTTAATGATAAAAGTGAAATACCTCCCCACATTTCCATTTTCCAGAGCTAACTGCTAACAATTATGTGTTCTTCTCAAATTTTTCTGTACATATGTGTGTGGTGTGCCTGAAATTCTGTATATCTATCTATCTATCATTAGCATAAATGAATGGGATCATGCTTATTTTTGGTTCTACAGCCTTTTTTACCTAAATTTATCATGGCCATTTTTCTCACTCTATCTTATTCTCTTTAAAAGGCATTAGTATTAGATAATATGACTATATTACTATAATATACCCAATTTGTAAAGCTTAGCACTTGATTGCTATTATAGAAACTATTTTAATAAATAGCCACATACATTGATATACATGTTACATTTTATATAGGATAAATTCCTAACTTTGGCAGTGCTGAATTGAAAATTCTAACCATTATTAGTTTCGACTGAAATAGTTGAATTATTTTCTAATTCTTTGTGTGAATTTTTACTCTTTATTGGCATTTAAATTATAAATAAATCTACTTAAATCCAGTTCTGATCCAAAATATCAAATATTCCATAATAAATATAATAAAATAGATGGCTTTTTATAGCACTTTTGTACTTATAAATGTTTTTACACATATTAATAATACGTATTTAGGTCCAAACTAAAATACTCTGACAAAATGAAGCAAAAGTTCTTGTCATTTTTTTTCCACTTCCTTTTTTCTTTTAACAGAGAAGGAAACTAAGCATTCTCAACTGAAACAAAGATCTGGGAATTAATCTACAGTACTATTTCCTTCATTCAACTGCAGATACAAATACAAATAGACATACTATGGGTTGTCACATTTATTCTGTTCTTTTACAGTATCAGTGAAAAACTGCTGTGAATCATTATTTAAAAGCTACTCTGTACATATAAAATCAAAATGTTGAATATTATAAAAGGAAACAAAAATAAAACTAGGTTTAAAAATCAACCTTCAGCAGGTAAAAATTTGATCTGATCTTGAAGCAGTGGCTTATAAAGCCTCATACAAAGCTGTTTTGTTTTGTTTTAATAAAAGATCATTATTTCTATCTAAGTTAACTATTATTAAAGAGGGATTGGAGGGTAGGCTTTCTAATGAATACATTTAACTAAAGCAATATTGCTTTCAATTAGCTATAAAGTATCCAAAAAATAGTCCTGCTGCCATGTCCTGTGAAGCTCAGGGGTAAAAAGAATGGGAGATGAGGTCAAGAGTCAGAAATACTCTTCAGCAAAAGATTCATTTTCATTCCATGAATAAAGTCACAGAGTCCTTAATGAAATTAGAGCTCAGTACTAAGTAAGCAATTAAAAGTGTAAAAGTGGTGACAGGTAAGTGTACCTGGCAACGGTGTCAATTGAATCAGGTTTGAGATGCAGTCCCATGGACCAAGGAACTTAAAGGATCTGAAGGGTTACTTCCAACAGAGTTTCTTGATTCTAATAGTTAGAGGTTAGTGACGGAAAGAGAGAAGTAAAGAGATACCTGAATGGACAAAGAGGTGTTGAAAGTTTAGAATAGCAGTTCAAAGGAAATTCTCTAAGGATAAAAGAGATCTGTTATTTGGACCAAAGTCTACTCCAGAAATAAAATAACAGGCCAGGAATCATCCACAGGTCAGCGGAAGGCTTTCAGTGTAGGTTTTTCCAGTGTCTGCAGCAATGGAGGTAGCTGGAGTATGAATTTAACAGGAGCAAGGCAAGGACCGAATTCAAGAACTGATGCTGAGAGACAAGAATAAAAATTAAGACAGGGCATAACAAGACAGAAGCAAGTCTAGAAGCAGAGAGCAAGGTCAGGAGATGGAACTTGCAATCTTAGAAGAAGAGTTGCTCTGATAGCAAATCTAAATTGAGTTGTATAAACTGAGTATCACTACTTAATATTTCACAAATGAGTGAATGAAACTCAGATTAAGCATGGAAAGCAGATCTTGCCTTTATTTTCCTAAGGGAAAACATGACATCTATAGGAAAACTGAGAAAGTCTCTGACCCTAGGAAGTTAATACTGAAACTTAACACAATTCAGGAACTGAAAAATGGGGAGTGAAAATGAAAGGAAAAACAAAATGTGTGCCTATGCATAGTATTTTATACCATCAGATTGCATCTCTGTGTTTATTCTGAAGGATAGGTTATTTCTCTCTCACACTCTTTTTACCTTTTTATATTTTCTAAATTTTCCAAAAGAACAATGAATACTTATAAATCCTGTAACAAGAATAGTTGCCAATATGTTTTGAAATAAACTTTATTGAGATATAATATGTATATAATAAAATGCATCTATTTTCTGTGAACCTTTCAATAAATTTTATTTTTTTTTGCGGTATGCGGGCCTCTCACTGTTGTGGTCTCTCCCACGGCGGAGCACAGGCTCTGGACGCGCAGGCTCAGCGGCCATGGCTCACGGGCCTAGACGCTCCGTGGCATGTGGGATCCTCCCGGACTGGGGCACAAACCCGTGTCCCCTGCATCGGCAGGTGAACTCTCAACCACTATGCCACCAGGGAAGCCCCTAAACTTTCAATAATTTTGATGAACTTAATATACAGTCTTTTACCACCACAGTCCCAACATAGCACATTTCCCTCACCCCAAACGTTTCCTTGTGCCTCTTTCCAGACAATAACCCTCTACCTCCAACCTCAGGCAACCATCACTTTGCTTTTCATTACTAGAGATTAGACTGTTCTAAGTTTCAAAGATTGTTCTTTTCTAAGTTTCTGGTTGGTTGGTTGGTTGGTTTTTTTCTCTCAGCATGTTTTTAAGGTTCATTTGTGCTGTTGCAAGAATCAGTAGTTCATTCCCTCCTATTTCTGAAGAGTATTCTACTGTGAGAATAAACCATAATGTGTTTATCCTTTCTCCTACTGATGAGCATTAGGATTATTCTCAATTTGACATAATTAAGAAGAATGTTCTCAAAAACAGTTATATACAAATCTTTTTATGAATATATGTTTTAATTTTTCTTGTGGAAATACCAAGGAGTGGAATTTCTGGGTTATATTGTGTCTGTATATTCAACTTGAGAAGGAACTCACAAAATGTTATCCCATTTTATATTCCCTTCAACAGTGTATGAGTGTTCTAGTTGCTACACATCCTTGACAAAATTAATACTGACAATGTTAATAATTTTAAGCATTCTGGTATGTGTGTAGTGGTATCTCATTTGTTATTATAGTTTTTTTTCTCTAATGACTAGTGATATTGGGCATCTTTTCATGTGTGCATTGGTCTTTTGTATATCTTCCTTTGTGACATGTCTGTTAAAATTCTGTGTACATTTTAAAAATTGGGTTGTTTATCCTATTATTAAGTTGCAAGAGTTTTTAAAATATTGAGGCTACCAGCCCTTTTTCAGATATGTGTAGTATTATGAATATTTTCTCCCAGCCTGTGGTTTATCTTTTTTTTTTTTAAAATAACAGTGCCTTTTGAAGAACAGAAGTTTTTCAATCTTAAGGATGTTTGATTAATTCATTTTTTATTTATAGTTAGTGCTTTCAAAATCCTATGCAAGAACTCTTTGCTGAATATGCTAAAGAACCAAAGAATAACAAAGCAAAGTGGTTTTTCTAACTCTATTGCTTCTTGCCACCAATGAAGAGACTTACAGTGATTAGGAAAAGGCAGCTATATACTATAATTTGTCCACCACAGTCCTGGCATAAGTTTGCTATTCTATAATAATTATTAATGTTTCCTCTTTTACTCTTAAAATTATCCTGGTTTGGATGGTAAAAAGATAGGTAATCTTCCCTGACTTTTCTGCCTTTCATATGTCTTGTGATAGTGATATCAAATAGCCCCTTGGAAAAATGTGTTGAATACCATCTAAAGATCTGAACACAGATTTTGGGGGAGTAGGGATGCCTAACTTTTGAAATACAGAACATATCATGTTGAGGACATCTTATATATGACGTTAAAGGGTTTTCTTCTTTCTTTTTCTTTTTGCGGTACGCGGGCCTCTCACTGTTGTGGCCTTTCCCGTTGTGGAACACAGGGTCCGGACGCGCAGGCTCAGCGGCCATGGCTCACGGGCCCAGCCGCTCCGCGTCATGTGGGATCTTCCAAGACCGGGGCACGAACCCATGTCCCCTGCATCGGCAGGCGGACTCTCAACCACTGCGCCACCAGGGAAGCCCTAAAGGGTTTTCTTAAAGGGGGTATGTTGGAATATTCTGTGACAGTTTCCAGAGGTGGGCTTTTCTTTGTGCCATTCCAAAGTCAACCCTACTGAATTTGTATTTGCAAGGATATGAGAGAATTTGAAAAGACTATTCACAGTAGGCTGAATAGTGGCTCAAAATATATTCATATCCTAAAATTCAGTTACCATGAATGTTACTTGTGTGGCAAAAGGGACTTTGTAGATGTGATTAAGTTAAGCATCTTAAGATGAGAATATTATTAAGGCTTATTTGTGTTGATCCTAAATGTAATCACAAGTACCCTTATACGAGGAAAGTGGAAGGAGATTTGACTACAGAAGAGAAAGTAGGAGATGTGAAAATAGTAGATTTTGGACTTCTGGCCTCCAGAACTATAAGAGAATTAATTTGTGTTGTTTTAAGCCATTGCATCTGTGGTAATTTGTTAGAGCAGCCGTAGGCAACTAACACACCAGAGCAGCACTGTCTTATTTATAGTGCATATTTTAAGCATGTTGTATCAAACCAATTCTTGCAGAAACTTTACGAAATAAATGGGATTACCTTTCATAAATGAAGAGTCAGAAGTTCAGAATCAAAACTATTCAGTTAACAAGACTCAGTTCTTATTTGTCATATCTTGGGCCCAAAAAATCAAGAAAGGTGCAAAAAACACTTAAATGAAGAGGACTAGAAATATACCAGTAGTCAAAATCAAGCTGGCCTGTTGTAGAATATTTGACCTAAGCATGAGGTATGGTTCTAGAGCTGAAGGCTCTAAACAAAAAAGCTCTGAGTGAAAACTAGTAGGGAACAATACAGTTCTGAAAGCAAGTTGATAAAAGTGCATTATTTAGCAATTAATAAGGATGCTTTGGTGAGAATGCATTATCACAGAATATGAGTCACATAAACTTGAACAGGAAAAGTTGATTCTTTGGTCATATACTTTTACCCAAAGAATTCAATGCCTAGGTTTATAATTGAATTTCAGAGGTGGATCTTTTCATTTCTATGTGAAGCCTTATTGAGTAACAAGTCATAATTATTTTCTAAATAACAAAAATGTACCTTATATTCTGTAAGTGGAATAAAAAATAAACACATTTCCATGAAAAATAGTTTTAAAAACATTTGATACTCTAAGTCATACCTGAAAGTGTGTACAAGTTGGCAATTTGAAGAAATTCTATGATATGCATGTGAGAGTCAGCTCCATGATTTATACTCATATCCTGTGCATGCCACAGAATAACTGTGACTTCCCTCCACATGGGAGATAGAAATTATTTGCCATATGTTAGAAAACTTTTGAGGTATCATATAAATTTTGGAGATTTGCCCCTTAATATTTTTGAAAGTAATATACCATAAGCAGTCATTGCATTGATTTTCAATTATTGACAAGCCATTTATAAGAGGCAGCATAATGTATGTGTTAAGAGCATAGACTTTGAATCTGGTGTCCATTATATTGATATGAATATTGGCCCCTAGTGCTGTGTGGTGCAGTCTATGTTACCCTATATGGTAGCCCTCTGCCTGGTTCCTCTTAAGCAAAGTATTGAAACTGTCTGTGTCATAGCTTCCTCTGTAAAATGGGGATAAAAATACCTTCTCCATCATACAGATGTAGTAAAAAAATAAATTATTTATATATTTAAAGCACTTAAAACAGTATCTAGAACACAGTAAGCACTAGTTATGTGTTTTCTATTATTAGATTGAATTAAATAATATCAAACAATATATTTAATAATTCAATAAATTACAGCTTCCAATCTTCCTAAATTCTGAAATGTTAATATTAGATGCTTTACAACTTCAACTTAAATGGTATTTAACTTATTCCAAATAACCTTATAGTAATGAGAACCTACTGTATAGCATAGGGAATGCTAACCAATGCTCAGTGGTGACCTAAATGGGAAGGAGATCTAAAAAGGAAGGTATATCTGTATATGTATAACTGATTCACTTTGCTGTACAGCAGAAACTAACACAACATTGTAAAGCAAATATACTCCAATAATTTTTTTAAAAAAACCTTATAGGTTTTCATTGCTTTTTTAAAAATAATGTGTTCCTTTCATATTCAATATTAACATGTTAACATGTCTTAAGTTTTTGATGTTCTATTAACACTATTTCATTATGGAAACTCATTTAATATTAAAATACTTATACCCAGGTTTAAGAAATTGTAATTCTGTAATTTCTTGAAATATGATACCATATATATATGTGGTGGGGGTGAGAGTGATTTATCATATTTTCTTTTCTTCAGTGGTGTTAAATGGATAAAAAGACAATTTTTCTTCATTTAGGGATTACTCTCCCCTCTCCTTTTGTCTTTACAATAGCAAATATCTGTTTTAGATTGATATTATCAGATGAAATAAATGTTTAAAATAAAATGAGTTTGATTCTTTTCACACCTAAGTACATATTTCAACATAATCAAAGCCATACAAAATGACTGGTCTGGGAGTGAAATATTAGATTTGTAGACTTTAAGTAAATATACCTACAAAATTTTAGAAATGTTCTTTTACCAAAAGTCATTTCAAATCAGAGACAACTAAACAATAATTTAGGAATTAAATTATAACATAATATAATTGATGAACTGTTTGCTCCTGTTGTTGAACCCAGTCAAACATTTCTGGTCCAGATCACATGTCAGTGGGACAACTTCCTCCTTAAGACCCAAATTATTTCCTGAAGGGAAGAGTAAAATGTCAGCTTATACTATAAATGTATCACATGTGCAAGTGCCTTGAAAAGGAAAAGAGAATGTGAAACAAGAGAATACACACAAAAATGAAAGGAAAGGTTAAAAGCTATGTTGGTTCCCTATTCCTAAGTAACCTAACTCCTCTGATCCATAAAGCTTAATGTAGGAGAAAAAACAGATAATCCACTTGACATTTTACCTCCTGACTGTTACATGTGACATGCCAATTACTCTAATCCTTGCCATCCTTCACTGGCCTAACAATATATTGGTTCATAAGCATAGAAAGCATAGTATTTGAATGTTATATCTTTGTCTGGAGAACAAACAAAGTGTGTTCTGGGAATACTAAGAACATTTCACTATGCATTATTGCTTAAATTTTGGGCAAAGAACAACACTTATCAAAAAGAATAAGTGAGATTACATTTCAGAAAAATGCTTAAGTAGATTCTAGGCAAAACTGTAATTTTCTCTATAACTTCTTAATATATAAAATAGTGTGTTCATATCAATGCTTTCTAAAAACATTTTCCCAAGGGAGCAGTTTTTTAATAAATAAGAAGGGACATGATACTTTGAGTTTTATCAATTTACCAGCAGGAAACATTAGCTTTAAGTACCCTCCTAATTAATACAATCACAATACCAAATGTTTTCTTATTTTGTTCTATTCCTGGAAAAAACTACAATATAAAACTGCAGTATATACTATAAGCCTTAATAAAAGGGCAAGAGATGGGAGTTCTCTGCCTCACCTAAAATCGAAGTATCAACAATATAAGCTGTCAATTCAATTTTTTACTTCATCCATGGAAATGAAGGGAAAGAATCAGTAAGTTAAGCTCTTCTAATTAAATTTCTAGAAAATTGCAGGCCTCTTGAAATTCACAGTTGTCTACCTTTTCAGAACCAACCGTCTAAATGTGTGATGTCAAATGAATTTTAAATGTTTTATTTTTCATTATGTTAACATCACCCAAGAAGAAAAAGTATGCTTAAATCAAGGTACATTTTGGGTCATGTTACATGCCCCCATAAAAATTTGCCTATATTAAAATACTACTGTGTTCAAAGTCTAAATACTTAGATGAACTTTAAAGAACATAAAAGAATATAATTAATCTTATATAAATGAAATAATTTTCCTTTTAATTCTTTTGCCTCAGAAGAAACTGTTTTGGCAAAAATAGAAAAATTTGATGAATTAAAATTGATAAATTAAAATTGATAAATTAAATTAAAATTGATAAAAGTTCATAAAATATAGTCCAATGAAAAATTGGACTATATAAACATTTTTAAAATTTGTTCATCACAGGATACTATCAACAGAGTGAAAAGACAACTAATAAAATGTGAGAAAATATTTGCAAATCATATATCTGGGAAGGGATTAATATTCAAAATATATAAAGAATGCCTATAAGTCAATAACATACAAAACAATAACTCAATTTAAAAATGGCAAAGAACTTGAATAAACATTTCTCAAAAATGGTATACAAATGATTAAATAATCACATTAAAAGATGCTCAACATTATTGATCAGTAGGAAAACGCAAATCAAAACCACAATGAGAAACCAATTTATACCCATTTGAATAGCTGTTATAAAAAATAATAAGTGTTTTCGAGAATGGGGAGAGATTGACGTCCTTGTACACTGCTGGTGGGAATGTAAAACAGTGCAGCCACTATGGGAAACAATGAGGAGTTTCCTCAAAAAAATTAAAAATAGAATTACCATATGATCCAGCAATTCCACTTCTGAGTATGTATTCAAAGAATTGAAAGCAGGGACTGGAACCGGTATTAGTAAACCCATGTTCATAGGAGCCTTATTCACAATAGCCAAAAGGTGAAAGCAACCCAAGTATCCATCACCAGATGAATGGATAAACAAAATATGATATACACATACAATGGAATATTATTCAGCCTTAAAAAAGAACAAAATTCTTACCAAGGCTACAACATAGATAACCCTTGAAGAAATTTTGCTGAGTGAAACAAGCCTGTCTCAAAAGGACAAATATTATATGATTCCACTTAAATGAGTTACCTAGAGAAGTCAGATTCAGAGACAGAAAGTAGAATGGTGGTTGCTGGGGCTGGGAAAAGGGGAGTTATTGGTTAATGTGTTCATAGTTTCATGCTTGTAAGATGGAAAATATTCTGGAAATGGATGGTGATGTTAGTTGCACAGTAATGTGAACATAATTAAGTGTGAACTGTACACTTAAAATGGCTAAAATGGTAAACTTTATGCTATCCATTTTTTACCACAAATTTTAAAACTATATAGAACAATAAAATCATCCTTTTTTTAGTAATATGGCAAATTTTGCTCTTTGAACCAAATCTCCATTTGATTCAACAGAAAGTGCTAAATTTAAAAAAAATTAATTCCGTGAAAACATCACAAAATGATAGTGTTAACATTAACCAACTCTCCTTCTGAGGAGGTTATACTTAGCCCTACTCTCTTAATGACAGGTGGATCCATGTGATTTGATTTGGCCAATGAAAGATGAACAGAAGTGGAGAAATATGGAGGAGAAACTTTAAGAACCTTTGAATGGTTCTTCTATCCCACTTCTATAAGAAATCCAATTCCTATATAAGGCCCACACCTTAATTTATCTGTACCAGAATGAAGAATACATATGAAGCAGGAGTGTAGCTCATCTGCAGCTGGCCTTTAGTATAAATGGGCAAAAAAGCTGTTATTAAAGATAAGAACATGTGGGTTTATCTATTACTTCAGGATAAACTAGTAAAAGTTGTCTTGATGGCCTCACTAGACAATGGAAATAGAATCCAAAACTCAGAGCCAATTCCCAATGTGTGAATTCTAACAGGGTAAAAATTTCTCTCTTTAAATCTCAGACTCTAAAGAGATACAACCTTATTGTAAGGATAAATTTACAGCAAACTACCCAAACATTGTCTCCATCCACTGCAAGAAAAGCTGACTTACCACTGAGAAAAGCAAGACTTCAAAAATTAAAAATAAAACAAAATTTACATTATTTGTGTGGATTTATAAACCTTTTAGAGTATAGAGTTTCTAAATTGATACTGTCCACTAAATGCCTAGCAGAAATAAAAACATATTAGCTCTGGAGAAAGCCATTTACATTCCAAATCTCAGAGAATTTAATAATTAATTTTAAAAGGAAAGTAATAAACTCATAGGAAATACTAACTAAGTCTACAAGGGAAAAAGACACCATGCTCAAGAACTGACAGAAAGAAGAGGTCACAGAAACAGAACTGGAAAGCCTTCAGTATTAGAAGGCATCAGGTACATATTAAACTGTAAAATAGATGGCTATGTAAAACATTTAAAATTCAATCTTAAAAATATTCATAGAGGACAGGAAATTACACTTTAAAAACTAAAATATAGATGTGAGGTATTCACTTCTAATCAAGGTAGAGAAAGAGAGGTTAGACTTACATTCTTGTAAAAAATAACAAAAAAATGAGTTAAACAAAATATATGGAAAAATGGAACTCAAGACATTGGGCATCAGGTAAGGAAGGACTGTGTTCCACGTGGGCAGGAAGACAGTGAAGTGATCTTTTGGTATAGAGTGTTCCCTTGAGTGTTCATCTGAGTAGTGCTCAGCAAGTGTGTGTAAAGAAAGTACCTAAGGTCAGGAGAAAAATATAAATGGAACAATGCCTGAAACTCACACAGGCAGGGCTGGGCAAAGTTGCTCTTTCCAACAGCCAGAATAGAAAATCTCATAAATCAGAGAGCATCAGTTACAGCTGTAAGAAAAGTATCACCTCAGTAATAGGAAAAAATTAAGCCTAGAACAAACACAGATCTGGTCCTAATAAAGCTTAAAAACAAGACTTAGAAAAAGCAAACTCTTTACAACTAATTTGACCATGTCCCAGAATAAAGCTCAAGAATATTTATAGGAATATAGCAATTCCAGCACATAACAAAGCAAAATTAAAAGCATCTGGCATTCAATATAAATTTACAAGAAAGACAAAGAAGTGGGAAAATACAGTTTACAATGAGGAGAAAAATGATAGTCAGAGTATAATTAGTACATAAGGACATTAAAACAATTATGAATGCATTTTGTATATTCAAGAAACTAGAGGATATATTAAACATGTTAATTAAAGACATGAAGGAATAAATAGCCCAAAACTAAACTTATAGAGATGAAAGCTAAAATATCAGAAATGAAGAAATATGCTGGATGGTATTAAAGAGAGATTGGACATTGTGAAAGAAAATATTGAAGAAATATCAAGAAAAACTACCTAAAACAAAAACAGAGATTTTAAAGACTGAAAAAAATTAAACAGATCCTCATAAACCTTTGGATAACTTCAAGTAGACAAGTATATTTATAATTGAAATCTCTTAAGGATTGGCATTGTGGGGTAAGGAGGGGAGACAAAAGTATTTGAAGAAATAATAGCCAAAGTTTTTCTAAATTTGATAAAAACTATAAACTCACAGATCCAAGAAACTCAACATACCTTAGCATAAGAAGTATAAAGAAAGCAACACTAAGGTACATAAGGAAATTGCTTAAAGCCAGGGATAAGAGAAAATCTGAAAAGCAACCATGGAAAGAAGACACATTACATAGAGAGTAGCAAAGATAAGGTTGAAAACAGATTTTTCATCCAAAACAATGAAAAAGTGCAACATTTAAAATACAATATTTTTTAAAGTTTTGAAAGAAAATATCATGTAAATATAGATTCTTTACTGTTTTAAATATCTTTAAAAGTAAAGTGAAATAAATTTTCAGATATACAAAAGCTAAGAGTATTCATTACCAGTAAACATTTATGTTTGTTAAAGGACATCCTCAGGTTGAGGAAAAATAATACAAAATGGAAAATTGCATGTACACAAATGACCAAAGTACAGCAGAAATGGTAGCAACTACATGAGCAAATGTAAAATATTTTCCTATTATTTAAATCTCTTTAAAATATAGTTGATTTTAAAGCAAAAATAATAAAATATTGTAGAATTTATAATATATGTAGAATTAAGACATGTAAGATATTAAGACATGTAAAACTATTTAAGACAAAAATAGCACAAAAGTAAAAATGAATGTACAGTGTTATAAGGACTGCATACTATATGTAAAATTGTATGCTATTAAGTGAAGGCAGACTGTGATAAGTTAAAAATAGGTGCTATAAACCCTAAGGAAACCACTAAAATAACACAACAAAACATTAAATTCAAGTAATATAAAGAAAAAGGAGAGAAAACAAGATAGGAGCAAATAGGACACATGAAAAACAAATACTCAGATTCTTTATTTAAACACATGTATATCATTAAACTAATTAAACATAAATAGTATAAACACCTAATTAAAAGACAGAGATTGTTAGATTAAAATTTTAAAAACATAAACTTAACTTTGCATTGACTACAAGACATTCACTTTAAATATAGAGACACTAATGTGTTAAAAAGTAAAATAAAGGAAAAGAATATATTAGACTGTATTGATATAAAATACAGTAGATAGTGCAAAGAATTATTACTATGGATTAAGACTTTTATTTCATAGTAAGGAAGTAGTCAATTCATCAAGAGGCTATAACAGTTCTAAGTGTGTATGCACCTAATAGAGCTATATGAAACATAAACTGATAGCAGTGCAAGGATATATAAATCCATCCACAATTATAGTTTGAAACTTTAACACCTCTCTCTGAATAATTGATAGAACAAATGGACAAAAAATACAGTAAATTTATAAAAGATTTGAATAACACTATCAATAAACAACTTCATTGACATTTAAAGAACATTCCACCTAGCAACAGCAGAATACATATTCTTTTCATGTGTTCGCTGAACATATTATGAGCCATAACACAAGTCTCAATAAATCTGTAAGAATCAAGTCATACAA
The DNA here is from genome assembly GCF_963924675.1 of Phocoena phocoena. Lineage (NCBI taxonomy): Eukaryota > Metazoa > Chordata > Mammalia > Artiodactyla > Phocoenidae > Phocoena > Phocoena phocoena. Next base: position 29,615,758 of record NC_089226.1, read on the forward strand.
AGTGTTTTTTCTGATCATAATAGAATCATATTAAAAATTTAAAGCAGAAGCATCTCTTGAAAACTCTCAAATATTTATAAGGTAAATAACACTATTTAAATACAGAAATCAAAAGAGGACTTAGAAAGTATTTTTTACTTAATAAATGTGAAACACAACATATAAAAATTTGTGGTATACAACTTAAAACAGTCTTAAAAGAAAAATTTATAATAATAAATATTTATATTATAAAAGAAGAAAAACTGTCAAATAAATGACCTCAGCTTTCACTATACGAAACCAGAAAAAGAAGAGCGTATAAAACCTAGAGTAAACAGAACAAATAAATAATAAAGTCTAAAGCAGAAATCAATGAAATAGAAAACAGAAAATCAATAAGGAAATCAGGAAAGTAAAAGGTGACCTTTTTGAGATCAGTAAAATTGATAAACCTCTAGCCAGGAAAAGAAACACATTACCAATGTCAAGAATGGAAGTGCAAGGAGATTTAAATATGTCCTCAATTGTAATTGGATATTTCAATACCACTTTCACAATAATTGATAGAACAAGCAGACAGAAAATCAGTAAGTCTATAGGTAATATCACTACAAATTCTACAGGATTTTTTTAAATCAGGGAATGTGAAGAACAACTGTATTTCAATAAATTTGACAAACTAGATGAAACAGACATATTTCTTGGGCAAAGCTCACTCAAGAAGAAAGAGACAACCTATCAAAGAAATTGAATTGTTACTCAATGATATTCCTAGGAAAAAAAACCTCCTGTCCCAGATAAGTTCACTGGTAATTCTATTAAACATTAAAATGAGAAATACTACCAGTTATGACAAACTCTTCCAGAAAAACAAATAAGAGGAAATGTTTACTAATTCATTCTATGAGGCCATGTTACTCTAACTAAAACAAAAAACAAGACAAAACCAAAAAACAGACAAAGGCACTCCCAAAAAAGAAAACTGCAGACTAATATCTCCCATGAATACAGGTGAAGATATTTTAAAATTTTAGCAAGTAGGATCCAACAGCATATGCAATTATCATGTCTAAGTAAAGATTATGCCAGAAATTCAAACATAGTTTAACATCTGAAATGCAATCAATGTAACTCAGTACATCAATGGATTCAAAAAGAAAATCATATGATGATCATCTTTATAGACACAGAAAAATTTTTTGAAAAAATTCAACTTCCATTCCTAATAAAAACTCACAGAAAACTAGATGGAAACCTCCACAATCTGACAGGGAGAACCTATAAAAGTTTACAGCTAATAAAATACTTATTAATGAAAGACCAGATTCTTTCCTCCAAAAGTCAGGAACAAAGCAGAGATTGTTAATCTCACAATTTCTATTCAATACTGACTGCAGTTTCTTTCCAGGGAACAAAAGAACACAAAGATATAAAATGCATGTAGATGGAAAGGAAAAGTACAATTTTCTATTCATAAATACCGTTATCTACTTAGAAAATCCTATGGAATCAACTAAAATGCTATTAATAATAAATAAGTTTACATGAAGACTTCAGACACTAAGTGGATGGGAGGAGTCCCTGAGTAACCAGGTAAGACATGGGGGGAAGGGGGGGAAGAAGAGTGGAGGCAGGATGAGACCAGCATCCCTGAGGTGGGGCTGGGTAAGGTAGAGGTTCCCACACTCTGAGGGGTCCACTCACAGCAAGGGGATCAGTGGGTCAGAGAGGGACCTTCTGGGGATCGGGGGATTAGAAGAGAATGTGGCCATGGTCTCCCCCACCTGCTCAGGGAGCCTGCTGGGGTCATGACCCTGAACTCCCATACTCCACGGCTCCCTCTGGCCTGAGCCCCACCCTGCCTACCAGAGCCTCTTCTGGTCTCCTGGGTCCCAGGTCTGAGCATCGCCACCCCCCCCCAAGGCCCCTGCTGGCTATGTGGGTCCTGGGCCTGAGATCTAGCCCAGCCAGGGCCCCCTCTGTCCACACAGGTCCTGGCAGACCTGAGTACTGCCACTTCAAGGCCTCTGCAGGTGACATGGGTCCTGGCAGCCCGAGTGCCACCTCCCTCCAAGGCCTCCTTTGGCTGTGTCAGCCCATTCGGGTACATGTGTGGAGGCCTGCACCCCAGCTGGCCTGAGTGGGAATTGGTGCTCCAGGACAACTTCAGGAACAGACACTGGCAAGAGGAAAACATGCAGATGTGAGGCTGACATGGTAGATCCAGAGACCTACCTAGAGGTCTTGAAGGCCTACTGGAGAGGTAGGGGTAGGCTGTAGCTCACCATGGGGCCAAGGACACTGATAGAGGAGGCACCAGTGAATTTTTTTTAATCTTTTATTTTTATTCTTTTTTTCTTTCTTTTTTCTTTTTGTCTGTTATGATTCGGTTCTGTTTTGTTGTTGTTTCATTTTTATTGTTATTATTTCTAATTTTTTTAGTCTTTCTAATTTTATTTTATTTTTTATTCGTTATTGTTCTGCTCTTTTCTGTTTGTTGCTTTTTCTTTCTTTCTTTTTTTTATCTTGCCATGCCAAGTGGCTTGCAGGGTCTTCTTTCCCAGCAGGTCTGAGCTCCTGTGGTGGGAGTGCTGAGTCCAAGCTACTGGACTAACAGAGAACTTCAAGTCCTAGGGTATATTAATCGGTGTAAGGTCTCCTGGATGTACTTATGTCAGCACCAATACCGGGCTCCATGCAACTGTCTACAAACTCCAGGGCTGAACGTCTCACACCAAACAACCAGCAAGACAGGAACACAGCCCCACCCATCAAAAATAAAATGAAAGGACAAAAAAATATATTACAGATGAAAGAGCAAGGTAAAAACCTACAAGATCCAATAAATGAAGTAGAAATAGGTAACCTACCCAAAAAGGAATTCAGAGTAATGTTAGTAAAGACGATCCAAAAATATCAGAAATAGAATGGAGGCACAGATTAAGAAAATAAAAGAAATGTTTAACAAGGACCTAGAAGAAGTAAAAAACAAACAAACAGTGGTGAACAACACAATAACTGAAATCATAAATACACTAGAAGGAACCAATGACAGAATAACTGAGACAGAAGAACAAATAAGTGAGCTACAAGACAGAATGGTGGAAACAACTGCAGAGGAACAGAAAAAAAAAAAAGAAAAGAAATGAAGACAGTCTCAGAAACCTCTGGGACATTGTTAAATGGACCAACATTCAAATTATAGGGGTCTCAGAAGAAGAAGAGAAAGATAAAGGGTCTGAGAAAATTATGAAGAGATCATAGTTGAAAACTTCCCTAAAATGGGAAAGGAAATGGACACCCAATTCCAGGAAGTGCAGAGAGTCCCATACAGGATAAACCCAAGGAGGAACATGCCAAGACACATATTAATCAGACTAACAAAATTAAATCCAAATAAAAATATTAAAAGCAGCAAGGCAAAAGCAAACAATAACATAAAAGGGAATCCTCATAAGGTTATCAGATGATTTTTCAGCAGAAACTCTGCAGTCCAGAAGGGAGTGGTGGGATATAGTTAAAGTAATGGAAGGGAAAAACCTACAACCAAGATTACTCTACCCAGCAAGGACCTCATTCAGATTTGACATGGAAATCAAAAGTTTTACAGAGAAGCAAAAGCCAAGAGATTACAGCACCACCAAACCAGCTTTACAACAAATGCTAAAGGAACTTCTCTAAGCAGGAAACACAAGAGACAAAAAAGACCCACAAGAACAAACTCAAATCAAGTAAGAAAATGGTAATAGGAACATACATATCAATAATCACCTTGAATGTAAAAGGATTAAATGCTCCAACCAAAGACACAGACTGGCTGAATGGATGCAAAAACAAGACCCGTATATATGCTGTTTACAAGAGACTCACTTCAGACCTAGGGACACATACAGAATGAAAGTGAGAGGATAGAAAAAGATATTCCATGCAAATGGAAATCAAAAGAAATCTGGAGTAGCAATACTCATGTCAGATAAACTAGATTTTAAAATAAAGACTATTACAAGAGACAAATAAGGACACTACATAATAATCAAGGGATCAATCGAAGAAGAAGGCATAACTTGTAAATTGTAAATATTTATGCACCCAACATAGGAGCACCTCAATACATAAGGCAAATGCTAACATCCATAAAAGGGGAAATTGACAGTAACACAATATTACTGGGAGACTTTAACACCCCACTTACACCAAAGGAAGATCATCCATATAGAAAATAAATAAGGAAACCCAATCCTTAAATGACACAATAGACCAGATAGACTTAATTGATATTTATAGGACATTCCACCCGAAAACAGCAGAATACACTTTGTTCTCAGGTGCACATAGAACATTCTCCAGGATAGATCACATCTTTGGTCACAAATCAAGCCTTGGTAAATTTAAGAACATTTAAATCATAACAAACATCTTTTCTGACCACAACACTCTGAGATTAGAAATCAAGTACAGGGAAAAAGCTGTAAAAAACACATACACATTTAGGGTAAACAATATGCTACCAAATAACCAAGAGATCACTGAAGAAATAAAAGAGGAAATAAAAAATACATAGAAACAAATGACAAAAAAAAGATGATCCAAAATCTATGGGATGCAGCAAAAGCAGCCTTAAGAGAGAAATTTATAGCAATTCAATCCCACCTGAAGAAACAAGAAAAATCTCAAATAAACAACCTAACCTTACACCTAAAGCAACTAGAGAAAGAAGAACAAAAATACCCAACTTAGTAGAAGGAAACAAATCATAAAAATCAGAGCAGAAATAAATAGAAATGAAGAAAACAATAGCTAAACTCAAACTAGAAGCTGGTTCTTTGGGAAGATAAACAAAACTGATAAACTTTAGTCAGACTCACAAAGAAAAAAAGGAAGAGGATTCAAATCAATAAAATTAGAAGTGAAAGAGGAGAAATTACAACTGACACTGCAGAAATACAAAGCATCATAAGAGACTACTACAAACAGCTATAAGCCAAAAAAGTGGACAAACTGGAAGAAATGGAGAAATTCTTAGAAAAGTACAAACCTCCAAGACTGAACCAGGAAGAAATAGAAAACAGACCAATCACAAGTAATGAAATTGAAACTGCAGTTAAAAATCTTCCAAAAAACAAAGACCCAGGATGAAAAGTCTTCACAGGTGAATTCTATCAAACATTTAAAGAAGAGCTAATGCCCATCTGTCTTAAACTCTTCCAAAAATTGGCAGAGGAAGGAACACACCCAAGTTCATTCTATGAGGCCACCATTACCCTGACACCAAAACCAGATAAAGATATCACACAAAAAAAGAAAACTACGTGGCTTCCCTGGTGGTGTAGTTGTTGAGAGTCCGCCTGCCGATGCAGAGGACATGGGTTCATGCTCCGGTCCAGGAAGATCCCACATGCCGTGGAGCGGATGAGCCCATGAGCCATGGCCACTGAGCCTGCATGTCCAGAGTCTGTGCTCCACAACAGGAGAGGCCACAACAGTGAGAGGCCACAACAGTGAGAGGTCCGTGTACCGCAAAAAAAAAAAAAAAAAAGAAAGAAAAAGAAAACTACAGGCCAATATCACTGATGAACATAGATGTAAAAATCCTCAACAAAATACTAGCAAACAGAATCCAACAACACATTAAAAGGACGATACACCACGTGGGATTTGTCACAGGGATGCAAAGATTCTTCAATATACACAAATCAATCAGTGTCATACACATATTAACAAATTAAAGAGTAAAAACATACAATTGTCTCAATAGATGCAGAAAAAGCTTTTTACAAAATTCAACACCCATTTATGAAAAAACTCTCCAGAAAGTGGGCATAGAGGGAACCTCCCTCAACATAATAAAGGCCATATACAACAAACCCACAGCAAAAATCATTCTCAATGGTGAAAAACTGAAAGCAGTTCCTCTAAGATCAGGAACAAGACAAGGATGTCCACTTTCACCACTGTTATTCAACATAGTTTTGGAAGTCCTAGCCACAGCAATCAGAGAAGAAAAAGAAATAAAAGGAATCCAAATTGGAAAAGAAGTAAAACTGTCACTCACTGTTTGCAGATGACATGATACTATACATAGAAAATCCTAAAGATGCCACCAGAAAACTACTAGAGCTCATCAATGAATTTGGTAACGTTTCAGGATACAAAATTAATGAACAGAAATCTCTTGCATTCCTATACACTAACAATGAAAGATCAGAAAGAGAAATTAAAGAAACAATCCCATTACCAACACAAAAAAAGAATAAAATACCTAGGAATAAACCTACCTAAGGAGGTAAAAGACCTACACTCAGAAAACTATAAGACACTGATGAAAGAAATGAAAAATATCACAAACAGATGGAGATATATACCATGTTCTTGTTTTGAAGAATCAATATTATGAAACTGACTATACTACCCAAAGCAATCTACAGATTCAAGGCAATCCCTATTAGATTACCAATGACATTTTCCACAGAATTAGAACAAAAAAGTCTACAATTTGTATGGAAACACAAAAGACCACGAACAGTCAAAGCAATCTTGAGAAAGAAAAACAGCTAGGGGAATCTGGCTCCCTGACTTCAGACTATACTACAAAGCTACAGTAATCAACATAACATGGTACTGGGACAAAAACAGAAATATAGATCAATGGAACAGGATAGAAAGCCCAGAAATAAACCCACACATGTAAGGTCACCTAATCCATGACAAAGGAGGCAAGAATATACAGTGGAGAAAAGATAGTCTCTTCAATAAGTGGTGCTGGGAAAACTGGACAGCTACATATAAAAAAATGAAACTAGAGTACTCCCTATCACCATACACAAAAGTAAACTCAAAATGGATTAAAGACCTAAATGTAAGACCAGACACTATAAAAGTCTTAGAGGAAAACATAGGAAGAACACTGTTTTATATAAATCACAACAAGATCATTTCTGACCCACCTCCTAGAGTAATGAAAATAAAAACAAAAATAAACAAATGAGATCTAATGAAACTTAAAAGCTTTTGCACAGCTAAGAAAACCATAAATCAGATGAAAAGACAACTCTCAGAATGGGAGAAAATATTTACAAATGAAGCAACTGAGAAGGGATTAATCTCCAAAATGTACAAACATCTCATGCAGCTCAATATCAATAAAACAAGAAACTCAATCAAAAAACAGGTAGAAGACCTAAATAGACATTTCTGCAAAGAAGACATACATATGGCCAAGAGGCACATGAAAAGATGCCCAACATCACTAATCATTAGAGAAATGCAGATCAAAACTACAATGAGCTATCACCTCACACTGGTCAGAATGGCCATCATCAAATAATCTAGAAACAATAACTGCTGGGGAGGGTTTGGAGAAAAGGGAACCTTCTTGTCCTGTTGGTGGGAATGTAAATTGATACAGCCACAATGGAGAACAGTATTGTCTGTTCCTTAAAAAACTAAAAATAGAACTACCATATGACCCAGCAATCCCACTAATGGGCATATACCCTGAAAAAACTGTAACTCAAAAAGACATGGTAGTGAGGTAGATGGACCTAGAGTCTGTCATACAGAGTGAAGTAAGTCAGAAAGAGAAAAACAAATACCATATGCTAACACATATATATGGAATCTAAAAAAAATTTTGGCCATGAAGAACCTAGGGGAAAGATGAGAATAAAGACGCAGACCTACTAGTGAATGGAATTGAGGGTACGGAGAGGGGGAAGGGTAAGCTGGGACAAAGTAAGAGAGTGGCATGGACATATATACACTACCAAAGGTAAAACAGATAGCTAGTGGGAAGCAGCTGCATAGCACAGTGAAATAAGCTCGGTGCTTTTTGACCACCTAGAGGGGTGGGATGAGGGGGGGGTGGGAGGGAGGGAGATGCAAGAGGGAAGAGATATAGGGACATATGTATATGTATAACTGATTCACTTTGTTATAAAGCAGAAATTAACACACCTAAAGTCTGTCATACAGAGTGAAGTAAGTCAGAAAGAAAAAAACAAATATCATATAAATGCATATGTATGGAATCTAGAAAAATGGTACAGATGAACCTATTTGCAACTCAGGAATAGAGATGCAGACATAGAGAACAAACGTGTTGACATTGGGAGAGAAGGATGTGGGGTGGGATGAATTGGGATATTGGGATTTACATATATACACTACCAAGTGTAAAACAGATAGCTAGTGGGAACCTGCTGCATAGAACATGGAGCTCAGCTCTGTGTCCTGTTGTGACCTAGATGTGTGTGTGTGGGGGGGGAGGTCTGTGAGGGAGGAGATATATGTATAAATATAGCTGATTCATTTCATTGTACAGCAGAAACTAACACAACGTTGTAAAGCAACTATACCCCAATTTTTTAAAAAAACATATAGATGAGGAGAAAAACATTTACATGATACAAAAATCAGTTGTATTTCTATATACAAGCAATGAATAATGTAAAATTGAAATTAAAAGTTACTTTCACAGTAGCCTGAAAAATATGAAATATTATGGGGATGAATCTGATATAATGTGAGATCTGTACACTGAAAACTACAATTCACAAATAATTGTGAGAAAATGTTAACGTACTTCTCTTAGTAACTCATAAGAGTTGACACACAGAAAAAAATCAATAAGAATGTAGATTTAAACCACACAATAAATTTTACAACATATGGTCATATATAGAACACTTATCCAACAAATGCTGAGCAGACATTTTCTACAAGTACATCCAGAATAAAAAATGTAGCAATCCATATACTAGAAAAAAAAATAGTAAAATAAAGTGAGCCTCAACACATTTAAAGGAATTTAAACCCGTTGAGAAGACATACCCTTACCATAATAGCTAGAAACTGAATAACAGAAGTCTAACTAAAGAAATGCCCAAATTATCTGTTGGTCAAAGAAGTCATGATGAAATTAGAACATACATTGAAATGATAATGAATATATTACTCAATAAGCTTTATTATTCTTTCCTCACCAATCTCTCTGTTCTGTGTTTCTATAACTGCTATTAGGTAGTGTTTGGAACTTACTACTTTTCATTCCTTTTTACTTAAGAACTTCATTCTGGGAGAATTCCTTGGGCCAATTTATAGTTCAAAAATTCATTCTTAAACTGTGTCCTTTATGCTTTAACATATCCATCAACTTCTTAAAATATCGGTGCTCATATTTTCGTAAATTCTCATAGAGCCTTTTTTCATAACTTTCTATTTTTTCTAACACCACAGATGTAGAGGGTATTTATTGCATTTCTGACACCTGACTGTGTTTGCCTTCCTAACACATCAATTTTGTTTTGGGTAATCACCTCTCCTCCATTTTACACAGACTTTGCAGAGCTATAAGTCAAGATTCCTTCTCTCTTCTAACCAAGGGGTGAACATATAGTCAAAGCTAGGAAAATCATACTCTCTCCTGTGACATGAATTCAAAGGAATCAAGGAAATAAAAATGTGCAGATCATATTCACTTGAAGGTACTATCACTGCAGAAGAATAATTCTTACTGCTTCGTTTTGCTCTTGTTCTGTTTCTAATCCTGGGTCTCCAGCCTCATATTCATTCTATGAGCTTCGTCATATACTCTTGATAAATTTATTTTTTAAATTAACCACAGTTTGTTTCTGAGTCCTGACACCAAAGAAGCCAAACTGACACAAGGTATATGTCTTAATTTATACCTCTGAGGGTAGCAATTATTCTTATGGTCTTCTGTTTGTTCTAATAACTCTACTTCCTTGGTTGCTGGTTTTTCAGTTGTTGATTATGTTGCCTTTATTTTATGATGTTGGTTTCCTAAAGTAAGTAGTGAATCATAGGATTCTCTATTTTTTCAAGGATTAGGTGTCTGTTTACTATAGCCTGCCTCCAGTTTTTGTGCAGAATGGATGGAATTTGGTGCTGGCAACCACATCAATGCAACTAGTTCATCTTCCCTGAGAATTCCTCATTCTTTCTTTCAGGACCATAAATTATGCACACAGGTTCTGTATGATGATAAATGAAGCTCACCCATTTGACTCAAGCATAGTTGGGAGGGAAGCAAGATTGGTGATACAGAAAAAGAGTTAAAAATGCCCAATAGTATACCACCCTTTCTGAATTGAACTCTTCAAGAAATCACTATATAGATTGCCCTTGGGCCCTCTTCTCTCCTTTGTATTCGTTATCTTTGAACTTGGCTCACCCTCTGAATCCTTCTTGCCTTTTTCAACAATTCACTGGAGTAGTTATCACTCTGTCAACTTAAGTGCCTTTCAACAATTTCTCAAATAGTAATGATGATTCTGTTTTCTTATTTTTCCACGTTAATATGGATTAATTCTGTTTTAAAATACCTCTTCTGTTATTTCTAAGCAGGCAAGATATGGGAGGTAATTGTACTCAATCCACATAAATGAATGAAAGTTATGAGTCATAATAGCCAATGAAATATACTGGTCTGGAGAGATGCCTGAGATAGATCTAGAAATTTTTGTAACATCAAAATATAAATGGAAGTTAAACAATGGGAATGCATTAAAGAGATTACATACAAGAAGGATAATATGAGATATTGAACCTGGACATTAATATTTCATGTGTGGATGAAGAGAGAGAAGGAATTGAAGACTTAAAGGAAACCTTCTAAGAAAAGAGTAGTCTTAGGAAAGAGTGGGTCTACACAAGCTGAATTAAAAATTTTTATTATCCTGTTTAACTCCCAGCCCCACTTCAATATGTACCTATTAAAAGAAATTCATTTATCTCCAAAATTTCCATATGAATTATCTGTCTGTAAACTAATATTGTATTTTGAGGCAATAGGCCTATTTGCATAACCTAGAACAACGATATATTGCTTCATTGAGTAGATGGTAAGTAATAAAGCTAATGATAATGATGATCATGATGACGATACTGGAAAATTCTTAGCATATATTTTGACCAGTATTGCTGATTTGTTGCTTTCTTCCACATCCAACTGGAATCTGAGTTTTTCGGGAGTGAGTAGATAATCAGGCTTACATTTTATATTTGACACCAAAAGTATTTAAAGCTTTAGCTCAGATTGTTAAAAGTTTGTTTTCACAAATGACCTACACAGATTCTTGCAGAATTAAACAAAGCTTATTCTACTAACTTTATTGGTATAGTTGCATTTTGAGGAGCTCATTACTGAACACCTAGAATCTCTATATGGTATATACAACACACCAAATGCATGAGTACTTAAAAATGATTCTTTTTCAGAATATGAGGACGGTGAGGAATAACAAGTATTTGCATTGATTTGTTGTCTGTGTTGAAGGCTGTCTTGAAAGCTCACTGTGCCTAATTGCTTCATTTTGTTGTTGCTGCTCATTTAACTAAAAAATCAGTAGCTTCTTTTATACTTTGTGTTAGATTTCCCGTAGCTCTATAGTTGCAACTTTAAACTTGTTCTGCCTTTCATGAAAGACACTTATTAATTATCTCTTGTATACTCAGTGCTATGCAGGTTCCTTATAATACTGAAGTCAAATCTTTGTACTAGCAGATTTTGAAGCTTCACTTCTCTTTCTTCTAACTTCTCTCTTTCAATGGCATGAGACTCTAACTTGAAAAATAATTCAAGCAAAAATTTTTAAATGTAACCAGAGTAAAAATATTTCCATGGCAACTTCTTTATCAGGACTTATGCATGAACTACTTCAGACAATTTTATCTATATAAATGAGTCTTAAATATGGGAAATTCTCATTTTACAGATAGATTGTTTTTCTCATTTATTTGCATAAATGTTATTTTGAACTTGGAAGGCCTTTCCCCACAGAAACAATGGTATTCATAATAATAACCCCTTAAGGTTGTCCAACATGTCACAGTTTTCAAAGTGTCTTTACAACTATTTTTCCACCCATCTTGGAAGAAACACTTTAGGAATTTATGTGGGTGTTGTGGTTTCCTTTATATAAATGATCAAAACCAGGCTCAAAGATTAAAATGAAATGTCTGTTTTCCTCTACTCATAGAACAATTCTGGCACCAAAAGTGGGAGTTTTCCCACTCTGACAAGTTCTCCAACCCTCCCAACAACAACTGTATGTCCTGTAATTCAATTTTGATACTATCTGGAATTAACACAGACTCCACATATTAAAGGCTCAGTCCTGTAAGACTACCCCTCTAGCCACGTACACCCCTCACTTCAGACACCAGCAATAAGTCCCAGGTATCAGCTGTACTTCTGACCGACTAGCTATAAATCAGAGGTTCCCATAACCCCTCCTCAGGTTTAATTCTTTGCTATAATGGCTCACAGAACTCAGGGAAATACTTACATATGTTGACTGGTTTATTATAAGGAATATAGATGAATAGACAGATGAAGACTGACATAGGTAAGGTCCAGAAGAGTCCTGAATGCAGAAACTTCTGTTCCCATAGTATTGGGGTGCATCACCAGCTTGACACACGGATGTGTTCACCAACTCACAAGGTCTCCAGACCACATAGTTTAGGGTTTTTTATGAATGCTTCATCACACAGGCATGATCACTTATAAACTCAATTTCCAGCTCCTCTCCTCTCCCCAGCAGATGGATGGTGGGGCTGAAAGTTTCAAGCTCTAATCTTGGCTTGGTCTTTCTGGTTACCAGTTACCATACTGAAGCTATCTTAGGGCTCCCAGCCACCAGTCATCTCATTAGTATAGGAAAAGACATTCATCACTCTAGAGATCCTGAGGGTCTTAAAAGCTCTTATGTCAGGAATCAGGGTCAAAGACTAAATATTAAAACAAAAGATGTTTTTAGCACCCTTATCACTCAGGAAATTACAAGCATTTTAGGAACTCTGTGTCAGGAAACAGGAGCAGAGACTCTCTCTATCTAATATCCAATATTGTATATATTATATTATTTGTTATATATATAATAATATACATTATACTTATTATGTCACAAAATGTTGTGACTTGCCTGAGGTAATGTGACCAGTGAGTGAATCAGTAATAGGAAGGATTGGAGTAGAACTCTGTATTTTGGCTTCTAGAGTAGTACTTATTCCACCTTATATGTCATGTTTATTAAGTTACTCAGGATGTCCAAAGCTGTTTTCAAAAGTATTATACATTTTCCTTGAAAGATGGTATGAAATATTGGAAAGGCAATAACTAAGTTGAACAAATAAAACAGATCAAATAAGATATTTGATATCTAGGTCTAAAGAGAGTATGTTCAATTGGATAAAGATGAGGAAGCTGATGAAAATTTGCAGAGATTCTGGAAGGTGCTTCAGGGAATGTTCAAGAATTTTAGTTGAAATGGGAATTTGGGGTGCAGCAATGTTTCTTTTTTTAATATATAAATTTCTTGGCTGTGTTGGGTTTTCATTGCTGTGCGTGGGCTTTCTCTAGTTGCTGCGAGTGGCGGCTATCCTTCATTGCAGTGTGCGGACTTCTCATTGCAGTGTGCGGGCTTCTCATTGCAGTGGCTTCTCTTGTTGCAGAGCACAGGCTGTAGGTGCATGGGCTTCAATAGTTGTGGCACATAGGCTCAGTAGTTGTGGCACACGGGCTTAGTTGCCCTGTGGGATCTTCCTGGACCAGGGTTCGATGTCCCCTGCATTGGCAGGCAGATTCTTAACAATTGCACCACCATGGAAGCCCCAGCAATGTTTCTTTTATATGAAATTTTCCTCAAAATATAAGGCTATTCTTTTGTTTTCCTTAATATTGACATATAAAAATTATGACAGGAGTCTTATTGAGTGGTGGGGTCTTTTATGAATCCAGAAGAGAAAAGAAAAAATAAGAGGGAAAAAACTGGAGAGAGAATTTCTTAAGGTTAGTGTGATAGAGTTGAAAGAGAAAGGCAGAGAAGGGATATATTCAAGACAGAACTTGCTGATGTGAATTAAAATGAAATGTGAAGGAAGAAAGAAGGAGCAAGACTGGGGATCATGAGCAGTGTTAGGTAACAAAGAAGATGAAGAAAGAAGACAAGGGCCCCATTCTTCTCTTTTCCTTTTCTGGAAGGGCCTTGGAAAACTCCAACGACACATGTGGTAACCAGGTCCTAAGATGGCTCCAATGCTATCCACCTTCTTGTTCTAACCTTTGTGTGATCTCCACCCTTTAAATGTAGGCTGGATTTGGTGACTTGTATCTAATGAATAGAATGGGTCAGAGGTGAAGAGATGTCACTTCCAAGATTAGGTTATGAAAGTCTTCCGTTTCCATCTCCCACACCTGCCCTTGATCTTTCATGGCTCTCTCTCTCTCTCTCTCTCTCCTTCCCTCCCTTTCTCCCTCCCTCCCTCCCTCTCCCTCTATTGTACCACCTGTTCTGGAGGAATCAAGCTACCATGTTGTGAGAAACCTCTTATGGAGAGACCAACATAGCAGAACTGAGGCTTCAGTCCAATGGTCCACAAGAAACTGAAATCTGTGAACAGCCACGTGAGTGGATCCTTTAGCCCCAAGCGAGTCTTGCAATGACTAGAGTCCTGGCCTGCTTTAGTACTCTGAATTGAAATTAATAGGTAAACCCACCTAACATGAACAATTTCAAAAATGCATTAAAATGCTCTAACCATAATACAAAGAAGAAATAAAAGGGAATCAACAATATGCATTTAAATATGTAAGTTTTCTAGCATGACTACACCTGAAGATATATTGAAGTAGTGAAATGCCTGAATCTATATGGGACAACAAAAGCAGATTGCTACAGTCCGGTTTCCTCCTGAAATACTATGAGCAGTATGTCCATTGGTGATGTAGTTTTGCAAAATAATGAACAACTCTTGGTATAATAAGGTAAAACACAAACTTTCCTTAAAACGCAGAATATTTACATCTGTAATATAACATTATATTGAATTTTGAAGATTTTGCTTGTAGATAGGTTGTTATCTATTAATTTCATTGCAGAATTGTAAAGCAGGCATAAAAAGCAATTATAAATAGAAGGCATTAAGTCTAATAGGACTGAGCATTGGTGTAGAGAACTTTTATTTTTAAAAAAAGAGAACATGAATAGGAATAAGCAGTGGTCTAGAAAAGAAAACTTAAATTTAGTGAGAATGTTGAATCATCTTGGTAGGGAGTAATAAATCAACTCAACAATTCATTGCTAAAAGTGGGAAAAAAATTTTATCTGTCTATAATTCAAAGAATTCCTGGACAGCAATTTATGGTTCCTCCTAATATAAACATTGTAAATTTACACCTTTTAAGATACTGATACACTGAAATCTTTGCCATTATAATCCCAACTATTGTTCTTCAATGTCTTTCTTTACTTCTTTCTAATTAGTCAAGTACTGCTTCATTTTACAGTAAATTATCTTTTTACATTCTTTCTCTCCATGTCAACCAGATGACTTAGTAATCCATATCCAACCAAAAAAACCCCAGAAAAACAAAAACTACATGACATTAATCCTTAAGAAGTAATTCTGGGTGATTTCTAATGTGGGTCAAACACAAACTGAGCATGAATTTTAGACTGTCCTTAGATGAAAACATAGCAATGTTTAGAGTCACAATGAGATTGGTTTGATACAGTGGTATAAACCTCCATACTTTAATGTATGCATTGCTTTCCCTTCAATGTTTACTTTATGATTTTTGATGGTTTATGAATATCACTGTCTGGAGATAGTATCCAGTATCCAGAAGGGAAGCCATGTGAATGTCTTATGATAGTAAAATAATCCTGTGAACATTAGCAAATTAAGAAATTATAATCTCCACAGTAGTGACCACAGCATAACTAAAATGTGTAAAGAATCTTATATTAGCATCAGCAAAAAGACAGGTAAGAAGGAGACATGAAAGAAAATGGGCAAGGGAAGAAGATGTGGTATTTAATGCAAAGGAAATTGCTCCTACAGGGTGATGACTCCAGTGGTTTTCAGCTGGTCAGTAGTGCTGAGTAGTGGACACCATGGGGTCCTTTACAGAAAAACCTCTTAGTTTTCAGAACCACATTATGTTGATGTAAAACTTCATAACTCAAACCTGTAAAACCTACACCCTGTATTCAAAAGCAGAAAAATCCAAACCATCTCTTACTACCATTGACCTTCTGGGATAATAACAACTTGTATTATTTTTGCTACTAGGCTACTTTTCCTTGCCTGCAGTTTTTTTGAAAGATAAAAATATTTCCTTGCCTTACCACCTTATGCTCCTGCACATACTCACAGGTCATTAAGATTTTATTTTTTTTCAGTTATCTTTGTAGTCCATGTGGTATTCATGAAACTTTTTGTGAGCTCTTCACATCAGATTTTAGTTGTGAAGCTGAGCCCAGAATGAGTCTCAGCAGTTAATTCTCCCATCCTTAGCTGAGCCCCTATTTCAGCCTCCAGAGCAATTATCATAAAGTCTCCTCAGACTCTAACTCTATCCCTTTATTTTAAAGTTTCAGCAAATGACCTGGCTTCCTTCATAAAAACAAGCAAACAAATAAATAATACACAAAAAACATCAAAACAAAACAAACACAAAAAAACTCTTGTAACCTGAAGTATAACTTTATTTGTCTTTATCACCTTCATCTCCAACTCAGTAAAGGAATTCCCTTACTTTTCCTAAGGTAAAACCCTCTATCTGTACAATCTGTACAATCTTAAATCTTAAATCTGTGCAATCTTACATCCATTCACTGCTGTCTCCTATAAAATTGTCCCTTGAATTATTCCCAGTCTTATTTATTCAATTTAATCCTCCTAAGTTTCTTTTACTTCTCAGTATACAAGCACTCAAAATATCTACAGCCCTCCATTCTTTCCCTCTACCCTCTTCAATCTACTGTCCTATCAATAATTTCCATTATTATTGATTTTCTAAGAGAACAATATGTCATTGTCTCCATTTAGTCTCTTCAATCTTTTAAAATTTGGCTTTTGTTCTTAACAATTAAAATAAAGTTACTCTAATAAAGTCTCCCTTTGCTTAACACTGTTTTATTCACTAATTCATTCTTAATGTCTCATACTTAGTAGATGTGCAATAAAACTTTATTGAATCAATCAAGAATAAAATTATTTTTTAAATTCTTATCAAACCATTCAAAGGCCTCAATAATCAATCTTGAATATGTTTCTAGTTTCATCTCTTGCTATTTCAAATTATATCATTTATTTCAATCAAATTGAGCATACTATGAGCTCTGTGTCTGTGTCTTCATTGATTTGTTCCCAGAAGAAATTTCTCTTTCCCTCTGCCCATTAAATAATATGCAGAGGCATTAGAAAATAGCTGTTAAGAGTTTGGCATAGGATGTCAGGTCACTTGAATTCAAATTTTACTGCATTACATACCATCTATGTTTACTATTGTTCTTACTTACTTATTCTTCAAGGATCATTTGAAATGTCTTCCTTCATTATTACCACTGGAGGAGAAAGAAATACTTTCCTGTTCACCTCACTTAGCATCCCAAGATGTTTTGTACTCTTAGGTTCTCTTTAGATTGAAAGTTCCTATGGGATTAGGATGTGCCCCACTAAGCCTTGTCTTCTCCCACCTCTTCCATAACCTCAAAGACAATGCTTTCTATCAACAGTCACCAAAGTCTTCCCTAAAGGCGGCAAGCTTAAGCTTACCTGGGTATTAGTCCAGTAAATGGAAGCTGCTGGAAAGATCAGGGGCTAGAGGTTGATATGGTTCCCTCCAGTTCTTGAGAAAAACAGAGGAAGTGTAAGCCATGATCTGGACCAAAGATCATACTTCAGAAATTCAAAATTGTTCGTCAAATGCATACTGTGATGGGTTGATTAGATGAAGCAAAGTATATACCTGCCTCAAGTAGGGGGAGAAGGGGTTAAATAACCTCTTACATGATGATACAGTCGGCTTGTAAGGAAATTCTAACAGTTCAAGTCACCTGGTCTAAGAGGTTAATTAAAAATCAGAGTGCAGTACAGGGAGAGCAGGGACTTTAACACTTAGTTGCCAAATCCAGTGCCTTATATTGAGTAATAAGAGATAAGGAACTAAGGCAAAAATGAAAGAAGAGCTAGAGGGGTTGCTGAGTGAGAAGGGTTGATGTAAGCATAAAATAGGTTTGCGGACTTAATAATTAGAGCAGTTCATGGTGCATAGTTATATATAACAATGACAGCAATAGTGATAGTTATTATTATCCTGGTGGTCTGGATTAGGATAGAGGTTAAGAGCTAGGAGGCCAATAACAGAGAGGCATTTTATTTGAGATGTGAACAAAAACAACAAAAAAATGCAAGCATTCAGTCAAAAAAGGTTTTAATATGGAGGTCTTTTGGGCATATAATAAAAAGGTCCAAGAGAGGCAACCAGGTAAAAACAAAGACCAAAATTTCAAAGTTGGGCTTGAGAAGCCAAGCCTAGAGAAATACCCTAAGGTGAATAAAACATAGCTGTTTTGATTTTGTATGTGATTCTTGTGACTGTTGCCTGGGGTGTGTCCAGGAATTGACTGTGTACTAAGATTAACTACCTCCAGAAATATTCCCACATTTTGTAGGAATTTCTACCTTAAATAGAAATGGATTATAGTGCCTGAATCTTATCCTAGGATTCATTTTGGCTTCTGGAGAGTTCTGGAGTCCTGGGTCATATTCTTTTATGAATCTTATACTTAATCTTGGGAAATGTGATCCCCATAATAGGGAATGTAGAATCAAAAAAGCAAAACTTATAGCTTAGAGAGAGGGGGATGGGTGTAAAGACAGTGAAAATTGGTAGAGAGGAGAATTGTCACTCTAATTTGAATAGTGTCAAAAGAAGATATTGCTGGAAAGAACAGGAGCACAGCAAAAGAAGTGGTTTGATTTGAGAGTTAGAGGGCAGTGTGGCTAACAGAAACTGGGATTTATAGGGAATAAATAGAGTCATTGAGGTGAGTCCTTACATTATGGTGCTGGAGGCAACTCATGAGCCATTGCAATTGTCAAGCAAGGGGAGTTGAGAGTTTAAGAGCTCTGGCTCTGTGAGGCATACTGGACTTTGAATCCTGGTTCTGTCACCCTTTGACTGTGTGATATAAAAGAAGATAAGACGTATGATTTTGGAGAAATGAGTGTGAGTGGGGCTGATGGATGGTATGTATTAGTTAGGTAACAATTGAGAGTCAAGACACCCTGACGTTGGACCTCTCTTAACCATGCCAACTCAAGAGGGGAAGAGTTTCTTCTCATTCTCGAAGTGACTGTCATCTTCTGATCACTCCAGGAATATTATCAGATCTAGAGAGTTCATCAGAGTGTTTGAGTTCAGAGGTGGCTGTGCAAGCATTCTAATTACTCATTCCAGAGATCTCATTTTCTCCACAGTTCCCAGTTTGAGATGTGCTGTATAATCATCTTATTTAAGTAGTTAAGTTAAAGCAGAAGCTCTTATCAGGTGCCATTGGGAAGCTGGTCATGTGCGTTAGAAAAATGCACATACTTTATAGTTATATATGATTTTGATCCTTATTTTCAAGGCTCATGGCTCGGTGACTTTGGGCAAATCAATGGCTCTCTAAATTCCAATTTCTTTATATAATATTGATACTCAATACTAAAACCCATCTCATAGGGTGATTGTGAGGACTAAGGGATATAAAATTCCCATCCAGAGGCAAGCATTTAAAATGTCCCTCTTCCCCTTCCTTTCAGACAGAGTCATTAATCACCATAAAGGACTTCCTGATAAAAATAGCCACTTCTACTAACCTGAAATTCTAAAGACTGAAATGTCTGGAGAGAAGGTAATGCATTAAACCATACCATCGGTTGACACCTTAGAATGAGTTTCTCCAAAATGTTCTATTACAAATAAACTGAAATTACCTCCCTATAAAATAAAACATGTATATGTTTTGATAGAAGGGAGGGTGGACATTTGGATTAGCCTTGAGCAGCAGAAAGATAGCACCCAGTCCCAGGAGAGGTATGGGGAAGATCTAGCAAAGGGACAAACACCTTAAAAGAGAGGAGAAATATGAGAGAGTCAGAGATCATTTTGCCTGCTAAGTGAGGACACAAAAAAGGGTCTTAAGAATAATAGCAGTTTAAACATTTATGTGTATTTATTCATTACATATTTCTCCTGGTGGAACATAGCTATGTGAGGTATTATATTTGTTTTATTCATCTCTATGTCTCTCATCTACTACAAGCTGGCACATAATACATACTTAATAAATACTTACTGAATGAATAAACAACAAATTTCTAGTCATTAGGCACTAATAAGTGTCTAACTCTGTGTTAACCTATATATTTCTCTAGTCCCATTTGATACAGGCATTATCTTTGTTTACAAATGAAGGCACTGGGGCTATAAAATTTTGAGAATTTTAAACAAGGTCACATAGCTGTTAATAAAATAAATCAAGATTTAAAGCCAGGTCTATCAGCTCGAATCCATCCTTTTCCTGTTATACTTTACTGGACAAAAATATTTCAGCTCTGTGCCTCCATAGTAGATGCTATGGTATCACTGCTCATAAACCCTCAGAATTCACCTTTAAATGATGATATTTTCTTTCTGCAGTTACTTAAGGGGTATTTTTACTTTTTTGGCTGAGGGAGTACGCTTGGCCTGCATGCAGAGTAAGCCGGAAGTGCCAGAAAATTAATGTCCTTGCAAGCAGCCATCAAATCAATGACAGATGGGGAGTTGGAAAAT
Source organism: Phocoena phocoena (assembly GCF_963924675.1). Lineage (NCBI taxonomy): Eukaryota > Metazoa > Chordata > Mammalia > Artiodactyla > Phocoenidae > Phocoena > Phocoena phocoena. The sequence continues at coordinate 29,636,375 of NC_089226.1, forward strand.
TTTTTTCACCCTTTGGTTGGGTAATTCTGACGCATATTCTGTAATGTTGCCTATGAGTCCCCAGTGAGATTGAGCCCAGTTGCTCATAGGAGTAACCTACAAAAGAACACATACTTTTCTGACCTTCTTCCCTTTTCTGATTCTCTAGTCCACTCCCCTCCTGGTACTTCCAAGAATCGCCTCCCAAACAAACTTCTTGTTCCCAAACTTTCCTCAGAGAAACCTCAGGGAAACTGTTCTTCCAAACAGTTTTCTCACCTAACTTAAAAAAATCTCTCAGTGGTCCCCAGGTCTCCTCATGGTCTTATTTCTGTAATAGGCTCTTGGTGGATAGCTGAACTTAGGCCATTCACAGTCCAAAAAATGAGCTAGGGTTAACAGGCATATACCACTCTATATACCCCATCTGGATACGCCCAGTTCTTCATCTTCTCAGTCTGAATATCCCATTCATATGTGGGGACTCTTTGATGCTTTGGGTATTTTTCAGGACCTATCCATGTTAGGATGCCAGAATGGTATCCAATTAAAGGCAAAGTTATGATTGCACTTGATGATTTTGTGTATATATTCTATTTGGTAACAGTAATAAAATAGGCTGGAAGAATATTTCTGAGAAGTGACTGACTTTGAATGCTGTCTGACAACACCTGGAACTTATAGCGATCACCTAAAAATGCACTCTGTATCAATACCTCTCACTGATACATTTCACCACAAAATATGATATTTTCATTGACATTTGCAGCATTATTGAGGCTTCTGGAGTGTTTTATATTCAGCCATTTCATTAACATCCATCTTTCTTGAACTTTATTATTGATCCATAAGTAAGTTATTCTGACTTTCAGCAGACTTATAAATCAGTCTGAGAAATAAACTCAGTAGTACAGTTCAGGGTACATTCAGTTTAATTTTCTACTGAGGCTTGAGAAATTCAACCATACCCTATTAGTTTTGTGTTATGAGTAGTCTGTGTGTTTTCCCAAAGAAACTTTTTTTATAAGCAACTTTGTTGACAGACAACCAATATTAAAAAAGATTATGTAAAGTTCAGATTTATTTGGAAAGGAAATTTAACTTGATAGGGAGAAAATAGATGTAAAGTATAGGAGTATCACAGGACAAGAACACTTAATCAGGATTCAGTAGTTGACTTTAATTCCATGAAAGTAGCCTTGCCCACCACCCAATTACAGGGCCCAGCTCAGCGCCTGTCCTAGAGAAGGCACTAAAGTATTTGTTAAACTAATTAATGTAAGATGAGAAAACTATCTGTTTTATTTAAAATCATTGGCCCATTCTCAAGGTGTTCATGTTAAACTAGAGGCTCAGAAAGGAAATTCACTGTTTGTTAATGTCAGACTACCTAAATTTCCTTTCTGAAAAGGTTTCAAGAAGTAACATATCCCTGTCTTTTGTGAAAAGCAAGTGTTACCATTAATTTCAGCAAAAGATTTCCATAGGGGAAGGTAGCAATAAAGGGCCCAATTGTCAACTTAACAACTGCCTTTAAATAAGGCCCAGCTAACTGAACACTAAAAAGAAGATCCCCAATAAAATTAAACTCAAGCCCCACAGTAATTAACTTGAACCATTTTCTTTGCCCTGTTCTTGCGTTTTTTCCCCCACTCATTTCTATCAGACTTTTAACTTTTCTAGAGTTCTCTACTAGTTTTTGGAATGGAGTCACCTCAGATTTTCGATCCTAAACCACAGGTGTAATACTCCAGTTAAAGAGATTGTATTAACTAATGAAGAAAAGAAAATGTTCTATACCAGGGCATTTTTGTTTCAATGGTAGACTCAATATCCTTCAAGTGTTTTGTTTCCTTGATGCAGAAATATTCAGGTGAGTTTACCAAGTCTACAGTAGTTAGTGGTTTCACAAGAATAAAAAAATGCATCACTAAGAAAAGTTCCAATTTGTATTATTATTATACTATCATCTTCATTTTATTATATTTTTCTGTTATTCAATATAGTCCCCACAATTATTTTGAGTTTCTCCATTACTTTCAACAGTAAATTCATCTTCTCCATGTCTCTCCTGATTTTGGAAGGCTGTGAAGAAGTTTAAAACCAAATCATCTAATTAAAAGACAGAGAGAAATATTGACATGAGCTCAGTGCTGAGCACATAACACATTTAACATATTATTTGAATTAAATTGAATTAATTTATTTTAAGTCCTGTCCTCTGGTTTTGCATTTTTTTAAATTCTTTGACTTGAAAAATAATAACTTTTAACAATTTATAGATTTCTATCCAACAAAATCATTTGTATATTCTTATTACTCCTGGAAAAATGTGTTTTGGCACTCATACTTTAGATGGGCCCATTTTGCATAGATGCCTTTTGATCATTTTTTAGAAAACACCATTTAGAAATAAATTTTCTCTTGTTTAATCATAGGACCAAGATTGTTACAGCTCATGATTCATATATAAACACTGGTATAGTCATTTGAATATTTTATACCAGTTGCCTATTATTAATGAGTTATGCAGCACTAAAAATAATTAGGGTGCAAAAGCAAAATAGTTTTGCATGCATTATTGGTATCTGGTATTTCTCATTATTATTATAAACAACTTGACTGGAACAAACAATAATGTTGCTTTCATGCTATTTATTTTTATTTTTGCATTTCTGTTTCAGCTTCTCTCTTCCCAAGACCAAGAAGTAATTTTTAAGCAGAGTAGTATGTATTTCTCTGACATATGGATTGATTACCACATATGATAACAATCAAATTTGATATATAATTCTCATCTGCTACAATTTCAAATGCATAAATACTGCTCCATGGGCAATGTATACAGACAAAATATAGACCAATTTAGTGTAAACAGTGGTTCGCTAATGTTTATGCTGTAATTACTGAGTGTTTCCATGCCCCTGTTATGCCCCATGTCATTACTACAAAAATTCAAACTAAGTAACAACTCAGGAGAAGAATACAGAGGGAGGATCAGAAGGGGGAAGCAGTAGGTTAGGATCTTTCCATTTCTCATGTAGGTCACCACTTCTATAGTCTAGAGCTCCTCAAGGCAAAACTTAAGGATCTTCTAAGGATGTGCAAAGGCAGTAGGTTGCCTTCTCCTTCAAACTGGTGACATGATGGTCAGAGAAGTAAGGCCATTATTAACTAATGAATAAATAGATTTCTATCATTTAACACACAGGTATCAAAAATGATAGCACATTTTTCTACACAAAGCATTCAATTCTTAGCATGTTGATCCTAAATTATCCCTGACACCCATGTCTCTTCCATCTGCTCAGAGTTAGATACCTCATTTATGCTGGAGGTCCAACATACATGATGACTTTTCTGTTTTCTTGTCCATACCTCCCATTATGTTATAAACCCTAAGACCAAAATCTGTGTCTCTCTCACTACTGTATTTACTCAAACTTTAAAATCATGGAAGTTCTAAGTTTCTATACTTCTAGAAAGAAGTGAATTAATTTAAAATACCATGTGTTTTCTTACAAAGAAAATAAAATGGAAGAATTTTCCATACATAAATACCTATTAACCTGTGAGGCTATATTAAGTCATTCAGATGTTATCAAGGAATAATTATATTCCTTGATAACAAGGAATAATTATATTCTATTAAGTATAATATTGCAACAAGTGCTATCACAGAAAAATACCAGAATGCTTTAAGGGCAGTACAAGTCATTGCCTAACAAGTTTAACCACTTAAGTGAATGTCAATTTAAATTATTCTCCATATAACCTATTAGAAAGTAAAACATCTTATGGTAGTCCAATTATATTTTCAAAAATGTAAAAACACTTCTTTATGAATGTTGTGGTTTTGTGTAAACATATAAAAAACATCTCCTTTATTTAGCTATTGCATATGAAAATGTTAGTATTGTATATTCACTAATATTTTATTGAAAACAATTTCAGGATGTGGAATATTATTTTCTAGGAATTAAAAAGACATTTATACTAGGTCTTTGTTTTTCTTCAGCCTCAGATTTCACATAAATTTGGAATTGAACTCACTGCACTCATAAACAGTTATTAGTTCAGTTAAATAAATTTGCAGTGCAGAAATGGGCCAGTATTTCCCTCATTAACTCTGAGTTCCTTTTTGACATGGAAATGTCGATGTCTGATGATTATTCTGCTGCCAGACTAACCTCAGACTAAAATATTTTCCTAATGACAAATTTCACTTTAAAAAAAATGTTCTTCCCTTAACCTTGTTGTCCCTAAAGCCTTTAAGCTCCTTTGGAAGTTGGTTAGAAATGGTGGAGTCCCAACTGGACTGTCTTAAATTAGTTTGCCATATAGAGCCATCGTACTGCCTCATGCCCAGGAGAGTGGAAGGTGAAGAAATGGCACAGCAGAATTGCTTACCAAAAGCCCTTCCTTTAAAAACTGGGCCAGGATGCCCTGACTCAGCAAGACTGGGAATTCAGACTGTCTGTCTCTTAGCTCAGTCTCCTGTGAGTCTATCCTGCCTGATTCTGCTCCATCCTAAACCATAGTTCTCCTTTTAGTATGACCATGATGACTTAATGTCCTGTCTTCAAATGTGTCCTTATTAGTGTTCTCTTACTAACTCACCAGTTCTACTGTTTGGAAAACTGTTGTTTCATGTCCCCAGAAACAGACACCAGAATTATAAAATCTTGTCCTGCAAGGATCTACAGACTTCTGGCAACTGCTGTTTTCCCAGCATTCCTATGCTATCATGTTTCCAGGTATGTACATTGTGCCCCTCTCCTCAGACCTCAGATTTCACCTTGCTGACATCACTCTGCTTGAGAGCTCCATACAAATGTTACTATGGAATTCTGCTAGAATATTGCACTTTGCTCCCATCCACGACAGCAGTTTGTTTGATTTACTGATGGCTTCTTTTGTTAGACAAGTTTTGACTTCTTTCCAATGCTTTCATTGCCCTAAAGACAGCCAGCCTATTTAGGTCCCGTTCTCAAGAGATACTGAATCCAGATTGAATGACTATAGAAGTTAGTAAGTCTTGTGACTATAAAGGAAGCCTGAAGATGGACTGAGACAAATGGGTGAAGCTTTGAACAGTGTCTGAACTCATGAAAGTGTGATGTTGATATCGGCATTTGCTTTTCATAACCTGGGTTCAACAATATCTTAATTGTATGACCTTTGTTAAAGACATTTGAACACCTGGACCTCAATATTCTTCTTTGTAAAATGAGACAGATAACAGTATTTATTACCTGGCTGAGATGAGGGGTAACTATGTTCGTGGGTGTCAAGTTCTCTGGAGACGGATGGCATGTAGAAACACTACCAAAATGTCGCACTTATGATTACCTGGAGGTGCCATGTGTTCCAACCATCAGCTCTGCACTGAGCACCATTTATTTAACCCCTACACAGCTCTCCAGGCCACTGATGCTGGTTGGGCTGACTATATAGCACAAAAACAAATAGAAGACTACCTTGCCTTAAGGGATAAGTGCAATATTGAAAGGTACTCAAAAACAAAAAGACAAGTATCCAAAAACAGAAATAACCCTCACTGCATGAGAATTATTAAGTCATTGTCAACAGCTAACTTTAAGCAAACCCAGATGTGTCAACTGATAATTTAGGGGCAAAGGAGCTGGCTTTTCTTGATTTTGAACATATCTTGTTTTGGAGGATAACTGTTTTGATATCAGAGTCCCTTTACTTAAAGTGCCAAACCATCACTTATCCTATACTTATTTCTCGAGTTCGGGCACTGAGCCTTTGAGGAAATAAGATTACACACATTTCTATTAGAATTATACACAGTTCCACTTTAATTCTTTCCCTGCCTTTGCTCATGTGAGTGCTTTAGAAAGAAGGTACTCCACTTATTTCTGGAAACACAATCCTTCTCATCTTTCAGGATCCACATCTCATGCCTTTAACTTCATGAATTCCTCCCCAATTCCCCCCAAGCCTCCAGTTGATGTAACTGCAGCCTTTTTTATACTCCTATAGCACTTGAAATGTTTATACCTATAGATAAATAACAATTTTGACTTTATGAACCACTGACTCATACACTTGCTTTAACTCCCTGTCATATGTCATTTGAAGACTGTTTTGTATGTTTATGTGTTGTCTGTTGGTGTGCTAGATTCAATTTTAAGTTTCCAAACTTTTAGAAACATGCCTTGAATATTGTAGAACCTCAATAAATGTTTGTTGAATGCATGAATTACCAGACTGAAGATCCTTTAGATTCTGTATTCCATTAGGGAAAAGATTATGCTAGTTTTGTCAATTACAGGGCCTCATAGAGGGTAGCATTCAAATGAGGTGCTCAATAGATATTTGCTTGGTGTATAAATGGGTAGGACATCCATATGACCCTTATAGATGTTTCAATTAGAGGAAGCCTCATTTAGATTTAGAGAGAAGGACAAGAGGTAGCTACATGACACATTTTGGAAGGATTTTAAGAATCAGGAGAATCAACTGCAAGCATCCATGTGCAGAAGTCACACAATGGCTCTGAAACATAATGAAATTTGTAATAAAAATGTTTCTTTCTCTTAATTCAGAAACAATTTTATTTTTCCCCTCTGCTCATTACACATTTAACTTCATATATATATATATATGTAGTTTTAAAAAAATTTTTAACATCTTTATTGGAGTATAATTTCTTTAAAATGGTGTGGTAGTTTCTGTCTTATAACAAAGTGAATCAGCTATACATATACATATACATATATCACCATATCTCCTCCCTCTTGTGTCTCCCTCCCACCCTCCCTATCCCACCCCTCTAGCTGGTCACAAAGCATGGAGCTGATCTCCCTGTGCTATGTGGCTGCTTCCCACTAGATATCTATTTTACTTGTGGTAGTATATATATGTCCATGCCTCTCTCTCACTTTGTCCCAGCTTACCCTTCCCCCTCCCCGTGTACTGAAGTCCATTCTATACATCTGCGTCTTTATTCCTGTCCTACCCCTAGGTTCTTCAAAACCTTTTTTTTTAGATTCCATATATACCTGTTAGCATATATGACTTGCTTCATTCTGTATGACAGACTTTAGGTCCACCCACCTCACTACAAAGAAAACAATTTCGTTTCTTTTTATGGCTGGGTAATATTCCACTGTATATATGTGACACATCTTTTTTATCCATTCAGCTGTTAATGGACACTTAGGTTGTTTCCATCTCCTGGCTATTGTAAATACAGCTGCAATGAACATTGTGATTCATGACTCTTTTTGAATTATGGTTGCCTAAGAGTATATACCCAGTAGTGGGATTGCTGGGTCGTATGGTAGTTTTATTTTTAGTTTTATAAGGAAACTCCATACTGTTCTCCATAGTGGCTGTATCAATTTACATTCCCACAAACAGTGCAAGAGGATTCCCTTTTCTCCACACCCTGTCCAACATTTATTATTTGTAGATCCTTTTATTATGGCCATTCTTACTGGTGTGAGGTGATACCTTATTGTAGTTTTGATTTGCATTTCTTTAATGATTAGCGTTGTTGAGCTTCCCTTGTTGTGTTTATGGGAATCTGTATATCTTCTTTGGAGAGAGGTCTATTTAGGTCTTCTGCTTATTTTTGAATTGGGTTGTTTCTTTTTTTGATATTCAGCTGTATGAGCTGCTTGTAAATTTTGGAGATTAATCCTTTGTCAGTTGCTTCATTTGCAAATATTTTCTCCCATTCTTTTGTCTTATGTATGGTTTCCTTGATGTTCATAAGCTTTTAAGTTTCATTAGGTTCCATTTCTTTATTTTTGTTTTTATTTCCATTCCTCTAGGAGGTGGGTCAAAAAGGATCCTGCTGTGATTTATGTGAAAGACTGTTTTGTCTATGTTTTCTTCTAAGAATTTTTTCTCTTACATTTAGGTCTTTAATCCATTTTAAGTTTATTTTTGTGTATGGTGTTTAGGAGTGTTCTAATTTCATTCTTTCACATGTAATTGTCCAGTTTTCCCAGCACCACTTATTGAACAGACTGTCTTTTCACCACTGTATATTCTTGCCTCTTTATCAAAAATAAGGTGACCATATGTGCATGGGTTTATCTCTCGGCTTTCTATCCTGTGCCATTGACCTATATTTCTGTTTTTGTGCCAGTACCATACTGTCTTGATTACTGTAGCTTTGTAGGACAGTCTGAAGTCCAGGAGCCTGATTCCTCCAGGTCCATTTTCCTTTCTCAAGATTGCTTTGGTTATACGGGATCTTTTGTGTTTCCATACAAATTGTGAAAATTTTTTTCTAGTTCTGTGAAAAAAGCCATTCGTAGTTTGATAGGGATTGCACTGAATCTGTAGATTGCTTTGGGTACTTTCAATCCAGGAACATGGTATATTTCTCCATCTGTTTGTATCACCTTTAATTTCTTTCAACAGTGTCTTATAGTTTTCTGCATACAGGTCTTTTGTCTCCTTAGGTAGGTTTATTCCTAGGTATTTTATTCTTTTTGTTGCAATGGTAAATGGGAGTGTTTCCTAATTTCTCTTTCAGATTTTCCATCATTAGTGTATAGGAATGCAAGAGATTTCTGTGCATTAATTTTGTATCCTGCTACTTTACCAAATTCTTTGATTAGCTCTAGTAGTTTTCTGGTAGCATCTTTAGGATTCTCTATGTAAAGTATCATGTCAACTGCAAACAGTGACCGTTTTACTTCTTCTTTTCTGATTTGAATTCCTTTTATTTCTTTTTGTTCTCTGATTGCTGTGGCTAAAATTTCCAAAACTATGTTGAAAAATAGTGGTGAGAGTGGGCAGCCTTGTCCCACTCTCACAGTTCCTGATCTTCGAGGAAATGGTTTCAGTTTTTCACCACTGAGAGCAATGTTGGCTGTGGCTTTGCCATATATGGCCATTATTGTGTTGACGTAAGTTCCCTCTATGTCTACTTTCTGGAGGGTTTTTATCATAAATGTGTTTTGAATTTAGTCAAAAGCTTTTTCTGCATCCATTGAGATGATCGTATGGTTTTTCTCCTTCAATTTGTTAATATGGTGTATCACATTGATTGATTTGCATATATTGAAGAATCCTTGCATTCCTGGGATAAAACCCATTTGATCATGGTGTATAATCACTTTAATGAGCTGTCAGATTCTGTTTGCTATTATTTTGTTGAGGATCTTTGAATCTATGTTCATCAGTGATACAGGCCTGTACTTTTCTTTCTTTGTGACTTCTTTGTCTGGTTTTGGTATCAGGGTGATGGTGGCCTCGTAGAATGAGCTTGGGAGTGTTCGTCCCTCTGCTATACTTTGGAAGAGTTTGAGAAGGATAGGTGTTAGCTCTTCTCTAAATGTTTGATAGAATTCGCCTGTGAAGCCATCTGGTCCTGGGCTTTCGTTTGTTGGAAGATTTTTAATCACAGTTTCAACTTCAGTGCTTGTGATTGGGCTGTTTATATTTTCTATTTCTTCCTGGTTCAGTCTTGGAAGGTTGTGCTATTCTGAGAGTTTGTCCATTTCTTCCAGGTTGTTCATTTATTGGCATATAGTTGCTTAACCTCTCATGACCCTTTGTATTTCTGCAGTGTCAGTTGTTACTTCTTTTTCATTGCTAATTCTGTTGATTTGAGTCTTCTTGCTTTTTTTCTTGATGAGTCTGGTAATGGTTTATCAATTTTGTTTATCTTTTCAAAGAACCAGCTTTTAGTTTTATTGATCTTTGTTATCGTTTCCTTCATTTCTTTTTTCATTTATTTCTGATCTGATCTTTATGATTTCTTTCCTTCTTCTAACTTAGGGTTTCTTTGTTCTTGTTTCTCTAATTGCTTTAGGTGTAAGGTTAGGTTGTTTATTTGAGATGTTTCTTGTTTCTTGTGGTAGGATGGTATTGCTATAAACTTCCCTCTTAGAAGTGCTTTTGCTGCTTCCCATAGGTTTTGGGTTGTCGTGTTTTCATTGTCATTTGTTTCTAGGTATTTTTTGATTTACTCTTTGATTTCTTCAGTGATCTCTTGGTTATTTAGTAGTGTGTTTTTTAGCCTCTGTGTGTTTGTATTTTTTACAGATTATTTTTCCTGTAATTGATATCTAGTCTCATAACATTGTGGTTGGAAAAGATACTTGATACGATTTCAATTTGCTTAAATTTACCAAGGCTTGATTTGTGACCAAAGATATGATCTATCCTGGAGAATGTTCCATGAACACTTGAGAAGAAAGTGTATTCTGTTGTTTTTGGGTGGAATTGTCCTATAAATATCAATTAAGTCCACCTTATTTCATGTATCATTTAAAACTTGTGTTTCCTTTTTTATTTTCATTTTGGATGATCTATCCATTGGTGAAAGTCAGGTGTTAAAGTCCCCTACTATGATTGTTTTACTATCGATTTCCCCTTTTATGGCTGTTAGTATTTGCCTTATGTATTGAGGTGCTCCTTTGTTGGGTGCATAAATATTTACAATTGCTATATCTTCTTCCAGATTGATCTCTTGATCATTATGCAGTGTCCTTCTTTGTCTCTTGTAACAGTCTTTATTTTAAAGTCTATTTTGTCTGATTTGAGTATTGCTACTCCAGCTTTCTTTTGATTTCATTTGCATGGAATATTTTTTTCCAATCCCTCACTTTCAGTCTGTATGCATCTCTAAGTCTGAAATGGGTCTCTTGTAGACAGCATATATACGGGTCTTGTTTTTGTATCCATTCAGCCAGTCTATGTCTTTTGGTTGGAGCATTTCATCCATTTACATTTAAGTGTAAATGTAAATACATCAATACATCAATATGTATGTTCCTATTACCATTTTTTTAATTGTTTTGGGTATGTTATTGTAGGTCTTTTCCTTGTCTTGTGTTTCCTGCCTTGAGAAGTTCCTTTAACATTTGTTGTAAAGCTGGTTTGGTGGTGCTGAATTCCCTTAGCTTTTGCTTGTCTGTAAAGGTTTTAATTTCTTCATCAAATCTGAATGAGATCCTTGCTGGGCAGAGTAATCTTGGTTGTAGGTTTTTCCCTTTCATCACTTTAAATATGTCCTGCTGCTTCCTTCTGGCTTGCAGAGTTTCTGCTGAAAGATCAGCTATTAACCTTATGGGGATTCCCTTGTATGTCATTTGTTGTTTTTCCCTTGCTGTGTTTAATACGTTTTTTCTTTGTATTTAATTTTTGATATTAATATGTGTCTTGCCATGTTTCTCCTTGGATTTGTCCTCTCTGGGACTCTCTGTACTTACTGGGCTTCATTGACTATTTCCTTTCCCATATTATGGAAGTTTTTAACTATAATCTGTTCAAATATTTTCTCAATACCTTTCTTTTTCTATTCTTCTTCTGGGACCCCTATAATTCGAATGTTGGTGCATTTAATGTTTTCCCAGAGGTGTCTGAGGCTGTCCTCAATTCTTTTCATTCTTTTTTCTTTATTCTTCTCTGTAGTAGTTGTTTCCACTACTTTATCTTTCAGGTCACTTATCTGTTTTCTGCCTCAGTTATTTTGCTTGATTCCTTCTAGAGAATTTTTAATTTCATTTATTGTGTTGTTCATCATTGTTTATTTGCTCTTTAGCTCTTTTCAGTCCTTGTTAAACATTCCTTGTATTTCCTCCATTCTATTTCCAAAATTTTGGATCATCTCTACTATCATTTCTTTGAATTCTTTTTCAGGTAGACTGCCTATTTCCTCCTCATTTGTTTGGTCTGGTGGGTTTCTGCCTTGCTTCTTCATCTACTGCACATTTCTCTGTCTTCTCATTTTGCTTAACTTACTGTGTTTGAGGTCGCCTTTTCGCAGGCTGCAGGTTCATAGTTCCTGTTGCTTTTGGTGTCTGCCTCCAGTGGATAAGGTTGGTTCAGTGGGTTGTGTAGGCTTCTTGGTGGAGGGGACTGGTGCCTGTGTTCTGGTGGATGAGGCTAGATCTTTTCTTTCTGATGGGCAGGATGGCTTGCAGTGGTGTGTTTTGGGGTATCTGTGACCTTATTATGATTTCAGGTGGCCTCTCTGCTAATGGGTGGGGTTGTGTTCCTGTCTTGCTAGCTGTTTGCCATATGGTGTCCAGCACTGTATCTTGCTGGTCATTGAGTGGAGTTGGGTCTTAACATTGAGATGGAGATCTCTGAGAGAGCTTTCACTGTTTAATATTATGTGGAACCGGGAGGTCTCTGGTGGATGAATGTCCTGAATTTGGCTCTCCCACCTCAGAGGTACAGGCCTGACATCCAGCTGGATCACCAAGACCTTGTTAGTCACACTGCTCAGAAGAAAAGGGGAAAAAAGAAAGAAAGAAAAAAATAAAATAAGTTTATTAAAATAAAAAAATTAAAAGTAATTAAAAAAAAGAAAAAAAATATGGACAGACCAAACCCTAGGACCAATGGTAAAAGCAAAGCTATAGAGACAAAATCACACAAGGAAGCATACACATGCACACTCACAAAAAGAGTAATGCAAAAATATATATATATTTTTTTTTAAAAAAGGAAGAGAATAAGCAAATCAAGAAACAAATCTGCCAGTGATAATAAACTCTAAGTCCCAAACAAAGATAAACATAAACCAAAACCAAATTAGATGCAGAAAGCAAACCCCAAGTGTACAGTTGCTCCCAAAGTCCTCAGCCTCAATTTTGGGATGATTCATTGTCTATTCAGGTATTCCAGAGATGCAGGGTATATCAAGTTGATTGTGGAAATTTAATCTGCTGCTCCTGAAGCTGCTGGGAGAAATTTCCCTTTCTGTTCTTTGTTTGCACAGTTCCTGGGGTTCAGCTTTGGATCAGGCCCTGCCTCTCCATGTAGGTTGCCTGAGGGCATCTGTTCTTTGCTCAGAAAGGACGGGGTTATAGTGGCAGCTGATTAGGGGACTCTGGCTCACTCAGGCCGGTGGGAGGGAGGCGTACAGAATGCGGGGCGAGCCTGCGGCGGCAGAGGCCACTGTGACGTTGCAACAGCCTGAGGTGTGCCTTGTGTTCTCCTGGGGAAGTTGTCCCTGGATCACGGGACCCTGGCAGTGGTGGGCTGCACAGGCTCCCAGGAGGGGAGTTATGGATAGTGACCTGTGCTTGCACACAGGCTTCTTGGTGGCTGCAGCAGCAGCCTTAGCATTTCGTGCCCGTCTCTGGTGTGCATGCTGATAGCCGCATCTCATGCCCATCTCTGTCTCTGGAGCTCGTTTAGGCTGCACTCTGAATCCCCTCTCCTCGCGCACCCTGTAACGATGGTCCCTTGACTCTTAAGCAGTTCCAGACTTTTTCCCGGATTCTCTCCCGGCTAGCTGTGGCACACTAACCCCCTTCAGGCTGCGTTCACGCAGCCAACCCCAGTCCTCTCCCTGGGATCTGACCTCTGAAGTCCGAGCCTCAGCTCCAAACCCCATCCGCCCTGGTGGGTGAACAGAGAAGCCTCTCAGGCTGGTGAATGCTGGTCAGCAGCGATCCTCTGTGCAGAAATCTCTCCGCTTTGACCTCTGCACCCCTATTGCTGTGCTCTCCTCCATGGCTCTGAAGCTTCCCCCCCACCCCTGTCCCCATCCCACCCACCGTCTCTGCCAGTGAAGGGGCTTCCTAGTGTGTGGAAACTTTTCCTCCTTCACAGCTCCCTCCCACTGATGCAGGGCCCTTCCCTATTCTTTTGTCTCTGTTTATTCTTTTTTCTTTTGCCCTACCCAGGTACGTGGGGAGTTTCTTGCCTTTTAGGAAGTCTGAGGTCTTCTGTCAGTGTTCAGTAGGTGTTATGAAGGAGTTGTTCCACATATAGATGTATTTCTGATGTATTTGTAGGGAGGAAGGTGATCTCCACTTCTTACTCCTCCACCATCTTGAAGGTCTCCTCGGCATTTACCTTCTTGATAAACTTAAATTTGTGTGCATATTAATTACTGAAGTTTTAGATGAAAGCAACTATTCAAAAGCATATTAAATTTTGCATGCCTTAAAATGCACCATAAAAGTTACCAGTGCAGTGGCTGTCTCCGAGTACACATATGAGATATTTGCAAGTCAGACATAATTACATAAAGCGTTTGATGTTTAGTGTTCATGAGGCCCTTCAATAGTTAAAAAAGATTATATGGCATGACAAATGTGACATACATGCACAATAAAACTGCAATTTACTATAATGCTTGGAAAATGTTGTCTTTTCATTAACAGAATTAATGGGTAACTAAGAATTAAGCAGAAAACACTTTTTCCCTCTAGAAGTCATTGAGTGTTACAATTATAACTTACTACATCAGTAGCCTCCTAACTGGACCACTTATCTTCCATTCTTGCCCCTCTACCTTCTACATGCCTCACAATGGCAACTTATCTTTTTAAGACATGAAGATCACATTGCTTCCCATTACATTAGAGTTAAAACTTAAACTTTTTACCACGCAAAATAATTTGTGGTGAGAACCTTAGCTACAGGTCATGCTCAATGGTTTTTAACCTGGGCTGCATATTGGAATCACCCAGGTAGAGTCAAACCATTGTGATGCTTGTGTTCTCCTCCCAGAGATCTTCATTTAATTGGTCTGGGCTGGAACCCAAGCATGGGCATCTTATAATAGCTCCCCAGGTGATACAGATGTGCAGCCAATGTTGAGATCTGCTCAGCTGAGGGTTTGGCCCTCATTGGGGGAGAGAATGAGCAATCATTGATGGGTTCTAAATAATGAAACAACAGAATTAGAATTGGATTAGAAAATAATAAAAATGTTCAAAATTTACCCTTTATATGTAATTTTTCTTTGTAAACAGAGAGTGGCATTCACCACCTCCTTTATTAATCTGAGTCAATTTAACTCCTTTCAATAAAAAATAGCAACTCGGGGCTTCCCTGGTGGCGCAGTGGTTGAGAGTCCGCCTGCTGATGCAGGGGACACAGGTTTGTGACCCGGTCCGGGAAGATTCCACATGCCGCGGAGCGGCTAGGCCCGTGAGCCATGGCCACTGAGCCTGCGTGTCCAGAGCCTGTGCTCCACAATGGGAGAGGCCACAGCAGTGAGAGGTCAGGTTCTGAAAAAAAAAAAAAAAAAAAAATATATATATATATATATATATATATATATATATATAGCAACTCATCTAGAGTTCATAAGACTGATGAAGTTGTTTAATAAGCATTTATTAATTACGACTGCATCCTTGTCACTAAGACACCACAGCATATTGCTAGGTAAAATCATTTATTTTTCAGTAGTATGTGTTGTGTTTTCACTATGTGCCAGGTGCTGTCCTAGATGTAAGAGACATGAAAATGAACAATCACAGTTCTATCAATACTTGTCAGGATGTTCACTCTTCATCAGGAGGACAGAAAAATACAGAGCTAATTCAATGACAGAGTAAGACAGTCCAGAGGAGTAAAGATAAGGGAAAAAATAATTTGTTAATAGGAGGAGGGTCAGTCACAGAAGCTTCAGAGAAGAGGTGTCATTTGGACTAGACCTTAAAAGATGGAAGGAGATTGACCAAGCAGAGAGGAGAGGAAGAATATCCTAACTGGGGGCAATGATAATAGCTGTGGCCTGGAGGAAGTATGAGAGGGTGTGGTCTATTGAAGACTTATTGGGCAATCAAGTATACTATGTGTGCTGGAAGGGATGGTGCCCCATAAAAACAGAAAAATAATTCACATTATCTCAGTCTCTTAGGATCTTTAATGTCTTACAATAATTCATTGATATTTACAGGTTTTACTTGGTAATGTTTCAAATCTAGCTATGATGCCAGCCTACAGCTCTATTTCCTTTTAAGTTAGCAGTGAATCCAGGTGGTGATACATGTAGATAAAAGTCATTCTCATTGTACAAAAGAGATATCAGCCTGCCCTAATTCATCCTGCATTGGCCTAAAATTTCTATCTAATCTAAGGATTATAAACTACTTCCTGTGAGTCAAATTTGACCCAGTGCCTGCTTTTGAAAATAAAGTTTTACTGGAACACAGCCATTATTATTCATTTACATGTTGTCTATGGATGTTTTCACACTATAATGATAGAGTTGAGTATTTGTGACAGAGACCATACAGGCTGCAAACCTAAAATAGTTACTATCTGGACCGTTACAGAAAAAAAATTGCCAACAGCTGATCTAACCTATGCATGATAATTTTCTTCTATAAAAACCCAATTAAAATTAAAATTAGTTAGTTGAGAGGGATAAGACATTAAGGCACAGTCACTACCTAACACGTTAGCACACAGTTTTGTGTGGCTAGTAAGAGCACAAGGTCTGGAGCCATCTATGCCACTTTTAAATCCCAGTTCTGTCACTTACCAGCTGTGTAAGTAACTTGGGAAGGTTCATTAACTTCCCTAAGTCCTAGACAGGGGCCATAGGGCTCAGTTGTGATGACCATTCATTATCTAACTCAAGGGGCAACATTCATTCCACAGTCTATGTAACTGAAACCATGAAATTACACTGTATGCAAACTGTGTGCCCCTATGTGTTTTATTCATCTTTTAGATATGATCAACAATCACACCTTTCTCATAGAAGAGTTGGGAGGAACAAATTAGTAATATAATAAAACAATTAGGGCTTCCCTGGTAGCGCAGTGGTTGAGAGTCTGCCTGCCGATGCAGGGGACACGGGTTCGTGCCCCGGTCTGGGAAGATCCCACATGCCGCAGAGCGGCTCGGCCCGTGAGCCATGGCTGCTGAGCCTGCGTGTCCAGAGCCTGTGCTCCACCTGTGCTCCACAACAGGAGAGGCCACAACAGTGAGAGGCCCATGTACCGCAAAAAAAAACAATTAGCACAGGGCATAGCACAGAGTATGTACTCAATAAATAAAGTTATTGTGCAGATGGTTAGTTGTCTTGCCAAATCCCATTCTCTCTTTCTTCCTTTCTGTTAGAGTTTAAGTCAGACACAAAGCCATCTGTTTAGGGTCCACATTTCGTACTTTCCTTTGCAGATACATGTGGTTATATGATCAAATTTGGGGAAAGAAATATGACTAGAAGGGTTAAGTGCAAATTCCATATAATCTCTCATTTAAAATTACTCATTTTCCCTGGAATGTAGTTTTTTCTTCTCATGAAGTATATCAGAAGATACAGCAGAAAACTAACATTAGCTATGCAGATGAAGGCAACACCCTAGAGAGATGAAGAAACAAAAAGGTGAAAGGAATCTTGGTCCCTGAATAATCTGAGAAGTAGAACTCTTATGACAGACGATACAGAACAAATACACGTGAGAGACAAATAAATATTTATTTAAGCTACAATGGTTTTAACAGTTTTATTGATGTATAAAATTGACAAACAATAATGTGCACATATTTAAACTACACATTTGATATTTTTTGATTTATGTATATGCCTGTGAAACTATTACCAAAGTCACAATAATGAATAAACTCAAAATTCCCAGATTTCCATGTATAACTGATTCACTTTGTTATAAAGCAGAAACTAACACACCATTGTAAAGCAATTATACTCTAATAAAGATGTAAAAAAAAAAAATTCCCAGAGTTCCTTGTGCCCCTTGGGAATCCTACCCTGCTGCCTCTCCCCTTGGCCTCCCACCCATAACTAGACAGCCACTATATTTTATAGCATTTTTATCAGATTACCTTAGCCTTTATCTAAACAAATGCACATATTATTTGTTATTACCATGAGATATATATCAGTCCCCATGAAATTTTTTGGCAAATATTCCAGTTGATGGATATATGTGTGTGTGTGCAAAGCATAAAGCACAGAGTAAAGCAGCATTTTTGGGTGAGTGGTATAAGTGGTCAGGGACAACTTTTGTTTGATTGTAAACTCATTGCTGGTAGGGTTTATGTCTCATTCATCTCTGAATCCCCAGCACCTACAACAGTGTCCTACCTTCAAGATTCAATGCATGCAAAACTGATGGATGGATGAGGGTATGGTAGCACAAAAATGTGGGGAAAAATTCAACATTTTAAGTAGTTTCATAATTATTCACTGAGCTTGGCATGATTGTCAATGCATTAGGGGACCAAGATCAACAGCATATTTTTAGACAATTTTGTTTCAAAGCAAGCAAAGAAATAAAAAAAAAATGTTTAGATACAGAAACTTGGGGGAAAATATCTTTGATCTTCTAAAATATTTGGCAAAGGAGAACAATAAAATATTAAAATAAAATATTCAATGTTATGAAAACTCTCAGGAGAGAAACATTTTTATTTGACATTTAAGAACTACTTCTGATTATCTTTTTCAATTCCTTGTCTCAATCTTAAGAGAAAACAATAAAAATGGAATGATGCAGAATGAACAGAATGAGTCATGTGCCAGAGCAGAGGCGAGCGTCAAGAAAATGGATGGACTGAAATGGAGAAAACTTCACCAGATGGATTCACAGAGTGCCTGGTCCCTGTACTTTTTTTCCTTTGATGCTGTTTGCAGACTCAATCCTCATTTATTCACTAACTCAACCAACCAGAGACTATGTGCCAGGGACTATATTAGAAGTTGGGGAGAAAATATAAATATGGAACTGTCAGTGAGGATCTTGGTAGGAGAAGACACTCAAGTGAACATAGTTAAAAAATAGAGAGACCATACATGCCAGTTTTCTCAGGACTGTCCCAATTTAACCTGGGATAATGTAATTTTTGCTAGTATCCTTTTACTTTCTAAAGTATCCCAGATCAGTTGATAAATGTAGTGCTATGATAGAAATCTTAATAGTGTCTCAAAGGACAGAGCAGTTAAGTCTATCTTAGGAGGTCAGGAGAGATTTCATAAATAGGAAACATTTAAAGTGAACATGAAATGAAAGTAGCTAAGAGCCAGGAAACAAAGGACAGGGTTGGGTACTTTAGGTAGAGGGAGTATTACAGGCTGAATTTCGGGGTTATAAGCAAGCATAGCACTTTCAGGAAAGAAGAGGGTAGTGGAGAAGAGGAGGCTTTAAGAGTATGGAAGTGTTTTTGCATTAAAAATTAATGGAGGGACTTCCCTCATGATGCAGTGGTTAAGAATCTGCCTGCCAATGCAGGGGACACAGGTTCGAGCCCTGGTCTGGGAAGATCCCACATGCTGTGGAGCAACTAAGCCTGTGTGCCACAACTACTGAGCCTGCACTCTAGAACCTGTGAGCCACAACTACTGAGCCTGCACACTACAACTACTGAAGCCTATGTGCCTAGAGCCCGTGCTCCACAGCAAAGAGAAGTCACTGCAATGAGAAGCCTGCACCCCGCAACAAAGAGTAGTCCCCCGCTTGCTGCAACTAGAAAAAGACAGCACGCAGCAATGGAGACCCAACTCAGACAAAAATAAATAAGTAAATAAAATTTATTATAATAAATTAATGGAGCAGAACAGATTAAGGTTGCATAAAAGAATTTCTGATAATCCATCTGGGTTGGTGACAACAGTTTATTAGTGGGTTCCATCCTCCCAACTGGCAATTCCTCAAAAAATATCCATTAGATCAGGTGTATGAGCAAGACAAAGCTGCTGACATTGGTTTAACATTTATAAGAGGATGAAACAAAAGGACAAAGGACAAAATATTGAATGCATGTAGTGACAAGAGAGCTTTTAATAAAATAAAATATTTCTTCAAAACTCGGTAAATTGGGAAGTGGAGTCAGACTGGATGGGACTGGGAAAGGTAGGGAAAAATAAAATAAGAAACTAAAGACAAGATAGTAGGATCTCAAATTATAGTGTATATAAGAATCATGTAATATGTTTATGAAAATTACATTCTCTGGTGCTTCAGTCCTAGCATTCTGATATAGAAAATCTGGCATGAGTCTCAAGAATCATCTCCAAAGATGGGTGTGGTTGAAGTGAAGTGAAGTGAAGATTGGGTGTTCAGAGAGTCATTGAACTCAGTACATAGATGCTCTGCCTTTCTTTGAAAATTCACTTTCATCAACTGTTATCCTTAAAGTAAGTGCTTTATTTAGTCCATTTCTTCCTTCCTATCATTTCTCATTCATTTTCTCATTGAAAACCACAGATTCAATTTAACGGTATATACTGTTACACTGTCACTCTTTCAACAGTGAAAGACCTGTACACTGAAAACTATGACATTGATTTTAAAAAAAAATTGAAGAAGACACAAATAAATGGAAAAATATCCCATGCTCATTAATTGGAAGAATTAATATTGTTCAATTGTCCATATTGCCCAAAGTAATCTACAGATTTGATGCAATCCCTAAAAGATTCCAATGACATTTTTTTGACAGAAATAGAAAAAAACATCCTAAAACTTGTATGGAACCACAAAATACCCTGTTAAAGCAATCTTGAGAAAGAAGAAAAAAACTGGAGACATCACACTTCCTGATTTCTAACTATTTTGCAAAGCTACAATATTCAAAACAATATTGTATTGGCATATAAACAGATAAATGGAACAAAATAGAGAAGGCAGAAATAAACCTACATGGTTATGGTCAACTAATTTATGACAAAGAAGCCAAGAATATGCAATGGAGAAAGGACAGTCTCTTCAATAAATGGTGTTGGGGAAACTCGACAGCCACATGCAAAAGAATGAAACTGGACTGCTATCTTACATCATACACAAAAAATCAACTCAAAATGGATTAAAAACTTGAACATAAAACCTGAAACTATGAAACTTCTAGAAGAAAACATAAGTGGTAAGCTTGGTGATAATTTTTTCAGATTATCAGTTTTGGTGCTAATTTTTTCAGATTTGATACCAAGAGCAAAGGGAATACAAGCAAAAATAAACAAGTGGGACTACATCAAACTAAAAAGCTTATATACAACAAAGGAAACCATCAACAAAATGTAAAGCCAACATACCAAATGGTAATAAATATTTGCAAATTGTATATTTGATAAGGGATTAATATCCTAAATATAGGAAAGACTTATGCAACCCAATAGCAAACAAACAACCAGATTGAAAAGAAAATGGGCAGAGAATGTGAATAGACATTTTTCCAAAGAAAAGATCTAAATGGACAACAGGTACATGAAAAGGTGCTCAACATCGTTAATCATCAGGGCAATACAAATTAAAACCACAATGAGATTGTACCTCACACCTGTCAGAATGGTTATTATCAAAAAGAAATAAGTGTTGGCAAGGATGTGGTAAAAAGGAAACCCTGTGCACTATTGATAGGCATGTAAATTGGTGCATCCACTATGGAAAATAGTATGGAGGTTCCTCAAAAAATTAAAATAGAACTACCATGTGCCCTGGCAATTCCACTTCTGGGAATATCTCCTAAGGAAATGAAATAATTATGTTGAAAAGATATCTGCATCCCAGAGTTAACTGCAATAACCAAGATATAGAAAAACACACCTAAATGTCCATCAATGGATGAATGGGTAAAATATATGCAAAGGACCATAGGTAGAAACTGGAATATAATAATCATTTGAAAAATATTGGTTCTTTTCATTGGTTGTGTGTTGTGATTTTACTACATATCAATCCTTAGAAAACTTCAGAAGACTATTCTTCAAGTGGACCTAATCAGGTGGAACTCTATGTGCCTAAGAAAGATTCCAAATAATCAGAAGGCATTTAGATATCCAGTAAGATTGGGGAAGGGTCAGTGTTTTAAGTCTTTGTAGAGAACTTTTAAATTCTAAGGGGAGCAATCTGTTACTCATGTCCTACATGACTGGTATAGAAACATAAAATGTTTACATTAGAAGGGGTTTGGAGGTTATGTAGTTTGAACATACTATTTTTGATTAGGAAACTGAGGTGAAAGAAGGTTGTCTTTTATCCCACGTCACAGTGCAAAATGGTGCAAATTAACCCAGCACGTAGGAGTTTCAATTGGCAAGCCAGAGCTCTTTCGATCGCTCTCTTGATTGTGACTCATATTCATTCATTTATCCATTCATTTATTTTGCAAATTTTATTGAGTAACTAAGATGTGCCAGAATTTGTTGAAGATATTGGATACTTACATAGCCAATATTCCTATAATAACAGCTACAATTTATTGAGATCTTATTATAGGTGAAATACATTTTAAATGATTTGCATATAGTAACTCATTCATCTCCACATTTGTGCACAGGTGGTATTTTGTATGCTCCCAAGATTTTGAAAAATAATTAGTCAAAAAAATTCACATAGATTAAATATTGAGATATTAATACCCAAATAATGTACTTGCCTGATTTCTTCATCAGCTTCAGGGAGAGGGGATTGTAATGTGCAAATGGGTAGTAAACTCTACATTCATTTTGCAACTCTTTGACATACAACCGTTCATGGTAACACATTGTTACTTTGATATATATAAAGAAATATTACTCTTTCTAAAGCTGCTTTTTGCTTAAAAATCCTGTCATTTAAGTATTTTCTGTACATTGTGCCCACAGGTTAGAACATTAACTTACCCATTTAAAAACTTAATTATTCTTCTTTAATTTTAAATTTTTCTGTGAAATCATTTACAGACATCTTTCTTTTCAACCTTCACACACATCACAGAATCAACCAAAATGTTTCCCGAATCTGAAATAATCCTAATTAATGATGAAAACTTAAAATTTGTTGGCACATCACACTTTAAGAGTATTTGTATCATTTTGTAATTTAATTTATAAATATATCACATGAATTTATCATTTAATGTCTTAATTGTAATGTTGTAATAAAACTATAAAAATATGGAAGAATATTGGGGTGATTGTTTATTATCCCCAATTTGCAGATGAAGAACTGAGGCCAGAGCAATTACATAACTTTCCCGAGATCCTATGTCTAGTATGTAATAAAACTAGGATTTGAACCTAACCAGTACTGTTAACTACTACACTGTACTACCTCTCAGAGGGGAAAAGCATGCAACAAAGTAGACAAGCAAATAATAAAATAAATACAAATACTGACAGTGCTATCATGAAATTAGAGTAAAGCTAAGAGTGAAGAGCAGGGTTGGAATCTATTCAGATGCTGGCCAGGAAAATTCTCCACATTGCAGTAATGTTAAGATGAAAAAGATTGGAAGCCAGATAAATAAAGAGCACGGGAATAATGGTCCACAAGCAGGGAATAACACACGAGAAGGCCCAGGTGTGTAAGAGCCTGGCATGTTCGTGCAAAGAAAAGGAGGCCAGTGTGACTGGAGTGTGGAGAGCATGAAGGAGAACAGATATCGTTGGAGAGAAAGACCAGGTCCAGATGGTGCAGAGCCTTGGACCACATTAAGAAATTTTGATTATTGTAAGTACAAAGGGAAGTCACTGAAGCATTTCAAACTGAGACCAAGGTATCTATGCTTTCTATATCTTCTTTTCAGTCTTTTTCAAAAGCTATTGTACTATACATGTTGGATTGTGAATAAAGATTAGAGTCTTAACATTACCAATAGAGAAGGCAGGTTTTTTTTTTCACTTCTTTATTGTACAGAGGGGACAGAGGCAACATAGAAACAATAAGCAGTAATATAAAGCTAAACATATCTCAGAACTTTGTCAGTTTTCATGCCAATACAAATATTACCCTACTGCTCACACAATCCACATATTTGAATAAGTAACAATGACACTATTTAAAATGAAAAGGTCAGCCGCTGGCCCATATTTTTTGAAATTCTCAGCCTAAATGAAATAAAGTATCCAGCTAAAATTTTTCCTCAGCCCATAAGTTTCCTGATCATGTTTTACAAAAGTGAATTATTTCTGCCTTTAAGAAAAATATGCTCTTGAAAAAATATGTGTTCTTTTGAGACCCATTTGAACCAGAAAATGTATATCAGAGCAAAAACAAAAATAGCGTAGACGAGTATATAGAACTGCTGACAGCAGGAGAGGGATGCAATGGAAGGGAAATATTTCAGGAATTCTTTTTCTGCCTCCTTTAGAAGAATAAACCTGAAATAACTGTATTAGACCAGATCAGAATGTGAACTCAGGATCAAGGAGGATGAAAGTGACAATTTGGGCTCAAGTTCAAGGTTTACTCCCAAGGAGGCTAATAAGTTATGGGGGAAAAAAGTAATGAGGCCCTAATAAGAGTGGAAGAATGTGGTCTCTGTTGCCCTTTTGTATCTTACAGAGGAGCACCTCAAGCTTGGTTGCTAAGGCAGCCCTCACAGAATGGATATCCACCATTACAAAGGCAAACGGAATGCTAAGCTTTCTGTGCTATATACACCCAAGTCACATTAGTACCAAAAGCAATCTCTTGAAATGGCTGAAACCTTAGTTTTACAACTCAGAAAGCCTTGTCTCACAGGCTAAATGTTCAAGTCATGGGTCTTAAAAATTTTTGCTCTCCCGTGAATGGGACAATCTCTCTTTATCTAAGCTTTCACTGCAAAACCTAAGAGTTCCACTTATGTTCATCTGGGGGACTTACCATGGCAACCAGGCATAGCCCACCACAGTAGCCCATACTAAGTTAAAAGTGATTAATTCCTGGTACCCTATGTTCTATTGTTTACAAAAGTAGTATTTTAAACAAATCAGAAAAAGCAAAAAGAATGAATTACCACCTTGTCTAGTCCCACATCATGAATTACATACTTAAAAATAACCAGTGATAGTTAACTCAACTCAGTAAAATATAGGGAAAGAAATAGCATTAGGACAGTAATGCTACAGTCTCCAGTACTAGCTAAAAAGAATTCTAGCTGAAACGTGTTCCCATAATCATTTTATAAATGATGGTTTTCATGTATATATGTGAATTTCAGGAATAAAGCCATGTATCTGAACACTCTAGGTTTCTGTGGAAACAAGATTAAATCTGTGCTAACCAAGTAAAGCACTGTGTATTTAGCAGTAACCTGATCCCACTGACCTAGCAAGGAACACTTTTGCCTTTGAGAGCACAAGGTGCTAGACATTTTTTTTCCCTGTTAGATATTCTTTTTCTCACAAAACATTGTGGGAACAATTGCATCAGCTTTGGAAAATTAACCCAAGATACATAGTTTAAATCCCTCTGTTGAACAACACAAGATTAAATAAATGCTACAATAACTGAGTTCACAGTCAGTCATAGGCATAATTATGGTATTTGACCTCTAACAATTTTAAGACAACAGGTTATCATTTATAGATGATGTTTATGCAAGAACATTGGAACTGAGCTAGACAGAAAGAGCCTCTTTCACCACTGTCCCTCTATCTACAGGCTGAAAGGGAGTAAAAGTATTTAATATTAAACTAATGCTTTATAGTTTACACACCAAATTATGTGACAAATTATTTGACACATTTTATAAACACAGAAACTTATGTACAGAATGTTTAACCAACTTGTCCAATACCATACTGCTAATAAGTTAAAAAACAAAACTCAAACTTGAGTTCTGTCCACAGTCCCAAGTGTAAGTCAACAGCTACATGCATAAAATATATAGGAATCAATTGTGTTCTACGGACTGGTGCAGCATGCCAGTATTTTAATTCGTACAGTCCCCTGACATTGTTTTTTCAAAACAATGTTGGTACATGTTATCAAATAAATATTTAATCTCATACTGCCTCAACTGTCCTCACATGATCTATCTATCTATCAACACATATAAAACAAATCATTTTTCCCAAGTAACAAGCATAGGAAGAGGTTTTATCTCATTATTTTTCAGGCTGACACCAGTTGATCAATGTATTGTATTTTTGTAAATATTGGCAAATGCTCTGATGTCTTGTGCCCAGATCAGCATCATTCTCAATGAAAACTTGGGGGGAAAGGTAGTTTTTCATTACCACTCCCCAAAAATATATTTATGGATATGAATTAGTCTTACTCCATGAATGAGTACATCAAATAAGAAATGAATTTAAATTTCTTTTTTATTATGAGATGAAATATAAAAAAATGGCATAGTTGCCATGAGATGCATTTTTGAGTGCATAAGTTTAAAAACTTTAGTTAGAAATGCCACTTATTATTACTTGTTTTGACATCTTTCTGAAATAATCCCAGACCACTGTCCCAGGTGAGCAAACAAGAGGCCAAATATCCTCATCACTCCTCCCCCCACCCCCCACCCTACTCCCCACTTGCCCCCCAGTATTTCTGCTGCAGCTGACTAGACCAATACAGAAGCTTTAGCAACAGGTCCCATCTACATAGGCCCTACCTATAACCTGTAAGAGATTCAGCTCCAAAAGATAAAGTGCACCAATCAGACTCTCTCAACAGTTTGAACCATTTGATGACAAGGGAAGATCTAGTCAGTGATGAATACTTGCTCTGAAAAGTTTATAGAACTGAATCTAGGGAGGCAATTAAAAGACCCCAATCCTTTGAAAGTTATATAAGAGGAGAATCTCAGAGGGAGATGGTTGGGAGACAGATGAGAAGGAAACTGAAACCCAGGCAGAAGCAGGATGCTGGAGCCCTCAGGCCCCAAGAGGCAAGCAGCCTCTGTCCTCACTCCCTAGGGTGGCCTTACCACACTTCACTTCCAACCTTGGATAACTGTGGGACTCTCTAGATGCCTTATAAAAAATTTCCTTTTTCACGAGAAGACCTGAATGAGTCTCTGTTACTTACAACTGAAAAAATTACCCTAACTAGGACATGACCTTAGCTTTGAGAATCTGTGTGTGGGTGGGTGGGAGAGCAGTGTTCCCTCTGGTTATCTTTTACTTCCATAAACAAAATCAAAAAACAGGCAAAGGGTTTTAATTTTTTAAAATAAAAGTTCATGAAAGAGGAGAGGGAGATGTTAGGAAAGAAAGAAGTGTTAGAGGCTCTTTACCGTATATTAAAATAAGAGCAATTTATTTGCTACCAAAAATTCATGACCATGATGTCTATATACTCAATCAGGCAGAAACATGATACCCTAAAATATGAACAGGGATGTATAGTCTAATCCCATGTGCACATTCAGTTCATATGGGGAATGAAAAGTCAGGATATTGCATGCCGTTTATTATGGTAGATGATGTCCACTGTTAATATTCCTGCTGAACTTGAGAATAAGTAGAAAGAAGCACCAAATCTGAAAGAGTACATTATTGGTGACAAGAGAAAAATACCAACAGGAGCAAGAAAACTGGGACTGCATGGTTTGCATTTCAAATCAGAAAACCACAAAGTTATACTTATAAAGCTATTTGTGGGAGGATGGATGCAGAAATAGCCTTGAGACAGGCATTTATATTTACACCAGGAATCATTGCATAAAATGCAGGCCTCTTCCTACATTAGGCAGGTCTAGAGTTGTCAATTCTACACCTTTACAATTGTAAAGGTGAACTTTACAATTGTCATGATAAATTACTTGACCCAGTGCTGGCCATACCGAAGTTTTCTTAGTTACATCAGCACAGAATGAGATGAGGATATTTCTGAGAACATTTTCACTTGTTAAGAAACTGATTCTGTTACATGCACTAACCATCAACTGTAGTTTTAATTGTTGTCTACCTTATTTCATAAACTTCATAGGGACTCTCAGGTGCTTTTATGGGACATTTGTTGATTCTGTAACCCAGGATCTATTCACCCTAATTTCTTCCTATTTTTTTTTTTTTGGAATTGTGTGTCTTTTGGGGTTTTTTTTAACATCTTTATTGGACTATAATTGCTTTACAATGTTGTGTTAGTTCCTGCTGTATAGCAAAGTGAATCAGGTATACGTATACATATATCCCCATATTCCCTCCCTCTTGCATCTCCCTCCAACCCTCCCTATCCCACCCCTCTAAGTGGTCACAAAGCACCCAGCTGATCTCCCTGTGCTATGCAGCTGCTTCCCACTAGCTATCTATTTTACATTTGGTAGTGTATATATGTCAAGCTTCGTCCCAGCTTACCCTTCTCTTTCTCTGTGTCCTCAAGCCCATTTTCCACATCTGCATCTTTATTCCTGCCCTGCCCCTAGGTTCTTCAGAACCATTTCTTCTTTTTAGATTCATTATATGTCTTAGCATACGGTATTTGTTTTTCTCTTTCTGACTAACTTCACTCTGTATGACAGACTCCAGGACCATCCACCTCACTACAAATAACTCAGAATCATTCCTTTTTATGGCTGAGTAATATTCCATTGTATACATGTGCCACATCTTCTTCATCCATTGATCTGTCGATGGATATTTAGGTTGCTTCCATGTCGTGGCTATTGTAAATAGTGCTGCAATGAATATTGTGGTACGTTACTCTTTTTGAATTATGGTTTTCTCAGGGTATATACCAAGTACTGGGATTGCTGGGTTGTATGGTAGTTCTATTTTTAGGTTTTAAGGAACTTCCATACTGTTCTCCATAGTGGCTGTATTAATTTACATTTCTACCAAGAGTGCAAGAGGGTTTTCTTTTCTCCCCACCTTATCCAGCATTTACTGTTTGTAGATTTTTTTTTTTTTTTTGTGGTACGCGGACCTCTCACTATCGTGGCCTCTCCCACCACGGAGCACAGGCTCTGAATGCACAGGCCCAGCAGCCATGGCTCACAGGCCCAGCCGCTCCGCAGCACGTGGGATCCTCCCGGACCGGGGCACAAACCCGTGTCCCCTGCATCAGCAGGCGGACCCCCAACCACTGCGCCACCAGGGAAGTACTGTTTGTAGATTTTTTGATGATGGCTGTTCTGACCAGTATCAGGTGATACCTCACTGTAGTTTTGATTTGCATTTCTCTAATGCTTAGTGATGTTGAACATCCTTTCATGTGTTTGTTGGCAATCTGTATATCTTCTTTGAAGAAATGTCTGCTTAGGTCTTCTGCCCATCTTTGGATTGGGTTGTTTGTTCTTTTGATATTGAGCTGCTTGTAAATTTTGGAGAGTAAACTTTCGTCAGCTGCTTCATTTGCAAATATTTTCTCCCGTTCTGAGGGTTGTCTTTTCCTCTTATCTATGGTTTCCTTTACTGTGCAAAAGCTTTTAAGTTTCATTAGGTCCCATTTCTTTATTTTTGTTTTTATTTCCCTTTCTCTAGAGGTGGGTCAAAGGATCCTGCTGTAATTCATGTTACAGAGTGTTCTACCTATGTTTTTCTCTAAGAGTTTTATAGTGTCTGGCATTACATTTAGGTCTTTAATCCATTTTGAGTTTATTTTGTGTTAGGGAGTGTTCTAATGTCATTCTCTTATATGTAGCTGTCCTGTTTTCCCAACACTACTTATTGAAGAGGGTTTCTTTTCTCCATTTTATATTCTTGCTTCCTTTATCAAAGGTAAGGTGACCATATGTGCATGGGTTTTTCTCTGGGCTTTCTATCTGTTCCATTGAAATATATTTCTGTTTTTGTGCCAGTACCATACTGCCTTGATTACTGTAGCTTTGCAGTATAGTCTGAAGTCAGGGAGCCTGATTCCTCCAACTTTGTTTTTCTTTCTCAAGATTACTTTGGTTGTTCGGGGTTTTTTGTGTTTCCATACAAATTGTGAAATTTTTTGTTCTAATTCTGTGAAAAATGTCATTGGTAGTTTGATAAGGATTGCACTGAATCTATAGATTGCTTTGGGTAATAGAGTCATTTTCACAATGTTGAGTTTTTCAATCCAAGAACATGGTATATCTCTCTATCTGTTTGTAGCATCTTTAATTTCTTTCATCCGTGTCTTATGGTTTTCTGCATACAGGTCTTTTGCCTCCTTAGGTAGGCTTATTCTTAGGTATTTTATTCTTTTTATTGCTATGGTAAATGGGAGTGTTTCCTTAATTTCTCTTTCAGATTTTTCATTATTAGTGTATATGAATGCAAGAGATTTCTGTGCATTAATTTTGTATCCTGCTACTTTACCAAATTCATTGATTAGCTCTAGTAGTTTCTGGCAGCATCTTTAGGATTCTCTATGTATAGTATCATGTTATCTGCAAACAGTGACAGTTTTGCTTCTTCTTTTCTGATTTGGATTTTTTTTTATTCCTTTTTCTTCTCTGATTACTGTGTCTAAAACTTCCAAAACTATGTTGAAGAATAGCAGTGAGAGTGGGCAACCTTGTCTTGTTACTGATCTTAGTGGAAATGGTTTCAGTTTTTCACCATTGAGAACAATGTTGGCTGTGGGTTTTTCATATATGGTCATTCTATGCCTGCTCTTGAGGTTTTTATCATAAATGGGTGTTGAATTTTGTCAAGAGCTTTTTCTGCATCCTTTGAGATTATCATATGGTTTTTATCCTTCATTTTGTTAATATGGTGTATCACATTGATTGATTTGCGTATATTAAAGAATCCTTGCATTCCTGGGATAAACCCCACTTGATCATGGTGTATGATCCTTTGAATGTGCTGTTGGATTCTGTTTGCTAGTATTTTGTTGAGGATTTTTCCTCTATGTTCATCAATGATATTGGCCTGTAGTTTTCTTTCTTTGTGACATCTTTGCCTGGTTTTGGTATCAGGGTGGTGGTGGCCTCGTAGAATGGGTTTCAGAATGTTCCTCCGTCTGGTATATTTTGGAAGAGTTTGAGAAGGATAGGTGTTAGGTCTTCTCTAAATGTTTGATACAATTCGCCTGGGGAGGCATCTGGAAGAATATATGGTCAATAATACTATAATCACTTTGTATGGGGATAGGTGGTTACTAGACTTATCACGCTGATCGTTTCATTATGTATGCAAGTTTATAATACCTGAAGATAGCATAATATTGTATGTCACCTATATTTCAATTAAAAAAAGAATTAGCTGCATTAAACCTTTTAAGAAGAACAACTTCTGGCCATGTGGTTTGGTAATGAATACAGATTCAGAGAAAAACTAGCTTCTAGTATGAATTTGGTAAGAACATGATAGATATTTAGAAGGCTTACTTCTTCTAACTCTATAAATTAATGTCAACTGGTCTAATTTTTAAAATATGAGCCACTTTCTAATTGGGCTCTGTTAATGAGCCCTCACATGTATAGTTGACTTAAAAAAAAAAAAACAACTCAAACTATACAAACATCTGAGTGAAACTACCTCTACAGTAGTCTTGAATAAAATATTTTGCTAGTTTTTAAACTTTGTTGACTTAATAGATATTGTATTATCTCATTAGAACTAGAATAAACCTTATCTTACTTTTAAAAAGGGAAATCTTTACTCTTGTTCTACCCTTAATATATCTATTTTTTAGAATACTGCATAGTCTAGCTAGACCTATAGTATTTTTTAATTTGAAAAAACAGAAACCATAAATCTGGGTTTCTAGGCTTAATATTTAACACAGGAAGTGTTATTTTCAATAAAATCTTATGGTTTTCTTTATACCCTTGTGGAGAAAATTTTGGAAACTGAAATTTGATTATCTATGTTTTTTCTTGATTGTTTCCCCTGACTTTTCCAAAGACAGTAATGAGTTAAGTTGCATGGGTAAAACCCTCACAGGGTTCTGTTTGTTGGAAGATTTTTAATCACAGTTTCAGTTTCCATGCTTGTGATTGGTCTGTTTACATTTTTTATTTCTTCCTGGTTCAGGCTTGAAAGTTTGTGCTTTTCCAAGAATTTGTCCATTTCTTCCAGGTTGTCCATTTTATTGGCATATAGTTGCTTGTAGTAATCTTTCAAAACCCTTTGTATTTCTGAAGTATCAGTTGTTACCGCTCCTTTTTCACTGCTGATTCTGTCGATTTTAGTCTTCTCCCTTTTTTCTTGATGAGTCAAGCTAATGGTTTATCAGTTTCGTTTATCTTCTCAAAGAACCAGCTTTTAGTTTTATTGATCTTTGCTATCATTTTCTTCATTTCTTTTTCATTTATTTCTGATCTGATCTTCATGATTTCTTCCTTCTGCTAACTTTGTTTTTTTTGTTGTTGTTGTTGTTCTTCTACTCTAATTGCTTTAGGTGTAAGGTTAGGGTGTTTATTTGTGATTTTTCTTGTTTCTGGATGTAGGATTATATTGCTATAAACTTCCCTCTTAGAACTGTTTCACCCAATAGGTTTTCGGTCATTGTGTTTTCATTGTCATTTGTTTCTAGGTATTTTTTGATTTCCTCTTTGATTTCTTCAGTGATCTCTTGGATATTTAGTAGTGTATTGTTTAGCCTCCATGTGTTTGTATTTTTTACAGTTTTTTTTTCCTGTAATTGATAAGTAGTCTCATAGCATGGTGGTCGGAAAAGATACTTGATATGATTTCAATTTTGTTAAATTTACCAAGGTTAGATTTGTGACCCAAGATATGATCTATACTGGAGAATGTTCCATAAGCACTTGAGAAGAAAGTGTATTCTGGTTTTTTTTGGATGGAATGTCCTACAAATGCCTATTAAATCCATCTTGTTTAACGTGTCATTTAAAGCTTGTGTTTCCTTATTTATTTTAATTATGGATGATCTTTCCATTGGCGAAAGTGGGGTGTTAATGTCCTCGACTATGATTGTGTTACTGCCGATTTCCCTTTTTATGGTTGTTAGCATTTGTCTTATGTATTGATGTGCTCCTATGTTGGGTGCATAAATATTCACAACTGCTAAATCTTCTTCTTGGATTGATCCCTCGATCATTATGTAGTGTCCTTCTTTGTCTCCTGTAATAGTCTTTATTCTAAAGTCTATATTGGCTGATAGGAGAATTGCTACTCCCACTTTCTTTTGATTTCCATTTGCATGGAATATCTTTTTCCATCCCCTCACTTTCAGTCTGTATGTGTCCCTAGGTCTAAAGTGGATCTCTTGTAGACAGCATATATATGGATCTTGTTTTTGTATCTATTCAGCCAATGTGTGTCTTTTGGTTGGAGCATGTAATCCAATTACATTTAAGGTAATTATCAATATGTATGTTCCTATTACCATTTTCTTAATTGTTTTGGTTTGTTTTTGTAGGTCTTTTCCTTCCTTTTGTATCCAGCCTGGAGAAGTTCCTTTAGCATTTGTTGTAAAGCTGGTTTGTTTGTGCAGAATTCTCATAGCTTTTTCTTGTCTCTAAAGGTTTTAGTTTCTCCATCAAATCTGAATGAGATCCCTGCTGGGTAGAGTAATCTTTGTTGTAGGTTCTTCCTTTTCATCAATTTATGTCCTGTCAGTCCCTTCTGGCTTGCAGAGTTTCTGCTGAAAGATCAGCTGTTAACCTTATGGGGATTCCCTTGTATGCCATTTGTTGCTTTTCCCTTGCTGCTTTTAATATTTTTTCTTTGCATTTAATTTTCAATAGTTTGATTAATATGTATCTTGGCATGTTTCTCCTTGGATTTATCTTGTATGGGACTCTTTGTACTTCCTGGACTTGAATGACTATTTCCTTTTCCATATTAGGGAAGGTTTCAACTATAATCTCTTCAAATATTTTCTCAGACCCTTTCTTTTTCTCTTCTTCTTCTGGGACCCCTATAATTTGAATGTTGGTGTGTTTAATGTTGTCCCAGGGGTCTCTGAGACTGTCCTCAATTCTTTCCATTCTTTTTTCTTTATTCTGCTCTGTGGTAGATATTTCCACTATTTTATCTTCCAGGTCACTTATCCGTTTTCTGCCTCAGTTATTCTGTTATTGATTTCTTCTAGAGAATTTTAAATTTCATTTATTGTGTTGTTCGTCATTGTTTGTTTGCTCTTTAGTTTTCTAGGTCCTTGTTAAACATTTCTTGTATTTCCTCCATTCTATTTCCAAGAGTTTAGATCATCTTTATTATCATTACTCTGAATTCTTTTTCAGGTAAACTGTCTATTTCCTCTTCATTTGTTTGGTCTCGTGGGTTTTCAACTTGTCCCTTCATCTGCTGCATATTTCTCTGTCTTCTCATTTTGTTTAACTTTGTTTGGGGTCTCCTTTCTCCAGGCTGCAGGTTCATAGTCCCTGCTCTTTTTGGTGTCTGCCCCCAGTGGCTGAGGTTTGTTCAGTGGGTGTTGTAGACTTCCTGGTAGAGGGGACTGGTGCCTGTGTTCTGGTGGGTGGGGCTTGATCTTGTCTCTATTGTGGGCAGGACCATGTCTGCTGGTGTGTTTTGGGGTGTCTGTGAACTTATGATGATGTTAGGCAGCCTCTCTGCTAATGGGTGAGGTTGTGTTCCTGTCTTACTAGTTGTTTGGCATGGGGTGTTCAACAATGGAGCTTGCTTGTCATTGAGTGCAGCTGGGTCTTAACGTTGAGACAGAGATCTCTGGGAGAGCTCTCACTGTTTGATATTATGTGGAGCCCAGAGGTCTCTCATGGTCCAATGTCCTGAACTTGGCTCTCCCACCTCAGAGTCTCAGGCCTGACACCCAGCCAGAGCACCAAGACCCTGTCGGCCACACAGCTCAGAAGAAAAGGGAGAAAAAAATAAAATAAAATAAATAGTTGTTAAAATAAAAAATATTAAAAATTTTTTTTAAAAAAAGAGCAACCAAACCAATAAAAAAATCCACCAATAACAAGCACAAAGAACTATACTAAGATAAAAATAAAAATCAGAAACTAGTCAGCTGCATACAGAAAATCTTAAGTCTACAGTTGCTCCCAAAGTCCATGGCCTAAATTTTGGCATGATTCATTGTCTATTCAGGTATTCCATAGATTCAGGGTACATCAAGTTGATTGTGGAGATTTAATCTGCTGCTCCTGAGGCTGCAAGGAGAAATTTCCCTTTCTCTTCTTTGTTCCCACAGCTCCTGGGGTTCAGCCTTGGATTTCGCCCCACCTCTGCATGTAGGTCTCCCTCTGGTGTCTTTTGGGAAGTCTGAGGTCTTCTCCCAGCATTCAATAGGTGTTCTGTAGGAGTTGTTCCACATGTAGATGTATTTTTGATGTATTTGTGGGGACAAAGGTGATCTCCATGTCTTACTCCTCTGCCATGTTGAAGGTCACTCTGGCATATTTTTTCTTTAATGCAGCTTCCTAAACCTTGTGGCCGCTGTGGCATCTGTCACTGTGGGGAGTGGCTGCCAGTCGAGGCCCTCTTATTTTTAAAGGAATTTTAAGCAATAGAATAAAATCACAGGAAAGCATTTGTCAAGATATTTTGATAATATACTTTTTGATAATCCAAGTAGATATTTTATGGACTTAGTTTATAATATTTATGATGGATATTGAACTTATTAAATGTATGATGCCTAATAGTAGCATTACCCCTAGAAGAAGCATTTGTTTTTATAATTTGATATAGAATAAACTTCTCTGAATTAAATAGCAGTTGTCAAGCTTCATGCCTGAAACATAATAGTAAATTCTGGAAGACCACAGAATTACCTCCGGGTAAAATATTTGCACTGCTTATGGAAAATAGAGACATGGAAGTCTATTAGAAAGCATTAGGAGGTACATAGCTTTGAAGCCAATATACTTTTTTATTTCCCCACTAAGAAACTACAGTTTTAAAAATGAACCCTGTAATTTGGAGATTAGGCATAAATAATATATATTCATCTAAGTTGAATGCCTGATTCTCTGGCATGTTAAGTGCTACAATTATTGGGACCACACAAGTGCTTCATTTTCATTTTTTGAGGTGATATTTTTTATGGTTGTATATATCTGTGGATATTTCTGTGTGGTTGCTTACAATGGGCTTGCTCATTTCCCATTTAAACTTGCTAAAATAAGTAAGCTTGATGTTTTGCTATATTGAAATGTATATTAATCCTGAAAGGTCATATTGAATTATGTTCATGTGTTTTATGATTGTTTTATCCTTAGTAGACTGTACGGAGGAGAATTCAGGTCATAAGGAAATTCTATCTTGTATAATTAAATACAGTTTGTTCCCTTTGCCCCTCTCATATTCAACTATTATTGTATTTATCTGACCACTAGAACATTTCTTTTGAGAGGAGGAAGTCTTAGCATAATGAATTTGTTTTGAAGAAAACGGCATGCCCACAAATGCACAGCAAAAGGCAAGGATTCTACTTTTCAAGTTTTGTGGAAACTCAATGTTGCTTTCTACTATTTCTCATTTAGAGCTACTTTTCTCCTTTGTGAAATGTGAACTTGTATGGAAAATGGGCAGAAGGGAAAAATCATGAAAACTTGCAATTATATTTTCCCTGGGTATTTTCTTACTTATATATTCAGAGGAAATTATTTTCCCTTCAATAGCATACAATTATCAAAAAGGGGGTGGGGAAAGAATTTTGTTAGAATACCATAATCTTTTAGGTTTTGGACACAGACCAGAGTGGAAGCATAATTTTTAAGACACTGAGAGCAAAGCCAAGAACTACTTCATTTTTACCTTCTTTGTTTTTAACTTCAGGTGAAGAGGATTGATGAATTCACACTCCACAGTTTATGGCATTGATATTATTGTCTTTAGAAGGCCCTTCTTTTGTTGTTGTTGTTTTTTAAATCTCTTCTATATTCCTTATATCTATTGCCCAATGTCCTCAATTCTCCATAGAAGGTAACAGGGGGAAAAAAAATCAAAATTTGACCCCAGAAGCTTCTAAGGATTCTTAATATGTAAAGAGGAAATAAAAGGAAAGAGAGGGAGGAGAGTTACTCAGAAAAGAAAAACAATCATCAGATTAATCAGGCCTTCATTTATGAAAAATAGCTTTTATATATGATTATAATGTAACTACCACTTAAAATTTATCTACCACATGCAATCTACTGTCATTTCACATTGTTCAAGTAAAAAGTCTAGTAGTTATCCTTGACTTATCTCTTTCTTTCAGCTCTCACATATAATACACCCCCAAACATGCCCCTGTATCTCTTCTGTAGGAGCAGTCTCCTTTCTCATCTCTTTGCTTCCACACTGGCAAATATATTTCTGCCACACTAGCCTTTCCTTCCCACTTCAAGGCCACAATGACTCTCTTCTCTGCCTGGAAAACCCTTCTTATGAATTTCACTTACTTTCCTCCTTTACATCATTCAGTTTTCAGATCAAATTTCTCCTCCTTAAAGATCATTTCTATTACTATCCTATGGAAAATAGCCCTACTCTACCCCAAGTCATTCTCCATTTCATTGTTTGGTTTGTTTTCTTTTTATTACTAATTGCTATTGAAAAGTGTCTTATTTATTTCTTTGTGTATTTGCTTATTTTTGTATCTTCCCACTTCCCTCAATTCCAAATAGAAAGTAAACTCCATGAAAGACAAGCACATTGTGCTTTTCAGTGCTATCTTCCGAACACCCAGAACAGTAGTCACATCATAGGCAACTGGTGACTATTTATTAAATGGGTGAAAGCGCCAGGCTCATTATTAGGTGATATACATCAATCCTAACAACAGGTATACCATATTATTATTATTTCTGTTTTGTACGTAAGGAAACTGGAACTTAGAGAGATTAGATAATTTGTCCAAGATTGCATGAATAATAAATGGTATATCCAGAATGAAAATCCTCATTTGTTCTAACTCCAAAACGCTTGGCCTTCTTGTTGAGTTTATAATTTATAAAGCTGATTTCCTTTAATTTATACAACAGTCCTATGAGGTAGGCATTATCATCTCTGTTTTTATAGATGATGAAGCTTAGGCTCAAGATAATCAATCATTTTGCCCTAAATCACACAGGTGAAATATGGTGGAGCCAGAATTTGAGTACTCTTTGCTCTGACCTTACCTCATGCTCTTTTTATCTATCATGCCACCTCACATCTCAAGTCATAGTGTTAAAGTTGAGGTATTAGAATACAAAGTTTTAAGAACAAAAGTTATTAAAGCTAAGCACATCATTTGTTTTACATTGGGCATTAAATTCTTGCCTTCATTGTACAGTGTAAATGTTAATGACTGACCTGTCCAAGGACATGAGTCTTTAACCTTATCACCATCTCTTTACAAGGAAATTGGAGCTATAGTAGACCCTGTAGGTCAGTATTTGTTGGGTTACAAGTCCACCCAGATTTAGGCTTTACAATAAAATCAGTTTTATTATAATTTTGTGGCACAAACCATTGCCACTGACCACAAAATCCATCTCATTATATGTGGCCATAAGACTAAATTCCAGAAAATGGAATGTGAGAGGAAGTAATAAGCACCTTTTCCAAAACTGGCCAGGAAAATCTTTTATGAAGGCTTCTCAGATCTCTTTTCCCTCTGACTGGTTGAAATGGAAATCACCCAGACCACCTTGGAAGCTTCCATACATCTGTGTTCCTGAAAAACTGGGTGGAGTAGTGCACCCCACCAACTTGTTCACTGGAATAATACCGTTAGTTAAGGAAGAACTAGACTACCTAAATATGTTCTGCTATAATTCCTACAGTGAATTAGTTCATATAAGATTGCTAAACAGAAAAATGACTTAGTCATGCATAGGTGATGTGACTTTGTATGTGATTTTCCCTGGCGTCCTAATGGTTTATGCCATGAAATAACAGCTGCAGAGCAACACCTCAACTAACATGGATGAACAGAGTGAGTCACATAGCAATATGAACTGGAACTTCCCTTTCACTCATGTTTGTCCTGAGTTTGGTCACTTGCTCTATATCACAAACGTTGGATAGTCTCCTCAGTTCTTTTTCTCCATAATTCTGAAGTTCATTTTTTCCTTGTTCTCTCATCCTTATTCTCCTACTTTTTAAAAGATAGCTTCCAAGTATTTTCTTACTTATTAGAAATTTAAGGGCTTCCCTGGTGGTGCAGTGGTTAAGAATCTGCCTGCCAATTCAGGGGACACGGGTTCAAGCCCTGGTCTGGGAAGATTCCACATGCCATGGAGCAACTAAGGCCATGCGTCACAACTACTGAGCCTGTGCTCTACAGCCCGTGAGCCACAGCTACTGAGCCCACATGCTGCTGCAACTACTGAAGCCCATGCGCCTAAAGCCTATGCTCTGCAACAAAAGCAGCCACACATTGAGAAGCCCACGCACCACAACCAAGAGTAGCCTTCACTTGCCGCAACTAGAGAAAACCCACGCACAGCAACGAAGACCCAATGCAGCCAAAAATAAATAAATAAAATTAATACATTTAAAAAAAAAGAAATTTAACATGTATTTTAAAAGACATTTAATTTTTTAGAAAAATTTTAGATTCACAGCAAAAGTGAGTGCAAAGTACAGAGTTGCTATATATCCCCTATCCTCACATGAGCACAGACTCCTCCTTTATAAACGTCTTTATCTGATTGGTACATTTGTTAACACTGATGAACCTACAATGACACATCAAAAGTCCATAGTTCACACAAGGGTTCACTCCTGGGTTCATTCTGTGGTCTTTGTATGATGATAAGTATTCACAAGTATTACAGTATCATACAGAAGAGTTTCACTGCCCTAGAAATCTCTGTGTTCCACGTATTCATTTCTCACTCCTCCACAAACTACAGCAGCCACTGATATTTCTACTGTCTCCATAGTTTTGCCTTTTCAGGATGTCATATGGTTGGAAACATGTCTTAAATATATTTTTTTCTTGTTTTTTTAGTGTACTCGTTATAAAGCTTCATAGGTTTGAAGGGTCTTCCCCAACTATTTTTCCAGAAATTCTGTTACTTTTAGTGTGCAATTTTGTAGAATGGGTGATTTTTAAAGAAACCTTGAGTTTGAGCCCAAATAAATTTGGAGGGTCTTAATGTTACAAGAGTTAGCCTAGTCTAGTTTATACAGATGTTAACTAAAATCACTGTTAACCAAAGGATAGGACATTGTGAAGAAGTACTACTAAAAGAAGTGCAGCGTAGCAGTTGTGTGAACTTGAGCAAATCTCTAAATCTTAATCACCTTAACTGTCAAATAGGTGTAATATGTTTCTGTGAGTATTTAACAAAGCAAGTTGCATAATAGACTTAGTTCAGTACTGGCTTACAGTAGGAATTCACACATATCAGTTGCAATTTGTACCATTGGCTTTGATAACAGACATACCACAATTCTGCCATTTACTATCTGTACAGCCTTAGGAATGTTATTTAAACTCTTAGAGTATCAGTTTCTTCATTTGTAAAATGAAATTAATAACTTGACTCATTGTGCCTGGGAATACTAAGTAAGATAATATATGTAAAACTAATAACATATTCTGGATCACATTTAAGTAGAAAAAATGGTATTTAAACACTTTTCCAGGAATAGCAGCCACATTTTATAAAATAGGTTTTTGGTGCTTTTCAAGTTATGTCTTGTAGGTAACTATTGTCCTTGTGTACATATCAGAATGGTTCCAGAGGTTACCAGTGAGAAAGCAATATGTCTGTAATCAGTAGCAGACATGCTGAGGTTAAGAAAAATAAAATTTCCATCTGTAGTATTTTCTTCTGATTTACCCAGGGACATGTTCACTGCAAGAAAATCTAGGTTGGTAAACAGTTTATTAATTTTTTTTCTGGATTTCACTGTATTCAGTTTAAATAAGTGAGATAAGACAAATGACATGCATCAAAATAAATTCTAGAATTTAAAAAGTAAAAAGGAATTTTAAAACTGGAAGAAATAATATGTGAATATTTATCAGTTATAAGACTGCAGAAAGATCTTTTGAACATAATATTAGAGAAGGGAACCCTGAAAAAAATTTTAACAAATATAACTTCCTAAAATTTTAAAACTTTCCCACAAATGTTTAATTCCTCCACTCACCCCCACCCCCCTGCCCCAAAGACAAACAACTAACTAAGAAAAATGTGAGATATCAAAGCAGAGATATCAAAGGAGTAATCAGATTGATGGTCTTGTTCTATTGCCATCTTTCTGTAAGGAAAAGAGAAACATTCAAACAGAAAAAATAGTATGATGAATGATATGTGTTTGTGCCCCTAAAAATGCATATGTTGAGATCCTAAGACCCAATATGATGGTATTAGGAGATGAGGCCTTTGGGAGGTGATTAGGGAGCACTCATAGATGGGATTAGTGCCTTTATAAAAAAGACCCCAGAGTACTCTCTCACCTCCTGCCATGTGCAGACACAGTGAGAAGATGGCTGTATATGAACCAGGCCTTCATCAGACACCAAATCTGCCTGTGCCTTGATCTTGGACTTCCCAGTCTCTAGTACTGTAAGAAATAAATCTCTGTTGTTTGTAAGCCATCCAGTCTACAGTATTCCTATTATAGCATCCCTAACAGACTAAGACAGATGGGAACATGTAAAATTCAGATAATTCACTGCATAAATATTTATTAAGCAACTAGTATATGCTAGACAGGGTTCTGAGTGGTGGGAATTAATACCAGAATGAATAAGATAGTTTCACTTTCCTCAGAAAGGTCTTTACCTAATGAGAAGATAAGCAATAAAAAAGTAAACAGGAGGCAATTCCATAAATAAACAACATAATTTCAGGTGGTAAACAAATGTCATAAAAAGTAAGGGACAGGGCTTCCCTGGTGGCGCAGTGGTTGAGAGTCCGCCTGCCGATGCAAGGGACACGGGTTTGTGCCCCAGTCCGGGAAGATCCCACATGCCGCGGAACGACTGGGCCCGTGAGCCATGGCCTCTGAGCCTGCGCGTCCGGAGCCTGTGCTCCACAATGGGAGAGGCCACAACAGTGAGAGGCCCGCCTATTGCAAAAAAAAAAAAAAAAAAAAAAGTAAGGGACATAGTTATAAAACGATGTGGGAAGAGGCTATTTTGGATGTGGGCACATGGAAAGCTTCTCTGAGTTCTGTTCTCATAGGAACAGAACAGAATGGAGGGAAAGAGTGAGACTTGCAAGATTTGGATACAAGGATACATTGCAGGTAGAGAAAACCAACTGCAAGGTCAAGGACCAGAAATGGAAACAAATGAAGCATAATCTAAGAACAGCAAGATCAGTGTAGCTAGGTAGAGTAATATAGGAAAGGTGGTTGGGAAGAAATAAGGCCATGTGTGCCCTTAAGGCAATTGAAGCAATAAATTTATTTTTTAAACAATCTCACGAATATGATTTATACAAAATAAAAATATAATGAAAAACAATTTTACTATCAAATAGACAGAGATTTAAAGACAATGCACATTGCTGGAGAGAAGAGTGAAGGATAGGTATTCTCAAATCTCCTGGTAGGAATGAAAATGCATACCACCTTCCTGGAGAGCAATTTGATAACTGTATCTAAAAGCTTAATACATATTTATAATTTTGACCAGATAATTAATTCTAGGAATTTATGTTAGTGAAATCGTTGAACATATATAGGTACACAGATATTCTTACATTATTATTCAAGAGAATGCAAAATTGAAAATATATTAATGTACAACCATAGATTACTGTAGTATAAGGTATAACAATAATAAGGAATGTTATGCAGAAATAAAATATTTCCAAAAACTACTTAATAAAAAACTTAGGATAATATGTTGAAAGGAAAAAAGCAGTATACAAAAAAAATGGCCCCAATTTTATTGAATAAACAAAGAAAAGAAGCAAGCAAGCAAGAACACTGAAATGTAAACAGTGATTATCACTGTGTTGAAGAACTATGTGTGATTTTGATCTTCGATTTTTATATGCTCTATTTTCCAATTTTTGTTCAATGGTAATGTGTCACTTTTACAATCAGAAAAACAGATAAATGTTATTAAGAAAATAAAGTTTGCATCCAAAAATGTCTTGTTTTTTATAAAAATAGCCTAAGATAAGTTATCCCCATAGTGAATTATATGTACACCTTGTTCAGCTGTACATAGAACAAAGTCAAGGAAAATGCATAATTTTTTAAAAAGAATGATCACAGTATGATGGGATATTAGATCCAGAAAACACCATGGAGATCACTTAGTCAAAATACTTTGTTTTAATGATAAGGAAAGTGAGACTCAGGAAAGATATGTTACCAGTCAAGGACTCAAAAATGAGTTAATGGCGGGAATTAGACTAAAATCGCTCTCTTTTTTTAATACTTAAGAATTTATTTCTATGCATGAATAAATGCAGGTTTTACTTTGTTTTTCATATATTTTTAAACTAATATTTTGTTTTCTTTATGTTTTTTCTAGTATACATGTATAAAATATGTAAAATATATTAATCTTTAAAAATAAAATCCACAGATTTTTCTAATAATTTTTCATGATACAAGCTATGTAGCATATTATATATTATATATTAAGATTTCCCTACATTGTAAAACATTGATGAGCACTTTGTCGTAAATAATTGGTTTTTCTTCCCCTCAGGTACACATATATATATCTTGCTTCTCAGTCCATTTTCCTGTATCCCAGAACACCTCCTCAAACCTAACCAGCATTACCAATGTTTCCAGCGAAGGGGATATGTCAGAAAAAGAGGGAACCTATGGTCGAGGAAACCTCTAATGTTTAGGGAAAAATCTACCTAATAGTGAGGGATCTATGAGGATGACAAAAAGACCCTTTTAACAATGCAGTCTTTTTTTTTTTAACTTTATTTTATTTTATTTTAACATCTTTATTGGGGTATAATTGCTTTACAATGGTGTGTTAGTTTCTGCTTTATAAC
Organism: Phocoena phocoena; assembly: GCF_963924675.1. Lineage (NCBI taxonomy): Eukaryota > Metazoa > Chordata > Mammalia > Artiodactyla > Phocoenidae > Phocoena > Phocoena phocoena. The sequence goes on from NC_089226.1 coordinate 29,679,488, forward strand.
AAAGTGAATCAGTTATACATATACATATGTTCCCATATGTCTTCCCTCTTGCGTCTCCCTCCCTCCCACTCTCCCTATCCCACCCCTCCAGGCTGTGACAAAGCACTGAGCTAATATCCCTGTGCCATGCGGCTGCTTCCCACTAGCTATCTACCTTACTACGTTTGTTAGTGTGTATATGTCCATGACTCTCTCTTGCCCTGTCAAAGCTCACCCTTCCCCCTCCCCATATCCTCAAGTCCGTTCTCCAGTAACAATGCAGTCTTTTGTGGACAGAACTAAGTGCAAAGAAGAAAGAAAATAATCACTGGGAGCCACGATACTGTGAGTGGGCTAATAATCCTTCAGAGGATCCATATTTATGCCAACAAGTTCAGCCAGGAGGGGTATCTGGGGCTGCATAACTAGGAACTATCCACTCTTTTTTTAATTTAAAAATTTTCTTTTTTTATTTTATTGGAGTATAGTTGCTTTATAATGTTGTGTTAGTTTCTGCTGTACAGCAAAGTGAATCAGTTTTACATATACATATCCCCTCTTTTTAGTTTTCCTTCCCATTTAGGTCACCACAGAGCATTGAGTAGTGTCCCCTGTGCTATAAGTAGGTTCTCATTAGTTATCTATTTTATACATAGTAGTGTATATATGTCAATCCCAATCTCCCAATTCATCCCACACTCCCCTTCCCCCCCGCCCCCGGGTATCCATAAGTTTGTTCTCTACATCTGTGTCTCTATTCCTTCTTTGCAAATAAGTTCATCTGTACCATTTTTCCATATTCCACACATAAGCAATATTATATTATCCATTCTTTAGAAAAACAAGACCATGTGATCTAGAACCTAGAGAGAAGGATAGAGGTCAGATAAGATGCCTAGAGGTGGTAAGCTGGAGAAAGTGTATCTGTAAGGACACTGTACCTCTCACTTCCCTATGGTTTTATATACTGAAATTCCTTACACATGGTAAGTTATTCTCATATCTTAAGACTCTTTAGACTGGTAGTTCACCATGATATTTATGCCATGATATACCTCATAGATATTTCCCACATGCTTGGGATGCTAGCATCTAAATAGTGCACTAGTTGTCATGCACCAATTCCAGTAGTGACACTGAATTCCAAAAGAGCTTGGATGGCACACTGAACAAACAGAGTTACCATCTGACAGACTTACATATATAATTCTAATTTTGTCATGTATTACTGGGTAAATGAGCTTCAGTTTCTTCATCTATTCTACCAAATAGAACTGAAAGGATAAAATGAGACAATGAATGTAAAACACAAGGAGAGTATTGGGACTATAGAAGGCACAAGGTAAATATTAGAGGCTATTCCATATTCTTTACTTTTGTCTGTGTACAGTACCCTCCTCCCCTTCACCCCTTCCACTCTTTCCAAACATAATTATAGTTCACTGAATTGGAAGCCCACTTCATGTTTTTTTTTTTTTTTTTTTTTTGCGGTACGCGGGCCTCTCACTGTTGTGGCCTCTCCCATTGCGGAGCACAGGCTCCGGATGGGCAGGCCCAGCGGCCACGGCTCACGGGCCTAGCTGCTCCGCAGCATGTGGGATCTTCCCAGACCGGGCACGAACCCGCGTCCCCTGCATCGGCAGGCGGACTCTCATCCACTGCATCACCAGGGGAGCCCCTACTTCATGGTTTTTAATGATGCGTCTGCAGAGTTGGACTTCTCATAGACACTCAATACTTTTTGACCAACTGTATAATAGTTTGAGATCTCCCATGACCCTAAAAATGAGGCCAAAAGCTTGATCTGACATGTGAGCAACTGAAATTGCCCATGAAGCACTGAAGTGGATTTGCACAAGCCCAACATGAAATCCTCTCACAGGATTTTGCAGCAACTGCTTGTATATCAGATGTGTGCACATGTGTGAGTGCATGTGCGTGTGTGTGTGTCTGATGTGATGTGCTTATGCAGAGAAAGGGGGATCCATTTTGACACGCAAAATCACTGAGTTAATGGAATAATGGGCAAGGTAATGATGGGTTCTACTGCACTTGTTATCTAAGTGTGCCTTAGAGGCAGAGGCAAACCCGTTGGAGGCCTGGCAAATTTCAATTTTTGATTCCTCCCCTACAGAGCATGAAGTGAAATGGAAAAATAATTATGTTGTCAATTTGAGCTTTCTAATATATTTGGTGAAGAAGGGATATTAAGTTTAAAGTAAAGCAATGCATTTCTTCTCTGTATGGCTATCATCTAATCCTATTCTTGGATGAAAATATACATCATGAGTGTGGAAGCCACAAACTGGTGACCCCATCTCCATATGCATAACCATATTTGCACACTTACATATAATTCTTTTAACTATTACTGAGAATCTATTTCTCTATTTTAATATTTTAATCTTAGTAATATGTATAATGTATATAAGAATCACATGTGGAGCTTTCTGAAAATCCCTCATCAGCCATGAAAAATTCTAATTCAGGAATCTCATGTCTTAATGAACATCTTAGGTGATCTGATGCAGATGGTTATCCCAAATACATTATGAGAAGCTTCTAGAGGTCCCCCATCCTTTCTTGTTAAGTCCTTCTAACAGGGCCCTCAGCCAGTGCATTATCCTTCCCTCTATTGTTTTCTGTGGAGGAATATACATTTTTCCTTCAATTTTCAAAAAAAGCTCTGATATGACTCATCTACTTTTACTGCTATTTTGCTTTTCTAATTCATATAGTTAATATGAAACATCTTCTTCACTTAGCTTCTAGAACACACACTTTCCTGCTTTTTCTCTCACATTTTTGACCACTCCTTCTCAGTAGCCTTTGTTGGTCCTTACTTTTCTCCCTAACCTGTTAATGCTGATATTCACAGGGCTCAGTCCTTGAATATTTTCTGTTTTTTTTATTAAAATCACTCCCTAAGTAATCTTATCCATCTCATGGCTTGTATATCCAACTGTCTTTTTGACATCTTCACTTGGATGTCTAAAAAGCACTGCAAGCTCATCATCCCCAAAACTGTGACCCTGACATCCCTCCAAACCTGATTCTCCTTCAGTCTCCTCCATCTTTCCAGTTGCCCAAATTCTTGGAATTATGTTTAACTCTTCCCTTTTTCTCATACTGTACAATGATTTCACTAACAATTCCCACTGGCTCAACTTAAAAATTTATTTGTAATCTGAACATTTCTTAAAACCCCCAACTTTACCACTCTATTCTGAGTCACTGCTATTTCTCACCTGTATGAGTCATAGCTTCCTCACTGATCTTCTTCCTTTCACACACATGTCCCTTTTAGAGCTATTCTTACAACAGCTAAAATGGCCTTGTTAAAATATAGGTCAGAACAAGTCACTCCTCAAAACCCAAAGACTCCTCATCTCACTAAAGTAAAAGCCAAAGTCTGTACTATGCCTCCAAGGCCCCACAATAATCTGGCCACAAGGCCACTAATTCTCTTTCAACCATCCTATTTATTCCTTCTGGCCTCCTCACAGTGCCTGGAATAGGTCAACACACTCCCAGCACAGGGCCTTTGCAACTGCTGTTTCCTGTCTGGAAAGTGCTTCTCTCAGATATGTGCATGGATTGCTCTCTCACTTCCTTTAGATTTTTACTTAAGAAGTCACTTTCTCAGATAAAACTTTCTTGGCTAATAATCTGTCTAAATGTTAGCACTCCCCCACCCCTTAACTACTGGCACATCATAACTCCATTTCCTGCTTTATTTTCTACCCTTAGCTTTTACTCTAACTTGTTATATGTATATTACTTATATCACCCATATCCGGATGCTTGAGTGATTTGTTTATTTCTGTATCCCTAGCACCTACAGTACCTCACATAGAGCAGGCATTAAATAAATATTAGTTGAATGACTTAATGAATGACTAGAATGAATGACTTTAATTCCTTGGGCCCTGCAATGCATCTAATTCACTTCTAATATTTTCTCCAGTTCTTTCCTTCATATTTTCCAGTCTCTTTTTACCATAAAGTGAACATATGCCAAATACCTTTATGTGACCCCACCAAATGTTCTGTTTTCTACCCTATATTGTTTGGACTATTGACTTATTTTACTATTAAAATGGTAGTCTTAACTTTCATAGCACCTCCCATGTGACACTACAGTTGACTAGCATGATGCTATTTCTCCATTCTACAGATGAGGAAAGTGTTATTTGAGTAAACAGCCTGGGACCATAGTTAGTGTTCATCCTTTGATCCTCCTTAGTCTGCCCCCAAAGCTGCAGTTTTCCATAAATCATGTTCTTCCCTCTCATACTAAGGCCCTATCATATTGCTTTACATGCAACTGTGTCACCTTTGAAACATCCCCAGATCCTAATTATGATGCTTCCTATACATCCAACTTTCTTCTTTCACTTAGGTGTAGCTTAAAACTGGCCCAACATTTGTATTTCTAAAGCTTTCCTGATGGAGGGAAGATCTTATCTATCTATATAGTTTTCATGTCATTTGACTACATAAAATCTCTCTCTTTTTCTTTCATTCTATATATTTCCTTTCCTCAGGTCTCTCAACAGTTAAACACATCTCAAATTTCTACCCCACTTTAAAAATGTGGCATATAAGCCAGTGTTAATAGTTATAGCCAATGTCAGCAGAAAATTTGGATAATTCATTGTTTCAAAATGGAGTTATTGGCTCCTTAATCTGACAAAGTTATTTGCATAGTGAAAAGAAACTAACATATGTGCCAAGCATCTCCCCTTAAATTTTTGTTGGGTAGATGTATCCATAGGAATGATACAATGAAGACAAAATTTTAAGACAATACAAATTTTAGAGGACCCTGACACCTGCATTTACATAACAATAAATTTGTCCCACTTTTAATCAGACTAAAGATAAGGTACCTGACGTTAGTGGAAAAAACGTCAGAAAAATAAAGTTAAAAATGATAATTTTTACAAATAATCATGTTCTTCTGGCTGAGATTGACTTGACTTAATTCAGACATTGCTCACGAAGAGGTAGTACCATATCCACAGAACAAAATTCTAATCTTTTAATTTTCAAAATAAATGCCTTTCTTCCTTCATAATTCACCAACAATCTGGTGAGGGTACGCTCTGTAAAGCACTACTTTCTTCAGAGCAAGCTTGAGCTTCCCAATGTTCCCTCTGCAGTTTTATTAGAAAAGTGGGGAGGGCGAAAGACTGCACTATGAAGGCACTCATATTAATTCAGTACCTTCCCTAGCGATGAAGATGGGTTTTATAGTCATACTGTACCGAAGCATAACTCGCTTAATATATGGTATTGTTTTCATTTTTAATAACGCCCTGTGAAAAGGAAAAAGGTTAAAGATGCTGATTTATAAAAGAAGAAAATATATATAATAAATAAGAATATATATATATTTTTGAGATCATACTTTTTCTACTATTGAGTATCATATCTACTGAACTATAACAAAACCAACAAGTGGATGAAGATGAAGAATGACAAAATAAAAAAATATGGAAGCAATTTCAGTCCTTTAATACTTCAGTGTAGATGAAAATCTCATTACAGATTTTAGGAAGAAAACTCATGCATCAGATTTTCAGCCCAAAGCTTATCAGATAATTGTAGATTCATATGACAATAATTCTTTAATGCATTTTTAGTCAACTTTATTATTTTCGTCATGATCACACATGTCAACCAACATACTGAAAAAAATCATTTGGATTGCAAATACTTTATGCAAAGTATTGTCATTTTACCCATTGTGTAGACATCTTTCAATCTGATCAGTTAATAACTTCCTGAAAAAGGTCAGTTTGAACATAAGTAGAAGTTCAAACTGGTAGAAAACAAGAAAGTTAGTTCATCTAGTAGAAAATAAGAACTATTTAGTAAAAAATATTGAATTATTTTGAGAAACTTGATGCCAATATGAATATTTTAAAGTTCTAGCATCCAGTGGAGAATTAACATAGTTAAACACAACTATGATGCAGTCTTAAGATATGTCATTATTTTGTGTACCCTTAAGGAAAAAAAAAAAAACTGCCAATTAAACTACCGGTTAAATTAATCAATGCTTTATTATCTTTAGAAACGTTTTGCTTATTCAGAGAACTCTTTCAAACTGATTTCATACATAGTTTTTACTGTGCATAAATAAAAATGAAAATATTAGCAAAATACATTGGTTTAAGTATTCTTGAAACAACTTCCAATTCAGAACCCAACTCTCCTTAGGCATTTTTTGGTTGAGAATTATTAAACTGTGTTTTTTTTTATGTATAATGTTATTTTCTGGGCCATCAGGAGTGCTGATGATACAGGATTTATTAAAAGAGTGTTCCACTATTGTCTGAACTTTTCTCCTTATCTGCCAACACCATCCTGTAAAGTCTGATGTGTGGGCTTTCCTAATGTTACCAGAGGTGTCATGTGATATCAGCCAAGAGTGTTTGAGAGAAGCAAATGATTTATCCTGATTTTACAGCTGTTTAAAATGAGAAAAAGCAATACATCTTAGACTTGATGATATATGGTACACTATTTGCCAAACATGTCGAGTAGTTTCTGTTTTTCCCATCCAGGACAACAATTTTATGTATGAAAACTTATTTTTACATGTATTCTACAATGTCTTATATTTTAGTGTTTCAGTATTTTCACTTCCCTCATCTTTCTGGTAGTCTTTTTACATATCTAGTTTAGTTTATCAGTGTCTTTCCCCAAATATTAGTCATAGAATTCAATTTAAAGATGAGTCCAATTTGGGTTTCCTTCTACTTCAGAATATCCCCAGTTAATGTCTAATATGTTGGGAAAATGCTGATTAAGCAAAGTTAAACAGGATTCTTTAATACAAGTTTCTCAAAGCCTGTAATATATTGATGCACATTGTGATTACCTAAGAATAGCAAATTATGTAACATTTCTGAAAATTATTTGATTACAGGACCTTTTTTAATAGAATATGTGATAAGATTTGTGCATGGAAGAACATCCTTTGGAAAAAGACTTTTAGAGTTAGCTAATGTTCTTTGTAGGATTTCTTTGTTTTGTCTTGTCTTTGTTATGTGGCACTCTAAATCTCTGAAAATCTGGGGATGAACGTGATGTTAATACAGACAGTTCCATATTTACCCAGTATTATCAAAGAAAGAGATGGTCATGATGTAAATTTTAAGGTAATAAAATCTTAATTACATCTAAAGTTGTTTGCCTTCTATCATACAGTGTGGCTACACAATTCTATAATGTATGTTTGTGTTACTAAACTAAGCTAAGCTGATGTAGTCATGAAGCAAATTCTAGGCTTTTGGGGTAAATATTGGTTGTCTCTGTCAACCAATAGTTGAAGGCTAAATGTCCTCTCCCCCACAACTTTCTGACTAGTTGTTATGTTACAAGAGAAACACATACATACCAAACACATAAATATTATTAACAAACAAGTACAAAACAAAGAGCCATCTCTTACAGCTGCTGTGGCACCTGGGGACAGTGTAATTGTGTTCAGACATTCCAACCAGCACCTGTATGACAGACTCACTCTGAAGTTGTAACTGGGTCAGGAGACAAGGCACTCTGCAGAGCAGGAGGATGCAGGTCTAAGGGCTCTGGTCAACACTGTGCTCTGCACCCAAGACATTCAGTTGCTGATCTTGCTGAATTCTTATACTTCATTCATTGAAGCGGGGGCCTGACTAATATTTCCTAAGAGCCATATATGTAGGACACTATCCATTTCACTAATAAAAAATCATTTCTATTATTGTATGAATAATTGTGTATATGTTAACAAAATCCTCTTACGTATATTTGGATATACATGAGGCAATAAGCATTAACTTCTGCAGTGCTGATTTCTCTCAAAGATTTTTTTCACAAATGCTAAACAACTATTGCTTGAATTTAAATTGGACTTAACTTGTGTACACATACACATATATCACATTATTGTTATTCAATTGTTTTTAAAGTAATTTCCATATTGGCAATGTAAAACTTAATCATATTAAATAGAATAGGGCCAATGGAATTTAAGTTTCAATGATAATTTAGCTCCATTATTGTAAGTTTCAATTTATGGAACATTGTATAGATATCCATGAGCCCCAAAAAGGTATATCAGGATGTTTAGATGTATTGTAAATAACCAGACTGCCATGTTGAATTTTAGGCTCTTCTTTTGATACATTTTTTTAAAATCTTCCCTTACTCTCAATTCTCCCTTATTATTCCTGATATTTTCCTTCCACTTGGCTGCTCAGTGGAGAAACCAGATATTTGAACTGATTAAAACTGTGTACAAAGTAAAACCAAGTCGGCTCTGAATTAGGGCCTGAAGTTTTCCCATAAAGTGAAGTACACAGACTTTTCAGGATGATCTTCAGAACACTAAGTTTGGCTGTTCAGAGATTGCTCCTCAGTTTTATTATAGTTCTTCAAATTGCTGAATGAGTTATTTTTGAAATAATGTAAAAAAAGTTCAGATTTTGTCAGCCTTAATGTTTTCATATTTTCTGCAGTTATATTTGGCCTCAAAAGTGAATTCGACAACTTTTGGAACTTGTTAAAATTAATATTGTGCTAGAAAAACAATTACAGCAACTTTAATGCATTAGGGGAAAATATATGTGTAGTCATAGCACTATTCAAAATGCTGGCCAGATTAAGAAGAAAACTAATCTGCATATTTTTTATTCTCAGTATAAGATCATCCTTTTATATGCCTTAGGACCATTTTAAGAATGCTACTATGCCTTAATGGGAGTCTAGACAACTCTTCTAATAACTAAAAACACTTAAAAAGGATCTGAAATAGAACTATTAAAAACTCCCAGCTGTGCTGTATATGATAGGATTATTGTTCAAGCAACTCATACAGCTCAATATCAAAAAAACAAACAATACAATCCAAAAATGGACAGAAGACCTAAATAGACATTTCTCCAAAGAAGATATACAGATTGCCAACAAACACATGAAAGAATGCTCAACATCATTAATCATAAGAGAAATGCAAATCAAAACTACAATGAGCTATCATCTCACACTTGTCAGAATGGCCATCATCAAAAAATCTACAAACAATAAATGCTGGAAAGGGTGTGGAGAAAAGGGAACCCTCTTGCACTGTTGGTGGGAATGTAAATTGATACAGTCACTATGGAGAACAGTATGGAGGTTCCTTAAAAAACTAAATATAACTACCATACGACCCAATAATCCCACTACTGGGCATATACCCTGAGAAAACCATAATTCAAAAAGAGTCACGTACCAAAATGTTCATTGCAGCTCTATTTACAATAGCCAGGACATGGAAGCAACCTAAGTGTCCATCCACAGATGAATGAATGAAGAAGATGTGGCACATATATACAATGGAATATTACTCAGCCATAAAATGAACAAAACTGAGTTATTTGTAGTGAGGTGGATGGACCTAGAGACTGTCACACAGAGTGAAGTAAGTCAGAAAGAGAAAAACAAATATGATATGCTAACAAATATATATGGAATCAAAAAGAAAGAAAGAAAGAAAAAAATGGTCAGAAGAACCTAGGGGCAAGACGGGAATAAAGATGCAGACCTACTAGAGAATGGACTTGAGGATATGGGAAGGGGAAGGGTAAGCTGGGACAAAGTGAGAGAGTGGCATGGACATATACACACTACCAAATGTAAAATAGATAGCTAGGGGGAAGTAGCCACATAGCACAGGGAGATCAGCTCGGTGCTTTGTGACCACCTAGTGGGGTGGGATAGGGAGGGTGGGAGGGAGGAGGACGCAAGAGGGAAGAGATATGGGGACATATGTATATGTATAACTGATTCACTTTGTTATAAAGCAGAAACTAACACACCATTGTAAAGCAATTATACTCCAATAAAGATGTTAAAAAAAAAAACAACTTAATAATCTTGTGGGAGATATGATCATAGAATTACAAATCTTAGAGTTGGAAAAAAAGTTTAAGGCCTTAAAATTTCTCTTTAATGAAGTAACTTCATTTTCAATACTCTTAATATTTGGGCAGTTCCCATGATAATGCTTTCAGTAATTAAAAAATGTAACTTCTGTCTTAAGATTCAATTCATTCCACTCTCTTAAACAGGTCAAATTATACAGTGTACAAACTGGAATGTGTCTCCTGCTAAACCCCATCCTTTGTTCCTATACACAGAATAGAGAAGAAAATATTTATTTAATCTGCCATATAATAGATCTTCACATCTTCAAGTACTTGAAGACAATTTTTGTCTCTCTGCATCCTTTACCCCTATGTCAACTCTCCCTCCACTCCCTCTTATCTCAAGGCTTTATTTTCATAATTCTTTTTTTTTTTTTTTGTGGTATGCGGGCCTCTCACTGTTGTGGCCTGTCCCGTTGCGGAGCACAGGCACCGGACGCGCAGGCTCAGCAGCCATGGCTCACGGACATAGCCGTTCCATGCCATGCGGGATATTCCCGGACCGGGGCATGAACCCGTGTCCCCTGCATCGGCAGGCGGACTCTCAACCACTGCGCCACCAGGGAAGCCCCTATTTTCATAATTCTTAAAAAACAGTTTCCACACGGATACATCACTATCCGTGTACCTTCATCAGTATGAATATTAGTTTTTCTACATTTATATATGGTACACAGACAGATTTTAATTGGACAGACTTTTTTAACCCTTATTACCTTGAAATGACCTACTTGTTTGCTATGGTTTCCCACATCCTTTGTCACATTTTTATTGTTTTTCACTTTATCCAGTCCATTCTTGAAACTGCATCTCATTGACTGTTATACATGAAGTCAATGAGCTTGCTTGCTTCTTCAAACCTTCCTGAGATGTATAGAGTTTCACTGTAGCCTACTTTAAAACAGGAATGTTCAATAAATAATTTGAACCACAGATGGCTTTTCATTACTTTGAAAGTGGCCTATGCTCAAGCATAAAGAATATAATCATGAAACATGACCCTTCAAAGATACCACATTATTTTATACTTTAGGGTCACTTGAGGATTCTTTACTTAGTCAATCAGTATAAAATACTGAAAAATAAGATTATGTTGATGAGACTAGTGAATATTGTCTACCCTTTATCAAAATAGTCTGTCATTTGTAGAAGTTTATAAGTTTCAAATGAGGGACATTGCCAGTCTTTCCTCAGGAAACAAATTTCTTGTGCCTCCAAAAGAAAAAAGAAGAATCAGGGTCAAGGTCTAATGATGTGATTCGTTTCTACCACAAGTTAGTTATTCCAAGTAAACTAGATTATTCATTTTGCACAATACTTTCAACACTTAATTCTCTTCCACTGTGCAATTTTCTTTTCTTTAGTAGACTAAATATAAGGAGGGAAGCCTGAAAAGATAACTGAGATTTTAGAACACAAAAGATGTCCTCAATCTCAAACACTTAATAGCAACTCCTTGATGGAGAAGGATACACATCAGCTGAGTCAAAGTAGCTGAAGAGAAAAAAAATAATAATCTGGTCATTAATAAGAGTTAAATACTCACTCAAATTTTAAATAACATCTTATTAATAAATTCAGTATTGGCTCAACTGAAAAGAAGAATAAGTGTGTAACATGGAATCCCAAGGGACATAAATATAATAAAATATTTTCTTGATTGAATTAAGCTCTCAGTCAAGGAAAGGAAATTTTAAAGACCTGAATACCAATTTCTTGCTCAAGAAATAGCAAGGTAAGAGAAGAACTTAAAGTATGATAATTCACTGGCTATAACTTATAAAGATAAATTGCAGAATTCTGAAGGCGACTGGCAGACATCCCAGATTGATTAAGTAAGAAATCCTGCAGTATAGGCAACATATTCATCTTTGAAACCTTAAATTTAGATAATGCAGCTCAAAAATCGGTAGATGGAAATAAAAAATACAGCTAAACTGAAAAAGAATTATAGATGTGGGGATTCTTTTACATGATAAACTCATAACTTAATGACTCATTCTATTAAGCTATGTCACTGGTTAATTCACTGAAGTAAAGGTAAACTAATGTTTTACAGAACAGAACAGAACAGAACACCTACCTTACCTAATTGACGGACTGGACCTGTTACTTGTCAAAAAGTCAAGCTGATAGTCTCTCCTACCACTAATTTTAAAATATCATATCTGGAACCTAGTGCTCAAACTGTATCAGCATTATGTCAAATATATTTGACATTGCTATTTAGGAACCTAGAAGAGTTTATATATATATAAAATGTATAAAGTAAATAATAGAGTGTAGTATAAATTGAACACACCTGGGCTTAGAATTGCATTGCCATGTACTATGATTTCCTTCAAGTTAGGACACAGAAAATAGAAAGAGGCCCACATTTGAGTCTCTCAAAGAAACAAGAAAGAAACATCACTACCAGTTGTCATGTGTTTTTATGGTATACATTTAGTATTTGGCATTGAAAGTAGAGTTGTAAAGGTAAATACTTAACAAGAAGGAACTCAGTGCCATGGCCTGTTGTGGAAAGGCAATGTTCAGGACATAGGCTCCCTCACCAATAACTGAAAAGAAGAGTAGACTAATGCTGCTTTGAAACAAATTAAATAAACCAATAAGTTTCAGTCCTCCACACAGCCCTAATTCCAGAATCATTTTCTTCCTCTTTAAACCCTATTTAAAGATAAGATGCTTAAAAAGTCTTTGTACAATTTATTTTATTACTCATGACAAAGGGAATAAAAGGATAAATGTGATAAACATGACAAATAAGTCAGTTAAAAATATGAAAGAGTTTAAACAGGTAACTTTTATTGTTAAAAGAGTCATAAGATTGGTTAAAAAATGGTATGCTATTTGTTGGAGTCAACATAATTTAATAATATATTTTGCACATACTTGATACAAAATATTCTGTAACCATCCCAGTATTCCAGGTTTTGCAAATTATGCAGAACTATTGAAAAATGTATCAGAATTTGTCATCTTATAAATATTTAATTTCATTCTTTGGCACCCAGAATATTCAAACATCTTTTTATTTTGAAAATAACTGAGTTTAATCCAGTTTTTCTTTTTGAGGCAAATCATAGGTCAAAATAATTTTGCTATACATCTTAAAGCACCTCTTTTCTAAATCTGTCATAATTTTAGTCAACCATATTTCTTCTATTGAGTTCTTTCTCCTGTAAAACATGTTCTCCTTACTTATGTTTTTATAGAGTGGAACCATTGATTTCTTTAAAAGAAAATAAAATTTTGAAAATAAAAGTATTAATCTTAAATAATAAACCAACATTTGAGCTATCATTTTATTATAGATTAGTTATTGAAATATCAGTTCATTAAAATTTACAGAAAACTTTTATTATTGTATATAACCAGACTTTCTACAACTATTTAAAATTCATTTGAGCTTGACAAAGCTACATATATATAGTACATGGTGAAAAATAATGAGTGAAGGCAAGGTTTAAAAAATAAAACAAAGTATTCAGATTTCTGAAAGAAATCTTTAATGTAATCTAGTATAACACTCTCATTTCATAGGAAAGGATCTAATTCCCATAAAGCTTCAATATCAACCAAGTTCAATAGTCTAGGAGCAGAGCAGAAATTAGGATGTCATGTCAAAGTGTTTTGCTTTTTCTGAGTAGAAGATGAATGAGAGGGATGACCTCTTTAAATAAAGCAGACTTCACTCAAAGTTGGTAGAGGTTTATTTTAAAATAAAAAAGACACTGGTGTGAGACACTTGAAGAAATGAAAGGCTTCAAAAAAGTCATGCCACATTTCATTCCTTTTCTACCATAGTTTTTATGAGTTAGTGAAAGAAGCTAAGCATATTTGAAGATGTAATAGGAAACATCATTCTTGTGTCTATTAATCAAAGGAAGAGCAGACGATAAAAATAGTGTCATATCCTAACCTACCCGTTTATCAAATCGTCAGCTCCAGAATATGTTTGAGACAAATGCCATTTTATAATAATAGGAAATATATTTACCTATTATTAGTTGCCCTCATTTAAAATTTTTTTCTAAATAATACAGGTTTATTTTATAGTTATATAAATGTCATAGAAAATCAAATAAATATAGAATAGTTGTTTTATATTATTGTAAATAGTAATAAATATTTAAAATCTGTTTTCATTGCACAGCCTCATGTTCTAATTGACCTATATGCATTTAAAATGTAGTGGCACGGAGACCTTCAAGATGGCGGAAGAGTAAGACATGGAGATCATCTTCCTCCCCACAAATACATCAGAAATACATCTACATGTGGAACAACTCCTACTGAACGCTGGCAGAAGACCTCAGACTTCCCAAAATTCAAGAAGCTCCCCACGTACCTGGATAGAGCAAAAGAAAAAAACAGAGACAAAAGAATAGGGACGGGACCTGCACCACTGGGAGGGAGCTGTGAAGGAGGAAAAGTTTCCTCACACTAGGAAGCCCCTTCACTGGCAGAGACGGGGGGTGGGCAGGGGGAAACTTCGGAGCCACAGAGGAGATCACAGCAACAGGGGTGCAGAGGGCAAAACAGAGAGATTCCGGCCCAGAGGATTGGTGCTCACCAGCACTCATCAGCCTGAGAGGCTTGTCTGCTCACCGGGATGGGTGGGGGCTGGGAACTGAAGCTGGGGCTTAGGAGGTCAGATCCCAGGGAGATGACTGGGCTTGGCTGCATGAACACAGGCTGAAGGGGGCTAGTGCACGACAGCTAGCCGGGAGGGAGTCCGGGAAAAAGTCTGGAACTGCCAAAGAGGCAAGAGACTTTTTCTTCCCTCTTTGTTTCACGATGCAGGAAGAGAGGGTATTCAGAGCACCACCTAAATGAGTTCCAGAGACAGGCGCGAGCTGTGGCTATCAGTATGGACCCCAGAGACGGGCATGAGATGCTAAATCTGCTGCTGCAGCCACGAAGAAGCCTGTGTGCAAGCACGGGTCACTATCCACACCTCCCCTCCCGGGAGCCTGTGCAGCTGGATCCAGGTACAACTTCCAAGGGAGAACACATGATGCACCTCCCGCTGTTGCAACGTCATGCTGGCTTCTGCTGCCGCAGGCTTGCCCTGCATTCCGTACCCCTCCCACCCCACAGCCTGAGTGAGCCAGAGCCCCTTAATCAGCTGCTCCTTTAAGCCCCTTCCTGTCTGAGGGACGAACAGATGCCCTCAGGCGACCTACACACAAAGGCAGGGCCAAATCCAAAGCTGAACCCCAGGAGCTCTGTGAACAAAGAAGAGAAAGGGAAGTCTCTCCCAGTAGCCTCAGGTGCAGTGGGTTAAATTTCCACTAACAACTTAATGTACCCTGCATCTGTGGAACACCTGAATAGACAATGAATCATCCCAAATTGAGGCGGTGGACTTTGGGAGAACAATATATATATATATATATATATATATATATATATATACATATATATATACGTATATATATATGTATATATATATTTTTTTTTTCCCTATTCTCTTTCTGTGAGTGTGTACGTGTATGCTTCTGTGTGTGATTTTGTCTGTATAGCTTTGCTTTTACCATTTGTCCTAGGGTTCTGTCTGTCCATTTTTGTTTTTGTTTTCAGTATAGTTTTAGCGCTTGTTATCATTGGTGGATTTGTTGTTTTGGTATGGCTGCTCTCTTCTTTCTATCTTTTTTTTTAAATTACCTTAACTTTTAAAAATTTTTAACAATTACTTTTTATTTAAATAACTTTATTTTCTCTTTCTCTCTCTCTCTCTCTCTCTCTCTCTCTCTCTCTCTCGCTTGCTTGCTTTTTTTCTCCCTTTTATTCTGAGCTCCCTGGATGACAGGGCCTTGGTGCTCCGGCTGGGTTCAGGCCTGTGCCTCTGAGGTGGGAGAGCCAAATTCAGGACACTGGTCCACCAGAGACCTCCCAGCTCCACGTAATATCAAACGGTGAAAATCTCCCAGAGACCTCCATCTCAATGCCAAGACCCAGCTCCACGCAATGACCAGCAAGCTACAGTGCTGGACAGCCTACCCCAAACAACTAGCAAGAAAGGAATACAACCACACCCACTAGCAGAAACACTGCCGAAAGTCATAATAAGGTCACAGACACCCCAAAACACACCACCAGATGCGGACCTGCCCACCAGAAATACAAGATCCAGCCTCCTCCACCAGAACACAGGCACTTGTCCCCTCTACCAGGAAGCCTACACAACCCACTGAAAGAACCTTAGCCACTGGGGGCAGACACCAAAAACAATGGGAACTATGAACCTGCAGCCTGCGAACAGGAGACCCCAAACAAAGTAAGTTAAGCAAAATGAGAAGACAAACACGGCAGATGAAGGAGCAAGGTAAAAACTCATGAGACCAAAGAAATGAAGAGGAAATAGGCTGTCTACCTGAAAAAGAATTCAGAGTAATGATAGTAAAGATGATCCAAAATCTTGGAAATAGAATGGAGAAAATACAAGAACTGTTTAACAAGGACCTAGAAGAACTGAAGGGCAAACAAACAATGATGAACAGCACAAGAAATGAAATTGAAAATTCTCTAGAAGGAATCAATAGCAGAATAACTGAGGCAGAAGAACAGATAAGTGACCTGGAAGAAAAAATAGTGGAAATAATTACTGCAGAGCAGAATAAAGAAAAAGGGATGAAAAGAATTGAGGACAGCCTCAGAGACTTCTGGACAACGTTAAGTGAACCAACATTTGAATTATAGGGGTCCCAGAAGAAGAAGAGAAAAAGAAAGGAACTGAGAAAATATTTGAAGAGATTTAGTTGAAAACTTCCCTAATATGGGAAAGGAAATAGTTAATCAAGTCCAGGAATCACAGAGAGTCCCATAAAGGGTAAATCCAAGGATAAACATGCCAAGACATATATTACTCAAAATATCAAAAAATAAATACAAAGAAAAAAAAGCCGCAAGGGAAAGGCAACAAATCACATACAAGGGAATCCCCATAAGGTTAACAGCTGATCTTTCAGCAGAAACTCTGCAAGCCAGAAGGAAGCAGCAGGACATATTTAAAGTAATGAAAGGGAAGAACCTACAACCAAGATTACTCTACCCAACAAGGATCTCATTCAGATACAATGGAGAAATTAAAACCTTTACAGACAAGCAAAAGGTAAGAGCATTCAGCACCACCAAACCAGCTTTACAACAAATGTTAAAGGAACTTCTCTAGGCAGGAAACACAAGAGAAGGAAAAGACCTACAGTAACAAACCCAAAACAATTAAGAAAACAGTAATAGGAGCATATGTATCGATAATTACCTTAAATGTAAATGGATTAAATGTTGCAACCAAAAGACATAGACTTGCTGAATGGTTACAAAAACAAGACCCATATATATGTTGTCTAAAAGAAACCTACTTCAGACCTAGGGACACTAACAGACTGAAAGTGAGGGGATGGAAAAAGATATTCCATGCAAATGGAAATCAAAAGAAAGCTGAAGTAGCAATTCTCATATCAGACAAAAAATAGACTTTAAAACAGAGACTATTACAAGAGACAAAGAAAGACACTACATAATGATCAAGGGATCAATCCAAGAAGAAGGTATAACAGTTGTAAATATTTATGCACCCAACATAGGAGCACCTCAATACATAAGGCAAATGCTAACAGCTATAAAAGGGGAAATTGACAGTAACACAGTCATTGTTTGTTTGGGACTTCAACACCCCACTTTTACCAATGGACAGATCACCCAAAATGAAAATAAATAAGGAAATACACACTTTAAATGATACTTCAGTATATGTGCTTCCGAAGTGAGCACTTAAATGATACTTTAAACAAGACGGAAGTAATTGATATTTACAGAACAATCCATCCAAAAAAAAAAAACAGGATACACTTTCTTCTCAGGTGCTCAGTGAACATTCTCCAGGATAAATCATATCTTGAGTCACAAATCAAGCCTTGGTAAATTTAACAAAATTGAAATTATATCAAGTATCTTTTCCGACCACAATTCTATGAGACTACATATCAATTACAGGAAAAAATCTGTAAAAAAATACAAATACATAGAGGCTAAAAAATACACTATTTAATAACCAAGAGATCACTGAAGAAATCAAAGAGGAAATCAAAAAATACCTAGGAACAAATGACAATGAAATCATGACAACCCAAAACCTATGGGATGCAGCAAAAGCTGTTCTAAGAGGGAAGTTTATAGCAATAAAATCCTACCTCAATAAATCAGAAACATCTCAAATAAACAACCTAAACTTACACCTAATTCAATTAAAGGAAGAAGAACAAAAAAACCCCAAAGTTAGCAGAAGGAAAGAAATCATAAAGATCAGATCAGAAATAAATGAAAAAGAAATGAAGGAAACAATAGCAAAGATCAATAAAACTAAAACCTGGTTCTTTGAGAAGATAAACAAAATTGATAAACCATTAGCCAGACTCATCAAAAAAAAAAAAAATGAGAGAACACTCCAATCAACAGAATTAGAAATGAAAAAGAAGTAACAACTGACACTGCTGAAATAGAAAGGATCATGAGAGATTACTATAAGCAACTCTATGCCAATAAAATGGACAACCTGGAAGAAATGAACAAATTCCTAGAAAAGCACAACCTTCTGATACTGAACCAGGAAGAAATAGAAAATATAAACAGAGGAATCATAAGCACTGAAATTGAAACTGTGAATAAATATCTTCCAACAGGGGGAAAAGTCTGGACCTGCCGAAGAGGCAAGAGACTTTTTCTTCCCTCTTTGTTTCCTGGTGTGCGAGGAGAGGGGATTAAGAACACTTCTTAAAGGAGCTCCAAAGACAGGCGCAAGCCGCAGCTAAAAGCGCGGGCCCCAGAGACAGGCATGAGATGCTAAGACTGCTGCTGCCACCACCAAGAAGCCTGTGTGTGAGCACAGGTCACTATCCACACCCCCCTTCCAGCGAGCCTGTGCAGCCCGCCACTGCCAGGGTCCTGGGATGCAGGGACAACTCCCCCGGGAGAACACACGGCACGCCTCATGCTGGTGCAACGATACACTGGCCTCTGCCACCGCAGGCTTGCCCCGTACTCGATGCCTCTCCGTCCCCCTGGCCTGAGTGAGCCAGAGCCCCCAAATCAGCAGCTCCTTTAACCCTGTCCTGTCTGAGTGAAGAACAGACACCCTCTGGTGACCTACAAGCAGAGGCGGGGCCAAATCCAAAGCTGAGCCCCTGGGAGCTATGAGAAAAAAGAAGAGAAAGGGAAATCTCTCCCAGCAGCCTCAGAAGCAGCGGATTAAAGCTCTACAATCAACTTGATGTACCCTGCATCTGTGGAATACATGAATAGACAAAGAATCATCCCAAATTAAGGAGGTGGACTTTGAGAGCAAGATTTATGATTTTTTCCCCTTTTCCTTTTTTTGAGTGTGTGTATGTGTATGCTTCTGTGTGAGATTTTGTCTGTATAGCTTTGCTTCCACCATTTGTCCTAGGGTTCTATCCGTCCATTTTTTGTTTTATTTTCTCTTAATACTTTTCTATTTTAATAACTTTATTATATTTTATCTGAATTTATTTTATCTTCTTTCTTTCATTTTTATTTTTTCCTTCCCTCCTTCCTTCCTTCCTCCCTCCCTCCTTCCCTCCTACCTTTCTTTCTTTCTACTTCTACTAATTCTTTCTTTCGACTTTTTCTCCCTTTTATTCTGAGCCATGTGGATGAAAGGCTATTGGCGCTCCAGCAAGGAGTGAGTGCTGTGCCTCTGAGGTAGGAGAGCCAACTTCAGGACACTGGTCCACAAGAGACCTCCCAGCTCCACATAACATCAAATGGTGAAAATCTCCAAGAGATCTCCATCTCAACACCAGCACCCAGTTTCACTCAATGACCAGCAAGCTACAGTGCTGGACATCTTAGGCCAAACAACTAGCAAGACAGGAACACAACCCCACCCATTAGCAGAGAGGCTGTCTAAAATCATAATAAGTCCACAGACACCCCAAAACACACCACCAAATGTGGACCTGCCCACCAGAAAGACAAGATCCAGCCTCATCCACCAGAACACAGGCACTAGTCCCCTCCACCAGGAGGCCTACACAACCCACTGAACAAACCTTAGCCACTGGGGACAGACACCAAAAACAACGGGAACTACGAACCTGCAGCCTGCAAAAAGGAAACCCCAAACACAGTAAGATAAGCAAAATGAGAAGACAGAAAAACACACAGGAGATGAAGGAGCAAGATAAAAACCCACCAGACCTAACAAATGAAGGGGAAGTAGGCAGTCTACCTGAAAAAAAATTCAGAATAATGATAGTAAAGATGATACAAAATCTTGGGAATAGAATAGACAAAATGCAAGAAACATTTAACAAGGACCCAGAAGAACTAAAGATGAAACAAACAATGATGAACAACACAATAAATGAAATGAAAAAGACTCTAGATGGGATCAATAGCAGAATAACTGAGGCAGAAGAACGGATAAGTGACCTGGAAGATAAAATAGTGGAAATAATTACTGCAGAGCAGAATAAAGAAAAAAGCAATGAAAAGAACTGAGGAGAGTCTCAGAGACCTCTGGGACAACAATAAATGCACCAACATTTGAATTATAGGGGTTCGAGAAGAAGAAGAGAAAAAGAAGGGAACTGAGAAAATATTTGAAGAGATTATAGTTGAAAACTTCCCTAATATGGGAAAGGAAATAGTTAATCAAGTCCAGGAAGCACAGAGAGTCCCATACAGGATAAATCCAATGAGAAATATGCCAAGACACATATTAATCAAACTGTCAAAAATTAAATACAAGGAAAGCATATTAAAAGCAGCAAGGGAAAGACAACAAAAAACAAGGGAATCCCCATAAGGTTAACAGCTGATCTTTCAGCAGAAACTCTGCAAGCCAGAAGGGACTGGCAGGACATATTTAAAGTGATGAAGGAGAAAAAGCCGCAACCAAGATTACTCTACCCAGCAAGGATCTCATTCAGATTTGATGGAGAAATTAAAACCTTTACAGACAAGCAAAAGCTGAGAGAGTTCAGCACCACCAAACCAGCTTTACAACAACTGCTAAAGGAACTTCTCTAGGCAAGAAACACAAGAGAAGGAAAAGACCTATAATAACGAACCCAAAACAATTAAGAAAATGGGAACAGGAGCATACATATCAATAATTACCTTAAATGTAAATGGACTAAATGCTCCCACCAAAAGACACAGATTGGCTGAATGGATACACAAACAAGACCCATATATATGCTGCCTACAAGAGACCTACTTCAGACCTAGAGACACATACAGACTGAAAGTAAGGGGTTGGAAATAGATATTCCATGCAAATGGAAACCAAAAGAAAGCTGGAGTAGCAATTCTCATATCAGACAAAATAGACTTTAAAATAAAGACTATTAGAAGAGACAAAGAAGGACACTACATAATGATCAACGGATCGATCCAAGAAGAAGATATAACAACTGTAAATATTTATGCACCCAACATAGGAGCACCTCAATACATAAGGCAAATACTAACAGCCAGAAAAGGGGAAACCGACAGTAACACATTCATAGTAGGGGACTTTAACACCCCACTTTCACCCATGGACAGATCATCCAAAATGAAAATAAATAAGGAAACACAAGCTTTAAATGATACATTAAACAAGATGGACTTATTGATATTTACAGGACATTCCATCCAAAAACAACAGAATACACATTTTTCTCAAGTGCTCATGGAACATTCTCCAGGATAGGTCATATCTTGTGTCACAAATCAAGCCTTGGTAAATTTAACAAAATTGAAATTGTATCAAGTATCTTTTCCGACCACAATTCTATGAGACTACATATCAATTACAGGAAAAGATCTGTAAAAAATACAAACACATGGAGGCTAAACAGTGCACTACATAATAACGAAGTGATTATTGAAGAAATCAAAGAGGAAATCAAAAAATTACTAGAAACAAATGACAATGGAGACACGATGACCCTAAATCTATGGGATGCAGCAACAGCAGTTCTAAGAGGGAAGTTTATAGCAATGGAATCCTACCTTAAGGAACAGAAAACATCTCGAATAAACAACCTAACCTTGCACCTCAAGCATTTAGAGAAAGAAGAACAAAAAAAATCTCAAAGTTAGCAGAAGGAAAGAAATCATAAAAATCAGATCAGAAATAAATGAAAAAGAAATGAAGGAAACGATAGCAAAGGTCAATAAATGTAAAACCTGGTTCTTTCAGAAGATAAACAAAATTGATAAACCATTAGCCAGACTCATCAAGAAAAAAAGGGAGAAGACTCAAATCAATAGAATTAGAAATGAAAAAGGAGAAGTTACAACTGACACTGCAGAAATACAAAAGATCATGAGAGATTACTACAAGCAACTCTATGCCAATAAAGTGGACAACCTGGAATAAATGGACATATTCTTAGAAATGCTAACCTGCCAAGACTGAATCAGGAAGAAACAGAAAATATGAACTAACAAATCACAAGCACTGAAATTGAAACTGTGATTAGAAATCTTCCAACAAACATAAGCCCAGGACCAGATGGCTTCACAGGCGAATTCTATCAAACGTTTAGAGAACAGCTAACACCTATCCTTCTCAAACTCTTCCAAAATATAGCAGAGGGAGGAACACTCCCAAACTCATTCTACGAGGCCACCATCACCCTGATACCAAAACCAGTCAAGGATGTCACAAAGATAGAAAATTACAGGCCAATATCACTGATGATCATAGATGCAAAAATCCTCAACAAAATACTAGCAAACAGAATCTGACAGCACATTAAAAGGATCATACACCATGATCAAGTGGGGTTTATTCCAGGAATGCAAGGATTCTTCAATATACGCAAATCAATCAACATGATACACCATATTAACAAATTGAAAGAGAAAAACCATATGATCATCTCAATAGATGCAGAGAAAGCTTTAGACATTATTGAACACCCATTTATGATAAAAACCCTGCAGAAGGTAGGCATAGAGGGAACCTTCCTCAACATAATAAAGGCCATATATGACAAACCCACAGCCAACATTGTCCTTAATGGTGAAAAACTGAAAGCATTTCCTCTAAGATCAGGAACAAGACAAGGTTGCCTATTCTCACCATTCTTATTCAACATAGTTTTGGAAGTTTTAGCCACAGCAATCAGAGAAGAAGAGGAAATAAAAGGAATCAAAATGGGAAAACAAGAAGTAAAGCTGTCACTGTTTGCAGATGACATGATACTATACATAGAGAATCCTAAAGATGCTACAAGAAAACTACTAGAGCTAATCAATGATTTCGTAAAGTAGCAGGATACAAAATTAATGCACAGAAATCTCTGGCATTCATATACACTAATGATGAAAAATCTGAAAGGGAAATCAAGAAAACACTCCCATTTACCATTGCAACAAAAAGAATAAAATATCTAGGAATAAACCTACCTAAGGAGATAAAAGACGTGTATGCAGAAAATTATAAGACACTGATGAAAGAAATTAAAGATGATAAAATAGATGGAGAGATATACCATCTTCTTGGATTGGGAGAATCAACATTGTGAAAATGACTCTACTACCCAAAGCAATCTACAGATTCAATTCAATCCCTATCAAACTACCACTGGCATTTTTCACAGAACTAGAACAAAAAATTTCACAATTTGTATGGAAACACAGAAGACCCCGAATAACAAAAGCTATCTTGAGAACGAAAAACGGAGCTGGAGGAATCAGGCTTCCTGCCTTCAGACTATATTACAAAGCTACAGTAATCAAGAGAGTATGGTACTGGCACAAAAACAGAAATATAGATCAATGGAACAGGATAGAAAGCCCAGAGATAAACCCACGCACATATGGTCACCTTATCTTTGATAAAGGAGGCAGGAATGTACAGTGGAGAAAAGACAGCCTCTTCAATAAGTGGTGCTGGGAAAACTGGACAGGTACATGTGAGAGAATGAGATTAGAACACTCCCTAACACCATACACCAAAATAAACTGAAAATGGATTAAAGACCTAAATGTAAGGCCAGTCACCATAGAACTCTTAGAGGAAAACATAGGCAGAACACTCTATGACATAAAAAACAGCAAGATCCTTTTTGACCCACCTCCTACAGAAATGGAAATAAAAACAAAAATAAACAAATGGGACCTAATGAAACTTCAAAGCTTTTGCACAGCAAAGGAAACCATAAAGAAGATCAAAAGACAACCCTCAGAATGCGAGAAAATATTTGCAAATGAAGCAACTGACAAAGGATTAATCTCCCAGATTTACAAGCAACTCATGCAGCTCAGTAATAAAAAAACAAACAACCCAATCCAAAAATGGGCAGAAGATCTAAATAGACATTTCTCCAAAGAAGATATACAGATTGCCAACAAACACATGAAAGAATGCTCAACATCACTAATCATTAGAGAAATGCAAATCAAAACTACAACGAGGTATCACCTCACATCAGTCAGAATGGCCATCAACAAAAAATCTACACACAATAAACACTGTGGAGGGTGTGGAGAAAAGGGAATCCTGTTGCACTGTTGGTGGGAATGTAAATTGATACAACCACTACGGAGAACAGTATGGAGGTTCCTTAAAAAACTAAAATTAGAGCTACCATACTACCCAGCAATCCCACTACTGGGCATATACCCTGAGAAAACCATAATTTAAAAAGAGTCATGTACCACAATATTCATTGCAGCTTTATTTACAATAGCCACGAGATGGCAGCAACCTAAGTGTCCATTGACAGATGAATGGATAAAGAATACGTGGCACGTATATACAATGGACTATTACTCAGCCATAAAAAGGAATGATACTGAGTTATTTGTAGTGAGGTGGATGGTCCTAGAGTCTGTCATACAGAGTGAAGTAAGTCAGAAAAAGAAAAACGAATACCATATGCTAACACATATACATGGAGTCTAAAAAAAAAAGTGGTTATGAAGAACCTAGGGGCAGGATGGAATTAAAGACACAGACCTACTAGAGAATGGACTTGAGGACATGGGGAGGGGGAAGGGTAAGCTGGACAAAGTGATAGAGTGGCATGGACATGTACACACTACCAAATGTAAAATCGATAGCTAGTGGGAAGGAGCCGCATAGCACAGGGAGATCAGCTCGGTGGTTTGTGACCACCTAGAGGTGTGGGATAGAGAGGGTGGGAGGGAGGGAGACGCAAGAGATATGGGGATATATGTATATGTATAGCTGATTCAGTTTGTTATAAAGCAGAAACTAACACACCATTGTAAAGCAATTATACTCCAATAAAGATGTTAAAAAAAAATGTAGTGGCAAATTCAATCTGTTGGTAAGTTAGTTTGAGATACATGTAAAAAATTAGTTGATACAATCTTATCTATTATCTTGATACCAGACCTTTCCCATTTTCTCAATATATTTTTATTAAACTCTACTCTGTGTACAGTGATACCTTAGTTGTTATAATCAACATAATTTATAAGAATTAAGTATTAGGTAATACTGAAAACAAGTTTCTGAACAATTGGTTAGGCTCAGGTGCCTAATTTTTTGGTTTTATAGTTGATTTGGTTTATTTACTGACATTAAAAATGAAGAACATGTTGATTATGTGGGACAACCTTTACTATTCTCAGGTAATTATTTGACATTATGAGTGAATAATACCTTGTGAGAGCACAGTATTAGTATCTTGGACAAAACTACTTTGAGTGCTCTAAATTCAATATTTTATATAAGATATTGAGATAAATAACCTTGCTGAGTATTTCTTTGCTTATAATAACATAAGCTACTTATACATTTTCTAATATTTCCTATATTCTCATGTCAGGAGTTATGGATGAAATTTAATGAGTGTTTCCAACCACTTTTTAAAAGTGGTATCATATATTTTAATTACCCTCCTCCTATCCCATCAATCTTTGACCCTCTTCTCTTATTAATACAGATATATCTTTGTTTATGATCTCTCTCATCCATTAGAATGTATGCTCCAAGGAAGTAGAGATTTTATTTCTCATGTTCACTATTTTATCCTGAGGGTTTTTAGACTAGGCCATGGCAAGAGGGAAAATCTAATGCTTAATTAAAACTTGCTGAGTGACTAAATGATCGAATGCAAGCCCAGGTTTTATGTCTCTCATCGGTGCCTCTTCCAGGGACTGATTATATTTTGAGACTTCTTTTCCCAGTGACTTAGAAACTTTTTGATCAGGTTTGACGGAAATACCTCTTATATCCCTGTGTTTATGTGTGTTTGAAACAAAATAGTCATGAAATAATCTGATAATTAAATTCCTAAGCTACTCTATTTCATTCTATTGATATTTATTTTAAAAATAATGTTGCAGCAGAGGATTTTTAGAGCAGTAAAAATACTCTGTATGATACCACAATGATGAATATGGTATGAATATTGGCAAATATGCAATATTTAATGGCAAATACACCATTTTATATTTGTTGAAACCCACAGAATGTGCAACACCAAGAGTTAGCTAATGTAATCTTTACGTGTACCATATGTAACCAAGAGTGTACCATAAATGCAGGTTCATCAATTGTAACAAATGTACCACTCTGGTGGGGGATTTGATAATGGGGAAGACCATTCATATGTGGGGGCAGAGGGCACATGGGAAATCTCTGGACCTTCATTTCAATTTTGCAGTGAACCTAAAACTGCTCTAAAAAAATAAAGTCAATTTAAAAAAATAATGCTGGTCTTGTAATTTATTTCACAATGCACAAACACGCAGTTTGTAACACTGTTTTAGACAAAAATGCCAAGAGGTAAACCACATTAAGTTTTGAATATGTAGAAAGAACACATGTATTAGTCAGCCTTGTATGGTGTAATCTCAAGTCTAAATTTTCCTGAATTTCCTAGGCTTCTCAGGGCTTCCAGCTCTCTATATATATCATATATAGAGATATTCTCATACCCCAGACTTTCAGGAGCTGAAAGGCCTGAAACAGACTGCAGAATGTCTCTTCCTTGAGCAGCTGAGAAGTTATGTAAATCTGGAGTTGGATTCAGGTACAAACAAAGCAAAATACTAAAGTTATTTCATATAATTCTCACCACAACGATACAAACTAAAGAATGACTACTCACCTTTTTTAAGTAAAGAAACTGAGGCTCAAAAGGTCAAATGACTTAAGGTGACAAAGCTAGTGAGCAGCAGAGTCTTGATTTGCTCCTGTTCCATATATAGTCCCCTACCCCTAGGATATAGAGGCATGATCTAGAAGTTCTTGGAATCCAGAGGCAGTTCCTCTGGACCTCCGAGCTTCCAGATACTCAGAGTAGGGAGGCCCAAAGTCCTGGATGTTCCCTGCCTCTTTTTGTGGACCATGAATACAACACAATTCCCCCTCAACTTCTTCACCTTTCCTGTCTGTCCTGGCTCAACCGCACCCAACTTCTAGACCCTTCTACTTTTCAGGGGGTGGGGGTGGGACATATACCAACACCCTTGAGGATTTACTGTACACTTGGTCACACGCGCCCCTCTTACCTAGGGCCCTGTGAGATAGGAAGGACAGCCTGTGTTTCTCCCTGAGAAATTAACCTTGACTTGGCCAAGGTCACACCTACTGGAGCTCAAAGGAAGCTCAGAAACAAGCTCATTTACTATTGAGCTCTTCCACTTTTTCACTTAGTAAAATCTTGACTTAGTAGAATCTGATCTTGATTATTGTAAACGACAAACTTCCAACTCCAGCCCTCCTCCCCAAACCCCACCATCACCCAAGCAGGAGCCATGTCTTATGGGTGGAGGAGCCCATCACCTCTGGAGAAGTTTGGGGATTCTACCCTCTTCCACTTCCTCCCGGCCACCCAGTTCCTTGTCCCCCGCTGTCCCTCTGGTCTAACGTCTAGGGTTAAGCCCAGAGTGGTGGGAAGAGTTGCGTCTCACGGTCACACTGGGCGCGCTCAGTGGCAGAGCGGCCTTCGGCTGGACCCGGGCAGCCTTGTGCGCGCGCCGCGGCTGGGAGCCCGAGTGCGCGCAGCTCAGGGGCTGCCGCCGCCGCTGGGGCCGAGGACGCGGCTTCTCTGCTCGCCCGCCCGGGACGCCGCGCCACCCGCCCCCTGCAGCCTGTGTTGCAGCTGCCAGCCACCGGAAGGGGCGAACAAACGTCAACCTGTTGTTTGTCCCGTCACCATTTATCAACTCTCAGCACCACAAGGAAGTGCGGCCGCCACCCGCGCGCAGAAAGTTCAGCATGCAGGAAGTTTTGGGAGAGCTCGGCGACTAGCACGGCGGGGCGGCCCGGGCTAGCGCAGGGCGAGCGTGGGGGCCAGAGCGCGGCGTGGTCCTGGGAGCCTGTCCTGGCTTTTTCTTGGAGCGACGCTGTCCCTAGGTCGCTGATCCCAATGCACCGGCTCATCCTTGTCTACACGCTAGTCTGCTCAAACTTTTGCAGCTACCGGGACACTTCTGCAACTCCGCAGAGCGCATCCATCAAAGCTTTGCGCAACGCCAACCTCAGGCGAGATGGTAAGAGACTCAGATTTTTTTTTTTTTAATTAAGTAATCACGTTTTTTGTTGTCATCATTGTTGTCCCACACCCCTTTTCAGTCTTTCATATGAACCTTGGTTGTGTGTATGGGCGGGTGGGGGGTAGGGGGAAGAGGGGTCAGGTCCTGTCTCCAGTCCCGAGAGAGCCCCTTCTACCGGAATGGACAGAGGGGTGTGGGACCTATGCCTGAGGGGATCAGATAGGTCAGGTGGCTCATCTCCCTGATCCTAGAGAAGTCATTTTGGTGTCAAACAATCAACTGATGCTAGGATCCCAGAGTTGAAGAAAGTTGCAGGCTGTGCCGCACCACGGTCAGGCTCTCCACCTTTTGGACTGGAAACACGGATAGCTGGGGCATTTGTGGAGGGACTCAAGAGTGTCTTTCTCTGGGTGATTTATTTTTATTTTTCTTAAGTGTGGGGAGAGGGAATGATTCATTTCAGAGGAAATGATAGCTGGAACAGAGAACTTATTTATGTATTATTTATGTTGAGGAGACTGTGGTGTGCATACTGCGGTGTGCAGTATGTTGCCCTTTTCATCCCCAGAGTGATTTTTTCCAGTGGACTTCAGCGTGGCTCAGAAACTCAGAGTCTGGGAGAAAATGCCTTTTGGAGTTTTATCTGTATCCCGGGGGACCTGGCTTCTGCTATTAGTTGTCTTGCATAGAATTCTTTCCAACTGTTTGCAAGAAGTAAAGATCTTTAAGCAGCTCTCTTAAGCAAGGTCCCAGGCAGACTTGTTTGTTTTCCTTTACTATGGAGGACACATGGGTCATTGGATCCCAGCGATTTTAATTGCGTTTATTTACTTTCTGGGCCTCCACCAAGGTCTGAAGTTGATTTATTCCTGAATTCTCAAGTACAGCTGATGTTGCCAATAATTTGCAGCTGTTTCCACCATCTACCTGAACTGACCCATAGGTTTTTGTATTTGTTTTTTTTTCCCTTCATCAAAAATATCTTTCTTTCCTTCTGCTTGCTTAAAGTTCTAACAGATCTCCTAAAGAGATCACCA
This sequence comes from Phocoena phocoena, assembly GCF_963924675.1. NCBI lineage: Eukaryota > Metazoa > Chordata > Mammalia > Artiodactyla > Phocoenidae > Phocoena > Phocoena phocoena. The sequence continues at coordinate 29,708,973 of NC_089226.1, forward strand.
AGCTATTCTTAATGGCTTCACTCTTGGAGCTGGCAACATTTGACCTCTGGTAAATTCATATTAGCCTTCTTATTTTCTTCTCAGTTTCTCTCTTGGTATGTCCTTAATTTGGACATCACTGAAAAGCTTCTGTGCTTTGAAACAAACAAACAAAAACCTTATTATATTTTCTGATGGCAAGTATGCTGTGTATTTCAGTGTGCTAAAGTCATCTGAAGCGGAGGGGGTACAGGGAAGCCACAGAGTAACCTCCAGGCAGAAGGTCACCCTGTATTTATAGAATTACCTTATCACAGTATTTTGTGTAAAATATGCTAGCAGTGCATTTTTGATAACACTTCATCTTAGTGTAAGCACAAAATTTTCTTATTAATTAAAAAAAAAGATTTAGGCTCAAGACTAAACTTTTATAGCTTTGTTTCACTCATTAATGTTTCCACCAGGGACAATCTTCTACTCATTGAGTTTTTAGAGGTGTTAATGTTTGCACTTAATGTGCCCTTTCAGCTACATAGAGTAAAATGCCATTTATAATTTGCATGACTTCATAGCCATAATGTTGTAATCCTTAGCTTCCCAAGTATGAGTTACAAGAAATCAAGGACAGAAAATGAAAAATATGTAACCATTGCCCATTAACCCAAGATTCTGACTAAAACCAAGTCACGCAGCTCATATCTCTGTTTTTTGGAAAAGAATAATCTCATTTTACTTTTTGCTGTTAAAACTCCATACATCTATCTAGTCTATATGAGAAGTGCTAATACTTTATTTTATTAAAATTTGAAAACTACCCTGGATTTATTTCTTCATATTTTAGAGAGAGCTGTTTTGCAGTTACAGCACACATACACACACACACTTTGATTAGTTCAGATTGCTCAGTACTTAACTCAGTGTCAATCTCATTTATAAATAAGGCTAGGAAAGGGGGAAAGGTAGTTGGATTAAAAGAAAATTGTTGTATACAGAGTAAAAATAATCAACACTCATAATGAACTTTTATTTGGGGGAATTTTCAAAAGGCAGCTTATTCTTGTTATAGAGAGACATTCTCAAAAAAAAGGTAATATTGCCCCAAAGGAAAGCAGTTAGATCTTAGGAGGTGGAAAAAAGTCTTAGAAATTACAATGGTTTGTGGTCCTCCAAAGGGTCAGTACATATAAACAGATATATAGTACATTTGTAGTATTAGCAATTCATAGGGAGCAGATGTGATTAGAAAAAAAAAAAGAATGTCTAAAAAGGCTTCTTAACCAGGGGAGTGACGATATGAAGAAAAGGTTGAGAAACACTGTTGTAGAGTTTTGGTGAGAGAGTAAGAATAAAGGGTCTTTGAAAAAGTTTAGACATCCACTGGGAAATTGTAATGGCAACAATTGAGCTGATGAGAGAAAGTAATAACTTATTAAATTAAACCCTTGTTCTGATTCCAGACATTTTAAACTTGCTCTCTCAAAGTTCCTTAATGGCTCAATCAATACTCTTGATCCGATTAAGACAGGGTATAAGTTTGTGGAGGACATAAACAGAGAATACAATAAGGAGAAGATAGAAGATAAAAGTTTTCAAACATTAATTTAGGGTCCTTAGAAGACCTGGCCCTCAGATTACAAATTGTAGGAAATCTAACAAAAGATTAGATATGGCCCTTACTAGGGGTTTCAAAACTGTTCTCTAATGATGGAACTGTCTTTACACTTGAGGGCCATCGTTTTGTCTCTGCTGACCCTGTTAGCTGCTACCTAATGTTGGGGTTAAGAAAGGAAGAATGATGACAGGCATCCCCTGTTCTTGGCATGAGGTATGTTGGATCCTATCCAGCCTGATACAGAATCTTATTTTTTGGTCTCCCAGTACCTAATAGCTCCAGGTAACTGAAGTAGTTAAGAAATGAATTGGAGATAAAGTGTGAAGGTTGGTAAATGATAGTCTCCTTCTACCCAGTGTAGGAGGCTGCTCTGTTGCAGTCTCCTGGCCTCTCAGAAATCTTCATCACATTATGTTCTTGTTCTAAAAGGGATGTCTGTAGAGCCCTTGCCAGCACTTGCAGAATGACAAAAGGTGACCCAAGGAAGAGGGCGGTTGAATTTGGTCCCTGTCTCCAGGAGGAAACTAATAGGTTCTATAGCTAAGAAGAATTAAAATATAACAGTTTGCAGTGCTTATTTATGCTTCCTTATATCATATTTGTTATTCTTTCTCAAACTGATTTACTTTTGAAACCCATTCCTGATCCAACTCTTAGCCCAGAGAAAATCTTCCTTTAGCAATAGCATCTACATATTTTTATTTTAGTGCCTGTGCAGTTGGTGCTTTTGTTATAATAACTGGACACAACTGGTGTTTCTCAGAGTGTGAATCAAGAAGTGTGAAGGTAGCAATTAACTGACAGTATTGCTTACTTATTTTTAAATCTAACTAGATAGAACTTCCTGCTTATGGAGTTAAGATTACAGATGCACTCTTCATTTTCTTGACCCTTTTTTGCTTTCAGAAAGTACAGGTGTTGGTGGCAAATGATTTACCTTTGTAAACCACAAAGGTAACCTGGTTAGTGTTTGGCAACATTTTAAGTTATTTCAAACTTTTACATTTCAGAATTTAGGCAATTTTAAAAGGGACATTTTTATATAACTTTTACGTGAAGGACAGTTTCAGCAAAAAGCTACAGGGGGATGATATACAGTAGCAAAAGGAAAGAATACAAGAAAAATGCTGCAGCAAAAATGTTCTGACTCCCCATATAGTATTTTAGGACCAAATGTAAGTCCTAAATAAAGGAATAAGCCCGTGAGACACTAAAGTGCAAAAGTGCACAGACAGGAAGAAATATTTTCTTCCAAGAATTTTTTTTTCAGAATAAGCATGAAGCATGCCTTGTTTCTTACAAGCGTTGATGATAAATATAGTAATATATCTTTGCTCTTCACCCTGATATGCTGACATTCATTTATTAGCTTTAATTTTTATAGATTAATACTGTGTTCTTTGTGATTTGTGCCGTGTGCAGACAGGGAGGTCATAGCACATGAGCTGTCCTTCATTATGAAGAGTGATCTTGTCCCAAGTTTGGGGTTTTTTACTTGAGCACTTTTTGTAGAGTGTTTATAAAGACGGACAGTTTTGGGTGCAGTGCTTTGTCTATAAATATGAGCCAAACGTGATTTGAAACCTTGTATGTTAGGACTCTTGATTTTTGAAATTTGACATCTAGCATGCCTTCTTTGGACTGAGGGAGCTCAGTGACAGTTCTTGAGTGTGGGCTCTGAGAATGGGTTGAATATGCTGTGTTAGTTTTGAACAAGTCATTTCAGATCCAATGTGAGAAGCTGCTGCTAAGCTCTGCATTTTGCAAAAACATTTAATAAGCTAAATAGCAAGAGCCTACTTTTACAGAATTTCACTATTCAATAGCTTCAACTATGTAAAACGCAACCAAATGAACTAATATATGTGCAACAGATCCACTTAAAGACCAAATCAGTGTCGCAATGTATATAAATGAGGTCATAAAGTTCCTGTGGTAGACACTTATAAACCCTTTTCCTTTACTTTCCATGTAGCTCTACCTCACTTGCATATGTGGTTTCCCTGTCCACAGCACAGCAAGAGCATGGTGTTAGAATAGAGAACAGTACTGGTTCGATATATTCACACTATTAGCATTGAGAAGTGACAGCTAGTAGTTTTCCTGCTTCCTCTTACTTTTTTTCAGGCTTAGGCTTCTTATTGAAACAGGTGAGAATAGTTCCAGCTTGCAATGGACTGAATATTTATTTGTGTCCCCCCAAAATTTGTATGTCGAAATCCCAACCCCCAGTGTGATGATCTTAGGAAGTGGAGCCCTTGGAAGTTGATTAGAATCATGAGAGCAGGGCCCTCATGAGTGAGATTAGCACCCTCATAAAAGAGACCCCAGAGATATCCTTACCTCTTCCACCACATGAGGAGACAGCAGAAAAACATGGAATCTGCTGGACTTCCCAGCCTCTCAGACTGTAAGAAATACATATCTGTAGTTTTAAGCCACTCAATCTGTAGAAGTTTGTTATAGCAGCCCAAATGGACTATAATCTCTTTCTGTATGTCACTGGGGAAGTACTATATTACAGCCCAGTAAAATTGATGATTTTAGAGGATGTTCTTGAGTCATAAAGGAAAGTTTAGATTGTATGTTTAATAGGTTTACCAGGATCATAAACTGGAAGTGGTATTAGCTTATGTATATATGGATTTCAACCAGAAAATTGACAGTGCTTACTATGACAACCTTATGGAAAAGAACAATTATAGTCTGGATAATAATGGACTGTTATTATCATTCCTTTAGTGATAACTAATAGATTTGTGTTAGCCAAGAGGGAGGTGAACAGGAATTTTTATCTGCATTTTGGATTAGACCCTATTGGGTTCAGGATTCTGAATAACTTGAATGAAGACACAGAAAACACATTTACTTGCATATTTTATCTGGAAAAAATAGTTAACAGGTTGAATTAGATAGAGTGCTGATTTTTTCTATAAAGGGCCAGATAGTAAATATTTTAGGCTTTCCTAAAGTCATGAGGTCTCTGTTGCAACTATTCAACTCTGCCATTATAGCATGAGAGCAGCCATAGGAATTCCATAAATGAATGTGTGTGACTGTGTTGCAATAAAACTTTATTTACATAAACAGGCAGTGGGCCTGCAGGCTGTAGTTTGCTGACTGCTGAATTAGAGAATCTACATACTCTTAGGTTGAAATGATGGGCTGATCCTATCAAAACGAAATTCAGCAGGGATAAATGCAAAATCTAGCTCTTTGGTTAGAAAATAAAAACAACTGCATAATTACAGAATGGAATAACTTGAATTAATTTCAGTTTATGCTATACTAGATAGAGAGATAGAATGATAGATAGATAGATAGATAGATAGATAGATAGATAGAGATATGTCTATATCTTTATCTTCTAACTGGTTTAGTTGAACACAGCTTATGCTTCAACAAATGATGTAGTTGCTAAACAACAACAACAGTGTAAAACTGGTATTAGTGTTAATACTATGTTGGGATCAGGGAGGCAGCAGTGCTCTTATAAATTAGAATCTGTTCAGTCATGCATGAGGGTGTTGTGCTCTTAGTCTCGCTCCTGTGCAGGATTCTGCCTCTTTCTGACTCCTTCAAACCCATGTCCTAAACCCACAGACTTTACTACTCTCCTGTATTTAAACTTCCCTTCTTATTGTCCCCATCCTGTTAGCCCACACATATGTTTAAGTGTCTTTGCATTCTCCCACAACATATATAAGTTGTTTTAATGTTTTTCTTCATTTTAGCACAGTATAAACTTCTTCAGTCTCACCATGCCTTACTGTCTCTACTTCTTGTTTCCCTTACCCATTGCAGTTTGAAGTCATCCCTACCACTCTGGGTGAGGTCACTGTGATCTGTAGCCTCCTTTGTGATCATTCTTGAAATGATCTCTTCCTTTGGTTTGACACTACCCCTCCTTTTCCTTAACTATTCCTAAATGTAAGTTTGAAATGGTGATAGAAATAAAGCCAGAATTAACATAGTACTTATTTTAGGTTCTTTGGAGAAACAAGATTAGAAAAGGCTTAAAAAGTGTATCTTATGTTTTGTTCTGTCCCTGTAACCATTATAAATAGTGAAAGTAGTGGGGAAAATCTTAGAATATAATTGGGATCTTGTTAATATAAAAAGAAACATTTAAAATTAAAAAATAATGTCATATTATAACCTATCAAGCTCTACAATTGAAGCATTTTGGAGGTAGATATGTACATATACATTATATAAACTTATAATATTTAAAAAACAGAATACTTATACTATAGAAATATGACATTGAATAACCACATAGAAATTTTCCCTTATATCATTGAGTGTTCTTTTACTTATTTATTTTTTTTGTCTCCTTGGCTGAGTCTTCATCTTCCTGTCTGCCCTTAAGGCTCTGGCCTTAGCCTTATCTTCTCACTTTTCCTCACTGTTAGTCTCAAGAGGATCTTAGTTTTTTCCAAAGTGTCAATTGCTACTTATATGTGAATGATGTGTAAATCTATTTTTACTGATTCTGCTTTATTTATTGATTTATTCTGCTTTATTTACTGATTCTGTTTATTGAGCTTTTGATCTGTCTTTATTTCACTTCTTGAGGTCTGCAATGGGTGATCCCACTGGCACTTAAAGGAAATGCTCCAATTCAGTAGGCCTCAGAGTGAAATTATCAGTTTTTTTAAATATTGGGTTATTCATCCAATGGTGAATTCCTTAGCAGTATTAATCCTTTTGTTGTTTTTCTTCCAGACACATCATAGTTGTTTTTGAATGAACTATTGAGTGAATGTGCTGACCAGGTATCACATTTTAGACAGGAATTGCACCACCCTATGTAGCCTTTTCTGACTCCCAATCCTCTCTAGGTAGAATTGGCTACTCCTTTGTTTTCCCAATTTTTCCATGGTACTTATTTATTTACAAATCTGCCATCTGCTGATGTGAGCATACTTGTTATATTTAATGAAGCTGTGCACCTCATTATCTGTTTCATTGCCTGGCATGTAGGACTTCTCCTTAATAAGGTTTGAAGAGTCGGTAAATCAACCAATCACTGTCAGAAGACAGTGATTGACAGTGTCAGAAGATCAGTTTATGACTGATATTTGGGCCACATGAGCCCTATCATATTGTAAATGAATGGGAGCAAGGACGTTTAAACTCTGAAGCTAGGGTGACTGTAAGGTTTCTGTTAATTGTCTGGGTGGCTGTTTGTATTATTGAACAGGATAAGGATTAGAAGAGGAAGAACAGATAAGGGAAAGTCATGAAGGTAGAAAATTAATTTGTGGATACTTTAAGCTTTAGGAGCTTGTACAATATCCATGTGGATGAAATCTAGAGGAGGGAGGTAATAGAGAAGCACTCATTTGCATGAAATGCATGCAGAGTGAACATGAAGTAATCAACTATGTACTATCATGTTTTTAAAGTAAGTGGTTGAAGTGAGAGAGTGGCATGGACACATATACACTACCAAATGTAAAATAGATAGCTAGTGGGAAGCAGCCACATAGCACAGGGAGATCAGCTCAGTGCTTTTTGACCACCTAGAGGGGTGGGATAGGGATGGTGGGAGGGAGACGCAAGAGGGAGGAGATATGAGGATATATGTATACATATAGCTGATTCACTTCGTTATAAAGCAGAAACTAACACACCATTGTAAAGCAATTATACGCCAATAAGGATGTTTAAAAAAAAAAGGATGTGGAGAAAAGGGAACCCTTGTACACTGTTGGTGGGAATGTAAATTGGTGCAGCCACTGTGGGAAAACAGTATGGAGGATGCTCAAAAAACTAAAAATAGAACAACCATATGACTCAGCAATTCCACTCCTGGGTTTATATCTGAAAAAAACACCAACACTAATTCAAAAAGATACATGCACCCCATTGTTCATAGCAGCATTATTTACAATTGCAAAGATATGGCAACAACCTAAGTGTCTATCAACACATAAATGGATAAAGAAGATGTGGTGTATGTGTACAGTGGAATACTACTCAGCCATAAGAAAGAACGAAAAGTTGCCATTTGCAGCAACATGGATGGACTGGAAGGGCATTATGCTAAGTGAAATTAAGTCAGACAGAGAAAGATAAATACTCTGTGATACCACTTATATGTGGAATCTAAAAAATACAACAAACTAGTGAATATAACAAAAAAGAAGCAGACTCACAGAGATAGAGAACAAACTAATGATTACCAGGGAAAGAGGGAGAGGCAATATAAGGGTGGGGGAGTGGGAGGTACAAACTATTGGGTGTAAGATAGGCTGAAGGATGTATGCACAAGATGGGGAATATAGCCAATATTTTGTAATAACTGTAAATGGAGAGTAACCTTCAAAAATTGCATAAAAAATTAAAAATTAAAAAAAGTAAAAAAAAATAAAATAAAGTGGTATTCATGATTGTGGGTGTATAATACTAATAGCTGATATTCCTAGAGTTCTTATGACAAAGTGCTTTCATAGCCATTATAGACAGTGGCTTGGTGTGAAGAATTGGTCCTTTCCAAATGACTTTGTTGAAAATTTCAAGATCACATATACTTTTAGACTGCTCCCTTAGGCATAAGCATGACACTTTGGGGTTAATTTTGGACTAATATCAATGAAATGTGGAGAATTTTCAACTGTTTCTCCCCCACACAACCCCCCCACCTAAAAAAAAAACCCTCACACATACTCTGACTAGAATCAATCCTTTTTGGTATACCTTTCCTTTCCAGAGTTAGTATTTGAGTACTGTTATGTGAAGTTCCCACTACTTAATAAAGTTCAAAAGAAAGAAGAAGAAATAAATTAAGGATCATGAAACAAGTCTTAAGGTTCAGTCAGGATGATTGACTATGGAAAGCTAAGGAAAGAGTAATGCATCTCCATTCTGTTTAAAGATTTATCTACAGAGAGAGAACATGTTCATGCTATTTTACTGAGGATTAAATAAGAGAGTTGCTATTGAATGGGATAAAAAAAGTATACATTTCCTATGAAAACAAAAAGTCCATAGATGAAGTTGCTAAACATGGAATTAAAAGATTTTTAGATAGTTGCTAATTTAAAAAAAAAGAGAGAGAGAGAGAGAGATGGTGTGAGAGCTATTTGGAATTTAGTTTAAGTACAGCATATGCAGAGATTATTTAAATACCCCAGGAAGAGCCACTGTGGCTTTATATTATATTCATTCAATTCTTTAGTTTACTACTTTTCAACAGACCCAACTGCAATAAACATAAACACTACTCATTTGTTCAAAAAATATTTATTGAGTACTGACTAAATGCAAATCTCTGGATGAAACAGTTAAACCTAGGGCACACTCTCTACTCTGTTAAAGCTTATACTTCAGTTGATGAGATAAAGTATTCATGGGAATAAACAAAGGGCAAGACAGGGCCATCTGTGTGCCGCTATCATGTTACTTTGTTGTTGTTTTTTTTTAAATACTCTGTCCTGTTGAGCAAATTTTAACCATAAATCATCTATCCTAATATTTAGTTCAGAAAAAAATGATATTGATTAAACTGTTGTTGAGCACAGTACTATTTGAGGATTGGAAGACAAATTCTTTATTGGTTATTACTATTACTATTATATCAATTAAGATTTGAGCAGAAAAGTAACTTTTAATTGTAGAACTGGGAGTCATACGTTCTTGGTTTTAGATTTTAGGCTAAATATTTCTGAACCATAAAAACAAATATAGGGGCTCACTTACCTACCCAGGAAGACTTAAATTTTTAACATTTGATATGCACTATGATTATTTGGCCACTGGATGGCAGCAGAAAAAAGACAGCTTTGTGCATATTATTATTATTTTTTTTTACTCCCTCTCTTGGTTGGGCATGTCAGTTCAGCTAGGGAAATTTTATATTTTCCAAATACATTGAAAAGAATAAACTACAAATCATGGTAATCTGTCATTAATATATAACTTATAGTCCATATGACCTCAATAAATTTTAAGTATAATTAAAATATGTTGAAAATACATGACTATTTTACTGCTTTGTACCCTTTACTCATCTAGTTTGCATGTATAAAATTCCTGAAAGTCCAACTTAGAAACATTGATTAGTTGAAAATCATTTTCTGAACAACAGTTGCATGTGCACAGCCACTGGTTGACAAATTTCCTTTGAGTGCATGGCCAGCTAGTTGGCCACTCTAGACTTGCAGTAAGTCCCTGGAGACTCCTCATTACTTTTCAGGTGAATGGGTTTATCAAAAATAAGTTACTTTGAGGGACAAAAGCATAATTATGATATCAGAAGTGAGAAGTCATCTTCTCTGAACGTTGCAGTTTCTGAGATCTAAGGAGACACAGGGCAGAGTGGTGAGCATGTAAAAGTGTAGGAACATGAAACCTGCAGCTCTCTACCTAGATGCAGAGCAATAATCAGTTATGGGTGTGCAATAGCCACATAATTCCACATTAAAAAATTTTGGTTGTGTTAATCCAGCTTTAATAAAAATTTCAAAGTGGTATACAAAAATGACCATTTTTAGTGAATGCTTTAGGGCAGATTGGAAAACTATGTATTGGGGTCTGTATGAGGCTGAATAATGACCCTCATGTCCTAATTCTGGTACCTAACTGCTATGTTCTATGGCAAAGAGTCTGCAGATGTGATTTAGCTTAGGATCTTGAAAAGATGAGATTATCCTGAATTATCTCAATGGGCCCTGATGCAATCACAAATGCCCTTATGGAGATTTGCCACAGGCAGAAGAGAGGGCAATGTGACCACAGAAACGGAGATTTGAGTGCTGCTACGACCACAAGCCAAGGAATGCTAGCAGCCACCAGACGCTGGAAGATGCAAGGAATAGATTCTCCACTCGAGCATCCAGAAGGAGCAGGACTCTGCCAACACCTTGATTTTGGCTCTTTGAACTGATTTCACACTTGTGGCCTCCAGGATTCTAAGAGAATAAGTGTGTGTTGTTTTAAGCCAGTAAACTTGTGGCAATTTGTTACAGCACTCACAGTAAACTAATAAAGGGTCTTTGATGTGAAAGATGAATGGTTGAACTGCCTATTTGTTGAGCAGTTTTCTAACTGTAAAATTTCATTGGCCTATAAAGCTGTATCAACATTTTAATGGTGCCTTTTGATCTCTGCCTTTGAGAATTCTCTAGTAAGACAAGCCTTACTTCTGCCCTAATTCCATATCAGAATAATTAGGAAATTCTGGTTCCAAATCTTACCTATTTTTCAGATAAGATTAAGTCCTGACATGATGAAAAGGACAGTGATCCTATTTCATCATATTTTCATTGAATCTTAAAATTTTCCCTTAACCTAAATATGTCATTTATGCATTTGTTGGCTCATAGTTTATTCATTTGTTTATGCCACAGAGTTTGTTGTGAGACTATTACGTGTCAGTTTCTATACTAAGTTCTGGGGCAAAGTGTTGAAAGTGATGTGATAATAATTATTTTGTTAATTAACTACATGATAATCATGTGATAATAGCTACCATCCACAGAGTTCTTATTGGTATGGAGAGTATGCTGATGTAATATGATATGTGTAAGTGCAGTGATGCTATTATATGTTATGTGATGGAACATAGATATTTCTAGATGACATATTTGCAAATATTAGGATTATTAGAAATTTGGAGTTTAGGACAGAGTCAGAGAATTCCAGTTGAATTTCTGAGCCCAGTTGCCTTAGCTCAAACTGAGCCCAATTCTTACCACTGTAGGCCATCATTGTCCAACAGAAATATAATGCAAACCAATGTTATTTTAAAAACTTTAGTAACCATATTAAAAAGTAAAAAGAAAAGCATTAAGTTAATTTTAATAATATATTTTATTTAATCCAATCTATATCCAAATATTATTTCAATGTTTAATAACTATTTTTAAAATACTGATTTCTTTTTATATTATTTTTATCATATTGAGCCTTCAAAATATGATATGCATTTTATATATACACATAACACATCCTATTTCAGACTAGTCACATTGCAAATACTCAGTAACCACATGATGCTAGGCATTACTGATTTGAACAACACGGTATCTTAAGATTATTTATGTAGACAAACACAAGTTATCACTGGTGTTTTTCCAACATAAAAAAAATATTGAACTTATGAAAACTATATCTCCCTCTCTTTGTTGCAATGTGTTTAAATTGACTGTGTCACTTTTTAGGGGGATTAATAACTCAGCATGGGCAAGTTTTATGTGGTTTATATTTTGTTTTTTTTATATCAACATCGTTAGAGTTGACGTTTCTGGTTATTTTCATGTATACTCTTTAAAAAAATTTTTTTGCAGTCATCTCATAAACCTGCAGTCAACCGGGCTACTCAGTTTATATTATATGCAGGTGCAAAATTTCTGATATTTGAGAAGCTTCTTTTGAAAACAGCAGCTGGCACTTCATTTCTCTGCTATGGATGGAAAAAAGCTGTGTTTAACCAGCACTGGTTTTCCTTTTCATTTACAACTTAATTTGACTTAGGTAATGATAACATTCTCTTTTTATCACTTGACCAGTTTAAAGAATTACTCTTTCTGGCTGATCAGTAAAAGATCTGTAAAAAACAAAATACTGCTATGTGTTTGGGAGGGGGTTAACCTATTATATATTTGGTACAGATTTTTATTAAATTACCCATATCTCCTTGGCTTTAGAAGCTTTGGACAGCATATATTTGGAGCATGCCTTTTTTTTAAGCAAAATTAAATGTTATGAAAACTGTTGTTTTGCATTTTAAAATTTCAGATCTATCATTCATTTACTCCGTGGCCAAGAAGTAAAAGGTGATTAATAAAAGTTATTACAGAAATATAAATAATTTCTACTTTTCCTAAGTGACATATTTCTACCAAGCTTTTGGTTGGGTGTTTGTTAGCATGGCCTTTTAATCTGTTTGTAATTTGGGCAAACAAAGGTGTTCTATCAAGTAGAATGGCTTGTAAGGGTGTACTTTTTTTCCTTAACTGATTTTAGAAACATCTCATTGGATTGTATTCCTGTGAGAGGCTTATATGCAATGATGTTATGTAAAACTCTCATTGCTGTAAAATTTCTTTCAGTGGGGGTTGCAACCTGAGTTGCCCATTTTGATGTCTCATCCCAGGAAGGACCTCAGCATGGTGTACCTAGTTTTCCAAACAAATACCCAAGATTGGAAGGGCTAAGGAAGACTAAGAAAGGCACTGCTTCATGAGCTCAGAATCTCTTCAACAACTCTTTATGTCAGGACACAGCATGACTCTATTGTTATGGAAAATATTTTATTCATAAGGCACTTTTTGTTTTCAGTGAAGAAGTGGTTTTGAAAACAGTGACTCTTTTTTAGTATGCCCTCTTGCACCCTTCTCACTTACCTCTACTTGAAATTGTATCATTCATTTTTTTTTGTTTTGTTTTGTTTTGTTTTTGTGGTTCGCGAGCCTCTCACTGTTGTGGCCTCTCCCATTGCGGAGCACAGGCTCCGGACGCGCAGGCTCAGCGGCCATGGCTCACGGGCCCAGCCACTCCGCAGCATGTGGGATCTTCCCGGACCGGGGCACGAACCCGTGTCCCCTGCATCGGCAGGCGGACTCTCAACCACTGCACCACCAGGGAGGCCCATCATTCATTTTTATTTGTGTATGTTCTTTATTCTCCCAAGAATCTAAACTCTGTTAGGATAGAGACTTTGTCTCTTTTATTCCCTATAGTATGCCTGGCTCCTGGAATAGTACCAGGTATATAGGAGATGCTCAGTAAGTATTTGCTAAATGATTGGCTGATGTGAACATCAGCAGGGTGCAATTCAGATGAAGCTCAATCTTGAAGCAAGAGCAAGGTGTCTGTGGAGAGCAGTGGTGGACCGACTTGGAAGCTAATGAAACTTAAGCTTCCAGGTCCTTCCCTTACTATGTCCCTTCCAAGGCCCTATTACCTAATTTTATATTTATAATATAAAATGATAGTTTTCTTAAAGAGAGCATCCCAAATTGTATGTGTCAGACCCCACAAAATCTGAATGATTCCTTAGTATTAAGGTACATATCTTGACATTTGAGTTTATTCTGAAGATATGTGAAAATATCTTCTACCAGATAAACAAATTAGTACAGCAGGACTCCGTTACCCCAAGAGCTGGCTTAACCACATGGTCTAGTCTTAATTTAAAACATTCTGACAGACTGATGAGCACAGTGATTGCAGTGCTTTTGTTTACTTCCCTTGTATGCATTTTTGCTTCCGTGATTGAGACATATATACATATATATATATATATATATATATATATATATATATATATATACACACACACCACGGGTCTGTTGTACAGCAGTCCCCCCTTATCCACCGTTTCTCTCTCCATGGTTTCAGTTACACGCAGTCAACTGCAGTGGGAAAATATTAAATGGAAACTTCCAGAAATTAAAAAAAAAAAGACAAGTTTTAAATTGTGTGCCATTTTGTGTAGCATGATGAAATCTCCTGTTGTCCCACTGTAGTCCGCTGACAAAGTGAATCATCTTTTTGTCCAAAGCCCTTTAGTCACTCAGTAGCCATCATAGGTTATGTTGAGGTATCATAGTGCTTGTGTTCAAGTCACCCTTATTTTATTTAACAGTGTCTCCGAAGCCCAAGAATAGTGATGCTGGCAATTCAGATATGCCAGAGAAGTCTTAAAGTACTTCCTTTAAGTGCAAAGGTGAAAGTTCTCAACTTAATAAAGAAAAAATATCATATGCTGAGGTTGCTGAGATCTATGGTAAGAACAAACCTTCTATCTATAAAATTGTGAAGAAGGAAAATGAAATTTTGCTGGTTTTACTGTTGCATCTCAAACTGCAAACATTAAGGCCACAGTGCACGACAAGTGCTTAGTTAAGATGGAAAAGACATTAAATGTGTACAATAAGATATTGAGATAGAGTAAGAGAGAGAGACCACATTCATATAACCTTTATTACAGTATATTGCTATAATTGTTCTATTTTATTATTAGTTATTGTTGTTAATCACTTACTGTACTTAATTTATAAATTAAATTTTATCATAGGTATGTATATATAGGAAAAACAGAGTATATAGAGAGTTCCGTACTAGCCATGGTTTCAGGCACCCACTGAGGGTCTTGAACTGTATCCCCTGTGGATAGGGGAGACTACTATATTTATTCCCAAACATATGTCTTCCAGTTGTACACATTAATGTAATTACATAATTTAAATATTGTGTGACATAACAAAACAAAGGAGAGTTTTGTTTAAAAAAATATTTAATTGAATACTTTTTCCAAGCTTTAATGATGAGTTCCTAAAAAAATATGTTGTTGAGTTAGGTATGAGTGAGACAATTGAACTATTCTCCAGAGTGAAAATAAAATAAAATAAATCTAAGAAGCCTGAAGGGCTCTATCTATAAATTACATCATATGTATCTTTAATTTTTTTTCTACTTTCAAGAAAGAAAAATTGGAAATTATGGATGAGTATGGACGTGGCTTATTCAAGAAAGATTACAAAGATTTTATCAGCATGAGACATACTGAAAGAAAAGATCTTTGTACTTCATCAGAACTTGGTCACTGGAATGCACATTTTTATGTTTAAGCTAAAATAAAATATAAAACTCTCCATTTTAACTGGTGTTTTAAATTGATCAATCCATTGCTGTTTCAACTATGTTGATAAGAGGGTTCCCAATGTGTGTACAGAAAAATAATGTCTTAAAGAGATACATCCAACTTATACTAATAGAGGTTAATGAAATTCATTATTATGAAAAGGAAATCTAGCCTGATGAGAGGCTAGGTATGGAATAATGATTAAAGATAGCAAGACCTGAGCTGAAACCCTGCCCCTACCACTTGCTAGCTACGTATTCTTGGGAAATTACTCAACCCCTCTCAGACCTCAGAGATTGAAAACAAAAAACAAAGAAATAAACAAAAAAGAGAAAAACACCTATATTATAAAGTGAATGTGAAGATCAGTTACTAGATGGAGAGCTCTTAACACAATGTTAAAGACACAATACTTAATAAACAATAGGGTATTTAGATGTCTGCATTAAGTTGTTTATCAGGGTTTTCTCACATTTCAACATTTTTTCAGAGTATACATTAAATAATAAAAGTTGTACCTTACTACAAGTAGTAGTAATGGCTATTTCTAGAGTGTGTTTATATGATGACTTCATAGACTCACTAAATTTTAGGGCTGGAAGGCTTCTTTGAGGTAGGCTAGGCCATCTTCTTGCTGTACAGTTGATGAAACCATGGCACAGAGAGAAGTGCAGTGACTTGCCTAAAGTCACACAGTGGATCAAATTCAAGTACAAGTTTTCTAACCTCTCATCTGTTACTCTTTCCATAGTATCACAGATGCCTCATGTCTATTGTTAGGTATGACAACAGGCAATTTCAGTAAAGACTGGAGGTAAGAATGAAAGAAAGTGGCCTCACCAACCTCTTATTGATTATATCATCAATACTGTCTATCTTTCCCTCCAGCATTGTGTTCAGTTTGGGCTTTTTTATGGCAAATATAATGGCTATAATTTTTTTTAGCATTTTGAACTAAAAAGTAGTGATAAGAATTGAGAATTTGTGATTATTCCTTTTTTCTTCTTCTTTTTAAAAATTTTATCTATAATCTTAACCTTCAGTGTTCAGCTTACCGGAGTATTTTTAAGTCAAAGATCAGACTAGTTTGCAGCCTGTTCAGAAGAGACTTGATTTTTTAGCAATCTGCTTTCTGTATATAAAACATGAATCTAAATAAAGTTGAAAGTCAGGATGAAATCCACTTCTGAGTTGCCAATCAAAGCTTCCTTTAACATCTAAAAGCAATATATACAAACTAGGCTTAAGAGAAAGGACAGAAACTTAAGCTCCCTTAATCTTAACTGAGTTTAAAAAGTAGACAAATCAGTTTTATAATGTAATCAAGGAAAAAAAGTAAATCCTTTCCTGGATTTTAAGCAGCACTTTGGAAGTGAGTTTTGCTTGATTTATCAGTCATTTACGGAATATTTACTGAATATCTAGCCAGGCACTTTAGCTGCTAGAGATGTGCTGGTAAAAGAGACATGATTCTCCACCATGTGAGTTCATATGGTGGGGAGACTCTCAAGGCCAGTAGATTGTAGGCACCAGAGTAACTGCCTTGAGCTAAACAAGCCAAGAGAGCACTGAGGGAGGGACCTGCATCCCAGAACCAGTGTAAGAGTGGTTCCCCAAAACTCTTCCCCAAAATGCTTTACGTTGCCTCAAAATGTAAATAATGCCTCCAAGGATAGAAATATATAGGTAAAACCAAATCTTTGAAGTCCAGTCAATCAGCAGCCAGATTTTGTATTTTCATAGAGGCCAATATCAAATAAGAATTTCACAAAGGACAGGGTTTCTGCTTTATTCTATAAGCATTGACTTAAGATCCCTAATTCATGTTTCCTCTTCTCCAGTGTGTTCAGAAATGCATAGGCCTGACATAGATATTTGTTTTACTATAAATCTTATTATCTAATTCATGAGTTTCTAAAACAGCCCCAGCAAACAATTCCTGATCTGGAGGTGTTCCTAATGCCAAAAGGAAGGTACAGCTTCCTCTCCAAAAAAAAAAAAAAAAAAAAAAAAAAAATCACATATGAAAATATGGTGGACCTTTTAAAATAGCATGTTTAGTAGAGAAAGCAATTAATTTTCTTTGCAAAATATTAATGATAACAACACCCTATTCTTGAAATATGCACTAGAAAGAAAATCACCATAGTACCCTAAAAATGAGGCCATCATCTTCCAGGGAGCTGTTGGAGCTGTGTGATCTCAAGACAGTGTGATCTCAGTGAGACATTACGCTGTGAGAGAGCAGCTCTCTTCCCTGGAGAGTTCCCTGTCATTACAGGAATGATTTCCTAGCCTCACTCACGATACCCTGACAGCAGGTGGTTCTGAATCCATAATGGAGATGTGGTAGCAAGGCCCACACCATTGCTCCTTGATGCATCATAATGCTGGCTACTACAGAAGGCATTGGCTATGTTGAGTGACTTATGGACAGTCTACATTTTCTAGAGGATTTTCGAGGAATAACCATCACTTCTTGGAACTCTTTCCCTTTCTAGTCACAAAGAAGTTCTTAGGCCTTAGATTTTTCTAAAGCATGGTCAATCACATCTCAAACTCTCACTTAACTACATCAGGAACTTGGAGACTTGGTGATAAGAGAACTCACAGAAGACTTGAAAACTCATTGATTTATTTGACAAATAATTGCTGAGCATCTGTTGTTAGTAAGGCACTGCACTAGGTAGATAAGATGGAGATTTAAACAATCTATTAGATCATCTCTGCATTTATATATTATGTATATATTCACACATACACACATATACCCAGATGCATGATAACATTTTACATATATACACAAGTATACACATACCTGTACACTTATTTATCTGTTCAAATATATGGTACACATATCATAAATATGTTCATACATGACCTAAATATATGTGATATCATTAATGTGGCAGTGTTAATTATATATGGTAAGTGTTAAAACGTGATGCTGTAACAGTTCTAATTAGGGAGAGTTACTAACCCCAGAGAATCAGGAATCATTTTATGGAATAGAAAATGGTGTTTGAACCAGACCATAAAGATGATATATTTTCTAGGGCTGTTGTATCAAATTACTACAGCCTTGGTGACTAAAACAACAGGAACTGATTCTTTCGCAGTTCTGGAGGCCAGAAGCCCAACAGTGAGGTGCCAACAGGGCACAGCCAGCAGAGGTTCTCAGGGAGAATCTGTTCCTGGCCTTCTCTTGGCTGCTGGCTGTCCTGGGCTGTGGACACATCACTCCAGACTCTGCCTCCCTGCTCACACTGCCTTCTCTTCTGTGTGTTCACTATCTCTTGGCTCCTTTTATAAGGACAGCTGAGATTGTATGTAGGACTCAGGTGAATAATACTGTACAGGGTAAACTCCTCAAGGTCTTAAACTTAATTGTATCTTTTGCCATATAAGGTACTAGTCACAAGTTTCGGGTATTAGAGTGTGGACATATCTTTTGGGGGGACACCATTCAACCCCCTACAGATGAGAACCTTTCAAAGGCTGAGTTTGAGGAGAGCATTACAAGCTGAGAAACTAAACTAAGCAGAGATGTAGGGGCAGGAAAAGAAGGCGTATCCAGTAACAAGGAGGAGCGTCGGAGAGCAGCAGTGTGCAGAGGGTAGGGGAGAGGGAAACGAACAAGGGTCAGGGGCCAGGCCACGGAGGCCTTGTGTTCCTGGGCATCCAAGTTAAAATGATGGGAGAACCAGTGAGAACCAGATAGCACTCTATTAACATAGTGAGACCTCACCAAAGCCTACATGGAGCTGTTAGCCATGAGAATAGAAAGGAAGGGAGAGATCTCAGCAGTAATTAGATTCCATTGAAGAGAATTCCAAATGCATGGATAACTGGGAGAGAGTTAGGGCATTAACAGTAGAGAAATTAGAATATTAAAATGATGGTTGGGTTTGGATGTGTTGCTTCAGTTTCCAGCTTGACATCCAGAGGGAGGTGCAGTTGGAAATGTGGAATTGATCTCTAGAGTGTTTGGCATTGGAGTTAACTACACTGAAGGGTGAGTCTCCTGAAGGATGAAAGGGAAGGGGAAGAAGAGAATATCTCTAAAGTTACCATCTTAGAGAACTCCTTCCTTTAGGGGTTAGGGGAACTAAGCTTCCTTTTTTCGTTATATTTTAGAAAGTATACTTTTTTGACACAGAGGATTATTTAATGCACAGGATTTTTCACACACTGATTGTAAGTGAGCTCAATCTCTTTTTGTCGTGTCTACTGGAATACTGTTATGTGAATGTTGCTATGATTCTTTGCATTTTGTGCTAAAGTAATTTAATTATGATCTTATTAAAGTAACATGATTATATTTGCTCTTTGCTTTATGGTAATGACTGATAAACAAAATGCTAATTGGCATTACAGTTTTGTGCTATATTTGTTCTGATATTCAAAAGTTTAATTAGGATTTAATTTGCACATCAGCCTGAGTAGTAATCTATCCCGATATTTCTTTTACTTTTTTTGTTCAGGGAAAGTTATTTATTAAGACATGGCAAGGGTTCAAGGTTTTGTCACTGTATGTAGTGTTAATACTGGTTTTCAGGGAAGGTAGTTTTTTTTATTAACCAAGGAATTATGCACTTGGTTCCAATTACATCATTGAATGTGAAGTGTTTGTTGTTTCAAGTGAAAAATCACTGGATTATCCTTTGTCCAGTTGAAAGCAATAGCTTCTACACTAATGTTGGTGTTAGTCTTTAGTTTTTAGTGTTTGTGATTAAATTTTTGTCCCAAGAGCTTACTTCTGGTTCAGTTCAGATCCATATAAACCTTATGGTTTATCAGATATTAAACTTATCAGATATTAATTTCTCCTGGGGCACCTGGTGCTCACTTTTTCCCATGTATCTCCTGTTACTTTTATTCATTTTATTTTTTAACTATTTCCATTAGAAGTTATATCCCTTCTCCCCACCCCTGTTATGCTCTGAGGTTGCAGTGCAGTGCATCCAATTTCTGCATTAGGAATTAGCTGCCATAGGCTTCACTGCCAACTTTCACGAACTACAGAATCCTGGGTCATCTGTCTATTGGAAATAACACCATTCTGTGGTATCGTCAGAGCAGATAATGAAAGAATCAAAGGAGATCATGTGAATTTAAAAGTACTCTGAAAAAATTCACTCTGAAAAAATTCAAAGTACCATACAATGTGTGGTATAATCATACTGTATGTTTAATGCTATAGATATTTAGTTATTTATTTTGAAATGACATATTCAGACCACAGAGAAGGAAAGGTAGATGGATTAAAATTGTGCATCTCAAAATATATTGTGCATATGAACTACCTAGAGATAATGTTGAAATGTTGAGTCTGAAGATTCAGGAGGTCTGTCATGAGCCTGATGGTATGGTGCATCTAACAAGCTACTGGCTGATGTCCATTCTGCTTGTTTGTGGAGCACACACTTAGTAGCAAGGAACTAAAGAACTAATGCAGGTTTCTCCCTAGTCAAATATTAGAAGAATATAAAAGTACATATATATAAGTTTACACCACTTGTGGACCCAGGTGCATTCTTGATAATACACATAGATCTGGGAGGAAGCATAAGAAATTTTTTAATTCCATTGGAGAATCAAAGCAAGGTAAAAACTGAAAAACAAAATTAATCTAACCAGGGATTTTGCTGTTTAAAAAAGCTTTGTAGTGATACCTTTTGTAATGTAAATTTCTGTCTAAAATAACTGCTTTGTAAACATGAGTTTCCTCACTGAGTTTTCTTAAGAGTGGATTTTTAATTTAAAGAAAGAGTTAATGTATAAATTACAATCTGTTGTCAATATTTTCTCTGTTCAATAAATATGATAATTTTGGTAGTTACACCATTTCATTTTTTTCCTTTAACATGTAGAATTATTATAGCAGATTAGCTATCATGGATTAATATCATTTGTTCTTAATAAGAAAATTTTCAGAAAATATTCATCTCCATAACATAGGCCAGGTTGGGGATGCCTACAGTGTATCAAGAATTGGCTAAATGTGGAGGATACAAGATGAGTGGGCATGATTTCTGCTTTTAGGAGCTCATTTTCTTCTGGGGAGACCAAGCATTTTTGCATAATCATTAACAAAACCCTGGCATCTCTCTGCAGAGGGGAAGCTCTGTGCTCTGGATAAGGGTGGGTGTGGGGAGGTAGTGTGGGTTCAGCAGAGGTGGCAGACAGCAGCTTGAGCTAGGTGTTAAGTTAAGTGGGTCTGTTTGGAAGGGCAGGAGTGGCAGACAGAATTCCAGACAGAGAATTCTAGACATTCAGTAAGTAAGAAGACACAAAAAAGTTATGTACATTGCTCGCAGAATAATTTCAGGTACAATGGAAAATCATAATCAATCATCACAGAATTTGTTACGTGGAAGTCAGCCAGTCAATCTGTGACCCAGTCAAGTCAGGATGGTCTATGGCAACAGTGAGACTTTACCAATTCAACTGTAACTTTCTGAAGTATGGAGTACTAAAAAGGCTCAGTACTCTTTGGAGCACTATAGCTTTTCCTTGTGCTAAGGGTAAAATTTGCCAAATAAGCTTTACTTTCACTCTAGAAACAATGCTGTAAATTTTGTATCTGTAGGCATGTTTATGATTTCGGGGTTTGGCAGAATATTTCAGTTCCCATGAAGTATTTTCTGTGTTGATCATCACACTTTATTACAGTTTTTTTTTGTTTTTTTTAATCCTCCTTTCTCCTGCTATAATGTATGTTGACAAGCTATAGGGCAATGACTGAATCTCTTATTCACAGCTATGTCATGAGGAGAGTGCTGGAGCATATTATTTATTAAGGATGCAATTCTGTATTGGTCCAATGTTTAAAGGTCCTTTAAACATTCTAAACCACAGATAAATTTTAAAATGCACTTAATATTTACAATAGTGTTAATATTTTATGCAGGCCATTTGGTATAATGGGCCCTAGTGTTCAGTAGACCAGAGATGTAGAAATGCTGGGTTAGTAGAACAAAGAATGGAAGGAAGGAACTGTAAGTACAGCCCCTGCTGAGATGTTTGATGACTAGCAAATTCTCTAGGATGGTACTTAGTTTTTCGATATGCAAAATAAGGACCTTGGGCTAGTTATACTCTAAGTCTCTTCTAGTTCTAAAATTTTATGGTGTGTATAAGTAAAATATCACTGTAAAGTCTTTTAGGGAGTTGACCCCAATGTTTGAGTGTTTCTTAAAAGTACTTGATCTGGCAGGCAGGATAATCCTTTACATTTATCTGCAGTAAAGCATAAAAGTGATGACAGATAGCTATTGGTACAGGTGCACCTGGCAGAGCAAATGTTGACATAGATTTAGTATGGCATAATCATGCTTCTCATGTTATTTATTATTGGAGAAGGTGTATTTGTGAAAAGTTACATGCAAGCTGAATCTCATTCTCATGTCGTTGATGCTGTAGTTTATAAAATGTTTATTTTTGTCAGTATATGTACATAGCTAAAAAATCAAACAGAAGTCTCTCAGCGTTTACAGTAATGAACAGTGATCCTTCCAATCTCTTTTTATGTGCAAATCCCAATTCTCCGAGTACTCTGGCTTTTTTCTATAATTGGCAAAGGTTTTGTTATTTCTTTGCATATACTTCTGTTTCTAGATTTGTCAATTTTAGGCATCATTTACTGTCTTTTTACACTGGGAGGTGATGATTTGTGGGTATTGAGAGGAAGGAAAGGTAAACATGCTTGTTCAATCTGTCATGCTTAATGGGAAGACTGCTAATGTGATTTTAGAGATGTTTTATTTTTGTTTCTATACAATCATTATGGACAGTAGTTAGATCATTAAGTCATAGATAGCCTTGGCTCTCGGATGTCTAGTCTTCAAAGACTGAATTGTAGAGACAGTTCTAGGTCTTTTCCAGTGTACATGAGAGCTGAGTGGTGCCCGATATCCTCCTTCTTCAGATTCCAAAGAGGCTTATGGACTTGCCTCTGCATTTACACTCCCCTCTTTTGGAAATGCCTCCCTCTCCCTCACCATCCCATTACACCTGTCTGCCTGGACACCCCTTCTTTTCCTTCCAACTCAAATCCAATATTACCTTATCTTCTCTGTCTAGAGCACTTTCCAGCCTTTCCGGGAGTTGACGTCTCCATTTCTATTCCCACAGCTCTTGGTGCTAGTATTTTTTTTTTTTTTTTTTTTTTTTTTGTGGTATGTGGGCCTCTCACTGTTGTGGCCTCTCCCGTTGCAGAGCACAGGCTCCGGACACGCAGGCTCAACGGCCATGGCTCACGGGCCTAGCCACTCTGCGGCATGTGGGATCTTCCCGGACTGGGGCACGAACCCGTGTCCTCTGCATCAGCAGGCGGACTCTCAACCACTGCACCACCAGGGAAGCCCTTGGTGCTAGTATGTTATATATTTTCTTATTAGTGCTCAATGCATTTCCTAGACCTCTCCCTTGAGTGCAGACCCTTATCTTTAATTCCCTTATAGACACCTCATAGCTGTCTCTCAGGTACCTCAAATTCACTGAGCACAGAGCTAAACTCATTCTAGCCTTTTCTGAAGTCAGTTTCCCTTCAGTGCTCTGTATCTTGGTGAGTGACATTCCTATTAAGAAGAGTCCCACTCCTTTCCTGTTGTCATTTAATCTGCAGTCCTCCACCGCTGCAAGGAGTAGGTAGAAATCAGAGCAGGTCCCTCCCTTTTAAAATCCTCCAATGCAACAGAATAGCCTTGAGTAAGGCCCATGTGTTGACTTCATCAAACCCCTCAAGCCTTTACACAGACATGCACCCTGGCTTCTGGCATACTAAACCACTTGGGACTTCTGGAAAATAGCAGTTCTCTCTTTCCTCTGGGATTTCATTTATACTGCACCATTTTGGAAAGCCACCTTCCACCTCCTAAACAAATTCCCATCATCATCTATGTAGTTCCTTCTCCTCTTTCACCAGCTCATCTCGCAACCCTTTCTGAGTTCCCTCAAAACTGAGACAGTGCCCTTGCAGTGGGCTGCCTCAGGTCTCTGGGCTTACTTTCCCCATAACACCTGACACTGTGTGGTGTAATAGATGCTGAGAAGGTTAGCCACTGTTTATTAACAACTTTTTTGATCCAGGAATTGTACTAATTGTTTTATAGATAGCAGGCCATCTAAATGTGATTGTCTAATCACTAATATAACAGACATAGTTGTCAGTTTACCTGCCTTACCTATGACCCTTCTCAGAGACTAACCATAGTCCCTGATGAGAGGGCAGTGGATCCCCTGCCATGTCCCACTGGCCTCAGGACATTGGGCAAGGACAGACACTTGATTCAGCCTGGGTAAACCAGATTCTCTCTCACTGAAAGCTTGAATTTCAGCTCAGAAGCTCTAATGATGTAGGAGGTCACTGAAAGCTCAGCTGAGAGGAATGGCTGCTTTCCATTCTGTGGGTACAGAAGTAAAGAAGGCAAATCAGAAAAGAGAAAGGAGACTGGAGATAGGTAGCCCATGGGGCCTGGGGAGGCAAAGAGCAGACCTCTGGTTCTGACTTTGAGCTAGAGGTTTCAGCCCCTTATGAAGCCTAAGTAAACATACTGCCTTGGGTTCCAGGAGATCTCTGTGTGTCTGCCCCTAAATTCTCCTTTTTACCTAAGCTAAATATTCTATTGCTTGAAACCAATGTATCCCTAATTAAGATATTGATCTTAACCACAATACTGATTGTGAGCTTCTTAAGGACATGGAGTGTGAGTTCTCAGAGCTTAGCATTTGTCTTGATACATTGGAGGTGTCTAATGAGTGAATGGATGGATGGATGACTCACTCTATCCTATGGAGTGGGTACCTTCAGACAGTCAAAGTCATAGTGTTGTTCCCTATGTCTGGTGTTACTCGGTTTGTACCAATTGAATTAATTGGGCTTTTTATGAATCTTATTATCCCAGTTTAGAATTTCATTTTGTATATGTGATAAATTTTCTAATCTAACACAATCATTTCTTTTTAATAGTATACTTAGGATGTTCTAACTATGATTAATAGGATGGGTGTCCTTAGAGACGCTCAGCATCTGAAAAAAATTAAGTGTTTAATGTGTGTAATCCATTGCTGATTTTTCAGCAGATACCTAGAGTATAGTATTCCAAGGATGGTATTAAATGTGTGTGAGTGTGTGTGCGTGTGTGTGTAACTTCTAAACACCCATTTGTTTACACACATCTGGGTTTATACTTGCAAGAGTTTTAAGAACTCTTAAAAAATTTAATTGCTACTTTCATGCTCCCTATATATTTCATTAGTAGGTGAAAGGAATGATTAATGTTACAGAAATGCATGTGGTTGTCAGAGATTCATTAGGTGAAACAAGAAGTAAGCATAGGTGTGATCCACACAGATGTCTCTTTTAACATGGGGCCATATCAGTAGTTAAGAGGTACTCATTTTGGTGGTTACTAGGTCTCTTCAGTTTTACCAGATCATGTCCCTGGTGAATGATATGCACAGATAAACCCTGGTTGCAGGATACACCAGGGCTCAGGGCTGTGTCACATAATAGGTTATATAGCCTCTTTGAGCCTCAGTTTTCTTCTTGTTTTGGTTTGGTTTTTAAGAAACTGAATGGAACTCATGATGCTGATCTTGCATTCATGAATTAACTGACTAGTCTATATAGTCTAGTGTATTATATAATACACAGTAGCATCTCAGTAAATACTAGTGATTATTATTGCCGTTTAACTCTCAAGGAGAGTTAATTAGTTACTGTGAATTTAAAAAAGTGAATCACATAGTGAAACATGTCAGTAAGGATAGCATTCGCAGAGGACTAGAGCACTTGTCACAGATAACATCACCATACTTGAACATGCAGAACATACCCATCACATACTAGACAACTCCAACTCCAAATGTGTAAATATATTTGGACCTCCTTGCTTGGTAACTTGGACCTCCAAGTTACCATTACTTGATGGTAACCCAGCATTATGATGAAAGTGACTAACTGATAAAGAAAAGTTGATTAATATTTAATATTCAATATTAATATTTAAAAGCACTTTTATTTTTCCCTGTTATAGTTCACTAACAAAGGGTAAAAATGAAGAACCTACATGTTTTGTTTATTATCCAAGTAGGGTGTGTTATTGATTTCAAGAAAAATTTTATCCATATTACTCAATTTTCATTACTTGGGAAAATAATATTTTAAAATGACCAGGATTCAAAATCAATTCATGAAACCGAATTGTTTAATAATAATAGTAATAATGAAATGGTAACACTTAGGCATTATATTAATATAACAGTAATGAATTGAATTAGTAATACTTAAATATAATATGAACTTAATAGCTAAATATCAGTGAATGTTACTGTAGGCTAGGCGTTACTTTATGTGTTATTGTTTATTTAATCTTCATAACTAATTCTAGCTAATAGACAGTAGTTGAATTGACATTTGTCAAATCTGGGCTGAGGCAGTTAAAAGTTAGTGTGTCTCTTCCATTAATTTCTTCCCTCTACTTCAGTAACCTTGGAGTTCCAAATGAGGGAGCTACAAGAGGGTCACCCAAAATGCTTTGTATGTGAATGAGAAACAAAGTTTGAGTTAAGCTCCTGAGATGTCAAGGTTATTTTGTTATGCAGTAGAATCTTTTCTATCCTAATACAGTCACTGCATAGTATGTTATGCAGTCACATTGTTCACTTGGTATAGTCTTGGAACATAATTGGGAATGGTGGGTTTAGTAGCAAGGAAGTATGTTTTATTTTGACAGCTAATTGTAATCTTAAAGTCTCCATGTAAGACTAAACATTGGTTACACGAGAAGATAATGGTTTCAACAAGAACATAAATATTAAGCATGAAGAATTCTTTAAAGTAATGCTGTATAGAATTATATTATCTGTAGTAACTGGCTCATTAGATAACTTTCCTTATAAAAGGGTTTTATAAGTCTACTTTACTCATGTTATAAAGAAGAGAATTGAAAAGTAATACAAATAATTGATGCCAAGAAAAAATCAACATGAAAGAGGAACCTCCATATAAAGAGTTTGCAAAAGAGGTTACTGGGAACCCAAACTGAGGCCATTGAGTATTTTATGTCTAGCTGTAGGAAAGTAGGTAAGTATATTGTTACATCTCTGTACTAAGAAGGGGAAAATAACTCCAAGAAGTTCATGTAGTAATAAACATCTGAAATTCATCTGGGTATGTTACATGTCAAGATTATGTTACTAGTGCAGAATTTTTTTTTAAAAGATGCATAGTTTTTATTGAATTTTATCAGAACTCTTATCTATTCAGTATGCTATAATGAGGGAACTACAAGAGGGAGCATCAGAGAAAATGATGAGAAGTTGTCCTAAGAATTAATAATTTGAATTAAATCATCCAATTGAATAAAAGGATGAGAATTTATTTAATACTACCTGAATTTCTGATAGTTTCTTGTTCTTTGGCATGCTTGCCACGTCAGGGCGTATTTAGATCTCTAGAGTGCCTGCACCTGAAGGGGATGGTATGTTTTTAATGGAGCTTCTGTGGTATGTACACCCAAAGATTCATCCTGCTGTCACTTGCCAATTTTATCTGTACTTTACTAGGCTTCCACAAATGAGAATTTCAGGCTGGAGGTTATCTCATCAAAGGGTAGATCACCAAGAAGCCTTTTTTTTTTTTTTAACAGTTCATTGCTGTCTAGTATACTTAAAGGAATACACTAGGATAGTGTCTCTGTCTATGGAGATTATATGACATTTCTTCTCATTAGCAGCAACAAACCTTTAAGGCATAATTACTAGACCAGAAATGCCGGTTGTTGTTATAAGTTGACAGAGAAATTGCATTTGTAGTGGTTACCTCATCCTACATCATTCTGGATGGTAAAGCAGCAGCTTTAGGAGAGAACACATCTCATTCTTTGAATAAATAATTTTTGAGTACCTACTACTTTCTAGGCTGTAGAAATATACAGGTAAGGTTCCTGCTTTCATAGATCTTATATTTTAAAGGCAGAGGGGCTATGTGAGAGGTGGTAAATTATCAGTTAGCTTATTTTGCTGAGTCTAAGATACACATTTTGTTTCATGTTTTAGCAATGTTGAAGTCAGATGAAACTCACAATTGAAGATGTCTTCCCTACCACTGGCCAGACAGCAGTCTGACATACCTGTCATTTCCTGCTTATGCCCAAACTTGTTAAAAGATGGGCACATTGTTGCCAGTTGAGTTGGATTATCTATATTGTTAGTATTACACAGGTTTAGTTTAGTTGCCATTTAAAATGTTTTTATGAAGATTACACTATGATTTGACATTAAAACAGAAAGTTATTGTTGCTGCAGGAAGATTAGAAACAGAGCATTAAATTTGATATTAATGAAGCTAATATTCATTTTTGAAAGAATGACTAAAACTTAATATTTTACTGACAAACAGTAAATACCATATCTCATTTATATGTTCCTATTTATGTATTTAGAAGAGTTATTTATGGTAAAAATCAATGGCTAAATAACTCTAAAAGAATTTCTTTTAATTAGCTCTACAATCAGAATTCAAAATGGTAAGAAAATATTGTGTCTTAGCTTAATTGGCAGCATTTTGCTTCATTGGGAATACGCATAATACTGGTGCATTTTATAATTGATGGGCTCCTGGATTCAATTAAATACAATTAATAAACCAAAAAATACCAAGTAGTTATAAGGTCTATGAAAATAATAAAACAGGATAAGGTGCTAGAAAATGGCTGGACCCAGGGGAAGGGAGGTAGTTCAGAGAGGTGGTCTGAGAAGGTCTCTCTGAGGATATCTGAGTCATGACAGAAATGAGCCATGCTCCAAGAAGAACATTCCAGGGAGAGAGACAGCAAGTTCAAAGGCCCTGAGGATGATCACATGTGGCATATTCAGCCAGCAAAGCCTAGTATACTTGAATGCAGTGAAGGCTGATGTAAGGATATTTTTACCTCCTGTTTGTTTAAGGAGCTGGAGAATTACTTATGTAATCCAGATGTTGCCCTTTCCCTAGTAGCTGAGATCACCTCTCGGTGCATTTGGAGAAAAGTGGGCTAATCGCATGCCCACTTCCAATTAGTCCCACTGTTTCTCTGTGCCACATGCAGCCCTGCTGTGGGTGTTTTTCCACTTTGTGGCAGGTCACCACACAGAGACCCGCCAACAGCCACAACATTCCTGCTGTTTTCTGGTAATGCTTGTGTCTCCCTCCATAGTCCAGTCTCTGGAGGATGCATGGCTGCATTAGACTTCACTCGAGGTTTTGGTAGAGAAAAGGGGGATTAAAAAAGACTTTACAATTTAGAGAGTCTTTCTGACTCATCTTATACCCTTTGTGAGCCTACATCCACCTGAATTTCTGCAGACTGTAGCCTCATATTATGCTTTTCAGGCCCTACCTGTCTCTCCTCTCTCATTCTCTGTTGCCCTACCCACAGCTCCCCTTTATTTTCCTATGCTGAGTGGTTTAGCTATTTCTTCCTCTTATTATCTCCTTTCAACTCCTGCCTTCATGTCTCACCTTCCACCTCCCAGAAACTGATCAAGGTATTTAATGTGAGGTTTCTTCACGAGGCACTCTGGTACCAACTTTTAAGATGGTAAATTTCATACCTCGCTTCTCCGAGGATGCACCTAATGTTGGTGTGTGATGCTCCCTGCCATCGTGATAGCAAGGTTTTATTCTACTCCTTTTCCCTTCCCTCCATCTTATAAGTAAAAAGGAAAAATAGCATGTTCCTAAGAGACTTGACTGGAAAGGCAGGTATTTACTTCCATGTGCCTGCTTATGACTCAAGGTGACCACAGGAGGAAGCGTTGCAGGTTAAGGGGAAAGTTGACAAGAAATGCTGTAAAATTTTCATGAGTATTATTTTCAGGAGGTGGAAGGTAAATGTGTCCGGGCTTCCTCATCATTAAACCACTCTCCAAAGTGCCTAAATAGCTGCCACACAGTGCTACCTGGAAAGATAAACAAAATTGTTTGAAGTTGCCAAAAGCAGAAAGGAAAAACAAAAAAATAGATGACAATGACAGAGTGAGACCTTAGGTGTTGGGAAAATATAGAGATTGAATTGGAGGCAGCTCTCTGTATGTGCTTTGCCAGGTTCCTTGCAGTTTTTTAAGATTTATGTAAGTTTCCAGTTTAATTTTAAAAATTTCAAGATACACCTGCAGAACATTTCAATATTGACTTATAAAACTGTGGTCACAGCATTTATTTGGAAACTGCTGAATCACTGGATGTTTGGACTTTGCATTTCTAGGTCACCATGAGGATAATTTAATTTCTGAATGCAGTATTGTCATTAAGAATTATGAGCAACAATATAACAGCAACACCAAAATAATAATCCTTGCCATTTATTGAGCATTTTTTAATGTGGTAGAACAATGCCAAGAACCTCATGTGCATTATCTGTGTGCATTATCTCATTAAATCCACACAGTAAATCTTCCAGATAGGTGTGATTTTAGCCCTCGTTTTAGAGTTCAATAAGTGAAATTTCCCAAAAGGGAAGCCATATTTCCAAAACAGATTTTTCTCATAACAGAACAATACTATATTGCCTCTTCTGAATTAGTATATTGGGTTGTTTTTAACATCTTAATTGGAGTATAATTGCTTTACAGTGTTGTGTTAATTTCTGCTGTATAACAAAGTGAATCAGCTATACGTATACATATATCCCCATATCCCCTCCGTCTTGCATCTCCCTCTCACCCTCCCTGTCCCACCCCTCTAGGTGGTCACAAAGCACCGAGCTGACCTCCCTGTGCTATGTGGCTGCTTCCCACTAGCTATCTATTTTACATTTGGTAGTGTATATATGTCCATGCCAAATCAGTATGTTTTAATAGCAAACATTTCTTATTTATTGTTTATGGCAGGCTTACAAAAAAGAAAGGAGAAATACACTCATAATCATGAGTGGAGTCATCCATTTGTTACAGCCTTTCCATGTACCCAGAGTCTCAACTGGGGGTGATACTACTATGCTAGAGGTGTTTGGAAACACAAGAAGTGTTTTGGTTGCTGTGATGAACAGAGGTATTTAAATGGATGTGGACCAAGGAAAAGGGCATCTGCTCTCCAGATGGAGCTGTGTTTTGGGTACAAATTTTAAATGAAACTCTGCAGCACTTTTTGATAGATTAGTCCATTTGCTTGTAGACCAACATTTAATCTCTCCTTTTTCTCTTTATTCAGGATGTCAGAACCTTTTCTGAGGTATGATCAACCTATACCATGTTTTATCAGTGAGCACAGGTAGCCTCCCCATGTCCTTTTTGTACTCTTCTCCTCTTCTCAGGGGTACCAGGGTAGACTTAACACTAAAGAAGGTGTAATGGACAGAAACTGGGAGTGGGGGTGTTGGGAGGTTGGATGCTGCATAGTTCATGATAGCAGTTCTCTAAGTATAGTTCCTTGTCATGGCTAATTATCCATGGTTATTCCTGTGACCTGCACTGAGCTATCGTCTTTCCTTGCAGAATTTGTAACAGAAATGGAGAGAGGCACAGAGACTAAATGTATTGGAATACTGTAATATTAATACAAGTACTAAAACTAAATAACTAATAAATGGCAGTGCTGCCGACTGGGAGAAGGTCCATGAATTTTTGTGCTGAAGTTCTCAGAGCTTCCCTGGATCCTGTTCTTCTCAGTATTGGTTGGTTGTTCATTTCTTCTTTCAGTTTTTGAGCTGTGTGTGTGTGTGTGTGTATGTGTGTGTAATCTACATATCCGCACACATATATTCTTTAATTGAGCCATAATCATTGTTTGCAAAACCAGCAAGCAAAACCTTGGCTGGTAAACAAGTGTCCCAGGACTAGAATATGGTGTTGAAGGCTATTCTTTATAGTTACCTTTGCACAGATAGTTTAAAATTTAATAAATATTTAATGTTAAGTGCTTGTTAAAACCAAATTAGAATCTAGGCTTCCACACAGCACGAATTTGACCTCTTTGAAAAGTGAGTCTGGTTTTGTCACTTCATTCCCCTCGACTTGCTGCACATTAGAAACTTTCTAATATCTCAAAGTCCAGATCATACCCATACTAATTAAATCAGAAAGTCCAAAGGTGCCATGTAGACATCAGTACTTTTCAAAGATGCCCAGGCAATTCCAAATTGCAGCAAAATTACAGCAGAATTTGGGAATTACTCGCCTAAAAGACATTCCTTCTGTGGCTTCCAGCTCCCACGCCAGCCTCAGCTCTGGCCACTTCCTACCTCATACTTAAGTTCTTATATAATGCTTTTCTAACGTTCTTCAGCTTTTTTTTTTTTTTGTCAGGATAACTCCTTTGTGGGATCACAGTATATAAAACAGGAAAAAACAGAGCTAAGGAGCTCATGGCATTGGTGCTGGCAGAGGGCCTTGAGCCCCAGAAGGTCTGTAAGGAGCTCCCCCTCCTCCACCAAAAAAAGAAAAAACCTCTAAAGAGCAGAGTTTAAACATCACTGCTGTAGCACTTTCACTTTCAAATAAAGCTTCCTGTGCAGTTGGGAGAGCTCATGTAATTTGTTACTCCAAGGGTACTATAGTTTGCAAATGTTGTGTTTTTCCAAATCAGAGTTCTTCCACAGTTCAGCAACTCCTGCTGTTTGCTTTGCAGTGTGTGTTGCTGTATGGGAGGGAGAAGGGTGGCGTTGTAGTGGCGCCTGTAACTGGGCAGAGCTCACAGCCTCTGTTAGCAGATTGTGCTAAGGGTTGGCATGAGGTGTCAGGTGTATAGCACTTGCCACATTATATCGATATGCTCTATATATGTGTCCCTCTTTTACTAGACCTTAATCTCCTTAAGAACACGAATTGCATTTAGTTATTTCTTTCACGTCTCGCATAATGCCTAGCACATAGTATGTGTTCAACAAAGGTTGTTTTTCTTCTTAAAAATCAGCTGAGGGGCTTCCCTGGTGGCACAGTGGTTGAGAGTCCGCCTGCCGATGCAGGGGACACGGGTTCGTGCCCCGGTCCGGGAGGATCCCGCATGCCGCGGAGCGGCTGGGCCTGTGGGCCATGGCCGCTGGGCCTGTGTGTCCGGAGCCTGTGCTCCGTGGCGGGAGAGGCCACAGCAGTGAGAGGCCCACGTACCGCAAAAAAAAAAAAAAAAAAAATCAGCTGAATGATAATTTATTTGAGTTTAAAGAGACCCAGTGAGAATACTTGCCTTTTCCACCTGGTTTTTGATAAAACTGGTATTGGAGTATGTCTTCTAAATGTGGGTTTCTTACTGCTTATGGAATCCCAGTCGCGGATTCCCGCTCTGTTGGCCTGATGGAGGGGAGGCCTTCCCAGTGTCCTGCTCCAGTGAACTGCAGGCAGTGAGGATACTCAGGCCCAGCTTTTCATTCCAAACTTACTAAGTGTAGACCAAGCTACTCTTCTTTGAGAATGAGTAAGGGAGATGTGAGAGGCTAGGGATATCCTCATGGAGCTCTCTCCACTTGGAAGGAAACCTCAGGAGTCAGGAGGAAAAGGATTTCTCCCTCGAACCCTCACCACCACTGTGACTGCACTTTGTCACTCTGCAGTGCTGTACCCTCAGCCATTGAGCTTTAGTCTTCATTATAGGATATGTATGAGACCATGAATGCTGTTCTCTGTTATTCTGGGTCCTGAAATGAACATCTTGCGCCTTAATTGTGCAGTCACAATGTCACCCGTGGTCATAGTATGAATAACTTTACCACTGCCTATCTTCAGCGTCAGGAGTACTCATGCCATATGTTTATTTGCTAGCAAAATTATAGGGAGTTTGATATTTTTGCAAATAAAATTATGAGGAATTTCTGTGCTGTTATGAAGGGTCATTGGTAAATACACAGTAGTATAATAACATGTAATTTGATTCTTAAAATGTTCCTAATAGTGGTATATTCTCTAGAGTCTATAAACAAGAGACATTTTGGGATAAAGTCGTGTGGTTGTTTTTGAACCTAGGTCTGAATACATGTAATCTATAATTACTATTTTAAAGTAACTGCGTCCCTGATAATTTTCATGTGAACAACTTAAAAAATCTGAAATTGAGAACTCTCACAAACACTCTACTTAAGGTAGAAATTCTCTCAGTATAATGTAGTAGTAATAATAAAAAGAAAGAGTGCATGAGTGTTTTCTTGCTCTGTGCAGCCCTTTATATGCATTATTTTATTTGATCCAGGAAACAACCCTATGAGGTATATATTTAGCCCCATTATCAGTGAAATAAATGTAGAGAAGTTGTTCAAGGTCAACAAGCTGGTAAGCAGGAAATTCAGACACCAAAGGACGTGCTTCTTGATGTCTAAGCCAGGCTGTGAAGGAGGCACGTTTCTAACCCTCCCTGAGGCTTGTAACCAATGAATAGGTTGGTACATACCTATTGCTTTCCTCCATTACTACTTTAAAAGTCCTGCTTAGGGACTTCCCTGGTGGCGCAGTGGTTAAGAATTTGCCTGCCAATGCAGGGGACAGGGGTTTGAGCCCTGGTCCGGGAAGATCCCACATGCCGCAGAGCAACTAAGCCCATGCGCCACAACTACTGAAGCCTGCGCGCTTAGAGCCTGTGCTCCGCAACAAGAGAAGCCACCCACCCACCACAACGAAGAGTAGCCCCCACTCGCCGCAACTAGAAAAAGACCACGTGCAGCAATGAAGACCCAACGCAGCCAAAAATCAATCAATAAAAATAAGTTTATTAAAAAAAAAAGAGTCCTGGCTATTCCTGAAGCTTATGACTGCCCACAGAAGAAGCTGGAATTTATTTAGTAATAAAGATCTTGGTAATAAAGATCATTAGAGTACTTCTTTGTTGCAGCAATTTTAATAGTAAATGGGAATTATAAGTCTAAAAATTAGTGTTTCTGTCTCATCTGCTTTAAAAGAAATGCTAGCTAAATGATTGTTTTTACTGTTTTTTGCTTGACAGTGTATAAAAAGTTATCTTACTGACTTGTCTGGTCTCTTTAAGATCCTTTATTCTAAATTCGTAAGCAGTTTATGTGAAGAGGAAAGCCTGCATATAGTGCATCTTTTCTGGAGGAGAGGAAACCCTCATTTTTTGTAGAGGCTTTAGGAAAGGGTATGGTTTGGGCTGGAAACAATACAGAAAATGATTCATTATATCATTAATATAGTTACATTTGCCTATCAAAACTTTGTTTCATTATAAACTAGTACAAAGTTCTGAACTTTTTCTAGCCACTTTGATCAATGAATTTTATGAATCTATTCTGAATAAATGAGAAATAAGTGAACATACCTGGTTTAATGAATATAAACATTTATAATAATAATAAGTGATGCTGAGGGCCTTAAAGATTATCTGCTGGTCTTCTACTCATGAAGGTGTCCTCTGTGACAGGACTTCATACAGCACATTCACAGCTATTGACTCCAGAGGAAGAAAGTCCTTTCATTTCTTAAAGTGGAATCTACTTCCTAGAAATGCCCGCAAATTGTTCTTACTTAGCAGATGAATATGCAAGATAACCCTTTCCTCCATCCTGACAACTCCTAAAATATGCTGATGTTTATTTTGTTCTGTGCCTTTTACACTTGTTATATTTGTGCTGGAGGAGACAAGCACAGAGGTTCTCTGTCGCTGAGGTAGGAGGAGAGGAGAAAGGTAAGGACTTTTGTTAGCTTGAGCCTGCAAACGAAATACTTGGGAAAACACAGCATTTGGAGCTTGGTATGGTCCACCTGAAAGTACTATTGACATCATATTGGAAAAGGTTAGATAAATTCAACATCACTCCTCTCCAGGAGTCTAAGCCCCCTTCTCTTTGCATTCTGCATAATTTGTTTAGGAGTAATCTTATGTATGCTCATCCCTGCAATTACCATCTGTTCATTATTGATC
Source organism: Phocoena phocoena (assembly GCF_963924675.1). Taxonomy (NCBI): domain Eukaryota; kingdom Metazoa; phylum Chordata; class Mammalia; order Artiodactyla; family Phocoenidae; genus Phocoena; species Phocoena phocoena. Next base: position 29,745,009 of record NC_089226.1, read on the forward strand.
CCTAGGTGTTTCTTCTCAGCTGCACTTCTGTATGTGCTGCATACACACATCCCTATTTACATATTTCACCAATATCATGTAAATGTCACCATATCATATAAATTGATCATGACAAAAAGCAGTCATCTTTTCCTGCCAGATATGCTTCTCCTCCTGTGTTTCGTATCTTATTGAGCAGCTCTACTATTCAGCCAATCACTTGAGCTGGCCGTTTGAGAAGGCTGCTTGATTCTTCCCTCTCCTTCACTTTCCATATCTTATCTATCAACAAATTCTTTTTCACCTCCTAAATAGCTCTTAAAGCTTTCTCTCTCCATCCGCACTGCAGCCTTCCTAGTCTAAGCCCCTCTTACCTCTAGCCTACATCACTGTGGATCCTGCATGATCCAGCTCCATGCTCTGTTTTCTACCCCGTGCAGCCTTTTAGTTCCTTGAATATTCCCTGGTTATTTCTAACTTAGGTCTTTCATGCACACTTCCTTCTGCAGAAACCCTCTGTCTTGCCTTGACTGCCCCTAGGGGCCTTTAACCCCCTCCCACAGTTGGAGTTGCAGTACAGCGGCTGCTTTCTTAGATTTAAACTGTCAACTCCATGAGTAAAGGACAACCTTTTCACCATTGTTTCCCACCAAGGAGTCTGAGATAGACTAGGCAGTCAGTGACTCTTTGTGAGCAAATAAATGATCAACCTTTGAACTGAGCCTTGATGGATTGGTTTGGCCTTACCAAGCAAAGAGAAGACCACAAAGTCTAATGCAGAGAATAACTACAGAAGAATGGTGCCAGTTGGGCCTTTGCAGAATAGACGCAAATTTTTAATTATTTTTCTTGATTATCTGGAGTCAGCACCCAGTGACTTTATAGATACTAAGATAGATAAAAGGAAAAAGTGTTTTAGAGATATATCAAATCCCAGGAGGAATATAACACAAAAGAATACAGGTGTGTACAAAACAAAGGCCATTTGAAAAATCTTTCAAAGTCTACATTAAAATTGCAAGCTTTGTTAACAAGTTATTTTTCCTTTGAATATATGAATTCAGAATAAAGACAAATGAATGCCACTTTAAACATATTTAATTAGTTGAATTCATAACTTCAGGATATTATTGACTCATAGTTTACTAGGTTTAGGAATTGATAGAAGACTTATTAATAATAGATGCTTGTACTCATTATTTAACATTCGCTAAGCAACCATAGTTTTGTCTCCGTAGACAAAGCAGTGGTTTGAGGCAATTAACTAGACATTTCAATAACTTTTTTACTTGAATTGTCTAGATAATTGCCCTCATGCCCTGTTTGCTTTTCATGTGCAAAGAGATAGAATGTAAAGTTTTCTTTCTTTTTTTTAAAGCCCATTTTATAGGGAAAAAACTTAATTTGCTAGAGTAATTTTATGTCTGTTAGGACCTGAGCATTATTTCCCAGGTATCATCTAATCACTGGTATGGTCAGAAGTTTTAAAAGTGCTATGCCGCTAGTCTTTTACTTATTTTATGTTAGCATTTTTTAAGTGAATTATTTCCCAAGTATGATACCATATTTAATAAATATTTACTACTGTGGACGTTCCCAGGAAAACATTCTTTTAAAAAGGAAGAGAAATAAAATTTACCAAACTTTCCAGTGGTTTACATTGTTGAGATTAACGTTAGTAGAAAAAAATGTAAGCACAGCTGCGTGGAGTTTGTAGGAGATCTAGGGTCCCCAGCTGGCACTAAGAGTAATTTTTCCTTTTGTATCCATTTTTTCCTCCATCTAATCTTTTGTTCCATGTTCCTCTTATATAGACAAAATCATCAAGACCAGGTACAGTTCCAAGCTGTATAAATTCTTAAGATTGAAAAATCTGAAAACTGAAATTAAGGGCAAGTTTATTTCTCCTTTCACAGCCTTTTTGATTAGCTGAAGAAGAGAATAAATTTTTATTTATTGAAGGTTGTGTTTTAAGTATCACCTAGGACCAGAATAAGATACTTGGATATCCCTGGGTTTGCTGCTAACTATGTTATTAGATGTGTCTTTTTTATGGACATTAGTTTCTTTAGCTGTAAAATGAGGATACCTAAAATCCTTACCTAAAAAGGATTTTTTTGAGGACTAAATAAATTATGTGAAGAATCTAGATCACTGCTTGTTACGTAATCAGTGCTGAAAAAAAGAAAGAAATTATTATGGTTCTCACTTTGCTCTTCTATAAAATAAGGGGACTTTACCAGTGCCATTCCAAGTATGGATTGGGAACCAGTAATGACCAATGAACTAACTCATCTATAATGATATAAGTACAGAAATTGAGAGTGTACGTTATAAATTTTACATAATTTGCTAGAGTAATTTTATGTCTATTGAACCTAATAATTAAAAATGGAAACATGTATTCTTATACATTTTGCTTTTTTATTATTTTATTTTTTAGTGATTCATTTTTATTATGTTTTACAAAATTAGTGGCACATTGAAAAGAAAAGCCAGGCACAGAGGTAGTTTGAATACCACTGGACTAGATAACCTCTGAGATAATCTTTCTAGCTCTAAATTTCTATAATTCTGGTTAAACTATACAACTTTTTTCAGAGCACTGTGATGTACTCACAATAGATACAGATGTTTTTAGAACATTGCATTTAGTGAAAATAGTTCCACTAAATTAAAATTTCAAACATGTATGCCTTAATATTTGTTCACATTGTCACCTGGATTAAAAAAGATGTTACAGGTGCCTGAGGAAAAGAGAAATGTGTCTGGACTGTTGACAAATTAAACTTGCAATTTGTTCTTTAAAATCTAATCTGTTTGGATTCAAAGATCTGTTTTTAATGAAAAGCTGTGGGAAATTACAAAGTGAATGGCGACATGTGCTGTCACTTTGTGTCACCCATTGCTTTTGTTAGATTGGAAAGGAAATCATTCACTTCTCAAAAACACCACTTATAATTTAAATATCCTGCTCTGGGTGGTTAAGTTAATTTGGAAATTAGGTTGCAGAGGGAATTAAGGTTGCTAATCAGCTGCCTTTGAGACAGGGAGATTTTTCATAGAGCATCTGATGGGCCCAGTGTATCAATAACAACAGGGGTCCTTATAAGTGGAAGGAGGAGTTTGAAGAGTGAGAACCAGAGAGATGGCAGCATAACCATTTTGCCCTGACATTGCTGGCTTTGAAAAAGGAAGAGAGCCAGGGGCTAGGGAATGAGGAGCCTCTAGATACTGGAAAAAGTTCCCCCAGAATCTCCAGAAGAATGCAGCTCTGTTGACACCTTGGTTTTAGCTCAGTGAGGCCCATTTTGGACTTCTGACCTCTAGAAATGTAAGATAACAAATTTGTGTTGTTTTAAGCCACAAAGTTCATGGTAATATATTGTAGTAGCCATGGAAAATGAATGCAGCGAGGCATTTGCCAGAGACATTGCTGTTGTTTCCTCTTTTCTGGTTTCATGTGGGGCCACCAGCCCAGCCAGGAGGAGATGTACCTCTCTGGGCTCAGTGATAATGCTCTCTTTCCAAAGTATTTGTTAATTGATATGTCACAGAACAGAGAGCTGCAAAAATGTACTAATCTCTCCCTTTCTCCCATCCCTCTACAGTCTACATATAAATTAAAAATTATGTTAAAAATTACTCATCGGATTTTCTTATATGAAGTCATCAAGAGAGATACGAACCATAAACTGACATGAGGGCACGGCATAATCCAGGTTTTGTGTGGTTGTAAGCTTATACAATTGGGGGGGGGGTGTTATTTAAAAGAAAAAATAGAAATTTAAGATGAAACTGAATATGTATTTAGAACAAGAATTAAGAGATTACTAACAGAAATGCTAATAAGTACCACTGATACTAAAAAAAACTAGAAAAATAGTATGTAACTTTTAATTAAATGGCTGACACATCTTTATAATGCTTTAATCTATATTTTGACTATGTGCTCTGTATTATTTCTTCATATGACTATGATTTTTGTCATTTCCTTTCTTTAAAGAGAATTGAAAGATCAAGCAGTCTGTCTTCTAGCATGGCTAATTAAAATTTGGTTGTTTTTTCATTTATTGATAGTTTAGAAAAGTTTCTTTCAGTGTCACAACTTGTAATTAACAATGCTATGCAAATTTTTAAGGTCGTTTCAAACCTCCATCAAGTGTCTTTCATATATGAGCTTAAAGATTTAGAAGATTTTTCCGCAGTCCAGTTGCTGGCTCCACGCATTTCAAACTTTACTTCTTCTCCACTACTTCTGTTCTTCCAGTAACAGGCAGGAGACGACCTTTTCATATCTCTGCAGAACCTCTCTCTTTGCAACTCTGTGTCCTGACAGCATGTGTGTAGGGAGTCAGCACAGCAGGTGGTAGCATATTTCTGGAAGCCATTCCTACACTAGGACAGCAGGACAGTTATCAATGACTTGACTATACAAAGACATGGCTGTGGACCACATAAGTATAGCCATTAAACCCAAACTATATGTATTCCCAACTCAACTTTCCTTAGCAGGACGTTCAATGCCTCCTCACACTTCATCACCACCCAACATGAGAGGGAGCCTAATGGAGCTTAAGTAAGAATGGAAAGAGACAGTGGTCTTAAGTGATTGAATTAAAAATATCTTACTTTCTCAAATTTTACTAGAACATATGATTTGTAAACACACTGCTAGTGCTCTCCTGGGGCCTTGGTAGGAGCCCTTGCAAGGGAGGGATCCTGAAGCTTTATTGGCTTCTCAGTAAAAACATCTCTGATAAGACATAGTTCCATACACTGGCTGGATTCTGTAATTCTTTTGTTTTTGACGTTTTCCAACCCATGATTCTGAAATTCCAAATGCAGAAGTAACTGAGTAACATGGTCCATATCCCATGGTTAAAATATTTACTCCAATAGGCTACTTTGTTGACCTTGAAAGACCCAGCTTTACACTAGCATAAAGTTTTTAGACCTGTTTCTATTTGAAGCTTTCTTATGTGCTTTCTGTGGATTCAACTAAGGTATCCTTAAAGCATGTGTCTCCCTTTGCTTTTTGGGTTTTGTTTTTCATTCATTTTTATTGTAGCTATGGTTTGATTTAAAATTGGCCATTTTGCAAATTCCTACTCATTTGTCATTTGACTAAAGTTAATAAGCATTAGAACTTACTAAAATATGAAGGAAAAGAAGGGAATCATGTTACCTGGAATGGAAAAAAAATGATGTACCAAGATTTCTAATGAAAGCAGAAGGAATAGATCAGAGCCTTCATTTAGCCATGGGTCGGAAGTTTCACAGAACTAGTGACTTACTTAGCTGGGTGAACGTCAGAAGTAGCTCTTGCTTTTCACTGCTAAGGAAGATGAGGCCCAGAGAGAGAAACTTTCCATCATTTCTGAATAGAAAATTCCCCTCTGGATTGATAGAGCTTTCTTCATTATTTCTAAATGTTTCTATATTTATCTGTTGATAGTATGTGTAAGCAAATAACTAATTTACTGGGATTTTTAATCCTAGGTGATAGAATTTCCCAAGTTTGATGGTGTCACTTAGAGTAAGTATTTGATGTTTTTTTGTTTTCATTGGTGGAAGGGTGATGTGGGGCATGGAACATTTGTCAATCTCAGGGTATGATTTTTGGAAACCTGTAGATGAGAGCAAGATGTGGCATTAATCACTTAGAAATACCTTTTCCAGACTGTAGTGTACCTTCAGTACAAAACAGATTGGATCTTTTCATGTCAAGTATGCACCTGTCCTCCCCTAGTTTGCTTAGGTTAAAGTGGTGTGTTCTGAAATACACTCTGTGAGATGCCTGTTTTAAATATGTATTTGATGCCACTTTGAGTTGAGAACTTGCCCTTGGCAAACTTCTGAGGGAACAGCTCCAGTTTAGAATTCTCTCCATCTCAATCTCAGATTACACAGGGTGGTGTTGAGGACCTCCATAGCACACTCCGCTTCTCCTCACATTTAATATTCACTCAGTGATGGCTGACTACTTGCTCCTTCCTGAGTAGGCCTCGCTAATTATTTTCTCTGTGCTTTTACACAACTATTCTATTTGGTATATAATACTTGTTAAAGAAAAATTTGTTTGGTCAAGGCGAGAGTCTTTATCATACCCTTTGTCCTTCCCACAACCCTTTCCAAAATCCTTCCTTTTCCACAGTTTACTTAAGTTCTATCTTCTTCTTGCAGTCATTCTTAGTTTTCCCTGTTGGAATCAATCAGTAAATACGCCTCTCTTCCTCCCTCCCTCTTCTTCTCTTCCCTATGCTTGCAGAACCATTCTTATTTCATCCTGCCATGTTTTATTCTGTTTCTCTTGACTAGCCTATAAGTTACATGATGGAAGGAATGGTTTCCTGTGGGGTTTTTTGGCCTTATCCTTACTGCTTTGTATAAATAAAAGATGTTCAAATTTTTTGTTTGTTGTTATTCAACAAATATTTATCAAGGACCTACTATTTGGCAGGTACTACTCTAAACATTTGAGACATAGCAATGAACCAAACAGACAAAAATTTCTGCCCTAATGAAACATATTAATTGAATTGGATTATACATTAATTGTATTATACTCATATTTTATTCTTTTTTTTTCTGTTTTTCACACACACACACAGTATTTTATTTTTACAAGAAATAAATTGACACCAAGCATTGTAAATGGATGACCACAACAAAAGCAACAATGATTGCAATTACCAAACACAAAACACACTCATACTATGTCATAATATTGACATTCAGTCCAGTAATCCTCCACTGTAACAGGTCCTTTACTTTGCAGTGAAAATTGATTTGTATCATATTTTATTCATAAATCTATGGTTTTCTCCTTGATTTGTAAAAAGTTAGTCTTGTTCTGTATTCTTTGATACCTCCTCACATTAATGTTGATCCTTGGCAAATAGCATTAGTAGGTATAATCCTGTAAGGTTCATTTTTACTGTTTTGGCAAAAAATTTTTATAGAATCCTTTAACATTATTCCAAAAATTAAGTCAGACAGTGGTTTAGTTGACAGATCTGTAGGATTGCATACCACTTATTTACTTATGGAGTTTAATACTTTCTTGGACAGGTCTTGCCTAACCACCATTTTCCTACCCAATTTTTGCAACTCTGCCCTCTTCAACCTCTTATTCTGTGTTATTTTTCCAAATTACACATATCCTTCTCTGTATTCTGTCATTGGGCTACATGTTTCTTGTCTGTCTCCCTCAGTAGAGTGTAAGCTTTATGTGGGCAGGAGCTTTGGCTTGGGCATGGCTGCATCCCCAGTGGCCATTATAATGTCGAACAAAAAAAGATGTGCTCAATCAATTTTCTTTTAATGATTGAAGAATGAGTGAATAAACCTTGATTTCTGGGGAAGTTATATAACCTTTGGTATAGACAATCTCCCTTGTGAAAGTAATTTTGGAAACTTGCCCCTTATGAAAAACTATGTCAATGCTAGCCAAACATTTCAACTGACTAGGGCCCTCTTTCAGGTATAGGTCCTATTCTTAATTTATTAAGTCACGTGATTGGTTCCTATCTTTCTAATTCTGCTTTACATTTTTTCATTAATTGGATTAATTAGGAAATATAATAAATACCTTCACATTTATAATTTTATGAAATGACAGTCATCCTACCAATGATGAAAATTGTTTGACTTACATTCTTATTTGATATTCCAGTGTAATTAGGATTTGACCAATAAAATCATTAGTCTGAAGACTTGAAATTTATGGAAGTGTTTTTTCTGTGGCAAGTTATACAGGTTACAAGCTATTGATACTTTTTGAAGACAGTTTAGGTGTGGTAATAATATATGTGTAAATGTCTGAGCTGTTTTACCCTGACTTATAACCATACTTAATTTTATAATTCCTACTTAATTATGGATTTTATATTTTAAGAAGTCACTTATTATTTACCCTGCTTCCTATAAATCCTAAACTGGATAATTTATCTAAACTGTAGAATGAGCATTATGTATAAAATTTGCCTTTTTCTTATCATCAGCATTTCTTCATTTCTTCACCAACTTAGTTTCTTTCAAGTAGATTATTGCCAGAGTTATACAGAACCTAGAATGGTAGAGAATGGGATTTAATTGTTCATGAAAAAATAATCAATACACAGATCTTATAGGATGGATTTGTTACTAATGCTGTTTATGTGTAAATGTTAGTTTCTCCTGAATTGAAAATTTAAGGAGTAAGGTAGGAAATAAACATTGAGTCTATTAGGAATCATGCTGTTTGTGTGGTTATAGTCATTGTTATTGTTGTATGAATAGGTACCTAGAATTCTTCTACTTTTAAATAATAACCACTATAAGAATATTTTCCTCCCATAGAGTTTCACTCAATAAACAGAAAAAATGTATTTCTTAAGTTGAAACTATTTTCAACTAGGATAAAAGAAGCATTTTTGGTGATATATGTAATGGTTAAAAATAATTTATTTTGCCTTTATACCTTCCTCCATTCCAGTTGTTTTCAAAATATCTTATCCTGAGATTCTAGTTATTCTTGGAATCTTTCCTAAAACTTTCATAATCTTCTTACCATTGAGAAGGGGGACAAAAATGCAAATAGACCAAACAGTTAACCTCATAGATGCTGCCATCACTAAGCCATGATTAGGGATCTGTAACAACACTTATGTGAATTTTATTTTATTTTATTTTTCTTTCCTGCTTTTTTGAGAGATAATTGAAAATAACATTGTGTAAATTTAAGGTATACAAAATGTTGATTTATATGCCTACATGTTGCAAAATGATTAGCACCATGGTGTTAGCTAGCAACTCCATTATGTCGCATAATTACCATTTCTTGTTTTGTGGTGAGAACATTTAAGATTTACTCTGTTAGAAACTTTCAATTATATAATACAGTGTTATTAATTATAATCACCACCCTATACATTTGATCCCCAGAATTTATTCATCTTAGAGCTGGAAGTTTGTATACTCTTTGACCAACATCTCCCCATATCCTCTACCCCACTCCCAGCCCCTGGTAACCACATTTTAGACTCTTTTTCTATGAGTTTGGCTTCTTTAGATTTCACATATAAGTGATTTCATACAGCATTTGTCTTTCCCTGTCTGACTTATTTAGCATAATGCCCTCAAGGTCCATATATGTTGTCACAAATGGCAGAATTTCCCTCTTTCTCATGGTTGTTTTATATGTATCCTATGTGTGTATATATATATGCACATATATGCATATATGTGTATATTTATGTATCTTTATATGTATTTTTATATATATTTTTTCCTTTATCCATGAAACATTTAGATTGTTTCCATATCTCGACTATTGTGATTAATGCTTCATTGAACATAAGAGGGTAGATATCTCTTCAAATTTCTGTTTTCATTTTCTTTGGCTATATAGCCATAAGTGAGATTGCTAGATCATATGGTAATTCTAGTTTTTAATATTTTGCGGAGGCTCCATGCTGTTCTCCACAGTGGCTGCACTAATTTATATTCCTACCAACAGTGCACAAGGTCTCCCTTTTCTCCTCATCCTCCACAACATTCATTATAACACATCTTTTTGACAAGAAAGATCTGCTGATAACCTTATGAGGGTTCTCTTGTACATAACAAGTTGTTTTTCTTTTACTGCTTTTAAGGTTCTCTCCTTGTCTTTAACTTTTGACATTTTAATTATACTGTGTCTTGGTATGGTTTCTTTGGATTCTTCTTTTTGAAACTCTCTGGGCTTCTTGGTTCTGGATGTGTTTCTTCCCTGGTTAGTTTTCAGCCATTATTTTTAAAATAAGCTTTCTGTCCCTTTTTCTCTCTCATCTCCTTCTGGGATCTCTGTAATGAATATATTGATCCACTTTATGATGTACTCTTAAGTCCCTTAGCTATCCTCACTCTTTTTCATTCTTTTTTTCCTTTTGCACCTGTGATTGGATGAATTCCACTGCCTTGTCTTCAAATTTGCTGATCCTTTCTTCCACTTGATCTAATCTGCTGTTGAACCCCTGGTTTAATTTTTCAATTCATTTATTGTATTCTTCAGCTCTGTGACTTCTGTTTGGAACTGTCTTATCTTTTCTGTCTTTCTGTTGATATTCTCAATTTGTTCATGCATTGTTATCCTGACCTCTGTAAGCATCTTTTTTTTTTTTTTTTTTTGGTGGTACATGGGCCTCTCACTGTTGTGGCCTCTCCCGTTGCGGAGCACAGGTTCCGGACACGCAGGCCCAGCAGCCATGGATCACAGGCCCAGCCGCTCTGCGGCATGTGGGATCTTCTGGGACTGGGACACAAACCCGTGTCCCCTGCATTGGCAGGCGGACTCTCAACCACTGTGCCACCAGGGAAGCCTTGTAAGCATCTTTATGACTTATTCTTGAACTATTATCAGGTAAATCACTTATCTCTGTTTCATTAAGATCTGTGTTTGGAGTTTTGTCTTGTTCTTTTGCTTATAACATATGCCTCTGTTTCTTCATTTTCCTTGACTCTCTGTGTTTTTTTCTGAATGCTAGATAAAACAGGTTCTTCTCTCTGTCTTGACCTAGTGGTTTTGTATAGGAGATGGACCTTGTCAGTCAGCCTAGCCTGTGCTCCTGGTTGTTTCTCAAACCTTTTGGATCATCTAAGCTGGTATTTTGTTCTTAGTGGATCTCAGTAGTTGAGAGTGTGCCAAGAACCACTGGTGTCTCAAAAGGGAGGGTTACACTCAGCACCAAGATGCAGGCTGGTTGGAAGCTGGCTTTCAGGTAGCACCTGGGAAAGTATGTAGTTAGGCCACTTCTAAGGAGAAAATGGGAGATCGGCATTTTTGTCTGTTCCCTCTGAGTGGGGCCTGGGTGTATATATATGGGGAGGAGGGTACTCCTGAGCCCATTAAGAATCTCTTTATTTGCTACAGTCCTGTGGAACTCCTGAATGCAAGCCCTGTTGGCAGAGCCAGGTGACCCAGTGGCCTGTTTCTCAGGTGGCAACCGCAATAGCTGGGGTGCCAGATGTGTGTACAAGCTTTTCCCAGGGAGATACTGGTGACTTGGAGTGGGCTAGTGGGTGCCTTCCAGATTCCCTTGTTTCTAGTCATTCCTAGATGCATGCTAAATTAGAAACCTCATCCTCAGGCAGCAGCTTTTAAAGTAACTGCAATGAATTTTAGGAAGCAGCAGGTAACAGCTTGGGAAATAGACATAGTATGGATGGCCTGGTTCACAGTTTCCTTTGCCCATGAAAAACATGCCAAGCTGTTGTTGGGTCCTTCAAATCTTTTGAGGCTTTCGTAGGCTTCCTATCTCAGTCATCTCTAGTTCCAGCATGACATCTCAGTTTTATCTCAATTGCCAAGAGTTCTCAGTAATACCTGCCCTGGGCATTGTGATGAAAAGGATTGTGAAGTGCTCAAAAATTTTATTTTAATGAATAAATGGTTTAAAAGCATGGCTTAGAATTCTGGATACCACAACTTACAATAAGGAGGACTTACTTCATTTCTACTACTATATCTTAAGCTTGTGAAAGGCCTAGAACTAACAGCTTTTGTTTTGCCCACCACATACAACAAAATGCCTTGCAGGGAATAGGCAATCAATATCAACTGAATTCACTGAATGGGTGAAATTTTTATCTGATGCATATTAATTCCAGCATTTCACCCAGAGTCCTTATTGATATATGATCTTTATTAATATAAATTATGACTATTTTTAGAAACAGAGGTCTCTGCCAACACTGTTTGGAAGTTATGCTAATGCAGAGGTAGTGATTTCGTCAAAAAAAAACCCAAAAAACAGCCTGTGTTATGATACAATTCTGGCTGTGTTTCTTGGTGGTATGCTAACATTCTTCAGAGTTGAAAAATGTAAACATATGTTATCAATTAGTGGGCTCATGAGGAAAAATTGGAATTACCTCATCTTGTTTACAACTAGGCTTCATGGAAGTTTGAGATTCCACAGTTTAGTAAGGCATATTGTCTGAATGCTCTCAAGTTATCTACCAAGGATTTACTCTTCTCCTCAGAGCAAAAATATATGTTTCTAATATATGCATAATTTAAAAATCCCTGTGGTGCTTGTTTCATTTTTTTTTTAAAAACATCTTTATTGGGGTATAATTGTTTTACAATGGTGTGTTAGTTTCTGCTTTATAACAAAGTGAATCAGTTATACATATGTTCCCATATGTCTTCCCTCTTGCGTCTCCCTCCCTCCCACTCTCCCTATCCCACCCCTCAAGGCTGTCACAAAGCACAGAGCTAATATCCCTGTGCCTTGTGGCTGCTTCCCCCTAGCTATCTACATTACTACGTTTGTTAGTGTGTATATGCCCATGACTCTCTCTCACCCTGTCAAAGCTCACCCTGCCCCCTCCCCATATCCTCAAGTCCGTTATCCAGTAGGTCTGCGTCTTTATTCCTGTCTTACCCCTAGGTTCTTCATGACATTTTTTTTTCCCTTAAATTCCATATATATGTGTTAGCATACGGTATTTGTCTTTTTCTTTCTGACTTACTTCACTCTGTATGACAGACTCTAGGTCTATCCATCTCATTACAAATAGCTCAATTTCATTTCTTTTTAAGGCTGAGTAATATTCCATTGTATATGTGTGCCACATCTTCTTTATCCATTCATCCGATGATGGGCACTTAGGTTGTTTCCATCTCTGGGCTATTGTAAATAGAGCTGCAATGAACATTTTGGTACATGACTCTTTTTGAATTTTGGTTTTCTCAGGGTATATGCCCAGTAGTGAGATTGCTGGGTCATATAGTAATTCTATTTGTAGTTTTTTCAGGAACCTCCATACTGTTCTCCATAGTGGCTGAATCAATTCACATTCCCACCAGCAGTGCAAGAGTGTTCCCTTTTCTCCACACCCTCTCCAGCATTTATTGTTTCTAGATTATTTGATGATGGCCATTCTGACTGGTGTGAGATGATATCTCATTGTAGTTTTGATTTGCATTTCTCTAATGATGTTGAGCATTCTTTCATGTGTTTGTTGGCATTCTGTATATTTTCTTTGGAGAAATGTTTATTTAGGTCTTCTGCCCATTTTTGGATTGGGTTGTTTGTTTGTTTTTTTATTGAACTGCATGAGCTGCTTGTAAATTTTGGAGATTAATCCTTTGTCAGTTGCTTCATTTGCAAGTATTTTCTCCCATTCTGAGGGTTGTCTTTTGGTGTTGATTATGGTTTCCTTTGCTGTGCAAAAGCTTTGAAGTTTCATTAGGTCCCATTTGTTTATTTTTGTTTTTATTTCCATTACTCTAGGAGGTGGGTCAGAAAGGATCTTGCTGTGATTTATGTCATAGAGTGTTCTGCCTATGTTTTCCTCTAAGAGTTTGATAGTTTCTGGCCTTATATTTAGGTCTTTAATCCATTTTGACCTTATTTTTGTGTATGGTGTTAGGGAGTGATCTAATCTCATACTTTTACATGTACCTGTCCAGTTTTCCCAGCACCATTTATTGAAGAGGCTGTCCATTCTCCACTGTACATTCCTGCCTCCTTTATCAAAGATAAGGTGTCCATATGTGCGTGGGTTTATCTCTGGGCTTTCTATCCTATTCCATTGATCTATCTTTCTGTTTTTGTGCCAGTACCATACTATCTTGATTACTGTAGCTTTGTAGTATAGTCTGAAGTCAGGGAGCCTGATTCCTCCAGCTCCTTTTTTCGTTCTCAAGATTGCTTTGGCTATTCGGGGTCTTTTGTTTTTCCATACAAATTGCGAAATTTTTTGTTCTAGTTCTATGAAAAATGCCAGTGGTAGTTTGATAGGGATTGCATTGAATCTGTAGATTGCTTTGGGTAGTAGAGTCATTTTCACAATGTTGATTCTTCCCATCCAAGAACATGGTATATCTCTCCATCTATTTGTATCATCTTTAATTTCTTTCATCAGTGTCTTATAATTTTCTGCATACAGGCCTTTCATCTCCTTAGGTAGGTTTATTCCTAGATATCTTATTCTTTTTGTTGCAATGGTAAATGGGAGTGTTTTCTTGATTTCACTTTCAGATTTTTCATCATTAGTATATAGGAATGCCAGAGATTTCTGTGCATTAATTTTGTATCCTGCTACTTTACCAAATTCATTGATTAGCTCTAGTAGTTTTCTGGTAGCATCTTTAGGATACTCTATGTATAGTATCATGTCATCCGCAAACAGTGACAGCTTTACTTCTTCTTTTCCGATTTGGATTCCTTTTACTTCCTTTTCTTCTCTGATTGCTGTGGCTAAAACTTCCAAAACTCTGTTGAATAAGAGTGGTGAGAGTGGGCAACCTTGTCTTGTTCCTGATCTTAGTGGAAATGGTTTCAGTTTTTCACCATTGAGGATGATGTTTGCTGTGGGCTTCTCATATATGGCCTTTATTACGTTGAGGAAAGTTCCCTGTATGCCTATTTTCTGCAGGGTTTTTATCATAAATGGGTGTTGAATTTTGTCAAAAGCTTTCTCTGCATCTAATGAGATGATCATATGGTTTTTCTCCTTCAATTTGTTAATATGGTGTATCACATTGATAGATTTGCGTATATTGAAGAATCCTTGCATTCCTGGAATAAACCCCACTTGATCATGGTGTATGATCCTTTTAATGTGCTGTTGGATTCTGTTTGCTAGTATTTTGTTGAGGATTTTTGCATCTATATTCATCAGTGATATTGGCCTGTAGTTTTCTTTCTTTGTGACATCCTTGTCTGGTTTTGGTATCAAGGTGATGGTGGGCTTGTAGAAGGAATTTGGGAGTGTTCCTCCCTCTGCTATATTTTGAAAGAGTTCGGGAAGGATAGGTGTTAGCTCTTCTCTAAATATTTGATAGAATTCACCTGTGAAGCCATCAGGTCCTGGGCTTTTGTTTGTTGGAAGATTTTTAATCACAGTTTCAATTTCAGTGCTTGTGATTGGTCTGTTCATATATTCTATTTCTTCCTGATTCAGTGTTGGCAGGTTGTGCATTTCTAAGAATTTGTCCATTTCTTCCAGATTGTCCATTTTATTGGCATAGAGTTGCTTGTAGTAATCTCTCATGATTTTTTTTATTTCTGCAGTGTCAGTTGTTACTTCTCCTTTCTCATTTCTAATTCTATTGATTTGAGTCTTCTCCCTTTTTTTCTTGATGAGTCTGGCTAGTGGTTTATCTATTTTGTTTATTTTCTCAAAGAACCAGCTTTTAGTTTTATTGATCTTTGCTATCGTTTCCTTCATTTCTTTTTCATTTATTTCTGATCTGATTTTTATGATTTCTTTCCTTCTGCTAGCTTTGGGGGGTTTTTGTCCTTCTTTCTCTAATTGCTTGAGGTGCAAGGTTAGGTTGTTTATTCGAGATGTTTCCTGCTTCTTAAGGTGGGCTTGTATTGCTATAAACTTCCCCCTTAGAACTGCTTTTGCTGCATCGCATAGGTTTTGGGTCATTGTGTCTCCATTGTCATTTGTTTCTAGGTATTTTTTAATTTCCTCTTTGATTTCTTCAGTGATCACTTCATTATTAAGTAGTGTATTGTTTAGCCTCCATGTGTTTGTATTTTTTACAGATCTTTTCCTGTAATTGATATCTAGTCTCATGGTGTTGTGGTCAGAAAAGATACTTGATACAATTTCAGTTTTCTTAAATTTACCAAGGCTTGATTTGTGACCCAAGATATGATCTATCCTGGAGAATGTTCCATGAGCACTTGAGAAAAATGTGTATTCTGTTGTTTTTGGATGGAGTGTCCTATAAATATCAATTAAGTCCATCTTGTTTAATGTATCATTTAAAGCTTGTGTTTCCTTATTTATTTTCATTTTGGATGATCTGTCCATGGGTGAAAGTGGGGTGTTAAAGTCCCCTACTATGAATGTGATACTGTTGATCTCCCCTTTTATGGTTGTTAGTATTTGCCTTATGTATTGAGGTACTCCTATGTTGGGTGCATACATATTTACAATTGTTATATCTTCTTCTTGGATCGATCCCTTGATCATTATGTAGTGTCCTTCTTTGTCCCTTTTAATAGTCCTTATTTTAAAGTCTATTTTGTCTGATATGAGAATTGCTACTCCAGCTTTCTTTTGGTTTCCATTTGCATGGAATATCTTTTTCCATCCCCTTACTTTCAGTCTGTATGTGTCTCTAGGTCTGAAGTGGGTCTCTTGTAGACAGCATATATAAGGGTCTTGTTTTTGTATCCATTCAGCCAATCTGTGTCTTTTGGTGGGAGCATTTAGTCCATTTACATTTAAGGTAATTATCGATATGTATGTTCCTATTCCCATTTTCTATATTGTTTTGGGTTCGTTATTATAGGTCGTTTCCTTCTCTTGCGTTTCTTGTCTAGAGAAGTTCCTTTAGCATTTGTTGTAAAGCTGGTTTGGTGGTGTTGAACTCTCTCAGCTTTTGCTTGTCTGTAAAGGTTTTAATTTCTCCATCATATCTGAACGAGATCCTTGCTGGGTAGAGTAGTCTTGGTTGCAGGTTTTTCTCCTTCATCACTTTCAGTATGTCCTGCCACTCCCTTCTGGCTTGTAGGGTTTCTGCTGACAGATCAGCTGTTAACCTTATGGGGATTCCCTTGTATGTTATTTGTTGTTTTTCCCTTGCTGCTTTTAATATGCTTTCATTGTATTTAATTTTTGACAGTTTGATTAATATGTGTCTTGGCGTATTTCTCGTTGTATTTATCCTGTATGGGACTCTCTGTGCTTCCTGGACTTGATTAACTATTTCCTTTCCCATATTAGGGAAGTTTTCAACTATAATCTCTTCAAATATTTTCTCAGTCCCTTTCTTTTTCTCTTCTTCTTCTGGAACCCCTATAATTCGAATGTTGGTGCATTTAATGTTGTCCCAGAGGTCTCTGAGAGTGTCCTCAGTTCTTTTCATTCTTTTTTCTTTATTCTGCTCTGCAGTAGTTATTTCCACTACTTTATCTTCCAGGTCACTTATCCGTTCTTCTTCCTCAGTTATTCTGCTATTGATCCTATCTAGAGTACTTTTAATTTCATTTATTGCATTGTTCATCATTGCTTGTTTCATCTTTATTTCTTCTAGGTCCTTGTTAACTGTTTCTTGCATTTTGTCCATTCTACTTCCAAGATTTCTGATCATCCTTACTATCATTATTCTGAATTCTTTTTCAGGTAGATTGCCTATTTCCTCTTCATTTGTTAGGTCTGGTGGGTTTTTATCTTGCTCCTTCATCTGCTGTGTGTTTTTCTGTCTTCTCATTTTGCTTATCTTACTGTGTTTGGGGTCTCCTTTTTGCAGGCTGCACGTTCGTAGTTCCCGTTGTTTTTGATGTCTGTCTCCAGTGGCTAAGGTTGTTTCAGTGGGTTGTGTAGGCTTCCTGGTGGAGGGGACTAGTGCCTGTGTTGTGCTGGATGAGGCTGGATCTTGTCTCTCTAGTGGGCAGGTTCACGTCTGGTGGTGTGTTTTAGGGTGTCTGTGGCCTTATTATGATTTTAGGCAGCCTCTCTGCTAATGGGTGGGGTTGTGTTCCTGTTTTGCTAGTTGTCTGGCATAGGTTGTCCAGCACTGTGGCTTGCTGGTCATTGAGTGAAGCTGGGTGCTGGTGTTAAGATGGAGGTCTCTGGGAGATTTCTACCGTTTAATATTATGTGGAGCTGGGAGGTCTCTTGTTGACCAGTGTCCTGAAGTTGGCTCTCCTACCTCAGAGGCAGAGCCCTGACTCCTGGGCTGGAGCACCAAGAGCCTTTCATCCACACGGCTCAGAATAAAAGGGAGAAAAAGTAGAGAGAATTAGTAGCAGTATGAGGAAAGAAAGAAGGAAAGGAGGAAAGGAAGGAAGGAAGAAAGAAGCAAAGAAGGAAAGAAATGAGGGAGGGAGGGCGGGAGGAAGGAAGGAAGGAAGGAAGGAAGGAGGGAAAGAAGGCAAAAAGACAGAAAGAAAGAAGATACAGTAAAAATAAAATAAAGTATAATATAGTTATTGAATTTAAAAATATTTAAAAAAAAAAAAAAGGACGGGTAGAACCTTAGGACAAATGTTGGAAGCAAAGCTATACAGAGAAAATCTTACACAGAAGCATACACATACACGTTCACAAAAAGAGGTAAAGGGGGAAAAATCATAAATCTTGCTCTCAGAGACCACCTCCTCAATTTGGGGTGATTCGTTGTCTAAAGGAGGGAAGGAAGGAAGGAAAGAAAGAACGAAGGTAAAGTATAATAAAGTTATTACAATTAAAATTACTTATTAAGAAAAAAAAAATTTTTTTTTAAACCATGGACGGATAGAGCCCTAGGACAAATGGTGGAAGCAAGAGTATACAGACAAGATCTCACACAGAAGCATACACGTACACATTCACAAAAAGAGGAAAAGGGAAAAAAATCATAGATCTCGCTCCTAAATTCCACCTCTTCAATTTGGGATCATTCCTTGTCTATTCAGGTATTCCACAGATGCAGGGTATATCAAGTTGATTGTGGAGCTTTAATCCGCTGCTTCTGTGGCTGCTGGGAGAGATTTCCCTTTCTCTTCTTTGTTCTCACAGCTCACAGGAGCTCAGCTTTGGATTTGGCCCTGCTTCTGCGTGTAGGTCGCTGGAGGGCGTCTGTTTTTTGCTCAGACAGGACGGGGTTAAAGGAGCCGCTGATTCGGGGGCTCCGGCTCACTCAGGCTGGGGGTTGGGGGATGGGGGAAGGAGGGGCACTGCGTGCGGGGCAGGCCTGCGGCTGCAGAGGCGGCGTGACGTTGCGGCAGAGGCCAGCGTGACGTTGCACCAGCCTGATGCCCGCCGTGTGTACTCCCGGGGAAGTTGTCCCTGGATCCCGGGAACCTGGCAGTGGCGGGCTGCACAGGCTCCGTGGAAGAGGGGCGTGGAGAGTGACCCGCGCTCGCACACAGGCCCCTTGGTGGCGGCAGCAGCAGCCTTAGCGTCTCCCGCCTGTCTCTGGGGCCCGCGGTTTTAGCCGCGGCTCGCGCCCGTCTCTGGGGTTCGCACTTTTAGCCGCGGCTCGCGCCCGTCTCTGGGGTCCGCGGTTTTAGCCACGGCTCACGCCCGTCTCTGGGTTTCGTGCTTTTAGCCGTGGCTCGCGCCCGTCTCTGGGGTTCGCGCTTTTAGCCGCGGCTCGCGCCCGTCTCTGGGTTTCGCGCTTTTAACCGCGGCTCGCTCCCGTCTCTGTAGTTCCTTTAAGCAGCACTCTTAAACCCCTCTCCTCGCACACCAGGAAACAAAGAGGGAAGAAAAAGTCTCTTGCCTCTTTGGCAGGTGCAGGCTTTTCCCCGAACTCCCTCCCGGCTAGTCCTGGTGTACTAACCCCTTCAGGCTATGTTCAATCCGCCAACCCCAGTCCTCTCCCTGCGCTCCGTCCAAAACCGAAACCCGAGCCTCAGCTCGCAGCCCCGCCCGCCCCGGCGGGTGAGCAGACAAGCCTCTCGGGTTGGTGAGTGCCGGTCGGCACCGATCGTCTGTGTAGGAATCTCCCCGCTTTGCCCTCCGCACCCGTCGCTGTGCACTACTCTGCGGTCCCGAAGCTCCCCCCTCTGCCTCCCGCAGTCTCCGCCTGCGGAGGGGCTTCCTAGTGTGTGGAAACTTTTCCTCCTTCACAGCTCCCTCCCACTGGTGCAGGTGCCGTCCTTATTCTTTTGTCTCTGTTTTTTCTTTTTTTCTTTTGCCCTACCCAGGTACGTGGGGAGTTTCTTGCCTTTTGAGAGGTCTGAGGTCTTCTGCCAGCCTTCAGTAGGTGTTCTGTAGGAGTTGTTCCACGTGTAGATGTATTTCTGGTGTATCCGTGGGGAGGAAGGTGATCTCCGCGTCTTACTCTTCCACCATCTTCAAGGTCCCCCCTCTGTTTCATTTTTGAACTGAATATTTAACAAAATTTCTAGAGTTACTCTTTTATAAACTTACACATTTTTTTTTAATGATCATTATATCAGGAATTTTTGACAACTACACATGTCATTCTGGACTTCTTTGTAGCCCTGTCTCAAGTTTAAGGTTTTTTTTCTAATTCATGATATTATAAACATCTACTTACATAAAACAAACTTAGAAGTTTACTTTTTCTTTGAAGAAGTACGAATTCTCCATCAAGACCCAAGAAAAATTTCCAGGAATTCTTTTCATCTTCTTTTACTGTCCCTCTCCTTTGTCTTCTTGTGACATTATTTTCTTCTGTCATTTTGGAAATTATGGGCTTGCACAGTTGAATATGAGCCATCACCTCTATACAAAATATCATTGACTCCACATGTCAATGACATGTAAAGCTGAATAAGCATTTGGAAAATATGAAAATATTTACAATACAGTTTGAATAACTGGAGACACACACCTCTTCTTTCTTTTACAAGAATGGTCTTATGTGGGTTGAAAGATAACTGACCAATACTCTCCTTTACCCACATAGACAGGGTTTACTTTTCTCCTTCCCACAGTTTGTTCTCAGCTCTGATTCCTTGGTCTAAGTGAGGTGACTGTATCCAGCAGGCATTTTATTAGGGCCTATGACTTGTTAGTTAGCTCATGTGATTTGAGAAAACTAGTTGCTAACAAACATAGTATGATGAACAGTGGGTCATAATGAGAACTAAAATTTATAGACCTAATTTTAGCACTCCCTTCTTCTTGCCATAGCTACATATAGGGGAGCATAAGCTTCAAATCAGAGACCTGGATACACTACCAGCCCAGCTGTTAACTTTCTATTTGATCTCAGACAAGTTACCACTTAGGTGATCTTTATCTCTGTTTCTTCATCCTATAAAATGATGATCATGGAGCCCCCTTCCCCACTCCCTTGTGGGGTTGCTGTATGGCCTGTGTGAGTAATGCATGTAATGTGCTTAATACAGTGATGACACATAAGTTGCTTCACTGAAATGTAAACTGTTATTATCATTACATTTTATCATTTATGATACTGATATATATGGTGAGCAGCAAGAAGGAAATCCTTACTGGTGAAAAATAAGAGGTTTTGGTATAGTATTCTTGTAGATATATGTAAATTTGCATGTGGTGTCAGTGTTGAGGTAACAAACAACTGATTTACAAGGTACTTTTGAATATTACCATCTGTTTTCGGTAAGGCACAGCACTGGGAGACTTAGAACACTTCTTGTTTGGAGAAGTTTTTGTAGAAGTATGATAAATCATTAATGGAATATTTGCACTATTTTGGGTAGATTCCTCATACACACACAATTTTCTATTTTTACTTGGATGTTTTACTTATTGAGAAAGGGAAAGAAATCAGTTCAGGTGAAAGATTTAGATAAAAATAAATACAAACAGAATTTTTTAAAATAAATTTATTTATTGGCTGTGGTGTTTTCATTGCTGTGCATGGGCTTCTCGTTGTGGAGCACCGACTCTAGCTGCAGGCTTCAGTAGTTGTGGCTCGTGGGCTCTAGAGCACGGGCTCAGTAGTTATGACGCACAGGCTTAGTTGCTCCGCAGCATGTGGGATCTTCCTGGACCATGGATCGAACCCGTGTCCCCTGCATTGGTGGGCAGATTCTTAACCATTGCACCACCACGGAAGTCCCTACAGATAGAATTTAACAGACCTACAGAGCAGGCCAAGAAAAAAACAACAAACTTGTTTTATTTATAAAGAACAAAAGGTAACATTTACACAGCTGTTACAATATGCCAGCACTCATCTGAGCACTTCACGTGTATTAGTTCATTAATCCTCATAAAACAACTCCGTGAAGTGGACACTATTAATATTGCCATTTTACAAATGAGGAAACTAAGGCACAGAAAAGGTAAGTGACTTGTTTGTGGTCACATGACTAATGTATGGGGAATAGTGATTTGAAGCCGTATAGTATGGCTCCAGAACCTTTGCTTTAAGCCAATTTACTAGCTCAAAATAAAAGGTCTTTTCACATATTTCCAAGTAATACCACCTTTGACCCAAGAAATAGAGACCCTTGCCCTAGGCCCTATGTTTTAGTGAGCTCTGCTAATCACACACACACACACACACACACACACACACACCACAGAAACATCTGAAAGAGCATGAGCACCTGGTCTGTGCTGGTGAAGTGTGGCCTGCAGCCCACTCAGGCCATGGGAACAACTTTGGGCATTTCTTGTCCTGAGTCCCCAGCAGGGCATCTGCATCTGAATGTCCTGAGGTGTGTGGGCTGCCAGTGGCAGAGGGAAGCTTCTTCTGAGGGTTCAAGTGGTGGAAGTGCTTAAGTAAGGGAGATTAATTCACCTGCCAAATCCTTCTTCTCAGGTGGCATGCATGAAGTAGATTTTTATTGTGTTGAAAAATAGAATGTTCTCTATTAGTTGTGAACATCCATTTTCTTGCTTCTGCTCCTGTTCCAATTTCAGGTTCAAGAGGTATTAACCCCCTAGTGTGGTATTCAAAACATGCTAACTAATTGGCATTTTGCAAAATAAAACAATCCATGTTATTCTTAAAAATATACATATAAACTTAGACATAACATGCATAAGGTGTGACACCTACATTGGCAACTATAGATGGACATGAAACACTAGATTTGTAAATATTTTTATTTTGCAGTAATTATGAAAACAATATGATTCAAAGTTTCAAAATATTAATAAAACAATTTAAGCTGTATTTTTAAGGTAGGATGAAGTATGTTTCATTGAACAATTTATAACTTTTAAATATTTAGACTTACTGTGTATTGACCTCCATTTATACTCTTGCTGTGGGCAAAGGATGGGCCTGTTTCAAATATCTGAATGTTTGACAGAGTTTGAACTTGAGCAACCACATGATTTTCCTATCTTTTTACTTGTATTTGGAAGGAAAATTGGAGACCCTATAAAATCCAGATTTCACCTTCTCTACTCTAGATGGTACCTATCGTTATAATTTTTGTTCGTTTGATTATTTATTAGTGTTTTTCAAGGTTGTATGAATTAAGAAACAAGATCTCTTTCAGAAATTCTGTTAAGAACACAGGTCCTTCCTACTGCCAAGACAGCCTGGCTTAAAATTCTGGCTCTGCTGATCATTAGCTGTGTATTGTTCTTCAAATTAGCTGTGCTCTTGTCTCAATTCATCCCTGAAATAGAGGTGCTAAAGGGTCCACCTTCTAGTGTTATTGTGAGAACTGACTCCAAGAAAACCCAGGTATTATTATCTTATTTAATTTTCAGTGCCTTCAGCTGTTTTATTAAGATGACCATTTAAAAACATCACTCAACAGTTTATTTGAGGAATTTTACCTACTTTCTCAAGAATAAGACAAAAATTTTCTCTAACAGATTTTATAATTTTTGTATGGCTTGCCCATTTCTGTGTAACATATTACATTTTCCTTCTTTTTTGTATTTCGTGAATAAAATTAAGAAAAGCAGAAGAAAAATATGCTCCCCTCCATTTTTATGATTCGTGGCCTTTATACTGTTTTGCATTAGCAAATACTTTTATCAGAGCAAGCAAAAGTGCAAATTGAAGGGAACTGCCCCACCACAGACACACCATGCACCTCTTCCTTCTCCTTTCTTTTCTTCTGGAAGGTTCAGGTCCCTTGGCCTCAAGCCTCAAACCCAGCAAAGAAGTATGAGAACTGAGGAGGGTAGCCGTCATGCCTTCACTTTTTTCTCACAAAACAAAAGCCTAGCCTAGAGCTGCTCACATAGTAGGCACTAGGTGGATACTTTGCTACAAGTTTAAACAAATTATGTGGTTGAAGTAGCCTGTTTTCAAGTAGAAGTTGGTAACTCATCTCAACAATGACAGAAATGTTTTCATGCAAAGTACTATTTGTGATGGCATTTTAAGGGGGTGATTCTTTTTTCTGATGATTGAGAGTGGTGCAGGAAGAAGGTGTTTGGGACTTTCGGAAAGCAAGTGTCTGAAATTTGCTGTAATATTACAATAGGCCCCACTCAGGAATGGTTAGTGCTTGGAGCAAGTACTATAGTTATGTTAAAATAAGAACAGAGCTGGTACAGGTCAAAGCCCAGTTGCTTACCAGTTGGACAGATTGAAACTATAAGCATCAGTTTCTTAATTTTATTGATAAAATAAGGACAATAGCAATACCTTCTCATAGAGTTGGGGTGGGCATTCTTAGAAAAGTCTGTGTAAAGGACTTAGCACAAATAAAGAATACAATTACTACTCTACAAATACATTATCATTATTAAATTTTTACTGAAGTGTCAGAGTAGCCTCTATATAACATTAGCCTCTGTGAACTGTTTGGGACCTGGATCCTAACCATTTAGTGACCACCCTGTTTATTCCTGGCATTGTTCTAGAAGTTTCATGTTCTTTTCCCAGCAACACTAAACAATAGATGTTATTATATCCTCATCACAGGAAAAACAGAGAATTGCAAAGTCTCAGTTTCTGGTTATTGCAAAAATGTTCAGGTACTGCATTTTAAAGGTTTGGAAATGCCTCTATATGTGACAAATCACGTCTTGAAAGAATATAATAAAACTTTCTTTGTAATTACTATAATATAAAAACTGTTGATGTACTAATACCTTAATAAATGCCTCAATATGTGCAGCATGTTTGGTAGAAGTACATGGCCTGATGTGCTTATGACTTTATTTTGAAACCATATGAGCTATCATTCTAAGAATTACACAAAGAATCAACAACTCTGTTGAGTGTGCGGCTCTGGCTGAAGTCTGGGGCAAACATTTTGACCTCATTTACACTCTCATTCAAGAGTAGAGTAGTGATGGTTTCCAGAAGTACTGTAACGATGACTTGTTGAAGAACAAAATGATTTAATATAAAAAGCTGTGTTAAGAGGAAATAAATAGTGACCTCACTTAAGTCACCTTGTAATTATTCAAATCCTAACCATATAATCCATCTCCTTTTGGCCAGTCTGATCACATCACTACTCCTTAGCACAACTGGAGTTTTATACCTATTGGAGAACGAGTTTTAAACCACTGGATAAAATTTTACCATGGACGTCATCTCCCATAATTACATCCTACACCAGTCCTGTGTTCAAATGTGGGCCTAGTTACAAAAGATAGCTTGAATTGTTGTCCAGGTTATTAAATATTGACCATTCTTGAATGAGGCAACTTAATCGCAATCCTGGAAACCTCTACAGAATAAGACACTTGTAAAAGATGCTTTTTGAATGACTGCATACATGATACGTATTGAATGAAAGGACCTGTATCTTCTATGTATCCTCTCTCATTCCAAGCTGAGTACCCTGCATTTAGTAGAGTCTGAAAATGTTTGCTGAATGAAGAAATGAAGTGTGGGGACTATTGGTAACTGCAATTTGTCCATTGCTTCCTTTTCCTCATTCTAGGATGAAATCGAGTTGAATAAATACACCATTTGCATTTCTTATTTTTCATTAACATTTGGTTTTAAGTTACACAATAAGTGCAATGCTTTCCAGTTGCAGTTTTTCCATCATTCCTGATATATTGACCAATACCCCCATTATGGTAGCTATAGATAAGAGAGCTGCTTTTCTTTTTCTCTTTTACAATCTTGTAGCCTTTTTTTTGTTTTTGTTTTTGTTCTTGCAGGGAAAATATGATAGTTATTAAACATTTGGATCCTTGAACAAGTGCTTAGGGAAAACTCAAATTGTGGCTCATTTTATAACTTCAATTCTTAATTTTAGATTGAAATTATTACTTTTTCAAGGTACACATTACAAAAACTTAACTGCAGTAATATGTGGAGTTTTAGAACTTAATGCTAGATTCTTTAAGTGCCTTAGTAATTATCTTGGGAAATGTTTAGGCACATCTGCAGATTGTATTACTTTTTTCATGCCACTGGGGGAGTATTGAATGAATTATTGTTTCAGAGTATGGGTTTTGAAATAATCTGTTCCAGGACTAAGAGCACTAACTCACATTTTTATCTCATATATCAGTAAGAGAGATTTGCTTTCAATCATGAAATATATGAAGAGATAAGTATGATACTAGAGATTGTAGGATGCTTCCTTCTAAAGATTGGAGCTGTATATCCGGCCTTTCCAAACATTAACAGTAATGGAGATTGCATGTGCAGATATTCATTACAGAGATGATAGGTTTTTCTGTGGAGTGTGTTTTATAGACCAAATCTTAAGGAAAATGGTGAGAATATTTCTTACATATCAAATTTGCTTCAGCTACAAAAATTAAATCTTTCTCTCTTTCTCCTCCTCTCATTTTCTTTGTCTTTTTTTGTCTCTAAACAGTCAGTGATAATGTGACAAGAAATAGATATTATAATGGGAATTTTAGATGTA
This sequence comes from Phocoena phocoena, assembly GCF_963924675.1. Classification (NCBI taxonomy): domain Eukaryota; kingdom Metazoa; phylum Chordata; class Mammalia; order Artiodactyla; family Phocoenidae; genus Phocoena; species Phocoena phocoena. Next base: position 29,771,186 of record NC_089226.1, read on the forward strand.
GGTGGCAGAGTCTTGCTGTGAAAGAAAGCAGGAGCTTGTAAATCTCCCACCGACCTCCTTTTTATAGGGCCCAGACTAGAGTTGAGCAGGCTGCCCACTTCAGTGGGAAAAGTGATTTCCAATAGTCAAAACCTTTTCTGTTTATAATTTACACATAATTCTTTTTTTTAACTTTTTATTTTATATTGGAATATAGCTGATTAACAATGCTGTGATAGTTTGAGGTGCACAGCAATGTGACTCAACCATAAATATACATGTATCCATTCTCCCCCAAACTCCCCTCCTATCACCTCCTGTCTGTACTGTGATAGGTGCTGGATATACAGCATTTCAGAAATAAACATCTAATTCTTGCAACCATGGAGATTATAGTTTAGATAGGTGACATACAACAAACAAAAATGAATAAATATACTGAAATGAGAGAGTAGTGGGATTAATTTAGGTTAGGTGGATTGTTGGATAAGGTGTTTGAGGGTATAATTAAACTGAGATCTGAAGAGTAAGTAGAAGTGAGTGAGGTTAAGAATAGAGGGTAGAGAGAAAAAACCCAGGCCCAATTGAAAACGACCCAGAGAAAGGATCATTGAAGTCTTAAGGCCAAGAGAGCGCCATTGTAGTGCTGACCACTAGGGAATAACATTTCTCAGTTTCTACGTCATTGGCTCCCTGTTAACCGGGATGGTTGAGAAGTCAGAGGCCTGCAATGCGAGTCACAAGAGAGGCTAGAATGGGATTTCCACTGAGATGGAAGTAGGCTCTGTGCAGAAGTCCCAGAAGACATGAACAAGAAGAGTTTCAGACAACAGAAAATAATCCTAAGCGACTGTGCAGTGGATTTCCATTAAACGTGATTTTTGCTGGATTTGGAGGATGTAAAGTTGTAAGCATTAAATCTTTGAATGAGATTCATCACTCTGAAGATGGCAGAGGAGTAAGACCTGGAGATCACCTTCCTCCCCACAAATACATCAAAAATACATCTGCATGTGGAACAACTCCTACAGAACACCTACTGAACACTGGCAGAAGACCTCAGACTTACCCAAAGGCAAGAAACTCACCACATACCTGGCCGTGTGGCTGACAGGGTCTTGGTGCTCTGGCCAGGTGTGAGGCCTGAGCCTCTGAGGTGGGAGAGCTGAGTTCAGGACATTGGTCCACCAGAGACCTCCTGGCCCCTCATAATATCAGTCGGCAAGAGCTCTCCCAGAGACTCCATCTCAATGCTAGGACCCAGCTCCACTCAATGAACAGCAAGGTCCACTGCTGGACACCCCATGCCAAACAACTAGCAAGACAGGAACACAACCCCACCCATTAGCACAGAGGCTGCCTAAAATCATAATAAGTTCACAGACACCACAAAACACACCACTGGACATGGTCCTGCCCACCAGAAAGGCAAGATCCAGCCTCATCCATCAGAACACAGGCACAAGTCCCCTCTACCAGGAAGCCGACACAACCCACTGAACAACCTTACCCACTGGGAGCAGACAACAAAAACAATGGGAACTATCAACCTGCAGCATGTGAAAAGGAGGCCCCAAACACAGTAAGTTAAACAAAATAAGAAGACAGAGAAATACACAGCAGATGAAGGTGAAAGGTAAAAACCAACCAGACCAAAGAAATGAAGAGGAAATAGGCAGTCTACCTGAAAAAGAATTCAGAGTAATGATAGTAAAGATGATCCAAAATCTTGGAAATAGAATGGAGAAAATACAAGAAATGTTAAACAAGGACCTAGAAGAACTAAAGAGCAAACAAACAATGATGAACAACACAATAAATGAAATTAAAAATTCTCTAGAAGGAATAAATAGCAGAATAACTGAGGCAGAAGAAAGGATAAGTGACCTGGAAGGTAAAATAATGGAAATAGCTACCACAGAGCACAATAAAGAAAAAATATGAAAAGAATTGAGGACAGTTTCAGAGACCTCTGGGACAACATTAAACTCACCAACATTCAAATTATAGGGATCCCAGAAGAAGAAAAGAAAAAGAAAGGGTTTGAGAAAATATTTGAAGAGATTATAGTTGAAACCTTCCCTAATATGGGAAAGGAAATAGTGAATCAAGTCCAGGAAGTACAGACAGTCCCATACATGATAAATCCAAGGAGAAACACGCCAAGACACATATTAATTAAACTATCAAAAATTAAATACAAAGAAAAAATATTAAAAGCAGCAAGAGAAAAGCAACAAATAACATACAAGGGAATCCCCATAAGGTTAACAACTGATCTTTCAGCAGAAACTCTGAACGACAGAAGGGTGTGGCAGGACATATTTCAAATGATGAAAGGGAAAAACCTACAACCAAGATTACTCTACCCAGCAAGAATCTCATTCAGATTCGATGGAGAAATTAAAACATTTACAGACAAGCAAAAGCTAAGAGAATTCAGCACCACCAAACCAGCTTTACAACAAATGCTAAAGGAACTTCTCTAGCAGGAAACACAAAACAAGGAAAAGACCTACAATAACAAACCCAAAACAATAAGAAAATGGTATTAGGAACCGACGTATCGATAATTCCCTTAAATGGAAATGGATTAAATGCCCCAACCAAAAGACATAGACTGGCTGAATGGATACAAAAACAAGACCCATATATATGCTGCCTACAAGAGACCCACTTCAGACCTAGGGACATGTACAGACTGAAAGTAAGGGGATGGAAAAAGATATTCCATCCAAATGGAAATCAAAAGAAAGCTGAAGTGGCAATTCTCATATCAGACAGCATAGACTTTAAAATAAAGACTATTACAAGACTCAAAGAACACTACACAATGATCAAGGGATCATTCCAAGAAGAAGTTATAGCAATTGTAAATATTTATGCACACAATATAAGACCACCTCAACACATAAGGCAAATGCTAACAGCCATTAAGGGGGAAATTGACAGTAACACAATCATAGTAGGGGACTTTAACATCCCACTTTCACCAATGGACAGATCATCCAAAATGAAAATAAATAAGGAAACACAAGCTTTAAATGACACGTTAAACAAGATGGACTTAATAGATATTTGTAGGAAATTCCATCCCAAAATAACATAATACATTTTCCTCTCAAGTGTTCATGGAACATTCTCCAGGATAGATCATATCTTGGGTCACAAATCAAGCCTTGGTAAAATTAACAAAATTGAAATCGTATCAAGTATCATTTCTGACGAAAGTGCAATGAGACTAGATATAAATTACAGGAAAAAATCTGTAAAGAATACAAATACATGGAGGCTAAACAATACTAAATAACGAAGAGAACACTGAAGAAATCAAAGAGGAAATCAAAAAATACCAAGGAACAAATGACAATGAAAACACTACAACCCAAAACCTATGGGATGCAGCAAAAGCAGTTCTAAGAGGGAAGGTTATAGCAGTACAATCCTCCCTCAAGAAACAGGAAACATCTCAAATAAACAACCTAACCTTACACCTAAAGCAATTAGAGAAAGAAGAACAAAAATACCAGAAAGTCAGCAGAAAGAAAGCAAGAAATCATAAAGATCAGGCCAGAATTAAATGAAAAAGAAATGAAGGAAATGATAGCAAAGATCAGTAAAACTAAAAGCTGGTTCTTTGAGGAGATAAACAAAATTGATAAACCATTAGCCAGACTCATCAAGAAAAAAAGGGAGAAGACTCAGTTCATCAGAATTGGAAAAGAAAAAGGAGAAGTAACAACTGACACTGCAGAAATACAAAGGATTATGAGATTATTACAAGCAACTATATACCAATAAAATGGACAACCTGGAAGAAATGGACAAATTCTTAGAAATGCACAACCTCCAGAGACTGAACCAGGAAGAAATAGATAATATAAACAGACCAATCACAAGCACTGAAATTGAAACTGTGATTAAAAATCTTCCAACAAACAAAAGCCCAGGACCAGATGGCTTCACAGGCAAATTCTATCAAACATTTATACAAGAGCTAACACTGATCCTTCTTAAAGTCTCCCAAAATATAGTAGAGGGCTGAACACTCCCAAACTCATTCTACAAGGCCACCATCACCCTGATACCAAAACCAATCAAAGATGTCACAAAAAAGAAAACTACAGGCCAATATTACTGATGAACATAGATGTAAAAATCCTCACCAAAATACTAGCAAACAGAATCCAACAGCACATTAAAAAGATCATACACCATGATCAAGTGAGGTTTATTCCAGGAATGCAAGGAGTCTTCAATATACGCAAATCAATCAATGTGATACACCATGTTAACAAATTGAAGGAGAAAAACCATATGATCATCTCAATAGATGAAGAAAAAACTTTTGACAAAATGCAAAACCCATTTATGATAAAATAAACCTCCAGAATGTAGGCATAGAGGGACCTTCCTTAACATAATGAAGACCATATACGACAGACCCACAGCTAACATCATCCTCAATGGTGAAAAACTGAAAGCATTTCCACTAAGATTAGTGACAAGACAAGGTTGTCCACTCTCAAAACTATTATTCAACGTAGTTTTGGAAGTTTTAGACACAGAAATCAGAGAAGAAAAAGAAATAAAAGGAATCCAAATTGGAAAGGAAATAAAACTGTCACTGTTTGCAGATGACATGATACTTTACATAGAGAATCCTAAAGATGCTACCAGAAAACTACCAGAGCTAATCAATGAATTCGGTAAAGTAGCAGGATACAAAATTAATGCATAGAAATCTCATGCATTCCTGTACACTAATGATGAAAAATCTGAAAGAGAAATTAAGGAAACACTCCCATTTACCATTATAACAAAAAGAATAAAATACCTAGGAAAAAACCTACCTAAGGAGACAAAAGACCTGTATGCAGAAAACTATAAGACTCTGTTGCAAGAAATTAAAGATGATACGAACAGATTGAGAGATATGCCATGTTCCTGGAGTAGAAGAATCAATATTGTGAAAATGACTGTACGACCCAAAGCAATCTACAGATTCACTGCAATCCCTATCAAACTACCAATGGCATTTTTCACAGAACTAGGACAAAAAATTTCACAATTTGCATGGAAACACAGAAGACCCCAAATATCCAAAGCAATCTTGAGAAAGAAAAACAGAGCTGGAGGAATCAGGCTCCCTGACTTCAGACTATACTACAAAGCTACAGTAATCAAGACAGTATGGTCTGGCACACAAACAGAAATTTAGATTAATGGAACAGAATAGAGGGCCCGGAGATAAACCCATGCACATATGGTCACCTTATCTTTGATAAAGGAGGCAAGAATATACAATGGAGAAAAGATAGCCTCTTCAATAAGTGGTGTTGGAAAACTGGACAGCTACATGTAAAAGAAGAAATTAGAACACTTCCTAACACCATACACAAAAATAAACTCAAAATGGATTAGAGACCTAAATGTTAGACCGGACACTATAAAACTCTCAGAGGAAAACATAGGCAGAACACTCTGTGACATAAATCACAGCAAGATCCTTTTTGACCCACCTCCTAGAGAAAGGGAAATAAAAACAAAAATAAGCAAATGGGACCTAATGAAACTTCAAAGCTTTTGTGCAGCAAAGGAAACCATAAACAAGACAAAAAGACAACCCTCAGAATAGGAGAAAATATTTGCAAATGAAGCAACTGACAAAGGATTAATCTCTAAAATATACAAGCAGCCCTTGCAGCTCAATATCCAAAAAACAAACAACCAAATCCAAATATGGGCAGGATACCTAAATAGACATTTCTCCAAAGAAGATATACAGATCACCAACAAACACATGAAAGGATGCTCAACATCACTAATCATTTTGGAAATGCTATTCAAAAGTACAATGAGGTATCACCTCTCACCGGTCAGAATGTCCATCAGCAAAAATCTACAAACATTAAATGCTGGAGAGGGTGTGGAGAAAAGGGAACCCTCTTGCACTGTTTGTGGGTATGTAAATTGATGCAGCCACTATGGAGAACAGTATGGAGGTTCCTTAAAAAACTACAAATAGAACTACCATATGACCCAGCAATCCCACCACTGGACATATACCCTGAGAAAACCATAATTCAAAAAGAGTCATGTACCACAATGTTCATTGCAGCTCTATTTACAATAGCCGGGACTTGGAAGCAACCTAAGTGTCCATCAACAGATGAGTGGATAAAGACAATGTGGCACATATATACAATGGAATATTACTCAGCCATAAAAATAAATGAAATTGAGTTATTTGTTGTAAGGTGGATGGACCTAGAGTCAGTCATACAAAGTGAAGTAAGTCAGAAGGAGAAAAAGAAATACCATATACTAACACATATATATGGAGTCTAAAAGAAAAAAAGGTTCTGAAGAACCTAGGGGCAGGACAGGAAGAAAGACGGAGATGTAGAGAATGGACTTGAGGACATGGGAAGGGGTAAGGGTAAGCTGGGACGAAGTGAGAGAGTGGCATGGACATATATACACTACCAAATGTAAAATAGATAGCTAGTGGGAAGCAGCCACATAGCACAGGGAAATCAGCTCGGTGCTTTGTGACCACCTAGAGGGGTGGGATGGGGGCGTGGTAGGGAGATGCAAGAGGGAGGAGATATGGGTATATATGTATATGTATAGCTGATTCACTTTGTTATACAGCAGAAACTATCACACCATTGTAAAGCAATTATACTCCAAGAAAGATGTTAAAAAAAAAAAAAAGAATAGAGGGAAGACATTTCTAGGTAGAGGAATCTACAAGAAAAAGAAATATTAGTTAGGAAAGATCTTGATGCATTTGAATAATTGACAGGACACCAGTTTTGTTGGTGTGCTGTGAGCTGAAAGCAGGATTGGAAACCTAGGCTAGAGTCAGATCATGCAAAGTTTTGTGGGTGTATTTAGGAGTTCTAATTTTGTTTTCAATTTAGTAGAAAGCCTTCTTGAACTGTAAAAAGGAGAGCACCATAACCTGATGTACTTTTTAAGACTATCACTTGGCAGTGTGGGTTGGAAGGGGGAAAGTGCATGGGAGAAACCACCCAGGAGACTATTGCATTTGTGCATGTAAGGGATGATGTCATGACTAAAGTTGTGGCAGTACAGTTGGAGAAAATAAAACTGAAAAAGAATACATGGGTATAGGTGTAGTAATAGATTAGATGAGACTTGGCAAACCGTTGGATGAGGATGGTGAGAGAGAGGGAGATCTCAGAGTTGAAGCTTAGATTTTTTTTGTCCTGAGCAACTGGGTAGATTAATGCTATTTACTGAACAGGAAGACATGCTTTGAGGGGAAAGGTGAAGAGTTTAACTTAGAAAAAGGTAAATCTGGGATACTTCTGTCTCAGGTGGGTTTTGGGACATATTATTGTGGTCCTCAGGTATAAATTTTGGCATTCTTAGCACAGAAATTATATTGTATGGGTGAGACAACCTAAGGAGACTATATGCAGAGAGAAAAGTAGAAGGGGACAGGATTGATTACCAAAGAATTCCAACATTTAGAGTTTGGTTAGAGGAGGAAGAGCCAACAGATGCTACCGAACGATGGGTTGGGGAAGACACAAGAGGCAAGAAGATGGTCAAGAAGCTAAGCTGAGTCACTGACTAAGAAAGAGATTATGTCAAGATAGAGCGGGTGGCTAACGTGCCAAACGCTGCTGAAAAGGCTGCTAACTTAGGAATCAAAGCATGTCCAATTACATTTAACAACGTGAAGATCATTTGGTGTGTAAGATAAGAAGAATTGGTGAAGTTATGGAGGCTGATGCAAGGCTGGATGGAGGTCAAGAATGAGTGGGGAGGGAGAGTGTTGACAACATGTGTAGATAACTCTTTAAGGATTTTTTTCTCTGAAAAGGAGTAGAGAAATTGGAAAGTAGGCAGTAGCTGGAGGAGATTGTGAGACTAAGAGGATTCTTTTTTTTTTTTTTTTTTGCGGTACATCCTCCCAGACCGGGGCACGAACCCGTGTCCCCTGCACCGGCAGGCGGACTCTCAACCACTGTGCCACCAGGGAAGCCTAAGGATTCTGTTTTAATATGGGAGATGCTAGAATTAAAAGAGAGAGCTTAACCCTTAGAGCGAAGACCTTGCAAAGAGAATTAATCAGTGAGAGTCAGAGGCGTGTGAGGAACTGGCCTTCATTAAGAAAGGAGAAGGGGAAGATGGGTGGAGACCCATAACATTTTGTAATTTGGTGATGCAATTAGGTGAAGGGTGAAAGGGTTTGGAAGGTTTGAGGAAGAAAGAAGCAAGCTTACTAGGAGAATATTATGAAAAGTGTACCCATTTGAGAACTATTCCACAGAATCTTGATGTATAAAATTGGTAAAAGGAGGGAGGCTTTGTTTCAAGAAGAGGGGGAGGAGCAGCGTTTTGCCCACTCAGTTTGCTTGGCACTACTGGGGCAGCCTCAGAGGAACACTCAGGCTCCGAAGCACTTCATTTAAAAACACTGACTCTAGGGAAAATGTTCCTGGCAAAGCATATAGAATTCCCAGTGAAAAATCAAGTTCTAGAAGAGCTGCTGGCTTGTGAAACTCAGAGCATTTAGGTTCAGCTGACAGAAAGCAAGATGAATATCCATACCTGGGACCTGGGAGACCACAGAGTGGGGAAGAGAGCCACTCAGAAGGCACTGGGGAAACAACCGAGGCAAACTCCATCTACTTTATAATTTTGTAGTAGCTTGAACTTGCTTTTTTTAAGCAATTGTTTAATGTCACAGGAAAATGTTGGACCTGCATGTTCTCAGCCCTCCTGTGGAGTGACTCATTCTCTTCTTGGGTCAACCTTAAAAACATGAGAGGGAATGAGAGTGCAGGACACATTTTTAAAATCCCAAGATGATGTTTTGGGTTTTCCCTATAACCAGTATTGATTTTCTACTTTTTGTGTAATTCAGCACATTTATCTTGTCAGAAAAAGCTAACACCATTGAGGTACCTTTTTTAAAAAGGGGATTACATTTCTCAAACTTTTGATAATAATTACTTATGCATGTGCCAGTGATATAATTTTCTTTCAGGAAGATCAGAATCTGTGCTTTTTTTTTTTCTGAAGACATGTGTTAATTATTTTTAAAAAAGTAAGAATTCTTTTTTTTACTTATAGTAAAGCTATAATTATTAATTATAAAAACATGTCCTTTTGGCAGTGACGTTTTCTAATCTGTGAGGAAAGCTATTATTTTTCAGAATATCATTCTAAGTGATTTTAAAATGGTAAAAATAATGGGTCAAGTTTACTGTCTGTTTTGCTGTCTTTGTACTTGGGGTTCCGGATAGTGCAGGGCTCTGGGGAGTTCTGCTGGGTGTGAGCACAGGCACTTTTCTCTTTTGTAAAATGTGAATTATAAAATTACCTTTCTCACAAGGTTGTTCTATGGATTTAATGAGTTCATATACCCAAAACACTTCAGCTACTGCCTGGTAAGCAGTAGACAAAAGCTAGTTTAAACATATGAAAAAGCTACAGAACCCAATGGGAGGCCACATGATATCAATGAAAACTCATTGTCTTTGAGTCAGACTTACAGAGATTCAAATTCTGGCACTGTCGTTTATTAGCTGTGTGATCTTGGGAATGACACCTTCCTCTCTGAGCTTCAGCCTACTTAATCTTACTAACTTGGTGACCCTACTTTTTCTCTAAGCTTTAGTTTCTTCATCTTCAACTAGAAATAGTCATCCTTCCTTCATTGGGCTGATGTGACAATTATGTGGGATAATGTGTAGAAAATATATGGAAAAACATCATATATAAGGTTTGTTTAACAGTTGCCAGGGATGCTTACATAAGGTCAGCCTCTCCTTTATTGCCAGCCAGATTTGCTTCCATCCTGACAGATATGACTGTAGCTATTTCTGACAGCTTACTCAATCCTCATGATCTGTTGCACCTACAAGTCCCTGCATATTAGATCATTTTTGCAATGAGGTGTAGATTTTGGAAAAAGTCAAAATCAAGGTTATGAAGCCATTAGTTATATAATGATAATTGTCATTTTGTTTTACATAAACAGTATGGGCTTTATGCTAAGTACATAAAACCAAACTCCTAAGGAGTAAATCTTAGTTCATTCCTCATTCAAGGGCAACCTTGGGAACCTTTCAGCAGCTGTGAAAACTGACTCATTAACGACAACTTGTTAGCCTTTCTCCAGCAAGTGCATGTCTCAGACTGTTGTTGCTGCAGTGAATCAAATGTGAATCAGTTTAGGATACATACCCTAGAGGCTATAAGCTCAATCACACTGGGTAAAGTGTTTACTGTGACTAGCTCTATCTGGGTCATGTAAAAATAGAGAAGGGCTGAAATATGGAAAAGTATGGAATGGAGGACGCATCTCTTCTTTAGATACAAATTCAGGATGTTGTGGTACCTATCTCTTAAAAGAAAAGGAATTCATAGTTAAATCTATAGTTTAATACTATATACATATGTACTTTATATACTATGTATATCCTTTTTTAAGAAAGGAAAGGCAATTATCAACATGATTTTAATTTTTAAATACATTCAACTGAAAAAACATTTATAAAATTATTTCTGCAATATGCTTACACACATATAAGCAAGCATGGTTTTGGCTAAAGACTGTTAGCGACTCTAATTTACAATGCTTCTTTCTTTTCATACCCTAGGCATCAGCTGTATATCTGTGGAAATTACATTGTTTTAGCTGGCTTAGAGGCCCTGGGGAATGCTTTAGGATTTCAACATTAGACCTGGTGTTTTGCCTAAGGGGCTTCTGAGAGACTAGTCACAAGCCAAGTTACTATATGTGTTTTAAAGCCTTAATATAAGCTACATCATAGGCACTGTGACTGCTGCAGCGTCCATAGCCTCAGTTCCTGGGTGAGACCCAGCAGATCAATAAAGTGCACATTCCAGGCAGAGTTGGGAGAAGGCTCTTGCTTAGCCGTGAGCCTGCCTCAGAAACGGGACACAAACAGAGAAAGAGTCATTTATTCCATTTCGATGCCTTTCTCCATTGCAGGCAAATGTTTCTTGAAACGTTATATTTTTTAAAATAGTGTTGTGGGTTTTTTTCTTTTCAATTAATGCAAAATTTTCCACAATGCCTTGTTCTGCTATACCTTAGTTTTTAGCACTGAAAGTGACCTCATAATGCTGAATTTTAGATGGAAATTTTGAAAGCCACAAACCCAAATGTGAAAACAGAAAATTGATTTCTGTAAGATTCATAGCTTGTTATTGTTGCTGGTGTCATAATATGGTTCCAAGTGTTTTGGGGGAAAAAAGAAAGGAAATATAATTTAAGATGTCTTCTTTCTTTTCTACCTTTCATTTCTGTCTTTTGAGGAAGAGATGACACTGCAATCAATCTTCTAAAAATTACATTATAGATTTGATTGATAAGGACATTAATAGTTTGTCAATATTGATCTCAATTAATTTGGGGCAGGGAGTTGTATGTTCTACTCTATTGTCTGGATCTCAGGCAGGTGAACTAACTCTTAAATCTCTGTATCTAGAGAGAGTGGACAGCTCCAAGAGAATCTGTACAATTTGTGCTTCTTTTGCTATATTATGGTAGGTATGTTACTGATAAGTTGTATTAATTTTGTTATGACAGATAGATTATGCTTCACATATATCATGGAGACTTTTATTTAAAGCACTCTTTAGTAAATTCTTTCTTAAAGTTAGGAAGGCCGCATCTTGTGATAGGAAGTGAATAAAATTTCAAGTCTAGGTGCTCTCATCGGCTGGCCAAGCGTAGACATGCATCTTCACCTTGCTGAGACCCATTTCCTCATCTACAAAGTGGCGACAATAATTTCCCATGAGGGTTGGTGAGGATCAATTGATGTGATTCTTGCAATAGCACTTGGTAAACTCTAAATCGTGAGCTGATATGATTAAAGTTCTATGTGATATTATTTTATTTTTACAATTAAATTTTTACTTTGTATAAACTTGGGATTTCCAACATGAAAACTGCATGGAAAAGGCATAATCTCCTGCACCTGGAATGCTGTGTTCACCTCCTAACTGTTTCTTAACAGTGTTGCTTTCAGCCATTTCAGCTTTGGCAGTACAGTGACTGCCTCCTAAGGGTTCAAGCTCTGTATGCTCCTCAGAGGAGAGAAGACATTCTTTTGACTCTTCTTTTTCCTAATCCCTGTGGTTCCAAGTCCAGTGTAAATTAATGCACTGACACTCAAATGAACTCTGATTTTTATCACCTATTCAAATTGTTCCTATATTTCAGGGTCCTGCTCAGAACCTCATCTTTCATGAAATAGTCTCGGATGACTCCAAAGTCCATGGCCTGCTTCATGTTTGAAGACAGTCTTTGATTCCCAGTTTACCACTTATGGACGCACATGTGTATTACTGTCTAATGAGCTGATTTGTGTTGCATCCCTAACATTAGCTTTTGGAGTTCCTTAAAGATACAAGTAACATCCTATAATTATTTTGTTTCCCTGCTCGATGTTTTTTTTACTATAGCTCTTTATTCCACTTTGATGCTCATGCTTTGAGCATGATGTAGCTAATGGGCAGTTGCACCCTTAGCACTTTCCTGGATGTAGAGGGAGGACTTTTGGATCAGCAAGCACTAAGAGTGCTTACCCAGCTGAGAGAGTAATCTGGCTGTTCTGATACCTCTTAGCCTCACTCATCCTCAAAGCTGATGTGGCTGACCCAGCTATTGGTCCACGAAGATCTAAACATTCTCCGTCACTGTTGCCTGTGGGTCCTTCCCACAGTTGCCTACTTTGTTGGAGCAGTCTGCCTTCCCTTCTCCCAGAGAGCAGGTGTTGGTTACTCAGGCACATGTGAATAACAAGCTGTAGTATCCAGACAAGGATACAAACAAACAATTCAATCTTAATTTGGGACTCTCATATTTAAAAAACATGATATCCCTTAAATTTCAGAAATCTTTTCTGTGGTGGATCTGTGTATTCATGCATTTGCCCTTTGTATTGTTCTAAGTAATGGGGTTTTCAGTATGAAGAGATGAACAGAGTGCTTAGAAGTAAATTGTTAAGCAGTCAATAAATAAGTGATATTAAGCCCCATTGGGGTGTGTATAGATACTTGGTTTATATAATTCTCACCTTTGGAGAACTTTCAGTAAGGCAGAGTAAACATTATTATTTATTGAAATGTAATTATGAGTTTGTAAAATCTGTGTATGTGTGTGTGTATGTGTGAAAGCATACTGAGCACCCACCATGCACAAATGTTTGTACTAGCTGCACGTAACACAGAGGTAAACTAGACACAGGCTCTGCCTTAAAGGAACTCACTCTACTCACTCTGCTCATTTGCATATAGTCAAGAGGCAGTTGTTGGCCCAATGTAAAGGAAGCACAGAAAAAAACTGATTAATTCTATGGTGAAAAGAGATGTCTTCACAAAGACTGTGAAGCTTCAGTTTCCTGCAAATGGAAAAGTAAGCTTTCACTTATTTTTCCAAGGGTACTGTGTGAAAGGGTGTATAGCATGTTAAGGGAACAAGTTATTCAGTTTGACTGGACCAGGGAGAATGTAAGAAGCCACATCATGGAACTTTATTATTAACTAGCCCAGGCCTCCCTGCCAATTATTCCAAATAAAATCAGTGTAGGTCTCTTTAACAGGTAATGAATAACTACCCGCCTGGGACACAACACCAAGGCATTAACCAAACACCCAAATGGAAGCAGAGTTTCTTTGTGTTGGGGGTAAAATATTTCAAAAATTGTCCCTGTGCATCCTGAACCTAAGATTCTACTGAATCATTTAGGAAAAGATAAAGTGGTGAGCAAACAGTAATCTGTGGGTAAATGGACTTGCCTTTGGATTCTGTGTGGTCATAATATGATAATTTAGAAATAGATTTCATTTTTTAATACCATGTGTTAGATGTTAGATACACTGAAAAGATGAAGGAAAAAAGAGCCCTAAGAGCTGAGATGCAAAAGGAAAACTGCTTTCTCTCTCACCCTCTTTCTCTCAATCAACTCAGTGATAGTCACTGCATTATAAGCTAAAGACCACCAATGTTTATAATTTATTCTTAAAGGATTTAGACACTACCTTTCCTGTGACTTGGAATTTGTTATAAGAACATTCTTTGGCACACAAGGGAAACTCTATCTGTTGCTGATACTGTGATATCTCTGTTTACATCTTGGTCTAAATATATACCTCGGTTTTCACTTCAATAAAATAATTTTGTTGAAATAAACATAGCAGAGTTCAGACCAAAGGATATTAACTCTAGGCAAACATATCACCCAAACACTAATAATACTCATTTTTTTCAATTATCTGAAAGGTGAGTATTATTACAGTGTTTGGGTGATATGTTTGCCTAGAGTTAATATCCTTTGGTCTGAACTCTGCTATGTTTATTTCTAAGGTATTAACAACATGGAGAGGAAAATGGAATCATAAACATTTGTGCATTCCTATTTATAAAACTTGTTATAAAACTGCTTTTAAAATCTATACTTAGTTCTAATCTGTATTTTAACAGTAGTGGAATAGAGAAGATGTGTAGTCTCTTAAATATGAGATATCATTGATTTTAAGATGCACAATCAACTTAATAGCAGCTTTGGAGGAAGGGGGGAAAAAGGAAAGTATATGGCTCATTAAATGCACACACTTTTCTCTTTTTCCAAATTCACTCTAAAATTTGCTGCTTCTCCTGGCTTTATCTATACACCAGTGCTCAGGTACAAAATATGTGAGGGATCCCTGTTACCTCTTTCCTTCATCTCCCACATCTGCTTCATCACCAAGACCTGAAAGATACACTACATCACTGCTACTTTCACTGTCACCCCTCTAGTCCAAAGTAGCACAGTGTCTTGCCAGGAGAAAATCAGGAACCTTCTAGTTAATCTCTCCACATCCCTTGCCATGTTCTTTGCTGTCACTAGCCACCCCAGGTATTCATTATGCACAGAGACTCCAGAGGAGTGATATTTCAAAAAGGTATAAATCAAGTCACTGCCTGGTTAAACTCTACAGTAAACTTCCTTCCCCTTAAAATCCAGCCACTCTATTATCCAAGACGTTAACTCAGTGGTTCAGGAAGTCCAGGGAGCCCTTGAGGCCTTTCTGGGGGTCCACGAGGTCAAAACCACTTTTTATCATCAAACCGATTCGTTATTTACTTGTTCTCACCTCATTCTCTCACATATATTCAGAGGAGGTTCCCAGAGGTCACATGACATGTGATATCACAACAGACTAAATGCAGAAGCACATATGAGAATCCAGCAGTCTTCTGTTAAGCCAGATATTAAATAGGTTTGCAAAAATATAAAACAATGCCACTCTTCTCACTGATTTTTTTGTTTAGGAAAAAAAAAAGACTTCTCATAAAAATAGGATCTTTCTATGAATGCATAATGGGTTTGTTACTGCTATTTTAAGCAAATAAATAAATAAATATTTCGAAATGCCTCTGTTTGAACCTCTAACACGGTATATATATCATTATGTGTAACATACATAAACAAAAGCTATTTGGTATCTGCAGTAATTTTTAGGAGTGTAAAGGCAACACAGGTGTCCTTCAGTGAGTAAACTGGAAAACAAACTGTGGCCCAACCATACCTGGAACACTGTTCAGCAATTAAAAGGGAGGAACTGTTGAAACATGCCAGCAATTTGGGTGGACCACAAGGATATTATGCTGCGTGGAATCAAAAAGCCAATTTATATAGCATTCTCAAATTAAGAAAATTATAGAAAACATCCCTGGCTTCCAGGGGTTTTTACTGTGGTGATGGAACAGTTCTGTAATGATGGTGATGGTGGTTACACAAATCTACACATGTGATAAAACTTAATAGAAATACATAAAAAACACAAACTGGTGAAATCTGAATAAGGTCTGCATTTGAGTTAATAGTATTCTACCAACACAGATTTCCTTGTTTTGAAATGTACTATAGTTATGTAAGTATTATCATTGCTGGAAGTGGTGGGGGGGGAGTGTACTATATTTAATATATTATACATATATAATATATTATTATATTAGTATTATAATATATAATATATTAGTATTTTATATTATTCAATATATTATTAATTCTGTATTAATTAAATATATATGTAATGTATAATGTAAAATTATATAATATAAAAAATGATTTTTGTATTTTATATATATAATTTATGTTCTTTTTTAGAGTATGAAGGAGCTCATAGAAAAAAATGTTGGAGAAACTGCCATAAATAAATCTGCCACCTGCCTGCCTTTTACATTTCAACCACACTCCTCTCTCTTCTGTATCCAGAGCTCAGGGCCTTTGTATCAGCACTTGCTTCTCCCTGGAAATCACATCCCACATCTCTTCAAGGCTGGTTCTGTCCCATCACTCAATCTCAGCATACACATCATTTTCTTGGAGAGAGCTTCACTGACCATGCTGCATTGAGCAGCTGCTCAGTCATGCTCTGTGCTCTCCACTCTTTGATTTTTAGCCTAATGCTTCCCACCCGCTGACGTTTCTTGTTTATGTTTTTTTGTTTTTTGTTTTTTTGTTTTTTGCGGTACGCGGGCCTCTCACTGTTGTGGCCTCTCCCACTGCGGAGCACAGGCTCTGGACGCGCAGGCTCAGCGGCCATAGCTCACGGGCCCAGCTGCTCCACAGCATGTGGGATCTTCCCGGACCGGGGCACAAACTCATGTCCCCTGCATCAGCAGGCAGACTCTAAACCACTGCGCCACCAGGGAAGCCCTATGTATTGTTTTGTTGCCTGTGAGCTGTGCTGTGAGCTCCATGAGTGCAAGCATCTTCTCTGAGCATGAACTGCTGTTCCCAGTGCATCAAATACTTGAAATAGTGTAGGAACTAGTTAAGTACTTGCTGAGTGAATACACTGATCCATACAGGTTCTTCTTTCACTGTCACCTCAGAGTTTGAAGCTATGCTTTCTTCACATGCAGCTCTAAGTCTGAAGGGTTCAGTCAGTCAGTTCTCAGTTATTTGACTGCTTTTCATAACCTAAACGTGGAATCTTGACCCCTTTGGCACGTTCAGAATTGACAAAATTATACTTTTGAGACACATTAAAGAATTCTGAAGCTATAACTGCATTTGCTCTCTTGTAAGACTAGCACTACAAACCCAAATGCCTGTCAGGCCATCTGTGTAAATTGAAAGGACTTTTTGGGATGGAGTACAGGATAGCAGGAACAAGGTCACCATATGGAAGTGATCAGAATGGCCAGATTCCTCATGAAGGCCAAGAATCTAGAATTCTGTAGAAATCTATTAATTTTAGAATATTGTCAATTAATTTAAATTTTTAGAAAAAGCTGTGTGGGGGAAAATATCATGTATCTGTGCATCAGCTTTTATGGTTGTTCAGATTGTGGCCTGGATTAAATTTGTGGGTTTTATTTTCTGTATTACAACTGTAACTATATATGCCTGACATAAATCACAACTACTTTGAAAATAATCTGGAAAGTTTAGATTAAAAAACCTGGTGATTCTCCTAAAGAAATGGAAATAAAAACAAAAATAAACAAATGGGACCTAATGAAACTTAAAAGCTTTTGCACAGCAAAGGAAAACATAAACAAGACAAAAAGTCAACCCTCAGAATGAGGGAAGATATTTGCAAATGAAGCAGCTGACAAAGGATTAATCTCCAAAATTTACAAGCAGCTCATGCAGCTCAATATCAAAAAAAACAAACAACCCAATCCAAAAATGGGCAGGATACCTAAATAGACATTTCTCCAAAGAAGATATACAGACTGCCAACAAGCACATGAAAGGATGCTCAACATCACTCAGTATTAGAGAAATGCAAATCAAAACTACAATGAGGTATCACCTCACATGAGTCAGAATGGCCATCATCAAAAAATCTAGAAACAATAAATGCTGGAGAGGGTGTGGAGAAAAAGGAACCTTCTTGCACTGTTGGTGGGAATGTAAATTGATATAGCCACTATGGAGAACAGTATGGAGGTTCCTTAAAATACTAAAAATAGAACTACCATACGACCCAGAAATTCCACCACTGGGCATATACCCTGAGAAAACCATAATTCAAAAATAGTCATGTACCAAAATGTTCATTGCAGCTCTATTTTCAATAGCCAGGACATGGAAGCAACCTAAGTGTCCATCAACAGATGAATGGATAAAGAAGATGTGGCACATATATACAGTGGAATATTACTCAGCCATGAAAAGAAATGAAATTGAGTTATTTGTAGTGAGGTGGATGGACCTAGAGTCTATCATACAGAGTGAAGTAAGTCAGAAAGAGAAAAACAAATACCGTATGCTAACACATATATATGGAATCTAAAAAAAAACAAACAAAAAAAAAGGTTCTGAAGAACCTAGGGGCAGGACAGGAATAAAGATGCAGATGTAGAGAATGAACTTGGGGACATGGAGAGGGGGAAGGGTAAGCTGGGACAAAGTGAGAGAGTGGCATGGGCATATATACTACCAAATGTAAAATAGATAGCTAGTGGGAAGCAGCCACATAGCACAGGGAGACCAGCTCAGTGCTTTGTGACCACCTAGAGGGGGCAGATAGGAAGGGTGGAAGGGAGATGCAAGAGGGAGGAGATATGGGGATATATGTATATGTATAGCTGATTCACTTTGTTCTACAGCAGAAACTAACACACCATTGTAAAGCAATTATACTCCAATAAAGACGTTTAAAAAAAAAAATATATATATATATATATATATATATATATATATATATATATATATATATACACCACACACTATTCACAATAGGCCAGACATGGAAGCAACCTAAATGTCCATTGACAGATGAATGGATAAAGAAGATGTGGTACATATATACAATGGAATATTATTCATCCATAAAAAAAGAATGAAATAATGCCATTTGCAGCAACATGGATGGACTCAGAAATTATCATACTAGGTGAAGTAAGTCAGGAAGAGAAAGACAAGTATCATATGATATCACTTATATATGGGTATATATATATATATTTTTACATCCTATAACTGGAGTTCAAGTATTCATGAACTTTTAGCTTACTAAAATAAAGGTCTTAAAATAAATAAATAAATGTCCTATAGCAAAACATTTTGCACAGTAGAGTAGATGAATATATGATTGGTTTCTGAGAAAGCCAGAAAGAAAAGCAATTTCAATTTTATTATTAATAGAAGTATCAGTGTTATTAGTATTATTCTGAATCTTAGAACTATTAAAGAGAAGGCAAACCTAGAGGTAAGGTTACAAGATTTAGCAAATAAAAATACAGGACATCCACACTGGATTGGTCAGTGTCCCCCAGAGAAACAGAACGAACAGGGTACATTTACATATAAAGAGAGTTATAAGGAACTGGCTCACATGATTATGAAGGCTGAGACATCCCAAGATCTGCAGTCAGCAAGCTGGAGACCCAGGAGGACCAACAGTGTGGTTCCAGTGTGAGTCTGAAGGCCTGATGTCCAAGAAGAGCCTATGTTTCAGTTCGAGCCTGAAAAGACCAATGTCTTCAGTTCAAAAACCACTGAATACCAATGCCTCATCCTGAAGACAGTCAGGCAAGAGATGCTCCCACTTACTAGTTGGAATGTCAGCTTTTTGTTCTCTTTAGGCCTTCAACTAATTGGATGGGGCTACCCACATTAGGGCAGACAATCTGCTTTGTTCAATCTACAGATTTAGTTGTAATCTCATCCAAAAACACCCTCACACACACCCCCAGAATAGTATTTGACCAAATATCTGGGTACCCCAGGACCTAGTCAATTTGACACAAAAATTAACCATCACACAGACTAATTTAAATTTCAGATAAACAATGAGTAATTTTTAGTATAAATATGTCCCATGCAATATTTGGAACATAATTGAACTAAATAATTACTGCTTATCTGAAATTCAAATTTAACTGTGCTGTATCATATCTAACAACACTTCTCAGAGGATAGTGGATTACCTTGTGCCCCTTCTTCTCAAAGTGGATGGACTGACTTGTCTGAGTGGCAGAATGTCAGGTAATACCTGAAACTCAGAACAGTATGAATGTATCTTCCTGCATGTGTCAGTGTTTTATTAAAAGTTTGAGGATACAGTTTAAGATTTTTCAGTCTTCCAAGACTGTCAAATGCATGTGTGATATGCATGTCATAAAGCAACACAATCCAGTTTTTCTATGTTGGGACAATACCATATTTTGTTTGGTTGTTTTAAAACCTAGACAAATTTTCTGTGGAATTAGCAATTGGAGAAAGTGATACTTTTGTGTTGTCAGGAAATCTAATGGCATTAACATGAGCTTTAGAGTAAACGTGATCAGAGCTCTGGAAAATAACAGATAATGGAACTTCTGCCTAATGTGGAATGTTCCATTTCCTAAGATGCCCTCAAAAACCTTCACAGACAATTTTTAAATTATGCTGTTGTCTCTTGTAAGCCAGGTACTTGATACTTGCTATCAAAAATATTGCTTCCATACATCATTTCAGCTTTTCCCCTGCTTTGGCCAGATCAAATATTTTGTTTGCAAATCAATGTCTATTGTGTATTCCACTTCTCCATGTAGTTAGTTTAAAAATGACCAAGATGCTGAGATATTTTTGAAATTTTTATACCATTCTTTATCTAACTTTTAGAAATGGCATAGATTTTATTTTCTACTAGGAATATACATATGAAACCAGTATATTATGAAACCAATACATTTCATGAGCAATTTATAGGAGCCTGAAATATACAGGGGTTATGATTAACAAAAAGAGGACCCTGAAATTATTTACAATTGGCTGCAACTAGTATATTTGGTAGGATGTTTTTAAAACTTATTTTTGTGTTTTAATTAACTGGGATGATAACAAATAAACCTAAACCTTAATGTTTTGAATTGATCTTTAAAATGGATGAACCAAAAAGTCAAGCATGTAAATTTTGGACAAAAGTCATTAGTACTTTTTGGTAACTAAAAAGAAAAAAATCATGACTATAATCTACCTAGTAAAAAAAAATACAACCAAATACAGAAAATAATACTTTTCTTGGAACTTCCTTCAAGTCCAATTTCAGAATGACCTTTGAAAGTGATATTCACTTAATGGGGGAATATTTTGTGAAACCTTGCCATGAATAAGGTTGAAATTCTTCTGGGTCAAAAAGAGGTAGACACTCAGGAAAAAAAGCACCCTTATTAATACCATTGGATACTGTATACCTAAACAACTTGTTGAGAGCTTGAGTTTTTGCCCATATAGCTATATGATTTTAGAGCTATTAAAGTTAACACTTTAATGGACTTTGTTCATATATATAATGGTATCAGCAAAGACATATTAAACTTCATATTGCCCAAACAACAAGTAAGTGGGACATATTTGGCAATAATTGACAGCTCTATGCAAAGCAAAATTAGGGGAACTTAATAGATTTCATCAAGACCATTGCTATATTTATTAAGAATTACCTGCCTTAATCAAAACTACAATGAGATATCATCTCACACCAGTCAGAATGGCCATCATCAAAAAATCTAGAAACAATAAATGCTGGAGAGGGTGTGGAGAAAAGGGAACACTCTTGCACTGCTGGTGGGAATGTGAATTGGTTCAGCCACTATGGAGAACAGTATGGAGGTTCCTGGAAAAACTACAAATAGAATTACCATATGACCCAGCAATCCCACTACTGGGCATATACCCTGAGAAAACCAAAATTCAAAAAGAGTCATGTACCAAAATGTTCATTGCAGCTCTATTTACAATAGCCCAGAGATGGAAACAACCTAAGTGTCCTTCATCAGATGAATGGATAAAGAAGATGTGGCACATATATACAATGGAATATTACTCAGCCATAAAAAGAAATGAAATTGAGCCATTTGTAATGAGGTGGATAGACCTAGAGTCTGTCATACAGAGTGAAGTAAGTCAGAAAGAGAAAGACAAATACTGTATGCTAACACATATATATGGAATTTAAGAAAAAAAATATGTCATGAAAAACCTAGGGGTAAGACAGGAATAAAGACACAGACCTACTAGAGAACGGACTTGAGGAAATGGGGAGGGGGAAGGGTGAGCTGTGACAAAGCGAGAGAGAGGCATGGACATATATACAGTACCAAACGTAAGGTAGATAGCTAGTGGGAAGAAGCCGCATAGCACAGGGAGATCAGCTCAGTGCTTTGTGACCACCTGGAGGGATGGGATAGGGAGGGTGGGAGGGAGGGAGAGGCAAGAGGGAAGAGATATGGGAACATATGTATAACTGATTCACTTTGTTATAAAGCAGAAACTAACACACCATTGTAAAGCAATTATACCCCCAATAAAGTTGTTAAAAAAAAAAAAAGAGGAATTGAACAATCAACAGAGAAAAAAGAAAAAAAAAAAGAATTACCTGCCTTAAATACTTTGTCTTATGGTTCTCTAAATATTTTCAATGGGATGGTTAAAAAATTATTTTATTAAGTCAAGTGCTTCAATTGCTTACTAATTTTAGACAGATTTTTGATGAATTGCAAGATGAATTCAAAAACTAGTTCTATGAATATGTATATTGAGGTGTGAAAAGTGGTCAAAATGCTACAACTTGAGTTTGAATTGTGGCTTTTCCTTTGAAAGGGAAAGTATGGGATAGCATGACAGAAGGCAAAGACTTGGATAAATGGCCAATCTCATTGTTCTCATAAATTTGGTTTATTTTTCACATTTTTTGTAGCTGAATATACTTATTAACAGCTGCAGTTGCAAAACCAAACTTTTCTTTTTTACTATCAACATTACTATAATAAAAATGAAATTTTGTAGTCGGATGAAGAGAGATGATCATATGGACTATACTTTATGGCTCTTAGTTCATTTGGATTTGACAGAAATTATAAGTTTCTTGGTAAAAGAAAAATAGCTTTTGATGACTTATTTTTCCAAGACATTAAAAAGCAAACTGAATAGCGATTCAGAGAATACTTCAATCTGTCACATAAAACAACCAACTTTACCTCTTACCAAGAAGATGAACTCAATGAATTTTCTATAAACAGTACCTTGAAAATATAACTGCACCAGCTTACTGTTAGGACCATGTGCACCTTTTTTCAGGTATTTCCTTGACGTAGTTCATGAAGAAGTAAAAAATAATTTACAGCCTGTATCCACTTGTGTATTATTTATTGTACATAACAAAATATCCCAAAACTTAGTGGCTAAAAAAAAAACAAGAAATGCACATTTTTCTCTTAGAGGTCTTGTAAGTTAAGAATTAGGAGTCTCTTGGCTGGACATTTCTGACTTTGATTTTTTTATGAAATTTCAGTTAAGATATCATCTATGTCTAGATGATAGATATCTATCATCTGTCATCTGCAGATTTACCTGAGGCTGGAGGATCTGTTTCTATATGACTCACTCACATAAATAGTGTTATGGTCAGTGCTGGTTGTTGATTGGAGGCCTCAGTTTTTCCCCAGGTGGGCTTTTCCACGGTGGTCTCCTCCTGACAGGGCAGCTGGTTTCTTCCAGAATGAGCAATCCAAGAGGCCAGCATGGAAGCTGCAAATGTCTTTTACGACATATTCTGTGAAATCACACACCGTCACTTCCTCAATATGTGTTGGTCATGCAAGTTACCCTTATTCGGTGTGTGAGGGTGCTACCCAAGAGAAACAAGTGAGGATCATGGTGGAGGGACATATTGGAGGCTGGCTACTCCTACCCAGGTCAGAGTATAATCATGAAATATTGTGATACCACTATGGAGACAAGAAATTGCCTAGATGCTGAAACTGATATGCAGTGAATGTTGTATCTCTTTAATTCAGTCCAATTTTCAGATCTTTTAGACTTAGTACATCTTGAATATTAACCGAAGTGATATCAAAATTTCTCTTTTGTTTTCCAGAAGGTATTTTAAGTCATCATTTCAATATCAAGACATAATTGATATATTATGGAGTTGAATTCAAATTTTAAATGAGATTTCTAGGAGACTTTAAAAGCGGATCATATTTAGGTCAGGCTGCCTAGACATTTATTCTCCTCTAACTTTAACAATTCTTTGGTAGGGAAGTTTGAAAAGCACCTTTAGGGAATTCTTTTCTTTAGATGGTTTGGCTGCATAACTAGTGCTAAATATCTGAGTTTAAAAAGTGCAGTGTCAGACTATTTCTTATTAATGTGTAAGTTCTTGAACATGTTCTCTATAAATCTTCAGTCTTTTTTTTTTTGCATTTCTATGTAGCCTAAGGTCTTTTCAGTCACCTCTCATCTACAGATGTATAAATCCTTCAATATTTAAAAACCATGATTAAATGCTTTGTTTTCCACAAAGACTTTCCATATGGCCTGCAAAACCCTCTCTTGCCTACCAACTTCTGTTGACTATGGGTGGGGTGGGGGCCATGGAGTGAATGGTATTGTGAAGAGAGAGGGAGTTTGGTGATAAGTTAGAAGTAACAACAGTCTTGTCTGAAATTCTCCCCATGCAGCTTTTACTCTGCTAGTTTCATGTCAGTTACAAATATCCGTCTTGTAATAGCATAGTCACATATAAGAGACAAAGTAATGATTTGTTGAATGTATGTGTTTTGAAATAAATCTGTGCTCAATAAATAACTTTACACTGGTTATCATGATGTGAAAGTCAGGCCTTTCATGTCATGCTTTTTTTATATTCTCTTTGAGGAAGAGAAAACTCACAAATTAAAAAGTTCAACTCTGCAATTTGTCATTCATTGATCTTAGTTTAGAATGCAATTGGTTTTAATACATTGAAGGTTTGCTACTTTGGTTCTTCCTTCTCATATAATACTTGGTATTGTTTTCATTGACAAAAATATTAGTCATACTGTTGTACTTATGAAAAAGGAACACCAGTGATTACTCTCTTAGTTATTTTTTGTAGAAGTTGCTGCTTGTACCACCTATTTAACAGTTAAATTGAATACTGCCTTGAATAATTCTTGCTTTCCTAATTAAACAATAAAATAAGACAAGGTTATTCTTTAGACTTCCTACAACATCAAAACACAGTACATTTTTGCTGATTCATTTGATTGCAGAAGTTGTGAACTACCAAAATAGTATACTTGTCTCACTAAAAGCTTGTTTCTATTTTGTTTAAATGGCTTCATTCAAATCAGCTTCTTTCCCTGCTTTCTCTCTCCCTTCCTCTCTCTCTCCTCTCATTCCTCCCTCCCTCCCTCCCTCCTTCCCTCCCTCCCTCACTCCTTCCTTCCCTCCTTCCTTCCTTCTTTCCTGTTTAAGCTAAACAATTTAGGGTCACAGGTGGCCCTTTTTGCTTCAGTTTTGAAAACTCACTTGTTTGTAAGCTTCTTTAGGACAACACTGTGCTTAGCATAGTGTTATATTCTTGACATCTAATAGAGTGCCTGAATAGAGCAGAGGTTTATAAATATTTTCTCAATGAATGAATGAATTAGATGGATCATACATAATGATTGAATTACTGAGTGCCATGCATAATTTTAAAGTTTAAATTTCTGGCCTATAGGTGATATTACTTGAGAGGTCTTTTTTGGCTTAAGCATTATTTATTTACTGTTGATCAGCATATATCTCATAACATTGGTTGCATCAAAAGGCTGCAGTGTTGAAAGACCAAAAAAGTCATAAATTTCAGTCTTTGGAAGTTCTGCCTTCAAATCAGGGCAGTGCTAGCTAACAACAGATTTTAATGATTCAGGCATAAAAATTCCCTCTTTTCACTCGGTAGAGGACACACTGTATCAATCCTCATTTCACTTCATTTAATCCCAGTTACTGTAGAATTAGTGGGGAAAATGAAGAGTAACTTACTGGGTTTTTCCAGTCACATTTGTATGCGTAGGCAATAATACTGTCAGCACCATTATCTTTTTTTTTTTTTTTTTCTGTACGCGGGCCTCTCACTGCTGTGGCCTCTCCCGCCGCGGAGCACAGGCTCCGGACGCGCAGGCTCAGCAGCCATGGCTCACGGGCCCAGCCGCTCCGCGGCACGTGGGATCCTCCCGGACCGGGGCACGAGCCCACGTTCCCTGCATCGGCAGGCGGACTCTCAACCACTGCGCCACCAGGGAAGCCCAGCACCGTTATCTTTTAATTGAGAGAGTATGACATATACTTCAGAGCAAGTACAAAACATATAAATTTAAGTTAAAGAGATTCATTGCAGAGCTACGAATTCATTTAGTATAAATAAATAGTATAAATGTAAGCTTATGCTATGCATAACTGCCATGAAACCATATTTTCAGCCTTTATCTTTACATCCTTGCCATTAATAATTCATTTATAGATGTGGTATATATAGGTATTTATGCAAAGATTAATTGTTTAGATTACAACTACTCTATCACTATACATGTGTTGGGAAAATTGGCCAGCATTCATAAAGGAAATTGTCAATAGAAATTGAAAGTGGGTCTTAGGCCAGAATTAGCATATCTGTTCAAGATATTTAGGGTATCAGCATGATAATTTTAGAAGGATGAGGTGAAATATAGGCTTATTGTAATTCCATATATTTTTCTTGAGTAAATACTGTGACTTACACATTGTGCTAAGGTGATTAAAGATAGGAAGATACTAAAGCAAATTACTTATTTCAGTTGATTGAGTAGTGGATCCTGAATTATTTAGCTAATGCATCTACATAGGTTTGAATTCACTGGATGAGTTTTTTTTTTTTTCTTCAGATTTTCAGATCTGTGCTTGTTATTGTCAGAATTGAAAAAATTAAATTGTACTATCTGCTAAAGTGAAAATAGTAATTTAACGAATTATTTTTACCAATACCCAAAGTAGACCTTAAGAAACATCACATGGAAAAACACTTCTTAATCTACCAAATTGCTAAGTGAAACCTTTCTTAAAGTACAAGAAATCCTAGACAATGTTCAATCTGACATTTCTTCAGGAAACATATATAAATTATATAAAGAGAACAAATAATGTGACTTATAATGTTTCTGCTCTTATGGGTAAATAGCTGACTGCCTAAACATTAAATACTTTATGGGAATAATTACTTTGAAGACCATTTTTGTCAAAATATGATCAATTTATTGAAATGAAATAATATTTTGGTGGACTGCTTCCAAAAACAACATGAATTACATATTGGTTAGCCCACATTAACATATTCATATGCATTTTTGAATGACTTTTATTGGATTTTCAGGTTGTGGAACTAAACCATGTAGAATACATAATAAATAAATTACCCATCAAAGAAGAAATAAGAAATAGATACTTTCAAAGTAGAGTGCAGTAGTCCAAAAAGAGAGCAGATGTTCACTAAAATGCTAAGGCCATGAAGGCATAGAGCATCTTTACCATGCGTAGGCAACAAAAGGGCATGTAAGAGGGGCAGTGGCAAGTGCTGTAATAAAGTCCTTTTGAAGTTGTGATGTTTCCTTCTGTGTGTGGTTAAGTGGTGGAGCCAGAGCAACCCAGCCAGCCATGTCCTCCCTCAGTGGTCCACCAAACACAGCATGAAGCAGGGAAATAAATCACCTTTGCAATCTACTATACCTAATTTCATTTCTGATACTTCTACTCTGCAAAAGTGGGGAGTTCCTTAATCATGTTTAGTCTCACTTTCTTCATTTGTAAAAGAGGATTAAAATACTTAACTTTATAAAGTTATTGTGAGGATGATAAGGATGTTTTTACATTTTGAAATACCTCCCACACTATCTCTCTTAATGGATTAGTTTGTTTTTCCTCCTGTACCTCATATGCAGTATCATCCTGGGGAGGGAGGAGGGAAAACACCACCTTGGGAAGGAGGTAAATATGGGGGAGCACCTATAGGACATAAGGGGGAAGTAAAAGAAAGTCTGAATCAGGGAAAGTGATGGGGGTAGGGGAATGGGTAAGAAGGAAGAGGTAGTGGACCCATCAGATTAGAAACAGCCTATATAGAAAAGGAGGAATCTGAGAACTTGGTACTTAGTGGCTGGCTTCCTGGGGCATAGGATTGGTGAATGTGTCAGCCTTTTAGAGAGATGCTGTCCAACATGTTTCAGAAGCCATAGAGAAGCACTAATGGAAAAAGATGTCCACATAACTAGCCTGAGGTAATGCTGCTGGTTAGATGGAGCACATATGTTGTGCACCTGATGCACAAGCTCCCCATTACTCAGCTGCTATCCCAGCCCTCTGGCCATGGGCACAAGGATGTGCTTAGTGGATTGGCCAAATAGTGCAGAAGAGGAGGACACCAAGGCCAGGAGACTCGAAAGTCAATGACAAGGTCCAGAGTCCACAGCGGCAGACCTATGTGAAACAGGCCAGAGAGGACCAATGGCATTGCTCACCCGTGTCTAGTGCTCAGAGACAGAAAGGCCAAGGGGCATGTCTGCAGAGACTGCAGGACAGCACTGATCATCCCTAACCTGGCTCCCAAGACCCATAAGCTTTCCTGATCACCCAAATGCCATTTTGAAGGAGAGGGGAAAGGATGAAAAACAACACCAAAAAACCAAAATACATTTTCAGGGAATCTGAACTTTGAATTGAATGTTTACCTATAATTGATCGATTAGTACAAAATAATGCTCTTATCAAAAATGCTGAAATACATTTAACTAGCAAGGTAATTTTCTTTCTACTGTCCTTTGGGATAGGGGATCATGAGAAAATCTAGATCAGTTACAGAGAAGGAAAGAAGCTACAGTAGTTTGTACAATCATGCACACTACAAGTAAAGTTTTATTCCTCTGTGTATTTATAATGCTAATCTCTTCTGGACTTCTGCCCTTGGGTGTCCCCCAGGCATGTCAAAAATCCTGTATTTAGCATTGAACTCATTATTTCTCAATTACCTTTCTCCAAATCCCCACTTATTCTGCTGTTCTCTTTTGGGGGGAAATGACACTACCAGTTGCCCAAACCAGAGTCCTATTTTCTTAACTCCTGCATGTCTGTCTGTCTCTCTCATAATTTACTCTCCACTTCCACTTACACTGCCTTAAATCCCATCCTCGTCATCTCTCACCTGGTTGTTCTCAGAACCTTCTTATTTGCCTCCCTGCTTGCAGGCTTGTCACCAGGTAATCCATCATCCACAGAGCCATTAGGAATGCTTTTTCAAATGTAGGTCTACCTTGGTCTGGCCCCTTTCTTAAAAATCCTTCCAGAACAAGCCATTACCTAGAAAATATAATCCAAAGTACTAAGCATGATACACTTGGCCTTTCAAAACAAATATATCAGAATATCTGGGTGGGAACCTCCTTGGATTGATATTTTTTCAAAGCCTCCTTAGAGATTCCAGTATGACACAAGGTTAAGAAAGAAATGATTCAGGTAATTCAGAACTTATTTATTTTTTAAATGATGGATCTGATGTGAAAACACAAAATTAAAAAAAATTCTCATATAGAACTTGCAACCCCCAGACCTGTTCTTTGCAAGGAGCTGGAGAAACAGCATTCTATCCTCGGATGGAAAACATTTGAAGATTTGTAAGCTGAAAAGTGATGTGATCATACTAAATAATAATAATAATACTAGTAGTAGGAGTAGTAATTCTGGGAGGACTTTTAATGGTGGAGGCAGAGAACGCAGAGCTATTAGGATGAAGTCTTGCAATAATCCGGGTGTTGAGATGCTGTTGATGTGGATAGATAAGGCACGCAGAAATCACCATGGAGCTAGTCTAGAAGAGAGAGACCATCATGGTACCTGGCAGTGAGTGTGGGAGAAACACATACCAAGTATAAAGACCTCACAACAGAGAAGGGCAGGTGGTAGACAACTCAGATTGTGGATATATACCAAGATTTTTAATTATTGAAATTATTCTACCAAGTAAGTACAGTCTCATATGAAGTAACAACTGGGAAGAAAGGAAAAAAGACTCAGACTTAGTGTGGGTTAAAATTAAAAATCTAGAAAATGGAATGGTGAATTCGAATAGACTTATTGTATATTTTACCAAAGGCTTCTGCTTATAAAGCCAAGTACAGCTAATGGTTCATTAGAGCAAGGAGGCTTGCAAATTCATCAATAGCATACTTCACTTTATTATTCGTTTGTGAGAAAGAAATGGTCAAGATATATGAACTATTTAAAGAGAGCAAATTACAGGACCCTCCTACTGGCTATTTTTATCCCAGACATGTTTGGAAGCTGTATTTTCATGTTACCACATTACAAAATAATGATCCTGGGTCATTAAGAGAAAGTTAGGTGGCAGCCAACATACAATGTATATTGCATATGGTAGCACGCTTCCCAGCTCTCTTAGATAGCAGAGCATTTTTAGTCCATGTATGAACTGCTTTTACTTAGATGTTTACTTTAAAGTAGTTTATTTAGTTTTTTAATAATGAAATAAGAATTTATGAACCCACGTAACAAAACAAGAGCTAGAAGTTTTATAATGACGTACATTTAACCGTACTTCCCCATCCACCAGCGTATTCCATCCCAAGCAAGCAGCATCCTCAATCCCCTGTGCATCATTGCCTTGCTTTCCTTTTTATATAATTTTGTTATAATCACACTTTGGATACTCTTTCTGGACTTGCTATTTCACTTTATGTTATTTTACTAAGATTCAACCGTATTGTTGCCTGTTGCTTTAGTTCATTCATACTGACTCCTGTGAATGCACTGTGACTTATTCTTCCTTGGTTAGTTGTGTGTATCTGAGCTAGTACCACACTTCTTTATAATCAGTCTTGATATCTGCCTTTCTTCACAGGTATATTTATGGTTCCTTACTTATATGTTTAAATTTTATAATCCCATTATCAAGTTCCATTTAAAAACCTCTGTTGGAAATAGCACAACATTTTTGAAATCTTGACACCAGAAAACATTAAAAGGAAATTTTAGGCATTTTCTATATAAGTTGTCCATTGCCACAATAATATTGTAAAACAAACTATCTCAAAATTTAAAGGCTTAAAACAACAGTAACTTATTGTTCTCACAAGATCACTGGTCAGCTGGGTGCTTCTACTGACCTGGGCTGGGTTGACTGTTCTAAGTGGCTCAGGAGGGTGTCTGTGGCCAAATGATGGATTGCCTAGGACTAGCTGGTTTAGGACCAACTCTACTGGGAGTACCCAACTCTTCCTCCTGTAGATGAGCCCAGGCTTATTGTCATGCTGGTAGCAGGAGTTCAAAAGAAGAAATGGAAATGGGCAAGCATTTTTCCATGCCTCCACTGTGTCAAGTTTGCTATTAGCCCATTGCACAAAGCAAGAGCCATGTGGGGTGCACTGACTAACAGTGTGAATAAGAGAGGTTGCAGCCATTAATGCAATCCATCTGCCGCACATTTTTTAAAACTCAAATATTAGTTCTTATTTACCTTATGAAACTATTTCATATTCATTATATGATTGAGCAAATAAGTAAATATATTGTGGATAATGGGAAACAGGTTTCTCACTGTTGGAGAAGGGAGTTACAAATATAGAAAGAAGGAAGAACAGAATGAACCCTGTGGTGTTAGACTTGTATTTAAGGTATCATTGTGAACTAATGGGTTGAATATACAATTGTTCAATAACTGGATACATCTATGTCCTAGCTTGTTTCTCTGAGAAGGCCTAGAATCCATGACACTATACTAGGAATGAATACACTTGGTACCTAGTGCTTGATTTCCATATACCATTCTCCACTAAAAAGGACCAGGACTCCTTGGAGAAATGGCTGATTCCAGGACTAAGGCAGGGAAAGTCCAAGGTTAGCCTGAAAAATCCTGTGTGCCAAAGGGTAAGGAAGTATTCAAAGAATGATGGGGACATGTCAAAAGCACACAGGGGCAAACATGAAGGAGCTCCCAATTGGTCAAATCTGAGATAATATGAATGTGAATATTATGATTTTGGAGAATTGTAACTATTAAAGTTATAACCTAGGAGCCTATCTGGGGAAGCTCTTGTTTCAGTAGAAAGCCATCTGATAAATGTACAAGGAATGATGGAATTAGAAAACCACCATTTGTCAGCCATAATAATAATAATTGATTTAGGCAAGAAATATCAATGGATGCTAAAAAGAAATGGGTGAAAGTTTAAGAAGTAACAGAACACTTACATAGTCTTAAAATATCTCTCAATAAGATATGTGTTCATTAATTTTAAAAGGTAAAACAATTTTAAAGTAGAAAAACATGGCAGACACAACCTTAACAACAATAAAAACCAACTTTGTCAGTTGTGAGTCTAATTGAAAGCGTGCACTTCCTGATAATGACGTATCAGAAAGAACACAACAGTACTTCTGTGGTATTTCTGCCAGAAGTGCACAAACTGAATATAATTGTGAAGAAACATCAGACAAACCAAAATCCATGGTTATTCTACAAAATAATTGGCCTGCACCCTTCAGGGATGTCAGTATCGTGAAAGAGAAAGACTGAGAAATGTTTTCAGATTAAAAGGAGCTAAAGTGACATGACAGCTGAATGCAGTGCATGATCATGGACTTTCATTTGCTCCTTAAGACATTTTGGGACAACTTGGAAACTGAGTAAGGTTTGTAACATCTGTAGATTAGAAAACAGTATTGTATCAATGTCAATTTCTTGATTTTAAAAATTGTACTATGATTATGTAAGAGAATTTCTTGCTTTAGAAAATACACATTGAAATAGGAGTAAAGGGACATTACATCTGCAACATACTTTGAGAGAGTTTAGAGGAAAAAATACAACATATGCATAAGGGGAAAAGGGAAAAGAGAGAGGGAAGGCTAAAGTAAATGTCAAAATGCCAACACCTCTGTGAAGGTCATTCACGTATTCTTTGTACTACTCTTATAATTTTCAAATTATATCCAAATACTTTAGAAAGTGATAGATCACCACAAATATGTAAATATGTATTTTCCCATTGTTCATCAATATCTTTAATGAATTAGTAAATATTGGTCAATCACAATTTAACACCATATGAAATGAGGAAACTCTATAATAGCTGGGCTAGCTATTTACTGATTACCAGCAATATTAAACTGAAGAGTGTGATTTTAGTTGGTCCCAGATCTTGGCCATTTTCTACTTTGGAGTGAAGGAACTTTGTATAAGTGAGTAGGGTTGGTCTTTCCCCAGAGTCCCTGTCTGCTAAAGCCACATGGTTTTGCCAGAGGCATCCAATGGGCATTAGCTGCTATCTGCCTCTAGTCATTGCTGGAATATGCACAGAAGCACAGATTTTTGAAGGTCAATCATTTTATGAAATCATAATTTGGGAATAGTTAATGTCTTCTCTATGAATATCCCCAGATGTTTACGTTATCTTTGTATTGGGAACTTCAGAGAGATATTTAAATCATACTACATATTCATCCCCAATTTGGAAATAAAGCATGGCTGTACACAATGAAATCTTGAGACCTTTTTAAATCCTAAATTATAAAAGCTACTTGGGGAAGAGGTAGTCACAGCAAAAGAAGAAAATAATTATTAGCATTTGATTATACTTTAATGAAAATGTATTCCCTCATTTGGGCTTAAGTATGTGTCCACTGCCTGTAGAAAATAGTCAGATGCAAAGCAGTTTGTTGGTTGGTTACAAAAACTCCGGAGCCAGGCAGATTTGGGTTCAATTCTTATTCTGTTCTTAATCTTTGAAATGGAGACTTTGATCTCTACCACATAGGGTGTGGGTATGGTTTAACAAGATAACCTAAAGAGGTATAGTGTTGCCATTATTGCCCTTGCTCCAGTTTTCTAAATAGAGAAGTGATACAACCAAACTAGCTGTTTTCTGATCTGGTAGGTTAAAAATAATTATTTGGGAAAGAAACCTACTCTTTAACGTGTTAACATTTAAGTGTGTGATAACACACGATTTCTTTCACTTAACTGAAATTTTTGTGTCAGTTTCACACATATAATTCTCTTTCCCCTGCAAACTCATTAGCATTATTCCCATGAAAATAAACAAAGAAATAAAGCAAAAGCATTTTAATTAACTCAGGTTTAATGTGTTTTCTTTATTTGCCATTACTGCAGATAACAGATGAGCAGAACTGCTTGGTGTATTCAAAATCTTTTAGTTGATCAAAGAAAGGAAATTCAAGGCTGGAAATTCATTTAGTTCTGGTTAGGCCACAGGCATGAGCAGAGGTCATTTATCCTTCAAACTATCTTAAAATTATGCTTTTCCCCTTGAATCTAATATTCTTTAGAATTATTCTGGCTTGCTAAAGAAGACGGTGCACCTGGCTGACCTTGTTTTCTTCTAGTCTTGTATCTTAGTAATGGGAAAACAGGATATTTCTTATGGTACATTTGGTAATACTTTAAATAGAGTTTAAAGGTTCTTGCCTGTATGTGTGTGTGTGTGTGTGTGTGTGTATTTAATTTGACTGAATTTCAATTTTGAAGTACTTTTGTTTTTGTCTTTATATATAAAGCAAGAAGATTTACTTAGTATACTTTTCAACTGGCTGTCTTAATATGGTTAGAACAATTATTCAGTCTATTAAACATTTAGCAGGTATCTGCTATTTGCAAAGATATGAGTAATTGAGAACCACCACAAGGACTTCTCTGATCCTGCCTCAAAAAAAACAAAAAAGAAATCAGTTACATTCCCCAGAATGTTCACAAAGAGAAATAACTCCCTTAGTTTAAGACATTTTTGTCTCTAGAGAAATGTTTGCACTTGTGTATATCATGATGGGAGCTGAAATGGCACTAATGCACACATTTTATTTCACTTACAATACATGTATATATATTCAGCATATATTCTATAGAGAAGATTAAATAAATGACATAATCCTTGCCTTCAAAGTCTTGAGATGAGATACGTCATCTTTGTACCTCCTTCACCCTTGCTCAGCAGTGCCTAGCACAGTGCCGGCCCCATCTTTGGCACTCAATAACCATGGGAAGAATTAGAATATACAACTTAGGGTGGAATAGAAAGTAGTTGGAGGGACTTTCCTGGTGGCACAGTGGTTAAGAATCCACGTGCCAATGCAGGGGACACGGGTTCGATCCCTGGTCCAGGAGGATCCCACATGCCGCGGAGCAACTAAGCCCGTGTGCCACAACTACTAAGCCTGTGCTCTAGAGCCTGTGGGCCACAACTACTGAGCCCACTTGCCACAACTACTGAAGTCCGCATGCCTAGATCCTGTGCTGCACAACAAGAGAAGCCACCGCAATAAGAAACCGCTCGCCTCAACTAGAGAAAGCCCGCACGCAACAACGAAGACCCAACGCAGCCAAAAATAAATAATTTGTTTTTAAAAAGTAAAAAAATAAAGTATTTGGAGATTCTCCTAATTCTCCTGGTATTTCGTAGTATAAGTACTTTTACTTCAAGACTTCGATAAAAGGGAATATTGGAGCTAATCCTCAAAGGGTGAGTGGAATTAGATCATATGATTTGTTCCTACAAACTGTTCTGTCTGGGATCAGTCAGTGATGCTCACTGAGCCCAGAGATTTATACAGTGGCGCCAGGAATGTTATATCCCTTCCTTCTGATATATGCTTAAAATGTGCTCCAAATACCCTCAGCATCCTTTATGAACTCTTAAGACTAAAGCAGGTATTAATTTATCCAAATACTTTATAGTGTGTTATCTCTGGGTGTTAGTTCAAGGAGTGTATTGCCTACTGTGTAAAGGGATATTTCTTTTTAGTTGTCTGAAAGCTACTATGACAGTGTTTGTGTCATCTCACATAGAGGCTTTACTAAGTGCTCACTCCAGGTTTTACAAGACTCAGCATGTATTCCTGAAAGAAATGCATTGTTAGTACTTCTTTATCCATTGAAGAATCTGATTATTTCTAACCTCTATAACTATATGTGACAAAACATGCCATCCAATTCAATTCAACTGGGTCTTTTTTCAGTATTTTTGAAATTTATTTTGTGGTTTTGTTATAGAGCTCCAGAGGAAGGATTTTTTGGTGATTTTAACAAATCATGGCTTATAATTCTTTTTTTTTTTTTTTTTTTTTTTTGCGGTACGCGGGCCTCTCACTGTTGTGGCCTCTCCCGTTGCAGAGCACAGGCTCCAGACGCACAGGCTCAGTGGCCATGGCTCACGGGCCCAGGTGCTCTGCGGCGTGCGGGATCTTCCCAG
Source organism: Phocoena phocoena (assembly GCF_963924675.1). Lineage (NCBI taxonomy): Eukaryota > Metazoa > Chordata > Mammalia > Artiodactyla > Phocoenidae > Phocoena > Phocoena phocoena. The sequence goes on from NC_089226.1 coordinate 29,807,232, forward strand.
ACCGGGGCACGAACCCGTGTCCCCTGCATCAGCAGGCGGACTCTCAACCACTGCGCCACCAGGGAAGCCCGATAATTCTTGTTCAGGTATATCAAAAGTTCTAGAAGATAATGAAGGTACAGCATGCTTCTACAAAAGTTTGTCATTTCCCCACATTTGCAGTAGATAATGCTGCTGTTGCTTCTTTATGTTTCAACAGTCAACATGCTTTATATCAGTTTGAGAGGTTGTATATATGATACCATATTTTCCAAATAAAATTAAAATATTTCAGTTTATCAGACAGATATTTTATTTAGAATGTTGGAACAATTTATGTTTTTGCATTTCTACATTCTATTTTACTGGTCAAAATGACTTGTTTTCCCCATATCTTCAGTATTTATTAAATATATGCTGTAGTTCCTTCAGGATAGAATAAAACATCTCCAGGACTTTAATAAAATTTTGTTGTAGCAAATATACAAGGTACAATATGTGGAGTCAATGCTTTATGCTTTCACATGATTTGAGGGTAGTTCTCCACAAAACCTTGATATAGAAGGTGGAACAAAGAATTACACAAACATTAACAATGGCTTCATACAGAGGTTGCATTTTGAATAATCACTATCATATTGAACTTGACTTAATTATTTTCCATTGACACTTAATTTTTTGACACATTTTTAAAAGCCAATTCCATTTTAAGAAATTTTATACTCTATTCTTATTTTATTTATATTTCTTTACCTTTGATCAGTTCTTTGTGAGAAATAGTTACAAGTAGTTTAGAATCTCATGCTCCATAATAAGAATTTTTTAATGCTAACTTTCTAAAAATTCTAAAACTTTAGTAAGGCATGAGGTGAGAACAGTAGTTTGTTAAAGCTGCATAAGTTAAAGAAATGCACATTTGAGGTCTAAAAATAGTGCCCCAGTAACTGTATTTGTATTAGGTTTTGTTAATAGGTTTGTATATAGGTTTTGTTAATTTGCAGAATGAACAATTATATATTGCCTCAGTTTCAAGTCAAAATCAGAATATAAAATGTACAGAGGTAACATTTACAGGATTGAATGTGAAAATGCAGAGTGACCAGAACATGGCTGGTTTTTTTGTTTGTTTTGTTTTGTTTTTGCTTTTTTTTTACTTTATATATAACAATATTCTAAATTTATTAAAATCCAAAGTACTTTCTTGGAAACAAAATCCCCCCTTTATAAACAGTGCTTGTCCTGCCTTGTTTATGTACTGTGTTGACTTTGTGGGCATCTTAACTGATTCTGTGTCTGCCTGTTGAGAGTATTATGAGTGTATCTACCAGCCTTCCAGAAAGGGTAGTTATATAATTATTAATATACTGAGGTGCAGTAGGCATCTGTCTAAAGAATGTTCATCAGCACTTCCACTGGACTGTCTTGTAGCCCCAGTCAGGGTATTTCTCACAGGATGATTTGATGAATCACCCTAACACATTAACATAGTCAGATTTAGGTGATCTCTCTGTACGATTGAGTTCAGTGGGAAAGGACACATTGTAAAGACAGCACTATTCTATTTTCTATCTTATAAACACATAGTTAAATTCACCATGAAAGTTGTATTTTAGATGTTATGAATGTACCTGTACTTTTATCACTGACTTTATGTTGAAAATCACAGACTTATGGACTTCATGGGGTAGGTTCAGAGGCTTTGAAGCCCAGCAGCTAGGCTCAAATCCAGACTCTACCACTGACCATAAAGCCCCAACCAAGTTACCCACATTTTCTGAACTTGCCTGCTTCATTCCTCATTCCTCTCCCTCCCTCCACTGCTGCTCCACTGTCGCTCCACTGTCCTCATCCTCTGCTCTTTGAGGCAATATAGAGTTTTTGGTGGTGTCGGGTATAATGATTGAAAAAAAAATTCCACTTAACTTTTCAGGATGAAGAAGTCTGTGACTTAGTAATGTTCCCAAGGATCCCATATCTAATTATTGTAGAACCCAGAGTCATTACTCTTCTTCCTCTGCTTCTTTATCAAAGTGAAGTTTCTGTCTGTCTTTGTCTCTGTCTGTCTCTTTCTCTCTGTCTCTTTCTGTCTCTGTCTCTGTCTCTCTCTCTCTCTCTCTCTCTGTCACACACACACACACACACACGCACACGCACATGCACACAGATCTAAAACAGCATAGAAGGTAAGACAAATCATTAAAGGACTTACTGAGAAGCATCCTGTTTTAGTTAATGCTGGTGATGATGCTGGAGTCTGTTTCCTGAGTGTGTACTTATAGAGAGGCCTCAAGATCTTTTGCTTCAGGAGAAAATTACCTTCCTTATTGGCTGCTACTCTTCACCCTCTTTCTATAATATTTAGCAGCATAATTGAGTACATGTCTATTAGTCCTTTTCAAAGCTTGGAGCCTGGGGCAGTTGCCCTAGTTTGCTGGATCTCAGGGGAAGCTCCTCATAAACTATTTATATAACCCAAAACATGGAGGTTTGAAATGAGAGCATTTTGTTTTGTTCTGTTTTTTGGTTCAGAGATGATAGATGTTCACAAAGTTTGATGAGAATATGTGGGAGAAAAAATTAATAGCCCTGACAGATACTCTATATTTGTATCTCTAGAGAAAGCTGTGTATGTGATCAGCAAGTTCATTAGCATACATGTTGTGGATAATAGTGATTAATCTGATTGAAGACATTTTTATTTTCTCCCCTTAACATGATTTTTCAAACGTGCCCCCTTGTCCCCAGGAAATAGGTATGAATTTACTATTTTTTAATTGCAGTTATTAAGAGGATATTGGTAGTAACACAATAATCTGTTCTCTTTTTATGTCAATTCTCAGCTGGTTTGGAGCTACAGTAAATTTAGGATTTAAGTGTGGATAAGCATATTTAATTAATATAAGTAATTATTTCTAAGGTATTCTGAGGTGTTGAGCTGCCACCTGGATATTTTTTTCATCTAACCAGAAAAACATAATTTAATTCAAAACTTAAATGGGCTGTTACATATCAGGTTGATAACACGGATTATTCATTTTCACATACTTTATTTGAATTCAGAAAAATCTTTATTAGATGGAGTCAGGGAGAAAAGATGCACAGAGCCAGACCAGAGGACAAATTAGGAAGGAACAGGAGGAGAGTTTGCCTTTTTTGTGGCCAAGAAGAGCAACAGGGATGAGAAACATCGCAGGAAGAACTGGTCCAAGGCTTTAACTGGAATGCTGGTTGAAGGTATTTGTTTCCGAGTGACAGAGAAAACATTGGGAGCTTTCTGGGAACTGCTGGGAATGGAGTCAGCAGTTGCTAGCCAGTATCCTTCAGATCCAACAAAATGTCACTGAAGAGCTTCCCCACCCGCACCTCCCCTGCCTTAGAAAAGCTTAGCTTTGTATCTATCTACTTATTTATTTATTTATCATAGAAAAGCATTTTATTTTAAATACAGTAGTGTGTACATGTCAATCCCAAACTTCCAGTCTTTCCCTCCTCCACACTCTTCCCTGCTGGTAACCATAAGTTCATTCTCTAAGTCTGTGAGTCTGTTTCTGTTTTGTAAATAAGTTCATTTGTATCATTTTTTTTTTAAGATTCTGCATATAAGCAATATCATATGATATTTGTCTTTCTCTGTCTGACTTACTTTACTTCATATGATAATCTCCAGGTCCATCCATGTTGCTGCAAATGGCATTATTCCATTCTTTTTAATGTCTGAGTAATATTCCATTGTATATATGTGAAAAGCTTAGCTTTGATTAGAGGGGATGGTATCTCAATTAGGAACTGTTCTGTGAAGCACAACAAAGAATGTGAACAGAAAACAAAAGAGGACAGTACCTACTGATCTTGGTTTGGCATGCTAGTTTTTAAGTTGTAATTACTTGAAACAATAAAAACACCAGAGAGTGTATATATGTCCATGCCACTCTCTCACTTCCAGATGTAAAATAGATAGCTAGTGGGAAGCAGCCGCGTAGCACAGGGAGATTAGCTCCGTGCTTTGTGTCCACCTAGAGGGGTGGGATAGGGAGGGTGGGAGGAGAGGCAAGAGGGAGGAGATATAGGGATATATGTATATGTATAGCTGACTCGCTTTGTTATACAGCAGAAACTAACACACCATTGTAAAGCAATTATATTCCAATAAACATGTTTAAAAAATTATTAAATAAAATGACACTAAAATTTGAAAAAAAAAAACACCAGAGAAACTTAATTTTAAATGTATCAAGAATACACATGCAAATATGCCATATGAGAAATGTGGTTCCTGAAACAGATATGGCACATAATAGGTTTGTTCATTCACCTAATAACTAGATATTTAGCATTTATTGCTCTGCTAATAAGCTGGACATGCAGAGGTGTATATAGGAATTTCTACTAGTGAGTCGGTCAGAATTCCCCTTTGTGGCCTACCTCTGCAGAATTTTACCATGGGCAGTATAATTAGGTCTGAATTAGCAACTCGGAGGCAGTCTTTCAGCCCTTCCCAGCCCTGCTGGGAAGAATAGTAAGTAATGAGAGAGTAGTGATACCTCTCCCCCCTCATCCCACCCAGATGGGGACCCAGGCCCAGTGTAACAGGACTGTACTCTTCCAGGCTTCTAGGCCAGCCATGTGGCCCAAAGGACCATGCCTACCTGGTCTATAGGAGGTGATGAAACCTGGCCTAGGTAGCAGGAAGCCACATGGGTCAGAATGCTGTCAGTCTACGTGTGCAAGATCTGAAAGGTACAGTTACACCCAAGTGCAACTGGACATCTGGGTTGCACTTGGGTGCTGACCCGGGCAAAACCCAGATCTACAAGTGAAGATGCCAGAACACAGTCAGAATGTGGTTCATAATGTAGTGGATCTGTATAATCCTTTGCAGCTCTAACACTGTATGTTTCTGATGTAACCCCCCATTAGTAGGTCTTTAGGGATGACACATGTCTTTATGAAGCAGAAACAAATAGCAGACAAGCAAAATCAAATTAAAATTTAGTCTGTTGTCCTTCAAATGCCATTTCATTCTGAAATCCCTCCATGGGCTATGGTCCATTTAGGCCAGTCTCTTGCAGGGGCTAAATCTCCCATACAGTGAAATGACAACTGATGTTCAAGATAGGATGTATTTTCAAAGCATACTTGTATTTAGCACCTTCTAGCTGTTAGACACTTTGCTAAGAGTTGGTCTAATAAAGATATATAAACTAGAATCCCTACTAATCATTTTAGTAGAAGAGACAAATAAAATGTCAAAGGGGTGCTATCCTGGAAACAGACTAGATGCCCTAGAGCTCGGGGGAGAGACTGGTGAATCAGCCCGACACAGCAGCAGAGAGCTCAGGGAGGAAGGCTGCTGGAGCCATCTTGAGGGATTAGTTGTAGTTCCTTAGGCAGACAGGGTCTCAGAAGAAGAACAACAACAACAAAAAATGCAATAGCATATGAGAAACTGCTCTAAAGTGAGAATGTTTACCATGTAAATTGGAAAAGCTCAGTAACTGAGTTAGAGAACTAGATTTGAATTAACTAGATTAATAGAATTAGGTTTGAATTAACTAGATCTTATAATAATACCATCACAAAGCTGAACTAAAACTTTATGGGCTATTTTTACCTGGGAGGGGGTGTTTCACTTGTACTTTGTGCTTAGTTTATCAAAACAGGATATTTAAGAATGGCATGGTGATGACAGTGCTGACAGTTATTTTTTAAAAGTCCTTATTTTTTTTGTAAAAGATACATATATAGATTTTATTTCTTTGGGAATGTTTAGGATTTGTATTTGCTTCGGAATGTCAGAGGTTTTGCAGAACACACCTGTGTTAATAAAGCCTCAGAAGAACAAGTGCTATTGTATAGCTACTCTGAAACTCCCTAATTCCAAACCCTCCTCTTTGCCACTGAAATAATTTTTTAGGCAGATTTATTGAGGTATAATTTACACATAGTAAAATTCACCAGTTTTAGGTGTATGGGTCGAGTTTTGACAAATGTAAACAGTTGTGTAGCCATCACCACAATCAATATATGGAACTTGTCACCTGAAAACATTCTCTGATGCTTCTCTGTAGTCAATCCCCTCCCCCAACCCCATGTTCTGGCAGTTTCTGATCTGTTTTCTGTCTCTGTAGTTTGCCTTTTCATGAATATCATATAAATGGAGTCATGCAGCATTTTTAGCCTTGTGTGTCTGGATTCTTTCACGTAGCATATGCTTTGCAGATTATCCATGTTCTTGCATGTATCCGTAGTTCATTCATTTTTATTGCTGAGTGGTTCTCCATTGTTTGGAAATTCTATAATTGGTGTGTACATCTAAATGCCCATAGGCATGTGGGTGTTTCCAGCTTTTGGCTGCTATGGATAAAACTACTGTGAACATTTGTGTACAGGTCTGTGATGTCATTTATTTGGCATAAGTATCTACTAGTATGGTGAGTATATGTTTAACTTTATATGAAACTCCAAACCATTTTCCACGGTGGCTGCTCCATTGTGTATCAGAGTTCTAGATGTTCTACATCTTTGCCAGCATTCAGTGTTGTCAGCTGTTGACATTGTTGTATAATCTTAGTCATTTTAGTAGATGTGTCTTGATATCTTATTGTGGTTTTCATTTTCATTTCCCTAATGACTAATGATATTGAGCATCTTTCCATGTGCTCGCATAACACTCATACCTCTGTAGTGAACTGTCTCTTCAAATCTATTGCTCATTTTTTAATGGGTTGTTTTCCTCATTATTAGTAAAAGTTTTAATATATATATAATTGAATATTTATCAGATATATATTTTACAAATAATTTCTCCCTGTCTGAAGTTTATCTTTTTGGTTTCTTAAATCATTTTTTAAAGAGTTTTTAATTTTGATTAGGCCAAATTTATTAATTTTATTTTGTTTTATGGTTCATGCTTTTTGTGTTCTACCTAAGAAATCTTTGCCTAATCTTTGTCACAAAAATTTTCTCCTAGAAGTTTTAAAGGCTTTACATTAAGATCTGTGATCCATTTGTGTGTGTGTATATGGATGCCTTATTGTTCCAGTACCATTTATTGAAAAGACAGGTCTTTCTGCATTGGATCACTTTGACATCTTTGTTGAAAATCAACTGACCATATATGTAAGGATCTATTTCTGGACTCCCTATCGTGTCTATGGATGTATATGACTGTCTATGTGCTAAACCAAATCATGTTGATTACTGCAGCTTTGCAGTAAGGCTTGAAATCAAGTATTGTGAGACTTCCAACTTTTTTTTTTTTTGTAAATTCGTTTTAGCTATTTTAAGCCCTTTGTTTTATGTATAAATTGTAGAATCAGATTGTCAAATTTTACCCACAAAGAAATTCCTGCTGGATTTAGAGTGGAATTACTTTAATTCCGTATATTAAATTATGAGGAATTGACATCTTAACAATATTGGATCTTCCAGTATTTAATTTTTCTTATCAATGTTGTATAGTTTTCTGCATACAAATCTTACACATATTTTTTTAGATTCATCCATAAGAATTTTGTTTTTGATAATATTGAACAATTTAAAATTTGATTTTCAAATTTTTATTCGTAGTACATAAAAAATGAAGTTGACTTTTGTATTAAATAATAGTTTTAAACTTTTTATTAAAATCAACATATATACACTACCGAATGTAAAATAGTTGGCTGGTGGGAAGCAGCAGCATAACACAGGGAGATTGGCTCAGTGCTTTGTGATGACCTAGAGGGGTGGGATAGGGAGGGTGAGAGGGAGGCTCAAGAGGGAGGGGATATGGGGACATGTGTATGCATATGGCTGGTTTGCTTTGTTGTGCAACAGAAACTAACACAGTATTGTGAAGCAATTATACTCCAATAAAGATCTATTAAAAATATATATAAATATGGAAAGAAATAATTGTTTTAAACTGTAATTTGGGTGAGTTTTCTTAGAAGCAGCTGTCATGCTATAGAGGAAAAATATTTTTACTAAAGTGTATAATAGTTGTAATACCACTGAAAAATATGTTTTACTCTAATCCATAATTAATTAGAACTAGTGTTCTGTTAGAATCTAAGAGTGGTAATAATATTAGAGAAAGTCACTTCTCTGAGCTGTCAATTCTTCCCCTGTAGAGGGAACAATTTTTTTTCTCTCCAGGATTTTGTGAGATTAAATGAGATTAAATGCAAAATAGTGTGGCTTTTGGTACATAGTCAGTGCTCAATAAAAGTCAGTTTCCTTCACTTTCCTTACCTGGCTAAATGCTGTGTTAGTTTCCTAGGTCTGTTGTAACAAATTACCACAAACTTGGTGGCTTAAAACAACAGAAATTTATTCTCTGTGGAGGGCAAAAGTCTGAAAGCAAGGTGTCCTCAGGGTTGTTCCTTTCAGAGTCTGTGTCGGAGAATCTGCTCCATGCCTCTCTCCAGGCTTCTGGGGATTGCACAGCCCTTGGAGCTCCTGAGCTTGTAGCTGCATCACTCCGATGACTGTGTTCTCAAGTGGACTTCCCCTCTGTGTCTCTGTGTCCCAAATTTTCCTCTCCTTACTCTTATAAGGATGCCAGTCATTAAACTCAGGGCTCACCCTGAATCCAAAGATCTTTAACTTACTTACATCGGCAAAGACCCAATTTCCAAATAAGGTCACATTCACAGCCACTGTGGGTTAGGACTTGAACAGTGCAGGGCTGGGGAAAAAAAAAAAAAGAATATAGAAAAGACACAACTGGGACATATGATGGGTTCATATTTGTAGATAATCTGACATGTACATGGATTACTTCATCCCCTCTTTTCCATTCTACATTTTAAAAATCTTTATTGTTTGATAGATTTATGTAGGTAAAAACAATAATCAGTTTTGAGATAAATGGGTTTTTACCAATTATATATCATATTATAATCTTTTAACTTGGAGGTTGGGTGAATTATCTGGGTCTGCTTGTTGATTTTAGCTTTTTATTAGGCATTTTTTTTATTGGAGTAAAATTGCATTACAATGTTGTGTTAGTTTCTGCTGTAAAATGAAGTGAATCAGCTATATATATATACCGATATCACCTCCCTCTTGAACCTCCTTCCTCCCTTCCCCCTCCCCCCACCTAGGTCATCACAGAGCACCAAGCTGAGCTCCCTGTGCTATACAGCAGGTTCACACTAGCTATCTATTTTACACATGGTAGTGTATTTATGTCAAACCTAAAGGCATGTTGTTTTAAAACAACATGTAATAAATAAATAAATAAAAGTAAATAAATAAAAAATAGAAGTTACTCTCAGTGTGTGTGTGTTTTCTCTCATGAAGGAAGCACATCCAAATGAAGAGCACAAAGGAGAGAAATGCCATTTCTATGGCAACAGTGCTATTATTCCTGTGCTTCAGTAGTAATTTCTGTAGCACATTGGATCACTGTAGTTGGCACCTCCAAAGGACTCAAAGTGAGGAAATAACATATTAATATCTGTTATATCACTTTGGTAAAATTTCTGGAAAAGTTTAAAAAATATTTTAATCACATTAATGGTGTATTTCAAATTGTAATAGTAAAGTTCTGATTCATTAAACCTTTCTGTTAATTCTTCAAATAATATTTTTTTTTACTATTATTACTAACGATTGATATTTACCACATAGCTTCAGTTATGTGCCGGGCACTGTATTACTACTTTAATATGTTTTAATATGTTATTTCTGTTCCTTATATCACACTTGAGTTAGAAGTATCATTAGTTCTATTTACAGATAAGGAGGCCAAAGCTCAAGGAGTCAAGAAACTTTATTCATTTATCCCTTCAACAATATTTATTAAGTCAGCCACTACACTAGATGTCAAACATACAGCAATGAATAAGAAAGAGCTAGAAACTGACCAGAATTCAAACTGGGCCAGAATTCAAATCCATGTCTGTGTACTCTAACATCTACATTCTTCCTGATAAATACCTGCTGCTGAATCTACTCTGCTTGCCAGGCTGTTTTTTGGGGGTTTTTTTGTTTTGTTTTGTTTTGTGTGTGTGTGTGTGTGTGTGTGTACACACTATATAAATAGCATATGCTGTGTATATATAAATGTTATTTATATGTTAAATAATGTTATAAATGTTAATTCCTTGTAATGAATTCTTTGAAATGAATTGCTGTTTTGTGTTACATGTAACATGTCCTTTTCCCTGCCAGAAAATTTGCTTTTGAATATATACGACATTTGCATAAAAGCCACTGGTAGTAACAGGTAGTGTTTGTATTAAATTTTTTTTATTAAAGTAAACTTTTTTATGTCAGATGCTATTTGCATAATGTTTTCTAAGTGACAGATATTGTCGTTCTTAATTTAAAGTTAAGAAACTGGGCTTAGGAATGTTAAGGTACTTACTGTACCTGGCCTGGCCCCTCTCTTGCCTAAGGCATATCTCTCCCCCTTACCTTCTTTGTCATCTCTTCCTCTCCAGTATTCTCACTCAGGTACCACTTCTGAATCTTCTATCTTTCACCACTCCTGGTGGCTTCCTTCTGCATTTTAACTTATTCCTGTATCTCCCATCTAAAAACAAATAAAGACTCTCCCTTTGCCCTTCTATTCCCCTCTAGCAGGCACTCTTCCTCTGCAACCAAACAATTTGAAAACATTCTCTACATTTGCTGTCATTACTTTCTCCTCTCCTATTTATTCCTCACCATTTTAGTCTTGCTTCTCCATTTCTACTCTAAGTGCCTTACCCAAAGGCTTTGCCACTCTGATGTTACAAATGATACCTCATTGCCCATGTGTTTAATTTATTTCTAATATGATTGAATATGGTTTTTATCCGTTTCTCATATATGTGTTTACATTGCCTGCTCAAGACTTTTGCTTACTTTCTTGTTATGGATGCCCTATTTCTTTTAAATTATCACGTATTTAATGGGGAAAATAGATTCTTTAACCACTTTTGACCAACATCAGGCAGAACTAAGAAGTTAAAACAACACCACTGGTAAAGGTCAAGAGTGTATGTGTGGATAAAAACATTGGGCAACCAAACTATGAAGTATATCATGCAAATAAGCAGCTATCATTTTACCAGAACTTTATTTCTCAGAAACATGAAGCTTTCTTCCTCCTTCCCAGAAATCATTTCCCAATAGTAAAACCCATTTATGAAGTAAATATGTAATCCATGTATGGCAGTGTTTGCTGCTGCAGTATTTGATCTAGAGCTCTCTGGAGACTACCTGTTTGTCTGATAGTATTGTGTTGGAATGGTGCATCTTGTAGGCTTCCAGCAAGTTGATCTCATGAAAAGTACTATGCCTCCTTTTGCTGGCCTCTTTTTCTTCTTCTGTAATTCACGTATCATTTACCTTGATAAGTAGAGGCATTACATGTTCTGCCTCGTGCTATACTGTAGATCTCTTTTATCTCTGTGATGTGGCAAAGTACCATCATAACCAAGACTGTCCTGCAATTTGGAAGCTTCCAATGAATGGGGCATTGTTCCAAGCAATTTTATAGATTCATCAAATCTTATACTGAGCATGTGTTGTTTTGTGTCTCAGAATAATATCTGGTTTGATTTCTCTGGATTATGCAAGTGTTTATAAATCCTGCTCTGTTGAATATATGTGCTTCTTGTTCTGTATCAACCATTACAAACTATATTCTAAATAACTGATGTGGTTCAAAAGTTCATTTTTCTGTGGATGCAATTGGTTTTACAGATGACTGCAATTTCATTAAAGGATGCAAATAATTTATCTGCAGTTTGTTTCTATTATAGCTATTTAACACATTTCCATAGGAATAGTATACCGATCTGGAGCATTTTTGTAATAAGTTGATTATATTCTAAAAGCTTTCTGGGCAACTATTAATTTTTGTAGGAATGACTTATCAACTCACTTAAGTGAGTAAATAAAATGGCCACAGCTTTTAAAATACAGATATTTGAAAGACAGACACAAACAAAGAGTTAAATTTCAGTTATTTTGCATAGTGTTTTTGCCTAACTAAAGTACAAGAGAGAGCAAAATAATGTCTCCTTGGAGGAAAACCTATACATTGTAAATGCACTCTCAACTTCTTAGTATTCTTTCTGAAACTTTTACAATACAAAAAGGGCCCGTTTTTTTCCCCTCAAAGGTATCATTAAGAACTCAAGTTAGTTGCTATCTTACTTCAATTCAATGGGCTGAGGTTCTTAAAAGGAGTTCACTATTCCACATCTCATAATAAGAAATTATTCATTCAATTAAATCATAAGCATATAAAGCAAATAGCAGAAAGTGTATGACTTAAAATCATAGCGTGGAAAATCACAGTTAAGACCAATATTCTATCTCATAAGTTACTTCACTGTGTCTCTGACAGTGAATAAAATATAGAAATTCTGTGCTAAAGATAGTTCGAATGAAGATCCCACAGGATAGAGATGGAGATTAAAAAAGGAAGAAGAAAGATCCTCTCTGACCCTTTCTATAACCTACTCAGGACACTTCATGCAAAAGCAACCTGTTTCACCAGCCCTGATGTGGATCAGTCTACCAGTTTAGAAGCAGGTTCATGATAACTTTGAGAATTAATGTGACTGACACCAGAAAAAGAAACAACTCCCTCTGCTTGCTCATGTCAACCACCTTGCATTACCCCTAGTTGGATAGAAAAGAACAAACAAATAAACAAACACCAAAATCCCCCACGTATTCTCTTTGATTCCTACTTCAATTTACTCAACAGCCATTTACTGGGCGCCTTCTACATACTAGCTAGGGAATTCCAAAGCTTCTAGTTAATTGATAATTAATGAGTATTTATCATGTCTCATTAGTAAAGATCTAAATGTCACTTAAGTAAAGAAAGGACTTTCTAACAGTAACATCTTCAGTTTCATGAATGATTCTTGATAGTAAAATTAATAAAATAAGCTCCTTTTTGTTCTTCTTTCCTTAAGACTTGTAGTAATCAAGATAAGGTAGACTTTGCTGGATTTCTGTTGGATTCTGCTTATTGTTGGCACTCAGAACTGAGAGGCAGCTCCATGCCATGATTTGAATTAACATTGTAATTATAATGTAATTATAGGCTTCTGACATAAAAAGAAGTGAAGTACTGATACATGCTTCAAGGTAGATGAGCCTTGAGAACGTTATGCTAAGTGAATGAAGCCAGACACAAAATGTTACACATTGTATGATTCTATTTAAATGAAATATCCAGAATACGAAAGTCCATAGAGACAAAACATGGATTGGTGGTTGCCAGAGGCTAGGAGGAGGGGGAAGGTAGAACAACTACTTAATGTGTACAGGCTTTCCTTTCAAAGCAATGAAACTGTTTTGGAACTGGATAGAGGTGGTGGTTGCACCACATTGTGACTGTACTAATTGCCATTGAATCATTCTGTTAAAAATGGTTAATTTTATGCTATATGAATTTTACCCCAATAGAAAAGATTGTAAATTTCTAAAAATTTTTTTTGAAAAGTCAAAATAAAAGCACATTGACTATTTGTATACTTTTACTATATTGATTACATTCTATAGATGAAACAGTAGTTTATACTATATAATATCTGGCAGGCATTTTTATTTGATAAATGTCAGCAATAAGACTCTTTGAGAAACTGTGCAATCACTGATTTTTTTTTCCCCAGGAATCACCATCATACTATTTAAGATTTTCACCTAGAATTTTTCCTGTCTGTGTTATCTCACTGTATAATTGCCCACCTTGAATTTTAAATCCTACGAGGAAACTCTCTATTCATTTCTACTTAAGTTATTACTGTGATGTCGGAAACTTGCACTTGCAGTAGCTCCCAAGGTAGAATCAGTTTTGCAAATCCATCTACATGCTGGTTTTCCTCATACACATCATTAATGAAGGTGTCAACTAGAAAGGTCACTAACAGCCATGCCTGCAGCACCCCACTGATCATCTCACCTCACTGATTAGAATGTGATATATTGCCTTTAATAATTGCCTTATCCTTGTTAACTAATTCTCAGTTCTTGTTGGGGGCCTTATGGTCAATATAATTAAAATTATTTTTTCTCTTTTTTTTTTTTGTGCTACGTGGGCCTCTCACCGTTGTGGCCTCTCCCGTTGCAAAGCATAGGCTCCGGACGCGCAGGCTCAGTGGCCATGGCTCACGGGCCCAGCCGCTCCGCGGCATGTGGGATCCTCCCGGACCGGGGCACGAACCCGCGTCCCCTGCATCGGCAGGCAGACTCTCAACCACTGCGCCACCAGGGAAGCCCTATTTTTTCTCTTTTTATGGTAGTGAGATGCTATTGCCATACTGGCAGTACATGGGTATCAAACTTTCTTTGCTACTGTTGGACACTATCACTGGCAGCACTTCTGTTTAATTATTGTGGTAGCTAACGACAATGGTTTCTGAAATAACAGAGAGCTGAATTTTCATTGCTGGATCGCCCTGTACTGGTTCTTCCTTTCTCTGGCTGTAATCTGTAGACCGTTTCAGCGCTCATTAGTACCTTTTAAGGCCTGAGGAAATAACAAGGGCAAATTCAACTTGTGTTCATTTTGTCTGGCTAGCAGCCTGTTTTCAGTCTAAAAACGCTTTGAGGATGAGGGTGATGATTATTGGTGGTGAATTAGAAGAATATATGGTTTATCCATCCCTGTGAGCTAGCTCCCCCTAACATCAACACTGAAAGTTACAGATAGAACTAAAGTTGGCAGAATGCCTGGTGTGATCCTCTCCCCCATGTTTCTCACCAGGGGTGGGCACTGCTGGAGATCTGGAGGGGAGAGCCATTTGTCTTCCAGAATTATTCCATACTCTAAAGGACTTAGAGCACCCTGGACCTGGTGTTCTAAATGTCACTAGTTGCCAGGAGAGCCCAAAGTACCCCACACCTTTGCGGGTGCCTCCAAGTGGTACTCATCCACACCTTGTCACTTATGAGCAAACTGAGGCCCAGAGAGGTTTGGTGTCTTGCATAAAGGTACATGTCCAGTAAGTGGCAAAATTGGTGCTAGAATCAAAATGCTCACTTCCCTTATCCAGTTTTCCTGCTAAGGAACTCTCTCATGCTATAAAATGACTATTTCACATGCTCTCCCTACTTCTCAATCCTTTGACACTTCCTACCTTCATCTCACCATTAACTGGGGCCCTTGCTTCTTAATTCACCCTGAAAATAGAAGATAGAGGAGAACTGGCTCATCTTCACACCCTCAGATCTGCCCACCTGCCTGTCTTTACACCTGTATGTTCTGCCCGCCTTCCCATCACAAGCTTTTGCTCGTAAGACTCAATTCCTCCCTTATGCTCAAGGACTGTACTCCTTGAGTTATCCCTGTTGTCTCTTGCTTCCTCAGTTTTTCTCTCCTACTGGATTATTCTCAACATATATACTCAGTTACCTTTCATAGGAAAAGAAATGCTCTCATGGCCTCTTCATCTACTATGGTGTTTCTTTGCTTCCCTGAAATAATTCTTCCCTAAGAGAACTGGCAGTAATTGCTCTCCCCACCTCCTCTGGCCCAATGGACTCAATAAGCTCCTCAGACTAAGCTTTCTTTACCCACCACACCCTCAAAGTCACTCTTGTTACCAATGACCTTCACCTTGCCACACCCAGCCATGAATTCTCAGCCCTCTTCCAAACCTCCCAGCAGGACTGAGCACAGTGACCACACCGTTCTTCAGGAAACAGTTTCTTCATTTGGCTTCTTAGATGTGATTTTCTTTATTTTTCTCCCACCTTTCTTACTTTTTGTTAGGCCCCTTCACTGGTTCCACCTCCTCGGCTCAGCCTATAGTTACTGGGCTTATCAAGGGCCCAGTCTTCAGCTCTTCTATTTTTAACAAAGCAACCAGAGAAGTGTTTAAAAAATAAACCAAATGTCTTCCCTTGTTTAAAAGCCCTATGTGGCTTCCCATAACACCTAGAATGAAATCCAAACCCTTTACTTAGACTGCAAGGCCTTGCATATCTAACCCCTTCTAGATTACTCCCTTATTCCACCCTAACCACTGATCTCCTTGCTCTTCTTTGATACTCCTAATTTACTTCTGCCTTAGGACCTTTGCATTCCTTCTTCTGAAATGCTGTTCCTTCTTCTGAAATGCTCTCTGCCCAGACCTTCTGAGAGTTCCTCTCCCTCATCACCCAGGTTTCTCCTCAAATATCATCTCCTTGGAAAGACCTTCCCTGACTATTTTATCTAAAGTAGAATCCTCTCCTCTTTCATTGCTCTCTATTCCTTTATGGTACTTTATTCTTATTCATAGAATGTATCTCTACTAGACATTATATAAAGTTTATTTACTGTTATTGAGAGGTAATATGGTAGACTGATTAAATATTATACATAGATTCTGGATACCAAACTCCTAGATGCAGACACTAACTCTGTGACCTGGACAACTTCCTTAACCTGTCTTTTCCTCTGAGTCCTAACCTTTAAAATGGAGATATTGTTTAGTACTTACATATTTTTATAAAGATAAAATGAGTTAAAATGCATGCTTAACAAAAATGAGTCACCTAGTGCTACGTAAATGATAGGTATTATCATTGTAATTTTTTATTATTGTTTGAAACTTCCATTGGAAAATAAGCTTCAAGAGGACAACTACTTTGTCATTCTTGTGTACCACTATTTTTCTAACTCCTGAAGCAGTGACAGTACCTGGTGCATTGTTGGCTCTCAATATCTGGTTATTGAATGAACAAATGAATAACTTGCAGCTAATTGGACTTAGGTCTCAGCATACTCTCAAATCAGATTTGTATGATCTGAAAACAAGGTAGCTTTGAGAATGGCCTATAGCAAAGGATGGTCTTTCCAGAGCTATAAGTGACTTAGAATACTTGTAAAATTAAACACCCACATCTGCCTAGCTATCAGTTAAGGTTTTGTGACCTTCCATTTAGGCTGGTTTCCATTTACATGGGCACCATAGGGAGAACAAGAAGGTATAAAATGTTTGAGGTGAACTAGGAGACAGAAGAGTGAGTGATATGTTAAAAATATGAGCTTTGCGGGGCTTCCCTGGTGGCGCAGTGGTTGAGTCTGCCTGCCGATGCAGGGGACACGGGTTCGTGCCCCGGTCCAGGAAGATCCCACATGCCGTGGGGCGACTGTGCCCGTGAGCCATGGCTGATGAGCCTGCGCGTCCGGAGCCTGTGCTCCACAACGGGAGAGGCCACAACAGTGAGAGGCCCGCGTACTGCCAAAAAAAAAAAAAAAAAAAAAAGTGTGAGCTTTGCTCATTCAAGGAAGAAGGTAGAAGAAAAATAAATGAATGACAGAATAAGAATAAGGTTCTAATGTTTAGCTTTACCTATTTGCTCCTATATTATTTTAAATGTTCTCGGGCAATCTGTCCCTTAATATTTTCTATTTAGAGTTGTATTTTTCTTTCTATCTAGTTGACCAAATTCCTCTGGGTCCAGTAAGCTACCCTCAAGATGAAGACAGGGCCTCCTAGAATTTGAGCTGTTAAATGCCTGTGCTTTTTAGAGTATCAAGTAAAGTTATTAAAATACAACTAAATCTAATTTGGAAAATGTTCCTTTAAGAGAAATACTCCCAGATTTTCATTGATGAGACGTTACATATGGAGTCCAGGAATCTGTAGTCCACTCAGAAATGTGTGCTGAATTTGTTCATTTGTATCTTGGTAGACTGAAATAACTCAGTGCTTCTTAGGCACTATCAAAACTATAGCAGATTTACCTTGCCTATGCACTAGTACCCTTGTGGCCAACTATAAATGAATGTAATGAGCATAATGCATTTAATCTGACCCCCTCACCTGTTCTTCATGGCATCTCAAAGGATACTGATCACTAACCTATTCTCTGAACTTCCTGTAGGACTTAAACCCATTCATTTGGTTGGCTGCCAAGTTTTTTAGACCTCACAAAACTATGGAAAGTTATAGTGCAATTTGAAACTTCCACATGTGCCTTTACAGTACTTAGCTACAACCTGAAATAATGTTTAGAATGTTTTTCAAAAGGAGAAAGCATTTTTTTTTTTTTTTTTTTTTTTTTTTGCGGTATGCGGGCCTCTCTCTGTTGTGGCCTCTCCCATTGTGGAGCACAGGCTCCAAACACGCAGGCTCAGCGGCCATGGCTCACAGGCCTAGCCGCTCCGCGGCATGTGGGATCTTCCCGGACCAGGGCACAAACCCGTGTTCCCTGCATTGGCAGGCGGACTCTCAACCACTGCGCCACCAGGGAAGCCCGGAGAAAGCATTTAATAATGTCTACTCACCTTTCTTTGGAGATTTTGCTAAATCACTTTTTAAAAATTAATTAACATGAATCACTGAGAATAGTTGGATAACATGGAAAAGTTTTTGCATTTTTCATAAAACTTAAACAGATTTTTTAGTTATTGTACACTTAGTGAAAAAAGAGCAAACCCTGTTTTAGTTTCTTGTATTAATGAAGACACTTTCAGACCAGACACTTAAGAATTATTATGTAGTGAGGTTCTGACAGTAGAAGCCTTGCCATATGGGCACATAAACTCCTATAGCTTATGGAATATCAATGAGATTGTTTTCTCTCAGTTACTGTTTTGGAGACCAAGTGATGGCAGTTGGCAGTTTTTGAACAGAGAATATCTTTGTTTCTGTTTTACTCTAACTGCCCATCTGTTGCTTTAACTTTATGCAATTATTTCTGACAGAATGAAGCTTAAAATACTTGTTCCAGTATATTTATGTAAATTTGTTCTTAATATTATTCATTTCTAAATTCTTGATAATATGGGCTAGAAGGAAAGTTATTAAACATTGAAGTTATTAAACAACTGAATCAGTTCAACTGATAAAAGTTGCCTTCTATATGTTTCTGATGTTCCATTGATGCCATTAACTTCTCTGTGCTACCCTCCCTCAATTCTACAAAAGCTACCCTCATCACAGGTTGTATTGCCCTTCTGGTGGCAAAGGTAAAGGTCTCACTTTGCCATTTTGCTTTTCTTCAAATTATTTGGTACACTGGATGTTAGTGGATAGCCTATTTTTCCTTAAAACCTTCTCAGACCTCTGCTTCCATGGCAACATCATAATCTAGTCATATCTTCCTCTTCTTACTTCCTAGCCCCCCAACACTGTACAGCTTCCTACCGAAGAATACTGGGCCCTTCACGTTTCATCCACTCCTCAGCCAGATACTCAGCAAAGCTTCTTCTTCCAGGTATCATCTGCAGGTTATAAGCACAACTCTTTATCAAAAACTTGCTTGTCTTTTACTGCTCCCCATTGTACAGACCTACCTTACATCCCGTTCATTGCATCTTGACAGTTTAAAATAAACATGAAGGTAACATCATTATTTATTTGTGTTTCTTTCTGAAGTTTTTTCTGATCCTTTGTTCAAATATTCCCTTAAAAACTCAAAACCTAGGATTTACTTTGAAACTTAGATTTAGACTATCACTATCCTTACTCTAAGTGTAAAAAGTAGTTTAGTTTTGTTCTTTCAGTGCTTTTTCAGGATAACCTAAATTCATAGATAATTTAAATATTTATTTTGATTATCTCATGCCTCCATATTCTGATGTGAATTTCTACTCATTTTATTTTTTTAGTTGCAAGGAGTATTGAAAATTAAAGAAGTTTCATGGACTTCAGTTGGAAAGAAATCATGTTTTTTTCATTAAATTCTTTTAATATTTCTTTTTAAAATGTGATTTTCATATAATTTTTAAATGATTAACTTTCCAGTCCAGAAATATTTGATGAATGAGTTTAAATTAGGTTATTTCTCCTATACAAAATAGATTAGGAAATTCTACTTTGATCATTTGGACATATATTAATAACATGGAACATTGGTCATTCAGGCCTATTAAAAGTGCAGCGTGTTTGGAGGTGCCCACAGCATGCTTACGTGCTTGAAATGAAAACTCTACTTCCAACACTTATAGGATAACCAACTTTTCTGGTTTGCCTGAGACTGAGGGAGTTGCCAGCATGCTAAGCTATCAGTTTTAAAATGAAGACAGTCCCAGATAAACTGGGGTGATTTGGCTACTGCAAGTACTAGTTAAATTGCTCTCAGTGTGGAACAATTGGCAACTTTACCAGATTAAAAGCATGTTAAGGGTTTGTTTCTTGAATCACTTACACTTAAATCTATGCATATAAATATTAGCCATGCAGTTAACCCAAACCTATTTATTCTAATTATACAAAGATAATCTTACTCTCTAGATATGATTTAGTTTTACCTTACGTATTTTAATATAAAAACTGAGTTAAATTAAAAGCCACACCTTCCCTGTGTCAGCTTATTAATAACAATGGAACTTTGTCTATTTTTTTCATTCAAATAATCTGTATTTATTAAGCAGATACTGTTTGCCTCACATAAAATACTAAAAATTAAAGCTATAATTATGAACAAGGTTATAATCCCAGCACTTAATAGATTTTTGTTAGTAATTTTGGGCCCCATTCTAGGTTTTCTAAATGCCCAAACATTTATTTAATTGCCTTCTGGTTGGTATCTCACTGTCCATGAGATCCCCTGTTCTTTTATTCCCTGGAGTTTAAGTATGTGACAAATGTTCCACCAAATTAAGTCACCTCTGGGTGTTAATTTCTTCTGCTTGTGTTGCTGGTTGTTCATCAATTGTATAAGCCCCCAATCTTTTTGAGAGAAGTATTTGTGTACAGTGGCTGAACAATGCTCCAAGATTAAGCCCATAATAGGAAGCTAGTAGAGCACAGTGCCACTGTGGGTCAAGGCAGAAACAGACCACACACTTCTCCTTCAAGTTTAACCTGAGAATCAGCTGTATGCTAACTCTGGTTGTGTTAGTTGGGTCATCTCAAAGGGACCCTAAATGATTCATCTTTGAGGAGGTGACAGATTCTCCTGTATGCCTGGCTGCATCTCAGAGTACTAGTTGAGCAACATAAGACTCTTCCTGCATAAAGGAAATACAGCCTGTAAAATGGTGCCTGACATACAGTAGGTGTTCAGTAAAATTTTGTCCAATAGGTCCTGCCCTGTTGTAATTAGCATCTCAAATGGGAAGCAGGAGTTCATTCCCCTGAACTCATATAATGTATTTCATGATTCAGCACTGAATTAAATATTATTTCTGAATTATTTACTTTGTATTTTTTCTAGTTCCTCTAACTGGACTTTTAAAATTTTTAAAGGCTAAGAATATAACTTACATTTCCTTTGTCTCTCTGAATGACATAGGTCAATGACAAGACTCTTGAAAAAGTATATTGGATTTTTAGTGACATCAGTGAATGCAAAACACTGATACATTTTGGCCGATAAACTAATTGAATCCCTAAACATGACATGAGTGTGGAAAGGAGAATAGGTGAATTAATGTAATTTTAAATTAATTTTTCTCTTCATCTCAAGGGGTCCTTGTAAATGAAGTGCCGTTAGAGTAAGATTTTAGAGTGGTGATTGATGTTGTAGGGTAAGAATTTGATGGATATAAGTGATTATATTACCTAGAATATGCTTGTGTTGGTAGTTCTCGTCTATTTTATTTGGACACGGCAGCAATATGTCAACAATACGAAAACATACACTTCACTCTAATCTGGAGCACAATCCATGTTACCTTCTATGGACTTTAACATAGGAGGAAATTACCTTGTGATTTTTCTGATGTTCTTTTTTTTTTTTTTTTACATCTTTATTGGAGTATAATTGCTTTAAAATGGTGTGTTAGTTTCTGCTTTATAACAAAGTGAATCAGTTATACATATGTTCCCATATGTCTTCCCTCTTGCATCTCCATCCCTCCCACCCTCCCTATCCCACCCTTCTAGGTGGTCACAAAGCACCGAGCTGATCTCCCTGTGCTATGGGGCTGCTTCTAACTAGCTATCTATTTTATGTTTTGTAGTGTATATATGTCCGTGCCACTCTCTCGCTTTGTCACAGCTTACCCTTACCCCTCCCCATTTTCTCAAGTCCATTCTCTAGTAGGTCTGTGTCTTTATTCCTGTCTTACCCCTAGGTTCTTCATGACATTTTTTTCTTAAATTCCATATATATGTGTTAGCATACGGGATTTGTCTTTCTCTTTCTAACTTACTTCACTCTGTATGACAGACTCTAGGGCCATCCACCTCATTACAAATAGCTCAAATTCTTTTCTTTTTATGGCTGAGTAATATTCCATTGTATATATGTGTCACATCTTCTTTATCCATTCATCTGATGATAGACACTTAGGTTGTTTCAATCTCTGGGCTATTGTAAATAGAGCTGCAATGAATATTTTGGTACATGACTCTTTTTGAATTATGGTTTTCTCAGGGTATATGCCCAGTAGTGACATTGCTGGGTCATATGGTAGTTCTATTTGTAGTTTTTTAAGGAACCTCTATACTGTTCTCCATAGTGGTTGTACCAATTCACATTCCCACCAGCAGTGCAAGAGTGTTCCCTTTTCTCCACACCCTCTCCAGCATTTTATTGTTTCTAGATTTTTTGATGATGGTCATTCTGACTGCTGTGAGATGATATCTCATTGTAGTTTTGATTTGCATTTCTCTAATGATTAATGATGTTGAGCATTCTTTCATGTGTTTGTTGGGAGTCTGTATATCTTCTTTGGAGAAATGTCTATTTAGGTCTTCTGCCCATTTTTGGATTGGGTTGTTTGTTTTTTTGTTATTGAGCTGGATGAGCGGCTTATAAATTTTAGAGATTAATCCTTTGCCAGTTGCTTCATTTGCAAATATTTTCTCCCATTCTGAGCGTTGTCTTTTGGTCTTGTTTATGGTTTCCTTTGCTGTGCAAAAGCTTTGAAGTTTCATTAGGTCCCATTTGTTTATTTTTGTTTTTATTTCCATTTCTCTAGAAGGTGGGTCAAAAAAGGATCTTGCTGTGATTTATGTCATACAGTGTTCTTCCTATGTTTTCCTCTAAGAGTTTGATAATTTCTGGTCTTACATTTAGGTCTTTAATCCATTTTGAGCTTATTTTTGTGTATGGTGTTAGGGAGTGATCTAATCTCATACTTTTACATGTACCTGTCCAGTTTTCCCAACACCCTTATTGAAGAGGCTGTCCTTTCTCCACCGTACATTACTGCCTCCTTTATCAAAGGTAAGGTGACCATATGTGCATGGGTTTATCTGTAGGCTTTCTATCCTGTTCCATTGATCTATCTTTCTGTTTTTGTGCCAGTACCATACTCTCTTGATTACTGTAGCTTTGTAGTATAGTCTGAAGTCAGGGAGCCTGATTCCTCCAGCCCCGTTTTTCGTTCTCAAGATTACTTTGGTATTCAGGGTCTTTTATGTTTCCATACAAATTCTGAAATTTTTTGCTCTACTTCTGTGAAAAATGCCAGTGGTAGTTTGATAGGGATTGCATTGAATCTGTAGATTGCTTTGCGTAGTAGTCATTTTCACAATGTTGATTCTTCCCATCCAAGAACATGGTATATCTCTCCGTCTATTTGTATCATCTTTAATTTCTTTCATCAGTGTCTTATAGTTTTTTCCATACAGGTCTTTAGTCTCCCTAGGTAGGTTTATTCCTAGGTATTTTATTCTTTTTGTTGCAATGGTAAATGGGAGTGTTTTCTTGATTTCACTTTCAGATTTTTCATCATTAGTGTATAGAAATGCCAGAGATTTCTGTGCATTAATTTTGTATCCTGGTACTTTACCAAATTCATTGATTAGCTCTAGTAGTTTTCCGGTAGCACCTTTAGGATTCCCTATGTATAGTATCATGTCATCTGCAAACAGTGACAGCTTTACTTCTTCTTTTCCGATTTGGATTCCTTTTATTTCCTTTTCTTCTCCAATTGCTGTGGCTAAAACTTCCAAAACTATGTTGAATAAGAGTGGTGAGAGTGGGCAGCCTTGTCTTGTTCCTGATCTTAGTGGAAATGCTTTCAGTTTTTCACCATTGAGGATGATGTTGGCTGTGGGTTTATCATATATGGCCTTTATTATGTTGAGGAAAGTTCCCTGTATACCTATTTTCTGTAGGGTTTTTATCATAAATGGGTGTTGAATTTTGTAGAAAGCTTTCTCTGCATCTTTTGAGATGATCATATGTTTTTTTCTCCTTCAATTTGTTAATACGGTGTATCACGTTGATTGATTTGCGTATATTGAAGAATCCTTGCATTCCTGGAATAAACCGCACTTGACCATGGTGTATGATCCGTTTAATGTGCTGTTGGATTCTGTTTGCTAGTATTTTGTTGAGGATTTTTGCATCTATGTTCATCAGTGATATTGGCCTATAGTTTTCTTTCTTTGTGACATCCTTGTCTGGTTTTGGCATCAAGGTGATGGTGGCCTCATAGAATGAGTTTGGGAGTGTTCCTCCCTCTGCTATATTTTGGAAGAGTTTGAGAAGGATAGGTGTTAGCTCTTCTCTAAATGTTTGATAGAATTCGCCTGTGAAGCCATCTGGTCCTGGGCTTTTGTTTGTTGGAAGATTTTTAATCACAGTTTCAATTTCAGTGCTTGTGATTGGTCTGTTCATATTTTCTATATCTTCCTGGTTCAGTCTTGGCAGGTTGTGCATTCCTAAGAATTTGTCCATTTCTTCCAGGTTGTCCATTTTATTGGCATAGAGTTACTTGTAGTAATCTCTCGTGATCCTTTGTATTTCTGCAGTGTCAGTTGTTACTTCTCCTTTTTCATTTCTAATTCTATTGACATGAGTCTTCTCCATTTTTTTCTTGATAAGTCTGGCTAATGGTTTATCAATTTTGTTTATCTTCTCAAAGAACCAGCTTTTAGTTTTATTGATCTTTGCTATCATTTCCTTCATTACTTTTTCATTTTTTTCTAATCTGATCTTTATGATTTCTTTCCTTCTGCTAACTTTGGGGTTTTTTTCTTCTTTCTTGAATTGCTTTAGGTGCAAGGTTAGGTTGTTTTCTCGAGATGTTTCCTGTTTCTTAAGGTAGGATTGTATTTCTATAAACTTCCCTCTTAGAACTGCTTTTGCTGCATCGCATAGGTTTTGGGTCGTTGTGTCTCTATTGTCATTTGTTTCTAGGTATTTTTTTATTTCCTCTTTGATTTCTTCAGTGATCACTTCGTTATTAAGCAGTGTATTGTTTAGCCTCCATGTTTTTGTATTTCTTACAGAACTTTTCCTGTAATTGATATCTAGTCTCATAGCATTGTGGTCGGAAAAGATACTTGATACAATTTCAATTTTGTTAAATTTACCAAGGCTTGATTTGTGACACAGGATATGACCTATCCTCAAGAATGCTCCATGAGCACTTGAGAAAAATGTGTATTCTGTTGTTTTTGGATGGAATGTCCTATAAATATCAATTAAGTCCATCTTGTTTAATGTATCATTTAAAGCTGTCTTTCCTTACTTATTTTCATTTTGGATGATCTGTCCACTGGTGAAAATGGGGTGTTAAAGTCCCCTACTATGAATGTCGATTTCCCCTTTTCTGGCTGTTAGTATTTGCCTTATGTATTGAGGTGCTCCTATGTTGGGTGCATAAATATTCACAACTGCTAAATCTTCTTCTCGGATCGATCCCTTGATCATTATGTAGTGTCCTTCTTTGTCTCTTCTAATCGTCCTTATTTTTAAGTCTATTTTGTCTGATATGAGAATTGCTACTCCAGCTTTCTTTTGGTTTCCATTTGCATGGAATATGTTTTTCCATCTGCTTACTTTCAGTCTGTATGTGTCTCTAGGTCTGAAGTGGGTCTCTTGTAGACAGCATATATATGGGTCTTGTTTTTGTATCCATTCAGCCAATCTGTGTCTTTTGGTGGGAGCATTTAGTCCATTTACATTTAAGGTAATTATTGATGTGTATGTTCCTGTTCTCATTTTCTTAATTGTTTTGGGTTCATTATTGTAGGTCTTTTCTTTCTCTTGTGTTCCTTGCCTAGAGAAGTTCCTTTAGCATTTGTTTTAAAGGTGGTTTGGTGGTGCTGAACTCTCTCAGCTTTTGCTTGTCTGTAAAGGTTTTAATTTCTCCATCAAATCTGAATGAGATCCTTGCTGGGTAGAGTAATCTTGGCTGCAGGTTTTTCTCCTTCATCACTTTAAATATGTCCTGCCAGTCCCTTCTGGCTTGCAGAGTTTCTGCTGAAAGATCAGCTGTTAACCTTATGGGGATTCCCTTGTGTGTTATTTGTTGTTTTTCCCTTGCTGCTTTTAATATGCTTTCTTTGTATTTAATTTTTGACAGTTTGATTAGTATGTGTCTTGGCATATTTCTCCTTGGATTTATCCTGTATGGGACTCTCTGTGCTTCCTGGACTAGATTAACTATTTCCTTTCCATATTAGGGAAGTTTTCAACTATAATCTCTTCAAATATTTTCTCAGTCCCTTTCTTTTTCTCTTCTTCTTCTTCTGAAACCCTTATAATTCAAATGTTGGTGTGTTTAATGTTGTCCCAGAGTCTCTGAGAGTGTCCTCAGTTCTTTTCATTCTTTTTTCTTTATTCTGCTCTTCAGTACTTATTTCCACTATTTTATCTTCCAGGTCACTTATCCATTCTTCTGTCTCAGTTATTCTGCTATTGATCCCATCCAGAGTATTTTTCATTTAATTTATTGTGTTGTTCATCATTGCTTGTTTCATCTTTAGTTCTTCTAGGTCCTTGTTAAATATTTCTTGCATTTTCTCTATTCTATTTCCAAGATTTTGGATCATCTTTACTATCATTATTCTGAACTCTTTTTCAGGTAGACTGCCTATTTCCTCTTCATTTATTAGGTCTGGTGGGTTTTTATCTTGCTCTTTCATCTGCTGTGTTTTTCTGTCTTCTCATTTTGCTTATCTTACTGTGTTTGGGGTCTCCTTTTTGCAGGCTGCAGGTTCATAGTTTCCGTTGTTTTTGGTGTCTGTCCCCAGTGGCTAAAGTTGGTTCGGTGGGTTGTGTAGGCTTCCTGGTGGAGGGGACTAGTGCCTGTGTTCTGGTGGATGAGGCTGGATCTTGTCTTTCTGGTGGGAAGGTCCATGTCTGGTGGTGTGTTTTGGGGTGTCTTTGGACTTATTATGATTTTAGGCAGCCTCTCTGCTAATGGGTGGGTTTGTGTTCCTCTCTTGCTAGTTGTTTGGCATAGGGTGTCCAGCACTGTAGCTTGCTGGTCGTTGAGTTAAGCTGGGTGCTGGTGTTGAGATGGAGATCTCTGGCAGATTTTCGCTGTTTGATATTATGTGGAGCTGGGAGGTCTCTTGTGGACCAGTGTCCTGAAGTTGGCTCTCCCACCTCAGAGGCACAGCACTGACTCCTGGCTGCAGCACAAAGAACCTTTCATCCACACAGCTCAGAATAAAAGGGAGCAAAAGTAGAAAGAAAGAAAGAAAGAAAGAGAAAAAAAAAGAAAGAAAGAAAGAAAGGAGGGAGGGAGGGGGAAGAGGGGAGGGAGGCATGGAGAGAAGGAAGGAAGGAAAGAAAGAAAGAAGATAAAATAAAATAAAGTAAGATAAAATAAAATAAATATATTAAAATAAAAATAATTTTTAAGAAAAAAAAATTTAAAGAAAACAAACAAAAAAAACCGGATGGATAGAACCCTAGGACAAATGGTGAAAGCAAAGCTATACAGCCAAAATATCACACAGAATCATACACATACACACTCACAAAAAGAGGAAAAGGGGGAAAAATCATAAATCTTGCTCTCAAAGTCCACCTCCTCAGTTTGGGATGATTCGTTGTCTATTCATGTATTCCACAGGTGCAGGATACCTCAAGTTAATTGTAGAGCTTATCTGCTGCTTCTGATGCTGCTGGGAGGGATTTCCCTTTCTCTTCTTTGTTCTCACAGCTCCAGGGGCTCAGCTTTGGATTTGGCCCCACCTCTGCATGGAGGTCAACGGAGGGCGTCTGTTCTTCGCTCAGACAGGACAGGGTTAAAGGAGCAGCTGCTTCGGGGGCTCTGGCTCACTCAGGCGTGGAGGCGGGAGGGGTACGGAGTGCCGGGCGAGCCTGCGGCGGCAGACGCCAGCATAACGTTGCACCAGCCTGAGGCGCGCTGTGCGTCCTCCCGGGGAAGTTGTCCTTGGATCCCGGGACCCTGGCTGTGGCGGGCTGCACAGGCTCCCCGGAAGGGAGGTGTGGATAGTGACCTGTACTCACACACAAGCTTCTTGGTGGTGGCGGCAGCAGCAGCCTTAGCATCTCATACCCGTCTCTGGGGTCTGCGCTTTTAGCCGCGGCTCGCGCCCGTCTCTGGAGCTCCTTTAAGCAGCGCTGTTAATCCCCTCTCCTCGCCCACCAGGAAACAAAAAGGGAAGAAAAAGTCTCTTGCCTCTTTGGCAGGTCCAGACTTTTCCGCAGACTGCCTCCCGGCTAGCAGTGGTGCACTAACCCCCTGCAGGCTGTGTTCACGCCGCCAACCCCAGTCCTCTCCCTGCGATCTGACCGAAGCCGGAGCTTCAGCTCCCAGCCCCGTCCGCCCCGGCGGGTGAGCAGACAAGCCTCTCGGCACCGCTCCTGTGTGCGGGAATCTCTCCACTTTGCCCTCCACATCCCTGTTGCTGTGCTCTCCTCCGCGGCTTCGAAGCTTTCCCCCTCTTCCACCCGCAGGCTCCGCCCGTGATGGGGCTTCCTAGTGTGTGGAAACCTTTCCTCCTTGACAGCTCCCTCCCACTGGTGCAGGTCCCATCCCTATCCTTTTGTCTCTGTTTATTCTTTTTTCTTTTGCCCTACCCAGGTACGTGGGGACTTCCTTGCCTTTTGGGAGGTCTGAGGTTTGCTAGCTTTCAGTAGGTGTTCTGTAGGAGTTGTTCCACGTGTAGATGTATTCATGGTGTATCTGTGGGGAGGAAGGTGATCTCTACGTCTTACTCTTCCTCCATCTTCCCCTCTAGGATCTCTAATGATGTTTTTAAAATAAACCTTACTCATTAGAATATAGAAAAGCTGGATTCGTAAAAGTCTTTCTCCAAAGGAGGAGAAGGAGGAGGAGGGGGATAAGGAAGGAGCAGCAGCAATCATCAAAACATTCAGTGCAGTAATAAGAGACAGAACAGCCCCAGGTGTGCCCATCTCCATAGGATTGCCTGTTAAGTATACAGAGGGCAGCAGGACCTTGAACCCCGTTTTTCTGATAACAGACCCTTAGAAGTTCTGAGATTCTAAAGGATGGACCCACATAGGCAAATAAGCTGGGGTTTAAAAGCGAGTTTGACTCAGGCTCTAAAGTGAAAATATTTTCATTTTTAGATAACTTGCCAATGATGGATGAAGTATTATGGAAATGTAGCCAATCCTCGATCTTAGCCCAGTCCCTACCTACTTTATGAAACTATACTTAAACCAAGAGATAATTAGTTAAAAGCAACTCAGATCTCTGTGTGTGTGTGTGTGGGGGGGGTTCCCTTTTCCTCCTTTACTTCTCTTTACCTTGGTTCCTCTTTGGTCTTCCAGGCTCTTGTTTATCTCAGAGAATAACTATAAATGTTAGAGTTGATTAATATCTTCATCAGCAGTTTCCTGGTGTGAATCCCAGATGACTCTCATTATTTACTCAAGTGTTTCTTTCCTTTTTTTTTTTTTTTTTGCGGTACGTGGGCCTCCCACTGTTGTGGCTTCTCCTGTTGCAGAGCACAGGCTCTGGACACACAGGCTCAGTGGCCATGGCTGACGGGCCCAGCCACTCTGCGCCATGTGGGATCCTCCCAGACCAGGGCATGAACCCGCGTCCCCTGCATCGGCAGGCGGACTCAACCACTGCGCCACCAGGGAAGCCCTACTCAAGTGTTTCTTTATGGAGTGTTGGATGTCAGCAAATGACTCTCTGAAAGAAGTACAACGTTTTCTTAAAAAAGGCAACATTTAATACCCGCAGTGAAGATGAAGTCATACATTCAGATATCCACTTGCCTTTTTCTCTTGGGGGAGTGGATTTTCTTCTAGAAGCAAGAGAAATTTTATGACCTGGTATTTTAAGAAAGAAGTTAGGATTATATATATGCTCTACTAATCTCAAATATTATCAGTCTTCCAGTTTAACTGTGGCAGAATGCATTGCTTTAATCTTCAAATGCATGCTTATTAACAAAGTGATTTTCTTTTAAGTGAGATGGGTATTTCAATGGGCATTGGTGAAAGCAAAGTCTTGATGGAATTTTAAAATGGCTTGTTATTTTAAACAAATTTTGTCTATTTCATCATGTGGTCTACTTTATCATGATTTCTAAGGGAAGAAAGAAAATGAAGAACAGTTCATCATTTTTCAGGTAGTAAATTCCCAAGAGTAGATACTTGTAAGTTGTATATTAGCAACCTGAACTTTAGGAGGAGAATATGGTTCATTGTTTGTTTTTTCTAGCATCAGTGATGGTCATTTTAGACATATTGAAAGTACATTTTACTGGCTTGCTTATTTATTTAAAAAATAACTCCCCAATTAAAATTTATGCCTTCATTTGCACTAACATAGTACTGATTACATGTCTACCTTGTTTGTTCTTAGCTGATCACAAGACTGTCTCCTACCTCTACACAAAGCTGTAATCACCTTGAGGTCTAGAACTGTACCTTATTCACTTTCATGCTTATAAAAACCTGGCTCAGTGCCTGTTTCATGGATGTTCAATAAATAATTGCTGAGTGTATTCTGATTACTGCTGCTCTGTTTCCATTTTTACTGGTAGTGTTTTGGTAGTCTTCATAAAATGAAACTTTGAAACAGTTTTGTGCCAGTATCTAGAATTAAAATGGGTCATGTCAAGAAGGTTACATGTTAGAAAGAACGTGGCATTTGAAATCAGAAAGACTTGAATCAGGCGTGGCATTTGAAATCAGAAAGACTTGAATCAGGCAATCTGGGAAGTCAGGGCCTTTCAAATTGTGGATCAGGAGACCTTGGGTACAGTTAGTGGGGCATGTCTAAAATATATTTTAAATAATAAAATATAAAATTTTAAAGAAATAGGCTAGGAAAGGATAAAACATTTCATATTACTTCAAGAATCTTTTTGTTTCAAAGATAGATGTTTGCGTGCTTTTGCCTGTGTGTGTGTGATGTAAAACTTGTTCACAATTTAAAATGCAGATTGTTGTCAAAAAAAGTTTAAAAAACAGTAAGCTTTGGATATTTGAATGTTTTATAATAGTTCTGAGCCTTGAATTTCTTATCTGTAAAATACAGTCAAATGATAACTCTTTTGAAGGTCTATTCTGAAGACTAATGGTAGTAGTATATGTAAAATATTTTACATAGTACCTGATTTACATAGGAGACATGCAAAAGATGCTGCCTTTTACTAAAACTAATCCATTTAAAAGTTAATTGATTAAGATCTATTCAGGTGTACACAGGACTGAGTTAAGACTTTAAATCCATACAACTAATTTTCAAAATACTTTCTGATTTGAAAAACAATGATCTTAAAAAAATTAATCAGCAAGGACATTGCTTAATTAATTCACTCTGTTTATTGATTTTTCTTTGAGATCACTGCTTTTCAATTCAATAGAACTATTTTTATTTACCAATCCATCTACTCAAGTAATATATTTAGAAGCTGGAATATATCCAAAGGAATATGACAGAAATTTTTAGGTGATTCCAAACTTCTCCAATGAGGAGCAGTTATAGAATCTGGTGAAAGCCTACAAAAGAGACTTATTTCAGATGACATTGATTTCATATATTAAAAGGATTGTTGCATGCCAGAGAAAGTAAGTGTGTTCTTGAAAAAAGGAAGAATGAAGACCAACTTTTTGGAAGTTATGGAATAATAGAGTTCAACTCAAAATAAGAAACAAAGAATTATACCTAAGTCTGGTCCTGAAACATCATAGCTACATTAGAAGTGATGTTTCTCTGAGAAGGGCGAGTGAGTGTGGTGGGATTTGATATCATGCACACTGTCTTTTTAGTTTAAAAATTTGGTGATTTTTGATTGGCTTTTATGGGTTAGAAATCCTGATACACCATATACTGAAACTTTATGTTGAGCAACCCTGTGTGACATATGCATATGAGATATGTTTTTTGCATAAATGGACCTGAAATCTCAGTCCAGCAGAAAACACTGAGGAGTTTGCTAATTTTTATCCGTGAAGGAATCCATGCATTTATCAGGTCAGTTCCCATCTTTCACAGGCATTTAACTGCTTATCCCTGGCTTTACTCTGAATTTCTTCCTTCATTTTGTCAATTACTTTTGTCTTTAGTACTTAATTAGAAACAAAAGGAGAAAAGAAGTCTATCTATTGGTCATTTTTAGCAACTCTACTGGATGTAAGCCCTGGTACAAATGTAGACAAGGTTTGGGAAATGATATGAGCATAGGAACACCTATAAAGAAGAAGAATACTGGGAGGCGAACTGATGATGTCTGGAAGGGGAGAGGAGACTCTATATAAAATGATGATTAGTCTTACCTAGAAGCCGACCAAGAAAGGGAGACCTACAGGGGAGGATTTTTTTTTTTTTTTTTTTTTTTTTTTTTTTTTTTTTTTCTGTAGCCTTTGGAAAGGCTTTGGGTGGCTTTAGATCTTGTTGGGAAAACGTAAAGGATATCCTCGTTCATAATGTAGTCTTAGTAGCTGAAAATGACTCTCCTCTCTGAAACAGTTTATAGACGAGAAATTGAGTTGTACTATATGTAAGCTGATTTGCCTAGTTAATATAGAGCTAAAATCAGAACATATATTATTTGACTTTGAATCCTGTATTCTAATACTAGTCCTGATGGATTACTGCCCTGAAACATTTTCTCTGAGTCTGATGGCCTCAGGCAGCTGAACCTTGTCTCTTAGGGTTTTAGCTATGGATTGTAATTACGTCAGGTATCTTCTATTTCTCACTATCAGTAGTAATGGAGAGTAGCTTTGTCAGAATGGTCCATAGAGCTGAATGAGGCCTTAGAGATCTCTTTCAGAAATTTTCAAACATTATTTTAAAGTGAAACCCTTTGTTCAAACAATATTTATGTAATAATAGTTTAATATATAAAACAGACCAGAAAGAGGATTAGGGGACCTAGACCACTGTCTGTCCCCACCTCCCACTCCCACCGCAGTACAACCATGAGGCTCCCAATCTTCATGTTCCCAAGAAGCATGATAATTAAAAAAAAAAGTCTATTTGATTGCCTTTGTTTTACAACCAGAGTTTCTTTGAATGCAGAAGAAAGAGGAAATTATTTTAGGACATCCTAGGAGAAAAATCCACTATCTTAAATATGGCAGAAACAGCCTTTAGGAATGGATTTCAGTGAGCATGACTCCACTGTAGTCCAGGGGAAGGAAAGATGTAAAACATGAGGAAATTGGCCCTAATGGTGCTCCAAACAGACATTTATAAATATTAATCAACTCAAGAGTACAATTGACCAACTATTTCTAGTACCTTTCCTAAAGAAAACAAAGTCTGTGAAAATAAATGTATTTCTCTAAATATAAACACTTGTTAGTGCTGATTTAAAATAATTTTGTATAGGTGCATTGTAGCAGCTGCAGCAATGGCTTTTTCCAGGGAATTCTGCAAAATAGCAACAGGTTTGGACAAGCCATCCTATAGTTTCATAGGGCAGTGTCTCTAAAGAGGCTGGTTTTCCTTTCATGTATTATCTGGAAATCAGTTGGAGCCTCCAGAGCCTTCTTAGGATGAGGTTCAGTGATTTTTGGATAAGAGAAATGGAGGGGCCAAGATCAAGTAATCACAATTTACGTAGTGACAGCTCTGAGAACTTAGTCCCAAGGCCAGCTTTAGTGGTTACTGATGTTTTTAATGATTACATTGCCAGTGAGTGCATGTCTTATAATTTCCTGAGACCTGAGACTCCCTCAGGTGATGGCATATTTATAGCCTGTTTCAATGCTTTTTTCGTCCTGAATCCATGACTGAATGTTTAATAGTATCTGCTATTTCCTTGTCTGAAGACTCATCTTGCCCAGTTTCACTTACCAACTTAGCACATGGAGGTAACTCTCCCTCAGGAAGAAAGTAAGTCTGTGTGCCAGTCGTGCCAATCACCAGCACGTTTTTCTTCAGGTCAATGGAACATTGATGTCTCTTGAGCATATCTAGCCCTAGAAGCATATCCATGGGCTGCTCCTCAAGTATAGAGAAAGAGCATTGTAAGAAATCACCTTCGATTTGAATCTGAGCTAGGTGAACTCGGCCAATAATTCTCTGCGTGCCCACACCTTTAGCAATCCCAGCCCATCGTCGGTCCACCAGCCGTATGATATTACATCTCTCGGCACAAGCTTGGCTCATAATGGTCATTTGGGCACCCGAGTCAACAAAAGCCTTCAAAGGATGTCCATTCACTTTGCAGTTGATGTAGAGCATGGCCACTTGTCCAAAACTCTCTGGAACCTCTTCCATCGCTATATTCATGTTCTCCTCAATGTTCTGCTGCCGGATCTCTTCCTCTATTTTGGCCTGAGCTTCCAAATCAAACAGGTCAGCAGAATAGAGGCTAAGTCTCTCTTGCTCTCTCAGGGACCTTTCCCTTTGCTGCTCCATCAGGACCTGAGAAAAGGTCTCCAGGTTTCTGCTGAGCAGGGCTTTGGCCAAGGCAGGATTGCATTCCTCCAGCAGGGACAGATCATGGGGGTTGGAAAGCAGCATGTTTCGGATCAGGGCGGGGCTGTCCAGCCCTTGAGCAGAGGTCATCTTCTTTCCAGAGTCCAGGCCGCGGGACTGCTGGACCGACTGTGCCTGCTGGTGCTGGTGGTGCTGCTGGGAGCTGGATGTCCCAGGCACGGCTGTCCCGGTGAAATCGCTCTGAGGCAGGCTGGATGTTTGGCCCAGAGGCCGGGACCCCACGTTCTCCTTCTGGAGTAAAACGACCATGTCGCCGTCTTTGAGGCCATAGGAGCCCAACGAACAGTGGTCGTCGGCAAGGAGTCGCTCCATGTAGACAATCTGGATCTCCTCGGCCGGGATGCCAGACTCAAGCTCACAGAGGACACGGAAGTTGTGGAGCTCAAAGTCAGGGCTGACCTGGAGGGAGAAGGTGGCCTCGGAGAGGTCCCTCCGCACACAGTAGACAGTGAGCAGCATGGCATGGGCCCGGGAAGGCCAGCTGGGCAGAGGGCATCGGGTTGCTCACTGGCTGAATGGAGCTGGTCTCTGTAGATGGCTCAGCTGCACCTCACGACTCGGTGTCTTGTTTAGGTTCATTCACCTCTCAAGGAGGTGCAGCCACTCACACCAGTCTGGGTGACCGCTCGCCAGCCTTAGTGCCTGCTGCTTGGCCTCGTGGAACCTTGAGGGGACACGTGTGTTCTGAAGTCCATTTGTATGTGTGCTGCTTGGAACTTAGAATGCCTGTTCCCATAGAAACAAAGTCACTCGAGTCCATTCAGTTCCAAGGCTAGCCCTTCAAAACCTATTTAACCCATGGTCTGAAAAAGATTGTTTCAGCTTTTCCTAAACAACATATTAACATTTGTTCTTTGAGAATTGTATTCTATGTACTTTTACTTATCCCCCAAACAGTGAGTGCTTGTTTCCTACATGGGAAGTATCAGGCTATGTGCTTGGTATAAAAAAAAAGATACGTCAGACTTGGTGCGTTCCCTTAAGGGTCTCACATTCTAGGGATAGATTGATGGTAAATGGGTAAATCACAATATCGGAGGTAAGTACTTTGCAGACATGCTCAGCATGCTGAGGGATGTCTTTAGAGAGAGGAGACAAGTGGATGTTGAAGGATGAGCATTTCCCATGTGGAAAGTGGTGAGAGTCACTCGAGACAAAAAGAATTGTATGTATAAAGCAAGAATTCATTACAAGGCCTGTTATTTCCAGAGAAATGTGAGACATTAAACATCTTAATAGGATAAATCTGTACATGAATTTGAATGGCAGGATATGAAGCTGGAAAAAATTCATTGGAGCCAAGTTATAAGGAGTCACATATGAGCCCAAGGAGTTTAAATATTACCAATAAGCAAGAATCCTCCCCTCCCCACCCTTCCCCCCACAGAGGGAGAGAAAAAAGAGAAAAGAAAGGAAATGGAAGAGATTTGAAGCAGGTCTTTGCGATGTTTATTTGTTTTATTTAATTGATTTAAGGAAGAGGTTTCTCACAACAAATGGAAGACATACGTTTTGGCAGGAGGGTCAGGTAGAGGCTTTCTCAATGGCTCAAAGAGGGAGCTCTTGCTAGAATATGAAAATGTAAGAGGCAGTGGAGAATTAAAGTGTTTCATAAGTAGAATGGACAGGATATGTTTACCCATTGGATCTGGGGAGCAGAATTGTATGGAAAACACAGAGGGTCTCTAAAATAGGAGACTGGTTAGAAATAGGCCATTACCTTGAATGGATGAGTGAGAGGAAGCTTGAGGAGACCAATCTGACATCTATTCTGTAGTAAAATGCATGGCGAATGCCACACTGGAGGCCAGATTTGCCTCACTCCCTGACCCTAGGGCACAGCCCTGCCCCATACCAGAGTGGAGGCTCAAAGGCAAGGGTAATGTGGTGCCTCAGGGCAAAAGGAAATCGTCTAGAAAATCCTTGAGTGCCAGTTCTTTTTCTTTAGATTTCACAATGTGTTTTGCCCTGTAAAGAGGTCATGCTTTCCTAGCTTGGTCTTCCCAAGTATATTTTCTTATGAACCAAAAGGTAGTCAATATCCTCTGCCTCATCCCCTCTCCTTGTTTCAAGTCTTGTCAGAAGACCTGCACTATTACTTAGAGAAAGGTGTTGCATCAGTCTAAAGAACTGGGGCGGGGGGAGGTGTCCCTGTTTCTCATGTGTTTGTGTCAGGTGGAGGACTATATTTCACTCATTGCTCTAATTATCCTAATGTTTCATACTCATATTCATTTATGTTTGGAATGTTGACTGAATGCCTACTGTGTGTGAAGCATGTGCAAAGCTTCAGGGATGCACATGATAATGTTAAATACAGGCTGTGTTCTTAAAGGAGCACAGTCTAAAATAGAGGACACACACACACACACACAAATTGGGGGTTTAAAACAGTATCATAGAATCTGGCAGAATGTGGGAGAAATTAATAATATATGCAGAACAAATGCAGAATATGGAGAAGGCTGTTGGGCAGGGAAGGCTTCCTGAAAGAGTTGGACTTAGAAAGATGACAAGTCAGTCATGTGGGGGTGGGCTGGGGTGGAGGACAAGGCTGAGAAGAAGACTGCCTGACTTAGAGCCTTTAACAGGAAAGGCAGCACTTCATGATAAGGAGGATTTTATAAAAATTTAGGGGAAAAAAAACTAGCATCATAATATTCTTGTAGAAAATTATGAATTATTTAGAACTATCTTTCACTATTTATAGAGATGGATGGCCCTTTGGCCCAACGATATTAAGTTAATAAATTTCTTCTGCGGTTCTTAGTGTCCTCATCAGAGATCAGTAGTGGTTTCCTCTGAGTCTGGGAACAACTATAAGGTGAGACATGTTCATATGCAAATTACTCTGCTAAGGAGCAGATGAGACGTTGGTAGGGCTTACGTTCCACGTTCCTTTCCCCCTACCCCAACCAGCTTCAGACAATGTTTCTTAAAATCTTAATAAGTTAAGGAGATAATACTAGGGTTTTTGTCTTTTTAAGCAGTGAATAAAATTATTTTTGTAGAATAAGATTTTTTTTTTGGCAAAGCAGGTATTCAGGATTCACATCCAAAGCAGCCAGCAACTTTTTTCATGTTACCATTGCCTTCATACTGAACATAATTAAGTTTTATGCAGTATGTTTTATTATCTTGTTGTAATTCTTTACTTTTGGTGGCATTTTTCATTTATGTGTCTTTTACTATTTTACCCTTTACTGAGAACACACAGTGGAAAGCAAAGAGACTCAAGGTCTGGCCAATGAACTGTCATCATTCCATAGATCACAGGATGTCAGGATTGGCAGGGAGCCTTCGGATTCTGTGGTCCAGTCAACCATCTAGATCTTAAACCTCTGTTGCAATTTGCAACAGAGGTTTAAGCCTGGAATCTGAAAAGATAAATATAGCCTCCTGGGGCTGTTTAGTACTTCATTTTGTATATTCTTTTATTTTTTTTCATTTTACTCAGTATTATTGGTGATTTAAATACCATATGTGTAATTCTCTTACCTCAAAATTTTAATTAAAAACCTCTTTTAATTATGTAATAAATGGGGGATCATTGGGAGTATATAAAGATACTCCTAAATGTAAAACGTTCTTATACCTTAAACCCTTATTGTACAGACCACTTGGAAATGGGTGGTCTGAATTATCTACGGGTACTAATCATGGTAACTGAAGGTTATTGCAACTTTTCTTTAGGAGTTTTTGTGAAGTATATACTCTTACTTTTCTTCCTTGGTAAGTACAATGTAGGAACATAATTGAATCTTTCTTTGATAAGTGAGACACCTGCAAGGTCTCAGGGCTATCACTCAGAAATCAATTCTCATTGTATAGCCTAAATACCCATAAAATAGAAAAGATGACACTTATTTCATACTGGCCAAGTAAATAAACCCAAAATTATTTTTATTTTTATTTTTGCGGTACGCAGGCCTCTCACTGTTGTGGCCTCTCCCGTTGCGGAGCAACAGGCTCCGGACGCGCAGGCTCAGCGGCCATGGCTCACCGGGGCAGCCGCTCCGCGACATGTGGGATCTTCCCGGACCGGGGCACGAACCCGTGTCCCCTGCATCGGCAGGCGGACTCTCAACCACTGCACCATCAGGGAAGCCCCAAAATTATTTTTTGAAGTAAATCCACAGTAATACCTTTTATAATTTGCTTCTTTATAAAAACTTAATGCAGCAAAAATCCAGGTAATTAATGGTTCCACGTAGTACAGTGAGTTGATGTTTAAAGTACCATCTCTTGCTTTACAGAGCAAAACAAATGTCTTTTATCTGAAAAAATAATATAGCTACATGAATGTCATTATGTAGTGTATACAATAATTAAACCACATTAAGCAAATATATTAGCTTGCTGTATTTTGATTATTTCCTTTAAATACATGCCTGGTGTTACTTTAAAAATAAAGTGTAATTGAGACCTATTAAAACAGTTAAATCATCACTTGAGATTTTCAATGCCATTTAGGGAAAGATACAGAATTTTTTAAGCTCTATTCATAGGCTGAACAACTAAGTTTCCCACTGTATTCATAGGTTAAACAACTAACTTTCCCACTGTTTTTCTGTTTGCAATACAATACATTGTGCCAGAACTGCCACTAATGAATAACATTTATTTCTTCAGGTAGTTAATCATTTAGTAGACACGTTAAAATGCTCTGATGGAAGTTTAAGCTTTTTATTAGTTTGTTTGGAGGTTCCCCTATTAAAAAAGTTTAGCATTGCCCATTTTTGAAGCTTAAAGACCATGATAAGTCCTCTTAAATATATAAACAGATATGTAATTGAAGAAACTCAAGAGACCTGAGAAATTAGTCTGCTGGGAACTCAGCTAGTGTTTTTTCTTTATTGTAAGAAACTAAAGAATATGAACAGAAGACCCACACATGCCTGCACACGTGTGCACACACACACACATGTGTGAAGAGAAAGAGCAAGCGCACACTCAGGATATGTTTTCAATTACTTTGAGAATGCAATGAAGATGATGTCACTTTTCAGCGGGAGTATTTTTATCGTGCCTTTGTTTATTACTTTATTTTATAGATTATCATTTTAACAACATCATAAAAAGAGATGCATTTTAAGGTATACACTGCATATTGAAAGTAATATAATCTCTTGATAACTTTTAGTGTTTTCAATATATATATATACTTTCCATGTCTAAATATACATGTATGTGTATTTTCATTTTAAAGGAAGTTTGCTGCTATGATTTTGTACTTTGTCTTAAGAATATAAAATGTCTTAAGAATATAAAAGAATATAAGAATATAAAAAATATTCTGATCTATGGGATGCCCACCTTGTTTATTGAAGGTTTAAAGATTACTTATAATTTGCGAGGGAAACGTTTATAGATTAAATAAATTTAGTGTAACAAATTAAAAGCAGGATTAAAAACAATTTATAACTTTGTGGGTTGATAATTACTTTTCTTAACTTTCAGTGTACCTTAGATAAGGAATGTATTTATTTTCCTATTCCTGCTGTGAGAGTAGCCATATAACACAAAATAGTAGCAGAAATGATAATAGGGCCTTATGTTTTGAATTCAGCTGTGACTGAGGAAAATTATTCAAACCACTTTTTATCATTTACTCATTTATAGTAACTTGTAATGAGCTCATCTCAAAAACACTGTCATGATAGTTTAGAAATGCCAGTGGGATCTATTTATAAGTTCAAATACACTTTAATAGTTCTATCAATAATTTACTTGTGGTTTCTATACTTTTCTGCTTTGTCCTTCCTTAGTCCTAGTGAGAAACCAGTGGAAGTATCTTGGCTTGGTCTAATTAGTTATAAAAAAATATGCATTTGGAAAGTTACAGATTTGTTTAACTAGTTCAATTTCTGCCACTTGGAGATTAGCTCAGAAACATGTTAATAATTTCTCATAGTAAATATTTAATGACCACTTCCTATGAGCAAATCAGTGGACTAGTAGGGGCTTTGAGGACAGAAAGATGAATAGGAGTCACTTTCCTCCAAAGAACAAGATATCTACTAGGCCAGATAAGACTCAAGCACTTTGAATCATTTTATGTAACAGAAATTAGTAAAAGTCGTGATAGATGTATAAATAAAATGCTGTGCTTGGATAGAGGTTACTTGTTTGGGTGAGGGGTGCAGGGAGCGAGTAGGACTATGCAGAAAGCTCACTGGTGAAAGTGCTACTGAGTTCAACCTGGAAGTATGATTTGGTCACAGCCATAGTAAATTTTACCCCCTGGGTTTGGAGGAACAATCCTTTCCTTGATGTGTCATGCCACACACTTGACTCCTTTCTCCTCTTACACACATACATTTTACTGTTAATTTTGTTTCCTTGTAGATGCTATTATCAAATGGATGCAGTAGAATAGTAGGGTTGGTACAGGGAAGGAATAATAGTCTAGCCTTCTCCCTGAAACCTAGCATTCACACAGGCACCCACACAGACAAACAGAATGAATATCCATGTTTGTTTCTGTACAGAGCTTGGCTGGTTCAGCTAAGAGACAGTCTTTATCAGGAGGAAAAGCCTATGCAGTGCCTGGATTGAAATCTGCATAGGTCTTGTTCTCAGCTCACCTTCATCTGCTTTAGAGTTAGTGAAGATTCCTTCAGGACGTTGGCATTGCCTTGCCTATCAGTCTTAGATTGTTACTGTCTAGCCTGTGGAGATATTTTATTAGAAAATGTGTAGAGGCTGCATCAGGAATTTCCAAATGTCCTTGTAACTGCTTTCAGTGTGAGTGTATATAATTAGTGAATATTATACTTTATTTTTTAAAAAGGTGTTGATAATACTACACATGTATGGATAATACAGGGCAAAACGTTCTTTT
The DNA here is from genome assembly GCF_963924675.1 of Phocoena phocoena. Taxonomy (NCBI): domain Eukaryota; kingdom Metazoa; phylum Chordata; class Mammalia; order Artiodactyla; family Phocoenidae; genus Phocoena; species Phocoena phocoena. The sequence goes on from NC_089226.1 coordinate 29,848,541, forward strand.
CAGAACGTAACTTTCGTAACCAGTTTTTGCATTGTCCGCATATATTCACTTCTGACGCATGAGACATCTAACCCCAGGGCACAGAGTAATTAGCACGCAGTCCAAACAGGAAGGGTCTGAAGAGGCCTCCAGCCACCAGCCATGCCACCACAAAAGCCAGTAATGTGACAGGTCACTTCATTTATTGTGACACTTTGGGTCAGATAGAATGGATGTATGTTTCCTGATAGAAGAGAGGTATATTGGAAAGATCTCAAATAAATAAAGAAGCCCATTGTACCACAACAACATGGTCATTTTGATATTTTATGAATTATATGCATGATGGGTGATGTTTCTACAACTGTCTTATAAAAGACAAAATTTCCAAGTTGTTTATGTAGCTTTCTCTATTCTAAACAGCAGCTGAGTTAATTGATCACCATGGTAATTAGCATGGCTAAAATCCATCTGTCTGTAGAATTTAACTGTATTCTAACCATGAAAATGAGAAAGCCTGATAAACAAAAGCTTCAATTGAAAAAAAAAATAGCAAACAAAAGAGAAATCAACTCACCTATTTTGCTCAGATAAATTAAATTTAGCAGCCTAGATACAAGGAGAATTCTTTCTTAGGCCATCTAAATGATATCAGGTCCAGAGAATTTTCCTTCTTATTATCAGAATGGTTTGGGAGTGTTAATGTCTTCGTGGGCTATCTCTCTATTCTGAGAGACATGAAACTCCCAGGCTTGTCCTTTATTCCATTGTCATTTCCATTCCACTTATGAATATTCTGTTTCACTCAGCTCATAAAATGTGCTTAACTGCTGATATGCTTTTGTTTACTCATATATTGGTAAAATATTTCAGTGCTGCTAATTCACAGAACATGAATAGTCTGTCTTTGGAGGCCTCCAAAGGACACGTACTAATCAGAGAAACCACATACCCTGGCTTTCAAAATAAGAGACCCAATTTCAGATGTTGAGGAGAAAGAAGATAGGATCATTGATTTTTTTCTTTTTCTTTACAAACTATAAATGAAATGGAACAGAAATGTCTTTGGCAACCCTAACAAAACTTATTGAGTTTTGAGTCTTATTTTTCTCTATTTCCTTATTTTTCTACAAAACAACCTAAATTACTATTAATCTTAAACAAAGACATGGTTTGATTTCATGTTCTTACTTCAGTGTGTTTCATCTAGAATGTAGAATTGTGGTGAGCCCTTCATGCCTGTGACTAAGAGACACTAGACCAAATGTTAAGGTAACTCATAAATTACTGCTTCTACAACATAAAATATACTGGCATTAGATTGACATCAAAAAGTGGAGCCCCACTGAAGTCAAGGTTTCTGATACTAAGATTGTGCTCTCAGACTATGTCTTTAGAGAAAAATTTAAACCAAACAGGATCATCAACTACTGAACTTGCAGTAAGCCAGCCTAAATTAAAAAGCAGTGACAATTTCAGGTAGGAGGTATACTTTGTGTTTGTTGGGATGGATATGTAGCAAATTTATCTAGCAGTTAGCCTCAGGTCTCTACCTTCTCTTTTGTAGTCCTAGGTAGATCATTCCTTTATGGTATTGAATTCTTCATCTAAAATAGCTAGGATCATCCTAGATAAAAGGTACCTCAATAAGAGAAAAAGAATTTATCTTACAATAAAATAGGCTCTAGGTGAATCATTTCTTACAAAGAAGGCTGCAATTTCTTTCCTTTGAAAATATCAACTCGTGACTCTGTGACCATAAAACATCAACAAAATACAAGCATCTTAAAAAAACTAGTATCAAACATTTAATCAAGTTATATTATTCTATCCTTGTATACAACAACAATATTCAATATCTGCAGTAGTGGAAAAGCAGTCACACATACACACGCACACATATACACACACTAGAACTGGGTTGGATACACAGATCAGTAAGACAAAGCCTGTTGTGGCTCTGAAGTGAAAAAAAGGAGGGTTTATGTTCACTGGATTGGTCACATTATCTGAATGCCCTTGGACAAAGCATATATTTCTCTGATCCTCATTTTCCTCTTATATAAAATAGGGATAATGACAATGATCTCTTTTCCATAAGATTTTGCTGTGGGCTTAATGGATAGATAATTTGAATTTGTCCTGTAAATAGAAAAGCACTCTACCGAAGTTTTTTTCCCTCGATAAGTAGAAGCAATAATTAACAACCCAGAAAAGTTAAGAAGAGAGGTTAGAATTTATATATCCTGAAGGTGATATGCAGATTAATTTTTAAGCCCTCATTGACTAGGACTTGGTGCTTTTGTGCTTTTAGAGCTGTCCCTACTCTCTTCAACCTCGCACTCCAGGCTTCTCAGGGTAGTAGCAAGAATCTGTCACTAATTTGTTTCAAAACCCCAAGAAGTATCCTTCAAAAGTTGAAAATAAATCCATTCAGAGTGTATTATCTCAACAACTTATTCAGTGTCATTTTTAACCATAGCAGTCTGTGAGCTGTTCTTCAGTGTTGTTTTTAACCAAAGGAAGTAGACAACAAGGTTCTGCTTGTAAGGCGCTTACAGAATTATTGAGCAGAAAGAACATAATGAAAAGATAATCCATTCACCATAATTAAAACTGTTGCAAAGTAAGTCAAGTTAGTAGACAATCAAATTGTTGATGTTGATGCCAAAAGTATAAGTATGGTCTTTCCCATAAATTATGGTTTGGAATCATTATTATGGACGGTCATGTGTTAGATGGAACAATGAGAGAGCCTCATTCCACATACCTTCCTCAAAGTCCTTTTTTTTTTTTTTTTAACCAAATCCTCAGAGCAATTTACAGAGCTGAGCAAATCAACACTCAAGAAACTCTTTCTTGAAGTAAAACCTACATACAGAAAAGTGCATGAATCACATACACACAGCTCAAAACACTTTTCTAACAAAGCAAACACACATATGAATCCAGCACCCAATTTAAGAAAGAGAATTAACATTTGTGGTCACTTCCAGCCTCCACTTAGTCCCAAAAGCGACCACTATCCTGACTTCAAACAACATTGATTCATTTTGCCTGTTTTTGTTTCTTACGTAAATAGACTCATACAGTAAGTACTCTTGTGTTTGGCTTCTTTTATTCAACAATATGCTTGTGACATCTATCTATAGTGTTATATGTAGATGTAACAGAGTCATTTGGACTGGACAGTAGGGGACTCCTCGGGACAATTGGTAACAGCCATCTAGAAGTCCCCTTGAAGAACTGATATTTTGACGGTGGTCATTGATCCTGTGGCCATGGAACAGCAGATGCAGTCTCTCAGAGCAGGACCTTTGAACCTTTGTGATGGTGCACCTCATTAGTTAAAAAGAATCAACAAGAAACTTTGATCACATTCTCAATATGTGTATATTTATAAACTATATGTATAACATTATAAAATACATAAAGGATAGATAATTTAAATGGATCGGTTAAATACTACTTTTTGTCTACCCTCACCAATGCATCTGGAGGTGCAAGAACCTTACTTTTGAGACCAACAGAAAAAGCAATTAAGACTCTGTTGCTCTGGATGTATGCCCAAGGAGCAGGCTTCCTTTCAGCGTGGCATAGGTTAGGATCAAAACAGGAAGGCAAGTATCTAAAGAAAGCCTACCCTTAAGAGGTACTGCAGAGAACCATGCATGTAATGGCACTTCATGGGCTGAGAAGACAGTGTCACAGCCACAACCACTCAGTCAGGAGCAGCTGGAACACAACTCTGCCTGCCCTAGCTTTCCCACCTCTTGTACTGGCTTCAGGGGCAAAAATGCAAAGGGCGTTTGAGGGACTCTGTAGAGAGTTCATGTGGGAACTGACAGTCAGATGATGAAGGTGCACCCAAAAGAAAAGAGGGAGATAAGGAAGGTAGATTCAGAGCATCTTTACCTTTGCTGCCCAGTGGCTGGAAAAGTTTTCAGTGCTTTAGAAAGACGGTACTGCTGAATAAACAAAGCTGTGATTTTGTTATGCTTATACTTTTGAAGCAGATACTGTTGCTGCCCCAGCTCATCTCCCTGAGCCCCGGCTTGTGTTCCTGTAAATGCTGACAGCTTCCCATTTCCAGAGCCCTTGTGTCTTAGTTTCTGTGTCTCTCGGGAGCTTGCTCAGACCTCCTCAGCTTGGAAGTGCTGGGGCTCTAATGTCTCCAGAAACAACTCTCAAGCAGCAAAAGATGGAATTTGGTGGATAAATGCCCCAGCTTCTCCATCTTTCTGTGGGGCAATTCTGAAGTCTGCTCCACACGGTGCCTCAGAGGTGTTGAACTGCAGTGGCCCACAGCAATGCTGTGTTCACTAGGTTTTCTCCCTGCCTTGTCTCAGTTTATCCACTTCTCGCTTGTGCATCCTGGAATGCCCTCCCAAATAAAGACTGTCTGCACCCACATCCTTGTCTTAGTGTTAACGTCTGAGGAGAAACAACCATAAATGAATTTGGGCGGGCAGGGGTGGTGGTGGTTACATATTTATCTATTGTGTTGTGTGTGGGTTTTCTTCAGTCATTTCTTCCAGATTCTCAAACAATTCATTTACATTTTACAAAAAGATAAACATGACGGGTTTACACCTCACATCATCTGGTCAAAATCTTGATGCCTGGTTCCAGGTTCAATGTGGGTGTGTAGCTTTCACTAATTCTATCTACTCTGTAACAGTGTTCTCAATTGTTGCTCTAAATTGGCTGATTCCGATTCGAAAGTGCTCTATCAATTAAGCTCACAGTTTTATGTATTCAGTAATTACAATATATAATAAAATGTAGACAGTTTGACATAAGTCTTAAGGTCATGGACTTTGGATGTACTGAGATTCAATTCCCCCACTTTGACACTTTTAGTTCTGTGCATAAATTTCTTTATGTTTTAAACAAGAGTCTCAGTGTTGATATCCCGTTGACTCCTGAGAAGTCCACCTGGCGTTAGTTTGTGGGCTTGTTTTTAAGCATCAATCATGTTATGATACTTGATTAAGGATGTGTTCCATATTCTGCCCACAACTTCTTGAGATCAGTTCTTCAGTAGAAGTTATACAGATTTGACACTTATGTGTGCAAATTGGTAATTTGTATGCACATTTTTTACAGAGGCCTTATGTGTATCTCTCATTGTTTTGACAATATTAGCAAACATTAGAGAGACACAGACTTAAGCATCAGTTATTTGTATGCAATTCATGAGACTTATTGTGGTTCTTTGAAGAAAATTCATATTCTCTGACCAAGTTGTTTTACATTTGAAATATGGTTAGAATAGCAGCGTTATAGGTAATGAATAAACGTCTTGTTTCATTTTTCTTTGTATCATATCATCATGTTCAAATGTATTCTTAAGCATATACTTGGAGATGTTTTGATTTAGCTATTTTATCATCTAAATTTATAGTCCAAGACGAAAACTCCTTCTTGACACTAAATGCCAAATTATGTGCTTTGTGAGATGTCTTTGTTCATAAGAGTCACAAAGGGAAGTACCTCTTCACTCAAGTGATTTTTATTCCTCATAGCCTTAGTTAATATTACACTATCACACATATGTTCAAGTTTATAAGAGGTTGTCAAAAGCAAAGATGTTGAAGATACGTTTGGGATCAGATTAACATTAGTCAGAGTGTCCCAAGTTTGTACACCTTTTTTCCTTAGATTAGCAATGTTTGTATATTAAAATATGGCCAATGTTAGGGACACAAGTTGTGATAATTTCTCTCTGAATATGGCATTTAGACGTAATAGGGAAATCATTTCTAAGAGAATTTCTGCAGTAAATGTGTAAATTGTAATAAGCATTTTGCCAACCTATAAAATTCCATTTGAGCGTCCATGGTGGCTATAATACTAGTTCGTTGTTGAAAGAGAAATGCTGAGCATGTGTTTAGCAAATCTCCTGATCATGTTTATGTAATCTTTAGTCTATGACTACATAATGTGTGTCAAGGAAAAGATATGTGACATTTCTTAACGGTGGATTGTCTTTACATGATGTTAAGATAAGACATTAGGAGAAATTGTGAAATTTACCAAGAATGGATCAATAGTGTGCTTTTTTATGAAAAAAAAAACAGAACTATTGATACAAGTTAGTGCCATCTTTTTTCCCTTGTACTCAAAATCAACACTTCTTAAATATTGCGCAGTAGGTAGGAGCATTTCTAGAATGATTATATAAGTCTGTCTTAAGTGAGTTGAGTGAGATGGAAGAAACTTTGCCTTAACTGCAAAAGGATGATTGAATATTTTGAGATCAAGATCTTCCTGAAAAGACAGGATGCTGTTTGAAATGCATTGGAGCAAAGAAGTTTGTAGTTCAGAAAGATGTAAATAAAACACTGCTCAGAAGACATTTTGTTGCTTATCTTGCAGCTGCTGTTTACTCAAGATTCTGGTTATTTAATTATACTTTATTCCAGCAGATATTCAAGGTCATAGTTGCGGCAGATTTTTAATTATATACAGAGCTATACAAAGTGGAACATTTCACCCTGGGGAGCCCCCCAGAATGGCTATAGCCACTTTATTAAGTGAGCTGCTGCAGTTTGCTATGGTTGCTAAATCAAATATTTGTGTATGTTTTGTTCCTTCGGGCGATAGTTGTTCCATAGTTTTCATTTTTGGCTAACTGGAAGCACAAACAAATAAACCTTTGAAGAAATAAAAACAGTTTTTACATTTTTATATAGTTATTACCCAAATAGTATCAAATAGTATACAGGAAACTTTAACAACAGCAAAAATGGCCTGTAAGTTTAGTGTGTGTATACAGGACTAAATTTAATTAATATTTGTTAAGGTTCAGGTATATACACTAAATTGTGGCTTAACACTGTAAAAACAAAAACCAAGATAAAATATTGTTTCACTTTTTTAAAATCTTAAGGTCATATTTTTCTTTCCTCATGGTGTGGTTGGAACCAAGTATTTTGGAAACTGACCTAGGGAATTGGAGGGGTAAAATCCATTCTTAGTGCTACAGAAAGTATATGTTATTATACTATCGCACTCTAAATAATAATTTTGGAAGCATTTTCTATAAGCAATCTTGTTTGTCCAGTCTACTCACAGAAGCTATGTAAATTAATGCGGTTGTCTCTCTGAGCTGTTGAGTCCAACTATGAATTTTGGACATGGGATCCATTAAGTTAGAACTTGAAAGGAAAATACAAAGAATAGTAGGAAATCAGTTGAATCTGCTAGTTTAGCATGACTATTTTAAGAAAGCAAACTGAAGACTATAACTTTATATATGTCTATTATTAGATTAAAATTCCTCTTCTCTAGTAAATGGTTAAAGTCTTTTATATCTCAGTTCAAAACATTCTTCTTTCATTAACAGATTTCTGGTTTCTGTGTATTACATTCTGTTTTTCTTCCTTGCTACCTTCACTTGGGAAGAAAATAAGGAAGAATGGTCCTTCCTTGTATAAGAGCCCTGATGGGGATACTCAGAACTTGTGAAATCAGGAGTTTTTAACATCTGCTGAATGTGCTACTCATAAACATAGTTATTAATACCTTTTCTACCATGCCTGTAGCCAGGGTGTGAGTGTACCCTTTCCAACACTATTCATCTCAGCAACCCCCCTCCACCTTGACTCTTAAAAGTTTCCTTTTGTATATACATTAAGTAGCTATTTGCAGAATTATCTGTGTAACAACCATCCCAAAGCTCAGTGGCCGAAAACAAAAATTATTTATTCTCACTCATTTATCTGGGGTCAGATGGAGTTTGACATACGCAGACTAAGCTTGTATGGTGTTACCTCCTACATTCAGGTTGGATCCACATCTGCTCCGTGTGTCTCTCATCCTTGTTAGCCTAATAGGCTACCCAGTACATGTGCTTCTTATGGAAATAGCAGAAGCAGAGGATGGTTGAATAGAAACACAGGATGACTCCTAAAGCCTAGGCTCAGAACTGACACACCAGTACTATATATATTATAGCCTAATATAATATTAGGCTAGATATGAATTCTCCTGTCTCAATCAAGTCATATTCCCAAGTGCAGTATCAATGGGGCAGGAAAATAAAGTGGTTGACTCTAGAGAGACTACAGGAAAGTCACATGACAAAGAATGAGGAAACTATGGAAGGATGAATAACTGGAACAGTAATGAAATCTAACATAGTATACACTTAAGAATTGGCCCCAGTGCCCTTTTCTCTCTCAAAACAATGCTGTGTGAGGAAGCTCTAGAATACTCCACCTAATTAGGCTAGTGATTCTGTAGGTCAGACTTCAGAGAATCAATCCATTTATAGTTTTCCCTAGACCAGTGCAGCCCAAATGTGATCTGTGGACCTGCTGCCATTCCCATGAACTGTTTGTTTTTAGTCCACAATAAGATAAGGAACTTGCACCAAATGTAGATTAACTATGACCCTGAATGCATTGTTTAGTTTGCTAAAATTGTTTTTTATAGCAAGAAATTTTTGACAAAGGAAGCAGTATGTTGATTTTCAACCCAGCAGGCTCTTCATCACACAGCAGACAAGCACTTTGAATAGCATTGCCCTAGAACTTGTCTAGCAAGTTCATAGATCATACACAATCTCCAGAACCGAAGTTAAAACATAATGAATTCAATAACTTTATATTGGCATTAATGGTCCTATCTTTTTGACACTATTCCATTAGTAGTACCGATGCATGCAGGGAATAATATAATATTAGGCTAGATGTGAAACCTGGCAGTTATGTAAAGGCATAAGAAAAAGGGAGTATAAAATATGACTATATCCTAAGCTCAGTACTCTTAAAATATAGTCAATTTCCTAGATCTAAATAGAAAAATATGTTTTCCATTACCTTTTTCAACACAGTCTGGAAACATTTATTGTGTTCCCTGACATTGTACAAGGTACGTACCAAAATACAGCTGTGATACAATAAAATACTTACAGCTATTATTAATATTTATGTGCTTTGTCATACCTATTATCTCATTCTTATTAGATTGAAACATTTTTCCATCTTTTATTTCCATTTAGGAGCTATCAATAAATTATTTGTAATGTCTTTGGGAGATTAAATGGATAAAATCAGGTCATACTTAATGGGGTTTATATTTTCAGTATTATGTCGACAGCCACAGTTATCTCAGATTTATTAGAAAAAAATTATAGAAATAGCTCTGGGGCCTAACATTTCTAGAAATTGTGTCAAGGAGAGCCAAATTTAACATATTAAGTGTATGTCTCCATCTCTATATTCTATTAAATATGTTACTTCTTCTGTTTGAAGCAATAAATTGAGCTAAGCCTTACCATCCTCTGAACTCCTAAAATGTTTGCTGCGTAGAATTCGTTGTTTACTCCTTTGTGTTATTTTTCTGTGTGCCTGTTTAGCTAAACGACATTTCTCTCATTTCTGCTTTAGAGTTTATAAAGCATTTCCACGTGTCTTTTTTGCTTATTTGTTTGTTTGTTTTTGGTCCTTGGAGTCTGTGAACAAGTTAATGTCCTCACTGTTTTGCAGATGAAGAAACTGCCACTGAGATTAGGTGATCTTCCCAAAGACACACAGGTAGAAAGCAGTACAGAACACTCCATTCAAACTTACTTATTTTTAAGAAAGCTTCTTCACCTTAGCCCTTTTACAATAGAGGTGGCAAATATAATATGTGTGTATGACGATTTATCCCCCTTCCACACTCAGGGTAGGTGCTAATAATTATATATGGTAGTCTTTCCGCTAGAACATGTCTGCAGTCTTCTCAATGCACTACTCCAGGAAAAATCTCATAATTTTTTGGAGTTGGCATTCAGGATTAAATGTGTTTGATTTTCCATCTATATATCTTGCTTTGTTAGGATTTATGTCTTTTGTGTTTGTGCCCTATAATATCTACTATTGTACTTTGCACAGGATAATAAAGACTAAATAAATATTGTTAATAATTTATGGTTAAATGGATATAAGTCATAATATGGTAGAATTTGATTTACTGTAAGGAAGAATTTTTCCTTTTATTATCATTGAATAATTTATTTCTAGATATTACTCAGTCTCATCTTGTGCCAGGCACTGTGTTGTGCCTTTGAGACTCAAGGATTAATTTATTCACTGAGGCATGAAAGGGAGGCAGAAAAGGACATAGCATAGCAGGCAGGATGTTCAAGGGCCAGGGGCCCAATGATGGGTTATAAATATGGCTGAATGTAGTTCACCCCTGAGGACTGGGGGCCACCTGGGCACCTCCTGGATCACTATTCACAAAGAAAAGTGTCTCACATGCATTGGCCAGACCCCAAAAAGACATCTTAGCTTACAAAAGCAGTCTAGCAGGAGTACATGTCATAAGTTTGACTGCAGGGTTTGTGAATTCTGGTTTCAAAACTGCAAATGAAACCTACTCAGTCAACGAATGGATTGATTGCTTGACTTCTCCTGTACTGCTTCCTCATATGTAAATGCACATAAATATCTCACTTTAAGAATACTCTGAATTTCATTCATTCAAAAAATATTTATTGAAAGCCTCCTATTAGCTCCCATTATGTCCTGATGTAACAATGAACAAGACCCAGTCGTTATTTTCCAGAAGCTTTCGTCCTGGGAAATGGAGGACAGGAAACGAATGAGTATTTTAGGCAAAGGCAATAAAGCAGTGCATGCTAAGTTTTTTGTCACTATGCCTGACCCAAGAAATTCTGATTCCCTACCCCCTTTCCCACTTACCATATCATCATGAGGTACCCTGTTTATTTTTATAAATTTAAAAATCTCTCTGTTCCATAATTACTAGTGAGAATAGCAATTGTCACTGTACTAGTTTTCAAATCTTTCTACAGGTGTAAATGACAGATGCACCTGTACAAAATGGCCCATCAGAAGATGCCAGGGATCCTGTCTATAACACCTATAACAATTAAATATTGTGCACTTACTTTCTGTAAGGCTCTCATGGGTGTAGCTATGTAAGACTTCAGCTCTTCTTCACAAAAGTTAGTATCCTGAAATACGTAATAAGATAAAGATGTGGGCAATGTCAGCTGAATAAGTCTTTGTAAGGCACCCACAAAAAATCCTGTAGGTGAGAGAAAAAATCAAAACTTCCAAACTTCAGTTACTGTTTATTGAATACTTTTGTGTTTAAGCATTTGGGGTTTATGAAGATTCCTAATTTTAAGAACTATATTTTTTATAATGGAGGGTGTGAGGTATTGGACAGGACAATGATGAAGGCTATATTGAATGCTAGACTGGAAACTTGAACTGGAGAAAGCAGGAGATGAGGGCTAACGTTTGACTACGTGAACCGAGACTCAGCTTCCAGTGGATAGAAGTCAATCTTACTTCCTATCTGATGTCCTTAGCACTTGTTTCTATATAATGAATAATAAAAGAGACAGGAAAAACACCCAAGGAATGTTAACAGATTGTTTTAAGGCAAGAGAGATTTCTGAGGGCTAAAAAAGTCAGATTTCCTTACAGAATTCACTTTAATATGACCCATTTCTCTTGAGTGGCATTCCATGCCCAGTGAGGAAGGAAAGAGTTTTCTACTAACGTCTCTTCCAGTAAACAGATTATAAACACAGTTTTCAGAGCAGGAACTGTGTCATATTAATTTTTTCATTCCAACAGTGGTTATGGTGCACCTGTTCACATTGAAGTAGCATGCACTCAGGAAGTATTGGTTGAATGTATTTTTCAAGTGGCCTTTTATTCCTTGATAAAAACACAAACATGCTAGTTCTTAAATCACTGCCATTAGTGGCCACTCCAACTGCTTTCCTGCCTCTTTTTTCTTACTCACAGAAACATGATGGGTGGACATGGGCTTGAGGGGAGGCTCAGCTGCCCCCAGCCCAGGGAGTATGTTGTATGAGTATGAGCCAGTCATGGTAACTCCATTCCCCTTATCAGGACTGGAGTAGACTTGCAAACATGCCCAGTGAGACAGAGGGAGTGCCTGCTTGGGGTGGGCATGGGGGTTCCAGAAAGATTTCTGCTTTCTTAAAAAGAGACACATGTGGGGAAAAGCCCTTTCTTTGGCCTCTGAATCCTACCCTGTGAGGAGGAGAGAGATGGAGGAGAACATTTTGAGAACAGCCAACACACCGAGGGTGGCAGCAGAGAAAAGTAGAAGCCCATGACTACGTTGCAAAGCCTTGAATTAACTCTACATTGCCTATGTGACAGGACACATTTTATTAAATCATTTTTCAGTTTGGTCATCTGTTACTTGAGCCTAAATTAGCCTATAATAAGATCAGTGGATTGATTAAACACATGGTGCTGTGCAAATAAAGTAAAAGACCTCTCCCTGTGTGCAGAGTCTCAGAAGGATTCATTCAGCAAATATTTCTTCAGAGCTTACTAATCTTCAAAAGTTGATAGATTGAGAGAGAATGTGTTTCTATCGAGGCTTTGGACTCTGTAGCACAAACATGAAATGGATAGTAAAAACCAGTTGGTATTCAGTGTACTTTCCATGCAAGCTCTTTATATGCATGAAAGGATTGTCTTTGAGTCCCTTTTTAAAACCAAAAGTGAAAATAGAAATAGCCAAATTGGACAACCATGCAAAATTCTCACATGATATCATAATTTTGTGAAACATGCCATCCTAATGGTTTAATGAATACTAATACTCTGGTACTTTTTAATTTATTCAGTTTTTGCACTTCCCAAGCCCCTATTTTATTTTAAATATATCCCTAGGTCTAATTTAGAGATGTTAGAAAGTCATGCTTTCGAATTTACTATTTTATTTAAGGAAAATGTTAAATAGATAATTTTCCTACATGCACAGTTGCTTTAAAATGATTTTTTTTTAATATTCCAGATGCAAAGGCAATGCTGTTTTTACCTTTCTTTTTATCTTGAAATACTGAAAGAGATGACCTGTAGTTCTTCCGGCCTCTGAAATTGGTATTTTCTAACTTAAAATGTAGCTTTGTTCACACCTGAGACCCCTGGAGAATAAACAAAATCTGCATTTTTTTTTCAAGCAGTATCCTGCCAATATAAGAAGAAAATAGAACCTTGTTTCGGTCGCTGGCTTCTAATAGCATGGTATCTGTAGCAATCTCACAGAAGATTAGTAACTCTAGCTCAATTTAAAAGTTAGCATTGTGAAACACACATTGAGTGTGTTTCAGAATAAAATCTAGTAAGATTTAAAAGCAGTTATTCATGATTTATGAATAAAATAACAGTTCAGAGCAACAGACAGACTGTCAAGAAGGACTTAAGTTGATGGGAGAAGAATGTTCTATCTTTTCTCTTCCTTTGTAAAAACAGTAGTAACAGAAGAACCTATATGTTGCCCGTTCTGCCTAGTGGAATCATCTTAGTGTGAAAACATCATACTTAGGGTTCCACTGTCTAAATGCAGCTCCTGATTCCCATCAGGCATTCTTTAAGATCTCAGTCAGTGCTTGTAGAGTGGAGGACCACTTTGGGTCTTGTCCCAGAAAACAACGTCAGATTTCTTTTCTGCTAGACATGTGAGAGATTATCTGATTATTATTAATATGTGGGTTCCCAAGGAAGCCAGACAGATGCTGGTATATCATTAGTCATTTTTTCCCATATAGTCTTCTAATTTTCTAGCATAAACCAGAGTAGGACTCTGAAGATGCCTATTTGGGTTCACAGATAGATTCCTTTTTAGCAATTTATATAAACACAATTCCAACATTCTCAATATTCATTAAATGCTAGTATGGTTTGTCCTTTATTAAAGGCCACACCTTTTCTTCTATCTCATCCGAAAAAGAAAAATATTTTAGATTACCACAGGAGTGGTCCGACCAGAAAGCAAGCTTGACTTATATTGACATATGTTTTGTAAGCCAAGGGTATATTGCAAGCATTTTTTTATTGAGAAATAATCGATGTATAACATTATATTAGTTTCAAGTCTACAACATATTGATTCAATATTTGTATATATTGCAAAATGGTCACCACCATGTCTCGTTAACATCCATCACCACACATAGTTACAAATTTTTTTTCTTGTGAGGAGAACTTTTAATACCTACTCTCTTAGCAACTTTCAAATATACAAGTATTAATAATTATAGTCACCATGCTATACATTACATCCTCAGGATTTACTTATTTTATAACTGGAAGTTTGTACCTTTGGACCACCTTCACAGATTTTGCAAGCATTTTTAATAATCTCTAAAGGATAATATGTATTAAAATATTTACAAGTTCCTAATTTGACAGGCTGACTCCATTATATACAGCAGGGGTCCCCAAGTCCCAGGCTGCGGACCTCTATCCTGGCCTCCAGCTGTTAGGAACTGGGCCATACAGCAGGAGGTGAGTGGCAGGCAAGCAAGGCTTCATCTGCCACCCCAAATTGCTCCCCATCGCTCACATTACCGCCTGAGCCATTGCTTACATACCGCCTGAACCACCACCCAACCCCCCGTCCGTGGAAAAAGCTGTCTTCTCTGAAACCGGTCCCTGGTGCCAAAAATGTTGGGGACCGCTGATGTACAGTATATATTTTCCAAACATATGATTATATCTTGTTTAACATAGTTAAACATAGTTATTTACTATTTTTTTTTAATTGAAGTATAATTGACCTACAACACTATGTTAGTTCCTGGTGCACAACATAGTGATCTGATATTCCTGTACATTACGAAGTGATCACCATGATCATTTTGTACTAAGTCTGTCAAGTCACCATACAAAGTCATTATAATATTATTGATTATATTCTATGCTCTACATTTCTGCTTCATGATGCATTTACTTTGTAACTGGAAGTTTGTACCTCTTAATCTCCCGCAGGTATTTCACTCATTCCCCCTACCCCTTGCTGTTAAATTTTTGCTTTACAGTTATGGTTATAGAGAGTAAGAAGGGTAATCTTATTTGAGATGGGAAATGATCTCCTCTGAAGTATCATCTATCAGCTCATACAATTTCTTTATTCATTTATTTAGTCCTGCGGCAAACACTTAAGTTATCTGCTAAATGTTAGGAACTGTGTATGGTGCTAGCACCAGAGAGAAGTTTGCCTATGGTGGTGACCAGCACCAGAATAAGTGGATGTATAAAGTATTGAAATGAGAAGGAGAAGAAGATCCACTGAATATTAACCTCATTTGTTCAGTCCTCCCCTCTTGATCCGCTTTACTGGTTACAGAAATCTGACTGTCTACTACTTAGAGTAGGTGATGCTATTAAAATAAGTCATGATGTCATAATAAAGAATACAATAAAATTTACCTCTGCTACATATAAGCAAGTGACTTTCTGTTTTGGAGTAAGTGGTAATAATGAGGACTAATGCATAAGGTTCCCTTGACTTTTAAATAGGCTAATAAACATTAAGCACTTATTGTAATGCCTGGGACATATTTAGTAAATACTAGCTTTTGTGAAGAATATTATTGTAACCTAACATTCATCAATATTCTGAAGAATATGTAAATGATGTGCTACATAACTTTAATTTGCCCAGAGATTTCTTTGCTCCCAAACATGTAAGCTACGCAATTTTCCTGTTACTTTCAAGCAAATATTCATTCAACAAGTATTTATCAGATACCCACTGTGAATAATAATACTATTCAGAAATTTATAATCTTGTTGAACAAGCAAGAGAAAGCTAAACATAAAGTAACAAAGAGACATAGAATATGATTCAGTGTTAAAAATCATTGATATAAGCAAGGGATGCCATTCTGTCTCTGTGTCTCTTGGCCTATACTAGACATCGTTAACCATTTCCATTTTTCCCCACTTAATATAGAAACAAGTTCAGAACCCTTTTTAAGATAGTACTGCAAAGGGCTTCCCTGGTGGCGCAGTGGTTGAGAGTCCGCCTGCCGATGCAGGGGACACGGGTTCGTATCCCGATCCGGGAAGATCCCACATGCCGCGGAGCGGCTGGGCCCGTGAGCCATGGCCGCTGAGCCTGCGCGTCCGGAGCCTGTGCTTCGCAGCAGGAGAGGCCACAACAGTGAGAGGCCCGCGTACCGCAAAAAAAAAAAAAAAAAAGATAGTACTGCAGGAAGCCATTACCTTTGAGTTACCTACTGGGTAAACTATTTGCCATCTCTAACAAGACAAGTTTTTAAAAAAATCAAGAACTCTTACTCAAATATCTTTTCTGGCACCTCAGCACATTTTTTCTGCCCCGGTAGTCATAAAGTCTTCATCTATGAATCCTCTGCCCTTATTTTTCTCTCCAGACCATGTCTCCTACCATAATTGAAATGATTTATAGTAAAATAACAATGAGATGCTATTTAGTGTATGGATAGATCATGCTGCCATTTGGAAAACAAGATGAGTCAAGCCATCACTTCAGTATGTAGGAAGGAAGTAAACCACTGCAGTGGCCACCAACACTGTTCATCAATTTCCAGTTCTCCCTTTCTTCCAGTTACCCACTCTGCTAGAAGTAAAGGTCTGGCCATGTGATTAGCTTTGGCCAGTGAAACGTAAACAGAAGTATTTTAAAAACTGATGGGCAATTCTTCATCTTCTGATTTCCCTCTGCCATGACTGTTAATTTTACAATAACGATGCCTCATTAGCTCAGGTCCCAGAGTGAGAAAACAGGAGGCAGAGCCCCATCAACCCAAAGTGGACATGCAGTGTGAGTAGGAAATAAAATTTTATTATTAAAACCACTGAGACTTATGCCAGCATGATTTCACCTCTCATGACTAATACTACTCTATGACAGTGCATAATTCAAGGGAAGAATCCATGGAGCAGCCTCACCAGACCAGGTAACAATATTGAAGAGACTTGATAGCATGAGATTTGATGAGGAAACAAAAAGTCTCATCTCATTCTAAAATGCTGTCCATTATAAAATCCAACATTGATTTACTAATAGCTTTTGTGGTGAAAAGATATCCACATGGAATGTACAGAAAACTCTTTTTTAAAAAAAATAATAGCATAAATTTAGCCATTAAAGTAAAAGGCCACTTTTTATTATCTCAGTGAAAATCCAAGTACAAGGCTTTTTGAATTGTCTCAAAAGTCTTCAAATTACTTGGCCTTCAGCATTGACACATAGTTTCAAGGTAACATGACCTTTTTTGTAACCTCTGTGTGTGTGTGTGTGTGTGTGTGTGTGTGTGTGAGAGAGAGAGAGAGAGAGAGAGAGAGAGATCTTGATGTGCTTAGCTTAGCACTTTTAGGGCCCAAAAGAATTTTAAAGAACATTGAAGAATACTGGACATTCATATGCATTTTCTGTTTAATAAATTGTTGTATCATTTTTGATTGAAGTGAGTTACATATTAAACAACTATCTGGAAAGTCACTGGCTTTTGACATATAGATGTTTATCACCATCACAGTACATGAATTGTTTGCATTAATATCTAATAGCTTTGACAATTCTTTGATCTATTCTGAGATATGTAATCATTTCTACTGCCTTTATTTTTTCTGTCTGAGGTGGGAAGGGAATTTGTTTCCTTGAATCTCAATGACAAATCAAAATTCAGCTTTATTTACTTGTATGCATCTTAGCTTTGGTCCTATAAAGCACTTGATTATTTCTTTACAAGAGAATGAGGATGATATACCATTCCTCCATTTTTTGTTGTATTTATATTTATCACCTTTTTTCTTACTCATTTATATGCACAAAAACTATTTTTTATTTTAGTGCTGCATCATAGTGCAACTTTTATAAAGGCATTTTAAATGCCAATAAGATATCCAAATATAAGCTATAATTCATCTCTACATATGGTGCTACTAGTGAAAATATCTGAGGTTAAAATCAGATAAACAGTTATCTCCTGAGCATTACTAGATTTGCACACACAAAAGCTGTGACAGCTGTGTCCCAATTTGCTCTACTTTCTAACAGCTGGACAGTCACTTTCAATAGTAATCATAGGGTATTTCTCCATTTTGAAATATTAATATGTGAAAAAAATGTTCTGGAATTCAGTGAAATCTGGTAATGAAAAATGACTGAATCTATAAATAGCACTAAAGCCATATAGGTTAATAAACATTTAAGTACAATTATAGATATACATAATTTGTTTATTATGTATATATGAGATATAACGAATATACATGTTAAATAATATGTTAATTTATATTTTAATAATAAATATAAATTTGTATGTATGTGTGTGCGTGTATATATATATTATATTATATATATATATATATATACCACAAATAATAAACCATGTGATTCTTATATTAACTCCCAGTTAGTTTTCTCTTAGGAATTGATGAGCCTTTTAGTCAGATGTGATTAACAAAATGTTTTGTCTTTGCCACACGAATCAAGTTTTTAAACATTAGGGTATTTCAGGGTCAGCTTCTGTTGCACACTGTTCAATTCCATGTCAGCTTTGTTGGACTGATTACATCTTCCAGAAACTTACCCGGTAAAATAATTTCAGAGAATTCTCACTCTTTGAGAATAATCAAAGTTCATACTTTAAGTAGCTTTCCTTGACTGTTTCTAAGGTGTTGGTTTTCCTATATTAAGTGTTTTCTAGAAAAAATACTAAATCTCCTGCTTTCTGGGAATGACTTTTCTTTCTGTTTTGCCTGTTACCTTCCGATATCTCTGAGCTATGTTGGCAGTGGGAAAAGCAGATATTTTTGTCATTAGGGTTGTCTTGTTTTCTGGGTGTGTTAAATTGGTATGATTGAAAAGATCTCGCTCTTCAGCAGCCTAATCTATAATACTCTCTGTCATGCTGTTCAACATTGCCCTTCCCCATCTGCCACAGTTCCGAATGTTATTGTTTCAATTTTTCCACATCCTTTATATGTAAACAACATCACAACACAAAGAGACTATAGTAGAAGAGAATTATCAGAGAATCAATTAATTTGAATTATCTTAATGTGATAAAATACAGCATAGTTATTTTAGGGCAATCTTTATTTTCACTGATTTTAATTTTCTAAAACCTTAGACCAAAAATTATTTCCACTTTAATGTAATTTTATAATCACTTCTATAATCTACCTATAAAACACAAGTGGTCTTGAAGGAAAGAGTATAATTGCTCGCTGTTGTACAATAACAAGACAAATCCTTGTTCCTAAAAGATCTAGTGAGGTGAGGAATAATAAATATCAATGTAGTACTTTGGTCATTACTACACTCCTGGTGACTGCTACTGGAAAATGTTCAAAAGGACTTTACGATACTCTTTTTTGATGGACTTAGCTTTTTAAAGAAGAATAATTTTGAGCTCAGGGATTTATCAATTGATTACTCTCCAAAAATATCATCTCCAAATTGTTACTCTGAGGAAGTTTGTTTATAAAACATTAACACTTTGGTTTGTGCAAAGGGGAATTATAATTAAAAATAAAAAGGTATGTAACTGGCAAACAACCAACTCCCTCCTTCTCAAACCTTTATAAACAGAAAGGTTTTGTATTACTACTGAGTTCTTAGAAAAATCTCTGCTAGAGAATTCTAAATAAATGTCTGACGTTTAATCAGCTTTGCTCTTGAGTGGCTTAAAAGCAGAGTGAGCACAGGGAATGGTAGTTTTTAGAGAGCTGTTATAGGCTTTTGGAAGATTGGTTCTTGCCAGACCATGGGCCAGGTGTTAACCAAAAATTCCTTAATGAAAACTGGCCCGCTGGCAGTCCCAGGAGAAATTTAGTTCATTGATTGCAAGCTTCAGTCCTCAGGAAACACTGAGGAAAAAAATGTTGAAAATGCTTTCATGCTGATTTTTAAACTTATTGTTAACAAAGTCTAATTTTCACCTTTAGCAGTTCACAGGGTGAGACTCCAGCCCTGTGCTTTTTAAGTTAGGAGATAATTTATGCAAAATTATCTAATTAAATTCAGTTTAAACCTAATTGTGTATTTTAGGGTCTGTTCTACAAATTGACTTATTCATTTTAAAATTAGGGACTCCTGCCCTACTCCCCTTTATGTTCTCCATCTCTCCCTGGTTTCTTTTTCCCTCTTCAACAGTACACTGCGTGATGTCTCATCAATGAAGGTACTATTTTGCGTTCTAGGACACTTTTGTATAAGATGTCATTAGTTGAGGGAGAGTGCAAAGCTTATTAGAGGTAGTTTAGTAATAATAATAGTGCATTAGGCAGTCACAGGCCTCTTGATTAGTCTTGCTGAGCTTGCTATTCTAAATTAGATGGTTGCATAGGATGAGAACCTGGGGGATCTAGTCAGTCACCTGATTTCATATATTGCTGGATAGATCTGAGAGTAGATCCCAGCTATAGCAACAAACTCTCCTGCTTTAGTCCAGCATTGTTCTTCTCTTCTTTCTTGGTCACAGCTTTTTAAGGGTGGTGTGGATTGACTCTGGTGAGCCTGGTAGTATAGGTTTTGATGGAAATAGTGCAGAAAAAGAGGCAGTTATTTTATAATTGATGTCTGAGCCAGATGGCAAGCAGGATCATTTCAATGGAACTCTTTCCAAAATAGTCCTTTAATGTTCATGCTAGATGTGTTTCCACAAACGTCAGGCACACCAGCTACATCAAAATTAAATTTCTTAGAAATAAAATATTTGGGTATTTTTCAACTTTATTTCTGATAAAGCTGCCTTTTATTTGTTATCTTACTTCAAAATGCCTTTCAGTGTTTAAGAACTCTGCATATGCATTATTTGCAGTAACGACTCATCTACGTATGTATTTAACAGATCTATTTTGAAAGTCTCTATATGCCCAGACTGGTGAGGCTCTGGGGTTACATTGGTAAACAAGACATAGTCCTTTCCCTCAAGACATGTAATATTCCGCATATAATTTTTTTTACTTTCCTATGAAACTTTCAAAGAGATTATAAAGCATCTTTTAGTATCTTTTTTTTAATCCTTATACCTAACCAGCCTCAGAGAGAAACCTCTACTTAAATTTAAAAAAAAGCAAAAAATAGAATACGTTGTATCTACACTAAAGGATTTATTTACATTCCTCCACAATGTGTTCACAAATTGATAGGCTAAGTGGCCAGTTACATGCCAGGGGCACTTTTCTAGTTGATAAGAAAGTTTTTCATATATATGTTTGAACAACTTGTTGAAATATCCATTTGTGGGACTTCCCTGGTGGCACAGTGGTTAAGAATCTGCCTGCCAATGCAGGGGACATGGGTTTGAGCCCTGGCCCGGGAAGATCCCACATGCCACGGAGCAATTAAGCCCTTGTACCGCAACTACTGAGCCTGTGCTCTAGAGCCCGTGAGCCATAACTACTGAGCCCGCGTGCCACAACTACTGAAGCCCGCGTGCCTAGAGCCAGTGCTCCGCAACAAGAGAAGCCACCGCAGTGAGAAACTCGTGCACCACAACGAAGAGAGCCCCTGTTCGCTGCAACTAGAGAAAGCCCGCGCGCAGCAACGAAGACCCAATGCAGCCAAAAAATACATAAATTTAAACAAAATTTTAAAAAAAGAAATATCCATTTGTACTCTTATTTTAGATGACAGCAATGACAGCATACAACTATATATACTACCATTGTTAGATGGGAAAAGTGTCTGTTTAGCCCGCTGAAGATTTTGGATTTCAGGTTCCCTTGTCTCATTATTGCCTCACTCATGTCTGTTAGTCACAGTCAAACCACTGGCAGTTCTGTCTTCTTAAAAGAAAATTGTTGAGTTGTCATGTCATTTAGACCTGAAAAAAATCTTAAGTGTCACGTTAGCCCAGCCCCCTAAACTATTAGCTTAGGAAATAGAAGCCAGAAAGATGACATGGTGTGTCTGATGCTGCTCTTTGTTGTAGTGGGGAAAGTCACCAGAACTAGAACATGATGGAGCTGAATTCAAGACTCCACTCTTCCATATACCACCCTTCCATTCTTTTGACTTACAGCAAATCACTTTAACTTCTGTGTGTTGGTTTCATTACCTGTTAAAGTAATATACAAAAATTAAATTTACAAGAAAAAAGCAGAATGAAATCAATGATAATTACTGCAATGATATTTACTTTTTGTCAACTTATATTTACGATAGACTTACAAAATTGGATGCTTGTAAACTATATTGCACCCCACAAAAATTAAGTGGTTATATTGTGGTTGTTTAGCAGCAGAAGTAGTACTATTTGGTTTATATAACACTCAACCTACATTCTGGGCAAACATTGTTCCTATGATGTATGGTATAATCATGAAACAGCCATTTTACAAATGAAATGTTATAATAAATCCCTTTGCAAGTTAAGCATTTCCTGACACAATGACCATTCTTTGCTTTTGGCTTTTAGCTGCGGTACATTGGGTTTGTGACTATCAGTCATGCTGCTGGCTCCTGGATGTCTTATGGAGACAGTAGGACAAATGAGTATTTCTGTACTGTTCCACTGAATTTGTGTGAGGTGGCACAGTCTGCAGAGATATCATTATTTGTTCCTATGGAATCATTGATAAAATATTTTAACCCTTACTTCTAATAACTCAGCATTTAGCCTTTGGATCTTATGTTGTCATAGATAATATTATGATCTGAGAAGAAGAAATAAAAGTACTACCATTATTTGTGATTTCATTTCTCCTTGCACATAATTTGTGACGATGATTACCAAACGCATCTATTAGGGCCAGGAATGACTATGTCATGAAATGGGGGGAGTTAGATAAGGGGTCAAAGACACTAAGGTACGTAGCTCTTACCCTAGGTCACTGTGTATCAAAAATGATGCCCCAGAGAAGGTTTCAAGGTCAAAGACAGGAAAGTGAATCCAAGATAGATCATCAGTCAGGGAGGTAAGAAGAAAAATCAGATGTGAGGTATAGAGTCAAAGCAAGGCAGTGAAGGAGCCAGGGAAATCAAGAATAAGAAGCAGAAGAGTAGAAGGTATGAGGTGGTCAGTGGTTCTCATACTTTTGGGAGCATCAGAATCACCTGGAGGGCTTATTAAAACAGTAGTGCTGGGCTCCACCTCCAGCATTTCTGCTTCAGTAGGTCTGGGATGGGGCCTGATAATTTACATTTCTAACAAGCTCCCAGGTGATGAAGCTGATCTGGGGACCATACTTTGAGAACAACAGTTGTTCTAGATGAATCCCAGAGTAAGTAATAGTGCCTGCAGTGACTCCATGAGCTCCCGGGATACTTGGTTGGGCGAGCTGAGTTTGCTTAAATGTTTAGGGACAGAGTAGACAAAACATTTTGGCTTTTTTCCTTTCATTTTAATTTGCTTTTTAAAAAACATCCAATGCATAACTCAAAGTTATGAGGATGTGAACCTCCTTCTGTATTAAAATATAAAATAAGAACTTATATTCTTGCCATTTAAACATAAATCAAAATTATTCCCTCTCTATGAAAAATGACATACTTCATATTTTTATAGTTTAACAACTAGTACAGTGTTCTGGTTAAGAGTGTGTGTGCTGAAGATAGACTGTCTAGGGTCAGATATTGATTTCACCACCTGCTTTGTGCCCTGAGGTCATAAGTTTCTTAAACTCTCTGAGCCTCCTTTGTGAAGTGGGGATATTACTAATTGCATAGAGTTGTTGTGAAGATTAAATGAAATAATTTAAACAACTTATTGGAATGCCTGGCACACAGTTATTGCTCCATAAATGTCAGTTACTATTGGAACACCAAAGTAAATGCCTTCATTCAAGAATGTGACTTTGTATATAACACTTGGTAACTATCTCAGGTTTAACCTGATAGGTTGCTCTCTGTATCTATAATTCATTACAACTCTTCTGCTAAGAATAGTCCTGAATTTGGCATGAAGTTATAAATTATATATAAACAATGTGATTCAGAAGTCAAAGTGGATTACAGATAGCAAAGAATCTCAAATTGCCTCTAGCAAATTTCAGACTAAGAAGGAAAAATATCTTCTCTTACACAGAAGTTAAGAGCATTAGCTCTGGGACCAGAGCACCGTGACATGACTGCAGAGCCAGTGCTCTGATCTCCTAGTCGAGATGCAGGGAGTGGGGACATCAGCTCCTCCAGCCACCTTTGCTCTTCCTAAGACTGTCTCCCACACAAAGGCTAGCTGGGCAAGCACAACACATTAAACACTGAATTAGCCAAAAAAAAAAAAAAAAGTTGAAATTCTCATACATACCAGAACATTTGTAAAAGGGAGAGAAGCCTTTGCATTTCACATTCTGATTCCTTGTTCACTCTCCTCTTATTTTGGAAGCTTTAACAACTACCCTCCGCAACCCAACCTTTCCGTGGTTTCCACCAGCAATTTAGGCCTCCCTGACTAACCTCCTTGAATTATAGGCTTCGGAGTAAACTCTCTGCAGGAGGACGTAAATAGACTGTGGCTGGAGTTCTGCTTACAGAGGGGCCTAAAAAGCCAAAATCTCAAGTGCAAAGAACTCTGGACATTGGGAGATAGGAAAAATGGGTCCACTGTATGGTGCAATTCTGAAGCAAACTACCTGGAGTTAGGTCAGATTTCATAGCTTAACAGCCTAGTCCCTACAAGACTGTACTTCAGTCACCCGCTGAAAATTGTGAGGTACCCAGGTTACCCATACTCTTTACCAACTGGCTATAAATTCAGGGTTGCCTATAAGCCCCTCGAGTTTGATAATTTGCTACGACAACTTATAGAACTCAAGAAAGCACTATAGTTACAATTACAGTTTTACTATAAAGGGTACAAATCAGGACCAGCCAAATAAGGACACTTGTAGAGTGAGGACATGTCTCCCTCCTAGCACATCAGTGTGTTTCACAGACCAGGAAGCTTACCCAAGACTCAGTGACAAGAGTTTTTATAAGGGTTTCATTCTGTCGACATGATTGATTGAATTGGTGGCAACAGGCTAGGGCTCCAAGGCCTCTTACCTCCAGGGAGGTTAGGAAGTCAGGCTGATATCAGAGCTCAAAGCCACATGATTGGTCTTTCTATTATAGCCAGTCCCCATTCCTGAAACTATTTAAGGGCCCACAGAGAATCACCTCATTAGCATAAAATCAGGTATGGCCCCAGGGGCCTACCATGAATAACAAAGACACTTGCATCACTTGGGAAATTTTAAGGGTTTAGAAGTTCCCTTTTAGGAACCCAGGACAAAGATCAGACAAGTTCTTTATTATACAGCATATGGAAAATAGAATTAGAATTGGAACTACTTTAAGTCACCAAAAACGAGGGACAAAAAATTATGATTTTTATGATGGAGAAACAACTGGAAAATGTCATTTGATTATAAAATAAGTGGTCATTAAACATCATTAGATTCTTTTAATTTATTTTTCACCCAGTTGTTCATTCAACAATATTTATTATCTCCTGGGCTAATCATTGAAGATATACTGTTACATTGTCAATGAAAAAAAAAAAATATTTGTACAGTTGACCCTTGAACAGAGTGAGGTTTAGGGGTGCCAATACCCCACACAGTCAAAAATCCACATATAACTTTTGACTTTCCCAAAACTTAACTACTAATAGTTTACTGTTGACCAGAAGACTTACTGTTAAATAAACAGTTGATTAACACATATTTTGTATGTCATATGTATTATATACTGTATTCTACAATAAAGTGAACTAGAAAAAAGAAAATGTTGTTAAGAAAATCATAAGGAAGAGAAAATACATTTACAGTACATATATGTATTTATTGAAAAAAATCCACGGACCCAGACAGTTCATACCCGTGTTGCTCAAGGGTCAGCTGTATTACATGGAAAAGAGGAAGGATGAATTATTTGAAATTATTTGCTCAATTTTAATTCCAATTGTAATGAGCCTGAGTTCTGAGATAATCATTAATTTTGCTTGTCAAAAATGATGTTAAGGGCTTCCCTGGTGGCGCAGTGATTGAGAGTCCGCCTGCCGATGCAGGGCACGCGGGTTCGTGCCCCGGTCCGGGAAGATCCCACATGCCGCGGAGTGGCTGGGCCCGTGAGCCATGGCCGCTGAGTCTGCGCATCCGGAGCCTGTGCTCCCCAACGGGAGAGGCCACAGCAGTGAGAGGCCTGCGTACCGCAAAAAAAAAAAAAAAAAATGATGTCAAGAGAGCTCCCAAAGTACAAAATATTAGGCATCAAGTCTAGATTTATGAAGAATTTGGGGAGGTAGGGGACAACAGAAAAAATATGGATGTTGTTTGTTTAACCACAAGGCTGCCATTTGGCCTTATGTTTTTAAACAAAATCAAGAAGTGCTTTGAAATGTGATGTGTTTTAAACTGTTCTTTTTTTGCTTTCCTGTAATTGGAGCAACATACTAATTTCTACAAGTTGTGACTACTAACAGAGAGCAATCACCTCACAGACTTGTACCGAAGAGATGAAACCATCCAGGTGACAGGACACGGCCATGTGCAGAGTCCCCGCTTCCCAAACAGCTACCCCAGGAACCTGCTTCTGACCTGGCGGCTCCATTCCCAGGAGAAAACAAGGATACAGCTAGCCTTTGACAATCAGTTTGGATTAGAGGAAGCGGAAAATGATATCTGTAGGTAAGTGGGAAATAAAATCTATTTTAGGGTAAAATTTCAAAGTAGAAAAAAAAGACAGATTTAAAACATCACATCAGACTTCTCTTTTGGGCCCTCCAGACCTATCCAAGATACTCGACTTCTTTTTCAAAAAACCTTTATGTCAGTCCTAATGGACAAAATAAATTGGAGCTCAGACTGCCTCTGCAGAAAGCCTGGTAACCTGGCATGACTCACAGAAACTTACTCCTGCAATTGTCAGAGCCAGGCTGTGTGACTCCCAGAGAAGGGGGGAATCTGGGGGCCCCTATCTTGGCCAGGCCTAGAACAACCCACTTTGTGAGCAGGTAGATGCATCCAATATCCTGGCTCACCTGCGCCATGTCACAGGGCTCTGGTGCAAGCCTGCCAGGGCTTCAGGAGTGTATTCCCCTGCTGAGCTCCAGGAACTGACCCAGCACTGGGAGATGATGATGGCAAGGACCCTGTCAGGTCCTTACCTGAAATCGTAATTTTAAGGCCTCAGATATGTGTAACAAGGAAGAGAAGGCCACCTCCCAGGATCAGTGTGCTCCTCAGAGGTCTGTTTCTTCCTGTAGTTTCTGGGTCAGCAGAAGATGAAAGCTGCCCCTGATAATCTTCTCCCTTCTTAACATGTTTATCAGAGAAAGCCCTGGCTGTTGTTCTCTGAATTGTCAGCTCACAGCATCTTATTCACTTAATTAGCATGTGTAAGATGCAGAGGATTTTCTTTTTCCTTTCTGTACTTTACTGCACGAACTTGTTCTGCATTGCCAATGAACTACTACTAAACTGCTAAATTCTTTACTTTGAATAATAAAAATCAGGTACTTCAAATTTGGCTGTCCTTTATTGCATGTCTATTATGCTGACGGCTCTTATTATGTTGCTGTTTTTTCAAGAATAACAGCAGTGACTGTTATTTTCTAGGACCATAGAGGGTAATGTATGCCAGAAAGCAGAGATGAATACATGCAGGAAGAGCCAGTTAATATTTACAAAGAGAATAGCTTGAGGAGACCTTGTGTCTTTTCAGCCTTGAAAGGGAGAACTCATTTTCTGTGCTCAAAAAAAAAGAAGAAAGACCTTGGAAACAAATGAAAAGCTACTATTATGGGGATATATGTATACTTATAGCTGATGCACTTTGTTGTACAGCAGAAACTAACACAACATTGTAAAGCAATTATACTCCAATAAAGATATTTAAAAAAAAAAAAGATTATTAAAGGTGATGTCATTGAAGAGACACTGGTCTCCACTGCAGAGCAGGATTTTGATCTGGTAGTGATTGAGCCCTTTTGGCGTCCTGACCTTAAAACTAGGAGGGGAAGTTAGGATGGTTTCTCTTCCAGACCCTTCATCAAATCAAGTTGCTCCTAAAAATTTATGGAGGGAGGTAGAGGAGTAAGAGGTAAAGGGGAGAGGAAGCAGGGAAAGAGGCAGATCAGAGACCTGCCTCAGGTGCAGGTCCAACCAAAATGGTCCTCTTTTGACTCCAGACCCAGAGTAAAAATTGTGCTGATGTTGTGTTTTTTAAAAAACAAAAGTGACCTCTTGCATTATTAACCAAGTTTCAAGTATATTCTTGCTTTGTGCAATAAATATGATTCACATATATTGTATATAAAATGAAATGCAATTGATTTCCTCCCATTTGTTCCAAACCTCCTTGATGTTTACACTGTAATATTTTATTGCTGGAATAGCGATTCTTTCTTAGTGCTTTTCACTTTTCAACACCATATATTAAGTAGTTAATTTACATAGCACCCAAGAGATATTCAGCTGGTAAAATTACATAAACCTTCTTATTTTGCTCATTAGGAAACTGAGGCAAAGGACATAAAGGCCTCACAAATCACTGTCAATGAAATTTAGTAACCATTTTATTATGCTCGCCGCCTCCTTAGATCACCCTGCCTGATCCAATGAGAGCTCTGAGGTGCGTGGGTAAGACCAGTAAAGTTGTATTGGATTTTCTTCATATTCAGACATGTTGGTTCTCATGCTGATTCCTTTTGGCAATCGTGACAGGAAAATATAAAATGGATATGAGACTTCTGCCACTGTTCACCTTGAATGCTCACCCTGAGTGCTCGTTTGCATTGTTACTTTAGCATCTGAAGTCATTTGAGGAGAGGTAGATTGGAGGAGTGAGACACTGATGCCCAGAACTGAAAGGCACAGAGTTCAGCTCTCAAGCAGAATGTTTTAAGATCTTGGGTGTCTGAAAATAGAATAAATGATCCCTAGAAGATGTCAGCTTGGTCACTGAAGTTGTCCTATTATGTGATGAAAAAGTGAGACGCTGTGGAGGGATTCTGAGGATCAAACGACTCTGTGGAATACCTAAAATGCCTCTCCTTTCTTCTTCAATCCTGGGATTCTGTGTTTCTCTGACTGGTACCAGTGGTGAACCCATGGTCTTACCCTCATTTGCACATAGCCCAGATATTTCCAATATTGGCTAGTGCACATCCCTCCTCAAAGTCATGTGTTTCCATTATGATAAATGTCATAGTTTATGATATGATCCTTCCAAAAGACAATTTCAAAAAAGAGAAAATAGTCTTTTATTTTACCGTTTATTTTCTACAATGAGAGTGCTGATTTTATGTGCTGTATGGGTATAGATCATTTCCTTTCTTAAGGAAACACTGGATGTGGTAAATTAATTCAAAGTGGGAATTTGTTTAAAAACTTGATATAGTAAATATTCGGGTATATAATTAGAGCTACATCTCCTAAAATATGACAATAGATTATACTTGTTAGTTTTTCCAGGAAAACCTTATGAGACAGATGCTCAGAAAGTAGCCCATTTTGATTTTTGACGATTTAGGAAGAGTTATGGCTAAAAGTGTGTAAGGGTGTTTCCTCAGAATAGATTGTTGAAGTTTGAATTTGAGAAACCTAATCCAAAAACTAGTTTTCCTTCTAAAATATCTGTAGGTTATAATTTTCATTTCAGATGATAGGTCACGAGAAATCACATATGTTAGTTTCAATTTCTCAGTGAAAGTATGAATTTCAAAGTCTTCTTTAATCAAAGTTTATGTCAAATTGGTACTAGGTATGATTTTGTGGAAGTTGAAGATATATCTGAAACCAGCACCGTTATTAGAGGACGATGGTGTGGACACAAAGAAGTTCCTCCAAGGATAACATCAAGAACAAACCAGATTAAAATAACATTCAAGTCTGATGACTACTTTGTGGCTAAACCTGGATTCAAGATTTATTATTCTGTTGTGGTAAGTAGCTTAACCACCCTATGATTAAAAGCAGACACTGGTTACATGAAGTATAGAGATCATTTTCTGTGATTAAATTCAATGGTGTGAAAGTGAATGAACTGTGTTAATTGTCTATGGTATGCTTTGTCCCTGCCTTGTGGCCAAAATGTTAAAGTCTTCTTTAGTGAGAAATGCCATTTTAGCTCTATTAAGTCAATGCTTGGGCCCATGTATTTTGAAAGAAAGCATAGTGAATAGAAAAAGTAGAATCGTTTATGGTAAAGCATATACCATATTGCCTTTGATTCAACTGGAGCAAAATAAATATACAGCCAAATAGAAGGTAAGTGAGAATTGAACCTCTTGGTTTGAAAAATTGTCTACGTAACTCTAATCACAGAAGAGTCCCAATGATTTTAGTTTAAATTATGACTCAAATTTGGGAAGGGCCTATGTTATCATCATAGAGCCTCAGGGTTAGCAAGTATCTTAAAAATTGGAAGGTATAATTCAGGACCCAAGGTTTGATTTTTGTTTACTACACCCATGCTTGTTTGTGGTCTCACCTCTACTTAAACACCTCAGCAGCCATTTCCAACTTTATATGGTTCTAACTATTAGAAGGTCTTCAACCTCATATTGCGGCATAATCTACCTTATAGTTAAGTCTAGTTGTTGGATCACACATGGTCATGGGTCTTCTTTACTGTCATTCATTAGTAGAACAATATAAAGTTCCTTCTTATTGACAAATATTCTGATAGGTGTAGTAGATACAAAGGCAAGCAAGAAGACAGTGTTCATGAACCTCCTGGAGCTGATAGTCTGGTGGAAATGACAATTAGAAGCCATAACAACTGAGAATGATAATAAGACGGAAATACTGGGTGTTACAGATGAAGCTCAGGGGGATATTGGGATAATTTTGCCTATACATTACGTTTAGGATACATTAAATATCCCTGAATTCAGTTGTTCATAGCATATTGCCTTTTGCTCTCCTGGCAACATCTTTAACTCTCATTCAGTTTATTGCTATCCCTTTTCAAAGTGTGGATGCCGAAACAGAACACAGTACTACAAATGGAGTCAATTTGGGTTTTTTTTTTTCCTCTTAGGAGTTAAATTTAGAATAGGAAAAATCTTGGTTTTTTTAATCTAATGTGGTTTCTTTTCTCTTTTTTTTTTTTTTTTTGCGTTATGATGAGTGGTTAAACACAAAGTGAATTCTACATCAGAATACTATAAATGAAAACACAGCATGTGGTGATACTGGTTCCAGTTTTAATTTGAAAATAATCCATCAAGCATGATATACATTATTGCACACTCACGCAGTGCTGCTCAGCATTAAAGTGGAAGTGTGAACCTTTGGTTTCTACATTTCTTTGCTTCTAATGTGTTCAGTGATGCATCTGTTCTCAACTGTTCATGGACAAAGCAGGCTTAGCATGTTGGAATGGTGATGTGTCAGAATGGCTTAGTGAAGGATCTTTTTTCCCCCTAACATATCAAGGCCTGTTGTGCTCATGTGTATACTTTTTGTGAAGCTTTGGTTATGACTAAGTTAAATGGTCCATAAGTCAGTTAGAAACATCTTAACTCTAATACCATATCTTTAAGGCAAAATAACTCCTTTATGTAGAAAAAGGCAGTGCAGGTGTGGATTTAGGGAAGAATGAATATTTTTGTTTGAGGTGCTTTGGGTTACGGTGCAGGCTCATCACTCATTTCCTAGCCAATGTTAAGTGGAATATTGGACAGCCTTTGTAGTATGGATGTAAACTGTCCAGCATGACTCCACTCACTTACTTATTCACCTCCACCAGTACATTCAACTGTGTTTTTAGAAATGATGGTAGTCAAAACTTTTTTGTTATACAGCCTCTTGGTCTGCATTCATTGCAAATAGCTCCAGGCTCTTTTTCCGCTCCTAATTGGCTTCTGGCACTAAATATGATCAATTAGGGCCAAAGTGCTTTGGTGGCTGAATTCCAAGAGGTAGAGTGAGCTTAACCTTCAGGTGTATATAAACTCTAGATCTGTGTGGCTTTTTGATAAACTCTTGCATTTGATTCTTGTTCAACAGGGATCATTTATGCCTTGACCAATGTTTTGGAAAGGTCATTTTATTCATGTTTAAATTTTTCTTGGAGAAACTTTAAAGCAGAGTTTATGAACTCAAATGCTACAGAGCCCAGACTTAAAATTCATAGTGAGCCAGATATAAAATTAGAGAGAGACAGTGGGATTAAAAATGGCAAATCCCGATGTATGTAAGTCAAATCATTATTCTGTACACCTTATACAGGGCCATATGTCAATTATATCTCATAAAACTGGAAAAAATGGCAAGCCTTCTTTAAGTGTATTTAAATAATGATTTTTTAAATGTTGTACAGGCCCACAAAGCCTGTAGAGTTTGGAGGCAGCTGTTTTGTAATCCCTCCTTTAAGGTATGGCAGGTTCTGGGGAAATTTGAGCAATAGTTTCCGAGCAATCACAGTGCTCTTAGAAAACGGCAAGTAGCTATTTGGATAGGTAAAGACCACCCCGCTTCTCATCTCTATCTTTCTATCTCTCAGCCTTCCATCAAACATTTCTCTTCTTCCTACCTTAGTGATTCTCCAGTTGTACAGGGGCCTCCCCGAGGCTGTAATGTATAGGTGCCCAGGACCATAAGAGCCCATTACACTGGAATCACATCTACATGGTTCATGCTTATGACGTTTTTGGAATACCAAGTCTAGTGTACATTTTTAGTCAATTTTTCACTCCAGCAAAGTGTGGGAGACTGACTAATGGTTAACATCCTGATCACTTAATTTTGGTTAGCAATTATTCTTATATTACAATTTTGTTTGGTGTGCTTGGAATTCAATTGTCTACCTTTTTTTACAGCATCTATCACAGTCTTTCCTAGGGCAAGGCAGCACAGCCATAGGGGACCAGAGCTTTGCTGTAAAGCACACTTTGGATCAAAGGAAATTTCCCCAGTTACTAATGGTGTGATACAGAATGGGTCTCTTACCTTTTGGTTTTACATCCATAAAATGGGGATAATAATTGGAGTTGGTGTGAGATTTTAAATTAGTAGCAAATACTTATCATAGCACCTAGGACATAGTGGAAGTGCTCAATAAATAATGGTGATAAGGATCCTACCTTTACCGTCACAAATTGTGTGTGTGTGCGTGTATATATATATATATATTCCCTCTAGATAAATGGTAATGAACTAGTTGAGGGTAGGACAAACATCCTGTGTGTATTCCACACAGTACCTTATACATGGCTAGACAGTGTGTTTGTCGAATTGACTGTTCCTGAGAAAATATGATTCAATTTCATATTTCAATTTTTTGCTCTCCTACTCAGCTTTCTTTCCTAATTTCACTCAGCTGAGGAGGATAGATACCATCAGAGGGCATAATGAAGCAGAATGGATAATGTTATCAAATTGTTATCAATATGTGTTTGTCTAAATAAATAAGCTCTCCCATCTCAAATCTAGTTTATTGGGGAATTAATGGATGGATTGGATTGTTAGGAAACTTTTTTGGAAGACCATTAAATAGTTTATTGGAAAGGTGTCCAATTATAAGGCTCCCAATGGATGTTGTGCAAAGAAGTCAGCAAGCATGGGTATATGAATTTCAGCTCTGCTGCTCACTGGCTAAAGGCTCAGTTTTCTCATCTGTAAGATGGTGATAATACTGCCTGACACACAATTAACTAGTTATAGGATTAAATTAGATAATTTTGTAAGCCACCCTACCTGGAACTTAGTAAATTACTCAAATATCTGCTGCTGTTATCATTATCACTGGCGTAATAATTAATATATCATCAGGTGATAAATGAACTTGGTAGTCCTGTACAAACAGCCCAGCTGTCAGTGTGTGTGTGCATACACATATACACACACGTCTGACCATAATTCACCTCCTTCATCCAAGGTAGAAGCATTTTATTGTATATTGTCACAAATATTTTAAAAGCCTTTTATTTGTGTGTGTGTTTAATGGAGAGTACATTTTTACTTCAAAAATTATTTATAAATTTTTATTGAAATATATTGATAAATGATTTACAATATTGTGTTAAAATAAAAAGTTAAATTATTTGAAAGCTATTCCCAAACTTTTTTGTTTTATTAACAAGCTCTAGTTTATTTCATAAACTGCATTTACTAATACCCATTCTAAACACTTTCTAAAATAAAAAAGCAATTTTATCACCAATTTTTTAACTGTGTATCTCTGCAGTTTGAATTAACTTCAAGTGGCACAGTTAAGATTGCCATTGAGATTAAAACTCCACATGAATCATGGCTTTGCATTATAAATAATTTTTTTTAAATAGAGGAAGAAAGGGAAGAGGATGGAAAAGAAGATAAGGATGCAAAGAAAGAGGAGGAATAAAACCAGTCAGTTAATAAATAAGATTCTCAGTTATAACAACTTTCACAGATTCTAATTTTGCTCACCTAAAACTTAACAGTTGGTGAAACAAAAACAAAATAATGGTGGACAATTCATTATTATTCCCCTAAACTAATTCTCAAACAAAGCTAGAGAGTAAAGGACCTCATTCACTTTCTCTACAAAATGTGGAAATTCCATCTTTATTTGCATAGTCAGATAAAAATTGTTGAAGGTTTTGAATATCCATGGGTATTCTGACCACTTCAGCCAGGACTGTATATAGAGCCAAGGATAGTCAAGGTGAGAGCGATAATCACATAGCAGATTCTGTTTACCTCAGCTTCTACATCTTGGTATAGCCTTCTGGAGGTTTGGTGATATGAGAGCTGCGGTATTATTTATTAAATGCCTACTGTGTGCTAGACCAAGCTCAGTCTAGGGTCCTGGAGATACAGCTATGAGGAGGATAGGCAGATCTCTGTCCTCATGATCTCATATGGTAGCAGAAGGAAGCAAACAATAAACATTTAAGTAAATAGGGAAGTAAGAACATACATACAAACATAAATTTTTTGAAGTTCAATAAAAGAAAGAAGATAAAGAGAACAGTGTGACAGAGAGTGACTGGAAAAGGATCCACTCCAATCAGAGAGTCAAGGAAGATCTGTAGGTGTAAAATTTGAATTGATACCCAAAAAAGGAGCAGGAAACACCATGGGAAGCTATGGGAGAAGTGCTTTAAGGAAAAGAACAGCAAATGCTAAGCCCTGAAACAGAAAAGAGAAGACATCTTTGACAGTAATTCTTCTTTTGGTGTCTTGGGATTCAGGCTACTGGAAGGAGGCAAACATAAGAGAGGGAAGTAGAAGAGTAGCTCATTGCTCTCTCAGCTAAGCATGAGAAAGAAGTTTTCTTATCCTCATCTCAGCCCATCTATTTTGGATGCTTCTTAAATCTTTCAGTACTTAGACCAGGTAAGGTAGCTAAAACCAGAGGGTGAGCTAGGGGCAGATACTAAGAAAGTATCAACAAGATAACAAACAAACTGTGGGGCAGAAAGAAAACAAGGGGCATGGTCCAGGTCAGACAGGAGGATAGCATATGCATACTCCAAAAGCCCTAAGTAAATGTCATAGCAGTAGACTGCCAAGTTGGCAAGCCCAAGAGCTTCAATGGATATTGCTTGAAGGATTCATTCTTAAGGCCAGAGTCTCATTATTGCAGCATTTTATAGGCAAGGCTAGATAAGTGTTCTTATTTAAAACTTTACAAATGTTCTAAAATTTCACCAATTACAGAGATCATTTTGATGAACTAGGAGTCTCACTGGGAAGGTTAAGTGAATCAGTTATTTTAATCAGATTACCTTCCTAAAACCTGAATACATAATGAGAACTTTGATAAGAGTTCTTGAGAGAGTAAAGAGCAAAATGTAATATAGTCCTAGAGCAAAGAATAATTTGACAAAGAATATGGCTAGGGGGCTTCCCTGGTGGCGCAGTGGTTGAGAGTCCGCCTGCCAATGCAGGGGATACGGGTTCGTGGCCCGGTCCGGGAAGATCCCACATGCCGTGGAGCGGCTGGGCCCGTGAGCCGTGGCCACTGAGCCTGCGTGTCCAGAGCCTGTGCTCCACAACGGGAGAGGCCACAACAGTGAGAGGCCCACGTACCGCAAAAAATAAATAAATAAAAGAATATGTCTAGGTCCAGAAGCAAATGATAGAGGTTGAGGAGAATAAAGTGGAAGTGGGCTCTCACAGGTGGGGGTGGGGAGCGGAAAAGGAGGAGGTAGGCAAAAATAGGATTAAGGGAGCAGGAGGCAACAAGAAAGTGAGGTGGAATGAAATCCCATGATAATATGTTCCCCTGTGGAATTCAGGGCATTTTTGCTAGTTATGTATTCGTTTTAGTGCATTATTCAACAGACTTTTTACTGGACACCTATTATGTTTCATGCACTTTGATAAATACTGGATATAGAGTAGTGAACAAAACGAGACAAGGTTTCTGCCCTCATAGAACTTACAATTTGGTAGGCACAGTCCTGATGATGATGATGATGATGATAAATATATTATAAAATAATAATAGTCATAAATAATAGCATCTAACCCTTTGGGTTATTGTGAGGATTAAATATATGGGGCAATGTATGTGAAGTGTTTAATTCAGCACACAGCATATTGTAAATAATCAATCTGCTGCTATTAAACCATGTATTTTGCCTGAAGACTGGTTGTAAGAAAAATATAGAATCTTAGAGGTCCAGTGCCTAGGTCAACCCCCTTATTTTATAAGTGAGGTAGCGGACTCAGGTTGGGTAACTTTACCAGTAAAACAGTGAACACAGGTTGTGAGTTTATCTGTGGTCACAGAGCTCACACATGTGTTATCCAATGAGATACGAAAGATGGGGACGCTCTCCAAAGAAAAATAAATATATCTAAATTTTTGCATAAAATACCAGGGAAACCCCCTGAATCTCATCTGTGATGTCCCTTAGATGCAGTTAAGAACCCCATACATATTGCCTCTGCATGTTCTCTGACTTTGGGAATGTTTTCTTCCATGTTGGCTAATCCTTTCCAACGTAAGCAATGTTTGAAATAGTACTTTACTACTGTAGTTAATTTTCCTCATAAAACCCATGTGCTAACCACATGAGCAGATGACTCCCCAGGTACTGAGTAAACACATTTCCAACTTTGAGACGGATGCTGTTTAATGGCACTTGGACAGTCCAGTATCCTGTTTATCTAGTATTACATTATATGGACTTGCCACAAGTAAACTTTTATCCTTGAAAACCAGAAAGACGCAGTGATATTAAATAACTGGGCCTCTTTATACACATACCACTTGCTCTCTATAACTGTGCCTTTTGATGTACTAATATTTTGGTAGATGAAGAAAGTGAGAAACATGAAGAAGGAAAAAGCTATTCGACTGTATTAGAAAGTGGCTTGCGTATTAAAGATATGCCTAAAACAGAGCAGTATTTCTTTCTTAAAAAGCTATGGAGAAGTGAACCTCAGTAAAAAATATCTCTGCCTAATGTTCACTTATAAATTCAACAGATACTTCTGAGAACTTACTTTGGATAATAAAAAGAAAATGATATTCCTGTGACGGAGAAAGGCACACAATTATAAAGCACTGTGAATTACAGTGATGAAATGTGCATGGAATATTCTGAGCACACAAGGAGGAGGAACACATAAGGAATGCTGTGTTCCTCACAAAGATGGGGCTTGCTTGTGTAAGGAAAGATAAAAAAGTATTTTTTTCCTCTACCCTCCTAGGTTCTGTATCGAACTCTGCAGATTAGACTGGCAAAAAACAGGTTAAGGAGAGAAAAGCACACAGATCATTAACACATGCATATCATACACACGGGAGCACTCAGTGATGAGTAACTCAGAGTGGTGGTTGGAACTTGGGCTTATATAACATTTTAACCAAAGGACAACACATTTTTAGAGAAGTGACAAGACAAAGGAAAAGGACTTTTAAGTTTCTAGGGCAGCCAATTGTGGGAAGGTAAATATATGGGAGAATAAATGGAAGCGAAGGACTAGTGAGTAAAGTTTGTTATGTGGATTCCTCTGGTGCCTCTCTAGGCTGATAAGGGTTCAAAGTTGTCTCTGGTGAGGGGATGGGGGACAACCTTTGCAAATTTATGTGCTTCTAGGCATGTAGCGGGAGGACAGAGAACTTTTCCTGAGCCTGCTTCTTTTCAATTGCCTTCCCCTCAAAATAATTCTTATGCAAAAGTGGCATATTTTGGGGTGGCATATTCCACTACCATTCACTGGACTCGGTCATGGAGGGAATAGCACCCCGAGAAGGGAGTGTTGCCTAAACAAAGGCACAAAGTCAGAAAAGCAAGACATTTCGGAATATTCTGATGAATTAGTCCAGTGTTGCAGGTTGAGGGTGCTAACCACTTACTATCCTTTCTTTATTCTTGCCAATAGGAAAGAGATACAAGAAGCCAAAAGATGATCAAAGTGGCAACTTTATTAATGTTGGTCCCTGAAATGCCAAATCTCAGGACCTTCTTGTAAAACTAGAGTAGAGAATTTGGCTGCGACCCAAAGCCAAAGTATGGTTGTCCCAGTACTGTGATGCAAATTCAGAACAAAGGATTCTTTTCAAGGGGTCTAGGGGATACACTTACATGCCCCTTGCACTGCATAGAAGGTCACAAATAGTCACAAACAGGCGGGAGAGCTGTTGAGGACAGGATGGCCAACTCCAATCTCAGCTGTGCTTAGCAGATGGACCCAGGGAGTGGGGAAGAGCTGAGACCCTTCCCAATGGTTGGTGTCAGAAGCAGGCAACCCAAGAGAGACATGGGGAAAGGGGATGGGGATGAGGAATGGAGAGAAGATGGAAGAAGTGATAAAGGGAAGAAATTCATGAAGGGAAAAAAATGTCTGTTGATATCTCCATATCTGAGGACTGAGGCAGGAATATGGAAAAAAAGTGTTTCTCCTCCAGAAGAGCAAACAAAGATCTTTGTGCTCCTGAAGAATTCAAGACCACAGTGATTTTTATGCTTTTTTCAGTCAGTCACCTTTGGTTACAGTCCTTGGGGAGTCAATGCTACCCACCTCTGGTCCTAAGGAGAGCTAGGTGACCCACTCCATCTACATAAGGATCAGCCATTCTGACTGGGAAATTGAAGGTCCCTGGAACTTTGGGAAAACTCTAGTCTTCTCTCCCAGGTGAACGAAGGAATGAGAAATCAATCATACAGACAGGACTCATCTAGCCTTGAAAATAACTGTCTCTAATGTTCCTTTTATCAGTGGGAGCGTGACAAATTAAGGCTGACCCCCATTCAACATTGCTTCTTTCACCTGTGAGAAAATTGAGCTACATAGTCAAAGTGACTCTTCCCTTATTTCGAAATTGAAAATAAGAGCCAGACAGGAAAAAAAAAAATTAAAAAGAGAGATTGAAAAGGCATGAAAAAAGAGAGATACATGAATAAATAATCAGGTTGCTTCTTGGCTGGGCCTTGCTAACCACTTCCTGATTGGTCTCCTATCTCCTGTCTCCCTACTTTTGGCCTCTCCTGCACATGGTTGCCAGCTGAAGTAGAGCTGTAATCAAATCATTTTCCAGCTGAAAACTTGTGACTGATTTTCAGTTTCCTGTGGAGTAATGTGTAGATGCCTCACTCGGGTACTGAGAGCCTTCCATGTTCTGATCCCGCTAATATTCTAGCTTCAGTTCTCCCATCTCCCTCCACAGATTGTTCAGTCCAGGCCAACAGCATTATGCCCTGACGGCCCAACTACTTCATGATTTTCCCCCTCTTATCTCTGACAGTTAACTTTTGGATGTGTATTTCCTCAAGAATCCAAGCCCTCCTCCCTCTGTCAAAGACATACTCATGTCAAGTATACCACTTGTTCTTAGCTCCTCAAGCACAAATGCTCTTTCCCTTTGTCAGGCACCCACATTGCTATTATTGACATTATTTTTTTCAAAGAAAAATTAATGTATACATATACCAGACATTTTTGAAAATACAAAGAAAAGTAAAAAATAAAACCACCCATAGCTCCCATCATTCAAGTACAACCACTATGAATATTTTGGACCATTCTTTCCAGCCATTTTTTAACCCATGGAAACCTATTTATAGGTCTCACTGTCTCCATTAGAGTGAAAGCTCCATGAGGGTCAGGAGTGCCTTATTCCTACTGGTCTATCACAGGGCACTGTGTACTAAGTAGGTCTTAACATGTTTAACTGAGCTGAACCAACAAGTAAGTATTCATTGAGTACCTATAATGCATCTGACAGTTTGGAGTAAAAGCAATATATAAAAGCAATCCCCAGTGATGTATAAAGACACCATTGACTATGTTTTTCTAGACTTAGAATCAGCAAGACTTTCTCCCTCTCACTCTAATGTTACAGTCATATCAACATACGAGTGGCCCTCAGTTGCTTTGGTCACTGGGCATTGGAAGGGGTGGGGGTGAGAGTGGAGGAGTGGGGGCCATTGTCAGGGTCAAATGTCAGGAAAACTGTGGAATGGAACCAGGCATCCTGTTTGTAAACTCTGCCTCCACTACATTTTAATCTCAAGGAGCATATAATTGTGTCAGTAACAGCCTGACTTCAGCAGTTCTTACATCAGACTGTGTAATAGTGACATCATAGCAAACATGGTTCAGATCCTCTATTGATGCAGCTGCTGAGCTGCCCTTCCTCATGAAGAATGTTGGCAGCCTTGAAAGACTCAAGTCTTCTTATTAATTGTACAAAGGTGTTTGAGGTCCTGATGTCTGTCACTCCAAGGGTCTTTGCTGAGGCCCCAGGAGCTGTCCAGGTTTTTAAGATACTCCAGAGCTATTTGTTTGTTTGTTTTGAGGTTTTCTGTACAGGATAAAGGGCATATGAGTCAGAAACACTCAAATTCAAATCACTGTATTGTCTATGAGACTTAGGACATATCAGTTAAACTGACCAAGCTGGTCTTTCTCCATTTGTAAAATGGGAAAGATCCACCTGCATCATAAAGTTGCTTGAGGATCACCTTTAAAATATATGGGTTTGATAAATATACTATACACAACAGATGGAACTATTATTATTACTGTTACCATCTAAATGTCTTTGGAGAATTAGAATCAACTTAGGTATATCCAAGGTCCTTTAAGAGATTTTGTGTCTTAGTTCATCTGGGCTGCCATAACGGAATACTGTAGCCTGGGTGGCTTATAAACAACCGAAATTTATTTTTCACAGTTTTGGAGGCTGGGAAGTCTAAGTTCATGGCACCAGCAGACCCATTGTTTGGTGAGGGCCTGCTTTCTGGTTCAGAGACAGCCCTCTTTTTGTGATAACCTCACATTACAAAAGGGGCCAGGGAACTCTCTAGGGCCTCTTTTATGAGAACACTAATCCCATTCATGAGATCTCCACCTTCATGACCTAATCACCTCCCAAGGGCCCACTTCCTAAAACTATCACATTGAGGATTAAGTTGCAACATACCAATTTTGGGGAGACACAACAGTGGGTCTCTAGCATGTTGGAACCAGATGAACACTGGGGAGATCTATGGACTTGGAGTAAGGTCAGGCCTAGGAACAGTTATGCAGTATGATTCTGATTCCCAGCTAAACCCACAGATTTAGGCAGATTTGGGAGAAGAGCAAGGCAAAACCTCTTAATATCTCTATTCTGCTATGCTACATTAGATGTATACTCTCTTCATCCCTTTTGAACTATTCATGAAAATATCTTAAACTATACATTTAATATGAAGATTCTAATTTTACCAGTATATTTGTATTTTTAAAGTTCCTTGATGTCACTCCTATAGAAAGACATTCATTCCTCATCTACAAAATACTGTGCAAATAGCCCCTTTGGCTCAAAGGCAAGCCAGGTCTCTGAAGTATATAGTTGTTCAAGCTATGAATACTCAATGTCATCTTCTGGCATTTTTTTTTTTTTTCTGAAGTGCTAAAACCAGCTATTTTTACAAGGAGAAAAAGACACTACCCCCCCCCCCAGTATTTTAATCTCTGCAATAAATATCTCTATAACAGATAACAAAGAAATATGAATTTGAAATAGAAAAATTTCTTTTAGGCATGGAGGATAACCTAGATAGGGAAGGGTTTTTTTTAATCATTAAAGAATAGTAATATGAATACAAAATCTTAACCAAGAAATCAGTCCTAAAGAAAAATCAGTTATAAAGGCAGAGCTCTAAATTAAAATTTCAGACCACTACCTCATTTTGATTTAATGGTACAATTAGTTAGAATACACAACTGTCAATAATCTGTTTTCTTCTGTGCCTTTTGTAAGAACTTCCCTTGGATAACAAAAACATATGCTATTTATCAATATGAAAATAAAATGATGTTTCTAAGTCCCGTTGTGGACAGAATGGCAAAGCAGATCTAAGTTTTTGTGTCTCCAGTTTCCTTTTGGAATCTTCTAAAACCCTAATCACCCCACCTCACCCCACCTCTGCCCAAATGTTTTTTTCCTCACAAATCAAAATGGCCAGCAGATCTCTCATGAAGACCAAGCTGTAAATTAATTCTCTAATTAATTCAGTCTCTCATTCATTCTACATGTATTTTTGTGGATCTCCATCTCTATGTCAATTTCCAAATCCTGGGGATACAAATAAGATGGGAAACCTGCCCTCAAGACAGTAAAGTTAAGCAGACCTGCTATGATCAGCCATAACAGAAACACAAACTGAGAGGTTGTGGGAGGGGATAAGAGAGAAAGTAATTGTGTCTGAGGGAAAGAGAAGATGGTCAGGAAATGAGTCACAGAGAAAGCAGTAGCTGACCCAAGGAAAAGGTAGGGAATCATTCAATCCAAGCAGAGGGAACAAAAAAGCTGACTGATGACAGCTTTAAAGTCTTACTCATTCCAAGTTATTTGCATGTAAAAGTGATAAATCCTAAAGGTAAAAGGAAGAAAAGTGGCCAAAAGCATTTCAGGCTTAAACCATAGAGTATAATTCAGACAGCACGAAGCATCACAGTTCCAAGAAAATGACTCTTAATCAAGTATTTGCAGTAGAACTATCTAAAGCTTTTTTTTTTTTTAACTATAGGTGCCCAGAATTTACCCCAGACTTAATGAATCAAGGGCCTTCAAAACTATTTTTAAAAGCTCCTCAACTGATTCTAATATACTGCCCTGATAAAAACTATTTCCTTTGATAAGAATTCTTAATTTATAAGCAGAGCCCCAGAATTTACACTATTCTGTAAGAATACCATCCTCAGCTTCACGTCTGCTACTCGTTTTACCATGACAAGCCTTAATTATATTGTGTCTGTTGCTTACTCCCATCACTTAGTAGGGTGGCAGTTACTCAGTAAATGTTCCTGAGTGAATTAATGTTCTGTAAGCTTCCAGAAGTCATAGTGAACATTTCTAAAACACGTGCTATGTACCAAGCACATAGTAGGATTAAATGAGATGAGATATGGAAAAGCCCTTTGTAAAATGTAAACACACCACATAGTTTCCAGATATTGTAACAAACTACTGACTGTGCTTCTTAATTTCATTAAAACGCTCGATAGGCTGAATTCACACTTTTATATTAATGTAAATATATTTAAGTCCCATGAAAAGAGACCTCTTAATTAATTAGTTTTCTTAATTGCACACTACCTTCACATGAAACAGCAAGCAGGTTCATTCATATCTTCCATTAGTCCGTTTTCTCTGTGGAAGCTTTAGAAGAGGCGGCCGCAGTGGCCACTTTCAAAGACAGCGTTCGTGTTGTGATCCACTCATGAAAAAAGAAAGCAAAGCAGCTTTCTTACCTCATTCACACCATCCCCACATGTGGCCCATTCTCTTCTCTCAGTACACTAGATTGTATTTTGAAGGCAGTATTGTTCTGACCTTCAGTGAAGAGAAAATTTCTTCAATTTTGCTATTTAAAAATAGTTTGCTAAGACAGAGGAAATACACCTAACAATAAGAATGACACTTTTTTTTGCACTTTTGAGTGTTTTATTTATATCAAATTGGATAAAATGTGTGTATTTCTCAGACAGAAAAGACATGTCGAGGTAGAAATGTACCTTTCAACTATTCATGGGTACACAAGTACACTGGGGAGATTGTAGAAGTGCAGATTGTGATTCAGTAGGTCTGGTAGGCCTGAGTTCTATTTTTTTGGGGGGGTGGCGTTTTGAGTAATTTTTATTTCCTTGTATCTTTTTTTTAATTTCTTTATTAGAATATAATTGCTTTACAATGGTGTGTTAGTTTCTGCTTTATAACAAAGTGAATCAGTTATACATATACATATGTTCCCATACCTCTTCCCTCTTGCATCTCCCTCCCTCCCACCCTCCCTACCCCACCCCTCCAGGTGGTCACAAAGCATGGAGCTGATCTCCCTGTGCTATGCGGCTGCTTCCCACTAGCTATCTACCTTACATTTGGTAGTGTATATATGTCCATGCCTCTCTCTCGCTTTGTCACAGCTATAAGGGTACCGGTGGAGACTGTAGCACTTGCCTCTCTCCATCCTCCCCTGGGCTGTGGAGTGCCTTGACTTTGTTTTCAGCGCACTTACTATACAGTATCAGCCTTCTTTTCCCTGTTCTAATAATTCTATAACCTCTACTTTAATTTCTATAAACTCTGCTTCTCAACACATTCCAGTTTGAATGACTACTGCCTCACCTTATTGTTTAGACTGGTGGTCTCAGTAACCAACCATATTTTTAAAGGAAAATAAAAATCTCTATACACAGTTCTTTTGGGTGTATTGAGACCCAATTTCCAACATGGGGTGGAGGGTTCCCCACACCAGCAAACAATTTTCGGGCACCAGCA
The DNA here is from genome assembly GCF_963924675.1 of Phocoena phocoena. Classification (NCBI taxonomy): domain Eukaryota; kingdom Metazoa; phylum Chordata; class Mammalia; order Artiodactyla; family Phocoenidae; genus Phocoena; species Phocoena phocoena. The sequence goes on from NC_089226.1 coordinate 29,892,962, forward strand.
GGGTATCCAAGAATTCAACTCAGTTCTGATACTATCTACCTAGAGATAGCGTCAGATTCCACAGGTTAAGGGGCTCAGTCCCACAAAACTGTCCTCCCCCACTCCTCCCCAACAAACTGCAGACTGTTCATCTGTGCTTCTGACAGACTGGCTGTAAATCACAGGTTCCTGGGGTTTGATTAATTTGTTTGAGCAGCTCACAGAACTCAGAAACATTTTACTTACTGGATCACTGGTTTATTATAAAAGCATATAACTCAGGAACAGCCAAATGGAGGAGATGCATAAGGCAAGGTACTTGGGAAGGGGCACAGAGCTTCCTTGCCCTGTTCCAATGTACCACTCTCCCTACCTCTCCATGTGTTCACCAGCCCAGAAGGTCTTTGAACCCTGTCCTTTTGAGTTTTTATAGAGGCTTCATTACATAGTCATGATTGATTGAACCTTTGGCCATTAGCAATTGATTCCACCTCCAGCCCCTTTCCCTCCCTGGGGGTCAGAGGGTGGTCTCCTTGTGACCAGGCCCCATCCTTAGGTATGGTCCGTAAGTCACCTTTTTAACATAACAGAAGACTTACCTTTATCACTGTCAACACTTAGGAAATAGGTTTAGGAGCTGTGAGCCAGGAACTGTGGACAAAGAGCAAATGTACATGAGAAATGTATTTTGCTCATCACAACAATATATCCCATTATCCTCAAATACATAATAAGTGATAATTGGCCCTCCCATTCCTGCCCTGATTTTATAGGTGAAGTAACTGCCCATAGAGTTCATTTCTAGACATACTTGTTATATTTGAATGAAAATGTAATCAAAATAGAACAAAGTAATACATATATTATTTGATTCATCTATGTATACTCATATACTATAATTACCAAGAAGGATTTGAAGCAGCTGATTCAACAAATGATTATAGAGAACCCACTGTATGCTTGGTACTGTGGGGGATTCAGGGGACCTAGTCCAGTTTTGGAAGAAAAAACAATATTTGACAGTGTTATCAGTTAGGATGGAATAAGGGTTATGAAAGAAGTGCAGAAAAGTGCTATATGGTCACTCATGGGTAACAGAATTCAATCTGTTGTTGGAGGTGGCAGTAAGTCAGGAGAGAGGAGCACTGCTTCACGGAACTCAGATGTCCCACCACTTGTAGCCCCTATCCTGTCCTGGAGCACTTTGGACAGTAGAAGAAAATATTGGGAATGAGGTTATAGGCATTGTGTTTTCTGTTTGCACTTGGAAAAGTGCTCAGATTTTTCTTCATTAATGAGCAACTCCCTTTTTACCTCCCTAACGCCTTAGTATCTTTCTCTATGAGCCCTTTTTTTCCCTCTCTTTTTCTGTTGGTCTGGATATAGCTACCATAATCTCTTCCCTGGGCAATACTCAAAAATCTCTTTCCCCCCTTGTTTCTCTGCCTATCAGGATTGTCATTGAACCCCTTTTCCCCATAGCAACCAAGAGATCTTTCCAAGACTCAAACCCAAACAAATCTGCCACTCCTCTTTTTAAAACCCTTCAGTGGCTCCCCATTTTCTGTGATGAAATCCAAACCCTAGCATGGAGACAGAGCATTTTGTAGTTTGTCTCTGCCTGCTCCTTAGCTTTGTCCTTCACCCTGGCTCATCTCTCATCCTGTCTCCAGCCATCCTGAGCATAATATTGTTCTAGGAATAGTTATGACATGTTCACAGTGTCTGCAAGTTAATTTATGCTTCCTTTGCTTAGAGGAGGCTCCATAAAGTCTCTGGAATTTGAATGCAGACTCTGCTGCTTACTCAGTATAGGACCATCAATGAGGCTTTCAGCTCTCCAAGCCTGAGGTTTCTCATAACGTGCAAATAGTGAGTTGTGGAGTCCTTGTCAAGACCAGAGATAGTATGTCCTGGTGCAGAGGTTGACACATAGTAGGTGTGCAGGATTATCACCTACTTCTGATCTTTCAAAGCTCCTTTCCAAGCATCACCTCTTGAGTTGGGCCTCTCCTCACTTCCACTTGTGTGTGCCACACTTGCCTTCTTTTACGATGCATCTATAACAATTTATGACACTTTTTAGATGTTAGTCTAGCCCTAAAATTTCATGAAGGCAAGGGTCCTGTCTTAATGATTTCTTTAGGCCAAACCATTGGCAAAATTCCTTGCATATAGTTGACACTCACAGTATATATGTATATATATATATATATATATATATATATATATATATATATATATATATAAAATGAATGAAATATTGTTGCCAGACTTTTGTAAAAGTTTCTTTTGATATTGGCCCGTTCATTGAAACTCAACAGACAAAAACTGGAAGCATCCCCATGTTGCAGTTGAGAATGCTATATCCATGAAATGGAAGTGTACCCACATTTATACTGCTAGATGGTAGACTTCTCACTATAAGTATATATGTGTTTTAACATGTGTTAATATTTGCACCATCTCACTCCAGCTCCCATTATTGGCTCGTAGAATTAGATGTGAAGTTATCACTAGCACATTCTCAATAAGGGGGTAAGGGTGCCTCTTCTCAGCGACGCTATGTATTAGCCTATCTATACCTATTTTTGAGTTTTCGCAAAGCTGAGCTTCAGAGTCTCGTTCCCTGATGCCATGTGGTGAGGATATTTCCTGCTAATGTTTTTGGCAATCAATTCCTGTCCAGTCTTCTTGCAACTAACTGCCTTCTCCATAGAATCTTGGAAACATACAAGAGGAAGAATAAAAAGGCAAGTGAGTCAAGGGGTTCCTCCTACCCTTTGCCACTTTGCCATAGCCCTTGTTCTCAGCCAGTGGTGATTTTGGCCTCTTCTCCCCCACCACCCCGAGATAGTGGACAATTTCTAGAATCAATTTTGGTTGTCACAAGGGGACTGAGGGTGGGGGGGGGGATCCACTGGCATCTAGTAGGTAAAGACCAGGAATGCTTATCAGTGTTCTACAGTATACAGGTCACCTCCTTCCTCAGCCCCAGCAAAGAATTATCCAACCCAAAGTGTCAGTAGTTCTGAGTTTGAGAAGCCCTGCTCAAAGCCATTTGTATACATTTTACTGCCCAAAGTTACCCTTGAGATTTCCTGGAGTATTTTGGAGATAGGGGTTTGAGGAGAAATGGGAGCAACAGAGGACCCATTAGGACTTAAAGGAGAAGGTCGGAAGGGGCAGGATTATGTATGTAACAGAAAACAGAGGGAAATTTGCACAAATCACAACCTCCTATCACCATTTCTTCACTTGTGTGACCCTCTCTCAAGCTTCACTTGTCAGTGTGCTTAATGCTGTGTGTTCATGCTGTGAGGATTCCCAGTGGGCAATCTGACATTGATATAATTAACAAAGTAGCTGGAGGTATGGTAAATATTACAACTATATTGTTGCTATACTGTGAAGTAAGAAACAACTTTATAGTGGGAGAATTCCTTAATAGGTTTAAATAGATCTAATCTAGTACATGAGATGGAATATTAACACAAAGATAACATCCTAGGTTCTTATTTCTTCAGCTGTTCTTTTAAATTTACAATAAATTCTTACCTAGGCAGGTACTTTATATTGTAAAATATGCTGCATATCCAAGATTAGTATAAATGATTAAGCAACTATTTTCAATGTACAAAAAGTATCAAATATTTCTACTCTTTATATTCATTGTCTTTAATCCATTCCTCATCAATCAAATGCCCATGAACAAAAGAATTGGGGTTCAATACAATATGGAAAAGTTACATATTTAATTTATGAATGATTAAAAGAGAAGATTTCTATTATGGGATTTATAGCAATAAATAAAATACAAATATTTCTTTCTGCTGTCTCATTATCTTTCAGAGGCTACAAGTTTAGGATTAGGTGTATACATTTTGAGATGCATTATAAAATGGATTAACATTCCAACTGTCTTTGTTGCTTTTTCCTCAGAGCACTTTCCTGATAGAGAGCTCAGGATATTAACGACAAATGTGATTTTCATAAAGTATAGTCCAGGCAAACCAAAGGGTTTACAAACTAGAGGCCTTTTAGGGAAATAAAAAAGATATTGAAATAATAAACATAAAACTAAAGCTATGATAGGAATATATTCACAATAGAAGACAGATGCTCAGTGAAAAACACATAACACTGCTAAAAGCAGAAATGGAACGCTCTTGTGGGTCATTCATTATACTCTCCATTACATCAGTGGGGTTGATTTCTTTCCAAAGGTATGTCTTTGAATACTTTGTCCACTCTGGTGTGAAATGACTTACAGGATGGCTTTTCTACTACTTCCATTGTGAGGCCATTTCACAATTTAATAGATATCACTGCTGGGAAAACTTTGTAGATACGGAGGCTACATTTTCTGTTATACAATTTCATGCTCTGACTTCTAGTTATTGCCCTCAGGGAACATCGTAAACAGTTCTTTCCCTTCATGGTGACACATTTTGGATTCTTAGAAATTTGTATCATACCCCTAAGTCATTCTCTTAAATATTTTATATGTAATGTACATCAAGTACTTAATTCCTCTGTTGGTGAACAATATATTTAGTTTTTGTAATCTTGTCTCATAAGTCATTTTTCTCAGCCTGTTAATCAGTCAGCTCTTCTCTAAATCCCCAGAAGTTTGGCAACATCTTATACTAAAGTACTTGCAAAATGATTTGGTAATCTGATTCCATTTTACCAATGCACTGCACAGATCAACAATTCATTCCTAGTTTCAGACTGGAGTGCTCTTGTGTTTTGACAACTTTGCAATATCTTAACAGTTCCCTCCATAGCTTTTTTTCACTTGCTATATTTCATAGAACTTTCTCCACTGAAATCTTAGGTAAAGTAGTTCCACTTCTAGATTCAGTGACACCAAAGGAGTCCTAACAATTTTTTTTAAATTAAAACTCAGTTACTCTCTACTATGTATGATATAATGTAATAGCCACTTTGCAGCAATTGTTAATAGAGAAATAATTTCACAAATATCTATGTTCTTTCAGCTCTGAGATAATCTGTATCTCATGTAATATCAACATTTCCATATAAAGAATGTCTAGGGGCTTCCCTGGTGGCGCAGTGGTTGAGAGTCCGCCTGCCGATGCAGGGGACACGGGTTCGTGCCCTGGTCCGGGAGGATCCCACGTGCTGCGGAGCGGCTGGGCCCGTGCGCCATGGCAGCTGAGCCTGCGCGTCCGGAGCCTGTGCTCCGCAACGGGAGAGGCCACAGCAGTGAGAGGCCCGAGTACCGAAAAAAAAAAAAAAGACTGTCTAAAATATGTTACAAAATCTGCCCCCACAAAGACCCTATACATGTACATTATGCAAGTTATTGGAGTCACTGAGGGACCTTTGTCAGGTTAATAATTTACTCCCTATGAAATGCATAGTGTACATAGTTAGCACAGCCATCTTTTCCATTTCTTTCAAATTGATTACACATGTTCATCTATGTTGGGAAGGTGATCTACTTTCTTTTAAATTTCTAAGGTTTTCTTTTTAATATTAAATGTTTCACATCCTATAAGATGGTCTTTCCTTTTCACAATATTCAAGTTTAGGGTTCTCCAGTTCCAGAATTAACATTATTATGAAAACCACTGTTGTTGTTTTGTCTGAGTATTTTGTTGCTCTCAGAATCTACATTTTTCACCTTAAAATAAATCAAATATGGGTAGTGAATAAATTTTAAAAGATTTTGACCCTGTTCACAGAGTTGAATCTATGAGAATCTTTGTAATATCTTGAACTTCAGTACTAAAATCCCCTGAATAATAGCTCGGATATCAAAGGGCAGAAATATAGAGAAAATATTTTTTTCACAGTGCCCTTAAAACACTCCACCTTCATAGTATTTATGTTAAGGACAATACCTCAATTTAACAAGAAGAAGAACACTTTTGGAGCTAAAAGTAAGTGTCAACAGCTGTCTCACTGACAAAATGTGGCTTTATAGAATATTTAGTTGTCACACATTTTAAAATGTTTAAGAATAGAAATAATCATTAACCCATAAGCCAATCTTTAACTTTAAGCCACCTTTATGAATAAAGATAGCTTAAAAATGAATTGGCCACCTGAAAACATGGTCTTTAAACTTAATAATTAAATTCCCAGCTGATAGATAATGGATCCTCATTAAGAATCTGAGAAGGACATGTGTCACATTATGCCCTAAAAGCCCAGCTATTCTTTGAGTCTTTGTTGAGAAACTAATATGTCCTAGGCACTATACTGGCTACTGTGGAATCATGAAGGTCAACAAAAAGTACACTGTAAAAATCTTTGTATACTCTGGGAACACAGAGGTGGGAGCATCTGCATCACAACTAATGATGCTTCTCAAAGGGACTGATTCAATTTGTGTTCTAAATGATGAGGTGAGATTAGCTAAATGGGAAAGAGTTGGTAGGACTTTCCAGGCAAAGGGAATACCTCTTCAAATTTGAGAAGGATGATAAAGCACGAAATAATTCTGAAACCTTGGGGAAATATGAGTGACTGGCTAGAAAAGTTGGAGAAGATGACAGGAACCAAATCATAAAGGTTTTGATGTACTCATCAAAGGACTGCAAGCTGTTCAGAAACTCTGAGGGATTTGGGCCTTGGAAGTTACATAGATAGTATAGCACTTTTTGTTTTGATTTTACATGTGAAGACCAATATGGTAGGTCAGTGGAGGACAGATTGCAGTTGGGCAAGAATGGAGAAAGACTAGTTAGGAGGCTCTCATAGTCATCCAGGAGAGATATGATAAACTTTTAAATTAAAGCAGAGACTAGAAAACATGGTTTTGAAGGATTAAGAAAGTATAATCTGAAGGATCTAGTGACCAATTGGGGAATGTTTCAGCATGACTCCTAAATGTGTGATGTACACAATTAAGTGAAGTGGTTGTATTTTTCTAGGAAAAGAAACACAGGAAGATGAGCAGGTTTTGTGGAAAAACTGATGAGTACCATTTTGGACATGTTGAGTTTATGGAGATTATGGGCTATTCAATGGGAGGTGGCCAGAAGGAATTTGGCAAAACGATCTGATAGCAACAAAGATTTCTTGGCCTAGGATACAGAGTCAGGCATCATTCATGTATAAATTATTGTTAAAACCAAGTCAAGTAAAGGCTAGAAAGGGTGCATTGAGAACTCAGAAGCTTTTAAAAATATTAATGAGTCTTTTTATCAGAGTGAGTGACAGAGCAAGAATCAGGCTGCCATGAGATGAAGAGTGAATCAAATTTGCAGTAAACAAAAAGGGTAAACTACTATTTCAACAAGTTTAAGTGTAAAGGGACACAGATTTAAAGAAATGATACCCAGAAAGGTTAGATGAAGGAAATAGCTCTTTAACTGATAAAGAGACTCAAACATTTTTTATAGGTTATATAGGACAGGCAAGTAGAGAAAAGGCTAAAGATACATGAGAAAGAAAGACAACATAGTGTGGTGGGTTTGTAATTTTTCTCAAGCAGGTATCTAGGTGAAGAATGATTGGATCGCTCTAGAGAAGGGCTTTTTCAGGGTGGGTACCCAAGGACAGCTAGGTGGTAAGGGAGTATTGATAAGAGAGGACTTGAAGTGATGGATTATGAGGTCTCTAAGATCAATAGGAGCCTGATAACTTAGAGGAACATGGAAGTATTAGGTGAATGAAGAGAGAGAGCAAGTAATACAGGGGCTTGCAAGGATATGGAAGGCATGGCCGCAGAGTGCACTGTGCATTTCAGATTTCAGATGAAGAGGGAGTGGCTGAAGTGAGGGTATATTAGAAGGGACACTAGAGTTGAGAGTGAAGGGTATTTTCTCTATGCTATCTGCATGGACACTGACATCATCCAGGATGATGGTAACGAAGTAGAGAGAAACACCAGAACGCAGATGCTGTGGTCCTTAGTAAATATGGGGAAGTGACCAGAACTTTAATGGAAGCAGCAATATGTAGAGAGCAAGCAGGGAATAATAGGTGAGTGGTTGTGTTTCAGAGGAGGTGATTATAAGTTTACTTATATATGCCTACCATGTCTTTAAAAGAATATGTAAGAAACATAATGTTGATTGCCTCTGAGTGGCATCCCTTTTCTGTTAGACTTGGACCCATATGAATATATTGTATTAAAAATATCAATGGTCTGGAAGTTTCAGAATGGAGCCAGACGAAAGGCAGCCCACAGCCACGTGCCCCAGCCTAGCAGGGTTTCAGAGTGAGAGCTCTCATTAGCCAGGCCTGAGGGAAGTACTATCTTCAGGGGAGAACAGGAGAGAGTGGTCAGTGAGGGCTTCGAAGGTGTAAGGGTTGTTTGCCCACAATGATGCCTGGTTCTAAAAGACATCGCAAAATGGTAGTCTATCAGAAGTGATGTTGTGTTTATGGTACTCCATTTTAAAATTAATCTACTCAATAGTTTTTAGACTAAAACCATTCAACCAATGTCAGCAATCCAATTTAAAGTTTCCTTTTTATTTTTGAAGAGAATATGGAGTGCAGGCTAACACAGCTCCCAAAAGCAATATTCTTAACTGTGTACAGTAAATCATCAGCTTTCTATCCCATCAGTAAACTAAGAAGTTGGCAGAAGATAATGCAGCGTTCTCTTCAGAGAAAAGATTCTTGTTAACTTATGTTCTTATCTTCTATAAAAGTGTGTGGCTTTTTTTGCTTATTGTTGCTCTTGAAAGGATAGTATCTTCCACTTAACACAAGACAGTTAGGGATGTTTTTCTCTTATTTATCCTGAGGAAATCTAGTATATACATTGGCTGACTAGTAACTGTAGAGGTTGACCAAAAATGAAGGGAGCCATAGAAAGCAGTCAAGCACATACCTAGCTTCCTTAATGCAGCTTTATTTGACACTGGTTAAATTCAAACTCATTTTGCTCTGAGCAGTCTTTCTTCCTTTTTTCCCCACCCCCATTCTACCCTCCATACTCTATAGGAAGCATCCTAGACATAGCTGAGAATAAAATGATTCTAATTAGATGGTTTTTGCCTGACCCAAATTGTCTTTGGCTTTTATATATTAAGTGTTATTGCACAGTTCTCTCTTCATATCATAAGGAAATATGAAAAAAGTCCCCTCCTTTTTCTTGTTCCCTTTGAGAATAGCTAAGTACTAAAGGCAGAAGCACTCAGTACTGTCAACTTGCTGAATCAGGTTCTATGAAAGAGAGTCTGCGACCAGCCACGCATGCTGCCACTATTTCCTATCCAGTCTGCTAGGAGAGAGGCTGGGAGGCTTTTCTTTCTCCCAGCCTAGATATCAAGAAGCTGTTGAAGTGTCAGGGTTTTCCATCCTGCTCAGTACAGATGTTCCTATTATTGAGGAAGCCTCCTCTAAAGCTGTCAGTCAGAATGACAGGAGTTCACCAAAGACCTCTGAAGGTCAATGAATTTCACATTAGGGTTGAGACTACTATGGTCAGCATTTGAACATGATAGATGGTGTGAGCTGGAGCATTAACTCTACCCAACCCACCCTCCCCCCACCCCATGGGCACTGGGTTCTTTTCTGCATGTAGACAAAAGCTTTGAATTTTAATTGTATTATTTCTACCCATAAACATCCCATTAAATAGCAGTATACACAATATTGTGCAAAACCTTGCATCCAATTCAAATAAAATCAAGGGGGAATTTTATAACGGTTGGATTTATTTTAAAATAGAGCTTCCATAACTAGAAATAAAGACCACTGGCTACAGCTTTTGATGATTACAAACAATGGTTGCATTTGGTAGACTATGAACTAAATGACCCGTAATATCCTCCCTAACTTAATATTTTATGTAAAATGAAAGATTATGTGGTAATGTAGGATGTGTTTATTACATCTTCAAAAGATTATTCAAAAGATGATTGTTAAAGAGACATCCTAAATTGTACAAACTTTCCTGACTTCTCACATGTCAGATGCAGAGAGAGCAGAGTGAATGTAGTCCTGTATCTGTGTATCAAGGTGTGTGTATTGTTTTATGTAAAGTTTCCCTGTACAGAGGAATTATTTTAAATGCCAATATTTTTTTCCTTGAAGGAACTTACACTTATGTTGTTGATCAAATATGGAAGAAGAATTAGTGTTTTTCAAATACATCTAGTATGGAATTAACCCCTCCCCATTCCACCACCCTCGGGACAATTTCTACCTTTTTAAAATATAAAAGTAAATATTACCTGAGATACTATTGGCTGAAATGTCATAAGAAGTATACACTGTACTGCCGCAATCATGGGATCAGAGCACAAAGACTGGGATATATCTTACAGTAGCACTTGGGCTCACGGTAGATGTGTACCTCACTCCCACCCTGTACCAGAAGTACCGCTACCTCCACCTGCTCCCTGTGTATCTCATACAGCACAGCCATTGATCCCTCCAATATTTTCAGCTGCCTCTGAAAACAACAAGCTTTTCCTCATCTTTCTTCAACACTGATCGACCGGGGGTAAAGCTGAACAGAAACTGGGAGAGGACTACTACAGAGTAAGGTAGTGTTCATGGACTGACACTACTGGGTTTGGGGAAGAAAAAAATGTGCAGCTAGAAATCACTCTGGAGGTCTGAAGAACTATTTAGAGAAGGACTAGCTTTTCTTCAAGCATGTGCTAGCATAGAAAAAATCTGGACTAGAAGTCAGGAGACATGGAACCTAGTTCTGGCTTTCTCATCAGTTTAGGTGTCTTCCCATTGGAAAGTAATAGTTCTGGCCATTGATTCCTGAAATAGTCATAGTTTGCTAAATTATGCTGCAGTAACAAACAACCCCCAAATTTCAGTGGCTTACAAAAAAAAGCTTGACTTTTCAGTCAGGTTACACATCAGCTGCTCATCACCTACAACTGTGTTCCACTTAAGGATCCAGGCCTGAAGGATCAGCCCCATGTGGGACATGCAGCAGAGGGAAAAGAGCAATGGTAGAACCACATGATGTGTTTTAAAGCTTCTCCTCACATTCCTTTGGTCAAAGGAAGTCACATGGCCAAGCCTGCCTTAGGGGGACAGGAAGTACACTCCTCCCACCAGGAGGGCACCCAGGAGAAGCCCTGAGAAGACAGACCCAGTGGAGAGGGACAGCACAGTGCCTGGAAACTGAAAGCACTGATCAATGATTTGTAAAGCTTCTTCCAGCTCCAAAATTACAAATTTTAATTCATGAGTTAGAAATGACAATAATTCATTTAGATGCAGAAATATTTTACCAGGAGATAAGAGACTGGTTCAGAAATGACCCAGTCCAAGAATGGGCTGAACTCCTGCATGAATCAGTAGTTTACATATGCATATAAAGGTTTCATATTTAAATTCCTTCAACTCTTGATATTTCTGAAGCAAGTTCTCACCCTTTCAAAATTTTTGTTTGATATTTTGAAGAATACATAAATAACAGTCCTTTACATATGTCTAGTAATTTACAGCTGGCAAAGTACTTTTACATGCATCTGTTCCTGTCTCATCTGTTCCCCATATGGCCAAATTGCCCATGTTTGTTTATTTACTCTGTATTCCCTGGAGTATACCCAGAACAGTATCTAGCACATAGTAAGCACTCAGTAATTTTCTGGGAGATGGGGCAGAACTACCTTTGTAGGGAGGCTAGTGGATGCAGTTATGGGCCTGGAGGAGTGTATCCTAACACAAGGAAAATGCCGAGTGGTGGTAGAAATGACCAGGCAGGAAATCAGAAAAGCTTCTCTTTGTATCTGTACTCAGCTCACATAGAGAGGGGAGAGTGAAATGAGATGAGATGTTAAGCTTTCTGAAAATTTCAAAATTCTAATGTACATTTTAGGTGTTAGGCCACTGTACATTTAATGTACATTTAGTATGTTAGGCCATTGTAAATTGGATAGACCAATCAACATTTCTTCCAAGGGAAAAAATACGTTAAGGATAAAGATTTTCTTCTATATGTCAGCCACTTATATTACTTTACATATAGTGATGTATTTAATCCTCAGAGCATCCCTTTGAGATAGGAATTACTATGATCTCTGTTTTAAGATAAGAATATCGAGGCACAGAGAAACTTAGTAGTTGGTACAAGGACTCTAGCTTGTAAGTGGTGGAGTTGGGATCCAATTCAGTCAGACTCCAGAATTTGTAACAGGTGATTCCCATCTTTGCAGAGGTCTAATATAGCCATCTTTCCTGTAGAAAGATAATATATTGGAAAGACTGTACTAGTTTCAGAAAGTATGCAGTAAGCGTCCACCTGTGCCAGTTAGTTTCACATGAGTCATCTAATTTAATCCTCACCTAACCCTGTGTGGGGGGAAAAGGTATTTTTTCCCATTTTACAAGTCAGGAAACTCAAGCACAGAGAGTTTACCTTGCCCAAAGTCACACAGTCAATGTTCCATGTAGAATTTGATTCTGAGTGCTCTGTCTCCAAAGCAACATTTTAAAAAATGCTTTAACACACTGATTATCAAATCTCTTCTACCAACTAAAATGTTGCAATCCTTATTCAGCAAGGTGAATAGCAAAGGAGTTTCTCAACCTCCCTGCTCTTCATTTAAAGACAAGTAGTTTGCTTTTATTTTGTTGGCACTTAGAGATCCTCTGATGAAAGCCATCCATGCCCATTTGTGTTCTAGCTTCTGTCTCTATGATCCCTGCTGGGTTTAGACATAGCTTTTAGTAATCCCACCAAATCAATCCCTGCTGACCAGCCTCAGGGGTCATGATAAAATACTTAAGGGATTCTCATCTATTGAATCTTCTCATCAGGCAAACATTCTAACTTCTTTGAAGAAGAAATGTAATTTTGCATCCTGCTGAGGGATAAAATAGAACTAAATTGTATTTGAGTGGAGAATGCCATTATCATTTTAGGGTTTTGATTACCAAAATAAGGAATATCTTCTAAGTCTAAGGTTGCCTTAGAAGATCACTGACATTCCAGATAGTTTTCTTTCAAACCAACAGCACTGAATTTATCTTCAATTTTCTCCACTATTCTCATCTCTCAGAATAGCTATCTTCTGTTTATTATTAATTTTCTAGGAACTCCATTATGTTGCTTAAGATCACTGAATTCAAGATGATAGAACTTTTTTTTTTTTTTTTTTTTTGTACACACAGAAGGGGATGCATGTGAGCAGGAGCAAGGGAGATGTGGCTTTATTAGTAACCAGCTTCCTATGAGTTAATGCAGTGCACTACAATGTGTCCAGAGACCTAGGCTCCAGGCATCAGATCTGCTGATGAGGCTGACACTTGACCTTTTAAGGGCTTGATTTACTTGTGTATAGGCACAGGATGGTCAGATTGAAAGCTCTCTGAGAGCAGTGACCTTGATGCTTTTTCCATTTCTGTATCTACAGCAACTTGAGTCATGTAGTCACTAATAATGGAAGTCCACAAATACCTGTTGAATGAATGGTTAAATGCCCTACCCACCCCCAAAAAAAAAAAAGAAAGAAAGAAAAAGAGAAAGCCAAGTCTGACATTTAAGACCCCCTGATTTGTCCTACTCCTTTTTCAGCCTCACTTCCTGCCTGCTACTTTGGGCACAGGGCAAACTCATAGGTCCAAGATCATGCCACTCTATGTCTTTGTTCATGCCCTTTTTCCCACCTGCCTACTCCCGTTACTATCAGAAGCCCTGATTATCATCCAGGGGTCAACTCCAGGCCACTTCTTCTGAGACATTTGTTTCTAGAGATCTTGTGTTATTCATTTATTCATTCCACAGATATTTATTAACTAACACTCAACTAACTGTGTAGCAGCCAGTGTGCTAGGGCTTTACATGAATCATCTCATTTGATCCTCACAGTAATCCAATGTCTATTTATTTTTTCATTTAACCAGTATTTATTGAAAGCATGTTAGTTAACACACCCCGTTGTAAATGCTGGAGGTTGAGCAGTGAGAACATTAGAAAACATCCCACCCCCAGGGCTTATATTCTAATGGAGACACACAAGGTTGGAAACAAGTACAAAAATAAATGAACAAGATAATTTCACATAATGATAAGCCATTATGGAACTAAAAGTTGCTGATGTGAAAGGGAATGACAAGAGTGGGGAATTAGAATTAATCTAGATGGTAAATTCCTTAAGGGCAGTTTTACATCTTATGCATCTATGCGTTACCCAGTGACCAGCCCAGTGGGTCATACACTCTGGCCATTCAAAAATCTTAGAGAATAGAACTTTGAACCTAGTGATCTGTAAGATCCCTTCCAACTCTAAAATTGTGCTGCTGAGAATAAGAAATAGGTACAAGGTTTAAGTGTGAGACATGAAGTATTCCTAAAAAAAACCCATATGCAGGGATTATCTCAGCTAATCCTTGAACCTGGGCAACAATTTAGTCAGCTCTGACTTTTCCCAATCCAGTAGAGAAGAGGCAGTAGTTTACCCAAGCCCTAGAGTATTTTCCCTTTGACTTTGGAATGCATTGTATTTTTTTCTTTGGCAGCAAAAATACCTTTGTAATTATATTTGGCTTAGATGAATGCAGCAGTGAATTCTTAAAGTACATAGCATGTGATAATACAAAAAGGTATAGCAGGAAGCAAAGGAGAGCCAATCTGGGATTAAAACTTTGCTGTGCAAAGCCTAGTGTTTTCACTCACTGAAACTGCTGATGAATACTGCTAATGTAATGACAAGCAAAAGTTAACTGATGATAACCAAAAGTAAAAAGGAATTGTAAAAACCCATGAATGCAAACTGATAGGATTCAGATTGCAAGACCTCTCGTCTAAACACCTTTTGTCCTATTCAAAATGATTTTCCCAACCAGTAGGAGAAGACTTTGAGCTGTTTATTCAGGAGTGATGATGAAGTTATATGGGCTGAGTTGCACATCTGTTCCTAGGAGGCCTCCTTCACTGGCTTTAACCAGAGTCTGGCCAGTGTTGAGTTTTTCCCTGGGTGAAGCTTTACCAGCCTTAACAGGATGAAGCTCACGACCTGTGTGTTTGGTGGTCAGCTCATAATGCAGACAGCAAGCCTGCTTTAGAGATCTGAAACCTGCAAACTGCTTTGATTAGTTGCTAGTTGAGTGGGGAGTGGAAAGAGGAACTGCAAGGTCAAGAATGTGCTAATCTCACCTTTGTGAAGTGTAATTTGCAGGGGGATGGGTACTACCCTTTTGTTTCAAACTTTACAGTAACCAATTCTCCAGTTTAACCACATAAATGAGTGTGGAAACCCCCTTACAGTCAGGTCAAGAAAAAGGTTGTCCTTTGAATTAACTGTTATTTCATTTACATAGTTCTATGATATAAACATGTCTATTAAATATTTCACATTCAGTGTAGCCTATAGTGCCAAATGATAATTATGATGCGTTGCAGCACCAGTGAAAGCATACTGGTCGAGTGTAAGGATAAGGATTAATGTGTACAGGAAAAAATGTGTCACCAAGAACACAAAGTCACCTCCCTAGGCAATATTTATTTTTTAAAGAGAATGAACAGCTTTTTTTGTTTGTTTTGTGCGGTACTCGGGCCTCTCACTGTTGTGGCCTCTCCCATTGCGGAGCACAGGCTCCAGACGCGCAGGCTCAACAGCCATGGCTCACGGGCCCAGCCACTCCACGGGACGTGGGATCCCGGACCGGGGTACGAACCTGTGTCCCCTGCATCGGCAAGCAAACTCTCAACCACTGCGCCACCAGGGAAGCCCAAGAATGAACAGCTTTTTGAATGTTTTATGCATGTCTTGCCCTGATTCTTTTATAAGGTGTCCCCCTTTATAAACCTGTCACTTGCTGAATAATGTTTCACCAGTGCTCTTTTTTCCTGGTAGTATGACAAGCTTTGTTGACTATTGAACTTTAAATGGTATTTTCTCCTTAAAGTAAAATCTTAGGAGTTTTAATTAGCAATGCAATAATTTGAGTTCATAGAGGAAATGCTTTTAGCTAAAGGATTTTTGTGATATGGCCTTAATCTTCATAGTGTTTGTAATTCCCATTTTCCTTAATATTTGTCTTACTAATGTAACTAGCTTTTGGCCAAGATGAGGATAATCCATTTATATAACACCATTAAAGTACAGAGAAGGTTAGTAGTTCTTAAGAGTGTGAATTTCAGCACAGAGTCATCCAATCAAAGTCAAATGGTTTCTCAAATTTTGAGTTTGAAACAGTACTTCCTCCCTCAACAAAAACTAAAACAAAACAAAAAACAAAGTGTGCTCACTGTGTACCAGGCATTGTGCTAAGTGCAAGGAAATGAAAATATGAATAATTCAGGTCAGTATTTCTTTTCTTCATTTCAAACTTGTAATTTTCCTGAGGTAGCAAAGTAATTTCCTCAGCCATCCATTTTCGCTTGGTAGTGAAAATAATCTTTAAGATTAGCTTAGCACTATCAAAAGCACAATCTTTAATAATTTTCAGGCTACTGGTGAACCAAACCAAATGTTCTTTTTGAAATGCATTTAAGGAATGTATGAAAACCTGTACTTAGCACAAATCAAGTGCATTTGTTTATCTTATAAAAGGATTCTTTATAAATGAAAGTAGGAATAGTTCAACAGAGATGAAAGAGCATGAAGAATCAGCCTCAAATTCAGGTATCTGTGGAGCCTCTTAATATCCAGGCTTGATTTCATGGGCAGATTCCTTAAGTACCTTGTCTCCCTACTTTCTCATCTCTTAAAGCTACAGAAATGATGAGTGTGATAACGTATGTAAAGGGTTTCCTATAGTGCTGGTCACATAATCTAGGCTCCATAAAAAGCAGCTGTTGCTACAAAACAATCATAGGGTTTTCTTAATATTAAACAACTTTATTGTGTTTACAAGAGCTATTCACAAAATTTAAATCTGTACGAGCTTTTCAGCAACACATTGCAGAGAGACCTATGGCAGTACTTTTCTAGATGTAAATTAAATGTTCATTTATCATCTGTGTGTACCAAGCACAGTGAAAGCTATTAGCAAGGTTGTATCTTGCAATTTACAATTTTCTGTGCACCCCTTTGCCAAGACGTCCTTGTTTGGCAAACACAGGCTTTAACCACCTTCTTCATCTTCTGTTTCTCCTCTCTTAGATCCTTACGTTTTCCTCAAGTCATAGTACATAAACAATAATTGCAGGTTGTTCACCCTTTTTCTATTTGAAAACACACCTCCAGAACTTTTTTAGTTCTCAAGACAACTCTCATGACCTATTCTCTGCTTGTCAGAGGAACTTTCTTATTTACCATTGGACTGGTGTTTGCTCTAATTTTTGCTTATCCTATTGAGAGCAACTTCCCAGACTAAATTTCGTCTGAAGAAATCAGAAACTATAAAAAGTTTTTTATCTTATAAGAAGAAAAGTGAACTTTTAAAAAATATCTTGACATTAGCATCAAGAATACATGGATGCAGCTGCATAGCACAGGGAGATCAGCTCGGTGCTTTGTGACCACCTAGAGGGGTGGGATAGGGAGGGTGGGAGGGAGGGAGACACAAGAGGGAAGAGATATGGGAACATATGTATACATATAACTGATTCACTTTGTTATAAAGCAGAAACTAACACACCATTGTAAAGCAATTATACTCCAATAAAGATGTTAAAAAAAAAGAATACATGGATGATTAGTTGATGAATCCTAGAAGTTTTAAATTAAAACATTATACATACTTCATTGTTACTAATGATAAATGAAAAAGTGGTAAAATTAACTCTTAAATCAGTGGAAATCTGCAAGTATGTCTTATCTCTGAGAGATATGTGTTACTAAAGGTATATTTATTTTATATAAATTATATTTCCAATAACAGATGACTCATGCTCACAGCTTCTTATAACTCTAAGTATATATGTTATTAAATTTCACAGGCAAGTTCTCTAACTTTGAAAGATGCTCTTTGTTTCTTAATTATTATGATTTTAACATCTTTATTGGAGTATAATTGCTTTACATTGTTGTGTTAGTTTCTGCTGTATAACAAAGTGAATTAGCTATATGTATACATATATCCCCATATCCCCTCCCTCTTGCGTCTCCCTCCCTCCCACCCTCCCTATCCCACCCCTCTAGGTGGTCACAAAGCACCGAACTGATCTTCCTGTGCTATGCGGCTGCTTCCCACTAGCTATCTATTTTACATTTGGTGATTCTTGTTAATTATCCATCCTTGAATTCTTGATATCCTTGTGTTACCTGTTGTTGCCAATAAAAGCTGGCATACAACCAAGGCTTTTCCCTTAATACTTGTAAAAGAGCTGGTTTGATGATGAGCATATAATGAAATATACTTGTAAAGGTTTGGTTGGATCACAGAGTTTGATTGAACCTGAGTTTTCAATACTTGCTTTATTCTATTCCTATGAACACTAGGACATCGATGTATCATTTCCACATATATTGCTTGGACTGCATGCCAGAAATTCATGTATTGGAGTGTCAAAAGTCCTTGTTTTAAAGGATCTCACCCATAGAGTGATCCTAGGGCACAGGGCTCCAAGTTTAGCATTATTTGAATTTCCCTCAGTGGGTCATGAACTGAGCAGAGTGTCATGAAATGAAGAATTCACTGAAGGAATAAATGTTGTAGTGTATTTGCTCGTTATTGTTTTATGAATCATGACAAATCCCTCTGTGTTTCTTTTGCATTTCAAAAGAAACACCTTTAAGCATTAATTCAGTCAAGAAGCACAAATATAGTAAGGAGAGATATTTCTTTAATTTTTGAGCAAACAGTAGAAGATTTTCAAAATTAGGGAAATCTTTTAAAAGTTTTCCAAAATAAGTCATCCTTGGTAAGTTAAAGATTGTTTTGATTGAATACTTTTTAAAAACCCAAGTAACTGCATATGTTTTGTTTTAAGAAATGGTAGAATACGACCTCTGAGCAATGAACAGTTCATGGCTCATCTACTCACATACAGCATAATCACCTAGGATAAAAATGAACAGCCGTTCTCTGTGAGATCCAGGAACAGGTGGTACAACTAATCATCCCAAATGTTTGGAATACTGGCCTGGCAACAAGATTCAAAAGACAAGTGTCCCCAGCTCCACTATAAAGGGACAGGAGAAGGATTCTTTTGCACATCCAGTGCAGGAACTCGATGAATAAAGGTGTGCAAGCTTGCCTTGGGAGAGGAATGAGTAGGTTATTCACTTATTAGCTTGTGATATACCACCTGCCCTCTGGGATGGGCTCAAGGTGACTGACAGCAAGTAAGGGTTATCTGGAGATACCCTTTCTGAACATGGAAATTCCCATTCATATTGTAGACTTTAATAGAATAGATTATTATTGAAAATATTCATTACCTATAATGCTATTTTATCTCCAGCTGTATTTGCTTTCAGCCTGTGGGCAAACTGTCCACAAACAGAGCCAGATAAATTCCTGTCTGACCCTGAGCTGACTTCATATTTCTGTGGCTGTTTTTTTAAAACTGCATATTTCTGAGAAATAACAAGGTCCTGTTGTATAGCACAGGGAACTATACTCAATATCCTGTAATAAAACATAATGGAAAAGAAAAATAAATAAATAAAAAAGAAGGAAAGAAAGCAACAATAACAAAAAAATGAAATAAAATAAAATTATACTGCTTCAAAAAGAACTGCATATTTCTGTGGCCATTTTTAAAAACATCAAAGTTTGTGCTGCATTAGCCA
Organism: Phocoena phocoena; assembly: GCF_963924675.1. Lineage (NCBI taxonomy): Eukaryota > Metazoa > Chordata > Mammalia > Artiodactyla > Phocoenidae > Phocoena > Phocoena phocoena. The sequence continues at coordinate 29,912,533 of NC_089226.1, forward strand.
TGGTTTAGGTGGAACCAAATGTGATCATTCTAGAACAATTCTTTATTATTCTATCTTTGAACAATTCTCTATTTAGCAATTGGTGAGAAACATTTCTATAAGAAGGCTCTTATTTTCCACCAGGGACTACATGGGTGATACCATTCAATCTAATAATATAACATATAAGGCTTTAGGTAAATGATGACACGCATACCACCCCCACCCCCCAGTCAATTTTTTCTTTCCCACTGTTTCAGTCCTGGTGCAATCAGATAATCTGTACATTTTTCTAGCAAAATTGTATTTTTTAACCTTTTGATTTATGAGTTTATTTTACTTTAAGGATAGTAACTGTTTATCTGTTGTATCTGTTACCAGTATGTTTGGTAGTTTGTCATTATGCTTTCAGTTCTGTTTTTGGTATTTTTTGGATTTATACAATGACTTATATATGTGAAGTGTATCAATTTTTATGTTTTCTGACTTCAGCATTCATGCTTAGAAATATCTCTTCCACGCTACAATTATATAAATATTTATCTGCATTTTATGCAGTACTTTTAAGATTTTATTTTTACAAACCTCCCCAACTTTCTAGTCTATAACACTTTTTCTTATACAAACCAAACTATGCATACTAAGCTGTTTAAAAAGTGAAGATCTGAGAATCATATCTATGTTTTCAATACTACTCCAAATAGTAAAATGCAGAGAATGAGGGAGTTTCATTTTAAAATGCCAAATAATGAGTTTCACTGCCAACATATAATTAGGAACTATTTTAATGTGAGGACATGAGCTGAAAGTAAGTTGTTATAATTTATAGTGATATAAATTAATTCTTATTAGATTAAGGCAGTGCAGATTAAGATGCCTATAATTATAGAATGATACATGTCATTATTTGGTGGATTGGAAAGAGCATGTGACTAAGACATACACAATAGCTTATTGAGTTCTAGTCCTGACTCCAGTAATAATTAATTAGTTTGGGGATGATGGGTCATTTTCTCTTTGACCATCAGTTTGCTTGTCTCTCAAGTGAGGGCATTGGACCCTAGATGACCTCAGTAAGGTACCCACAGCACCAAAGGGCTAAGATTCCTACATGGACTGAGGGAACAAAATAGCCAAAATATCAGCTCCTTTCTTCTAGGATGGAACATACTGCCTTTCAGGAGCAAGAGCTAAGGAAATCAAGGGCTGAATTTGTCCTGACTTCTTGGACCTAGCAAACAGTTCTCTCTCCTCAGAAGAATGGGACATAGCTTTTAAAGCACTTACTGGAGTTTGCTGTAACAAAGAACAGAAATATGTTTTTGTAAGCTGGACTGTTTTGATACATTTTAAATGATTATTCACTGTTCCATTTTAGCATTTCTTAAAGTAATGCTAAGGGCAGTGCCTTTCAGCACCCATGAAAAAGGAGTTTGTCTTTCATTAAACTGCAGCTCGAAAAACTAGCAGTCTACGCAGGATGATATTAAAAGTATGTAACAAATAGTATGACATAGGCACCAACTGCTCAGAAAGGACTCTGGTTATAAACTACAGATCTTCCTCAACTTCTGACAAGGTTGAAACCTGTTGAAAATATCATAAGTCGAAAATGCATTTAATACACCTCATCTACCAAACATTGTAGCTTAGCTTAACCCACCTTAAACATGCTCAGAACATACATTAGCCTATTGTTGGGCAAAATCATCTAACACAAAGCCTATTTTATAATAAAGTGTTGAGTATCTCATGAAATTTATTGAATACTGTACTGAAAATGAAAAACAGCATGACTGTATGGGTACAGAATGGTTGTAGTGTGTTGGTTGTTTACCCTCGTGATCTCATGGTTGACTGGGAGAGAGTATACCCATACCACATATTGCTAGTTGGGGAAAAGATCAAAATTTAAAGTGCAGTTTTTACTGAATGCATATCACTTTTGCACCATCATAAAGTCGAACCATCTTAAGTTGAGGACCATCTGTATTGCTTGCCTATACCGGGGGGTAGCAGCTGAACGTCTTTCCTGAAAGCACGCTGGGGACTAGAGAAATTGGAGTCTGTACCAAAATTAGCTAGGAACTTGGGATAGAATGGAGAACAATAAACAAGGTCCCTGCCATTCAAGAGCATACTTTCTAGTTGGGGAAAGAGATAATCAGCAATAAAACAAATATAAAATCATTTCTGTTCATCATAAATGCTTTAATGAAGATTAAGCCGGTTACGTGAATAGAGTGACAAAGAGTGGGAGTATTTTAAATAGAGCGTTCAAAGGTCGTTCTCTAAACATATGATACTTGAACAGAGAACCAACTGATGAGGAACCAGTCACTGAAGACCTGGAGAAAGGGCATCCCAGCTAACAACAAATTTAGGTCCAAAGGGAGAAGAAGCTTGGAGTGTTATTTGAAAGATTGTAAGAAGGCCAGTGTAGTGAGAGGGGAGTTAGTGAGAATTGTAGGACATCAAATCAGAGAAGGACACCAGGAGATGAGGCAAGCAGTGGTCAGCTCTTATAAAACCAGATCCTGAGTGCAATGGAAAGCTATTGGACTGTTTTAAGCAGAAGACAAAAGTGACTTGATTTACAGTTTTAAAAGATATCAATGAAATAGAATCGAGAGCCAAGAAATAAATCAGTATCTCACAGTGGAATCAAGAATACTCAATAGAGGAAAAACAGTCTTCAAGAAATAGTGCTGGGAAAACTAGATATGCAAATACAAAAGAATGAAATTGGACCCCGATCTTACACTACTCACAAAAACTAACTAAATATAGATTAAAGACTTAAATGTAAGATCTGAAACCATAAAACTCCTAGAAGAAAACATAGGGGAAAAGCTCCTTGATATTGGTCTTAGCAATGATTTTTTTTGATATGACAACAAAAGCAAAGGCAATATATGTAAAAATAAGCAGTTGGACTACATCAAAATAAAAAGCTTCTACACAGCAAAAGAAACAATCAACAGAATGAAAATGCAACCTGTAGAATGGGAGAAAATATTTGCAAACTACATATCTGATAAGAAGTTAATATCAAAAATATATAAAGAACTCATACAACTCGCTAGCAAAAAAAAAACAGAACCAAATAACCTGATTTAAAAATGGGCAGAGAACCTGAATAAACATTTTATCCAAAGGCATATAAATGGTCAACAGGTACATGAAAATTTGCTTATGATCACTAGTCATCAGGGAAATGCAAATCAAAACCACAATGAGATATTACCTCCCACCTGTTAGGATGACTATTATAAAAAAGACAAGAGATAACAACTGTTGTTGAGGATGTGGAGTAAAGGAAACCCTAATGCACTTTTGGTGGAAATGTAAATTGGTGCAGCCACTATAGAAAACAGTATGGAGGTTCCTGAAAAATTAAAAGTAGAACTACCATATGATTCAGCAATCCCACTTCTGGATATATATCCGAAGGAAATGAAATCACTATATTGAAGAGAGATCTGCAACCCCACATTTATTGCATTATTCACAATAGCTAAGACATGGAAACAACATAAGTGTCCATTGATAGATGAATGGATAAAGAAAATATGATATATATAAGTTATATATATTTTACATTTTATATGTATATATATATATATATATATATATATATATATATATATATTTTTTTTTTTAACCACCATAAAGAAGGAAATCCTGCATTTGTGACAACATGGATGGACCTTGAGGACATTATCCTGGGTGAACTAAGTAAAAAAAGATAAAAACTGTATGATCTCACTTATATGTGAAATCTTTAAAAAAACAAATGAAATTCACATAGAAACAGAGTAGAATGGGTGGTTGCTGAGGGGCAGAAGGGTTGGGGAAATGGTGAGATGTTGGTATGGACTTCTAGCTATAAGATGAATAAGTCCTAGGGGATCTAATACATGGTGACTGCTGTATTGTTACTTGAAAGTTGCTAAGAGAATAGATCTTAAATGTTCTCACCACACACTCTCTTTCACACACACGCACGCACACACACACACACACACACACTTGTAATTATGTGGGTTGATGGATGTGTTAACCTTATTGTTGGTAATCATTTAGCCATATATACATATTATCAAATTATCACATTATATACTTTAAACTTACACAATGTTTTTATCTCAATTATTTCTCAATAAAGCTGGGAAAAAAAGATAATTCCAGCTGCCATGTGGAATGTGGACTCTACGGGAGAAAGGTAGAAGCATGGAGAAAGTTAACAGGCAGTTGGCAGATTTACTGGTATCTTGGATTTGGGAGGTTATGGAGGAAGAGATGAGAATAATCATAGTGAGGATAGATTTAGAAAGTAAAATTGCTGTGTTTCCTTCACATGGAGAGATTCTCCATTCAGGGCTAAAGTTTGGAGTTTCTGTATTTTATTTTTATAAGGGATATCATTCCCTTTTATAAGCTTATTTTAAATGTCATTTATAAATAATGGCAAACTTTTGAAATAAGGTAAAAGATAGTTGGTTTCTTTTAAATGTCTAATATTCATGTTCCTTAGAGAAGATAAATTTACATTTTATCTAGGATTTAATGAAATCCTGTTATCATTTGTGCCTGTTAAAGTTTCTGGTTAGAATCCTGTAGTCCAGATAGTGAAGAAGATAGTCTTCAATAAATGGTGCTGGGAAAACTAGATATTTAAATGCAAAAGAATGAAATTGGACCCCATCTTATAATACTTATAGAAGTTACATAGAACCTTCTACCAATGCTCTGCTTTATTCCTTTCCTGCTTTTCTATTGACTCCCTTTTTGGACTCTGTTCCATCTTTTTCCCTCAGGCATACAATTATCCAAGCTAGCTGTAATGATGTGAAAGATCACCACACAATTTGTACTGAGGAATGGGTTTTGCTGGTCCAAGCATTCCCAGAAGAAGGCTACATGATAAAGAGCACACCATTTTATCTCTCTGAGAATTGGTTTTCTAATAATTAAAATGAAGAGATTGGACTAGATAATCCTAAAAATTCTTTTCATTTCCAAGATTTTAAGATTGTCTCTTTTCTGATTTTCATATGTTGTTGATATAATCCATTACTTGCTTTAATTAATTACACAATGTTTATATACATCAGCCATCTTTTATTCTGATGATTCCCAAATGTATATCTCAAGTTCAAGACTCGCTCATGAGGTCCATTCTCATGTAACAAATGGATTCCTGAGCATCTTTACCTGGACATTGTATAAGCACCTCAAACACTTTATGTCCAACATGACTCATTAACTTTCCCCATCAACTTGCTACTTTTTCTGTATGCTTTCCTCACATTGTCTAGTCTCTCTCTTTTTGACTGAGGTCTTCTACTCCACCTTTCTTGCAAACAACCATCTACTTACTTATCTACTTCTTATGAATCTACAAGACTCAGCTCCAGTCACCTCCTTATGCAAAATTTTTCTAAAGCCCACTTCCTCTGCATGTAGAATTTTTTACTGCCTGTGGTATCCTGATTAGTATTAGCACCTGCATGAGTTTGTTCACCTGTTCATGTGTCTACATTTTAAACTCCATGAGGGCAAGTATAGTTTCTTATTTCCTTGTGATTCTACCCTCAGCTTAGAATGTATCACAGTAGATGATTAACAAATATATAATGAATGAGTAAAAATGAAAATTCTCTGATCTGAGAATTGCTCATGTCCCAGTTTCTTATCTGGAATATGTTCTCCCACCAATAGTCTCTTCAAGACAGGAGGAAGCCATTGGCTTTCTTGCTTTTTTCACCTGTTTACCAGTTTATGAAGACTCATATAAAGGCCAACCTCCATTTGTTTGCACACATTCTTCTGTGAGAATTCAGTGCCCTTTTCACATGTATTCTGTCTTGCAGGATGCAGAGACCACATTTTCTCTTTCTTTCCTCTCTTCCCTGAGGTTGAGATTAGAATAGTGATGTCCAGCCAGTTTTTAATAGATGTTCTTTCCTTGAAGCCCACATTTGCCTTAGTTCCCTCTGGTAAACAACTAAAATTTCTTCAACCTAGACATTTATATATAAACCAGTTTCATCATGAGCACTTAATAAATACATTTCCTGCTTCTCAAAATGCTAATGAAATTTAGACCTGATACTTAGCTATCATTCAGTATACTTGGGTGTATAAGCTGTCAGATTTGAGTGGCCAAATTTTTTATCGGCATCATTTTAAAATACCTCCTACTCCCTGATCGGGCTGGAAGAAATTAACCAAGGTGATTTATTTCAGCAGTGTCAAGAAACCATCTGTGACTTGTAAAAATGATAGGATCAGCTTTCCTTCCCCTTATGTTTTTAAAACTTACTGCTACTAGGGTAATTAACATGAAACTTACAGACAAATCAGAAAGAAGTTTGCCTTATAAGAGAAGTTTCTTTCTCTGAGGTCACAAATCCTTTAAGACTTCTGAGGTAACTAACTTTCTCAGGTCTGCTCTCTACTTTCTTTTCTTGAGTGAGTAGTACTTTGTCCCTCCCATGGCCATTTTCTTCCCCCCCCCCCAGTCTTCCTGACATTTCTTGATAGTCAGGAATAGCACTTTGTCAGTTAATTTATCTTTGAAAAGATCACAGATTGAAAGTGATACAGAGCCTAGTTCAAACCAAATAACCATTAATACTGACAATAATTATCATTACTCTTTATTAAGCATTTTAAGTGCTAGTTATAATTACATAACTAATGCATTTAATTCTCAAAACAGCCCTGTAATTTAAGCATCCCATACCATCCTTTTACAGAAGAGGAAGGGAGGAGAGTAGATTTCCTGAGGTCACACAGTCGGTAGATGGCTGAGTTAAAACTTAAACTCCTGGGCTTCCCTGGTGGCTCAGTGGTTGAGAGTCCGCCTGCCCATGCAGGAGACACGGGTGCCCCGGTTTGGGCAGATCCCACATGCTGCGGAGTGGCTGGGCCTGTGAGCCATGGCCGCTGAGCCTGCGCATCCAGAGCCTGTGCTCTGCAACAGAAGAGGCCACAACAGTGAGAGGCCTGTGTACCGCCAACAAAAACAAAAACAACAACAAAAAAAATTTGAACTTCTGTCCCCACATTTTTTCATTTTGCCAGTGTTTATAAGTAAATGTGAATGCAGTTGTCCATGTCTTGAATGACAAGGGTTCTTGAGGAGAGGTGTTTAAGACAGATGGTGACCTGTTCAGCAGTAATGTAGCCTGTATTCCTGTTGTCACTTAGTTGGAAGAAGATTCAGATGGCTGAGATGAAACTGTGCATGTAATGAATTGAACAGAGGTTTGCCTTACTCGCATGGATGTTTCTTTGCCTTCTAGGAAGATTTCCAACCCGCAGCAGCCTCAGAGACCAATTGGGAATCAGTCACAAGCTCAATCTCAGTAAGTAATTAATTTTTCTGTCGCCTGCAAAGACAACTGATGAAGTAGTAGCTAAGGTCAACCCTGGGATGACTTCAGCTGCATGAAGTATCTATGGCTGGACCCAAAGCCAGGTCTCAAACATGATGTGTTCTTCCATTTCTTTTAGGTTATAGTGAGCTATGTCAGATGCCCTTTTTTCTCCTCTTTCAGAAAGGTTTCCAGGAAATGTCAGTACCCCTTGTAGGAACACGGGATAGACAATGACTTAAATATTTATCAATTTCAAAGGAGAACATTGCAACTAAAGGACTGTCCAGACATATCAAAGGTGTGAAAGAGTTCAGGGCCCAAGCTCAGGTGGGGAATTTTGAAATAGTTTTTTGAATATTCCAGGGGATGCCATTAACCTATGCATTTTCAAGGATCTTTTCAGATGTGAAAAATCCATGTTTATGGTAACATAACTTAAGTGCAAGCCAGGCTTGTGTTCTATTTGGCTTGGAAATAAAACATAACTCACCCTGAAACTATAAAATGGTTCATGCTCCATTTTTTTTCTCCAGATTTAGTCATTTCCCAGTATTCTGTATACTTATCTACTTTGTACAGAAAGAGCAGACTTTGTTTTCACCAATCTTATGGGTAGCACTTACGTAGCAATAAACTGCAAGATAATAAATGCAGTTGTTCATTAAAAGATTAAGAGCATGGAGAAAGATTGTCCATGGTTCTAAGGTGGGTTAGTGTGGCTGAGTCAGAGTTGATTTTTTTTTCCAGAAGTGATGTTCTATCTTTTGTTCTTGGAGGGAATTTTTAAAAATTCCCTCAGATGCCAGGATTTCTTCAGCTATGGATTCTGTGACTATTTAATTCACCTGGTGTGGCTGGTGAACTAGAACATGATCTGATCGAGATCAGTGAGGTCTCTAATGGTGATATTAAGAGTGTTTGTTCATTTCTGATGGTCAAGAATGCATGCTCTGAACCTAGCTGAGTATAGGCAATCATTGTCAGGAAGGTGAAAATTAAAATAAGGCAGGTAATACTGAGGAGCTGGGAAGCTAGTCAAGAGGTGTGGGCAGTTAGCAGCCCAAGACTGACAATTCAAGGTACATGCCAGTGGTAGCTTTTGCCATTCAGGACATAGTGGTCTACTCTGTCAGGAGATCCTCTGGCTTCTCAAGTACCTTATACATGATAGCTCAGGGTTATCTAATCATTCCTGCTCAAAGGGCAGAAATCAAGTTTAAAGGACCCTTCACTGATTCAGGATAATCCAGGCCCTCTTAAAGACGATTGTCCTGTCCATTTGGTGCATCTGTGGAAGCTCAGCACTAGGTCCAAATCCATTGGAAACTCTTCTGGGTTGCGTTCCAAGTCCAGGTTCTGCTGAGTCCTCTAGGAAGACCAGGGAGACCTAGCTTCTTTTCTCAGCATTCTGATTTTCAAGAACCTTCTGGAGTAGGAGCACGGGCCTTTGGACCTACCGTTTACTTCTGTATAAACCATTTTTTATTTTTGTTGAAACCGGTTTACAGTTTTCAGAACATTTTTACAGATTTTTATCATTACTTTAAAAGTAATTCACTTAGCTTTAAAATTGATTTTACAAACATAAAACAAAAGCTGAATGAGATCAAATTTACAGTGCAATTGAAAGAGGCACACCCAACTAGTATTTCTCTCAAAAATAGTTCTTATATAATTGCCTCGGAAACAAAAATATTCTCTTGGGTTGATTAGATCACCTAGTCACTCATAAATATTTTCTTAAATATCATTAGTGTTTCAAGTCAAAACTTGAAAAGAGCAGTAAAACTCACACACAGGACACTTTTACATTTTACCTACAGTTTGGATTTGCTCTTCAGACTAATGTTAGAAGAGACTAGACTCCCTCCTCCTCCTTCCTCAGAGCCATTTAAGTAGCTTATGCTTGTGTCTGAATGGCTTGATTAACATTCCTGCTTTTGTTTCAAAAAAGAGGGAAGAATTTTAATTTCAAAGCTTTCATATGCCGCCACGCACCTAACTTTGGCCAGCTCATTTTGTTCTTAGACCCACATGATACAAAGCTAATTGTAAATCATCTGTTGTGTATGAGCCAGGTAGACTGTAGATCCAGACAATACAAAGTTGAATGGGAATTTGGAATTTTGTTACTGAATCATAAATTTAGCCGCCTTTAGCATGGGATGCCAAGAGGGATCTGAAAATCAGAAGTGATGTGCTTCAATCAGGGTTCAGCTTCTATGACACACACACAAACACACACACACACACACACACACACACACACACATACACACACACACAAACACACTCCAAGGTTAAGGAGCTGGCCTGATACCTTCAGCAGTCTATCTCATGTCTCACACGCTACTCCCCAAACCCCGTCTGCCACCTACTCCCTTTCCCTACAAGGCGTGTTTAAAATCTCCTAAATGACACCAATGGTAGGTTATGCTTTTATAAAACCTCTTAGTTTTGCTAAAGACAGACTGTCCCCCTAAGAGCAAGTGATCCTTTTGGGGACCTTTGGATCTTGATTGGCTAAAAAGAAAATGTGTCACCTGAGAGTGTACTGTCTGGGACTCTATAATGCATAGGCATATTATTTCTCAATAGGAATGCAGCTGAGTTTCAGAAATGCAAGTTTTCGTTAATCTCTATTTTTCCTGTAGAGATATGAGATATTTGCCCTTGGGGGATCTTATTTGTTTGGCAGTTTCTTTAAAGACATTTAGAAATCATTGGAGACTACGTGCTTTCCATTTCCTTGTTAATGGGTCATGAAGTTTTACAGAGATGTTTGCTACATGGCTCATTTACCTCTAAATTTTACAAGGGTTAGTGAAGTAAGTGCTTGGAAACTTAAGTGGGGGTGTATTCCATGGCAAAATACATAATCCCTTCCAGACTTTTAATGATGTTGCATTCCCCATTTGAAGAGTATTCCTGAGAATGTTTAAATGGCAGCTGGGATCCCTCACAAACTATAGCACTTAAAATGCACACACACGGGGAGGGGAAGGGGAAGCTGGGACGAAGTGAGAGAATGGCATGGACATATATACACTACCAAATGTAAAATAGATAGCTAGTGGGAAGCAGCCACATAGCGCAGGGAGATCAGCTCAGTGCTTTGTGACCACCTAGAGGGGTGGGATAGGGAGGGTGGGAGAGAGGGAGACGCAAGAGGGAAGAGATATGGGAACATATGTATATGTATAACTGATTCACTTTGTTATAAAGCAGAAACTAGCACACCATTGTAAAGCAATTATACTCCAATAAAGATGTTAAAAAAATGCACACACACACATGTGAATCTTCTACTTTTAGGTCAATGGGGCCAGTTTCATGGCTTATTATCCTTGTTGACAGTTAGTAAGCTGGTTAAAGTACCAAATTTTATCAAGATGTCTCCAGAGTAAATTTAAACCCTGTTCAAAGAATGTCTACAGTGCTAGGTGAGCTACAAAGATAGGACACTGAGGCTAAATGGAGAGAATGAATGGATTATTCAACATTTGCATGGAAAGGAGTTCAGAATTTACCTGCTCACCATTATTTGTTGATATGGATATGATGATTTGAGACTCTGAACCAAGAAATTGGATGACTTATTTTGATATTTCCATTTAGCTGGTATTTTTTTTTTTAATGATTACAATTCAGATGACCTGGATGACCTTCTGGGTTTTGATTTGCAAAAAAGTGAATGACTATGATTTACCACTTAATTGTTCTTATTTAGGAATATAGCAAGACTATGGCACAGTGGCTTAGCATGATATTTATGTACATGATGTCTTGTAATCAGAAGTCTGTTTATGTTCCTTCCATATGGTTGTGTGACTCTTGTATTTCATAGCAATGGACTTTTTCTGAGTACACTGAGCTGTATGTCACTCTTAGGGGGTATCCTATCACTCTCCATCAGTAACGGACCCCACTCTCACTGCGGATACTCTGGACAAAACAATTGCAGAATTTGATACTGTGGAAGATCTGCTCAAGCACTTCAATCCTGAATCATGGCAAGAAGATCTTGAGAATCTGTATTTGGACACCCCTCATTATCGAGGCAGGTCATATCATGACAGGAAGTCAAAAGGTAAGAAACAAATAAGGTTCTTCATAAGCAGATAAAAGTGCTAATAGTAATAAGTAAGACTTTGCAATGCAATGTAGTTAATTCACTTACATCAGATGATTACTGTTAGTTCATTATCACATATCTTTTACACAGCACCTTCAAATGATGTTCTGTGTTTTGTCCAAACTGTGTTGTTTGTATGGGACTAAGAAAGGTTTGATTCAGTCAAAGATCTGTCATAGTTTGGAGCTAGAAAAGACTTTATAAAATCATCTGGACCAACTTTGTGCTTCTTGGCAAGTAAGGCATTATCAGTCCCACCGTAAACAGTAGAGGCAACCAAAGTCAGGGAAGGTAAATAACTCTTCAAAGGCTGCATGGCAATAGAAAGGAAAGGAGAGTCATGCTCTCTTGCCTCCAATGGCAGTGCCTGTGTAACAGTCCCCTGTGCCTCTCTGATGGATATGAATGTTGAATTAGCCCGGGACTCAGTCATTGTTGGCAGGAGAGGCTTCTCGTAAAGTAATGGTCAAAACTCTGGAAGATTTCACTCTATTCATTCAATGTCCATTCTGAAATTTTTTATGAGGTCCTACTATGTGCTTTGTGCCCTTGGTGGTTCATAGGATATAAATGTCTCAAGGAAGAAACCAATATCTGGGCTATTTTGGACAAGTAAGTGTGAGGGCACACATTCAGCTGGAAGGTTCAGGAAAGCAAAATGAAGGGAGAAGAAAGGAATATTCAGGCAGAATTAAAACATCATGAGTTAAAACAGTAATACTTACACTCTTAAAAAATAGGTATCCTAGTACTACATCTGAGTGATATGATCTTAGGACATGGATGTTTATTTGAATGTTTAACTCAAATTAGTATAGAAATAACTTGTATTACCTCATTGAATAAAACTATAATTTCTAGTCTGTTATGTTTAAGATTTGTTATTATTTAAATTTTCTCTACAAGTCTTGTAAGGCTGGCTTGCATCATAGATATAAAGGTATTTAGTACAATACAACATGTTTCCTGTACTTTGTAATAACATGGGTACTTTCAGGAATTAAAAGGAACCCAGAGCCCTTTTGTAGATAATGTTTATGTTGGTAAGGACAACATATTAAAACATGTAGGCTGAAATGACTAGTTAGTTAACTCCTGCCTGGGTCTGCTGCTTATGGCTTAGGTCATAACCTTATATACTTAAAGTGCACAGCTAAGTGGGGACAACAGAGTCACTGGTGGCCCTGATGTTATGTAGATATATCATATGTAGATCAGTGTAACTCTCAAATCGAATTTTCCCAGGGCTCAGATTGGATTCAACTCAGAGAAGAAATGGCTTTTCCATAAAGCGTTGCTGTCTTTGAATCTCTACTAGGTCAACTTGAAGGAAAATAAAATACTCACTATGTTTTGAAAACCCCAGAAAAAAATGGTATTGGAGAAAGAAATGATAAAATCTGACTCTGTCTTCAAGTATCTTAACCACTATAGCTACTTGAGGGGCAGCCCTTCTTGACACCTATTTGTTTGAAGTATTAAAATTTAAAAATCACCTAAATTCATTACTTATTTTTCCCCAGATACTATGTTGAGTTGGAGGCAAGGTGTCTTGTTTCAAAGCCTAACCCTGCCACTTAGAAGTTCTGTGATTTTTTCAGCAAGTCACTGACTCTTCCTGAGCCTCAGTGTCTTCATTGACAATGTGTGTATGACAACACCTACTTTCAGGAATTGTTAGGGGTGCCATCAAAAGCACTTGGCACATAGTACTTGCTCAAGAAATGTTGAAAAAGCTTGGAGTACTTGAGATGCCACAGCATTTATTTGTCCTACTACTGCATTGCTATTTGTATCTTTGTGTTTTTCTAAGGGAATATGAGAGCCTAGGACCTAACGGTTTCAACTCTTGCTGAATATTAAGTCACCTGGGGAGCTTTAAAAAACTACGGGTGCCTAGTCCTATCCCAGTCACAATGACTCAGAATCTCTTAGGGCGAGGCTGGGGTATTGATATTATTTTATGGCTACTAGGAGATTGAGACTGATCCTTAGAGGCAGCCAGGGTTGAGAGATGGTTCATCCTATATCTCCAGTAAATTGGCACAGGCTCTGACACATTTTAGCTGCTCAGTTAATGTTTGTGGAATTGAAGATATTAATTATTCAGCATTAGTGTATTTCTAACATTTATAGAAACCCACCCCATAGACCAAGGATTGTAGCTTTATTAAGAATGCCTTTGGTTACTGAAATAACCTTGCTAGAACATTCAAGGCACCATTCTACTTATTTCTAACAGTATAAACATTTCTCTCCCCTGTTGGCTTAGATTTCATTTCTTAAACTCTTGTTTAAAATGGCCCTAAGGCAGGTCTGTACCCTTTCATTTAACACTGGCAAGCCACCACTGTCTCTGCACTTGTATAACTGTGCTGATTTAATTGTTTATCATTCCACTGATGCTGAACCACCTGCCTGTATCACAAAAGCAAAGGAAGTCAGGTTTAATATTTCAGCTGTTATTTTCAGCTTTTAGAACTTAAAAGTACAAATTCATGGTTTGTATACTGTTGTATAAGAAAGGGGACAGTGAATAAAAGAGTGAAAACCAAAAAGTAGTTATAGATGATGGAGGTCTATTAGGTGTCAAATAAAATGTGAACTTTATAGAATCCCTAAAAAAGTTTTCTACTATCAGTATAATAATCTCTTAATGATGTTGTACAGAAACAAACTTATCATTTTCAAATATCTATTGAGCATCCATTCTTCTGATTTACCCAGACTGATCAAAAGTAGCATTTTTCATGATACCAAAGAACAGGATTCTAAGATGACCCTTGAAAGTGAATATATAAATCACAAAATTTTATAAACTCTAAAATAAAGCACAAACACACTAGGTGAAGAACTTATGTAATGAAGTAGAAAACAGTTAATAAAATTAAATTTTACGCTTTGCTTCTACTGTTATTTGAAGGAAGATTAGGTAACAGTGAGTTTTTAGTTCTCCTTAAGAAGAGACTTGAAAATGAGAAGCAAGAGGACAGTAAAAGTTTAGGGAGAAGAGGGAGAGAAAAGAGACATAACTTTGCCAAGTATTGAAGCCAGAACTTCAGCGTATAAGGTCCACTTTTTTCAAATTCACAAGTAATAGATAAGCACAAACCTGTCTGTAAAACCTTCTGGACTGATGATAAGAGGACAAGTTAATATATCCAACTTTCAGTTTCCTAGGGGGTAATGGAGAAAAGGGTAGCATGGATAATTGAACTCTGTAGATAAGTACAGTTCCAAAACCCAATTTTTGCCAATGATTTCAACCCCATGCCTTCAACCTCAAAGCTGCCCAAAAGTTAAAAAAAAAAAAGTCATTTGAAATTCAAGTTGTATTTACTTCTTCTGATGAACATGACAATAACATAGTAAATTTGCACATAATTAGGTAAAATATTATATGGATGTTCTACAAACTATGTAATCACTCTCTGAATCATTGCATGACCACTGTGGTTTAACTGAAGTTACACTGCAATTCCTTTAAAACACAATACTTTGAACTTGGTAGCAATGTATATTTACTCAAGTATATAGCATGAAATGTGACATCCCTACATTGAAAAACTATTGGCCTTAAACTCTACTAGACTGGGCATTAATTGAGTGGTCATTTATGGAGATTAACAATGTAACTGAGATGCAGTCTTTTACTTATTCCAGGAGAGCTTGACTTTCCTGAATGATGGTGTGTTTGCCATAGAAAAATCCAACACACAACAGCAAGAGGAAAACCTGTTCTCACAGTTTGTGTTGTGATTAAAATATGGATTTAATTGTTGAGGCACTCCAACTTAATAGTTTTGAACTACAGTAATGCTTGACAAAAGTACAATTTTCCCCAGAGTTGCCATTTTTTAAAAAATTTTATTTAATTTTATTTTTTTATATAGCAGGTTCTTATTAGTTATCTATTTGATACATATTAGTGTATACATGTCAATCCCAATCTCCTAGTTCATCCCACCACCACTCTGCCCTGGCTTTCCCCCCTTGGTGTCCATACATTTGTTCTCTACATCTGTGTCTCTATTTCTGCCTTGCAAACTGGTTCATCTGTACCATTTTTCTAGATTCCATATATATGTATTAATATATGATATTTATTTTTCTCTTTCTGACTTACTTCATTCTGTATGACAGTCTCTAGGTCTATCCACCTCTCTACAAATGACCCAATTTCATTCCTTTTTATGGTTGAGTAATATTCCATTGTATATATGTACCACATCTTCTTTGTCCATTCATCTGTTAATGGGCATTTAGGTTGCTTCCATGACCTGGCTGTTGTAAATAGTGCTGCAATGAACATTGGGGTGCATGTGTGTTTTTGAATTATTGTTTTCTCTGGGTATATGCCCAGTAGTGGGATTATTGGGTAATATGGTAATTCTATTTTTAGTTTTTTAAGGAACCTCCATAGTGGCTGTATCAGTTTACATTCCCAGCAACAGTGCAAGAGGGTTCCCTTTTCTCCACACCCTCTCCAGCATTTATTGTTAGTAGATTTTCTGATGATGCCCATTCTAACCAGTGTGAGGTGATACCTCATTGTAGTTTTGATTTGCATTTCTCTAATAACTAGTGATGTTGAGCAGCTTTTCATGTGCCTCTTAGCCATATGTATGTCTTCTTTGGAGAAATGTCTATTTAGGTCTTCTGCCCATTTTTTGATTGGGTTGTTTGTTTCTTTAATGTTGAGCAAGTCGCCATTTATTTTTATTTTTTATTTTTGGCTGTGTTGGGTCTTCGTTCCTGTGCGAGGGCTTTCTCTAGTTGTGGCAAGTGGGGGCCACGCTTCATCATGGTACGTGGGCCTCTCACTGTCGTGGCCTCTCGTTGCGGAGCACAGGCTCCAAATGCACAGGCTCAGTAATTGTGGCTCACGGGCGTAGTTGCTCCGTGGCATGTGGGATCTTCCCAGACCAGGGCTTGAACCCGTTTCCCCTGCATTGGCAGGCAGACTCTCAACCACTGTGCCACCAGGGAAGCCCCTGAGTTGCCATTTTTTGATGCAGGGGCCAAATTTGATGTGCATTCCTCTTTAAAAAATCAGTAATTTAATATTGAGTGAAGCAAACATACTGAAATTAAATTGAGTCCAAATGACGGAGTTTGAAATATATGATTTTCACAGACTCTAAATGCTTAGATGTTGTAACTCTGGGACAGTTACCAACCCATTTCCCAGGATCTAATATCAATTTGTGATTTCTTACATTACATTATTTTGCTGTAAGATCTAAAACACTTGATTCTTTAATTTGAAAACTATTTATTGGTAAACAACTGGCATGAGAAGCTGATGAGTAAATGAAATAAATATGTTTCATATAAAATGTTTGAATTGGTTCTAAATTCTCTTAGATACAAATATCTTTTATTTTTAAATTAGTCAGTTATTGCTGTTTCTTTGTCATGCCCTTGGTCATACTAACTAGAAAGAGCCAAGTCTTGCCTGGAGATGTCATTCAATGGGTATAAAGTTTCAGTCATGCAAGATGAAAAATTGCTAAAGGTCTACTGCACAGCACTGTGCTCATGGTTAATAAAACTGTACACTTAAAAATTTAAGCAGATACACCTCATGGTATCTGTTGTTTAACATGTTTTTTTATAAATGCTCTTTTTTGTGAATATTTGGTAGAAGTTGCCCATAAAAATAATTAAAAAACAATTTAGAATGTGGGAAATAATTTCAGAGTGTATTAAGATATGAACATACTTTAGAAATGACCTAAAGTCACAGTAAATTGAATGCTTACAACTTTCTCTCTCTGCCTATTTGATATCTGGGTGAGAATTTGCAGAAAGCCCTTGTCTGACGCTAGTGATGAATCAGATAAGTCACTCTTGAGATATCCTTCTGTAACTATCTATTGGTAAATTAAACGAACAGAGGTACTACAGACGTTAAATCAAATGGATTTCTTTTTCTAATTTCTTGTGTTGAATAAGGGTTAGCTTCACTGAGTTTCCTGAACCATGTGGTATGTACCAAGTAAAAGCTTTCTTTATCAATATTAAAATTGTTTACCATAAATTTGATAGAAATAGAGCAAAAGAAAGAATGTGATAGTGGAAAGAGCATGGACTTTGGAGTCAAGTAAGCTTATAATAAAATTCTAACTCAGGTACTAATGGTGGCCTTGGAAAGTTATGTGCAGACCTCTGAGCCTGTGTTTTCTCCATTTGGTAAAATGACTCTAATTATAACAACTTTGCAAAGTCATGTGAGGATTAATAATAGCAGAGTATCCAACTCCTAGTGGGCCCTCAATAAATGCTAGCTATTATTATTACTTGAATACAGAACTCTGCACAGAACCAAGGTATTTCTGTGGACCTTGCTCTCTTCCTTGTAAGGCTCTTAGATAAGCATCAGTAATTTGGAGAGCCTCCTACAGAGTATCCAAATATTGTCATATTTAAGTATCTGTATAATCAGTAAACTCATTAAAAGTTTACGAAATAATTGCCAAGTACTAAACTTTTCTATGATATATTTACCCAGAAATTTCTGGCACCCTTTTGCTTTTTGGACATTTCCTTTTTAAAGCTTATTTTTTAGATTTTAGCCACTCTTTATAACCCATATGATTTGTAAGTAACTAGATTCCCCACTCATTCAGTTTGCCAGCAAGCATTAATAAAAACCATATTATCATATATAGTGTCACATGTGTCTATGAGGGCACACACATAAAATGTTTGAAGAAAATCTCAGCACAGGGACAAGGACCTTTTTGGTTGTTTATTCTCTTACTGCCACTGCAGCCTCTGATTTTCTCCTATAGTGGCTGTCTATCTTTGTGGATATCCTAAGCCCACTCTCATCATCAAAGTTATTCCTCCCATCTAGGCATATAATTCAAAGGCACATTGATTAGGAAATCCATTTTGCAGTAGAAAACCATAGGTAACTTTTACTGTCTGGGTGGACAAATGTGCCTTTTCCACAACAGTCACTCTTGTTAAAGATGAATGGGTTTGACTTGTAGTTCCTGTACCCATTTTTACCTGTGTAGCATTGGGAATCCTCTGCAGCATCCTTGTGCTCAGTGCCCCTATGGACTTAAGGAGGGAGCATACCCTTCCTAGAGCACACATTCATGCAGAAACTGCTGGGGCTGGAACATCTGGCTCATTAAGTGTCTACTTGCAAAGGACTGTGCTGAGTGCTACGTCCCATGAAATTTAACTATAAACAACACATCATCATTGTTTTCTGACATTTCGATCAAGGTGGACATGACCTTCCTTTCCTCAGTGATCACCAATTGCAGAATCTTAGCCACTTCTGGTTTAGGTGATTCTGTTCTTAACCTTACTTCATTGATCTGTTTTACTCATTTCAAGGTTAATGTGAGGCATACCTGCTGAGAGCTAGAGTCTGGACCTTGCTTCAAACACTTTTAACTCATTCAAGCTCAATGAATTTCTTGGCAGGAGAAGAGTATTGTTATTCCCATTTTATCTAATAAAAGAAACAAATCCGGAAAGGTTCAGCGACAGCTATAAAGTAGAGAGCCATGACATGAACCTGGGTGTATTGGCTGCAAAGTCAATGCTGTGGGGGAACCAATAATGAGTAAAGCTCAGAGACTCATAGTCTAATAAATGAGAGACAAGAGAAAGATCTCCTTGCTTCTTATTCATTTCCTAACCTGTTTTCTTATTTTTCATTGCATAGATGTACTTCATACATCCCCCTAGAGTTCAGAGAATTGCCTTATGATGGTGTCAGCTGCTTTCATGCCTAATCCAATGCCTTGCAGATATCCTTGCACTCACCCATTCATTTTCCAGCAAGTATTTGTCAAATGCCTACTATATGTCCAGTGACTGTAGGCAAGTCATTCAACTCTTCTGCATCTCAGTTTCCACATCTATCAAATGGGAATAGTAGTCTCTAAGATAACAGTTTGTTATGAGAATTCCATGAGGCTTGAGTAGGTGCTCAGTTAATTTCCATTCGCTCATTGCTTAACAATGTTTTTAAACCCTGACAATTAGGAATTGTCTGAGTGGGAACATTTTACTGTGATTTAGGTTAATTTCTATAAATACAAGTGGTAAATGTTTCCATTCTTCAGAAATTAAACCAGCACATGGAGTCATGAGATTCATGATTTTAAGTTTAAAATAGCCTGATATTCCCTCATTAAAAGTTATAAGATAATCGTTCTTTCCAGACTTATTTGCACTTGCAAATTGGGGTTGAAATGTGGAAACCATTTTCACAATTATGTGCTAATTTTTAGAAGAGGGAATCTGAAAATCACAGTGAGGTTGTAATGTCCATAAAGACGAACAGACTCCTCCTGGGAAATTTATGAACACTGAAGAAGGCTGAGAGCCCCTAGTTGCTTGGTATAAAAATACTACAATTATTTATATATTCCCCTTACCTCCCACCCCCACATAAAGTACCATAAGTCTAGTGTTGTAACATCAAAGTCAAGTTTATAATAAAGCACTTTACATAACAGATTGTGGGACTACTCCCCATTTGGCAAAAGACATATTCCTGAGCACCTTGAGATGTGTATCAGAGAGCCAGCCTTCTGGATGGCATCCTTTACCCCATGTGGCACAGCTGCTAGAGCCCATGGGTCTTGGTGCCAATCTTCGTGCATCACAGTTCATCCTTGATAGAGCTGGTTCTAGAACCCTAGTTTTTCAATTCTAACCCAACAACCATCAGTAGTTTGATTCATTTAGGTAGTAGTTACTGAGTACCTATTCCTTGCAAATGAAATCTGGATTGACTAGTGGTCTATAAGTGGCCTGAACTTTTTCTAATTTTCTAATTTAAGTTTATGCATATCCCACAAAAGATAGATAGATATTTAAGAAAAACCAGAAATGTTTGTCTTGGGGAACTGTAGTGACTCCAGCTGTTTTTTATTGGATTTAGTTATTTCAAATATCCTGAAATGGCATGTGTGCTTAGACTACAAAAAAAAAAAAAAAGTTGTAGTTTTTTCATCAGTATGCTGCTTCTAACTGTTGAAACCAAATAGTTTTAGGAGAGGTGGACTTAAATGACCTATATTTGGTCCTTCCAATAGGGGCAAAGCACTAGGAGAAGGGAGATAAAAAGATGATTAATTCTGCTTTCAAGGACCTTATGGTTTAGTGGACAAGAAACACCTAAATAAAGAAAAGGATAAATCAAAGTCTACAAAGTCAGTGCTATAATAGAAAGCAGAGAACGTGTGGTGAGTGTATAGTGAAGGGGTCAGAGGAGATGTAGGGTGAATGTGCCTCTTGACTTAGAAGATTAAAATGACATAGTGGACTGAGATGTCAGAGAAGGTAAACTAAAATGATAAAAGCATGGTTTTAAAAAAGGCATGGGGCTTCCCTGGTGGCGCAGTGGTTGAGAGTCCGCCTGCCGATGCAGGGGACACGGGTTTGTGCCCTGGTCCAGGAAGATCCCACATGCCGCGGAGCGGCTGGGCCTGTGAGCCATGGCAGCTGAGCCTGCGTGTCCGGAGCCTGTGCTCCGCAACGGGAGAGGCCACAACAGTGAGAGGCCCACGTACCGCAAAAAAAAAATAATAAATAAATAAATAAATAGAAAAGGCATGGCCCTACTTCAAGCACTTGCTCTTCTATTGCCAAACCTGCACTGATATAGAGGCTGCTAGTGAGTGCCTGCTAAGAGAGTTCATAAAGAATTTTAGACTGTAAAGGCTCAATTTGCTTGTATTAAAATGATTACTGGCTAGCTCCAAGAATATAGAGAAGTTTAGCTGAACACTAGCAGATTCAGGAAGATAAAGAGAAAAAAGACTGGCGACACACATAACAGAATAGACTGATGAAAGGCCAGCACAGTGAAAGCTAACCAATAAACTTGACACCAGAAGAGACTGACCCAAGGAAACCATCTTCCTATTGAACAAAACAAACTGAATCAAACATGCATGGGAAGGAAAAAAAAAAATTGTTTTCTTACATTCAGTGTGAGGACCTTATTTTGTTTCACAATGAATTTTTGTATTCACAAAAAAATTGAAATGATTAATTTAGAAAAGACTTTTAAATTTTTATCATAAGCTTATCACCACCTATGCTGTGTTTGCCAAGCATGTGAAATATAATATTGGGTTTATCTGTCCTCTAGAAAGAATCTCTAGGGTTCTATCATTTGTTGCCCCCTGAAAACAATTGCTATCAGCCCATCCAACTCTTTACGTGGACCTCCGATTGGTTTTCATAACAAAGACTACAGGTAGGTAAGGGCAAGAAGGAATTCAAGGAGAGATGAGGACAAAGTGAAGATCATGAATTGACAAAAGTCCTCTCATTTCAGGTGAAAAAATATGAAATTCATTGTATTTCTCAATACCAAAGAAAAAAGTACGTTCTGTGCAGTAGCCTGGTTTATTTGCAAGAACCCAGTGTACATTTCCAGTACAATCCGATAGATGAATGTGTGTGCCCAGGAGTACATGCATGGGTATATGTAATTGACAACATCTTGAAAGTGACAGGTCAGTGCCTAGCAACGCACCTAGGAAGCCAGGTCATTTGACAGTGAGTAGACCTCTAGATGGAAATCTCCATCAGGGCTCATAGAATCTGCTCTTTGCACCCTGCTTCAAATCTTTAGACCTGGGCTCAGAAGTGCAAGAGTAATGAAAAAGCCTGAATTCAGACTCTGGCTCTATCACTGACTAGGTATGTGGCTGTGGACATGTTCTTTTCCCTACCCTCTCAGAGCCTCAATTTTCTCAAATGTAAAAGTGTAAAAGTGTAAAAGTAAGGGTAATGATAGTATGTAATTCCTAGCATTTATGGGAATTTCATGCAATTGTATATGTGAAGAACTTTTCATGCTACCTGATACTTAGGAATATAGATGGTCAATATAAAAAAGACCAGGCTGACTCTCCTTCCTCCCAAACCTGACCCTGAATGGATTAGAAACTGAACCAGTGAGTGCATTCACCAATGTACCATTGCTTTACACATCCCTTTCCTAGTGCTCAGATCCTAGAGCTCTTACCACAGCCCAGGTACCTCTGTGACTAGGCTGCACTTTCAGGCCAGAGCTGCAGAAAAAAGGGTGCTCCCTGAGGTTCTAGGCAGTGGCCCACATTGGATTACCATGTCCAGAGGAAGGCTCTGACAACAGTGGAGGCTTCTCAGCCTTTCTATCAGGTTGTCAGTACACAGCCCAAAGACGTAACTAATGTCAAAGATCCATGAGAAGGCAAGACTCAAATTCAAAAGGATGTAAAAAGAAGGATTATAACATTATGTACACCTGGGTGAAATAAGGGCAGCTAGGTGCAATTAATGAGCCTTTGAATGAAATTTGGAACGTCCTTGTTGCTCTGTAATATTCTGCTGTGGAGATTGAAGCGGGAATGGAAAGGGCAGCTCCCCTCTTTGAGTTTGTACTGCTTGGCCTGCCTCCCTCACACCAGAGCCTCCCTTCGGACCAGAGCACTGGAAGACTTAACTGCCACTCGTTCCCTTGTCTGGCTCCCTGCTCTGCTGCACTGCCTAGTCAGTCTTCTTTGACTGGAAATTCAACATCCCCTGCAGAAAGTCTGCAGTGGCACTTTGAAGTTATTTGCATCGACTCTGAAGAGCCTTTTAGTTCTCGTTCTAAATTGAGTGCCTTTGTGGTTTCAATCCCCTGATAAGCAGGGCAGCTGGATTCTACAGCAGTCACACTGGGTCACAGTTCTGAGTCACATCAGTGAATTGATGCATAAAACTGACAACATCGTAAATCTCTTCATGGCAGGTAGGAAACGGAAATAACCAGTGCTAGTCGGTAAAACAGTTATACAATGTGAAGAGTTTTGTTCCAAGATGAGTAAGGCATACATGCCTATCCTGATTTGTTGACAGCACTTTGGGGGTTAGCTGAATTCCCACAGGTAATCATATTGTAGTTTGGTTTGGACATATTCTGGAGATAAGGGTGTAGCCATTTACCACCCCAGTCCTAGCACAATGCCATACGGGAAAGCTTGATACAGTGCCAGGAAGGTCGATCTTCCTCCTTCAGCTGTACGGTTGCCTGCCATCCCCCCACTCTGCCTGATGTGGCAGAGACCATGAGGCAAAAGAGAGAATGACTTTGAGCCCAGTTTTCCTACTTAGTATTCACTTTGAGTGAGTAATACACATCTCAAAAGGGTGGGCGAAAAAAAAAGAGGGTGGGGAACAACGACAGGTGGTCCTATGTATCATATGCCTAGCAGAGGACTGGCTGAGCTCAAGTACACTCAGTACTGTCACTTCCTTCCTATCCCTCTCTGCCTTCCACATGCCACAACCCCTTCCTGCTAATAGGTGTTAGACAAAATATATTCCCATCATCACAAGCAACAGCTTTGGCCCTCTGCATTAGCCCTGTCCATAGCCCAGTAATGCACAGCCAGCATCAGTATTTATCTCAAGGTGACACTTGTAATGGATGATTGGTGCACTTCTTAATCCATTTACATAATCCTTTCTGCTTTGCTTGCAGTTATTTTCAGGGCTTTAGCAGCAATAAAATGGTTCCTTTCCCAAGACAGAGTTCATTCACTTTAAATCTGGCTTGATTATAGCTAAACTTATGACATGTCTTTACAAAGGAAGGGGAAAAAAGCAATAAATTATGCGCAGTAATTATTTAGCATTTATTCAGCCCCCACAGTGTCCTGGGCTCAGCATGTAACAGTTGGGGGAAAATCCCTGCCCTTGAGAATCAAAGGCACTCAAGGCAGAGCATTAGTCCAATTGCCATTTAATTCCTTATTCAAGGGGTCATTGACCGTATGGCCAGCCTTTTAGCTGACTTCATGGGGTTAAGTGGATTCTCCACCCACTCGTGCCTTCTTTTATTTCTGTTTCATTCAGATGCATTCTACTGACAGCATCCTTAGCCTTTGACCTCTACCCCAAAAGAGCACTCCTTACCGTTCCTCAAGCAGTTTTGGTTTAGGACTAAGACATTTAATGGGGCTAGAATCCAGAGTAAGCCTGATGATAACTGCCTAACGTTTGTGGGATTCCTTCTGTGGTGGCCTGGCTGGTGACACGGGAAGTGCACTCGGAAATGGTGTGGAACCCGGAGGTGGCGGGCGGGGGGGGGGGGGGGGGGGGGGGGGGCGGACAAAGGACTTTCTTATAACTGCATTCTTGTGAGAAGATAGTCATGTACATTCACCCGCCAGACAATTTGGATGCCAAATAGATGGGTGATTAGATGGATTTTGAGACCACAAATTAAAATGTAATTTATATACTACAATAATACAAATTTAACTCAAGTAAGATATTAATGACTAAAATTTGAAAATTTAGGGTGATGCTCTTAATTCATAGAAGTCCCAATAACCAACCCCCCCCCCCAGATAATCATTTACATAGAATAACGGCCAAAAGAGAGAAATAGAGGAGAAAGATCTGAAAAAAAATTTTTTTAAAATTATTGACCATTTGACTTTAAAGGAAAAAATTGAAGGAAAAATCAAAATGAATCAAGATGAATAAAATAACCAGCATTAATTAATACCAGGCACACTGCATTCAATACTTCAAATATTGCTGTGAAATAAGTAAAGTTATACTATTTACATTTTATAGATGAAGAAGCAGAGGTTTGGAGCAATCAAGTAACTTTCCAACTAAAAGGAGACATAGCCATTATGTGAATGCAGCTGTAGCTTTACTGCAGAGCCCAAGCACTTAACCAGTATTCTATACTGCCATCTAGGACCCAATGCACAAATATCCATCATATTCACAACCCCCAAAAAGCCATGTCCTTTGACATTTTGGTTGACCTCGGAGTTAAAATGAAGCCAAAACCTTTTTATTCCTCACATTGACTTGTAAAATTTCACTGCCAGGTGCATCGATTAGAGTAATTCTTCCTGATGTGTCCCTGATATAATTCAAATTGTATTTAAGTAATGGCTTACAGTCAGGAGTTATTTAGAATCAAGAAGATACACACACACACACACGCACACATTTTTTTAAAGCAAAGACAATTATTTTAAATTGCTGAATGTTACATTTTCTTTCCTTGGAACTTTTTTTTTTTTTTGCATTAAAAAAGTACAAGGAAAATTGAGCCAAAATATAGATTTAGCTAAGTTTTTGAAGGTTTTCTGTTTTCTGTTTCTGTTTTCTTTGCTGTTGTTGACTTTTTTTTTTTTGAAGGGCAGATAGGATCAAAAGAGAAATTAGATTTTCCATCTTTGGTGTTTGGGGTAGTAACTGAGATCCCAAGGATAGATTCAAGCCCCGGGTCAAGGCTGTCCTCACAGAATCTTCCCAGCCTGTTTGCAAAAATGTGTGCCGAGTGTGTATGCCATAGTCGTGCACTTGCTTACACGATGCTGTGTTTCTTACAGTTGACCTGGACAGGCTCAATGATGACGTCAAGCGTTACAGTTGCACTCCCAGGAATTACTCGGTCAACTTGAGAGAGGAGCTGAAGGTGACCAATGTGGTCTTCTTTCCACGCTGCCTCCTCGTGCAACGCTGTGGGGGAAACTGTGGCTGTGGAACTGTCAGCTGGAAGTCCTGTACGTGCAATTCAGGGAAAACTGTGAAGAAGTATCACGAGGTATGCCGTTTTCAGATTTCTTTGTTGCAGTGCTGCATTTAGCCCTTTTCAGCTGCAAAAGTCTTGTAATCTCTAGGCTGCTGGGAAACAGGGCCATTGCGTTGGTTGTTCACGTTGTTCACTGCACAGGGGCACCTCCCAGGGGGATGACTGGGAAATTGAACTCAAGCTAAATTTGCTAAGCTAGGTGCCCTGGGGATAGTGTATCCTGAAGAAGGGTTTCCTTTTTCTAACCCTTATTCATAATATACTATGTGGGTTGACAACAGTCTTGTTAGTATACACAGTCAAATGTATGATGCAGTAATTTGAGAGCTTACTTGGCTTCCTTATAGAAATATGATGGGATTCGTTTACAGTGTATGACTGCAAATCTAGGTTATGTTAAGAAAATGCTAAGAGCCAAACTTTAATTCAATCAAGTCATTGAAAAATGAAGCAAGGTAAAGATAGCAAAATATAAATTGTCAGAAAAGATACATTGTTGGAGACTTTTTCATTCTCTAAATATGGAAATATTTTTCTTCCAGAAGTACTAATTTTTCCTAAATATGACTGAGTGCTCTGAGGAATCAGCTCTGAAATTATGCAAAAATAAACAAAAGTAAACCTAAAGATATAAGAGGAACAAAAATTTAAGGAGAGCAGTAAACTTTGATGATAATAACAAGGAATGCATGTAAGCCTTTACTGTGTACCAGACATCATTGTAAGCAATCATTAGCTCACTTGGCAGTTTCTCCACAATGCTGACAGGGGAGTGCTATTTTTATTCCCTTTTTATAGATGAGTAAACTGAGACCAGCAGTAGATTGACCAGCGTGACTTGGTCAGTAACTCACAGAGCCAGGACCTAAACTGATCAACTGTTTCTAAAATCTATATTCTTATCACTAGTAACACTGTGCTCTCTTTGTTAAAAATATATAGCACTTTATTGAAGATTAAAGAAAGAGTGGACTTAAGGGGAGTTAGCACTGCTCTTGAAATTGACGGCAACCCTATTACTTCCTGATTTTGTGAGTCACTAAAGTTTAGAGATGCGGTTTTCATGTGTGTGAAATAGGACTAAGAAATTATATCCGATAATCCCGTACAGGATGGTTCTGGGGAATCACATAAAACGGTACATATGAAGTGCATTTTGTAAGATGTGAAACATCTTTTTGAAATATGTCTAAAATATAAACTAAAGGATTTCCCTGGTGGCACAGTGGTTAAGAATCGACCTGCCAATTCAGGGGACATGGGTTCAAGCCCTGGCTTGAGAAGATCCCACATGCCACGGAGCAACTAAGCCGGTTCGCCACAACTACTGAGCCTGCACTCTGGAGCCTGTGAGCCACAACTACTGAGCCCACATGCCACAACTACTGAAGCCCACACGCCTAGAGCCCATGCTCCGCAACAAGAGAAACCACTGCAGAGAGAAGCCTGCACACTGCAATGAAGAGTAGCCCTGGCTCGCCTCAACTAGAGAAAGCCCATGCGCAGCAACAAAGACCCAATGCAGACCAAAAAATATATATATATATATATAAGTATGAAGCAAACACTATTGTTAGGAATTATTGTTTGAGTTGCTTTTCATCAGTATCCACCAAAACAAAGGAATAGATGGTGCTCCCTAAATAAAAATCTCCCGCTTTATACAACCATTTTGTTATCCTGAAAACAATAAAACAATAAGTTAGGAGGTAATTTCTGAGCTAAATGAAAAGGGATACGTCATAAGCAGTATTTTCAACTTGGGAAATGCAGGAGGTCGGAGACCATAATAACCCTGCTTACCTCAGACAGACGGGGACACACGATTTTAGACCTGCATAGAGCTGGTTTTCTTAGTCACAAGAATTTCTTACTCCACCCCACAGTTTTCAAAGTAAAAAAAATAACTGTTCTCATATCCAGAGAATGCTGTTGACTGTGTTCATTGTGTTTTATTTTTGTATGACCTGATGAACTCTAGATTGGACTTTGTCCTTTGTGTCTAAGAACGTGAGTTTTGTATTGTTGAGTCATACCCTGAGGACAAATGCAGAATTCAGTAATTTGGTTCAAGTTAAAATAAGCCAGGAAGTGACAAGATCTCTACATAGTCTTAACTGTGAGGAAAAACATGTGAGTTCAGGCCTTTGATGCTTTATTTTCATCTTGACTCTCGGCTCAGATAGAAGTTGCAGTTTGATTTTTTTAAATTGCTTATTGTAGAAACACAGAGTTAAACATACACCCAAAAGGACCCTCACCTCCCAGACAGTTAACTCTGAAGGAGTCTGAAGGGCCCTTTTCTTAGGTCTATTCTCCTCTCTGTACACAGTAGCTGTTACCTGTAAATTTCTGTTCACAATTAATATCTAGACGGGGAAGCCCTTGATCTCTTTGTTCAGTCACATGAGTGGGTCTAAAATGTTGGCATATTTTTAAAACTGCTGTCTAAATCATGTCTTTGAAACATGTCATGATATTTTTACTTCTCAGAGTCTGCTGAGCTCTGTACAAAGTCACTCTGCTGAGTTCTGGACAAAGGGACAAAACAGCATACCTGTTTTGTCAGTAACTGCATACCTGGAAAACACACAGCTGGCACACTTCCCCCAAACTCCTAAAATACCTTTGAAATGTGTCACAGTGACCACTCTGTCCAGTGCCCTGTGGAAAAGAGCAGGAAACTTGTTCCATTTGCAGAAGTGGGGGTTGCTTGAGCTCAGTCTCATTAGGGAAGAATCCTTATCCTTTATTCTATTAGTTCTATGTCTGTATTCTTAACTCAGAGAAATGAGAAACTGGTTTCCCCAGCTCCTGGTTGCAACTGATGAGATGTGAAATGAGTTTTCATGAGAGATGAGTACCCTTAAGGGGGTGACTAGAACTTGTCACATAAGCAGGCATAAAATCCAAGAAATTAAAAATGTATAATTATAAAATTACCAATAATTAGAAATTATAAATAGAAGGAAGTTAATATCATTGCTCTTTTCCCAGGTCATGTGACTTCTCCTGTAGGGCTCTGGGCATTTTTTCACTGTGCAATAAAGTGTTACCATCTTATTATTTCCTGTTCTCAAAATTTTGTAGGTATCCTGTTAAAGTATTTTTCCTTTTTCCTATTAACCTTTCTATGCTTCTTGGAATATGTAGGATATAAAGAAATACTTTTGGTAGTGATTCTTAAAAAAGGGAAAGTTCCAGAAAACATATTGTGTAGACAATTAGAGGATGCTATTATTTTAGTTATCTTTCCTTGATAATGTGTAATGAAGGGATATTTCCTAAAAATATGGTGACCTTTTAAATTAATATTTACTGGTTTATTTTTTTATCGTTTGGTCTCCTGGCTATGTTCATTCAGTAAACAGCCAAAACCTTAGGAGGCAACAGAGAGAGAAAGATAGAAGTTAATTTTCTCTGTCCTTCCTCTCATGATTTCGTCACAATGCTGATATACCTGCACTATCTGGTAGAACTTTCTGCAGTGATAGGAATGTTCCATATCTGTACTATCCAATCTGGTAGTCACTAGCAACATGTGGTTATGGGGTATTTGAAATGTGTGTAATGCAAATGAGAAACTGAATTTTAAATTTTATTTAATTTTAACTAGTTTAACGTAAATAGCTACACATGGCTAGGGGATACCATATTGAACAGCATAAGCCTCTGTGTCTGGCATATTTACAACATCTAGAATCATTCCTGTTGCTTGAAAAAATGACTTCGGAGGATTCTTTTTATTTTAACTTTACTTTAAGTATATGAATTTTATATTAAAAATTTGCTGCCCATTACAGTTTGAGTTAGAAGATGTAAGCAGATATTTATATATATGAAACAAAAGATTAACTAGAGGTAATAAAATGTTGAGCTTTAGACTTGAGATAAAAGAACGGTACTTTTAATTTTTACATGTTTTAAGCATCTATCATTGAAACAAATTTCAGTAAAGTTGCAAATTGAAACCAGTGAGACAGGAAAGCAATTTTTTTCAAAAGGGTTCTACTCTATGGCAAAGGCAATGAGTTTTGGGGTTATGATTATAACTAACCATAACAAAAGTCAAGAAAATCTCTTTTCTATTCTTTTTCTGGAAACAGCATTTCTAGAGCTTATATAGAGTCTCCTTGCTTCTTCCCCTTTCTCCCTCTTTGAGTGAGACCATGAGACAACGCTCTTGCGGCCTTTCCTGTGTGTTCTTAGAAGAGACAAGACAATAGAGAAAAAAAAATCACACAACTCAAGAGAGAAGATGTGGGCTCACATGGGAGGCCACCTAGGGCCAGCTACTTAAAACTCCCCAGGGCCTTGAGTTTGCTCACTTACTCCCCATGATAACCTACAATTTTGAGTTCCCTGACAGATCTGAAATTATATGATATCCATTCACCTACTCCCTAAATCTTATTTTACTGAAATTTTATTAGGAATGTAAACAAATTGGTGGTTGAAGTGCTAAGTAAATGCAAAAGAACAAAGATATATGATCTGGAACAGTTACTGTTTATAGAATGCTTATGAAAAAGTTTATTTGCTCTTCGGTAGTAATACCTGTGCTACTTATCTCTTGGGGATCCTGGTAGAATGAAAGCATCTGAAGACTGTAAAGCACTAGACGGATGTGGGTGGAATTTTCCGAGAATGTGGTTGGGCCTTCTCAGTTCTGACTCCCTTATGACCCAAATGACTCACTGGTGAAGTGATTCTCTAAGTACTACAAAGTGCATTCATCCTTTCCCTTGGAGATCTGGCTTCACATTAGGCCTTCCTGCCAAAGTCTAGCAAACCTGCCTTGGGGCATGATACTCCCCAGGTAGACAAAGACCTATCTGTGACATGAATGATAATCAATGCTAATGCAGTGCTTTGAAACTTGGTGGCCAGCTAGGCTTCCATTATGTTTTCTGCAATGGGTGGGCTGAATGTGTAGTCATTAACCCTCTAAAGCGCTGTCAAAATCATTTACCTGTTTAGTTCTCTGAAGGTAGAACTGTGGCTAAATACACCCCAAAGTGCTCACAGAAGATTTCAATTATAAGTAAATGTTCACTTACTTTTAGAGGTCAAGATTGCATTTTTTTTTTTTTTTTTTTTTTTTTGCAGTACACGGGCCTCTCACTGTTGTGGCCTCTCCCGTTGCGGAGCACAGGCTCCGGACGTGCAGGCTGAGCGGCCATGGCTCACAGGCCCAGCCTCTCCGCTGCATGTGGGATCTTCCCGGACTGGGGCACGAACCCATGTCCCCTGCATCGGCAGGCAGACTCCCAACCACTGCGCCACCAGGGAAGCCCCAAGATTGCATTTTGAAAATTCATGAGCATTGTATAGACCCATAGTATAACCCCCGCTTTGGTCACCTTCATACTTAGCTTGTCAGCAAAACAGTGCTGAACTCTGTTATTTGTGTCTTTCTCATTGAGGACTATGTCTCAGCTTCCCTTGAAACTATCACCTGCAAGATGAGCAATGACCCAGGTAGAAAATAATATGTTATCCCTTCTCAAAATATTTTTGCTTTTAGTCACTTTGAGTTTCAGAAAAGTTGACTACCAGCCCTTAAAAATCTTAACATTTTTCATAAAGTCTATAAGCATGAAAGAAATCAAAATGGAAGCAAAAAATATGAAGCTTTTTTTTTCTTAAGATAAGAAACTATGTGTACTGAATGCTACCTGCTTTAGGAATTGGGTAGAACCTTAAATAACCTCTTAATCATTCAGGTTTATACAATGCATGTGTCCTGAAATATGTACTTGTGTTCCTATGTCAGCCATTAATTTGAGAACTGTCAAGACCTTAACAACCTTTTTTATATTCCCAGTAAACAAGAACTCAACTTGGCAGATAGCTTTTCTGCCTAGTGTTGTTTTATTAGTGTAATAGCTTTTCGGCAATGATTCATTCAGTGGTTTATCGGCAACAAGGCGAGTAACCGTAGTTAAATATCTTTTGTGTTATGGTAATTTGCAAACTGAGAATCTTTGATTTTGTGTAGTGGTATGAAAGCTGCTGGCTCAATCATTCTGCATTTAGTAAAAGTCAACTTTCCTTGGCTTCATGTGGTTTTCCAGATGGTGGAGAAGGGCCAAGATTGCCATTTTCACCCATAGGTGATAAGAAATGGCTGGCTGCTCTTCCATGGATTTTTATTTCAGTGTGTGTGCTTGCAGCTGCGAATGAAAGCTCAGAAAATAGGAAAGCATTTTGTGATGGTACCTATTAGTGTGTCCTTTGGCAGCTGTAATTAATTCAATGGTTCCTTTCCTTTAAAGGTGACCAGATAACTCATAGACAGTTTGCTTTCTCAGATAAAGGCTTTTCATTTTTCTTTTAACTTTTCATGCTCTCTCAAATCAGCTTTGCTTTCTTCCTCCTTTCAATGCTGTATACCTGAACCTAAGACTATTACATGGTCTGAAAGCTTTGAACATCAGTGCTGTGATCAGCCAGTAAAGCAGTCCAATTTCCACTTTGTTCAAACAACGCTTTCCTGTCTTGTCTGGAAAAGTGTCTGCCAATTCATTTTTCTCCTCTTATCAGCAAAACACATATATACTGTGCTCACAAGGCTTAACATAAAACACAGGGAAAATCCCTGAACAATCAGGAGACCAGTTAGAAAAACTGGCCAGGCTCTGCTCTCATCCCAAAGCACACACTTTCATTTGTCGTCAAAAGAGGAAGCAAATCAACAGAGCACTGATTTTATAGATATCAGTCATGGCAACATATTAGGCTTTGATAATGGTCTTTTTTAAACAGGGAATATTTATCATATGCTCAGCTTCTTAGGAATAATTTTCTTACCCTGAATATTCAAACTCCCAAATCTGGTTTATAGGCTGGACAACAGTGACTAATATTAGAGAAATTCTTGGCAAAGTTGTAGGAACCCAACCCTTAACCCCTTCCAAGGCATTTTGACCAAATACGGCACAGTAGGGCTTTCATATCTGTCATGGGCAGGGTATTTAATACCACAAAATGCAATATACTCTTCATCCATTGCTTTGGTTACCTTTTTTTTCACAGAGACGCAACAGCTTTTATTTTCTTTAGAGACCCAGCAGGAGAGCACATGGGAGCAGGGAAAGGCAAATGTCATTGCCATTCTGCTCTCGATGCTTGAAATTTTATTTCACAATCGTGAAAGGCTTAAAAGTGATGCAAAGCATAGGCCACTTCATTTTGGCCTCTGCTTTATTTCTTGGCTTGTTTTGTTTTGCCCCGTCTGTTTGTTGGAGGTTGGGGTAGAGGAGATGCAGGGAGGAGACACCGTGAACATACGTACCCATACTTCTGCACTGGCATCACCCACCACGTTCACCCAGGTACATTCTTTAGCAGCTACTGTGTTCCCAACATGCTGCTGACCTGCACAAACAAAATTTCAATTTCCAGGCAAGGGCACTAGTTAGGCCACATGGAGTCAAATACTGGTTACACCAGTCACTGGCTCTGTAACCTTAATCTCTCTCTTTCCTTATCTGGGAACAAAATTAGAGAAGTACCTATCTCATAGTATTGCAGTGACATCCAAAACATTTAATAATTGCAAAGTCACAACAGTGGCATCTAGTAAAAACTCAATAATGTTAGTGATTGTTTTTGCTATCCTTGTCCTCAAGGCACTTGTAATACAATTAATAGAGAGAAAGCATCATACGTCATGTGAACTTATGTGATACATAGTGTAAGTGCAGTAGAATTGCAGGTAAAATAGATAAGTAGCTATCAAAACTGGCATCTGGACTACCTTTACTGCAATCAAGTAGTTTTGAATCTTTATGCCTCCCTCATGAACTCTCCAGGGGCATTCCTTCCCACCCAACCCACCCCAGTTTTGTATTCACAATATTCTTTTGAAGCTCTTCTACAAGTGGGACTCGGTATTTCACTCTGTGTTAACAGAGTCCAGGCTCCTTAGCTTTATTGAACATTGAACAAATGACCTGCCCCACAGAACTCTCATGGAACAACAGGGCTAAATGCTAAAGTAAAGGGGACACATGAGGACTGAGGACTGTAGGCCTAGTGTCCTAATAGATGCTTTTGGTTTGTTTATGACTTGAAACAGGTAATGTGAGGGTGAGAAAATTGCTGGGAAGACAATTCATAGTAAAAATTTGTGGGGATGCCATGAAAAGTTATACAGCCTTGAAAGCATCTAATCTTCATCTAGGACAAACGTATACCAAGCATCAGTCCCCATTTCAGTTCACATGTGTGCCTGACACAGTTTTGAGACACAAAAGGAAATCATAACCACATTGGAGAGGTGTTGGGTCCTTGGGTTCGAGTGTGCTAGAAGCCTAGAGGACAAAAGCCCTGCTCCCAGCTCCAGGTTGCCAGAAGACTCTGGCACCTGACCTCCTTTGGAATCTCAGTTCTCCTGCCTATAAATTGTGAATAAAGATACCTTCTCTACTGTGTGACAAGGTTTGTCTGAGGGCAAACGAAATAGTGCATCTGTGCAAATTCTTTGAAAACCATAAAATGCTACATAATACGTGTAGCATGTGGTGTCATGCAGAGTTTAGAGTCTAAAAGGGAAAGAACAAAATCAAAAATAAAGGCTAACAGGAGCTTCAGAATATAAAACAAGAAACAAACTGACTGTGGAGTATATAGAAAACCAGTATTTGTGCATATGATGGCAAATATTGACTTCAGTGAAGGCCACACTAGGGAAGAAGAGTTAGCTCCTATTTAAACTTAATAATTCAAAAAATTACATTTAAACCTATTAATGTAAAAAATTAAGGATATACTTTATTAATTCAAGAAATGTCATACTGTTATACAGGTATTAATGTACCAAGATCTTAGTGGAGCATGATCTGTTTCGAATTGTAATAGGTATTATATCTTAACAAATATGTAAGAACATACACACATTTTCAGTTATTTATGGCCACTAATGACCTTCGTCAGGGCAAAATGCTTTACATCAAGCAAACATTTAGCAATAGCAGCATATTATGTTCATGACTTTATTCGTTGTCCTGTCTAAAGAGATAATAATATGCTCAGTATTATATTTATCCATAACACATGCTTTGGTCAGAAGAATCCTTATGATAATATTTGGGACAGCACTTGGCACAAAGCAGCCCCTTAGAAAGCTCTCAGTAAATACCTGCTCAGACACCTGAAGTCATCGTGGTACTGCAGGTAGGTAATGCAGGAGGCATTACTCAGTGATCAGTGAACTCCATTACTTTAAGGAGTTGATGATTGTCTGTAAAAACATTTACATGTGTGCAATCTAAGAGCGAGCACATAGCTTTCATTGGATCCTCAAAGGCTTAAGAACCAGTTGTTATAAAGAGAATAAGTGGTATGTAGTTGAGTTATACTCCAGGTGCGTTCTAACAGGAAATGCTTTTTGTCCTAGGTGTTAAAGTTTGAGCCTGGCCATTTCAAGAGGAGGGGCAGAGCGAAGCACATGGCTCTCGTTGACATCCAGTTAGATCATCATGAGCGGTGCGACTGTATCTGCAGCTCAAGACCACCTCGATAAAAGAATGTGCACATACTTACATTAAGCACGAAAGAACCTTTATTTTAAGGAGGGTGTGGTAAGGGACCCCTTTCCCACCAGCAACCGAACTTACTATTAGCTTGCAAAGCAATGAATACAAGTGGCTGCTGAGTTTCAACCTAGCTTTGTTAGTGCCATGAGTAGAAAGGTGTATCATCAATCTCTATATCCAAGAATATAGGATTGCATTTAATAATAGTGTCTGAGGATATATATGTATATATATCCATGTCTCTGTGTAAATAGATCATATGGTTTATTCAGTATATATAACCAGGTACACCAGAGCTTACATATGGTTTAATTACCTAGACCCTTAAAATCTGACAAAATAAGGGACATAGTAAATACATGGAACATGTCTTTGAAGATTTGGAAGATGAATTTAAGTTTTGAATCACAAAACAATTTTGGATCTTGCTCTTTTAAAGAAAGCACCATGTATATTAAAAACCAATAAATGAGATTTTCTTATGCATATATCTTAATTATAAAAAAAGAAAAAATATGGTTTCTGGGAAAAGCACATTCCTAACCATTTTTCTCATGAGACGTACTACATACTTGGCTATAAAGACAATAATTACCTGTCTCCAAAAGCATGACATAATAATATAAGTGCTTTAGAAATAAAGCCATTAAGGCTTCTTTTTATGTGTCTTGCTGACACATGCAAATTCATTAACACCTATCTCCAAAAAATTCTCACAAGGTTTATTATTATAGTTCTATAAGAGACAATTTATAAGCTATAGCAGAATTGTTTCTTTTCAAAAACCTCTCCACGGAAGTAACTCCTTTGGAGGATGGCATGAGGACTCTGCATGAGCCTTTCAAAATAGTGTTCATTGAAAAATGTGGGCAGTTGAAAGTCAAAAAAGTGAGCATTGAAATATTAACATAACTGGGAATCAGATGGAATATTTGAATGGGATCCATATTTAATAATGGATACATACTCTCCAAATTATGCCAGTTAATTTTACGTATCTTGCTTTTGTGTTTCTGTCTCTTCAATATACAGACATGGATTTACAATCACATTTTATATTTGGCAAGCCATTATGGACTATTTATAACCTAGAAGCTTTTGTGTACTAAAACAACCCAGTTTTATTGATGTAGATTCCTAATCATGTACTCACTCACCATTCAATTCAGATGAATTCCTGTTTCTTAACTAAGTGAAATTAGATCTGGGGTCTCTGGTTCTTTCCAAATCTATGGAGCTTGTTCTAAGAAGCCACACTGGAAATTGTGGGTGCACAAGTTCGGGCCTGCTCTACAATAGGAAGCAGTCTTTGCACTGGGGGTTATTATTGGTACTTAGAGTAATTTTTCCTCCCCGGCTCCTTAATGTCTGTTAAGACCTCAGAGACTGACTCCAGGCATAAGAAGTGATTCATTATTCTCCAAAGCAAGTCTCTTAAGAGAGTGACACTGAAATCAAGATAGCTCAGGGGCTGCTCAGAGAGAATGACAATTTTCTTCTCACCTTGAAAGAAAATAGGAGAGCCAGTTTCTTCCCTGAGTCCAGGGCCCTACTGACTACAGCCAAGTTGAGTGAGGGCTATGTGACTGGGGCTCAATAAGTCCCAGTGTCAGAGGAGTGGCCTAAATATACTTGGATTTCTGAGCGTGGTGCTTTCAGGACCAAGTTCTCAACCATCCTTAGGAGCTCATTTCTGCTCAGCTCTTTGAAAGGCCAATGCTTATTGAAGATGTTCCTTCAAAAATTCCCTGAAAGTGTCCAGTGTTTTTACCTCGGGGGATGACTGGTAAAAATAAATACTCTATTGCTGAGTTGCCCGAAATCCCAGATCACAATCAGAAATAGCTGAGGCAGACCCTCTAGTAATCAGGAACCACTCTTCCCCTTCATGCCTCTTACAAGTTTCCTATGAAAACATAGCCTTCCTGTACCAAAACCTAAATTTGTGTTATATCACTGTAGCTTGGTCAGCTGTAAGTATGAAGAATTAGAGTGTTCTACCCAGTTTTCAATAAATCTTCCAGGTTGCAATAACCAGGATGGTTTTCAGTTAAAGCCCCATTTGTACTTTTTATTTATTAGCTGAAATGTAAGCAGGCATATTCACTCACCTCTTTTTTTCTTTCCTGAGTGTTTTATTAAAACGTCTCCCTTGGTTATCTGTTATCTATTGCACTTCTAACACGTAGCCAATAAACCTGTTTCACTGCCATCAAAGGGATAAAAAGCTCACCGTACAAATTACATTTCAAAATAAATCCTAATAAATCCTCATTTCTGCATGGCTCACACACCTGGAATAATGCCGTCTGTTCAATATGTTCTTATAGGGCAGAGCACTTTTGTAAGTAGAATTTTTCATGTTTTTTGTCATATCAGTAACATGCAGCTTTTTCGTCTTGTAGCATTTTCTATAACAAATGTAATATGCCTCCTATCTTCATGAAAAATAAATATTGCTTACGAACAAAACTACTCCATTATTTAGTACTCAACTGCAGTTTTAAAAGGTGCACAATGTTACAAACTTACTTCCCCAAACACATGCAGCTGCTTGGAGTGACAAGATTGGGTGATTTCTGCAGGCCTGGTTTTTCTAAAATAAACAGTATTTTAGAACGTTGTTCCCTGAAAACAGGCTTTTACTTTGTCCCTTCCTGAAGCCACCGGAAACCGGAAATTAAGTGGGACTTGGGTTTTGTTGTTTTCTTGCTGCTGTTGTTGCTTCTTTGTTTGACTGTTTGTTCCCTGCAGGCGTTTTAATGAAAGATATTCTCCTCTGACATTCCTTACTTTGGAGAGTACACAGCCTCTCTCTCCTTGCGGACCTGGAATCAATAACATTATGTCCACCCTCACACCTTTTCCCCTCTAGATGGACACCCCAGCTGGTGGGCAAGTGTTATAAGCTCAGTTGTTTATAATCAATACTTTATTTCATTATTTGGAAACAAACACCCCCAAATAATGCCTGAACCTAAAGCGTACATTAAAGTAACCAAAAATATTTTAAAATAATAGATTTAAAGATCATATGTAGTTTTCCTTCATAACATGAGTGCTTTCAGCTGGACAGTAAATTATGAACCATCTCAAATCATGTGAAGGCAGATGATCAATCTGGTAACATTTGTAAGGATTCCTGGGAAGTGATCGGTGGGAGTTGGGGACTTTTCCTCCCAGCAGGTGGGGGGCTGCAAGTATCATAGTGCACCAGAGAGAAAGCTAGAAGGCCTTGGGTATAGTGACAAGTCTGCCACTTTCTGGACCAGTTTAGGGGCTACACTCCTATAGAGTTTGGTGTGTGACGTGTTGGTGGGGGGCAGGGGCAGCAAGAGTGGGGGCGCAAAATCTGAAGAGAGCTCTTCTCTCTGCAAGAAATTTTGCTTTTGCTCCTAGCTCAGTCTTCATCATCATCCCACTGGAGACAGGATGACAACGGCACAGGGTTGGATGAAACTCTTCCACTTTATTTAGTTTAGTGGTTTTGAGTTTGGGGAAAGGGAGTAGAGACATGTATTCTGTGGCAAGAATCAATTTTACTATCGGAAATACCAGCTAATGTGTGAGTCAAAGTATGAGGAAAAATGGGGAAGGATGTAGAGTAGTTCATTTAGCTAACCTGGATTTTCATGTACAAAAATCATGCTAGCCATATATATATAAAAAGTATTTTAATGCAAATACATTAAGAATTTCATTTTATTTCCTGAAAGGTGCATGTGTCCAGTTTTATATTAGTAACTCAACAGATGTCCAAAGTTTTCATATTCTCCTAGGGTCCTCTGATAGAACATTAAATTAAATTCATAGATTAGTATTCATGCCTGAAATTCTAGGCAATACAATTTTATTTATTGACAGCTCTGATCAAATATGCTAGAAGAGAGAATATTTATAATTCACTGGTTTTATTGACATTCACTTAAATTCTGTTGTTTTTTAATGATCAACTTACTTAAAGACTACACAGGCCTTTAGAACTTAACATAATACACTGGGATATCTCCCAAATATCATAGTTTATCAACAGTGGATAAGCAACTAATCACTTAATTTAAGACTTTGTGCTTGATGTTCACGTTATAGTTCAGAATTTGCAAGTAAATTTTTATTTTTTTAAGTAAATTTAAATTCTATAGAGATCTCTAAAAATTCTTTAGTAGATCGCATTAGAACAGAGGGGAGCTGAGTCCATAATAAAGGCTAATATATTCAGTGCAGCAAGTTATGGGCCAAGAAATCTTCATTTTCTAATAAAGCTATTTGATTTTCTAATTATTTTAAACTGTTGAATACTGGTTTCCAGGCTTAGTGGCCAGAAACCAAATGTTAAAATCACTCTTGGGTTCAATTTATATTTTAAATAATGACGGTAATACAAATTCTCTTTTAAGAATTCAGGTCTCTGTGTCATATTCTCTAATCTCTATCCTTGATTGAGGCAATATTACAAATTCATTCTCTTCAAGTATCTTCTAGCCTTTCCTTTTCTCCTTGTGACTTCCTCATTGCTCCTCTTTCTCACCAGTCTCTACCCACCAGACTTCAAGTCAGAGAAAGTCAGGAACGATGTGTACTTTGGGAAGGCACAGGAGATGGGGTCATTTAAGGAGATCAGGAGGTCCAATGCATGGTTTACCAATTGAGCAATTAGTAGGTTAAAACTGCCAAATGTTAAGAAATCACTGCATTTTGAGAGTTGAACACGTCAAGTAAATATTTCCCAATATTGTCCATTTTTTGTGTAAACTTCAAAATATGGTGATGAATGTTATTGACTTCTATCAAAAGGAATTTAGCCATAGGCAATATGAGGAAAACTGGCTAAATGTTTTATATATTCATTCAACAACAAAATGTTTTAAAATGCATGTATGCTTTGAATTTTAAAATGCAAGATCCACAACAGGGGATAAAACTAGAGAAAGATGTTCTAGGTGAGATAAACAACAGCAACAAAAAACCTAAAGATCCCCCAGCAAAAATACATAAGGTAAATGTGGGCAGTTCAAAGACCAGAGAGTAAAGTGGCAGAAAGGAAAGTAAGCTATATAGAGGAACAATTGGTGGTATGTTTGAAAAGGTAGATAAGTACCTGATTATGCAAAGTCTTCTGTGGCTGGTTAGCAAAGAGGTTTGTCTTTTACACATGGTAGAGGAAGCCATGGGGGCTTCTCAGCATAGTGGGGGCTGCAAGTGTCATAATGCATCAGAGACAAAGTTAGAAGGCCTTGGGTATAGTAACAAGTCTGCCACTTTCTGGACCTATGTTTCCTCATTTACAAATTAGAAGGATAAGATGTTCTACAGGTCCTTCCAACAGAACAATTCTGCAATTCTGTATTTTGGAAAGTGGCAGTCTGCAGGAAGGACAGAGGTAGGGATACAAATTATGAAACTCTTAAAGTTGTAGTGAAACCAGGTCCCCCTAAAACCGAGTTCTTCTGCCACCCCTCAAGGTTGAGAAGTATCAAAGAAAAGGGGGGATTGAAACTGAGCAGGACCCTGTGGTGCCCCTCACCCAAGTACAAAGCGCTCTCTGTGTCCCCCATTTCTTGTTTATAGGAAAATGGCTTTCACCTCCTAGACCTTCTTTGAGTTCCAAAGGGCAGATTCAAACAGTTACTAATTAGGGGAGTGAGAGGATGCAGAAACAACAATAGTGCAGGGATGGGTCCTGGTCCTAGTTCCTCCTGGAGGGATGGATGTGCATAACAGTTTGATACACATCTCTGAGTTCTTCTACAGGAACTAAGGCCCCAGCCCACATGGAAGAGGACTTCAGGCTGAGCACAAGCTCTTGGACCCCAGACTGGTTGGAACCAGAAGGCTGATGATTGAGATTCCTGGAACACCACCCTGTTACCTCACCACCAACCAGTCAGAGGAGAGTCACACACACCCTGCTGTCCTCCTCCCAAATTTTGCCTATAAAAACCTCTTCCCTGGAACCCATCAGAGAGTTCAGGTCTTTTGAGCATGAGCCGCCCCATTCTCCTTTCATGGCCCTACAACAAATAATCTTTTCTTGGCTCCAAACTCCTACATTTTGGTTTGTTTGGTCTGACTGTGTGTTAGGCACACACACTTGGGTTTGACAACACTAGGGGTGAGACAGTAAGGACAAAAGTGAGACCTCAGAGACAGGAAGGCATGTAGGTCCCCTGTGGTTGTGCAGGCTGTGCATTAAAAATCTCTAGGAGGTGCTGTTTGCCTAGACTAAGACTAACCAACCGCAAAAGACGTTAACAAGAGGATTCAACAGTCGTAATGGCTGAATGGGTAGGGCAATGCAGGCTTGGGGGTGTCCTGGAAGAGAGAAGCATGTGGGTTGGAATTTTGAGAGTATTCTCAGAAAACTGGGGAGGCAGGAAGAGAGGGTAATTTTGAGAGAAGAGATCATGTCTCCCAGAAAAGCCAGGGCTTGTAATGTTTACTGGGAGTCATCCTTAGAGTGGCAAGGCTGAAATCACGAGAAGATAAAGAACGGAACCTAAAGGACATC
This sequence comes from Phocoena phocoena, assembly GCF_963924675.1. Classification (NCBI taxonomy): domain Eukaryota; kingdom Metazoa; phylum Chordata; class Mammalia; order Artiodactyla; family Phocoenidae; genus Phocoena; species Phocoena phocoena. The sequence continues at coordinate 29,954,669 of NC_089226.1, forward strand.
CATGACCACAGAGAAGAAGAAAACAGAGGAATTCACAAGGCTCACAAATACGTGTTCCAAAAATTTGATAAATACTAACCAAGGGCTAACTAGCCCTCATTAAGTGTGAGACATAACAGATTTAGAGAACAATAAAACAGCCATGTTTCCTGCTCTTATCAAACTAGATAAGGAAGGGTAGATATTAAACAAAAAAGTAAATAATTCATTATATTTGTGGAAAGAAAAGCATAATATGGGATGACGTTAAAAGGTAGAATTTAGATCAGGTGCAGGAAGGGATTCCTTAAGAAAATGACATCAAAGCAGAAACAGAAAATGGAATAAATATTAAATAAATATTAACCAGGGGAAAAGTAGAAGGAGAATGTGGCATTAGAAATGAAAAAAAAAAAGGATGACTAGATTAGAGAAATATTTTGAATGTTTAATCAACCAGTCAGTGATGGATTGGGTGTGGAGAGAGAAGTGAAGGAAGATGTCAAGGATTTTTCCAAGGCTTCTGGCATAACAAACTAGGCCGATAGAGATGCCATTTGTTGAGACTGGAGACAGGGGAAGAGGAGGAGATTTGTATATCAAGAATTCACTGTAAGATATTAATGCCAAATGGTCTTTGACATATCCAGTTGAAGATACGAAGTAGGCAGTTAGGTCAGTGGGTCTCAAGCTCAGAAGAGGGGTCTGGGAATAATACGTAAATTTAAGAGTCATCCACATGTAGCTATTAAAAGCTACAGGGATGGTTGAGTCACTTAGAGGAGGGTGAAGATTGAGGAGAAAAGGGATCACAGGGCAACTGCAAGAGTATAAAAATATCCCGACTGCCAGAGGAGGAAATTGTTCCAAGGGGACTGGGCAAGTTTTATCAAGTATCGCAGAGAAGATGTAGGAGAAACCTACTGATTTAACTGCCCAGAAACACCCCTGTGTTTCTAAACATGATGCTGTTGAGCACTTGAAATGTGACTGTAGGGCTGAAGACTTTTTAATTGTACTCAGTTTTAATTAATTTACATTTAAAGGTAAATAGCCACATGTGACTAGTGGCTACAGTATCAGACAATGCAGCTCTAGACTCTAGACATCACCCACAATGTTGCAGCCACAATAACACTTCACAGCAACACACACACACACACACACACACATCTCAGCTGAATATCTAGGGTTGTGGCACTTGATCTAAGCAGGGATCTAAGTCTTTCTCAGGATATGTGAAACTAAGAAGAGATCCAGACAGTCTCTCTTTGGTTATTTGGAAGGTGGAATGTAAAAATCAATGGCTATTGGCAGCCATACTCCTTCCACATAGACCAAAAAGACCAGAAAAAGTCATACTACAAAGGGAGAGAGGGAAAAATGACACCAACATAGAGAAGCTAGCTGAGGGTCCTGAGAGAGTCCCTCATTCCTGTGGGTCTTGATGTCTGGACAAATCCCTCTCTTGGGTTCTCTGAGAATATCAAGTGGTTGAGGTGTGAGTCAGATGGTGAAGTATTGTGGAGGGAAGAGTTGTGATGAAATGGAAGTTTTGAATGAAAATTACCTGCTGCAGAGCTTGATTAGTGAGTGGAAGGAGAGAGAAACAGTTGGTTCTTATCACCATGATCACTGAGTTAACAAATACCGAATCACAGCTCTGAAGGGAAATACAGGCTTAGGTTCCTAGGAGCCTCTAGTCACTACTTTTTCATCAACTGATAGATGCATAACCTTGTTTTATGTGTGTTTATGATTAAGGAAACCTTATTTTAATAAATATTATTGATCCATTAACATTGAACTCACAGCCAACAGCACTATAATTCATGCCTAAATGAAGCTTGTCTAACACATTTTCAGCATAAGGTGCATCACAGCCTTCCTGTGCTTGGGAACACCAGACAGCACTTCAGCTACACTTTGGGGCTATTTTAGATGCCAAAATCAGCACAAAAATGCAAAGCATGTCACTAAAAGGACACTTGTTTATAGGATGAGAGCTGAAACAAGAGGGCAGTGTGTTGCCTTGTTTGGCCTCAGCTGGGAACATGTGTTGGACAGCTCAAATTTTTCACCACTCTGCACGTCTGCAAATGACGACAAAAATACTTCATGTATTAATTTTGGAGTTACATATAAATTTTAGAGAGTGGGCAAATTTTCAAATACACAAGCTGCAAATAATGGATATTAACTGTAATATCAGTGCCCATTTATGGAGTGTTTACAATGTGCTAGGAATTTTTCTGATGCTTACATGTATTTGCTTAATTCTCATAATAACCCAATGATAAATGGGTCTTATGAAATTAAAAAATTAATGCATGCAACATTTTTATTATAAAGCAATGTTATCATGCCTGTTATGTTTTATAAAGATGAAAAAGTAAAGCATGGAGAGTTTAAGTAAATTACCCAAGGTCAGCAAGTAGTAAACTCTAGGCAGTTCCTCTGCAACCCACATCCTTAATCACATTGCAACACTATCTGTCCAACTCATTGGACAGGAGGAAAACTAAATAATTTCTTCATAAAGTCGTCCCAATTACAATTCCAAACATGGACCTTGAGGTCGTCACTGAACATTCTGATCCAGCTTCATTCATTTAATTAATCATAATTGAGCATCTACTATAAGGTAGGCACAATTCTAGGCACCAGGGATAAAGAACAACACAATGTTCTAGCTCTCAGTGAATTTGCACCAAGGTAGAAACAGAAAATAAACACATATATAATTTCATATAACAATTGCTATAAGACAAACAAAGCAAGTTAGGCAAAGGAAGGTCTCTGTTTTAAGGAGGTGACATTTTTGCTGAGACCTAAAGGAGGTGAGGAAATAATGGGTAGAAATATCTTGGGGAATAGGATTCTAGGCAAAGGGAATAGTACTTGCAACTCTGGGGCAGAAACAAGCTAGGGAACATGTGAGGAACAGGGAGAGGGCTAGGGTCAGGTGAGCAAGGAACTCAGCTGTAAGACACCAGAGGTGAAAGAAGTAGGCAGGGCAATTCATATGGGGTCTTGAAGGTCATGGTAAGGAGTTTCTATTCTGAGTACATTGGGAAGTCCTTAGAGGGTTTTGAGGAGGGAAGTGAAATAATATGACAAGTTATGAAAAGATCTCTCACTGTAGAAAGTTGATCGTAGGAAAACAAGAGTTGAAGGTGATAGACCATTTATGGAAACAGGCTCAAGAGGGGTAGGAGGCTCCATGTAGGGAGGCTGAAGTAGAGTAGTGAGAAGCAGACAGTTTCAGGACATATTTGAAAAGCAAAGCTTTAAATATAGGCATAAGGGAAAGAGAGGAGTCTAGGATGTCTCCAGGGATCCAGGACTTCTAGGTAAATGTTAGAATCTTTTAACTCAATGGGGAAGATATTGATAAAAGGAGGGTTGGGGGATGGAAGACCCAGTATTTTCCTTCAAACTCAGAGTCTTTTACTAAACTCTAGATTCTGGGGTTGAGATTATTTTTTAAGTTCATTTCTGTGTCTCTGGGCAAAGTGTGCTCTCAATATGTAGGAGTAAATCACCTTGGTTATTCCCTAAAACTCTCATTTTGTTTAACAAAAAACAAACTGATTTTTTCCCCAAGCAAACCTTATCTGAACAGCAAATAGACCTTGGTTTTTACATAAGTAAAAACTGAAGGTTGGTGTGATAAACTAATTGCCCCTGTATATGCACATGCCTAAATGGAGACACTTGAGTATAAAGTTCTGAGAAGAAATGGTACGCAGATTGACAAATTAGTTTTGCAGAGAAATACATCTGCCACTCATCTAAAGCCTGCAGTGGAGAAAAGCCTGGACCAAATCAGCAAGTGTATAAATTGAAAAAAAAAAAAGGGAAATATTTTGGTCAACTATTTACCCCAAAATGGATTCAAAAACAAACTAAAAATAATTCTCTGAATTCCAATACCTCAAGCTCACCCCTAGGTTCTACAGTAACTAAAGTCATTCTGTTTCATCCATAGGAGGAAACGTCACTTCAGCAGACATTTTAACAAAATATATAAGCTTTTGCACAAGACTGGGACTAATATGACTTTCCTTTTTCTTCTCATAGATGTCGAAAATGGGCTAAAAGCCACAGAGCTGTGAATAGTATAGGTCTAAATTTGAACTTAGAGTAAAGGAAGCCAGGCACAGCTTAATCATCATTGTAGTACTTACTGTGTCTAGAATATATCTAGTGTTTTAATATGATGCCTTTTTTCATTAACTCATTCAACAATTATTTTTTGAGAACCTACTATATTTCAGACACTGTATACACTGCTAGGAATGTACCAGTGAATAATACCATTTCAACTGTTGCCCTTGTGGTACTTACAGTCTAAAACTGATAGGTAGAAAAACATTGATTATCTGAAGCAACATTCAGACCCAAGGTGACCAGGTCAGGGTTTCTCAAGTTCAGAGCTATTGACACTTGAGGCCAGTTAATCTTTGATGTGGGGGCTGGGGGTAGGGGCTGTCCCATGCATTGCAAGTTATTTAGCATCATTCTTGGTCTCTACTTACTAGATGCCAGCAGCACTTTTCCCCCATTAGTGGCAATCAAAAATGTCTCCAGATCTTACCAAATGTCCCTCAGAGGGAAAAATTTATCCCCATGTGAGAACCACTGACTTTAGAGGATGATGTTAGCAACAAGATCCTGGCTTCTTGTGAAGTTTCCCATTTGTTCTCTAAAGTTGCCTTTGCCAAACGATATTGCCAGGAGAGGAGATTGTGGTAAATGTGGAGGGGCCATCAGTCAGACTGGGCTGAATGAGGCTACAAAGGCAGCAGAATCCCTCAGTCAACTTTTGAAATACAAAGGCAATAACTGTTTCTGATGACAAAAAATATCAACTTCCAAGATAGTCATTCATTTATTTAACAAAATGTTATTAAATATATACATGTCTATATGCCAGATACAATTATAGATTCTAGGGATAGTGAACAAAACAGATCAAAATCCCTGTCGTTATGGAGCTTATAGTGAGGGGAGACAGATAAATAAGTAAAATGTATATGCGTATGTGAGAAGGAAATAAGCGTTATGGCTACATATAAATAAAAGCAGGGAAAGAGGATCAGTAGTGGAGGGGAATTCAATGTCAGATAAGTTGTTCATCTAAAGTAAAGGCCCAAAGGACATAAGAGATAAAGTCATGCAAATATCTAATAAAAGAGTATCCCTGGCAGAATGAATTGTAAGTGCAAAGGCCCTGAGGTAAGAACTTGCTTGGTGTGGGGCTGGAATGCCATGAGCTAGATTGAGTGGTAGAGGTGAAGTTAGGAAGCTGGTAGAAGCCAGATTTCATCAAACCTTTAAGCCATTGTAAGGACTTTGACTCATACCACTGAAGATTTTTAGTGGTGTTCAACAAATGTTTTCAATCATCCTTCTAGGCACACAAGGAGGATTATATTTCCCTGTTCCCTTAAAGCCAGATATGGCTATGTGTGACAGATTCTGTCGTTTGCCCCAAGTCTTCACTCCTTTGTATCCACACCCATGCCCTGGCTTCTCTGTACACAGAGTATACTTCTCTACCTGTTGGCTGTGGTTTTGGTCACATGACTTGCTTTCATCAACAGGATATAAGTAGACGATGCAAGTGAGAGCTTGAGATGCACTTGCCTTCTTGTGCTTCTGTCAGCACTTCTGTCATCACCATGAAAAAACATGTCCTGTCTGCCCACCACCCTAGGAGGAAGATGGGAAACATGTTCAACAAAGCTATCACAGATGACTTGTAGCTTAAAGCAGGCCACCCAGCCTAGCCAAGTCTATATTAGCTGACTCCCAGCCAGCCTGCATTTATTCCTGTTGTTGCATGCCACTGAGATCTTGTAGTGGTTTGTTGCACAGCAAGGCACCTTTGTTTGGCCAATGAAATGGGAGTGGAAGTGGAATGTGTCACTTCTGGGTGGGAGTGGAATCTTTAAAAACCACTGCCTAGGGCTTCCCTGGTGGCGCAGTTGTTGGGAGTCCGCCTGCCAATGCAGGGGACATGGGTTCGTGCCCCGGTCCAGGAAGATCCCACATGCCACGGAGCGGCTGGGCCCGTGAGCCATGGCCCCTGAGCCTGCGCGTCCGGATGCTGTGCTCCACAATGGGAGAGGCCACAACAGTGAGAGGCCCGCATACCGCAAAAACAAACAAACAAAAAAACCCACTATTTTCTATCCCCTTCCCACTGCTGCAGTGATGATGAATTGTATGTCAAGGTAGAGCCTCTATCACCCTGGTACCCTGAGTGACTATGTTGGATGGAGCCCCTGGAGACCCACATTAGAAAGAAAGAAAAATCTGTGGTATTAGATGTTGTTATTTCTGCTTCTGATACTGAGCTATAACCTAGCTTGGCTGATGCCTGAAGTCACTATAGGATTTTGAGGTGAGAAATGACATTTTGACTCAGATGTAAATAATTCTGGCTATGTTAAGAATAGACAGGACTTCCTTGGTGGTCCAGTGGTACAGAATCCACCTTACAATGCAGGGGACGCAGGTTCGATCCCTGGTCAGGGAACTAAGATCCCACATGCCATGGAGCAACTAAGCCCGCGCCACAACTACTGAGCTCATGCGCCTCAACTAGAGAACCCACGTGCCGCAAACTACATAGCCCATGTGCTCTGGAGCCCACCTGCCACAACTACAGAGACCACATGCTCTGGAGCCCAGGCGCCACAACTAGAGAGAGAAAAATCCTCATGCTACAACTAGAGAGAAGTCCGTGCACCACAATGAAGAGCCCACACGACTCAACGAAGATCCCATGTGCCACAACTAAGACCCCACACAGCCAAAAATAAATAAAATAAATAGTTAAAAAAAAATAGAATAGACAAAAGGGGGTAGGGGCAGAGGCCAGGAGACAAATCTGGAGGTGGTTAATGCAACAGTAATACAGGCAAGAGATCATGGTGGCCTAGATCACTGGTAGCAATAGGGAAGGTAAAAAATTGCTCAGATCCTAGATATATTTGGAAAATAAAACTGTCAAGATTTCTTTATGGATAGGATGCAGGATGTTAGAAGAAGGATGAAATTAAGGATGACTCCAAAGTTTGGGGCTGAGTGAAAGGTCTGATGGAGTTTCCATTAACTGAGATGGGGAATATTGTGAGAAGAGGAGGTTTGCCTGTGGGAGATCTGGAACTTAATCTTGGACATGTTAAATTAAGGGTGCCTATTATGAATCCATGTAGGCATCAAGTAAATAGTTGGATTTGCTAGTCCAAGGTTCAGGGAAAGAGTTGGGGCTAGAGATGTGATTTGGCTGTTTGTGATATATAGATTGAGATTGCATTTAAAGCCAGAATATTGGATGAAATCACAAGGGGACTGAGAGTAAATAGAAATGAGGCTAAAGCCCCTGATGCATCCTTGATTAAGAGGTTAAGGGATAGTGAATGACCAGCAGGAACAGCCAGTGTTGTTAAGACAGAAAACTGGTGGGTGCAGGGCTGTGCTGTATGCCTTGCCTTTGCACCTCCAGATTCTCTCTTCAACATTCTATAACTGGTTCTGTCCCACGAGGCTTATCCTAATGGAATTGACTCTGGTTCCCTCCAGCTTCTGGTTGGATTTGGTTCTTGGGAAGGAGCATTAATAGGGGATTAAAAAGAAAGGAATAAGGGACTCCCCTGGTGGTCCAGTGGTTAAGACTTCACCTTCCAATGCAGGGGGTGTGGGTTCGATCCCTGGTCAGGGAGTTAAGATCCCACTATGCCTCGGGGCCAAAAAACAAAACATAAAACGGAAGCAATATTATAACAAATTCAATAGAGTTTAAAAATCGTCCACATCAAAAAATCTTTTAAAAAAAGGCATAAGATTAAATCAGTGTCTCTCAACTTTAAGAATGCATCAGAATCACTTGCAGGGATTCTTATACAGATTGCTGGACCCCATCCTCTGAGTTTCTGATTCTTTGGTGAGATAAGGATTTGCATTTTCACATTCCCAGGAGATACTCATGCTGCTCATCTGGGAAACACACTTTGAGAACCTCTGGGTTAGGTTATGTATTCCCCTGATCTCTTCCCTGTAAGAGTTCTTCACCCTGGTTGTGACCCTCAACATAAGGTCACAATTCCTCCCCAGCTGGCCTGTACTACATGATTTTATTTCCTCTGAAGTTCCAATAATTAATTTTCTTTTCTGCCTTCAACTTTTCAATGATTGTGACAGCTCCATTTTTGACAGCCCCAAGTTTCTGCCCTATCACCTGTCCTTTCCCTACACCCTACTCAGATCTCGGTAATTAGTCTCTTTGTAAATACACCCTCCTTCAATTATCCTAATTTGAGTGAGCCATCAGTGTCACTGATACAGGGAGTCATGGAGATGAATAAACAGCATTGTTTAAAGTGCTGGCCAATTGAGTTAAATGATGCTGAAGGGACAAACAGGATGAGGATTTAGAAATGACCGTTTCATTCAGCATCTGGAGGTCATTATGGAATGTTGTAGACAAAGGCTGATTAGGGTGCATTTGAGAAAGAGTGGTAGGAGGTATATATTGCAAATTAAGCCAGTTCTCCTAAAGATCCTGACTAATATTGAGGACAATGATTATGAGGCCCTGTGTCATTGGTGGTTCAATTTGCTAAGCACTGAGCCAGATGCTCAGATACCTGTGAGGCACTCTACACCCCTCTTCTCCTAAAGTCAAATCAATTAGCAAATCCTGTAAATCCATTTGTAGCCGTGGTTCTCAAACTATAGGATACATCAGAATCACCTGGCAGGCTTGTTAAACCAGAATGATGAACCCTGCCTCCACAGTTCTGATTCAATAGGTCTGGGATGAAACCCAATCATCTACATTTTTAACAAATTCCCAGGTGATGCTAATGTAGCTGGTAATGGGAACCACATTAGAAATCATTACTCTGTTGGAGATTTTTCCTATCCTACTTTTCCTTTCCATCCCTGACCAGTGCAGGCTTTCCTGACATTTGCCTGAATTACCACCACGCCCTCCAAACCATCCTTTTGCTCCTAGCTTTGTTCTTCCCCCCCATGCTAAGAGACCTTTCTAAGATTCAAATCTGATTATATCACTTCCTTGCCTAAAACACAGGGACCAATGCCCACAGGCTTTAGGAAAAAGAGTAGACTCTTTAGCATAACGCTCCACTCTCACCTCTCACCATTTCCCACTTTTATCACACTCTGAACATGCTGAGTTATTCCCTGAATACAATTCTACCTCATACATGGCATTTTCCTATCTTTGGAGGGCTCTTCTTTACTAAGAGTCTCATCCATTCCAGTTCCCAGAATGAGCAGACACCTCCCGCTCCTCTGGGATCCCCTGACAGGCCCCGGAGGCTCTGACCCTGTAGCCCCCTGCACAGTGACAAGTTGTCCTGCCTGACTGCCAGTTGGACAAGTCTCCTGGGTCTGTGTCTCCAGTGCTTAGCACTGTGCCTGGCCCACAGGAGAGCAAGCCCTCAACCACTATTTGTTGCATACTGAGTAAAAGGTCCTGTATTATATCAGGGAATTTCAGTAAGAATTTCAATAAAAAACAAAAACCATTTTTTAGTTATTGACCAGAAAAATCAAAGAACCATAGCAGTATATTCCCTGGTTAATTGATATTTCAGTGACCTAACAATGTCACAGGAATAATAAAAATTAAAGAGGGTTGGATAAACCCAGCTTAAACCCTTATAGTCTAGAAATTCTCAATAAAGTGCTGTCAAAAATTAGTATAGATATGTTGCATTTAGGATTCAATTGTGCTAAACCATAAATTCTGTAATACAATTCCTTGCTTTTTTTTCTTTTCATGTTATAAGGACTTTTACAGAGATAAATAAAATCAAGCTTTTAACTAACCACATTTTCTGAAGTTTATAAGCTCATCAAAAAATGTATATCTCTACATGACTATGTATAACAAACCACATCCCAACAAAATGAGAGCCCTTACAGTATTTAACAACTTACTGCGGTTCTCACTAGTCACTTTGTGGCAGAACTGGTCTTGGCATTTAGAGACATTGAATTTTTCTCTCCTTTGCATTGAACAAAAATCACATTTAACAGAGGGATTAATTGACTAGCTTAAAGTTAGACAGGAGGTAAAGGTCAGAGTGGGACCTGAGGGTCATAGAAGATCTGAGTTCAGGTCTTGTATGTGACCCACCCAGAACATGCCCTTACTGTGTGGGTACTGTACAAATTTATTCTGCAGGCTTACTTTAAAATTCGTAAGTTGAATTCATTGCCTGAACATGTGCATGGACTACAATTCTACATCAGAACTGGAAATCACAAAAGCCAGAAAGCTTCTGCAAAATTATGTGCCAGGGACCTCATGAAGTAATGGAGCTGAAGGCCAGGAAGTGGGACTTGCAGGTCATGAGAAGAAAGAAAAGTCAAGTCCTGGGAATCTGGTGGCTTATGTGCTAGAGTTCTTGTTTTGTTTGTTTGTTTGTTTTGTAAAGTGTGTGTGTGTGTGTGTGTGTGTGTGTGTGTGTGTGTGTGTGTGTGAGAGAGAGAGAGAGAGAGAGAGATCTGACTTCACAGGCCAGGGTGAGGCTCATCATCTACTTGGGAAAAGCTATTAAGGTAAATGTTCAAAGTCACCTATAGAAATTGGAAGAATAACGCTGAATGCTGAAGTTGTTTATTTGTCTGACAAAACAAACCGCTCTTGAGAACTACTAGGCTTAAACAGTTTTTAAAATTATTTTTGAGTCCTTAATCATTTTTCTTACCAGTTATATGATTCATCACTGCTTCAAAGATGCTCCTTCTTCAAAACTCATCTTGTACAAAGTGTTGCAATTTTTCTGTGAGATAGTGCTCATAATTTTAGGGAAAATAAAATGGTCAGCTTTCTATAAAGCACAAAGCAAGTTTATCTCTCCAGATAGACTATATCTATAAGATTACAGTGTGTTTCTGCATTGCTGATCAAATGCAGTTGTGTTAAACTGTCAGTATTTTCATAGTCAACCAATCTTTTTTTCATGTAAACATGCCGTAAAATGCTCTGAAAGGATAAATATTCAATTTTTCAAAAATTATATATTAATTTGGAATTATCCCCCGAACGGCCAAGACCAAGCATTTAATTTGTAGAAAGGCTAATGGTTGTGTTAAACTTGATCTGAGGGGACTTCCCGAGGGGACTTCCCTGGTGGCACAGTGGTTAAGAATCCACCTGCCAATGCAAGGGACACGGGTTCGATCCCTGGTCCGGGAAGATCCCACATGCCATGGAGCAACTAAGCCCATGCACCACAACTACTGAGCCTGCGCTCTAGAGCCCACAAGCTACAACTACTGAGCTCACGTGCCACAACTACTGAAGCCCTTGCGCCTAGACCCCGTGCTCTGCCACAAGAGAAGCCACCGCAATGAGAAACCTGCACACCATGACGAAGAGTAGCCCTTGCTCGCCGCAACTAGAGAAAGCCCGCGGACAGCAACGAAGACAACACGCAGCCGAAAATAAATAAATTTATAAACTTTACCTGAGAAGTGCAAGAGCCAGTGGCTAGGGACCAAAGGTGTGGGGAAGTTGGCAACCCATTAAGGAAAGTTGGGTTATCGGGTGTTAGGTGTCCTATCCAGAGAAGGAAATACTTGCTGGTAATAAGTGAATTTGTCTCTTTTAAAACATAGTTTGTACTTCTTTTGTTATAGATGGGTTTATGAAAATCTTAAAGATTGAGTAAGGAAAGGTAGCTTCATCACATGAAAATGATAAGATACAGGGAGATTATTGTCAATGTAATTTTTATAGAATGCATATTTTTGGCCAGGTGAAATTTAGGTTGGCACATTGGATGGTGATGATGACAAGCGTATGGCGGGGGGGAGTAAAGGAGCTCTGAGGAAAGGTTGCTGAGTGAGGCGCCTGAGCAAGAGGTCAGTCAGGAGACTGACCCAAGAGAGGCTTTGGATGGAAACTATGATGACAATTCTGTTCTGAAGCCAAGGAGGAATCCAGGTCTCTGACAGACGTGCGGACAGTATCATACTTTTCATGGGCCGAAGATAGTAAGAGGTGGGTTAAGAATACTACAGACCAGGGCTTCCCTGGTGGCGCAGTGGTTGAGAGTCCACCTGCCGATGCAGGGGACGCGGGTTCGTGCCCCGGTCCAGGAAGATCCCACATGCCGCGGAGCGGCTGGGCCCGTGAGCCATGGTCGCGGAGCCTGTGCTCCGCAACAGGAGACACCACAGCAGTGAGAGGCCCGCGTACAGCAAAAAAAAAAAAAAAAAAAGACCAAACTAAACAAAAACTTACTTTGGAGGGGTTGGGAAGGACAAGAAGGGGTGGGGGAGCCTCGGCCTGAAGCTGAGCGGAGCTGACAGTGACCACGTGAGACCTGTCCTTTACCAAATTGCCTCTGGTCGGTCCTCTGAGCTGCCCACAAATCTTAGTCAGATATCTGATACATTGTAAATGTATCATCTATTGTAAATAGATGTTGGTAAAAACAGTGAGTTAAACTAGGAATGCGGAAGAGGAAAAACACATTCCCACCTCTCCAGCCCCATCCCCAGGCAGTAGCGGCAAGTCTCAAGCAACAAGGGACATTTCTCCCCCTTCCCCCACAGAGTGCATTGGCTGATCCATGATCTATCTCTACCACAGTGCCCTGGGAGAAGAGACTACAGCTATACCCTTTGTGAACAGGAGCCAGAAGCACTTAATACTAGTAATTCTCACCATGGTCAAAGCAATGATCATTAACGAGCCTTGAGGATGTGCTAGGAGCTGTCTTAAGTATTTCACATCATCCGGTCATTTAACTCTTACAAAAATCTTGTTCTTTTACTATGCATATTTTAAAGATGAGAAAAATAGGAGACAAGATTTTACATCACAAAGCTAAAAACCTTCAAAGCCAGAACTTAAACGTAGGAAGTCTGGTTTCAGGGCCTGTGACCAGCATGCTCTACCACCATACAGACCTTTGAGAAGACACTGTTCCTCCAGTTTCTGATCCTTACTTGGGAATATGTACAGATGGATTTAGAAAGTAGAATTCGAGCAAAACTGAGAGCCATGAACAAACTTTATGCATCTATAGTTTGCTAATGCTGTTTCTTTCCTTTGAAGTCCAGCTCACGACCGTTACCCTTCGCGGTTTGGTGAACCATTTCACATCTTTCAAATCCCTCCTGAATGCCACTACCTTACAAAGTCCTTTTTGTCTCCCCTACCACCACCTCCTGAACTGATCTTTCATTTATACTGTCATAGCGTTCTCTTCGAACCTTTCATTCCTATAGCACTCATGGCATTTCATCCTAAGTATCCATTCATTTATATGACTCTTTCTTGCTATGCCCTGTGCCCTCTAAGCTAGAGATCCTATCTTTCTTACCTTTGAATTCCTATTGCCTAATACAGTGTGTGACAAATAAAAAAAATGTCCAATAAACTGAATTAATTAATCAATTAAATGCCCTGAAAATCATTGTCTTTCTTGGCACTTGAATCCTAGGATTATATTTCACTCACTGCATGCTTTCTCTAGATGTCTGTAAGAAAAATAAATGCAGAGGGATTTTCCCTTTTTTACTTGGAAGTAAGAGGATTAAAAGAATCAACTCATTTCAACTGTGATAACACTCCACCATTGATTGCAACTGTTTGTAACTAATATCTGTGCTTGCTGCTGGAGTGTGAGCTCTCTGATGGGCAGAGCTCTTTTTCTTCTTTTCTTGGTCACTGCTGTATCTCCAGGCCTGGGGCAGCGACTGGCACATGGTCAGTACTGGTGGCCACTTTATATGGAATGCAGAGTGAGCTCTGAACTAAGAAGCAGAGACCTGGATTTACATCTTAACTCTGCTACCAAAGTTCCATAATACTTTGGGGAGGCCTGACCCATCCTGGCCTCAGTTTTCTTCCCTTTATAATAGCAATCAAGTTCAAGAAAAGTATGTTTTATTTTTGTGGATATAGAGACAGGCAATTTTTGCCTTGTAGAGACTTAAGATTTCACATCTTTAAAGCTGTACATTCACAAGGCAAGTGGTAGTGGTAGAATGGTCAAAAGTACTTACTGGTCACTGTGCCATTGTCAGTGAGACATAGCCCCAGCTGCCAGTATTCTCACTCCAGCTGTCATTGAGACAAATGTCAACAAGGGCACTTCAGGGAGAACAGAGATGGCAGCAATAACCATTCGACTGATCTCAGACGAGGATGATCCGTTGACTGGGGATGCCCTACCTTAGAAGATTTGTAAAGTCCTTTCCAGTTTTTAACATCTCTGAATCTATGAGGTATGCAGCTGAAATGAGAGATAAAAAACAGATTGGAAGTTACTAGAATCCAAGGGCCAAAAGGTTACAAAGGGGTGATGAGTGAACGAATACCACTTCTGCTTATTCTAAATTCAGTTTTTCATTTGAAGTTACAATAAGCCTAGGGAAAAGGGAAAACTTCCTACTTCTCTTGTGTGCATATCAGAGGTACAACTTACACAAAACTGGAAAAGCACAGAGGCACGTCAACCTTTTCTTTATTCTGCCTAAAACAGCAAACTCAGGAGAAATGAGGCCGAAAAAGCATTCTGGGACTGATATGCAAATGAGAGTACCAGGCTTCACACTTGCCAGCTTCATATTCCTGTGAAGTGTAAATTTTTTGCTTTGAAAGCAGTGTTAAAAGATTGTAAGAGATGTAAGTGTGATGTCAACTATTTGTATTCCACTCATGTTTTCTCAAAAAACTCAGGACTTGAAGCCCCATAACATTTTGAAAAACCATAGTCAGAATTTTCAGCAGCCTCATTTCTACCTGCTCAGCACTGCAGCTGATATGCAGCCTCTGACACAGCAGCAGTCATGGAGTTACCCCTGCAAAGCTCCAGAGACAGGGCAGCTGCAACTCTTTCCCATAACTCACACTCCTGAAAGGGGAAAAAAAACAAAGAAAAGTGACAAAGCAGTCACGAGCTAGTGAACACTAACACTCAGCTGCAATTCTACAGCCTAGTCAGCATCTGAGACCATCTTCATAAGGAGGTGGCTATTTTTATAAAGCAAATACAGTTCCCCAGGGATTGTTGACAGAAATTTAGGTAAGAAATTTAGTGAGCATATTTTATTTAAATCCTGTCTACTAAGTCCCACACTTTGAACCTTGTAGTATAAAGTTTAAAATGCACAACAGTCTCGCAAAAGAGAGTGGCACGTCAATAGAGAAATACAGCTATAACTGGGGACTTTATTGAATGTTAATTTGCCTATTTGCTGTGGGGAAACTTGAGATTTCTAATTGGTGTTCCAGGCAGCCAGAATGTGCATGTTTTGTAACTGACCTGTGTGGAACAGGAGAGGAGAAATGTGATGTTTGCTGTTTTTTTTTTTTTTAAAACATCTTTATTGAATTATAATTGCTTTACAATGGTGTGTTAGTTTCTGCTTTATAACAAAGTGAATCAGCTATACATATACATATATCCCTATATCTCCTCCCTCCTGCATCTCCCTCCCACCCTCCCTATCCCACCCCTCTAGGTGGTCACAAAGCACTGAGCTGATCTCCCTGTGCTATGAGGCTGCTTCCCACTAGCTATCTATTTTACATTTGGTAGTATATATAAGTCCATGCCACTCTCTCACTTCGTCCCAGCTTACCCTTCCCCCTCCCCGTGTCCTCAAGTCCATTCTCTACATCTGTATCTTTATTCCTGTCCTGCCCCTAGGTTCTTCAGAACCTTTTTTTTTTTTTTTAGATTCCATATATATGTGTTAGTATACAGTATTTATTTTTCTCTTTCTGACTTACTTCACTCTGTATGGCAGACTCTAGGTCCATCCACCTCACCACAAATAACTCCATTTCATTTCTTTTTATGGCTGAGTAATATTCCATTGTATATATGTGCCACATCTTCTTTATCCATTCATCTGTTGATGGACACTTAGGTGGCTTCCATGTCCTGGCTATTGTAAATAGAGCTGCAATGAACATTGTGGTACATGACTCTTTTTGAATTATGGTTTTCTCAGAGTATATGCCCAGTAGTGGGATTGCTGGGTCGTATGGCAGTTCTATTTTTAGTTTTTTAAGGAACCTCCGTACTTTTCTCCATAGTGGCTGTATCAATTTACATTCCCACCAAAAGTGCAAGAGGGTTCTGTTTTCTCCACACCCTCTCCAGCATTTACTGTTTGTAGATTTTTTAATGATGGCCATTCTGAGTGGTGTGAGGTGACACATCATTGTAGTTTTGATTTGCATTTCTCTAATGATTAGTGATGTTGAGCATCCTTTCATGTGTTTGTTGGGAATCTGTATATCTTCTTTGGAGAAATGTCTATTTAGATCTTCTGCCCATTTTTGGATTGCGTTGTTTGTTTTTTTGATATTGTGCTTCATGAGCTGCTTGTAAATTCTGGAGATTAACCCTTTGTCTGTTGATTCATTTGCAAATATTTTCTCCCATTCTGAGGGTTGTTTTTCCGTCTTGTTTATGGTTTCCTTTGCTGTACAAAAGATTTCAAGTTTCATTAGTCCCATTTGTTTATTTTTGTTTTTATTTCCATTTCTCTAGGAGGTGGGTCAAAAAGGATCTTGCTGTTTTTTATGTCATAGAGTGTTCTGCCTATGTTTTCCTCTAAGAGTTCTATGGTGACTGGCCTTACATTTAGGTCTTTAATCCATTTTGACTTTATTTTTGTGTATGGTGTTAGGGAGTGTTCTGATTTCATTCTTTTACATGTAGCTGGCCAGTTTCCCAGAACCACTTATTGAAGAGGCTGGCTTTTCTCCATTGTATATTCTTGCCTCCTTTATCAAAAATAAGGTGACCATATGTGTGTGGATTTATCTCTGGGCTTTCTATCCTGTTTCATTGATCTATATTTCTGTTTTTGTGCCAGAACCATACTCTTTTGATTACTGTAGCTTGGTAGTATAGTCTGAAGTCCAGTAGCTGGATTCCTCCAGCTCCGTTTTTCTTTCTCAAGATTGCTTTGACTATTCGGGGTCTTTTGTATTTCCATACAAATTGTGAAATTTTTTGTTCTAGTTCTGTGAAAAATACCATTGGTAGTTTGATAGAGATTGCATTGAATCTGTAGATTGTTTTGGGTAGTGTAGTCATTTTCACAATGTTGAGTCTTCCAATCCAAGAGCATGGTATATCTCTCCATCTGTTTGTATCATCTTTAATTTCTTTCATCAGTGTCTTAGAGTTTTCTGCATACAGGTCTTTTGTCTCCTTATGTAGGTTTATTCCTAGGTATTTTATTCTTTTGTTGCAGTGGTAAATGGGAGTGTTTCCTTGACTGCAGGCACTACAGAGGTCAAGGACTCGCTTCTGCCACACCAGGGCACAGCAGCCTAGTGCTGAGGTGACAGCCCTGAATGTGAGGCCCCATGGCACAACACAGGCTAGATTCCTTAGGGAAATTATAGAAGTTTAGCAGAATTTCGTTATTTTAAATCTGTGAAGTCCTGCAACTATCCCAAGAACTCCTTAGAGGTACTGCTTTTGGGAGAGTAAGACTTCAGTCTAATTGCAAGTGGGTCATCACTGAGGAGAGACCTTCCAAGACCAGATGGTAAATCGGGATATTAGGAACTATTTAAAACTCTAAGTGAGCCTGGGTCCTATGATGAAGCAGACAATCAAACACGGTAGCAAGAGCCATCTAAAGAGACAAGTTCAAGACATTAAGGGGTATCCAAGGAGAAAGGCACAATTCAAGAACACCTAGACCTCATCTGCTTAAGGAGTTTCCAGAGAAAGCCCCAGAGTTAGAGGACTACATTCTTAAGGAGAAAATACATGTCAGCTCTTCTTGATTGTGATCACCATGGGGGAAGGTAGCAGTTCTGCCACCATGAAGAGATAGGTGGTGACCAGGAGTGTTAGGGATCCAAAAACCTGGGGGAAGTGTAAAGGATGTGAACTGGAGCAGCCCCATAAATTCCTGGATGGAGAAGGTGTGATGAAATTGATAAAGAATGATTTAGAGGTAGGCTGATGCATCTTTTTTTGTTGTCATTGAAGGAGATATTTCAAATCAGACAAAACTTCAGAAAGTGTCTGAATACTATTAATGAATCCTACACTTAATAACATCTAAGAATGCACATACAATGAACATTTGAGAATTACATCAATAGTATGTGAAAATGCCTAGCACAATGTCTAGACATACTAAGTGTTCTCCCCATCCTGTGTAAATTTCTGTCAAGAGTCAGTTGTTCCTGTGAATGGAGCCCAAACCAAGGTTTTACACCAGCCTGCACTAGGAAAACTCTACCTATGACCAGGAGTATGCAATAGTCAACCAATTAAAGTGTCATGGTCTTTTATTACTTGCCAAATTCAGAATTTTAAAATGTCTAATAAACAACTCTGCTCTTAAAGTATTTATGATTCCATTGGTATAGATCAGTGACTCTCAGCCCTGGCTCTACATGAGCATTACAGTTTTGAAGAATACTGCACTTGCCCCAGAAATGCTGATTGACTTGGTCCATTAAGAGACCATACATCTGTATTTTTAAAGCTCCTCAAGAAATTCTATTTTGTAGCTAGGTTTATAAACCATTGGTATTGCCCATCTCTTAATCAGTCTCCCATGCTGTAATTTCCCCTGAATTCTGCCATCAGAGGACTTTTTCTCTTTAACTTATATCAAAGTTTCTCATTAAAAATCTTTAATAGCTTCCCATGGCATGGTAAAATAAATTTCAATTCTAACCTGACATTCAAGGACCTTAGAACTCTACTTTCAACCTGTCTTTCCAGTTTTATATTTTTCTGTATTCTATGAAGCTATGCAATTTAACTTAATAACTCTTCTGTTCTCCCAAAAAGAATATGCATTTCCATGCCTCAACAATGGCCCTACACTATTCCCTTGTGAAAGCGGTGTACCTCTGCTTTGCTCAAATAGCAAAGTGTACTCATCTTTCAAGGCTCCACTTTAATGTCAGTTTCTCTAACCCCTCTGCAGATTTAAGTGACTGCATCATCTCTGCTCCCTTAGCGCTATGCACACGCTACAGCCAATTATCATATTTTATTATTAAATGATCATATGGCAGAGAAAATGCTAAGTGGTCAGCACATTTTATCTTTTTTTTGTCCTGGACACACAGAAAAAATAGATTTCTCAGCCTCCTTTATTGCTGTATTAGGGTCAGATGCTGACTCCTAGCCAATAAAGTGTTAATGGAAGCAATGAAAGCTATTCCCAGACATGGCCCTTGAGAATATCCCAATAAGCCTCCTATTTTTCTTTCTTTTACTGTGGCAACCTGAGAATGACTATAAATTTCTTAAGTTCGAGGGCTGTGCTTTCATCATCTTTGAACTCCCAAGAACTAGTAAAGTGCCTAACACATATAGTAGGTGCTCAATGAACATTTACAAATTGATGCTAACATATAGTAAAAGAAAAATAAGTGGAATTAGAAGTTTAGAAACAAAGCTGAAATCAGATTACTGCTGAGAAGGCAGGACATAAGCCAATAAACAGGAAATGCAGTAGACCAAGAAATAGAAAACTGTTTCAGAAAGGTCAGTGTATCCTTTGGGAAAGTAGCTGGCATATGTGGAGGTCAGCATGGCATTTGTCTTCAGAGCAGTTAAAATGTTATGGAATAGGTTTAAAATGATGGTGATGGTCGATATTATAATTCCTTGTATTTGCTTAATATGCCATATGCTTGCCAAAATATATTATTACCTATTATTTAATTTGATTCAGGACACGATACAGAGATAGTTGGAGCAGGTATTACCATTTCTACTCCAGATAATGAAATTAAAGCCCTGTGAGATTAAGTACTTGCTCAAGGTCATACCTTAAGTAATGGTAGAGTTAGAGTCCACTTTCCTGTGGGCAGTAGGCTGTCTGTTACTCTGCACTACCTCGAGACTTAGACCTGTCATCTCGCTATCATTTATGTGCCACATGAAATTCTGTTATCAACTGTAAAAGTTAAAACAGTAAAAGAGGCTGGTTCACCAGCATCTACTTCAGCTACACTGATTAGTCAATTCCCAAGGCTCTTACTGTTGTTCTTGCAATGGCCCTGTCTCTGAGGTTAGTAGAAATGGCCAGATTGATTGAGAACCAAGAGAGCCAGACTTAGAATTCTGAGTAGCAGATATAGTACAAGACAGGAAAGAGTTTTAGCTTCTAGGACTCCCAGACATAGGACAATCAGAACCAAAGATTTTATTTCTATGAGAGTTTTGATAAGCCTGTATAAAAAAGAAGCTAAGCTGAAAATTCCACAAGACTAGACATAGTGTGTAGAAGGCAGACATGGGTAGCATCTCCAGCAAGTCAATGGAGGAGGTGAGATCATGTTGAGGATGAATGAGACAAAGTTAGGGGTTCATACCTTCATCTCACAAGTGATCTTAGTGATAGGACCCCACACTAAGATGCAGGGTTCTGGTCAACCCAACCTCCTAATGAAGGAGCAGCTCAGAACCTTTATTCTGACCAGGACAGTCTCTTCCATTTGGAGAGGTTGCTCATCATTAGCAAGGTCAGCAGAGTTGTCCTCAATGAGGGTGCTGCAATATGCACATTTTGTATTCCATGTGAGTCTGTTCTTTTCTCTCCAGGGCTGCCAGTAGATTGGTTTAGTACCTAATACATTAAACTTAAAGAAATACTACAATAGTGAGGCTGCCTACATGTGAAAACTGCTTAGGTTTAAAAATTCCTATATAATTTAATAGGTAAAACATAATTTTAATAATATTAGCTACTATGTATTAAAAGACTGCTATGTGCTAACTAAATTCTATTTATTATAACCTGCCACAAGCACCAAAAATGTAACTAAGTGCACCCCATTAGAAAAGGGAAGATTTCAAAATCTCTGTTCTTTCAAGAAAAGAAGATTACATGGAAAGATAAAAAGAATGAAAGAATGGGAGATTCCTTTCCATTGTGTGACTTTGAACATCTGTTATATGCAAGAGAAGTCACGTACATTGTACCAGATCCTCTGCAGCAGCTTCTTCAACCCTCAGATTCTTTTTGAGCCTTTTCTCCTGTTGCCTTGAGATCTAACTGAGGGACCCTCCAGCCAGCCTCTATTCTTATCCTCCTTAGAATTCAAGGCTCAGGAACAGGAGCTTGGGGGTTGGGTGCCAAACATTAGTCCTGAAATTCTCAAGCTGGGTCTAGTGCTACTCAAGGTTTAAAAGGTTGAAATCTGTCCAATTTCACCTACATAATGGATTATAAAGGTTATTGTGGGCTTGCCTGGGGCCTGAGCTGCCACTGGTTACACTGTTGCTCCTGGGGAAATTGTTCCAAATTCCAAACAAAGAAGTGACTTACAAGTAAATGTTGGCGACGCCTCCATTCATAAATTTGGGACAGCCTATGTAGATATGACAAGCGTATACAATTCTTTCTACCTTAATGAAAATTTAAGGGTATGACCACTATATAAATACTGCTCAGAGTTAGGAAATTTAAAGATTCCATGGGCTTTTATCACTCACATGAGGGTAATGTGCTTTTTCTAAGACCCATACACTGGTGATATTATTAAAGAGCTTTATCACAGGTGTACTTCCATAAACTACTCTCTACTTAGTAAGCACTTTCCCATAGAAGGCTCTAATTGGGTGAGCCTTCAGTTCTTTTTTTCTGGCTTTGAATGAAGAAAATGAGTGCAAATGTCCACATCATTTCAGACCACACAGGAAATACTCATGCCTGGCTTAGGCCTGAGTACTCTGCATTGCTGTGAAGGCCATGGCAATGAAGGTCTCTACTGCCATCAGGCACATGAGGGTACAAAGATGGGAAATGGGCAGGTAAAAGGAGAGATTGAGACAGGATCTAATTTCTCAGATGCAAGGGTACCACTAATGAATTTAATCACAGGCATTTATTGAGTACTTGCTATGTGACCTACATGGTGCTTTGGAAGGAGTGGCCAAGTCTCTGCACAATGTGATAATTGGGCAGAGCTCGCCATTCCTGAAAATGAATTTATGCTCTAAAATAAATGTAAATCTGTTCTTCCCAAGGCCAGTATCATTGCTCATGTGACTTTCATAATGTGAGCATTTTGCTGAGCTGAACTCTGCAAGTTCTTTAAAGTTACGTTTTTTTTTTTTCTACAATGTGTCCAAAACTCAAGCCAACTACTTCATCTAGTTGCCAGTTAAAAAAAAAAAAAAAAAAAAGGAAAAATAGCCATGTCCGACTTACTGATGGACTGTGTGTCAGTGCAACATTTTCTAAGGAATGTTCTGCATAGTTTCCACCTTACATGCTGTCTCTAAAACCTAACCCTTGTGTAAAATGTGACTGTGCTCTGTTCGGTTTGAGGATTGGATTCTTGAGCCAACTATCAATTCCAACATTTAAAAATTGAGTTATCAGAAAACATACATAAAATAAAAATTCTGTAACTTTTTGCTCTTGTGTGCTTATGTTGCACTGTCACCTTTCACTATGGTTTGCAATCATTTTTGTCTTTGAATTGCACACAGTGAACACACAACTGCTATCCTGCCTGGAACATCAGCGTTTTAATCCACATGGGCTGCTAATAACAAAAATACCATAAACTTGGTGGTTTATAACAACAAAAATTTGCATTTCTCACAGTTCTGGACGCTTGGAAGTCCAAAATCATTGTGCCATCAGATTTTGATGTCTGGTGAGAGCCTGCTTCCTCATAAATGGCCATATTCTTGCTGTATTCTTATGTGGCAGAAGAGAAGAGGGATCTCTATGGAGTTTTTTTTTTTTTTTATAACTGAGTGAGCTTCATGGAAATCAGTGAAAGATATACAATGAAAAAAGGAGCAAGTTGTAGAAATGCAGGAAGTAGGGTTTAGGAAATCATTAGTCCACATTATGTCAAGTAACCTCAAGCTGTCCAGATAGAGATGCCTTATGGGCAGTGAGGATTTGTAGGCAAGATGCACCCCAAGAGGAATCTATAGTGAGGACAAGTCTGCATAAACTGCATCTAGCCATCTGTACAGATAATGTGTTTCCAGAGTTCAGAATAAGGAAAAGTCATTAGGAATCAGGAAAATCATACAACCTTCTAGGAAGATGTGGGATGAAGCTTGGCCTTCCAGGATGAGTGTGCATTTAATAGGTAGAAAGGAGTTGGAAAAACTTTTCAAATTAAGGATGAAACATATGAACAATGGTCCATAAATGGCAAGCTACATGAGCTGTCCAATGTGGCAATTTGTAGACCAGCTTTTCAAGTGAAAAGCTTCGAAGAAAGAGGAAAGGAATACAAGATTTCTGAGAGACTTTAGCACTGGGTTATAGTAATGGCAGACAGGAATTTGGCAATGGATGAGCTGTTGGGGATTTTTGAGAGAGCTATGACAGACGCGCTGTGGCAGAAGGTCAGTAAGTGAGTCAGTTGGAAGGGGCATGGCTGTGGTAGAAGGAAAACAGCAGACCTTGGCACCCTCAGATGCAGGTTCAAATTCTGACCTGCCAAGTATTAGGTGTGTGACTCTGAGTGTTCTACACAATTAACCTTTCTGAGCCTTACTGTTTTTCTCAGTTAAATAGGCATATAATATGTAACTCTCAAGGTATAGGAAAAATGCCTGGTGCAAAACAGGCCTGCAATGGTGAGTTAAATGAATGGATTGGAGGGGGAGAGTCTTGAAGGAGGGATCTTTTAAGGAAGTTATTTCAGTAATCTAAGTGTAAATCTAGACTATTATTTCACCAGAAAGAAAGGAAAAATAGGGATAGATGGGAGAGATGTTCTGAAGAGAAAAAAATGATAGAAATTGGCAGTCTATTGGACTGAGTAAAAGAAGAATGGAAATGAAACCCCAGCAGATTCTAAGTGCTCAGCTGGAATGATATTGTCTATTGTCAGAAATCAGGGGGTTGAAGAGAGTTAAAATATATTGAATTTGGCTTTAGGCTGAATCCATGCCAGATACATGGGAAACTTGAAATAGCATTATTTTCCGTATTTCTAAGTTCAGTTTAGCCTCTGTTGTACTTTGTTTTTGTTTGTTTTTCATGACAGCCCTTTCGTTTGACTTTCCCATCATCAGTGATTTGGACTCCATCATCCCTTCTCCTAATTTGACCAGGAGAGGAACATAGGGTAATACAGAGAAATAAATTTATCCAAGACTGGTAGAAGTCCTTTTACATTCACTGCTGCAGAAAAGCAAACTGCAAATATTTTATGACCTTTGGTAACAGTTGCTCTGCCTTCTGGAATCAAGTTTGATTTTCCACATCAGCATAGGTGGAAGCCAATTGCCCAAGAGCTGAGATTGATGGTCTATCAAAATGAAACAGCTTTTCTGGAGAGAGTCTGTGGCAGAGCATCACAAGTACTAATAAAATGGCTGCTTATTTCTTGCCCTTATGGTGATAGTGCAAAATTACTCCCTTTGTGCACATTGCAAAGTAATAATGAAACTCAGTAATCATCTGGTAGTTTCCTGCCAAAAAGTTCATAGCATTTATTAACAATGTCACCTTGCTCCATACCCTCTAGGACTTGGTAGAAAATGATGATCTTCTCTCTTCTAAAGACTGAGTTAAGGGGCACAGCCAAAACCTTGCAGAGAGACAATGAGTAGGCTGTATCATCAAGGACAGATTGACTTTTCTTGGTGCATTTAGGTTGAGTCTGAAATAATTGTGACATCACAGTTTGAAGAGTACTCTGGCATTCATAAGTACATTCAAATACATAATCTTAGAGTTGAGAGATTAGAGTTAAGGATTTGGTATCCAAATCCTACCACTGACCCCATCTCTCTCACTAGGGTCCTAACCCAAAGAGCTGGATACACAAGGAACAATTGCCAAGCAGGAAGGAAAATATCATTTTATTAATAATACATGTGCTGAAGCACATGATCAAGACTAGGAAGTCTGAATGGAGAACCCTCTTCCTCCTTTTTTGATTTTAAGAGAGTTAGGCTTACAGAGCAGTTGCTGTGCTGACCTCATGTGCCTGCCCAGTTTAAAAAGGAAGAAGCAGGAATAGAGGTGGCTCTGAGTGAGTCTTTCCAGAAAAACAATATAGCAGTATGGATTCTCTTTAAAGTATTTCATGAAATTTTATGTGGATTTAAATAATGAGTTTACTTAAAATATAAACTTGAACTTTAATATCCTTGATCTACCACAGTATTTTGATCATTCATGCAATACCACATCCTACTTAGGCTTAAAAGTGAAAGCCATTAGCTCCTTTTCCATTGTTTTCTAAGGGATGGAGCTGAGAAAAGGTAGAGCTTGTTCTGAAGACTAATAGGACTATGGAGTGGGGTGAAATGCAAATTATAAAGTCCTAAGGAATAAAATAAACAAATAGCTTCACCCAGGCCAACATCACCATTCAAGAGCTATAATCTGGTATGGCTCCAGACGGGTGCCAGGCACACAAGGGGCAGATCAAAGTTTGGAGACTCTGATGTCCACCTTAACTTTGAGCAGAGTCCAGCCTGTGGGGAAGGGAACTGGAGAGAGCTAGACTGTGAGTCAGGGACCCAAGTAAGTGGACATAGTTCAGGACAAAGCTGCAGTCTCAAGGAAGAAATTGGAAAGCCCATCAGCAAACAAAGGCCCAAGCAACAATGGGGTGGCCGTGGTAGGGCTGAGGGAGAAGTCCAAGACTTGGTCAGTCAAGCTGTATTGAGGGCTCAGCCTACCGACTCTGGTGGCAAGACTGACTATGATGGTGGGTCTGAGCCTCCAGATTCATACTTAAACCAGATTAGCTCTAAAGCAAAAACAGGAAAATATATATGAAAAGACAGGAGGACAAATCTATTCATCATAAACTGTACAGAATTACTGGTATTTATGTGGGTTGGGAGTTGTCCCCAGAGCCTAAGCCTTTTCCCCACTGAGATTCAAAAACATCTGGTCATCTTGGATAAACTAGTACAAAAGGCCCATCAGGAACTTATTTGTATCAGGAGCCACGGAATCTGGGAGCAAACTAGTTCTATAAAAAAAAGAGGAGTAAAGGAAGATGGCGGAAGAGTAAGACGCGGAGATCGCCTTCCTCCCCACGGATACACCAGAAATACATCTACACGTGGAACAACTCCTACAGAACACCTACTGAAGGCTGGCAGAAGACCTCAGACCTCCCAAAGGCAAGAAACTCCCCACGTACCTGGGTAGGGCAAAAGAAAAAACAGAGACAAAAGAATAAGGACGGCACCTGCACCAGTGGGAGGGAGCTGTGAAGAAGGAAAAGTTTCCACACACTAGGAAGCCCCTCCGCGGGCGGAGACTGTGGGAGGCAGAGGGGGGAGCTTCGGGACCACAGAGTAGTGCACAGCGACGGGTGCGGAGGGCAAAGCGGGGAGATTCCTACACAGACGATCGGTGCCGACCGGCACTCACAAACCCGAGAGGCTTGTCTGCTCACCCACCGGGGCGGGCGGGGCTGCAAGCTGAGGCTCGGGTTTCGGTTTTGGACGGAGCGCAGGGAGAGGACTGGGGTTGGCGGATTGAACATAGCCTGAAGGGGTTAGTGCACCACGACTAGCCGGGAGGGACTTCGGGGAAAAGCCTGCACCTGCCGAAGAGGCAAGAGACTTTTTCTTCCCTCTTTGTTTCCTGGTGCGCGACGAGAGGGGTTTAAGAGCGCTGCTTAAAGGAACTGCAGAGACGGGAGCGAGCCGCGGCTAAAAGGGCGAACCCCAGAGACGGGCGCGAGCCGCGGCTAAAACCGCGGACCCCAGAGACGGGCGCGAGCCGCGGCTAAAAGCACGAACCCCAGAGACGGGCGCGAGCCGCGGCTAAAAGCGAGAACCCCAGAGACGGGCGCGAGCCACGGCTAAAAGCGAGAACCCCAGAGATGGGCGCGAGACACGGCTAAAAGCACGAAACCCAGAGACGGGCGCGAGCCGCGGCTAAAACCGCGGACCCCAGAGACAGGCGGGAGACGCTAAGGCTGCTGCTGCCGCCACCAAGGGGCCTGTGTGCGAGCGCGGGTCACTCTCCACGCCCCTTTTCCGCGGAGCCTGTGCAGCCCGCCACTGCCAGGTTCCCGGGATCCAGGGACAACTTCCCCGGCAGAACGCACAGCGGGCCTCAGGCTGGTGCAACGTCACGCCGGCCTCTGCCGCAACGTCATGCCGCCTCTGCCGCCGCAGGCCTGCCCCGCACGCAGTGCCCCTCCTTCCCCCATCCCCCAACCCCCGGCCTGAGTGAGCCGGAGCCCCCGAATCAGTGGCTCCTTTAACCCCGTCCTGTCTGAGCAAAAAACAGACGCCCTCCAGCGACCTACACGCAGAGGCAGGGCCAAATCCAAAGCTGAGCTCCTGTGAGCTGTGAGAACAAAGAAGAGAAAGGGAAATCTCTCCCAGCAGCCACAGAAGCAGCGGATTAAAGCTCCGCAATCAACTTGATATACCCTGCATCTGTGGAATACCTGAATAGACAAGGAATGATCCCAATTTGAAGAGGTGGAATTTAGGAGCGAGATCTATGATTTTTTTTCCCTTTTCCTCTTTTTGTGAATGTGTGCGTGTATGCTTCTGTGTGAGATCTTGTCTGTATACTCTTGCTTCCACCATTTGTCCTAGGGCTCTATCCGTCCATGGTTTAAAAAAAATTTTTTTTTTCTTAATAAGTAATTTTATTTGTAATAACTTTATTATACTTTACCTTCGTTCTTTCTTTCTTTCTTTCCCTCCTTCCTTCCCTCCTTTAGACAACGAATCACCCCAAATTGAGGAGGTGGTCTCTGAGAGCAAGATTTATGATTTTTCCCCCTTTACCTCTTTTCGTGAACGTGTATGTGTATGCTTCTGTGTAAGATTTTCTCTGTATAGCTTTGCTTCCAACATTTGTCCTAAGGTTCTATCCGTCCCTTTTTTTTTTTTTCTAAATATTTTTTAATTCAATAACTATATTATACTTTATTTTATTTTTACTGTATCTTCTTTCTTTCTGTCTTTTTGCCTTCTTTCCCTCCTTCCTTCCTTCCTTCCTCCCTCCCTCCCTCCCTCCTTTCTTTCCTTCTTTGCTTCTTTCTTCCTTCCTTCCTTTCCTCCTTTCCTTCTTTCTTTCCTCATACTGCTACTAATTCTCTCTACTTTTTCTCCCTTTTATTCTGAGCCGTGTGGATGAAAGGCTCTTGGTGCTCCAGCCCAGGAGTCAGGGCTCTGCCTCTGAGGTAGGAGAGCCAACTTCAGGACACTGGTCAACAAGAGACCTCCCAGCTCCACATAATATTAAACGGTGGAAATCTCCCAGAGACCTCCATCTTAACACCAGCACCCAGCTTCACTCAATGACCAGCAAGCCACAGTGCTGGACAACCTATGCCAAACAACTAGCAAAACAGGAACACAACCCCACCCATTAGCAGAGAGGCTGCCTAAAATCATAATAAGGCCACAGACACCCCAAAACACACCACCAGACGTGAACCTGCCCACTAGAGAGACAAGATCTAGCCTCATCCACCACAACACAAGCACTAGTCCCCTCCACCAGGAAGCCTGCACAACCCACTGAAACAACCTTAGCCACTGGAGACAGACATCAAAAACAACGGGAACTACGAACGTGCAGCCTGCCAAAAGGAGACCCCAAACACAGTAAGATAAGCAAAATGAGAAGACAGAAAAACACACAGCAGATGAAGGAGCAAGATAAAAACCCGCCAGACCTAACAAATGAAGAGGAAATAGGCAATCTACCTGAAAAAGAATTCAGAATAATGATAGTAAGGATGATCTGAAATCTTGGAAGTAGAATGGACAAAATGCAAGAAACAGTCGAGGACCTAGAAGAAATAAAGATGAAACAAGCAACGATGAACAATGCAATAAATGAAATTAAAAGTACTCTAGATAGGATCAATAGCAGAATAACTGAGGCAGAAGAACGGATAAGTGACCTGGAAGATAAAGTAGTGGAAATAACTACTGCAGAGCAGCATAAAGAAAAAAGAATGAAAAGAACTGAGGACATTCTCAGAGACCTCTGGGACAACATTAAATGCACCAACCTTCGAATTATAGGGGTTCCAGAAGAAGAAGAGAAAAAGAAAGGGACTGAGAAAATATTTGAAGAGATTATAGTTGAAAACTTCCCTAATATGGGAAAGGAAATAGTTAATCAAGTCCGGGAAGCACAGAGAGTCCCATACAGGATAAATACAAGGAGAAATACGCCAAGACACATATTAATCAAACTGTCAAAAATTAAATACAAAGAAAGCATATTAAAAGCAGCAAGGGAAAATCAACAAATAACACACAAGGGAATCCCCATAAGGTTAACAGCTGATCTGTCAGCAGAAACCCTACAAGCCAGAAGGGAGTGGCAGGACATACTGAAAGTGATGAAGGAGAAAAACCTGCAACCAAGACTACTCTACCCAGCAAGGATCTCATTCAGATTTGATTGCGAAATTAAAACCTTTACAGACAAGCAAAAGCTGAGAGAGTTCTTCACCACCAAACCAGCTTTACAACAAATGCTAAAGGAACTTCTCTAGACAAGAAACACAAGAGAAGGAAACGACCTATAATAACGAACCCAAAACAATATAGAAAATGGGAATAGGAACATACATATAGATAATTACCTTAAATGTAAATGGACTAAATGCTCCCACCAAAAGACACAGATTCGCTGAATGGATACAAAAACAAGACCCTTATATATGCTGTCTACAAGAGACCCACTTCAGACCTAGAGACACATACAGACTGAAAATAAGGGGATGGAAAAAGACATTCCATGCAAATGGAAACCAAAAGAAAGCTGGAGTAGCAATTCTCATATCAGACAAAATAGACTTTAAAATAAGGACTATTAAAAGGGACAAAGAAGGACACTACATAATGATCAAGGGATCGATCCAAGAAGAAGATATAACAATTGGAAATATTTATGCACCGAACATAGGAGCACCTCAATACATAAGACAAATACTAACAACCATAAAAGGGGAGATCAACAGTAACACATTCATAGTAGGGGACTTTAACACCCCACTTTCACCCATGGACAGATCATCCAAAATGAAAATAAATAAGGAAACACAAGCTTTAAATGATACATTAAACAAGATGGACTTAATTGATATTTATAGGACACTCCATCCAAAAACAACAGAATACACATTTTTCTCAACTGCTCATGGAACATTCTCCAGGATAGATCATATCTTGGGTCACAAATCAAGCCTTGGTAAATTTAAGAAAACTGAAATTGTATCAAGTATCTTTTCTGACCACAACGCCATGAGATAGATATCAATTACAGGAAAAGATCTGTAAAAAATACAAACACATGGAGGCTAAACAATACACTACTTAATAATGAAGTGATCACTGAAGAAATCAAAGAGGAAATAAAAAAATACCTAGAAACAAATGACAATGGAGACACAACGACCCAAAACCTATGGGATGCAGCAAAAGCAGTTCTAAGAGGGAAGTTTATAGCAATACAAGCCCACCTTAAGAAGCAGGAAACATCTCGAATAAACAACCTAACCTTGCACCTCAAGCAATTAGAGAAAGAAGAACAAAAACCCCCCAAAGCTAGCAGAAGGAAAGAAATCATAAAAATCAGATCAGAAATAAATGAAAAAGAAATGAAGGAAACGATAGCAAAGATCAATAAAACTAAAAGCTGGTTCTTTGAGAAGATAAACAAAATAGATAAACCACTAGCCAGACTCATCAAGAAAAAAAGGGAGAAGACTGAAATCAATAGAATTAGAAATGAAAAAGGAGAAGTAACAACTGACACTGCAGAAATAAAAAAAATCATGAGAGATTACTACAAGCAACTCTATGCCAATAAAATGGACAATCTGGAAGAAATGGACAAATTCTTAGAAATGCACAACCTGCCAAGACTGAATCAGGAAGAAATAGAAAATATGAACAGACCAATCACAAGCACTGAAATTGAAACTGTGATTAAAAATCTTCCAACAAACAAAAGCCCAGGACCAGATGGCTTCACAGGTGAGTTCTATCAAACGTTTAGAGAAGAGCTAACACCTATCCTTCTCGAACTCTTCCAAAATATAGCAGAGGGAGGAACACTCCCAAATTCCTTCTACAAGCCCACCATCACCTTGATACCAAAACCAGACAAGGATGTCACAAAGAAAGAAAACTACAGGCCAATATCACTGATGAACATAGATGCAAAAATCCTCAACAAAATACTAGCAAACAGAATCCAACAGCACATTAAAAGGATCATACACCATGATCAAGTGGGGTTTATTCCAGGAATGCAAGGATTCTTCAATATACGCAAATCTATCAATGTGATAAACCATATTAACAAATTGAAGGAGAAAAACCATATGATCATCTCAATAGATACAGAGAAAGCTTTTGACAAAATTCAACACCCATTTATGATAAAAAACCCTCCAGAAAGTAGGCATAGAGGGAACTTTCCTCAACATAATAAAGGCCATATATGAGAAGCCCACAGCAAACATCATCCTCAATGGTGAAAAAATGAAAGCATTTCCACTAAGATCAGGAACAAGACAAGGTTGCCCACTCTCACCACTCTTATTCAACATAGTTTTGGGAGTTTTAGCCACAGCAATCAGAGAAGAAAAGGAAATAAAAGGAATCCAAATCGGAAAAGAAGAAGTAAAGCTGTCACTGTTTGCAGATGACATGATACTATACATAGAGAATCCTAAAGATGCTACCAGAAAACTACTAGGGCTAATCAATGAATTTGGTAAAGTTGCAGGATACAAAATTAATGCACAGAAATCTCTGGCATTCCTATATACTAATGATGAAAAATCTGAAAGTGAAATCAAGAAAACACTCCCATTTACCAGTACAACAAAAAGAATAAAATATCTAGGAATAAACCTACCTAAGGAGACGAAAGAGCTGTATGCAGAAAATTATAAGACACTGATGAAAGAAATTAAAGATGATACAAATAGATGGAGAGATATACCATGTTCTTGGATGGGAAGAATCAACATTGTGAAAATGACTCTACTACCCAAAGCAATCTACAGATTCAATGCAATCCCTATCAAACTACCACTGGCATTTTTCACAGAACTAGAACAAAAAATTTCGCAATTTGTATGGAAACACAAAAGACCCCGAATAGCCAAAGCAATCTTGAGAACGAAAAAAGGAACTGGAGGAATCAGGCTCCCTGACTTCAGACTATACTACAAAGCAACAGTAATCAAGACAGTATGGTACTGGCACAAAAACAGAAAGATAGATCAGTGGAACAGGATAGAAAGCCCAGAGATAAACCCACGCACATATGGACACCTTATCTTTGATAAAGGAGGCAGGAATGTACAGTGGAGAAAGGACAGCCTCTTCAATAAATGGTGCTGGGAAAACTGGACAGGTACATGTAAAAGTATGAGATTAGATCACTCCCTAACACCATACCCCAAAATAAGCTCAAAATGGATTAAAGACCTAAATGTAAGGCCAGAAACTATCAAACTCTTAGAGGAAAACATAGGCAGAACACTCTATGACATAAATCACAGCAAGATCCTTTCTGACCCACCTCCTAGAGTAATGGAAATAAACACAAAAATAAACAAATGGGACCTAATGAAACTTCAAAACTTTTCCACAGCAAAGGAAACCATAATCAAGACCAAAGACAACCCTCAGAATGAGAGAAAACATTTGCAAATGAAGCAACTGACAAAGGATTAATCTCCAAAATTTACAAGCAGCTCATACAGCTCAATAACAAAAAAACAAACAACCCCATCCAAAAATGGGCAGAAGACCTAAATAGACATTTCGCCAAAGAAGATATACAGAATGCCAACAAACACATGAAAGAATGCTCAACATTATTAATCATTAGAGAAATGCAAATCAAAACTACAATGAGATATCATCTCACACCAGTCAGAATGGCCATCATCAAAAAATCTAGAAACAATAAATCCTGGGGAGGGTGTGGAGAAAAGGGGACACTCTTGCACTGCTGGTGGGAATGTGAATTGGTTCAGCCACTATGGAGAACAGTATGGAGGTTCCTTAAAAATCTACAAATAGAATTACCATATGACCCAGCAATCCCACTACTCGGTATATACCCTGAGAAAACCAAAATTCATAAAGAGTCATGTACCAAAATGTTCATTGCAGCTCTATTTACAATAGCCCAGAGATGGAAACAACCTAAGCGCCCATCATTGGATGAATGGATAAAGAAGATGTGGCACATGTACACAATGGAATATTACTCAGCCTTAAAAAGAAATGAAATTGAGCTATTTGTAATGAGATGGATAGACCTAGAGTCTGTCATACAGAGTGAAGTAAGTCAGAAAGAAAAAGACAAATACCGTATGCTAACACATATATATGGCATTTAAGGGAAAAAAATGTCCTGAAGAACCTAGGGGAAAGACAGGAATAAAGACGCAGACCTACTGGAGAACGGACTTGAGGATATGGGGAGGGGGAAGGGTGAGTTTTGACAGGGCGAGAGAGAGTCATGGACATATACACACTAACAAACGTAGTAAGGTAGATAGCTAGGGGGAAGCAGCCGCAAGGCACAGGGATATTAGCTCGGTGCTTTGTGACAGCCTTGAGGGGTGGGATGGGGAGAGTGGGAGGGAGGGAGATGCAAGAGGGAAGACATATGGGAACATATGTATAGCTGATTCACTTTGTTATAAAGCAGAAACTAACACACCATTGTAAAGCAATTATACCCCAATAAAGATGTTTAAAAAAAAAAAAAAAAAGAGGATCAAAGTGTTCAATTCTGCTCATCCACAAAGCCTTAGACAGCATTGGATGGGGAGTAGGGATTGTGTTTTTGGAATATTTTCTGTCGTTTGGATTTGCCTCCCATCTTGGTCGTTCTGAAGACCTATGTCTGAGGTGGTACATTTTAAGTAAAAGGTCAAAGAATGGTTTTACTGACCATTCTGTAAGACATTGAAGCAAACGAAACACTATAACATTAGTATGTAACAAAATGATATCCAAGTGAGGAAGGAGACAGTCAGTGAGCCTATGATGGCATCTGTCTCCTGAGAATGCCACCACTCCCTTGAACCCTAGAGGCCTGAGGCTCCCAAGAAGAGGTCATGCACAAGAGCAAAGCCCATTGACTGAGTTCAGACTGCTGTCTGACTCTCCTCTGTTCATTTCACACTCTGCTGACAGAGTTATCTTTGTAGAACAATGCTACTCTCAAAGTGTGACCTCCAAAATACCTGCATAGGAATCATCAGATGGTTGTTCAAAATCTGTTCAGTGGAGCCTGAACCAAGATGGCAGAGTAGAAGGACATGCTCTCACTCCCTCTCGTGAGAACACCAGAATCAGAACTAACTGCAGAACAATCATCAACAGGAAGACACTGGAACTCACCAAAAAAGATACCCCACATTGAAAGACAAAGGAGAAGCCAAAATGAGATGGTAAGAGGGGCACAATCACAATAAAATCAAATCCCATAACTGCTGGTTGGGTGACTCACAAACTGGAGAACACTTATGCAAAGAAGTCCACCTACTGGAGTGAAGGTTCTGAGGCCCACGTCAGGCTTCCGAACCTGGGGGTCTGGCAACGGGAGGAGGAATTCCTAGAGAATCAGACTTTGAAGGTTAGAGAGATTTGATTGCAGGACTCTGACAGGACTGGGGGAAACAGAGACTCCACTCTTGCAAGGCACACACAAAGTAGTGTGCACATTAGGACCCAGGGGAAGGAGCAGTGACCCCATAGGAAACTGAATCAGACCTACCTGCTAGTGTTGGTGGATCTCCTGCAGAGGCGGTGAGAGGGTGGCTGTGGCTCACTGTGGGGACAAGGACACTGGTAGCAGAAATTATGAGAAGTACCCCTTGGTGTGAACCCTCCCGGAGTCTTCCATTAACCCCACAAAACAGTCTGCAGGCTGCAGTGTTGAGTCACCTCAGGCCAAACAACCAACAGGGAGGGGACTCAGCCCCACCCATCATCAGACAAGTGGATTAAAGTTTTACTGAGCTCTGCCCACCTGAGCAACAGCCAGCTCTACCCACCACCAGTCCCTCCCATCAGGAAACTTGCACAAGCTTCTTAGGCAGCCTCATCCACCAGAGGGCAGACAGCAGAAGCAAGAAGAACTACAATCCTGCAGCCTGTGGAACAAAAACCACATTCACAGAAAAATAGACAAGATGAAAAGGTGGTGCAGTGGTTGAGAGTCCGCCTGCGAATGCAGGGGACACAGGTTCGTGCCCCAGTCCGGGAAGATAGCACATGCCATGGAGCAGCTAGGCCTGTGAGCCATGCCCGCTGAGCCTGCATGTCCAGAGCCTGTGCTCTGCGACGGGAGAGGCCAAAATGGTGAGAGGCCCGTGTACCACAAAAAAAAAAAAAAAAAAAAAAAAAAAAAAGGCAGAGGGCTATGTACCAGATGGAGGAACAAGATAAAACTCCAGAAAAACAACTAAATGAATTGGAGATAGGCAACCTTCCAAAAAAAGAATTCAGAATAATTATAGTAAAGATGATCCAGGAATTTGGAAAAAGAATGGAGGCAAAGATCAAGAACATGCAAGAAATATTTAACAAAGACCTAGAAGAATTGAAGAACAAACAAATAGAGATGAACAATACAATAATTGAAATGAAAACTATACTAGAAGGAATCAATAGCAGAATAACTGAAGCGGAAGAATGGATAAGTGATCTGGAAAACAGAATGGTGAAATTCACTGCCGCTGAACAGAATAAAGAAAAAAGAATGAAAAGAAATGATGACAGCCTAAGAGACCTCTAGGAAAGCATTAAACACAACAACATTCGCATTATAGGGGTCCCAGAAGGAGAAGAGAGAAAGGACCCGAGAAAATATTTGAAGAGATTATACTTAAAAATTTCCCTAACATGGGAAAGGAAATAACCACTCAAGTCCAGGAAGCACAAAGAGTCCCATACAGGATAAACCCAAGGAGAAACACTCT
Source organism: Phocoena phocoena (assembly GCF_963924675.1). Lineage (NCBI taxonomy): Eukaryota > Metazoa > Chordata > Mammalia > Artiodactyla > Phocoenidae > Phocoena > Phocoena phocoena. The sequence continues at coordinate 29,990,628 of NC_089226.1, forward strand.
GAGACACATAGTAATCAAATTGGCAAAAATAAAAAACAAAGAAAAATTATTCAAAGCAGCAAGGGAAAAACAACAAATAACATACAAGGGAACTCCCATAAGGTTAACAGCTGATTTCTCAGCAGAAGCTCTGCAAGCAAAGGAAGTGGCATGATATACTTAAAGTGATGAAAGGGAAGAAACTACAACCAAGATTACTCTACCCAGCAAAGATCTCATTCAGATTTGATGGAGAAATCAAAAGCTTTATAAACAAGCAAAAGCTAAGAGAATTCAGCACCACCAAACCAGCTCTACAACAAATGCTAAAGGAACTTCTCTAAATAGGAAACAAAAGAGAAGAAAAGGACCTACAAAACCAAGCCCAAAACAATTAAGAAAATGGTCATAGGAACACACATATCAATAATTACTTTAAACATGAATGGATTAAATGCTCCAACCAAAAGACACAGGCTCACTGAATGGATACAAAAACAAGACCCATATATATGCTGTCTGAAAAAGACCCACTTCAGACCTAGGGACACATACAGACTGAAAGTGAGGGGATGGAAAAAGATATTCCATTAAAATGGAAATCAAAAGAAATCTGGAGTAGCAATACTCATATCAGATAAAATAGATTTAAAAATAAAGAATGTTACAAGAGACAAGGAAGGACACTACATAATGATCAAGGAATCAATCCAAGAAGAAGATATAACAATTATAAATATATATGTACCCAACACAGGCACACCTCAATACATAAGGCAACTGCTAACAGCTATAGAAGAGGAAATCGACAGTAACACAATAATAGTCAGGGACTTTAACACCTCACTTACACTAAGGGACAGATTATCCAAAATGAAAATAAATAAGGAAACAGAAGCTTTAAATGATGCAATAGACCAGATAGATTTAATTGATATTTATAGGACATTCCAACCAGAAACAGCAGATTAAAATTTCTTCTCAAGTGTGCACAGAACATTCTCCAGGATAGATCAAATCTTGGGTCACAAATCAAGCCTTAGTAAATTTCAGAAAATTGAAATTATATCAAGAATCTTTTCTGACCACAATGTTATGAGATTAGAAATCAATTACAGGGAAAAAAAGTCAAAAACCCCGCAAACACATGGAGGCTAAACAATACATTACTAAATAACCAAGATATCACTGAAGAAATCAAAGAGGAATTAGGAAATACCTAGAGACAAATGACAATGAAAACACAGCAATCCAAAACCTATGGGATGCAGCAAAAGCAGTTCTAAGAGGGAAGTTGATAGCTATATAAGCATACCTCAAGAAACAAGAAATATCTCAAATAAAGAATCTAACCTTACACCTAAAGGAACTAGAGAAAGAAGAACAAACAAAACCAAAAGTTAGCAGAAGGAAAGAAATCATAAATATCAGAGCAGAAATAAATAAAATAGAAACAAAGAAAACAATAGCAAAGATCAATAAAACTAAAAGCTGGTTCTTTGAGAAGATAAACAAAATTGATAAACCATTAGTCAGACTCATCAAGAAAAAGAGGGAGAGGACTCAAATCAATAAAATTAAAAATGAAAAAGGAGAAGTTACAACAGACACCGTAGAAATATGAAGCATCCTAAGAGACTACTACAAGCAACTCTATGTCAATAAAATGTACAACCTGGAAGAAATGGACAAATTCTTAAAAAGGTATAGCCTTCCAAGACTGAACCAGGAAGAAATAGAAAATATGAACAGACCAATCACAAGTAATGAAATTGAAACTGTGATTAAAAATCTTCCAACAAACAAAAGTCCAGGACCAGATGGCTTCACAGGTGAATTCTATCAAACATTTAGAGAAGAGCTAACACCCATACTTCTCAAACTCTCCAAAAAATTATGGAGGAAGGAACACTCCCAAACTCATTCTATGAAACCACCATCACCCTGATACCAAAACCAGACAAAGATACTACAAAAAAAAAAAAAAGAAAGAAAGAAAATTACAGACCAATATCACTGATGAATATAGATGCAAAAATCCTCAACAAAATACTAGCAAACAGAATCCAACAACACATTAAAACGATCATACACCATGATCAAGTGGGATTTATCCCAGGGATGCAAGCATTCTTCAATATATGCAACTCAATCAATGTGATACACCATACTAACAAACTGAAGAATAAAAACCATATGATCATCTCAATAGATGCAGAAAAAGCTTTTGACAAAGTTAAACACCAATTTATGATAAAAACTCTCCAGAAAGTGGACATAGAAGGAACCTAACTCAACATAATAAAGGCCATATACAACAAACCCACAGCAAACATCATTCTCAATGGTGAAAAACTGAAAGCATTTCCTCTAAGATCAGGAATCAGACAAGGAGTTTCACTCTCACCACTATTATTCAACATAGTTTTGGAAATCCTAGCCATGGGAATCAGAGAAGAAAAAGAAATAAAAGGAATACAAATTGGAAAAGAAGAAGTAAAACTGTCACTGTTTGCAGATGACATGATACTATGCATAGAGAATCCTAAAGATGCCACCAGAAAACCATTAGAGCTAATCAATGAATTTGGTAAAGTTGCAGGATACAAAATTAATGCACAGAAATCTCTTGCATTCCTATACACTAATGATGAAAAAGCTGAAAGAGAAATTAAAGAAACACTCCCATTTACCATTGCAACAAGAAGCATAAAATACCTAGGAATAAACTTACTTAGGGAGATAAAAGATCTGTATGCAGAAAACTATAAGACACTGATGAAAGAAATTAAAGATGATACCAACAGATGGAGAGATATACCATGTTCTTGGATTGGAAGAATCAATATTGTGAAAATGACTATACTACTCAAAGCAATCTGCAGATTCAATGCAATCCCTATCAAATTATCAGAACAAAAAATCTTAAAATTTGTATGGAGACACAAAAGACCCCAAATAGCCAAAGCAGTCTTGAGGGAAAAAAGTGGCTCTGGAAGAATCAGACTTCCTGACATCAGACTATACTACAAAGCTACAGTAATCAAGACAATATGGTCCTGGCACAAAAACAGAAACATAGATCAATGGAACTAGATAGAAAGCCCAGAGATAAAACCATGCACCTATGGTCAGCTAATTTATGACAAAGGAGGCAAGGATATACAATGGAAAAGACAGTCTTCAATAAGTGGTGCTGGGAAAACTGGACAGCTACATGTAAAAGAATGAAATTAGAACACTCCCTAACACCACACACAAAAATAAACTCAAAATGGATTAGAGACCTAAATGTAAGACAGGACACTATAAAACTCTTAGAGAAAAACATAGGAAGAACAGTCTGACATAAATCATGGTAAGATCTTTTTTGATCCACCTCCTGGAGTAGTTGAAATAAAAACAAAAATAAACAAATGGGATCTAATGAAACTTAAAAGCTTTTGCACAGCAAAGGAAACCATAAACAAGACAAAAAGACAACCCTCAGAATGGGAGAAAATATTTGCAAACGAATCAACAGACAAAGGGTTAATCTCCAAAATATATAAACAGCTCATGCGGCTCAATATTAAAAAAAAAAACAACCTAATAAAAAAAATGGGCAGAAGATCTAAATGGACATTTCTCGAAAGAAGACATACAGATGGCCAAGAAGCACATGAAAAGCTGTTTGACATCACTAATTATTAGAGAAATGCAAATCAAAACTACAATGAGGTATCACCTCACACCAGTTAGAATGGGCATCATCAGAAAATCTACAACAACAAATGCTGGAGAGGGTGTGGAGAAAATGGAACCCTCTTGCACTGTTGGTAGGAATATAAATGGATACAACCACTATGGAGAACAGTATGGAGGTTCCTTAAAAAACTAAAAATAGAATTACCATATGATCCAGCAATCCCACTACTGGGCATATATCCTGTGAAAACCATAATTCAAAAACACACATGCACCCCAGTGTTCATTGCAGTACTGTTTACAATAGCCAGGTCATGGAAGCAACCTAAATGCCCATCGACAGATGAGTGAATAAAAAAGATGTGGTATATATATACAATGGAATATTACTCAGCCATAAAAAGGAATGAAATTGGGTCATTTGTAGAGATGTGGATAGACCTAGAGAATCTCATGCAGGGTGAAGTAAGTCAGAAAGAGGAAAGTAAATATTGTGCATGAACCCATATATGTGGAACCTAGAAAAATGGTACAGATGAACCGTTTTGCAGGGCACAAATTGAGACAGAGATGTAGAGAACAAATGTATGGACACCAAGGGGGGAAAGCAGCGGGGGTTTGGGGGTGGGGGTGTGATGAATTGGGCAACTGGGATTGACATGTATACACTGATGTGTATAAAATTGATGACTAATAAGAACCTGCTGTGTAAAAAAAAATAAATTTAAACATTAAAAAAAAATTCTGTTCAATGGCTAGACCTCAAACAGTACCTATAGACTAGTATCATCTAGGTGAGCATCCTGAGATTGACATTTTTATCAACTATTAAGTAATTTTTGTATGCATTCGAGTTTGAGTCATTATTCTAGAACTTAGATCATCCCATGGTGCTCTCATGTTTAATGACTTTAAATGGTTTTCAGTTGTGTGTGAAACAAATTCTAACTGGTAAAAATGGTCTTCTATGTTCACAATTGGAGGTGCCACACAGCCTCTCTGGTCTCCTTTTCCCCCACCTCCTGGACTGTACTGCTCAGCCACACTGAGAAATTGCCCCTTGCTGAAGCGCAATCTCTTGGTCATGTCTCTGTGGGGTTGTGGCTCCTTCTGACAAAATTATTTTGCTTTCTTTGTTTCCTTACAGAACAAACTTCTACTACTTCTTAAAGATTAAATCTGCTGCATCATTCTGTGAGTTTTCTTAACCATCCCAAGCAAAGTTAGTCACTGTTCTTCCCTGCTTTAACTGTTTATTTTGTGTGTCCACTAAGCTATGGTGCCCAACTGTTTGGTCAAACACCAGCGTAAATGTTGCTGTGAAGGTATTTGTGGATGTGATTAACATTCATAATCAGTTGACTTTAAGTAAAGCAGATTACCCTTTATAGTGTTGGTAGGCCTCATGCAATCATTTGAAGGCCTGAAAGCAAAGACTTAGGTTTCCTAAAGGAATTCTGCCTCAAAATTGCAACATAGAAATCTTGCCTGAGTTTCTAGCCTGCAGGTTCACCATGAAGATTTCAGATCCAAGACTGCAATATCAACTCTTACCTGAATTTCCAGCCTTGCCAACCTGCCTTACAGATTTCAAATTTGCCAGCTCCCATAATTGTGTGAGAATATTTCTTAAAATAAATTCCCCCACATATATATATGAGGAGGGATGAGATATATATATGATACATTTGCTGTTGTCTCTGTTTCTCTGGAGAACCCTGACTAATTCACTTGACTTTTATTTAGCTTAGAGTTAAGACGATGAAAAAACTCACAGGAGAGAAAGGGCTCCAAGTGAGTCACAGCATCTCCCTCATCCCTGAAGTGAGGAGTGGGAAGTGGTTGCTCAGTTCCACTGACCTGCTACCCAGGACAGAGAGAAGGACTGTCTAGGCATGCAAGGGTCATGTCCTCTCCCTAACACCTTTAGGTAAAAGAGAAAGATGGTTTCCCCTGCAAACACAAACAATCCTTCTGGATTTCTCCCAGCACCGTGTGGCCTGCTTGTTGATAGCTATTGCATAACTCCCCTAACTTCCCAACTAATCCATAGTTTCTGTGAACAGTTCGTGTATCTGATGTTGCTCGTATTGACCCCCACAACCCCAGGGCCCACCTCAGTGACCTGGCATGTAACAGTGCTTCGTAACTGTTGAGTTACTGATGGAAAGACTTTTTTTTTCAGGATATTTCTCCCAGGCCCCACTCTGACCTTTGCATGGTCCCTGAGTGGCATTGTGTCCCTGGCACCTGAAGGGAGAGTTCAGCACCAAGACTTCACAGTATTGGTTTTCAATGTTCCACAAAAAGATATCTCTTGAGCAAGATTGATCTTCTTTTCAGAGTGTTGTCACTGCTCCCTCTCTTCTTCATAAATATGGGATGACAGATTGATCTTACCTTTGGTTGTGAAGTGAGAGTGGTGACTCGCTATTTAACCTTTTGTTAGGAATGTGGATCATTTCAGAATGAAAGGTCTGTACTTCCCAAGTGTCATTTTAATCAGAGGTGATTGTGAAATGAATGTGAATTCTGTTCTTCTGCTGAGAATCCTCTAACCAGCTGCTGTGCACAATTATATCTTCTACCTCTTAGCACTTTATATTGGGTGAAGCCCTTTCATTTACAGTAATAAGAGCTCAACAAACATTAGCTACTCTTTTTCTTTAATTCTGACAACAAACCTTGGAGGTAGTTATTAATGCCAAAATGTAAAGGCAGCTCAGACAGGTTAAGGGGATTGTTCAAGGTTAGAAGTTAGTAATTCAAGGGTAGGTATATGTATGTATATAATAATAGCTACTGTTTATTGTTGAGTGCTTGTTATATGTTAAGCAATTACTAAGAGCTTTACATGAATTACATCTTATAATTCTTGCAATGACCTCATGAAATAGGTGCTATAATTATTCTCATTTTATATCTTCAAACATAAATGCATAAAGAAGGTAAGTAACTTGCTCAGAGTTGCACAGTCCCAGGTCCATCTGAATCTAGAGCCCACATGCTTAGCTGCTACCCTCTACTGCTTTGGTACTGAAATAAGCATGTATGTGAATGTTTGTCTGTGCACATTGTACATTATTGTGTTTCCAAAAGCAGTAAAACACCTCATGCAGTTAGTAAGAGGCATAGCCAGAGCTGAATTAGGCCTTGTACTCTTTATTATACCAAGGCTGCCTTTCTGATTGCTGTGGTTGCCGCTTTAACCAACAGGCTCTGTGTCAACACTAGTTTTCAATTAGCTCTGATGATTGGGGCCAAGGAGAACACAGGTCACTGAAATCCAAAAATAACCCCTCAAAACTATTTTTTACAATGTCTTGCATTCAAATATCCTGCCAAAACTGTTTAAAGTAGTCCTGGAGATGTGTCTGGCTTTACTTCATTTCCCCTCCTGTCCTTCCTGGAACAGAGGTTCAAACAGACTCCCTAATGACCAAAGCTGGACAACAGGGGAAGGCTGAGGGAGGGTGTTGGGGGAGAAAGGGACTTTAATGATATCCACATGACACTGAGTAACTGAGAAGTTTTTGGCTCCATTATCTGAATTTTTAGAAGTCTAAGAGAAGGAATGAGAGGAATGAGAGGAGAAGGGCAGGCGTGCATGTAAATGGGTGCCGTGGGGCTCAATTGACCCAGGACAGGATTTCACACTGCATCCATATTGACTGCATGTTTATTGAATAGATGACTGACTGAATGAATGAACTATGGGGAATTGTTTTACCTCATCTGACCTTTGCATGTATACAACACCTTGACTTCAATGAACATAACCCAGTCACCTGAAAGGGGGTATAGTGAAGAGAAACTGCTTGAGGGTCCTAGTCATTCCTTGACTGTCTAGCATCCAATCCTCCATTCCTATTAGCACCTGAAATATCTTAGTAATCCCACACTGCATACAGTCTCAGAGTGAATAAGTGCCCTTCTCTCCAAAGGAAGACAGTGTGTCCCCTTCCTCTCTCTAATTCCCTGAGTCAGTGGCAGGCATGTGTGTTAAGTTCAGCCAATCAGACTCACTCTCTGGAATATTGAGTCTGAAGTGTGGGACATGGGGTCTCCAACTGGCTGGAGGGCATCATCTTCTCAGTAGCAGCAGATCAGCTTGCGTCTGCTGCATGATCTTAGCTGCAGACCCCAGAGCACTGTGGTGTCCATCCATGTTCTCACTCTGGGTTTCCAGTCTCCTCTTAGTTCTGTGAGCCCCAGTTACTCTTCCAAAATATTTTTGGCTTAAGATTGCCAGAAAGGGGCTTCCCTGGTGGCGCAGTGGTTGAGAATTCAGGGGACACGGGTTCGAGCCCTGGTCTGGGAAGATCCCACATGCCACAGAGCAACTAGGCCTGTGAGCCACAACTACTGAGCCTGCGTGTCTGGAGCCTGTGCTCTGCAACAAGAGAGGCCTCGATAGTGAGAGGCCCGCGCACCGCGATGAAGAGTGGTCCCCGCTTGCCACAACTAGAGAAAGCCCTCGCACAGAAACGAAGACCCAACACAGCCCAAAAATAAATAAATAAAATTTAAAAAGATTGCCAGACATTTTCTGTGGATTGCAATCAAGAACTATGACACATATGAATTGTGTGAGCACCTTGAAATGAAAGAGCAGTGAAAGAAAATGTCTATGTATTTAACCCTCACTGATACCACAGCCATAAAAGCCAAAACACAACACCCAGAATCCCATCTTATTTTTTTTAACCTTCTCGAGCAACTGTCAGACACATCTACCAAAATAAGCACAGCTTTGAAATCACTATACAATTCTCACACATAGAAATAGCAGGAGTTCAGCTTGGGCATCTGAGAGAATGGCTTCTATCGCTAGAAAACTACTGCTTATTGACTCAGAAATTGGAAATTGTTTACTTGTAGTTCAACTTGAACAGAAAAGACTTGTTGCAGAAATCTTCTGCAAGCCTTTCTCAATCATGACCTTCCACAAATAATTCCTATAATGTTTATGAGTGATTTGTGTTAGGGCAAGTTCAAGTGCAGATTTTGCTGTGTGAACACTCCCACCAGTCCTCTGGGACTTACTTAAACAGGAAGCCAGAATTAGAAGAATCCCTCTTGTTAAATTGATAATACTTCCACAGGCCAGCCAGGAACCAGGTAATTATAACAACATTTCTGGGCTAAATTCCAATCATTGCTGCTGCAAATCAGAAGGAATTGGGAAGACATCCTCAGGTTTTTAGAATTGTATTATCTGTGGTAGAGGAAAGTAGTTCAAAGAGATAATTAAGATTGCAACCATTTTTTTTTTTTTTTTTTACCACTGGATTGTCTCAGTATCACTTAATGAAATCATACATTAAAAAAAAAATACTAATGTGTTGGATCTCCCTCCTTCCACTTCCTGTGTCCTTTTGGGTGATGGGATTATTGGACTCAGAAAACTAGATCATTGATTGTGTATAGTTGTATGTGTGGCTGGACCAAGGTCACAGTGGAGTGGAGGAGGGGAGGAAGGAAGCAAGGGAAGGTCTGAAAGGTCAAGTTCAAAGCAAGAAAGGGGACTCAAAGATGGAGATCTACACTAGTTATCAATTTATTGCCTCTCAGCTCTAAATCCACCATTTATCACCTGCTTCTGCAGTAATGGACCTAGACCCTCATTAACTATAATATTTCACTTTTGCAGATAGCACAAATTAGACTTTGTTCATAGAGAGCACTTAGGGTGGAAGGGTATTGCAGGAGGCAGGGCTTCTGTTTCTGGTTCTGGAGTGCTGCTGTTCTTTCTTTCTTGTTTGTATCACTTAGCTGCTAGTGATATGTATGAGGAAAATTCAGTGGCTTTCTTCCCCAGCCTCTTTCCTGGAGCTCTCAGACCTCTGTCAAGTTTGCAGCTGCTACCCTCACTCTGGCCAGGTGACTACCTCTCCATGAACCTCTCAATATGGACAACATGCACCCCAGGCCTCATGCTGCTCTGCTAGTGAGTGGACTCCTATTCTAGAATTTTGTTTACAGATCCCCAACATCATCCCTCGGTACCCCAGAGAGTTGTCTCCTGCTTGCCTGGTAGTGGAGCAACTCAGGGAACTTCTCCATCCAGTAGATGAAAACTACACCTCAACCTCCAGCAAGGTGTAAGCCTTGGAGAGGGGACCTCCCTTCTAAGTTTGTTCTTCTTTAGGTATTCTTTCTCAGCCCTAGGGAATTATTTAGAGTTCTCTTTACCATATTTATAGTCACTCCTCTATTAAAATGAGTAATGCTTTATATTAAACCTTACTTGTGCGGTTTCTGTCTCCTAACTAGAACTTGATTGTTAAAGAATTGGTAGAGGGAGCAGTCTCACAAAGATGGGATTTGGGGATTGGATTGGTCATGCCCTTAGGCTGAAGTGTAGTGTGGAGCTCCTTGACAACAGGAGATAGGATACTAGTAATGGCATACAATGATACTATAATTACTCAAGTTATAACCTGTGTTTGATTTTGATAAAGTGCCAAGTGAAACAAGTGCCTTAGGATATCAAATGGTTGCTGCACTTGACTTTTATGGCAGTAATGATGACTACAAGGACTATGATTTAGAACTGTTTTTTTTAAATGCACTTCAGCATTTATAAAAAAGAAAATGGCATGCTCAGTTCCTTTGACTTACAGCTTAAGTTATTGTGTGAGCACATCCATGACAGCTTTGAAAGGATCTCCTTTTTCTTATAGTTACAGCGCTATTATAGCTGAAAATAAAATGCAACACTTAATTATGTGGGTCGCTGAATTACAATAGTTTAAATTCTCAGTCTCGTCAAGTTTCTCATGTGAAATTTAGGACACTGATTAGGAAAGAATGGAATTGTGAAACTTAGAATGGGGATAACTGGTTGGACCCAGATAAAGCTGACAGTCATCAATCCCCATGTCATGCTGAGCCTCATTTCCCAAGGGAATTAATTTCCTCTTCAATATCTGAGAATAGCCTACTTTTCCTTAAAAACCCTGTGATAACCTCACCTTGAGCAGAAACTTTGAAAATGGATTCTTATTCCCCTTAAAACACACCACAACCATAATCTGTTGTCATTAGATCCTTGGTCAAATCCCACCACATTCTTAGGGGCCAGGACACACTATAACCAAGGAGAAAATAGCTTGCATACCAAAGAATTGCAAGATTTTGCTATTACTATGGGTAGAGACTGAGGGGAAGATGTGCAAGAGTAAATTCTAAGGGTGTTAGACCAAGTGCAGCCCTTAGCTACAAAGACAAGGTGGAAATACTTACCATAAAGTATAGCATAGATGTATTGGTAATAAAAATGCTTTGATCCACAAGGATATTCAGCTAATTGATCATAGTGTGCCTAGGAATTAAATAGACTATAAACTATTAGTTTAATTCTTGACTCTTATCATAGGAAAAAAGTCTTGATCTGGAGCCAAAACCCTGACTTGAGTCATTGCAGTGAATAATCATGGCCTCTCACTGTTTCCAGACCACAGTCAAGTCACAGACCCAGAGTCTTTTGATTGAAGGAGAGGACAAGTAAACTTGATGAAGGACTCTATGCCATTGCTGCAAGTACCTACTGTAAAAAATCCTGCAGCTATTCATTAGAGTGAGTGCTCTGGGGAATGATCCCCTGATCTTTGAGGGGTTATCAGACAATAGCCCTGAACTGATGTTAATTCCTGAGGATTCAAAATGCCTCTATGGTCCAACAATCAAAGTAGGGGATTATAGTGATCAAATAATAGATGGAAACTTAGTTCATATCTGACTTACCGAGGGTTCAGCTTAATCTCTAAATTCACTCTCTGACCATATGGTGAGGGTCATTTTGACAGGAGTGATGAAGTGAAAACCCCTGGAATATCTCATCCTTATCAAGATTGTAAGCTAGAAGCAATACCTCATTCCTAGGAAAATTTCAGAAATTAAAGTTGCCATCAAAGATTTGAAAATATCAGGGGTGGTGACACCTATCACATTTGCGTTTGACTCACATTAGGCCTGTGACAAAGTCAGATAGGTCTTGGAGAATGATCAGGAATTATTTATAAACTTAATTAGATGGTAACTTCAATTGCTGCTGCTGTTCCAGAGATATTACCTCTACTGAAAAAACTCAATGAACTCTGGCACTTGGTATACAGCTAGTGACCTGGCCAATGCCTTTATCTCCATATCAATTTATAAGAAACACAAGATGCTTTTACCTGGCAAGGCAGGCTGTATACCTTTACAATCCTACATCAGTGCTCCATCAGTACTGCTCTGGAAGATAATACAGCCAGCAGAGATTTTGAATGTCTTATTCCAAAAAACATTCAATCCTCTATATCAATGACATAAGGCTCATTAGATCTGATGAACAGAAATTAGCAAGTACTCTAGATCCTCTAGTAAGATGTGCAAAGTAGAGGATAGAAGAAAAATCCCATAAAAATTCAGTTTCCTGAAGCCTCAGTGAAGTTTCTGGTGGTTCACTGGTATGCAGCATGTCAGCATTTCATTTCATCCTGAGATGAAAGATGTGTTTTTTCACCTCACACCACCTACCATGAAAAATAGGCCTGAAGATTGGTAGGCCTTTTTGGATTTGGAAGGCAGCATATACCACATTTGAGTGTGCAACTTCAACCCATCCTCAGAGTCACTTGTAAGGCTGCCAGTTTTAAGTGGGGACCAGAGCACGAGAAGGTTTACAGCACATTTAGGCTAAAGTACAAGCCAAGCTACTACTTGATCCTTGGTCTTTGATCCAACAGATCCAATGGTACTTGAAGTCACCATAACAAATAGGCGTGTTGTATGGAGGAGCCTCTGACAAGCACCAATAGAAAAATCACAATAAAGATCTCTAAAATTTTGGAGAAAATCTATGCTATCTTCTGCATATAACTTTTCTCCTTTTGAAAAGCAGCCTCTGACTTACTATCGGACTTGGTAGAAACTGAATGCCTAAACATGGAATACGAGGTGACCATGGGATCTGAACCTATCCTCATAAACTGGGTCATCTGACCTACCTAGTCATAAGGGTAGATGTCATCGTGAAATATACATGGCATATAAAAGACTGATTTCAAACATGTCTTGAAAGTAGGAGTAAGCAAGTAACTCAGACTCCTTCAACATCAACTCTTACTGCATTGTTTTCTCTACCTTAATTAATGTGTATGGCCTCTGAGGGTATTCTTTACATCCAGTTGACTGAGGAAGAAAAACCTCGAGCCAGATGGGTCTGCATGATATCGTGGCACCACCAAAAAGAGGACAGCTGCAGCCCTACAGCCTCAATCAGGCATGACTCTGAAGGACAGTGCTGAAGGAAAATCTTCCCAGTGGGCAGAACTTTGAGCAGTACATTTAGTCGTCCCCTGTGTCTGAAGTGAGTAAGAGATGGGTAGAAGTGTGAATGCACACTACTCTTGAAGAGTCACTAAGTTTGGCTTGATGGTCAGGGGCTTGAAAGGAATAGGATTAGAAACTTGGTTACAAGAAGTCTAGGGCTGTACCTCTTATAATGTGACTGTGAAGATATTTATGTTTCATGGGAATACCCAACAAAGCATGTCCACTCCAGAGGAGGCTCTAATAATAATGTGGGGAAAATGCCATGCTCTACAAATGTCAGCCTCTTTCCAGACACATTAGTGCTTGTTCAATGGGCCACTGAACAAAATGGCCTTGATGCAAAGATAGGGGAACTCAATAACAGATTTCTCCTTACCAAGACCTCCTTGGCTAATGTCATGGCTGAGTGTCTAATTTTCCAACATTAAAAGCCAAAAATGAGCCCCATATTGAGCATCATTTCCCGGGGTGACCAGTCAACTGTTGGCAAGTTTATTACATTTTACATTTTATATCATAGAGGGGACAGAGATTCATCTTCACTTTCATAGACTCATATTCTAGAATAGCTTTTAGGAATCAGGGAGTAGGGGTGGCTCTTCTCACTATTATGCTTAATAACCGACTCTCAGAATTTTTGCTTCTCATCTGAGAAACTTTGAGCTCTGTGAATTTGGAGGTCTTAGTATCTAAAAAAGGGAATACTTCTGTCAGAGGTCACAATGATGTTTCCATTGAATTGGAAGATGAGACTTCTACCTGGCCATTTTGGGCTCCTTTAGCCACCTGAACAAACAGGCAGAATAGGAGTTATTCTAATTTCTGGAGTTACTGATGCTGAATACTAAGAGGAAATTGGGTTGTTACTACACAATGAGATCAAAGAGGATTTTGTTTTCAATTCAGTGGACTCTCTGGAGTGTCTCTTACTACTTCCACGTCCAATAGAAAAAGTTACAAAAACAGGCAGGTCAATTGATAACTCAGACCCTCTATAAACTAATGTTTGGGTCACTCTACCAGGTATTATTTACCTTAATCTTAGCCCAAACTAATGTTTGGGTCACTCTACCAGGTATTATTTACCTTAATCTTAGCCCAACCAGCTAAGATTCTGAAGTTGGAGGAAATACAGAATTCATAGTGAAAAAAAGGTGTAATTAAATATCAGCTAGAGCCTTTCAACCAATTACGGGAATAAGAACTATAGTACCTTTCATATTTTCTCTTTGCTTGTTGTATGTTTATTTGTACAACTGTTTCTTCTCTCTCTTTTGCCCATTTTTAATTTTAATACAAGTTATTGTGGGTTAATTTTAAATTTTACTCATTAAATTTTAAAATTTACAGAATATTCAGTAGTACTGAGGTGGAATTTGGGAGTTATTAGTATAGTCAGATATAAATACAATGACTGTTGCAACTGTTCATCTCCTCACTTTTGGAGAAGGGTGAGAATTTTTCACCTTTAAGAAGTATAGCAATATTTTATTAGGTTGAAATACAGAGTTGTTTAAATGTTGTATGGAAGTTCAAATGTGTGTAGAAGGGTACATATGGAATCTGAGTTATCGAAAGATGGGCTGTGACATCAATCAATTTATTGCTTTTCAACAGATTTCATCATACAGTATCTGCTCTGTGATAATAGAGCAGGACCCTTTAAGCATTTCTCCTTTGCAGCAAGCATGATGTTAAACTTTGTCAGTGGAGGGTGATGGAGGGATACTGCAGGACAAAGGAATTTTTCTTCTTGGTTCTGGGATGCCGCAGTGTTGTATTTTTCTTGCTTCTACCACATGACTTCCAGAAGTGCCCAAGGCAAAAATACAGTGGTGCTCCACTCTGCTTGCCCAGAGCATGCAACTCCTTACAAGTTCCCACCCCTTGCCCTAGCCCAGTGACCATGGCCCTCCTCATAGACATAACACTTTTCCAGTCTCACACCATCCTGCTGGAAAGCGGGCTCTGTCTATTCAGACCCAGTAAATTGAATTTTGCCTAGATAAATGGAATGTCCTCTGAACCAGTCTGAGGCATTTATCTGGCCAGTGGGTGTTTCAGCTTTACACAGTAAATCCACTCAGGCATGTTTTCTGAGCCTTTTATTCACTTATAGTCAATCGTATCAGTTCTGGCATTTCTACTTCATTTAGTGTGTGCTATCACTTTTTCCAAGTTTTCAAGAGACATTTTAGGAGCATGTTAGCACCAACTTGCAGGGTCCTTGCTAGGGTGTTACATCCCATATTATGCGAGAGTACACTCATATCAATAAACTCTCCCTTAGCCAGCCTTATATTTCATTTCCCTTGACCGAGAACCCTCAAGATCCAGTTCCATATATTTTTTCCACTTCCTGCCAGAATGTATTGGCCAAATTCTACAGCTCCTACAGAGTATAATTCCTCTCTTCCCTCAGCAGACCCAGCACAGGCTTAGTTTTAGACTCTTGTTATATGCCTGGTTTCTGGGAGGGTATAATGAACCTTGTAAGACACCATCCTCATTTGAGGTCTTTGTATTATCTTTAAGGAAAGAGTGGGTCACTTCTATATTCCCAGCACACTCAGAGGAATCTGGGAGTTCTCAAATGAATCTATCCATATATCACTGTCTTAAGTCTCAGGGTCCCACTCCTTCCCGGTTGGAGTCCTAATTTTGGCATAGGAAGTCTGTTGTGGTAGAGAGTTCGATTTTCTCTTAATTTCCACTACTTTCATGACTAAGTCCTGGGCCTGATCTTGAGTCTGTTCCTCTAGTCACAGAAGTAATTTAAGTGCTGCCAAAGAGTTCTCTCTTGCCTTCACATTCTGTCTTGAATTGATGATTTATCACTCTGAGCCTATTATATCTCTTCAATTAATTACTGGTACTTAACACCCAACTCCATGGTTCTTTCTTATGGCTATCATTTCCTTCATCTTCCTTCAGCACCAGAAATATTATATAAGCCAATGAATCCTCTTAGACCAAAATCTTATCCCAGGTTACCACAAGTGAGCATTTTAACAACTGCACTGTTATAACATTTCAGGGGCTATTCATTCTCCACCTACCACTAGAGATGGAATCTTCATTGCCAGTCAGCCAGTGAATGATCTAGCTTCAAAATCCTACTTACAGTCTTCAGACTGTAATCCCATTTACAGAACCACTTCTGACACTTGGATTGGGTTCTCTGGCAACAGATACTGAGACGCTGAGATGGATAGTTGGTCAGGGATGTTGGGAGCAGGGAGGATGGGGACTCTAAGGAGACATAATTTTAAGGAAGTGAGGAAGGCAGGATTGGGAAGGAGAGTTGCTGATTTGCAACTGAGACCTCAGCTGATTCTGTTGAGAGCTTTGGAGCTGAGATGTCTCAGAGTGTCCCAAATTGAATTCCAAGAAGGCCTCTGTCTCCCTACCTTAGCATATTTTTGGCTGCAGGATGCTTCCTGGGTAAATGGTAAAGCTTTGGGCAAAGCTGATCTCAGATACTAAGGATTCCAGTGAGAGATGTAGCTGAAGCTGTCAACAGATGATAGTCCCAGAAGTCAGGGACTGAGTGAATCAGATATAAAGAAGGGATCTGGGAGGAGCACCACCATATTTACTGTTCCAATAGCTGCTGGGGCAGATCCTACTAAATTTGCTGCCAGTCTGGATCAGAAATGGTTCTAGAATAAGCCAGTAGCTTCCATGACCTTGGGGCCTGCAGATGAGTTTAGCTGGGAAAGGGGGGGACTGACAGCTTGCATCTATTCCAAAATAAAAGCCTATTGAGAAAGATTCATTGAATTCATTTAATTAAACTACGATTTTTACATGCTTGGCTTTTGTATTCTTCTTTTTGCTCCTGCTGTTTGGAATGAAAAAACGAATGAAAGGAAAGAAGACAGAAGGAAGGTTGTTGGCTTACTGAGGACTGGGCTGTCAAACTCTCTCCTTGGCAACTTTGTTGTTTAGTAGGTAAACGTACAGGAGGATATGAGTTCCAGGCCCACAGCATGAATTACTTCCCTCTTGTCACAGTTCAGTGATTAATCAGACATAACTGCAGAAGAAAATGGAAAATAACTATAGGCACACATGACACATTAAATCAAGTTAGTTCATCCTGATTAGCATGGGTTCATTCAGAAGCAAATAAATTAGCAATCACCTCTGGCTGAAGCTGTGTTCATAAGCAGAGAAGTCTGAAGAATGTTATGACCACATTTGAAATTATTGTTTAAATCCCTGAAATTAAAAAAAATATCTCCTGAAAAAACAAAAACACTTTCCCTCACTAAGCTCTGAGCTCACTGTTTATAGGGGGATTCAATTTAAATTTGTGTATGGAAATACTATAATGTATTATTTTTCATGTAGAAAGAGTATTATATTTCTATTCCATCTTAAACTCTATATTCATAGCCATTTTTAAAAAAACCTTTATTGCCAGTAAAGTATCATTGCAGTCAAAATGCATAACCCAGTTCTTAACATAGATGGGGACTCTAACAACTTGACAGTACAACTATAATGAGTTTTAATAGTTACCTCCAATTGTAACTAGATTTATTGGTATAATGGATTTCTGTAGAGTCCTTTCTATGCTGGCACATTTAGGCAAAGATTATTTATATTAAAGAATAATGTTGGGCTTCCCTGGTGGCGCAGTGGTTGAGAGTCCGCCTGCCGATGCAGGGGACACGGGTTCGTGCTCCGGTCCGGGAGGATCCCACATGTCGCGGAGCGGCTGGGCCCTTGAGCCATGGCCGCTGGGCCTGCGCGTCCGGAGCCTGTGCTCCGCAGCGGGAGAGGCCACAGCAGTGAGAGTAAAAAAAAAAAAAAAAAAGAATAATGTTATATGAATACTGGAGAAACACTGATTCTCAATTTTACAAATAAATCTTTGTTTGGCAATTCAAAAAAAAAAATCTCCCAAGGAACCTCCATATTGTTTTCCATAGCTGTTGTATCAATTTATTGAATACATTCCCACCAACAGTGCAAAAGGGTTCCCTTTTCTCCACACCCTATCCAGTATTTATTGTTTGTAGATTTTTTGATGGTGGCCATTCTGACCAGTGTGAGGTGATACCTCATTGCAGTTCTGATTTGCATTTCTCTAATAATTAGTGATGTTGAGCATCTTTTCATGTGCCTCTTGGCCATCTATATGTCTTCTTTGGAGAAATGTCTATTTAGGTCTTCCACACAGTTTTGATTGGGTTGTTTGTTTTGTTGATATTGAGCTGCAGGAGCTGTTTTTATATTTTGGGGATTAATTCCTTGTCAGTTGCTTCATTTGCAACTGTTGTTTTGCAACCACATTTGCAAATGTCGTTTGCTTCTCCCATGCTGAGGGTTGTTGTTTCACCTTGTTTATGGTTTCTTTTGCTGTGCAAAAGGTTTTGAATTTAATTAGGTCCCATTTGTTTATTTTTGGTTTTATTTTCATTACTCTAGGAGGTGGGTCAAAAACAGATCTTGCTGCAATTTATGTCAAAGAATGTTCTGCCTATGTTTTCCACTAAGAGTTTTAGAGTGTCTGGCCTTACATTTAGGTCTTTAATCCACTTTGAGTTTATTTTTGTATATGGTGTTAGGCAGTGTTCTAATTTTATTCTTTTACATGTAGCTGTCCAGTTTTCCCAGCACCATTTATTGAATAGGCTGTCTTTTCTCCATTGTATATTCTTGCCTCCTTTGTCATAAATTAAGTGACCATATGTGTGTAGGTTTATCTCTGTAGTTTCTATCCTGTTCCAGTGACCTATATTTCTGTTTTTGTGCCAGTACCAAACTGTCTTGATTGCTGTAGCTACCATATGACCCAGCAATCCCACTCCTGGGCATATACCCAGAGAAAATCATAATTCAAAAAGACACATGCAGCACTATTTACAATAGCCAGGTAATGGAAACAATCTAAATGTCCATCAACAGAGGAATGGATAAAGAAGATATGGCATATATATACAATGGAATATTACTCAGTCATTAAAAGGAATGAAATTGGGTCATTTGTAGAGACGTGGATGGGCCTAGAGTCTGACATACAGAGTGAAGTAAGTCAGAAAGTGAAAAACAAATATTGTAAACTAATGCATATATGTGGAATCTAAAAAAATGGTATAGATGTTCTTATTTGCAAAGCAGAAATGGAGACACAGACATAGAGAACAAACATATGGATACCAAGGGGGAAGGGGAGTGGGATGAATTGGGAGATGGGGATTGACATATATACCCTATTGATACTATGTATAAAATAGATAACTAATGAGAACCTACTGTATAGCACAGGGAACTGTACTCAGTGCCCTGTGGTTACCTAAATGGGAAGGAAATCCAAAAAAGAGGGGATATATATATATATATATATATATATATATATATATACATACATACATATAGCTGATTCAATTTTCTGTACAGTAGAAACTAACACAACATTGTAAAGCAACTATACTCCAACAACAACAACAACAACAAAAGACAAAAGAAACATGACAACACATGGTGATTAGTTGAATCAAACAGAAAAAAAGGTGTTTGAAAAAAAAAAAATCTCCCAAGCTTGCAATTCTACAAAATTTCCACCCTGACCACCCTCAGTGAGAGCTTTCTGAAGTTTGCGTGTACAATGTCCTCTGTTGTGCAGCTGAGGTGCGAGGCCCCCAAGCCCACTTCCAGAATGACTGTCCTGGTCTCCTCCACAATCCAGGTAGCATTAAGTTGACTGCTCTGAAGGTCTGTTCTTTCTCCTGGATGTGAAAATCTTCTCAAGGGCCAGAGCTAGGGTATACAAGCGAGGCATTCACTCCAGGGACAAAATTTAGGGGATCACCAATAAAACTCAGTAATTAAGGCAAATATTGTTATTAAAAAAATTTTTTTAAGATACCAACGGGCCTTTATTCATACATCCAGCTATGTTAGCCTTTTCTTTTTTTTGGCTGTGCCTTGCGGCATGCAGGATCTTAGTTCCCTGACCAGGGATCAAATCTGCAGCCCCTTCAGGGGAAGTACAAAGTCTTAACCACTGGACCTCTAGGGAAGTCCCCAAGACAAATATTTTTAAAAATCAAAACTAAGGCAAAATTTTTATGGTGAACAAATTATCTAAATTTTAAATAAAGACTGAATCAATTTATTGATTTTAACTTTTGCCTGAAGCTAAAATTATAGTTCATCATTGCACTGCTAAGGAGGAAGCATATTATTTCGAGGGATTGGATTAAATAGATTTCCTGCCTGAAATTGATGGTCTCTAGAGCAGTGCAGTGGTTCCCCAACTTTACTGGACATCAAGATTGCCTGAAGGGTTGGTTGAAACACAGATTACTCAACCCCAAACCCCAAATTTCGTAAGTGGGTCCCAATAATTTGCATTTCTAACAAATTCCAGACAATGGGAATGCTGCTGATACAGGAACCACACTTTAAGAACTACTATGAGATATATAAATAATATGCCAATAGTGCCCATAGTAGGTGCTCATGGTAGAAAAATGTTTTTGATGAGCTGAGCAAGTGAATGAAATGTCATAATGCCAAATCAGCTAGTGAGTATATTCTGAGGGGGAGTTTATAGATAAATTTCTTACCTCGTGTCTTTTTAAGGAGCATTTCACTATCCACATGAGTGGGCTCGGGTCTCTATTGCCTGGTACAAGATGACTATCTCAGACAGATGTAGGAAACAGCAAAGCTCTGATGTCCATCCCCATGCTCCAGGGCAGGGCACAACCATGACAGAGGTTGAATTTCAATTTGGCTCCAGAGGCCCATTTTCTTTAATGCTTCCCTCCACACATCCCCTACTTTTCCTGACATCCTTTATTTACATGCTACCCAGTCCCTTCCTACAGTGGTAACACCCAGACCTAGTCTCCTAGGCCACCTTTAGAGATAAGGTGGGCGTCAAGGTAGTAAAGCAGGGATGGAGGAAACAATTCACTTCAGGTCAGGCAAAAGGACATTTCAACACCTAACCATGGGTGAATCACTAAATTTCCAGACTCCATTAAAGTGTCAGTGCTATCAATTGCAGACCCATTCTTCATGCTTTATTGATAGCCATTTCCAAGTTGCATCAGACAGGGGACTCAGAAAGGGATTATTTATAGTTGTGCACACTTTAAGTAATGTTCTTATTTTGATTTAGTCTGACAGTCCACAATTTTAAGACATGGTGGGGCACAACCTAAAATCATAAAGGATTGAGTCAATTAAGTAGAAAGGCCAAAGCATAAATTTGGATATGTGAGAAAATATTAGCATTCATTGCTATTTTAAAATTTATATTCTTTCTACTTTTATGCCTACCTGGAAATCAGTTAGGCTGTGGGTTTATGTTGTTATATTTCCTATTACAATACTGCAGAGAATAGATATAATTCTGTGACAGTCTTTCTGGAAAAGAGACAAGAAACAATGTTCTATCAGCGAAATATGAATTCAAAAGAAGCCAGCTGAAATAGAGAGAAATAATCAGTTCCTTTCCCCCTATCTCTTCTTCTACCTCACTCCAACTGGAGGAAGAGAAACAAAAGTCATACTCTGGACCCAAAGAGTTTCAGAAGGAAAGAACAAGAAGTTGTGAGAGATGGTAGGAAAAAATCTAGTGACTCATTTGTTACTAGAGTTTTTCAAGCATAGACTGGAGATACAAGTGAAGATACTAATTTGACACAAATTCAGAGGTTCGGGCATGAGTTGTAACCAGTAAATGAAAATCAAGGGGAAACTCAGGGAGTTTCTGTATTACATCTCTCTTCCTTATTGCATATCTGCTTCATTTTTTCTACTTTTGCAGATTGGCTCACAGAGGAAGGTAGATTTACTACCACTTCCAAGATTATCAACTCCTTTCAAGAAACCAGTCCAGACTGAGGCTGTAGTAGCTTCATGCCCATACTTTGTTATGGAGGAGGATAGTCTGGCTCAGCTTGCTGGAGATGTTCAACCTAAGTCCAATCAACATCAACTAGGTAAGGAGTCATGTTGTACTCACCTAGCTACTTGAGGTTCTACTTGGTTTGGACGACAACTTATGGACAGAGGGGGAAATTCTTGGTCCTTGTGCTGAGAAGACATCCCCAAATTATCCACTACACTGTATGAGCAATTTGTAAGAATTAACGTTTATGAGAATCAAGCACCAGATGTGATTTTCAACTAAAAAATCTCTCAGGTATCCTCTGAGGCCATCATTCCAAGAATATGATTGACAAGCAGATATGACAGGAATGCAAGAGAAGCACTTGGATTGTACCTACCTTAGTGACATTTTGAAGATTAATTAGATGTTTTAGTAAGATCTTTGAAGATGAAAGGGGCTGGAAACCACAGTAAGTCTTCACTACCAATTCCTAGGAAAGTCAGTTGCGAGATGAATTAGTTTCAGGACTGTAATTTGTAATAACATTCACTGAAGAATTGCCTTCACTGTGTTTTACAGGATATCTTTCACCTCAGAGAAGACTTATATAAGGCTGAGAAACTAGAGTTCTGAAAGGAAAAGAAACAAGGATTTTAGTACTACCAAATAACCCTAAGATTGGTTCCCTATATACATTCAATATGCAATCAAGCCTTCAAAAATGCGGTGTTGGGGCTGAAACAATCCCTGTAGGTGATCTAGTCTCCCGTTTCATTTTATAGATGAGACACTTAAAGCCTGGATCTAGGTAATAGCATAACTGGAGCTATCATTTGGGTCTCTTAATCCCCATTTCAGTCACAAAGTGCAGAAAATTTCTCTATGTGGTGTGATTTGTGATTTGGGAGATTCTTGAAAGTACTTTCTCAGCAATTTGAAAATATTTTCTGCACTACTAGCCAATTACTCATGCTAGGAGCCATACCTATTCTAATTCTTAACTTTCTATTTAGCACCACTTTCTACTGCTGGTTCTCTTTTAAAATGAAAGAATTGCAAGGACAGGTAACAAGTGAATTTAGCAGCTCATTATTACTTTTATTAGAATAATAAAGGAAATGGACTCAGAAATCATATAAATAGGAGACTGAATTTCAGCTCTACCACTCACCAGCTGTGGGACTTTTTACAAATCATTTCCATTTGGTAGTGTCAATTTTATCACCTGTAAAATGGAAAAATAGAATATTGATCTCATAGGGTAGAGAGGATTAAGTGAAATAGTGCAGGTAAAGCCTAACCTGGCTCGTAAGTTTTGAGGAAATAACATGTCAATGGTTAGCACTAAATAAATAGTAGGTGTTACTATTGTCATCATCATCATCATTATCATCATTTCTGTGTGTGAGTTTAATTGGAACAGTTTCTTCCCAGTGAAGGATGGGCCTGCAGTGATAGAGGAGGAAAGTGGTTGCAGAAAAGGGAGATTTGGAACACCAAAGAAAAACTTCATAGTTTGGCAGATGATTAGTGTGGCTATGTTAACCAAACCAAAACTCTTATAGATTCATGGACTGAAATTTTTATAAAATCACTTGAGTTTAAGAAATCCTCAATGACAGTTATGTTTATATCAAAGTTGCCGTCAATCACTTTTCAATCATTTGATTCTTAAGAAATCTTTCAAAAGGAAAACAATATATAGCCTATATTTTTATACAACCTGTGGAAGCAAAAGTGGTTATATATTCTTTTCATTGTGTTTTCACAAGCAAAAGAAGTGTCTTTTAGAGATTTTTTCTTAATTTGGGCATAGAAAGTTTTCAGGACGTCTTGGTTTCATTTTTAGCCAAGGATCTAAGAACCTACAAAGTGTTCCTGAGCCAACCACATCTGACTTCAGGAGCTACAGATATCTTGTGAAGTCTGCCCAAGGCCAGTTCCTCACCTTGCCATGGAACCCAGCTGACCAAATCTGGTTTTCTTGGGAACCAGGCAAAAGAAGTTGAGGCTAATGCATTTTATTTATTTGATATTTGTAGATTCGTATATCCAATAAACATTTATGAGTCACACACATATCAGATTTGGAGTACATTCTGGGACCCCCACCGAAGCACTGGGTGTCTGGAATCATAAACAATCCATGAATCAAAGCTGCTGAATATTTCTTTGCTACACTTTCTTTTTTAAAACATCCAACTGTTTCTGTATTTTCCATTTATGCACATAGGACATTCGAAAATAAAAACCTGTTGTATTTCTAGTTCTACATTGGCCCTCACTACCCTCTGTGGTTTCCAAACCTCTTGAGCTCTTCTGTTTGCAAACATCTATGGGACTCCTTTTGACCCTTTAGCAGAGTATATAACTAGAATAGGACAGAATAACCTCAACTCAGGCTCTTCCCTTTAGGCTTATACCCTGATCTTGGTCCTCTGAATCTTACCACTCTTATTGTGAGAAAAGAAAAGGCAAAAGAATGGAGAAAGAAATGTGTATTTATTTATGTTTCTGTGAGACCTAGAAAAAGCTGGCTTAAGATATGTTCTCCATGCCTTCTCTCCTAGATTCTCTTCTGGTCCTATTAGGCCTTTCAGGTGTCCATTCTGGGCAGCAGACATCCTACCACCTTAGTCAAATGTGAACAAAA
Source organism: Phocoena phocoena (assembly GCF_963924675.1). Lineage (NCBI taxonomy): Eukaryota > Metazoa > Chordata > Mammalia > Artiodactyla > Phocoenidae > Phocoena > Phocoena phocoena. The sequence goes on from NC_089226.1 coordinate 30,015,131, forward strand.
AAATAAATGAGAAGGTAAAGCAATCCACAAGAGCCAAGAAAGCATTGCCTTCAGTCGTGATAGTAAAATTCTTACTCTTCCTACTAGAAGACCTCTCTGAAAGCCTGGTGTCCAATGTTTGTCCTGGAAGTCCATTCAATTTTTGACTTATAAAGAGGCCTTTTTCCTAGGTGGCAGAGCTGAGGAAGTTGACAGGGTATATAGAGAAAGCCTTGAGTTTTCTTTGAGAGTTAGATTGTGTGATTGGCCTATTGAAGAGGGTGAGGTGAGGATAAGAGAACAAGCTTGATGGTGGGTTATAATCAGATGATAAAGGGCATTGTATACCTTGCTAAGGGAGGTGGACTCTAGCACGTGTGTGATGGGAAGCTGTAGACAGTGTCTACATATTTGAGAAAGATAATCTTGGCAAGAGAAATTTACTTTTATAAATTACATCCGTAAAAATGGCAGGTTTGATCTAGTCTATAGAGGCCAATCATTCCTTTAATTGGCAGCTACTCCAAGATTAAATAGTTGAGTGGTTGGACCCTCCAGTAGAGGAGACGTTTTCCATCTATTGTGCCATCAAAGAGTCTGAAGTTGTACATCAGGAGAATCTGTGGCAACATGGAATGTGTACTGGACTAGGAGGGGGAATCCGTGTTTAAATCCTAGCTCTGGCATTCATTCCTTGTGTGACTGGGATTAAGTCATTTAAAATCCCTGGGTCTCAGGTTTCTTATCTGAAAAGTGAAGATAAAACCTGCCCTATAGAGCTTAGCTGATGTGTGGATAAATGAGATAATCAAGTGAAAATACCTGATAGGCGATTTATAGGCTTTGTAGATGAAGACAGTGAAGGCTGTCCATCAGCTCTCCCTTCTGGCTGTTACTCTACCAGCTAAATCAACCTCTCACTCTGTTTTTCCAGGAATTCTCTGGACAACAAAAGGCTTACTGAGAACTGAAGACTGATTCCTTTCTGGACAAGGTTTACAGAAGTTTCCCAAAGCAGTTCTCAGCAAAATAATTTGGTAGCTCACTAATTACTGTAAGCTCTCTTGATTCCTATACAGTGAAAATTTTCTTCCCATTCCATCCACCTCTCAGTCTTCTAGTAATGATTGTTCTAACCACATGACTCAAATAGGACCTGCCATAGGGATTGAACAGGTGTGTATATGTGACAGAAATTGGGTTCCTGAATCATTCTCTAAAATATTTCAAATTTGAGCCAAGGAGCAGGAGTCCCTTCCTTCTGGCTGGTGCCGGGAGTATTGTGAAGATAGTGGTCTACAGAACATGACAAACAACCAGCATGCACAGAGACACAGATGCAGTTTAAGGATAAAGCTTCCACATTGGTACTGGGTACCACTCGACTAGAGCCAGATTCATCCTGCTTTTCCTGTGATCTGGTTCACAAACCTATAAGCTCTTTTAGTCTCACCCTTACTAGCATTAAATTTCTATTAGTTGCAAACTTAAAAACCCTTTCACTATACACCCTGAGTTGCACTCAGAGGTTTTATTTTTTATAATTCATTTCAGTGGGCTCTTACTGGCTGTTTCTGAGCAAGAATGGCAATTTTAAAACATGGCCTTTACATATTTTGACATTTGTTTCATTAAGAAGTAGGGTTTACGTCCCCTTCTCTGGAGTCTTGGTGGGCTTCTGATTGCTTCAACCAACAGAATATGGCAGAAGTGATGCTAGTGTTTCTTGAGACTAGTCAGAAAAGGCCATGTAGCTTCTACCTAGTCCTGTGGAACATTTATTTTGGGGGAAGCCAGTTATCGTGGAAGAAGTCTAGTTATATTGAGACCACCATGCTTAGAGAGGCTATATATAGGTGTTCTTGTCAACGGTCCTCTCTGAGCTCTCAGCTGATAGCCAGTAGCCTCTGCCAGTCATACAGGTGAGCCACCTGGGAAGTCCAGGACTGAAGCCAAAGGACTGAAGCTCCACTGCCTTCTGGCTGCTACCACCTGAGAGACTAAGTGAGAATTGGCCAGCCAATTTCTTTCCAAATTCTTGACCAACAAATCTGGAGAGAGAGAGAAAAGTTGTTTTAAACTCTTAAATTTGGGCAAATTCTTATACAGCAATAGTAATCAGAGCCAATAAGTCAAAGACTTTGAGGCTCTGGGAGAATATCTGTAAAACCAATGATACTTACAGGATCATTGTAAGAAATTGGTGACACCTGAGATGGTACCTGGACAGTACCTCTCAATGTGTCTATACATCACTGACTCTCAATAAACATTCCTTCTCTCTACCATCTTTCCATTAAGTGAGACGGTCTAAGTAAAAGAGACTTTACAGACTGTAGATGTTTAACCAGTGTTAGTTTTCCTTTGGAACCCACTGTCCCCCAAAATGTATTCCCAGAATACCCAGTCAATCATTAGTCTGAGGTATATTCATAATCTTTCTTTTGTTGTTGGATCATTTATCTAGAGCCTTTTCCTCAGTGTTCACAAATTCTTACTATCATGTTCACATTAATGTTCCATTTTCTTTAAGTTTTTAATGAGTTACTTAAAGGCAGGGACAATGTTTGTTAGAATATTATTTTAGCTCCATAAGTAGATCAACAAGTTATAAATGCTTGTTGAAATTCAAGACCAGACACTTGAATTTTCAATGGTAGGAGAAAATCATGTACCTCATTAAAATCAAGAACATAGAAAAACATAAAATCTCACTTATATATGGAATGTAAAAACAAACAAACAAGCTCATAGACACAGAAAACAGATTGGTGGCTGCCAGAGGCAGGGGGTTGGGGTATGAGTGAAATAGGTGAAAGGGGTCAAAAGGTTCAAGCTTCCAGTTACAAAATAAATAAGTACAGTATGGTGACTATAGTTAATAATACTGTATTGCATATTTGAAAGTTGCTAAGATATTTACTCGTAAAAGTTCCCACCACAAGATAAAAAATTTTGTAGCTGTGTATGGTGATGGGTGTTAACTACACTTATTTTGGTGATTGTTATGCAGTATATGCAAATATTGAATCATTATGTTGTATTCCTGAAACTAATATGTCAATTATACTTCAATTAAAAATATATATATATATGCTTTTGTCTTCTGCAATCACCCTATTTATGAAATGACTATAAAAATTTCCCTTTCAAGATGATTCTCAATGTTCATCAAGAGTTGCCATTCATTTTCCAAATATTAAAAGTTCTCAGGAGGAACAAATTAGATTTTTTGTCTTCCTGAAAAAAGAAAAAAAAAAAGAACACTTAAAACATAATTGTTCATTTTATCCAGTGTCTTCTTGTTCTACTAGTTTATGGATTTTTTTTTTGTCCAAGTTATGTCAAAGGAAACTATATTTCTCTTTGCTTTCAAATTAAAAAGAAAAGTGTTCAAGGCTCCCGGTGATAAAACCACATTATCCAGAGACATTGACAGTAATCAGAACAAAAATTCCTCTTTCTCAAGTAAAAAAATCCCAGATGTAGAAAATCCCAGATATAAAAAAGAAAAAGAATATATGTAAATAGACTAATGTAATGATATGTCTCCCAGCTCTCTTTAACTCTTGGACACTTTAAGAAGTTAGAGATATTTCCTGATGGGAGAGGGTATTAGAAATTTATTTGTGGAATTTACTTTTCATGGTTCATTGATGATAATAACAATAAATTCCACAAATAGATTTCAAGCTGGTCAAGCATTTTGACTTTGGGAAGTTAATCTCCTGAGCATGAGCTCTGCACATGCCTGGAAGGGCTCAGTACAACAATGACATGTGAGAGCAAAACATCCAAGTCCTGCTCAATTCTGACCCTTATATCACAAAATGGGATATGAGGGGTGGACGAGGAAAGGAGGATCAGAATTTATTTTTCTTGTTATTCTATTACAGCTCTTTCTTCTTTCTGTTATTGCTGACAAAATCTGTATTAATAGTACTTGGGCTTTTCAGTGTTTACATTAACTAGTCTTAATCAAGGAATCCTGACTTAACAGCATTCTTTATCACAGACACAATTCAATGTGGGGATGGATCCTGGGGAGAGCACTGGTTCAATAGGAGTGTTGCCCCCTTAGGTACAGAGTCCTAGGGCTGGAAGGAATGAATACAATACTTAGCCTGCCTCTTGGTTTCAGGGAGCACCTTACCTAAAGCATCTCAAATATAGGATCATTTGCCCTAGTTTAGAAGATTTCCAGACACAGAGACTGAACAGCCCCCTTGCCAACTAAATTTAGTTTTACAATCTTTACACCTAGCTTTATCTTCCCCTCCAGTGTGCTCCAGATAATAACTGTGTGCTCTAGTTTATGTTTTCTCCTTTCCTGCCCACAGTGGATTTGAAGCCAAATATGATTTCACATATGGTTGGTTGTTGGGTCAGCATTAAGTCACCTCTCAGACCTCTTAAGTTAAGAAGTGCTAATCCCCTTAAAATTTCCAGGCATCCTTACCTATGAGAATCTGTTATACACAATTTTTACCTCTATGGAATACCTCACCATACCATATGGAATTCTTATTGGCTAGAAGTATTGTTCCCACCTAGGGAGTTTACTTAATTTATACCTCAGTAACAAAAAACAATAACAATCATTTAATGGGCACTGCTGTAGGCAGAATCCTAAGATGGCTGCCTACTCTCACCCCCTCCCTCATACCTGTCTGTATAATCTCTTGCCCTTGAGTGTGGGTGGATCTGTGACTATGATGGGATATTACTCCTGTGATTAGGTTACTACTCAGTTGGCTTTGAGGTAACCAAAGTGGAGATTATTTTGGAGGTACTGACCTAATCAGGTGAAGCTCTCTCTGAAGTCACAGAGCTTGAAAGTATGAGAGAGATTTGATGTGAGGAATATTCTCTGTTTGGGGCCTTTTTTTTTTTTTTTTTTTTTTTTTTTTTTGCAGTATGCGGGCCTCTCACTGTTGTGGCCTCTCCTGTTGCGGAGCACAGGCTCCGGATGCACAGGCTTAGTGGCCATGGCTCATGGGTCCAGCCGCTCTGCGGCATGTGGGATCTTCCCGGACCGGGGCACGAACCCGTGTCCCCTGCATCGGCAGGCAGACTCTTAACCACTGCACCACCAGGGAAGCCCTCTCTGTTTTGGGCTTTGAATATGAAAGTGGCTATGTGATCCTCATCCTTAAGAGTGGCCTCTAGGTCTGAGAACAATCTCCAGATGAAGCTAGCTAGGATCGGAATTCTGCGAACAACTTGAATGAGCTTGAAAAGGAATTCTTTTCTAGTCAGGTCTCTAGAGGGCAATGCAGATTAGCCAATACCTTGATTTTTAACTTCATGAGATCCTGAGCAGAGAAATCAGCGATGCGGTGCCTGGGCTTCTGATTGACAAAATTGTGAGATAATAAATGTTTGATTTTAAGCCACTAAGTTTTTGGTAATTTGTTACATATCAATAGAAAACTAATATAGGCACTCATCCATGTGCTGGACATTACAGTGAATATATTCCCTATATTATCTCCTCTAATTCCTATAGCATTTCTTGAGGTAATTACTATGTCCATTGTTGGAACAAGAAAACTGGAGCCTGACTCAGTGAACAGAAGAAGAATATTGGTTCCTTAAATACCACAATTTTCCCTCTCACTTTATTTGAATTTCTAAGACTTATCCCCAAGCTATGCTCTTTCCTCTGAATTGTTCTTTCTGTCCTTATAATTTTATTCATACAGGTTGTTGCTGGTGCTTTGGTAAAAGTACTTTGATCCAAACCATTTGGTTTCTTATAGATATGAGCCACTGGGGAGGCTATTTTCCATTTAACTGTGCTTTTAAAAAGTGAATGCAGACTTATCTATTAAAATTATTAAGCTTAAACTCTTTCACAAAATATAAATTGAATAAGACAGCTCCGTCCTTCCTATTAAAACAAGAAAAGGCTAATGAGTGAACGTATTGGCCTACCGCTTCCACTGTTATTGAACCAAACTCAGGTCCATTTGCCCAACGTGCAGCAAAGCCAATCTACTGACACCAGGTTGTGGTGAAGGAAAGTATAGCATTTATTGCAAGGCACCGAGCAAGGATATTGGGCAGCTTATGCTCAAAATGCCCAAACTCCCTTATGCTTTCAGAGAAGGAATTTTAAAGGCAAGTTCAGGGGTGTGGGTTGCAGGTGGCCTGATCAGTTCATGCACAAGTCTCTGATTGGCTGGTGGTGAGGTAATGGGTTGATGTTACTGGGGTCAGCATATTCAGTCCTCAGGATCCAGGTGGTCTGAGTGCTGTGTGCTCATGGTCATTATGCCATTAGTTTCTTCCACCAGGCAGGGGTTTTAGCATCTGCAAAAAAAATTAAGGATATGGCTCAGGATATTATCTATAGCCTTTGAGGATGAACTTATGTCTTTGAATTTGTTTTGTGGCTAAACTATTATTATTTTGTCTTTCTTGACTTTTTTCTTTTGTTTCTGTATTTTTTCACTTCTCTGATTAAATCTGCCCTTTGGAAGGCTAAGAAGCTGAAGCTTTTTTACAAATAGGAGGTGGGGAACATAGGGGGATCTGTCCCTGGGCAGGTCCCACAGGGTCCTGTTCAGTTTTACCACCTTGTCCTTCTTAGCACTCACTACCTTCCCCAGTCCTAATTATCCCACACTTTGGGATGCTTTAATGCTACCTGTAGGCTTAGTCCCTACCTAACTCCAGTCTCCCTCCCAGGCAGAGAAAACATAAGGACCAATGGAGCTGTGGTTTGAAACTTATAATCAAGTCAGCCTAGATGCTGGACTTATTCTGACCCATTACCCTGGACCAGTGAGTGAGTCTTTGTTTTCCTTGTGACCACATCTTTACCTTGTATTCAAGTTCCATTTATCAGATTACAATCTGGCACCATCACGCATTCCTTCAAGGAATTACTCTATCTTTACCACTGCCAGAAAACCAGTCTTTTCCAACCAAAATATAGGATTTCCAGAGAGTTTAAATAAATGCACCCTTGCTCCCATGTGAGAGAGTAAGAAGGCAGAGTGAATTTGTAGAAAGAATTGAAGACTAAGAGTGGAAGGCAGGATGTGAAATTTGGGAGAAATTGGATTATAAATATGAAGGCAAAATGGAATATGGCATTAAAATGAAATGGAAAGAAAGAACACAAGAGAAAATAGAAAACAAACAAACAAACCCTAACTTTCCCCAAAGAATAAAGAAAGGAGAATTCAGGGAAAACTGTGAGCACATAAGACATGGCAGCAAGGGCCAGGAAAACCTTACAGTATTCGCATTTTCTGAGTTTTATTTATCTGCAGTGGGGACTCAAAGATGCTACATATAAATAAGCAACACGGTAATATGACCCTTTTGGAGGTTATTGTCAGTTCTGGAGTCAAATCATTATAGTCTCTGAAAAAATCAGATGAAGGTAATGAAAATTATGATAATAATATAATACTGAATATTTTAAATACTGTGTATAAACATTGTTCTAAATATTTTAACTAATTTAATCCTAACAATGATCCTCTGAAGTTCTTACTATTATTATGCCCATTTTAAAGATGAGGAAACCAAGGAACTGAGAACTTAGGGAATTGACCCAAGGGAAACAAAGAACAGAGAGGAGGCCAATGTGGCAGGAATGTAGGAAACAAGTGGGAGATGATGGAAGATCAATGTGGAGAAGTGATGAGAGACAAGATTCTGGAAAGTCGTATAGGCCTTGTAAGAAATGTGGCTTTTATGCTGAATGAGTTGGTAAACCATTGGTAGGTTTTGAGCAGAAGAAAGATGCGTTTTGACTTACATTTAAAAATCATTCTTCTGGCTGCTAAGCTGAGAAGAAATTTTAAGTAGGAGTGGGGGTTGGGGTGAGGGACACGGGGTGTGTACATCAAGAGCAGAGCCATGGGGACCAGGTAGGAGGCCATTGCAATAATCCACATAAGGGTAGTGGGGTGGAGGTGGCTTGGTCACTGAACTGATTAGGTATAGATTGACTATACTTGATTGGGCCCATCTGTATATCTACTGACCAAATAGAGAGAGGAGGTGGTGAGAGATGGTATTTAAAAATTCTGTACATTTATTGCAACTATATGTGTTCCTTAATTACAACTTACTACCTATGGATAAATCTTGATGAGTGTTTTCTATGTACATCTCAGTGACTTCACGGTCATCCCATGACAATAAATATGGCAATGCATAATTTACAAAGCAACTTCACATGAATTGTTTTGGAAAAAACCTGATAAGGTATGTGTGTCAGTCACACATTACTCATGCCTCTTAACATAAGAGAAGACAGACATAGTGAACTTAGAGGTTAATTTGTCCAGTATCACATGAACTGTGCGTCAGAAGTCTGCAGTTTATCCATCAAAGCCAGCTTCCTAACTAAGCTTGTGCCAAGGACTATCTCAAGATGAAAATAAAAAAGGAGGCTACAACTGCCAGGATGAAGTCTTTGGTTTGAAAGATCACAGCAATCCTATTGCCTGGCATTTGGGAGAATGGCTACCTCCTACACCCACCTCAATTTGTTCTCAGCCTCTAAATCATGTGCATTAAAAGTCAGCTTTGATACAAGTAGTGAATTACTATATAAAGCACCTATTAAAACAAAGAAAACCCAGATAAACTGATAAAGTCTAATTGCAACAAAGGCGTCTCTTTTATGAGATGATTTTAAGTTGACACAGAAGAGCCTTCTGAAAAAACTCACAGCATCTCCTCTGCTCCCTGCAGCTTCAAGAATCAGCTAAACATCCGCACCCTATTAGCTTTGATTTCCAATTCATGAAAACCCAACCTGTCATTTTTTTTCTTTTTGCTCAAAGCGCAGTGACATCAACTCAGCCTTTTCTTTGTAAGTGGTCTCCTTTTCTTAGCTGTTAAATAGATTATCACCTCTCTAATGACAGGGCCAAGACTAAGGTAAGGTTCTAGTCTTGGGCACAAAATTTAAGGGGGTGTTAAAAAAACTAATAAAGATAAATAATATTTTAACATGATAGCTTTAAAAATTAAAATTAATACAAAATCCCTTATAACAGGGAATAAAATACCAACATTTTAAATAGAGACAGTATCAGTATTATTGACTTCTCCTCCTGCCTTGGGCTTCTCTGTGGATAGACACAGCACCAGTAAACAATGCTGCCTTTGGATGTTTTATGCTTCAATATTCTTTCTACATGTAGTATTCACTACAAGCCAGAGGTGATTTCTCTCATGTGAAGCTGAAATATAGGAAGAATAAGAACGAAGACAGGGGTAAGAATTGTGTTTTATAGAATATTTTGAGCACCTCATGATTTCCCTTTAATTTGTTACATTTTCCTAAAGCATCACAAAATGCAACCTGTCATCATCTTAATCTCCACCACACAGAGTAATACCAAGTAGGCACAACCTCCTCGCACTGAGGGCTGAGATGCTGCAATGAGGCACGTTAAACAAAATTGCTGGCCAGTACGGCACCATCTTGCTTATGCTCTGAATGCTGGAAGTAAATGTTGATTATCTGGAGATGATAATAACATGACTTTTGAATAAACGAAGCACAAACAGCAGTCATATAGTTAACACAAAACTATGACTGTCAGGCAATTGTTATACTTAACACAATCCTTGAGCCATTAATTAAAGTATAGCATTTCCTCTTAAGATAATGTTGATTAAAATGTATATACACTCTGCTGGAAAATAACTTCAGGGTTGATGTGAAAATAGCAAAGAGAGATTTCAAATAAATACCTTTGAAAGAAAGGGCATTTTTGTAAAGGGGAGAATACTTGTCTCCTTATCCTGCTGGGACCTGAGTCTCCCAGAGCCATTTTGTGCTTGGCTGGGCAAGTTTTTCCAAAAGAAAGAGAAAAAGAATGAAGAAGTGAGTCAGCTAAATTCTTGGTAGCTAACAAACAGAATTTTCTTTAGAACTGGCTTTCTTCTTAATCTTCTGTAATCACAGATACATAATTCAATGTGCTTTCATAAAATATGCATGTCATTTTCCCAGTAAACAGGTTAAGGGCAGACCTTACCAATTAGCAAAATCCACCCAGTGTGCATCCAGAAATCCCTGCAGCATGAGTTAGCTGCACCTTTTTTATTTAAAGCTGGGTCTTTAAATACTGATTAAGCAGTAGGTCTAGGTAAGACTCGGGAAGGTGGTGGTGAGGCTTTGCTGAGCTGCTCACAGATGACCTAAAATTCAAAAAATGAGGAAGCAGCCAATGAACCAGAAACATGGCTCACCCGGCCTTCTGGTCTAGCACCTTGCTCTTCAAAGTGTACTCTGCAGACCAGCAGCTTCAGCAGAACCTGGGTGCTTGTTAGAATTTTACGCTCTCAGGTCCTACCCCAGACATGTTGAGTCACAGTCTGCATTTTAACTGGAACCCATGTATACACTGGAATTTTGACAAGTGCTTGCTATGAATGTTGTGCCCACAAGCCTGGGCTTTCAAGGCCATCTTTGTGACCAGGAGGAAATATCAAGAGAGTGGCATAATGACCTGCAACAGGAAGCAAATGCAAAGCACAGGTAAGCCATTAAAAATTTCACACCCGGGCTTCCCTGGTGGCGCAGTGGTTGAGAGTCCGCCTGCCGATGCAGGGGACACGGGTTCGTGCCCCGGTCCGGGAGGATCCCGCGTGCCGCGGAGCGGCTGGGCCCGTGAGCCATGGCCGCTGGGTTTGTGCGTCCGGAGCCTGTGCTCCACAGCGGGAGAGGCCACAACAGTGAGAGGCCCGCGCACAGCAAAAAAAAAAAAAAAAAAAAAAAAAAAAAAAAAATTTCACACCCCTTCTCAGCAAGGAATTCACAGGGGTTATATAACCTGATAGGTAGGTATCTTTATTAAAAGGGAGACTTTCTTTGTAGATAAAACTATTCTTAGATTTTTGGAAATTTTAAGGAAGAATATCTCTATCACTGAGGTTCAGTGGAGGTGAATGTTGGAAGCCACTTGAGGACTGAGCATCTGAGAGGAAAAAAGGAGATGGAAACATCTTCCAGTTTACTTGTGGCTGCAGACTGGGCTACGCCAGACTTGGCAAGTGACTAGTCCCTATTGCATGGGTTTTTACAGAGCCCTCCTAGTAGCTCATAGCTGGTATCTTATGGACAGTTTTCACACTTTTTCTACATGTACCATTAAACCCTTGGGTTTATTTTACCACATATAAGCCAACATAGGTTGCATACAAGTAAATATCAATGATAATAACAGCAGCTTCCGTTTATGGAGTGCCTGCTTAATACCAGACACTATCCCAGATGATTTAAATTATCTCTTTAAACCACAAGGTCCTGAAAGGTGGTGTTACCCCATCTTATAAATGAAGAAATTGAGACTCAGGTACCACTACTTCATATTCTGCCCCAAACCATGTCATTTGTCTTGAATAATTGGTTTGAACAAACAGGCACTTGTTCTCACTTGTTCCTCTCTTTCAGTAAGTCAGTCTTCTCTGTAAGTTGATCATCGTGACTCATCTTTGTCATCTCTTTCCCGACCCTGAGCAATGACAGGCCACATCTTGCCATGCCCTGTCATGCCACAACCTGGGTTCTTCCAAATAGGCAGTTTTCTTGCTTCCACTGTACTGAGGCAAAAAAAAAATTTTTTTTTTGACCACCACCACGATTTTATTCTTAAATAAATGCTCAGCCTAAGACCAGGTTAGGCAGACAAGTGGGTGGAAATTGGAGGAAGGCAGACCAAGCCACCTCCCCCACTGAGAGCAGTGGGGCCACCCAGGGAGGCAAGGACACCAAGGAAGGCAAGCAGGGTGCACAGGGAGGGAGGGGCTGATGGAACCACTAGAGTCCGTTCTGGGAAGGAAAAAAAAGAACTCAAGTTTCCCACATTCTCGACGGTGGTGCCAGAAAGCTCAGCGTGGTCCCGAGACTCCACGCCTCCTGCCCCAGGCTCCCTGTGCCCAGCTCAGAAAATGTGGGATCAACTAGCCGATGGGCAGAAAGTTCTGTCACTGTCTTTCCAACAAGACCCCAGGTTGAGTGGCAGCAAGAGGAAGAGAGGGCCACATGCCCGCTGTCCACGTTGTCCACAGATATCCATGCTCCCAGCCACCCAGGGTGGGTGCCTCAGGTCTGTGAGGGCCTCCTCTGCCTGGCTTACTGGCATCCGAGTTCTATCCACAGAGAACATGTCACGGCTTGCCTTGCCCTGCCTGAAAGGCCTACCATCTCTCTACTATCCACTATATCTTAGCTCATTTGCAAAAAAGAGATCTTATGACTTGACTTCAATGAATAAAAAAAGTCTTCCTTCTCTCTATGTCTACTGTTGAGGTAAAAATCTTCTCTCACCTCCTGCTAATTATTCATCAGCCCAGATGTACAAAATTTTGGAAGCACAATGATTCCTAAAACAGGAAAAAAGAAAAAGTTATTTTACAGTAGTAAGTCAATGTCCAATTAGGATCAACACTTTGGAGTGCCCTGACTTGTCCATTTACACACTAATACAGATTCTTCCTTAAAAAATATCTAGTCTCTTCTAATTCTGGAATAACTTAGGGCAGTATGTCTCAAACTTTTTCCATCAAAGCAGAGGAAGGTACATGCATAGCCACAGGAGATTGCTTAAGGCACTCTGGAAGCCCAATCCCCAAAGGGATTCAATAAAAATGGGAAATTTTTTGAAGCCAGAAGATTTACCTTTAAAAAAGCATGTGAATTGTGACTACTTTCCCATAACATGTCTTTATCTGATTCACTGTAAAACTGATATAACTTTCATACCAGATTAAATTATGTAAAATTTCATCTCTAAGTTTTTGGATGAAATTAAAATTCCTGAATGATGTACTGTGTTTATTCTGTGACTTTTGTATCCCTGGCACACTGCCATGTATGTCCCTGAAAAGCCGAGCATTAGGATGTTATGATCTTCTGATGATTTTGTTAAATAACTATTATGGAGAACAGGACAGTCATTCAAAGAAGGACAAGTGTCTCTTTCAGAAAACTTAAGAGTAGTAGTGAATATATCTGCTGCTTGGCTCCTGCAATCTTACCCTCTGTTTCCCAATTGGAGATACAGCAAGTGAGTTGATTCAGTGTCACTGAGGCAGGTGAGCTGCAGAGAGGCCCAGTAACCACTCTTCAGAAAAAAAACCTCTTGTAACAGCTTCCTTCCCCTGATCCTTCTAGAAACCACATGAGATCTTGTTGTGAGTATCACATTAAGAACCTTTTTTCCTGCCTTATGCAGCAGTGAGGGAAAGCTACTGTGTCAACTAGATATGTGTACATGTTCTATTCAAGAATCTTAAAGTAAAAAATAAGTGCATCCATATGACTTCAACATTTCACCACAATCCTCCTTACCAAAGGACTAAGTCCTATCACGGAGGAGAAAGTTTGGAAATAGTGCTTCAGGACCACCCACTATCTCATTGTCAAGTGCTTTGTCACTCGGGACGCTGGGCAATGATATCCAACAAACTTAGTTATATCTTTGAGCCTTGGGACCTTTGTAATTCTTCTTGTTGATGAAAGCTATCTTTAGCTATGAAAAATTTTGCCAAATAACTGCCTTTGATTTAAGGCACTTAAATAATTCTAGCTTCATAATTAATGAAAAAATGGTTGAAAATGTCCTTAGAGTAATTTGGAAGACATTCTGCACATATATTTATATTTGGAAGAATAGTAATTTTAAAGCTAAATACATCTTAGGCCATAATTAAAAGTGTCATACTATGAAAGGACTAGTGCATTTAAGAAAGAAAAAAATAGGCGTAGAGGGGGAAGATGGCGGAAGAGTAAGACGCGGAGATCACCTTCCTCCCCACAGATACATCAGAAATACATCTACACGTGGAACAACTCCTACAGAACACCTACTGAATGCTGGCAGAAGACCTCAGACCTTCCAAAAGGCAAGAAACTCCCCCATGTACCTGGGTAGGGCAAAAGAAAAAAGAATAAACAGAGACAAAAGAATAGGGACCAGACCTGCACCAGTGGGAGGGAGCTGTGAAGGAGGAAAGGTTTCCACACACTAGAAGCCCCTTCGTGGGCGGACACTGCAGGTGGCGGAGGGGGAAGATTCGGAGCTGTGGAGGAGAGCACAACAAAAGGGGTGCAGGAGGCAAAGCAGAGAGATTCCTGCACAGATGATCAGTGCCAACCAGCACTCACCAGCCCGAGAGGCTTGTCTGCTCACCCGTCAGGGCGGGTGGGACTGGGAGCTGAGTCTCGAACTTCGGTAGGAGTGTAGGGAGAGGACTGGTGTTGGCGGCATGAACACAGCCTGCAGGGGGTTAGTGCACCACAGCTAGCTGGGAGGGAGTCCGGGGAAAACTCTGGACCCGCCGAAGAGGCAAGAGACTTCTTCTTCCCTCTTTGTTTCCTGGTGTGCGAGGAGAGGGGACTAAGAGCGCTGCTTAAAGGAGCTCCAGACACGGGCGCGAGGTGCAGCTAACAGCGTGGACCCCAGAGACGGGCATGAGAGGCTATGGCTGCTACTGCCACCACCAAGAAGCCTGTGTGTGAGCACAGGTCACTATGCACACCTCCCTTCCGGGGAGCCTGTGCAGCCCGCCACTGCCAGGGTCCTGGGATCCAGGGACAACTTCCCCGCGAGAACGCACGGCGCGCCACAGGCTGGTGCAATGTCATATTGGCCTCTGCTGCCGCAGGCTCGCCCCGCACCCGCACCGCTCCCTCCCCCCGGCCTGAGTGAGCCAGAGCCCCTGAGTCAGCGGCTCCTTTAACCCCATCCTTTCTGAGCAAAGAACAGACGCCCTCCGGTGACCTACAAGCAGAGGCAGGGCCAAATCCAAAGCTGAGCCCTGGGAACTGTGCGAACAAAGAAGAGAAAGGGAAATCTCTCCCAGCAGCCTCAGGAGCAGCGGATTAAAACTCCACAATCAACTTGATGTACCCTGCATCTGTGGAATACATGAATAGACAACGAATCATCCCAAATTGAGGCGGTGGACTTTGAGAGCAAGATTTATGATTTTTTCCCCTTTTCCTCTTTTTGTGAGTGTGTATGTGTATGCTTTTGTGTGAGGTGTTCTCTGTATAGCTTTGCTTTCGGCATTTGTCCCCGGGTTCTATCCGTCCGTTTTTTCTTTTTTTTTTTTTTACTTAAAAATTCTATTTTCTTAATAATTATTTTTTTCTTATAACTTTATTTTATTTTATCTTACTTTATTTTATCCTTTCTTTCTTCCTTTCTTTTTTCTTTTCTTTCTTTCCTTCCTTCCTTCCTTCCTTTGTTCCTTCCTTCCTTACTTACTTCCTTTTTCTTTCTTTCTTTCTTTCTTTCTTCCTTCCTTCCTTTCTTGCTTGCTTGCTTGCTTGCTACTTTTTCTCCCATTTATTCTGAGCCGTGTGGATGAAAGCCTCTTTGTGCTGCAGCCAGGAGTCAGTGTTGTGCCTCTGAGGTGGGAGAGCCAACTTCAGGACACTGGTCCACAAGAGACCTCCCAGCTCCACATAATATCAAATGGTGAAAATCTGCCAGAGATCTCCATCTCAACACCAGCACCCAGCATCACTCAATGACCAGCAAGCTACAGTGCTGGACATCCTATGCCAAACAACTAGCAAGACAGGAACACAATGCCACCCATTAGAAGAGAGGCTGCCTAAAATCATAATAAGGCCACAGACACCCCAGAACACACCACCAGACGTGGACCTGCCAACCAGAAAGACAAGATCCAGCCTCATCCACTAGAACACAGGAATTAGTCCGCTGCACTAGGAAGCCTACACAACCCACTGAAACAACCTTAGCCACTGGGGACAGACACCAAAAACAACGGAACTACGAACGTGCAGCCTGCAAAAAGGAGACTCCCCAAACAGTAAGATAAGCAAAATGAGAAGACAGAAAAACACACAGAAGATGAAGGAGTAAGATAAAAACCCACCGGACCTAACAAATGGAGGGGAAAGAGCCAGTCTACCTGAAAAAGAATTCAGAATAATGATAGTAAAGATGATCCAAAATCTTGGAACTAGAATGGACAAATTGCAAGAAATATTTAACAAGGACCTAGAAGAACAAAGATGAAACAAACAATGATGAACAACACAATAAATGAAATGAAAAATACTCTAGATGGGATCAATAGCAGAATAACTGAGGCAGAAGAACGGATAAGTGACCTGGAAGATAAAATAGTGGAAATAATTACTGCAGAGTTGCAGAGCAGAATAAAGAAAAAAGAATGAAAAGAACTGAGGACACTCTCAGAGACCTCTGGGACAACATTAAATGCACCAACATTCGAATTATAGGGGTTCCAGAAAAAGAAGAGAAAAAGAAGGGGACTGAGAAAATATTTGAAGAGATTATAGTCGAAAACTTCCCTAATATGGGAAAGGAAATAGTTAATCAAGTCCAGGAAGCACAGAGAGTCCCGTACAGGATAAATCCAAGGAGAAGCACGCCAAGACACATATGAACCAAACTGTCAAAAATTATATACAAAGAAAACATATTAAAAGCAGCAAGGGAAAAACAACAAATAACACACAAGGGAATTCCCACAAGGTTAACAGCTGATCTCTCAGCAGAAACTCTGCAAGCCAGAAGGGACTGGCAGGACATATTTAAAGTGATGAAGGAGAAAAAGCTGCAACCAAGATTACTCTACCCAGCAAGGATCTCATTCAGATTTGATAGAGAAACTAAAACCTTTACAGAAAAGCAAAAGCTGAGAGAGTTCAGCACCACCAAACCAGCTCTACAACAACTGCTAAAAAACTTCTTTAGGCAAGAAACACAAGAGAAGGAAAAGATCTACAATAACGAACCCAAAACAATTAAGAAAATGGGAATAGGAACATACATATCAATAATTACCTTAAATGTAAATGGACTAAATGTTCCTACATAAAGACACAGATTGGCTGAATGGACACAAAAACAAGACCCATATATATGCTGTCTACAAGAGACCCACTTCAGACCTAGATACACATACAAACTGAAAGTAAGGGGATGGAAAACAGATGTTTTATGCAAATGGAAACCAAAAGAAAGCTTGAGTAGCAATTCTCATATCAGACAAAATAGACTTAAAAATAAAGACTATTAGAAGGGACAAAGAAGGACACTACATAATGATCAAGGGATCGATCTAAGAAGAAGATATAACAATTGTAAATATTTATGCACCCAACATAGGAGCACCTCAGTATTGAGGTGCTCCTCAATACTGAGGCAAATACTAACAGCCATAAAAGGGGAAATCGACAGTAACACAATCATTGTAGGGGACTTTAATACCACACTTTCACCAATGGACAGATCATCCAAAATGAAAATAAATAAGGAAACACAAGCTTTAAAGGATACATTAAACAAGATGGACTTAATTGATATTTATAGGACATTCCATCCAAAAACAACAGAATACACATTTTTCTCAAGTGCTCATGAAATATTCTCCAGCATAGATCATATCTTGGGTCACAAATCAAGCCTTGGTAAATTTAAGAAAATTGAAATTGTATCAAGTATCTTTTGTGACCACAACACTATGAGACTAGATATCAATTACAGGAAAAGATCTGTAAAAAATACAAACACATGGAGGCTAAACAATACACTACTTAATAACGAAGTGATCACTGAAGAAATCAAAGAGGAAATCAGAAAGTACCTAAAAACAATTGACAATGGAGGCATGACAACACAAAATCTAAGGGATGCAGCAAAAGCAGTTCTAAGGGGGAAGTTTATAACGATACAATCCTACCTTAAGAAACAGGAAACATCTTGAATAAACAACCTAAACTTGTACCTAAAGCAATTAGAGAAAGAAGAACAAAAAAACCCCAAAATTAGCAGAAGGAAAGAAATCATAAAGATCAGATCAGAAATAAATGAAAAAGAAATGAAGGAAACGATAGCAAAGATCAATAAAACTAAAAGCTGGTTCTTTGAGAAGATAAACAAAATTCATAAACCATTAGCCAGACTCATCAAGAAAAAAAGGGAGAAGACTCAAATCAATATAATTAGAAATGAAAAAGGAGAAGTAACAACTGACACTGCAGAAATACAAAATATCATGAGAGATTACTAGAAGCAACTTTATGCCAATAAAATGGACAACCTGGAAGAAATGGACAAATTCTTGGAAATGTACAATCTGCCAAGACTGAAACAGGAAGAAATAGAGAATATGAACAGACCAATCACAAGCACCGAAATTGAAACTGTGATTAAAAATCTTCCAACAAACAAAAGCCCAGGACCAAATGGCTTCACAGGCAAATTCTATCAAACATTTAGAGATGAGCTAACACTTATCCTTCTCAAACTCTTCCAAAATATAGCAGAGGGAGGAACACTCCCAAACTCATTCTACGAGACCACCATCACCTTGATACCAAAACCAGACAAGGATGTCACAAAGAAAGAAAACTACAGGCCAATATCACTGATGAACATGGATGCAAATTCCTCAACAAAATATGAGCAAACAGAATCCAACAGCACATTAAAAGACTCAAACACCATGATCAAGTGGGGTTTATTCCAGGAATGCAAGGATTCTTCAATATACGCAAATCAATCAATAGGATACACCATATTAACAAACTGAAGGAGAAAAACCATATGATCATCTCAATAGATGCAGAGAAAGCTTTCTACAAAATTCAACACCCATTTATGATAAAATCCCTGCAGAAAGTAGACATAGAGTGAACTTTTCTCAACACAATAAAGGTCATATATGACAAGCCCACAGCCAACATCATCCTCAGTGTTGAAAAATTGAAAGCATTTCCACTAAGATCAGGAACAAGACAAGGTTGCCCACTCTCACCACTCTTATTCAACATAGTATTGGAAGTTTCAGCCACAGCAATCAGAGAAGAAAAGGAAATCAAAGGAATCCAAATTGGCAAAGAAGAAGTAAAGCTGTCACTGTTTGCAGATGACATGATACTATACATAGAGAATCCGAAAGATGCAACCAGAAAACTACTAGAGCTAATATATGAATTTGGTAAAGTAGCAGGATACAAAATTAATGCATAGAAATCTCTGGCATTCCTATATACTAATGATGAAAAATCTGAAAGTGAAATCAAGAAAACCCTCCCATTTACCACTGCAACAAAAAGAATAAAATACCTAGGAATAAACCTACCTAAGGAGACAAAATACGTGTGTGCAGAAAATTATAAGACACTGATGAAAGAAATTAAAGATGATACAAATAGATGGAGAGACATACCATGTTCTTGGATTGGAGGACTCAACATTGTGAAAATGACTGTACTGCCCAAAGCAATCTACAGATTCAATGCAATCCCTATCAAACTACTACTTGCATTTTGCACAGAACTAGAAAATTTTCACAATTTGTATTGAACACAAAAGAACCCCAATAACAAAAGCAATCTTGGGAACAAAAAACAGAGCTGGAGGAATCAGGCTCCCTGACTTCAGACTGTACTACAAAGCTACAGTAATCTAGGCAGTATGGTTCTGGCACAATAACAGACATATAGATCAATGGAACAGGATAGAAAGCCCAGAGGTAAACCCATGCACATATGGTCACGTTATCATTGATAAAGGAGGCACGAATGTACAGTGGAGAAAGGACAGCGTCTTCAATAAGTGCTGCTGGGAAAACTGGACAGGTACATGTAAAAGTATGACATTAGATCACCCCCTAACACCATACACAAAAATATGCTCAAAATGGATTAAAGACCTAAATGTAAGGCCAGAAACTACCAAACTCTTAGAGGAAAACATAGGCAGAACACTCTATGACATAAATCACACAGCAAGATCCTTTTAGCCCCACCTCCTAGAGAAACGGAAATGAAGACAGAAATAAACAAATGGGACCTAATGAAACTTCAAAGTTTTTGCACAGCAAAGACAACCCTCAGAATGGGAGAAAATATTTGCAAATGAAGCAACTGACAAAGGATTAACTTCCAAAATTTACAAGCAGCTCATGCAGCTCAATAACAAAAAAACAAAAAACCCAATCCAAAAATGGGCAGAAGACCTAAATAGACATTTCTCCAAAAAAGATCTACAGATTGCCAACAAACACATGAAAGAATGCTCAACATCATTAATCATTAGAGAAATGCAAGTCAAAACTACAATGAGATATCATCTCACACCAGTCAGAATGGCCATCATCAAAAAATCTAGAAACAATAAATGCTGGAGAAGGTGTGGAGAAAAGGGAACAGTCTTGCACTGCTGGTGGGAATGTGAATTGGTACAGCCACTATGGAGAACAGTATGGAGGTTCCTTCAAAGACTACAAATAGAACTACCATATGATCCAGCAATCCCACTACTGGGCATATACCCTGAGAAAGCCATAATTCGAAAAGAGTCATGTATCAAAATATTCATTGCAGCTCTATGTACAATAGCCAGGAGATGGAAACAACCTAAGTGCCCATCATTGGATGAATGGATAAAGAAGATATGGCACATATATACAATGGAATATTACTCAGCCATAACAAGAAACGAAATTGAGTTATTTGTAGTGAGGTGGATGGACCTAGAGTCTTTCATACAGAGTGAAGTAAGTCATAAAGAGAAAGACAAATACCATATTCTAACACATATGTATGGAATCTAAGAAAAAAAATGTCATGAAGAACCTTGGGGTAAGACAGGAATAAAGACACAGACCTACTAGAGAATGGACTTGAGGATATGGGGAGGGGGAAGCGTAAGCTGTGACAAAGTGAGAGAGTGGCATGGACATATATACACTACCAGATGTAAAATAGATAGCTATTGGGAAGCAGCTGCATAGCACAGGTAGATCAGGTTGGTCCTTTGTGACCACCTGGATGGGTGGGATAGGCATGGTGGGAGGTAGGGAGACGCAAGAGGGAGGAGATACGGGAACATATGTATATGTATAACTGATTCACTTTGTTATAAAGCAGAAACTAGCACACCATTGTAAAGCAATTATACTCCAATAAAGATGTAAAAAAAATAAATAAACAGATAAATAAAAGGAAGAAAAATTTAAAACAAAATCTTCAAAAAATTGTGTCAGAATATCTTATTGGTACAAAATAAATGAGACAATAGAAACATTGACAGAAATTTCCCTAATTTATAATATATTTCTTTGTTCTGGAGATTTATTCATTACTGTGAAAATTAGCCACACTTAATCTTTTTAATCTTTGTTATGAGAATACTTTATTTATTTTGAAATATATCCTACTAAAGTAAGTAAATATAAACGCATGTACAGTTCAGAGAATCACACTAAAACACTTATGTACTCACCAACCACCATAAAGAGAAGAATATTAGCTGTTACCTTGCTATGTCTTGTGCCAGATAATTCTACTCCCTCCCCCAGCTAACAATCCAATATTTTGTGTGTACATCAATTCCTTCCTTTAAAAAAATGTTTAACCATTTGTGTATTTATGTCTAAACAATAGGCAGTTTAGTTTTGCTTGTTTTAAGCTTTATATCTGTAGTCTTCAGGGACATGATTTTTTTTGTCCAGAAAAAATTAGCTTTCTAAGAATCATCCATGTTGGTGGGTTTAGCTGTGTAACATTCTATTGTGTGATATTGCAAATAAGAAATCCATTTATATATCTATTTTCTAATAGGTAGGTATTTGCATTGATTCTAGTTTTTGCTATTATGAACTGTACAGCAATAAAGCCTCTCATATATGATTCCTAACCCACAAAATTTTCTCTAGAGTATATACCTATCGTGGAATGGTGGAGTCACAGAGTATACAAAAGTTCAATTTCACATGTTGTTGTGAGACTGTTCTCCAAAGTGGCTATTCCAACTTACCTACTGCTCCACCAAAAATCCAGTCCCATTGATCTGTAACTTTTATGGAACTTAATATTTTAGACAATTTAATTTTTTGCCAATCTCTGGTATGAAATGGTATCTCATTATCTTATGAGTTACTTTGGTTAATAATGAGATTGATCATATATTCATATGTTCTTTGTGAAATATCTGTTCTGTTGTTGATATCTAGTAGGATGTTATCTACTTTTTATTGATTTTTTGGCTATATTGAGGTATATGGACAAATAAAATTATAACATATTTAAAGTATACAGTGTTATGATTTGATATATGTACACATTTTAAAAGGATTCCCACAGGCAGATCAATACACATTCATACCCTCACATATTTATTTATTTATTTATTTTGTAGGAATGCTCAAGATCTACTCTCTTAGCAAATTTCAATTATACGATACAGGATTATAAACTAGCATCACCATGAACCACACTGGATTCTCAGAACTTACTCATCTTTTGACTGAAAGTTTTTACCCTTTTACCAACCTCTCCCCATTTCTACTCCTCTGTGACCCCCAGCCCCTGGTCACCACCATTCTATTGTTTCTATGAGTTTGACTTTTTTTTAAGATTCCACATATAACTGATACCATGCAATATTTGTGTTTCTGTGGCTGGCTTATTTCACTTAGCATAATGCTCTCCAGGTTCTTTCAGGTTCAAACAAATGACAGGATTTCCTTCTTTTTATAAGGCTGAATAATATTCATACATATATATGTCATATCTTCTTTATCTGTTCATCTGTTAATGGACACTTATGTTGTTTCCATATCATGGTTACCATAAATATTGCTTCAGTGAACATGTGAGTACAAAAATCTCTTCAAGATAATGATTTTGTTTCTTTTGAGTATATGCTCAAAAGTGACATTGCTGGCTCATATGGTAGTTCTATTTTTAATTTCTTTATGAACCTCCATTCTATTTTCCAAAGTGACTGTACCAGTTTACATTCCCACTAAAACAGTGCATAAGGACTCCCTTTTCTCCACATTCTTGACAGCATTTATCTCTTGTGTTTTTGATGATAGCCATCCTAACTTGTGTGAAGTGATATCTCATTTTGGTTTTCATTTGCATTTCCCTGATCATTAGTGATGTTGACCACTTTTTCATATACCTGTTGGCCATTTGTATGTCTTCTATGGAAAAAAATGTCTATTCAGGTCTTTGCCCATTTTTTAATTGTGTTAACTTTTTGCTTTTGAGTTGTATTAGTATCTTGTATATTTTGGGTAATCACCTCATTGCATATGTGGAATGCAAATATTTCCTCCCATTCCATATGTTGCATTTTCATTTTGTTGATGTATTCCTTTGCTGTACTGAAGCTTTTTAATTTGATGTAGTTCCTCTGCTAATTGTTGCTTTTATCTAGGCTTTTGGTGCCAAATCCAAAAACTATTGCTGAGACCAACATCAAGGAGCTTACCCCCTGTGTTTTCTTCCAGGAGTTTTATGGTTTCAGGCATTACATTCAAGTCATTAATACATTTTGAGTTGATTTTTGTGTATGGTGTAAGATAGGTGTCCAGTTTCATTCTTCTGCATGTGATTGGCCAGTTTTCCTCATACCATTCAGTGAAGATGCTGTTATTCCCCATTGTATATTCTTAGCACATTTGTAGAAAATTAATTAACCATATATGCATAGGTTTATTTCTGGGCTCTCTATTCTCCTCTATTGATCTATATATCTGTTTTTATGACAATACCATACCATTGTGAATATTATTACTTTGTTATGTAGTTTGAAATCAGGAAGTGTGATGCCTCCATCTTTGTTCATCTTTCTCAAGATTGCTTTGACTGTTCAGGGTCCTTCGTGGTTTCATGCAAATTTTAGGATCACTTTTTCTATTTCTGAAAGAAAATTGCCATTGGAATTTTGGTAGGGATTGCGTTGAATGTGCTTTGGGTAGTATGCATATTTTTAATATTAATTCTTTCAATCCATGAATATGGATGATCTTTCATGTATTTGTGTCTTTTTCAATTTCTTTTATCAATTTTTGTAGTTTTTGTGACAGATACTTCATCTCATTGGTTAAATTTATTTCTAAACATACTATTGTTTTTGATGCTACTGTAAATAGGATTGTTTTCTTAACGTCTGTAACAATTCATTATTAGCATATAGAAATGCAAATGATTTTTGTTTTTACTGAGCTTGCCCTCTTTATTTTTAATTTATTTTTTTTATACAGCAGGTTCTTCCTGTTTTGAATTTTATTTTATTATTTTTTGTACAGCAGGTTCTTCTTTGTTATATATTTAATAATTATTAGTGCATATATGTCAATCCCAATCTCCCAATTCATCCCACCATGACCCCCCACCCTCACTTTCCCCCCTTTGTGTCCATACATTTGTTCTCTGCATCTGTGTCTCTATTTCTGCCTTGCAAACCGCTTCATCTGTACCATTTTTCTAGATCCCACATATATGTGTTAACATATGATATTTGTTTTTCTCTTTCTGACTCACTTCACTCTGTATGACAGTCTCTAGGTCCAACCTTATCTCTACAAATAACCCAATTTCCTTCCTTTTTATGGCTGAATAATATTCCATTGTATATATATACCACATCTTCTTTATCCATTCATCTGTCGATGGGCATTTATGTTGCTTCTATGACCTGGCTATTGTAAATGGTGCTGCAAAGAACATTAGGGTGCATGTGTCTTTTTAAATTATGGTTTTCTCAGGTTATATGCCCAGTGGTGGGGTTGCTGGATCACATGATATTCTATTTTTAGTTCTTTAGGGAAACTCCATACTGTTCTCCATGGTGGCGGTATCAATTTACATTCCCATCAACAGTGCAAGATGGTTCCCTTTTCTCCACATCCTCTCCAACATTTGTTGTTTGTAGATTTTCTGATGATGCCCATTCTAACTGGTGTGAGGTGATACCTCATTGTAGTTTTGATTTGCATTTCTCTAATAATTAGTGATGTTGAGGAGATTTTCATGTGCCTCTTGGTCACCTGTATGTCTTCTTTGGAGAAATGTCTACTGAGGTCTTTTGCCCATATTTGGATTGGATTGCTTGCTTTTTAAATATTCAGCTACATGACCTGTTTATATATTTCAGAGATTAATCCTTTGTTGATTTGCTTGCAAATATTTTCTCCCATTCGGAGGATTGTCTTTTTGTCTAGTTTATAGTCTCTTCTGCTGTGCAAAAGTTTTAAAGTTTCAGTAGGTCCCATTTGTTTATTTTTGGTTTTATTTCCATTACTCTAGGAGGTGGGTCAAAAAAGATCTTGCTGTAGGCAGAAATAGAAACACAGATGTAGAGAACATGGTATGGACACCAAAAGGGGGAAGCAAGGCAGGGGGGTGTTCGTGGTGGGATGAACTGGGAGATTGGGATTGACATATTACACTAATATGTATAAAATAGATTAATATGAACCTGCTGTATATATGTGATTTATGTCTTAGAGTGTTCTTCCTATGTTTTTGTCTATGAGTTTTATAGTGTCCAGTCTTACATTTAGGTCTTTAATCTATTTTGAGTTTATTTTTATGTATGGTATTAGGGAGTGTTCTAATTTCATTCTTTTACATGTAGCCATCCTGTTTTCCCAGCACCACTTACTGAAGAGACTGTCTTTTCTCCATTGTATATCCTTGCCTCCTTTGTCATAGATTAGTTGACAATAGGTGGGTGGGTTTATCTCTGAGCTTTCTATCCTGTTCCACTGCTATATATTTCTGTTTTTGTGCCAGTACCATATTGTCTTGATTACTGTAGCTTTGTACTATAGTCTGAAGTCAGGGAATCTGATTCCTCCATTTTTTGCCATCAAGATTGCTTTGGCTATTGGGGGTCTTTTGTGTCTCCATACAAATTTTAAGATTTTTTTGTTCTAGCTCTGTAAAACATGCCATTGGTTATTTGATAAGGATTACATTGAATCTGTGGATTGCTCTAGGTAGTATAGTCATTTTCACAATGTTGATTCTTCCATCCACGAACATGGTATATCTCTCCATCTGTTTCTGTCATCTTTGATTTCTTTCATCAATGTCTTATAGTTTTCTGAGTACAGGTCTTTGACTGCCTTAGGTAGGTTTATTCCTCGGTATTTTATTCTCTTTGTTGCAATGGTGAATGGGATTGTTTCCTTGATTTCTCTTTCTGATCTTGTGGGTTTTTTTAAATTTTTTAATTGAATTTTATTTATTTTTTTATACAGCAGGCTCTTATTAGTCATCAATTTTATAAACATCAGTGTATACATGTCAATCCCAATCACCCAATTATTCATACCACCATCCCCACGCCCCCATGACTTTCCCTCCTTGGTATCCATACGTTTGATCTCTACATCCGTATCTCAACTTCTGCCCTGCAAACTGCTTCATCTGTACCATTTTTCTAGGTTCCACATACATGTGTTAATATATGATATTGCTTTTTCTCTTTCTGATTTAATTCACTCTGTATGACAGTCTCTAGATCCACCCATGTCTCTACAAATTAACCAATTTCGTTCCTTTTTATGGCTGAGTAATATTCCATTCTTTATCCATTCATCTGTCAATGAGCATTTAGGTTGCTTCCATGACCTCGCTACTGTAAATAGTGCTGCAATGAATATTGGGGTGCCTGCATCTTTTTGAATTATGGTTTTCTCATGGTATATGCCCAGCAGTGGGATTGCTGGATCATATGGTAATTATATTTTTAGTTTCTTAAGGAACCTCCTTACTGTTCTCCACAGTGGCTGTATCAATTTACACTCCCACCAACAGTGCAAGAGGGTTCCCTTTTCTCCACACCGTCTCCAGTGTTTGTTGTTTGTAGATTTTCTGTTGATGCCCATTCTAAGTGGTGTGAGGTGATAGCTCATTGTAGTTTTGATTTGCATTTCTCTAACAATTAGTGATGTTGAACAGCTTTTCATGTGCTCTTTGGCCATCTGTATGTCTTCTTTGGAGAAATGTCTATTTAGGTCTTCTGCCCATTTTTGGATTTGTTTGTTTGTTTTTTTAAATATTGAGCTGCATGAGCTGTTTATATATTTTGGAGATTAATCCTTTGTCCATTGATACATTTGCAAATATTTTCTCCCATTCTGAGGGTTGTCTTTTCATCTTGTTTATGGTTTCCTTTGCTGTGCAAAAGCTTTGAAGTTTCATTAGGTCCCATTTGTTTATTTCTGTTTTCATTTCCATTTTTCTAGGAGGTGGATCAAAAAAGATCTTGCTGTGATTTATGTCAAAGAGTGTTCTTCCTATGTTTTCCTCTAAGAGTTTTATAGTGTCCATTCTTACATTTAGTTCTCTAATCCATTTTGAGTTTATTTTTGTGTGTGGTGTTAGGGAGTGTTCTAATTTAATTATTTTACATGTAGCTGTCCAGTTTTCCCAGCAGCACTTATTGAAGAGACTGTCTTTACTCCATTGTATATCCTTGCCTTCTTTGTCATAGATTAGTTGGCCATAGGTGTGTGGGTTTATCTCTGGGATTTCTATCTTGTTCCATTAATCTATGTTTCTGTTTTTTTGCCAGTACCATATTGTGTTGATTACTGTAGCTTAGTAATATAATCTGAGGTCAGGGTGTCTGATTCCTCCAGCTCTGCTTTTTTCCCTCAAGAATGCTTTGGCTATTCTGTGTCTTTTGTGTCTCCATACAAATTTTAAGGTTTTTTGTTCTAGTTCCGTAAACAATGCCACTGGTAAATTGATAGGGATTGCATTGAATCTGAAGATTGCTTTGGGTAGTATAGTCATTTTCACAATATTGATTCTTCCAATCCAAGAACATGGTATATCTCTCCATCTGTTGGTATCATCTTTAATTTCTTTCATCAGTGTCTTATAGTTTTCTGCATACAGGTTTTTTGTCTCTCTAGGTAGGTTTATTCCTAGATATTTTATTCATTTTCTTGCAATGGTAAATAGGAGTTTTTCCTTAATTTTTCTTTCAGATTTTTTACCATTAGTGTATAGGTATGAAGAGATTTCTGTGCATTAATTTTTTATCATGCAACTCTACCAAATTCATTGATTAGCTCTAGTAGTTTTTTGGTGGCATCTTTAGGATTCTTTATGTATAGTGTCATGTCATCTGCAAACAGTGACAGCTTTACTTCTTCTTTTCCAATTTGGATTCCTTTTATTTCTTTCTCTTCTCTGATTCCTGTGGCTAGGACTTCCAAAACTATGTTGAATAATAGTGGTGAGAGTGGAAATCCTTGTCTCATTCCTGATCTTAGAGGAAATGCTTTCAGTTTTTCATCATTGAGAATGATGTTTGCTGTGGGTTTGCTGTATATGGCCTTTATTATGTTGAGGTAGGTTCCCTCTATGCTCACTTTCTGGAGAGTTTTTATCATTAACGGGTGTTGAATTTTGTCAAAAAGCTTTTTCTGCATCTATTGAGATGATCATATGGTTTTTATTCTTCACTTTGTTAATATGGTGTATCACATTTATTGATTTGCATATATTGAAGAATCCTTGCATCCCTAGGATAAATCCCACTTGATTATGGTGTATGATCCTTTTAATCTTTTGTTGGATTCTGTTTACTAGTATTTTGTTGAGGATTTTTGCATCTATATTCATCAGTGATATTGGTCTGTAATTTTCTTTTTTTTTTTTTGTAGTATCTTTGTCTGTTTTTGGTATTAGGGTTACTGTGGCCTCATAGCATTTCTTTGGAAGTGTTCCTTTCTATGCAATTTTTTGGAAGAGTTTCAGAAAGATGGGTGTTAGCTCTTCTCTAAATGTTTGATAGAATTCACCTGTGAAGCCATCTGGTCCTGGACTTTTGTTTGTTGGAAGATTTTAATCACAGTTTCAATTTCATTACTTGTGATTGGTCTGTTCATATTTTCTGCTTCTCCCTGGTTCAGTTTTGGAAGGTTATACCTTTCTAAGAATTTGTCCATTTCTTCCAGGTTGTCCATTTTATTGCCATAGAGTTGCTTGTAGTAGTCTCTTAGGATGCTTTGTATTTCTGTGGTGTCTGTTGTAACTTCTCTGTTTTTCATTTCTAATTTATTGATTTGAGTCCTCTCCCTCTTTTTCTTGATGGGTCTGGCTAATGGTTTATCAATTTTGTTTATCTTTGCAAAGAACCAGCGTTCAGTTTTATTGATCTTTGCTATTGTTTTCTTTGTTTCTATTTCATTTATGTCTGCTCTGATATTTATGATTTCTTTCCTTCTGCTAACTTTGGGTTTTGTTTGTTCTTCTTTCTCTAATTTCTTTAGGTGTAAGGTTAGACTGTTTATTTGAGATGTTTCTTGTTTCTTGAGGTATGCTTATATAGCTATAAACTTCCCTCTTAGAACTGCTTTTGCTGCATCCCATAAGTTTTGGATCATCGTGTTTTCATTGTCATTTTTCTCTAGGTGTTTTTTGATTTCCTCTTTGATTTCTTCAGAGATCTCTTGGTTATTTAATAACATATTGTTTAGCCTCCATGTGTTTGTGTTTTTTACGTTTTTTTCCCTGTGATTGATTTCTAATCTCAGAGTGTTGTGGCCAGAAAAGATGCTTTATATGATTTCAATTTTCTGAAATTTACTGAGGCTTGATTTGTGACCCGACATGTGATCTATGCTGAAGAATGTTCCGTGTGCACTTCAGAAGAAAGTGTAATCTGCTGTTTTTGGATGGAATTGTCTATAAATATCAATTAAATCTATATGGTCTATTGTGTCATTTAAAACTTCTGTTTCCTAATTTATTTTCATTTTGGATGATCTGTCCATTGGTGTAAGTGAAGTGTTATAAAGTCCCCCAGTATTATTGTTATTGTCGATTTCCTCTTTTATAGCTGTTAGCAGTTGCCTTATGTATTGTGGTGCTCCTATGTTGGGTGCATATATATTTATAACTGTTATATCTTCTTCTTGGCTTGATCCCTTGATCATTATGTAGTGTCCTTCCTTGTCTCTTTTAACATTTTTATTTTAAAGTCTATTTTATCTGATATGAATATTGCTACTCCAGCTTTCTCTTGATTTCCATTTGCATGGAATATCTTTTTCCATCCCCTCATGTTCAGTCTGTATGTGTCCCTAGGTCTGAAGTGGGCCTCTTGTAGACACCATATATATGGGTCTTGTTTTTGTATCCATTCAGTGAGCCGGTCTTTTTGTTGGAGCATTTAATCCATCCATGTTTAAGGTAATTATCGATATGTATGTTCCTATTACCATTTGCTTAATTGTTTTGGGGCTGGTTTTGTAGGTCCTTTTCTTCTCTTGTGTTTCCCACTCAGAGAAGTTCCTTTAGCATTTGTTGTAAAGTTGGTTTGGTGGTGCTGAATTCTCTTAGCTTTTGATTTTCTGTAAAGCTTTTGATTTCTCCCTTGAACCTGAATGAGGTGCTTGCTTGGTAGAGTAATGTTGGTTGGAGTTTCTTCCCTTTCATCACTTTAAATATATCATTCCACTCCCTTCTGGCTTATAGCGTTTCTGCTGAGAAGTCAGCTGTTTACCTTAATGGAGTTCCCTTGTATGTTATTTGTCACTTTTCCCTTGTGGCCTTTAATAATTTTTCTTTGTCTTTAATTTTTGTCAGTTTGATTGTTATGTTTCTCAACATGTTTCTCTTTTGGTTTATTCTTCCTGGACTCTCTGTGCTTCCTGGACTTGGGTGGCTATTTCCATTCCCATGTTAAGGAAGTTTTTGACTATAATCTGTTCAAATATCTTCTCGGGTCCTTTCTCTCTCTCTTCTCCTTCAACCCTTATAATGCAAATGTTGGTGCATTTAATGCTGTCCTAGAGGTCTCTTAGGCTGTCTTCATTTTTTTCCATTCTTTTTTCTTTATTCTGTTCAACAGCAGTGTATTCCACCATTCTGTCTTCCAGGTCACTTATCCATTTTTCTGCCTCAGTTATTCTGCTATTGATTTCTTCTAGTTTATTTTTCATTTCAGTTATTGTATTGTTCATCTTCTGCCTCAGTTATTCTGCTGTTGATTCCTTCTAGTTTATTTTTCATTTCAGTTATTGTATTGTTCATCTGTTTGTTTATTCTTTAATTCCTCTGCGTATTTGTTCTTTACCTTTTCTAGGTCTTAGTTAAACACTTCTTGCATCTTCTTGATCTTTTCCCCCATTCTTTTTCCGAGGTCCTGGATCATCTTCACTATCATTATTCTGGATATTTTTTCTGGAAAGCTGCCTATCTCCTCTTCCTTTAGTTGTTTTTTTGGGTTTCATCTTGTTCCTTCACCTGGAACATAGTTCTCTGCCTGTTCACTTTGTCTATCTTTCTGTGAATGTGGTTTTCATTCCACAGGCTGCAGGATTGTAGTTCTTCTTCCTTCTACTGTCTGCCCTCTGGTGGATGAAGCTATCTAAGAGGCTTGTGCAAGCTTCCTGATGGGAGGGACTGGTGGTGGGTAGAACTGGATGTTGCTCTGTTGGGCAGAGCTCAGTAAAACTTTAATCTGCTTGTCTGCTGATGGGTGGGGCTGAGTTCCCTCACTGTTGGGTGTTTGGTCTGAGGTGACCCAGCACAGGAGGCTATAGGCTGTTTGGTGGGGTTAATGGAAGACTCCAGGAGGGTTCACACCAAGGGGTACTTCCCATAACTTCTGCTGCCAGTGTCCTTGTCCCCACAGTGAGCCACAGCCAACTCCACCCCCCCGCCTCTGCAGGAGACCCTCCAACACCAGCAGGTAGGTCTGGTTCAGACTCCTATGGGGTTATTGCTCCTTCCCCTGTGTCCTGATGCATACACTATTTTGTGTGTGCCCCCCAAGAGTGGAGTCTCTTTTTCCCCCAGTCCTGTCAAAGTCCTGCTATCAAATCGCATTTTCTTTCAAAGTCTGATTCTGTGGGATTTCCTCCTCTCATTGCCAGATCCCCAGGTTGAGATACCTGACGTGGGGCTCAGAACCTTCACTCCAGTGGGTGGACTTCTGTGATATAGTTGTTCTCCAGTTTGTGAGTCACCAATGCAGCGGTAATGGGATTTGATTTTATTGTGATTGCACCCCTCCTACTGTCTCATTGTGGTTTCTCCTTTGTCTTTGGATATGGGGTATCCTTTTTGGTGAGTTCCAGTGTCTTCCTGTCAATGATTGTTCAGCAGTTGTGATTCTGTTGCTCTCCCAAAAGGGAGAGTCACAACTGATTTTTGTATATTGATATTGTTTCCTGCAATTATTGAAGTTATTCATTAGTACTAAGAGTTTTTTGGTGGATTTTTTAGGGGTTTCTATATTTAAGATTATGTTATCTACAAACAGAATCAATTTTGCTTCTCCCTTTCTGATTTGGATCTCATTTATTGCTTTTTCTTTCCTAATTGTTCTGACTAGAATTTCCAGTACTATGTTGAAAAAATGGCGACAGTGGGCAGCCTTGATTTCTTCCTGTCATAGAGGAAAAGCTTTCAGCTTTTCACCTTTGAGTATGATGTTTCCTGTGAGCTTGTCATATACGGCCTTTATTATGTTGAGGTACATTCCCTCAATGCCCACTTTGTTGAGAATTTTTGTCATGCAATGATATTTAATTTTGTCAATTTTTTTGCATCTGTTGAGACGATTACATGATTTTTCATCCTTCATTTTGTTAATGTAGTGTGTCACATAGATTGATTTGTATATGTTGAACTATCCTTGCATCCCAGAAATAAATCCCACTTGATCATGGTGTATGATCCTTTTAATGTACTGTTGAATTCTGTTTGTTAGTATCTTTTTCAGGATTTTTGCCTCAATATTCATCAGGGATACTGGCCTGTAATTTTCTTTTCTTCTGGTATTTTTATCTGGCTTTGGTATCAAGGTAATGTTGGCTTCCTAAAATGAGTTTGGATGTGTTCCTTCCTCTTCTATTTTGGGGAGGAGTTTGAGAAGGATTGGTGTTAATTCTTCTTTAAATGTTTGATAGAGTTCACTAGTGAAACCACCTGGTTCTGGACTTTTCTTTGTTGGGAAGTTTTTGAATACTGACTCCATCTCCTCACTAATAATTGGTCTGTTCAGGTTTTCTATTTCTTCATGATTCAACTATGTTAGGTTGCATGTTTCTAGAAATGTGTCCAGTTTTCTAGGTTATGTAATTTGTTGTTCACAGTAGTTTTTTATAACCCTTACTATTTCTGTGTATTTTTTTTATTTCTTGCATTTTAAAATTTCATTTATTTGAGTCTTCTCTCCTTGTTTTTAAAGTTATTCTAGCTAAAGTCTGGCAAATTATTTTCCCCAAAATATTGGCTTTTAGCTTTATTGATCTTTCTACTGTCTTTCTAGTCTCTATTTCATTTATTTCTGCTCTGATCTTTCTTATTTTCTTCCTTCAACTAACTTTGGGCTTAGTTTCTTCTTCATTTTCTAGTTCCTTGAGATATAAAGTTAAGTTCTTTACTTGAGATATTTTTTCTTTCTTCTTCTTCTTTTTTTTTTTTTTTTTTTTTTTTTTTTTTGCCATACAAGGGCCTCTCACTGTTGTGGCCTCTCCTGTTGTGGAGCACAGGCTCCAGACGTGCAGGGTCAGCGGCCATGGCTCACGGGCCCAGCCGCTCTGCGGCATGTGGGATCCTCCTGGACCAGGGCATGAACCCGCATCCCCTGCATCGGCAGGCGGACTCTCAACCACTGTGCCACCAGGGAAGCCCTTGACTCTCTTTTGATGTTTGTTCCTTAGATAAAGCATCCACCTCTCTTTGGCTTGATAGACTGGCCTCATATAAGAGATGGACCTCTTCAGTCAACCCAACCTGAGCTCATGGGTGTCCCTCAAACCTTTGTGATTTTCCATGCCACCATCTTTGTTCTTAGTGGCTCCCAGTAGATCTGGATGGGTCAAGACCCTTCAGTGTCCCAAAGACATAGGAAAATGCCCATATGACTATTCAGGCTCCTGGAGGATTATTGATTGCCTGATCCTTCCACTCTCCACTGAAAGCAAATTTGAAGATTGACTTAAGTCAGGAGATGGGAAAGTGATGGGTTAGATGTGCAGTGTAGCCCCTATCATGAAAATACTAGGTGCTGGTTGTTTTTGCCTCCTTACTCTGTGTTAAGCCAGGGGGAATTGTCACTGGAATTGCTTGTGTGCCCAAATAGAACCACGTCTTTGCTTTATGTGGTCTTGGGGGACTCATGGAATGTCTAGCCTCATCATCTCCCATAGGTAGGTGAATTGGGAACCAGTCCCTCAGGTAGCAACTGTAACAGTTGGGATGTGAGATGTTTGGACAAGCTCTTTCCATGGAGAAGCTGGAGGTGTGCTTTTACTGTTGGAGTGAGCGAGGGAGAGCTAGTGGGGGACATGCTCACCAGCTCCTTCAGGCTCTTGGGAGAATCCCAGTCAGCTCCCAAATGCAAGTTGATTAGGAGCTGGAAACTCAAGCTGTAGCTGGAAGAGTACAGAGTTATAGTCCTTCCAGGGAGAAATTGGGAAACAAAGGTGGACATTTTGCCTGCTCCTTCTGTGCTGAGTCCTGCGGGGATAACTTGAGTATGTGCTTGTGTGCTCATCTGAAAATGTTTTTTTTTTGTTTATTTGCTTGTTTAATATGATTATGTGGCGCTTGTAAATGCTGAACTCCATTTCCCATCAGAGCTAGGTAATTTGGGGTCCTGTCCCTTGGGTGGCAGCCATAGAATTTAGATGTGTGAACAAGCTCCTTCTAGGCAGAAGATGGCAACTTGGTTTTATTGTTGGAGCAAGCCAGAAGGAGAAAGAAGGTGGAGGAAGTGCTCACTGAGTTTTTTTGGTTTCAATCAACACCTAGTTGCAGTCTGATTAGAAGCCAAACCCTCGGGCAGTAGCTGAGTAAATATGTAGTCAAACCTATTCTAGGGAAAAGTAGGCAGGATAGGTAATTTTGTCTTCTCCCTCTGCACTGAGCCAGGGAGGATAGCCTCATGGAGTTTTCGTGCACCCATTTAACAACTGATTCTTTGTTCACTATAGCCCTGTAGTCAGGGCTATGTGATTTGAAGGTTCCTCCCTACGATGGCACCCTTAAATGATGGGGCACTAGATGTGTATTCCAGTCCCTTCACTCCTCAGAGAGAAACTAGGTGTTGGGAGTCCCTTCCCAGTTGTAAGGCTCTGTGCTGGGAGTGGGTTTATGGCAAGAGTGTGTTCTAGCCTTTCTTACCCATTTCAATGTGGGTATTTTCTCAGTTGCCTGATGTGTAGAAGTAACTCAAGTAGTTTCTGGATTTCTCTCAGAAGGAATTGATCTATGTATAGCTGTATATTCGATGCATTTGTGGGAGGAGGGAAAGTCAGGAGCCTCCTATATCACCATCTTGGTGCAGTCCTCTTATTAATTTCTAATAGTTCTAGTAGTTTTTTGTGCATTCTAGACACTAGTACTTTATTGATTACATGTTTGGTAATATGGCTTACATTTTCACTTCCTCTATAATATGTTTTGATGAACGGAAGTTCTTCATTGTCGTGAAGTAGACCTATCATTACTCTCCTTCATGAATTATGTTTTTCGATTTTTATTTAGAAATGCTTTCTTGAAAAACCTAGAAAAATATTCTCCAATGTTTTCTTCAAAAAATTTGGAAGTTTTGACTTTTGTATTTGAATCAGTAGTCAAATGAGACCTAACATCATATGTGAGTTTTCTATTCTTGCTCCTGTGGTCAATGTTACTATCCTTGC
This sequence comes from Phocoena phocoena, assembly GCF_963924675.1. Classification (NCBI taxonomy): domain Eukaryota; kingdom Metazoa; phylum Chordata; class Mammalia; order Artiodactyla; family Phocoenidae; genus Phocoena; species Phocoena phocoena. The sequence goes on from NC_089226.1 coordinate 30,050,591, forward strand.
ATCAAAGGATATCCTACCCACCAGTCTTAACTGATATAAGTTAATAACTCTTGATTTTTGGTGTGCTAAATTCCCCCAGTGTATTCATCCTTTTGGATATTCTCAGCCCTTTGCTCTTCCATATAAAACTTTAAATCATCTTATGAATTTTCTTTAAAAATCTATTGGAATTTTGATCAGAATTTCACCATGACTATCAATAGCTCTTCAAAATTTGACATCCTTAAGATGTCCTTAAGATTTTCTTATCCATGAATGTGAAACATCTTTAAATTTATTAAATATTGTTCAATGTTTTTCTACAAAAGTTTTATAATTTTCTGTGTAGAGGTATTGTACATGTTAGATTTATTCTTTGATTTGTTAGCTTTGTTGTTTGTGTTAATGGTGTCTGTGCTGGGGGTCTTCAAGACCTCCCTCATGCTTGAAGAACTTAAAATGCTTAGAAGCTATTGTACTCATAGTTATGGTGTATTACAGCAAAAGAACACAGATCAAAATCAGATAACAGAAAAGGCACATGGGCAAGGTCCAGGAGAAGCCAGGCACAGGCTTCCAGGTTTCCTCTCCCAGTAGAAAATATTCAAACTGAAGCACAAAGAAAAAAAAATAGTACAAAAGAGCAGTAAAGACATGTAAGACATAGTGAAAACATGTAACATGTATGTGATTGGTGACCCAGAAGGAATAAAAGAATTGAAGAAAATACCTTATTTTTTCTATTTACTGAAAAAGTTTCTATACAATTGGTACTAGCTGTTTAATAACTAATTGATAGATTTTTCTGTGCAATTGTATCTGGTGTTTTATTTATAGGAGGCTTTTAAACTATGATTCCATGTCTTTAATAGTCATAGGACCATTGACATTTTCTGTTACTCTAGCTGTAGTCCATCTTATATTTTACTCTCATTATCATTTAGTTCTAATTATTTTTTCTTCTCCATTATAATTTATTCTTTGATTTGGAGATTTTAGAAGTTTTCTTTTAAAGTTTCAAAGATATGGAATTTTCTTAGTTTTCCTTTTATAGCTAAATTAATTTTCTTATAGTCAAAGAATGTGCTATTGGATACTGATTGGAATATTTAAAAACGGTTTTTGTCTAATATGTGATAAATTTGGGCAGAAGTTTGTTGTGTACCAGAAAGAATTGTCCAACAAATAGATATGATGTTTTTATATGTCCATTAGATCACTTGTGTTACTTGTGTTCTTTTATATTTTCTGTAGCTTTGCTGAGCTTTGATCTGCTTCATGTATTGATAACTGATATAGATAGGTTGAACTTTCTTACCATGATAGTAAATTTACCAGATTTTCATTGTAGCCTGTCAATTTTTACTTTATATATTTTAAAGAAAAATTTTAGGTATCCATAAGCTCTAACACTGAAATTATTTCATCTTCCTGGAAAACTGCACTTTTTATCATTATGGGCTCACTCTCTTTTCTAGCAATTATTTTTGCCTTAAAGTCTATGACCACCTGCACCAATTTCTTTATTTTAGCATTTTTGTGGTGTATCATTTTTCATTCTTTCAACTTTTCTCTGTTCTGATTTAAATGTACCTCTTAGAAAGAGCACATAGTGAGACTTTGTATCTTTTTGTCCAGATTGACAAGTTTTGTCTTTCACTGAGACAGTTATTCTGTTTTATTTATTGTAATTATTTGAATTCATTGATGTAATCTTATTTGTGTCTATTAAACTACTTTTCATAATTTTAATTTTCTTTTTCCATTCTTGCTTCTTTTGGATTGTTTGCTTTTCTCCCTTAATTCCTTACAATTTGAATATTAAACACTCTATTTCTCTTCAAGTGTTTATCCTAAAACATTTTGGTGCTCTTTTAACACGATGAGATCTAAAGTTAATATTTTTGTCCTTTTTCAGGAAACTAAAAGGACTTTAGATTGCTTTAAGTCCTATCAACCTCCTCCCATCTTCAATACTATTGCTATCCCATAATTTAGTTCTGTTTTTGTTTTTCTCTAAAGCAAAAATTGTTTTTGCAGAGTTCATATTTGTTTTGATTTACCACAGGATTGCATTTTTAAGCTCTGTATTCTTTCTTTTATTTCAGACCTTTCTTGTGGATTGTCTTCCTCACCCACTCAAAAGTGCCTGTCTCTACAAATCACGCTATCTATCTCCCCTTTAATTCAGTGGACTAATGGACCTTTGAAAGTCAATTTATGGACCCTAGGTTAAGAGCTCTTGACATAACTAAAAATGATCTTTCATAGTGTACTTTTTGGTGTCTTAATTCAAATAAAAGGCTTTTTTTGTCCACAAAGCTGTTATTTGCAGAACCAGCTAAAGAAAAATTCAGAGGATGGATTAGGTTGTTGCTCTCATAGCACTAGTCCCTTGAAAGGAAGACCCATCAAAGGAACACTGGGCCCCACCACAGGGTAGGGAGATTCCTGGAGGATTCCTCTGCATTGCCAAGAGCTGTTCTCTTCCATTCCTGCTGTTTGCCATTGACAACACTTGAATATAACTATGGGACAAATTAATGGTTTCTAAATTCCTACCATACAATTTAACCAGTCTTGTGTGTCTAGACTTGTGGGCCTAGGGAAGTAGCCTGTGGCAATAAGTAGACTGTTGTTTTTGCTTATTAGGTCATTCGACCTACCCTGCATTTTTCTAGAATGTTGGAGTTCACAGCCTATGACGACTCTTGATCAGCAGAGGCTATATGCATCCAGATACTGTGTAAACATTAATGGGCAATGGGACAGTTTAGTATTCTGAGAGAACAATCATATCCACCATCCAAATAGCTGAGTATATTTTTCTAAGGCAAGGAACTGCCTTGCAGCTGATTTTGTGATTTAAGAAAACAGGAAAAAGAATGTGAAAAGGGAAGAAACTCCAAGGAGAGAAGAACGCAAGCTATAAGTGGTATCTAGGAGGGCCAACATGTATGCTTACGTATTTATTTATTATTTATTATTCAGTAAAGTGCTGACCTGAATATCAAGACTTTGATCCTATTAGTGGTTCTAGTGCTAGCAGGGTGGTAGACTAATGACAGCTGTGTGGGGTACTGAAAAAACATGGGCTTTGAAATCACATGAGTCTAGGTTCAAGTGCTGGCTCTAGTATTTGTTGGCTTTGTGACTGCTAGTAATTGCTCTAGCATCTCTTGGTCTTACTTTTCCAATTTGTAAAAGGGGAACAAACATGTCTACCATGCGTGTTATGAAGATTAACTATAATGAAAGTAAAGGACTTTCAACACCTACCCTATGAAACACCCTCAATAAAAGGTAACAATTATCATTGTGTGACATTAGACCCATCACTGAATCTCTATCTCTCTACAGTTTTCTAATTTATAAAATGAGAACTTAAAAAAAAAAAAAAACTCCTCTCTTTATCTTACAGAAAGGCTGGGGAGGTATAAATGAGCTTGAGCACTTTGGTGACATTTTGGACAACTCCATTTAACAGAGTTTTTTAAGAATCTTGCCCTCACCTCCCCACTCCCCCCAGAAAACATCAAGTTAGATGTAAAATGAATAAGCTGGTCTTCTTTAAATAATCATTCATTTCACCCAAACCTTAAAATACTACCAAATTTGACTGTTTCTTTGGTAATTTTTCTCATATTTTTTATGGATATAGTACCCCATATTTCATCATAGTATTTCCAGTCTAAGCCAGAAATTATAAAAAGGAAATATTGGGGGGAAAAATCTTCCCGTGTAATAGTTGGTTTTCTTTTACCTTTTGAAGGTCTGTGTATATTTGAACATGTCAGTGAATTACCTGCACCCTATGATTTTCCTCATTGCCTCTCACAGCCATTCTAAACTACCCAGCCTGGAGTCAATTTCCCTCTGTACAGTTCTACATTTGCTTCAGGTTTCGTGTTTGCATTTCTTTTCAACTGAGTGTTCCTGTTTCTTCCCTTTAGTTGCTATGGTCAGACAGTGTCTGAGATAGAATGAAAGGGACATTGTAGCCAAAAAATTCTGTCCTGAGCAGGGTTTGTGTCCAAATCCCTCTCTCCTCTTTACCCTGGTGCACAGAGCTGGAAAATACAGCAGCCTCATGAGCCCTGTCATCTTCCCCCTTGAGCCTGAGAATGCAGCCAATTCTAAGCAGCCAGCTCCCAACCTCTTGTTCCCCTGGAACACTGCCTGGCCTGTCTTCCTTCTCTAGAGATGAAGGCATTTCCTACAGAAGGCACACTCAGCCCCAAATTATACTACTCCAAATCCTGCTTCCAAAGTAGAATAAAGATAACAAAAGAAAAGAAAAAAGAGAAAAAGAACCCAAGTTGTTTTCTCTACCTTTTTATCTTGTTCATTTTTGGAAACAAGGAATGGTGTCTAAAACGTAACAGCCATTCAATAAATATAGTTGAATAAATAGACAATGTAAAGTAGAGGATGAAGTAGTAGGTTTTTCTAAACCCCAACTATGGTGGATTCTGTGCACTGGATCATTTGGCATCCATTCCAATCTCATTCTTCTGTGTCTTCACAAAATTTAGAAGCTGGAAAGCTAAAAACTGCATTTCCCAGATTTCCTTGCAACTGGAGTTATAGATGTAATTTAGGTTCTACCAACCTGGTAAAATCATGTGAGATTGAATTTGAAACTCTGTTAAGTGGGGAGTTAAGAGGCATTTGTTTTGCTGATATAAACTGTGAGATGCACCATAAAACTGTGGTTAGCAGCTTCCTAATTTGATGGCTTGCTACAGCTCAAGTGGAAGCTTCCCCATCACTGGTAGACATTCCTGGAAGTTCAAAATACAGCCAGCTTCTATAACCTTTCCAATGATTTTGTAAGTCACCCAATACATCATAATAATCTATTTTTGCACCAACTATTGTCTGCAACCTAACTATTGTAGCATATCCACTGAAATGTATGACCTCTTTCACCACCTTACACCCATTTTTAATTTTTCCTTGTACAATGCCCACCTTAATGGCTGGTCTGAAACATATTTTATTGTATTGGACTTAGAAAAATAAGCAATTGAATCTTTCTATTCATTCAGTCAATATTTGTAATCAATATTTTCCCAGAACCCAGTAGCTTCTGGGTACAGCAAACAACACTTGGATATGAATATGTAAATTTCACTATTTCATTACTTCAACCTGTTTAATGCAGGACTTTACACCCCCTGCACCCCCTCATTAATACTTCCTCTATTCTGTTTCTTTGTATTTTGAATCCTCAGGCTTTTCTTCTACCTGGTGGTGAACAGTCCTCTTGTGTTCTCCCAATATGCTGCTTTTATCAACATCTGTCTTCCTTGTCACTTGAGGATAACATCCTCCATACGACCACTGCTTTCTACATGTGAGCACTGATTCTTGCTAAGTCTAGGGTTTCCATGGGCTTCCAAAGTAGCCAGTTCTCAAAGTGCTATAATCCCTTTAATTATCACACTGTTGGAACAATAACTGCTCCAAGAATAAATGAGAGAATGCTTTTCTCCTTTAATCTGTGACATGATGTGTGACCAAAGTGAAATGACTTAAGCCCCATGTCTTACCATAACCTCCTGAAAACAGCTCCCTTCTCCGTAAAAGGATGAAATTTATGCATGAAGTTTGACAAGGGAATATATATATACCAGCTATTCTCTGGTGCCTTCTGTCTTTTCTTCTGAGCTTGTGCCACAATTTTCTCCTTCAGCCTAAAATAAAGCCCTAAGACAAAAGTAAATATTATCTCAGGCCCATCTCTCATTCATAAACTCCAGCAAAGGACAAGGCGTGAAACTTAAATCAGCACCATTCACTATTTGAGCGTCTACTTTGTGCTGGGCACCACTGATCCTCAGGTGAATTATACATGATTTTTACCCTTTAGGAATTTGTCATCTAGTGGAGATCAGTTGAAGAAACCACCTTCAAGATGTACTATATTGCATATTAGATCAGGAAAACCCTTACATCCGAGAAGCGCCTGTCAGATTTGAGCCTCCGAAAAAAACCGAAGAAAGTTAATTTTCTTTACCCTGTTATTACTTATGAAGTAAACATATCTAGCAGAGAAAAAAAGTTTTTAAGCACAAAACCTGAGAAAATAGATTTAAAGTAACACTACCTTTCAATGCAAGGGGTTAGGCTGTCTGAGATAACACAAAAGATGGTTTGTCAGGTCAGACTCTTGTGAATTTGACATCCCAAGCAGATTCAAACTTTGATAATAATTTTAGGGATACAAGTAACCACAAAGCAGAGCCAAAGCAGAGAGTGGTTCAGGACCACAAACTGCAGGCCCCCAGGCCCTTTCTTACTGCATGAAGAGGTGCTTTGGTTCAGATTACCGTAGGAGGTCTCTGAGTTGTGTATGCAGAGATATTACTTACAGAGAAAGGTGTTATTTCAGTCATGAAACATCTCCATTTTATATTCAGAAAAGTATTTAAAGCAAATGGCATTTCCAAGGAATTGTACCTGATAAATTCATGTATTCTAGGTTTGTTTTCCGTAAGTAATCCTAGAGACATCAGATATATTTTGCTAGCAGTCTTCCTTTGATAAAGACTCTCCTGCAAGTAAATATTTAGTTTTCCAAGAGTTCTGTCAACTAGATTACCTTCTTTCTTTCTTGGAGGCATCTCATCAATCCCACCACAAGTGGAGAGAAGGAATTGGAGACCTGTTCCTTATTTTCTTCTCACTACATATAGGACTTTCAAATCAGGTGGCCAAAGACACATTCTGCTGTGCTTCCTGGAGTTTAGGGATGGAAGAATTTGGAGATCATGCTCAGAAATGCCTAAAACTAAGAGGCTACCTAGAGTTGGTCCAGAGGGGAAGAAGATGATTCAGAGGGGGAGAGTTATACACCCAAAGGCAAAAAACTGGACTCCCCAAAACTGGACTTGGTTGGACTCAAAGGAGACATTACCCAAAAGGGAAAAGATGCTTCCAACAGAGAGATTCTGTGTGGAGTAGACTGGCTGAAGCTGGAGGCTAATGGGGAAGCCATAAGAAACCAGCTGAAGAAGTACCAAGGCACCATCCTCAGAGAACTTTAGGTACAAGATCTTCAATTGTCACCGCTCTAAAAATCCACCTATCCAAGAGTAAGTGTTAGTATTTGGACTTCTGTTGTGTGCAGAGGGCTCTAGAGTCAGATACACAGCTGTTCCAGTGAGATACAATCTTCCCCACCCCCTCCCTCTCTCCTCCAACTCTGTAGAGCCAGAGGCAGCTGGTGAATGGACAGGGAGCCATGGGAGAGCAAGTCTGAGGAAAGAGAGATTGTCACACCCTCCTTCTTCACCAGGTCAGGAGCCAGCTGCAGGCAGGGAGTTTTAAATCCATGTGACTTTGATGATAGATATTAGAATGATTAGGGTTTTTACATGATTGGTAAATACCCAAACATGACTGACAGTGTTATGGGAACTGTCTAAGATTTTATCCAGATAAAGAGAGGAAAGAGCCTGCAGAGGGGGTTTAAAACAAAAGGTTTGAAAAGTAGTAAAACTCTGTGCTTGCATCTGAGCAAGTTTTGATGATCCAATAAATGGGTTATATGTGCACACCAAAATATCCTTGATTCATTGTTATTTGTGTACAAGGGATGTGTGTGTTTACATGTGTGTATAATCTGTGTGTGTACATAAGTTTTCCTTGTTTATTCCCCTTGGTGGTAGTGGGAATTAGTAAACCACACCATGCTTGAGAAACTATACAGTTCTTTAGGCAAGAAGGTGTTTGGGAGAGAAACTGTATTTATTAATGTTATATGCAATTTATTCTCCACTTATGAGAAAATGATTCTTTAAATGAGAAAAAAAGTGTTCCTTGCTTAAAAATAAATGCTGGATAATTTGACTCTTACCTGAGGAAACTTTACAGGGCTCAGTAAGAGTTAAGACCCTTCCTGATGCATGAGTATTATTTTTTTTCACAGGTAGGAAAGAACAGAAAGGATTCAGTCTGAAGATGATTTGCCCTAAATTCTCAGTCATCTTCAAGAGAAATAAAATCTATCATTTCTTTGGCTCTAAAAATGTGTTTCAAAGAGATACACAAACACTTTTCTTTAATGCAAGTTTGATAAAATGCTATGTTTAGGTTTATTTTCAGTTGTCGGTTTCTCTTGGGCTTCTTTTGTTAAAGAGCTTTGATTCACTTTCCGCATCAGAGTCAACCATCTGCATACAGGTATCTCTCACTGGAACAGGCTCCTGTCACTTCCATTTTGCTGTCACACTTCCTATAAGTGCTCAGAGAATTTCAACATAAAATTATTCCCCTGTTCTCCAAGAAGAAAGTAGAAAAATCTATGTGGAGAGTAACAGGAGTTCTAAGTATTTCTGTAGAAATTGACCAAAGAAGTAAGCCCAAGTAATAGGAAAAAAAAAACACCTGATTTGCTAAATCTCAAAATTGATGATTGATAAAGGGCTGATGGCTGTTGATGTAGAAGGCTTTCATTTGGATTTATCTGTGAGACCCCATTGATATCAATATTGACTAGTAAACAAGGCTGCAAATTCTAAAGATTAAGAAAACTGACAATTTACTTTCTTCAAAACAATACAGTATAAAAACAAAAACTTTAAAAGTGTATATATTTAAAGAAAATACTTGCAATCTAATATGAGAAAAAAATTAGAAGAAAAGTGATAATCAATGTATTCTGCTTATTTTTATCCAGTAGTCCTTATCTCGCAACTTAGAATTTCATTTTTAATATATTGAACAAGTTAAAGGGAAAGAATAATTATATATCAGAATAATTATTATATCAGTTTCCAGTTTCTGCAGTTTTTCAAATTATTTTTTGTAACGATTAATATCTTTTAATCCATAATATGGACATTCCACAGGAGAAACTTTCATAAGGAATTATCACCCAATAATTAAGTATACTTTTTCAGATTCAAACTATGGAAACCCTGAAAAAGCTATTGTGCAAGGCAGAACTTTTGGTTTTTGATTAACGGTGAAGCAAATGCGATTGAAGCAGATTATAACATGTAATCACATATTGGCTGCACAGATGCTTAAGAATGTAGCATCTGAAGCTCCCTACTTATCATTCACAATGCAAATTTAACAACATATGAAGTCTTGAGGGAAAAATACATTTTTGTAATGCTATAATCTCTGTGTCTATCATAAACTCTGGAGCTTCCTTAAAAAGTGGAAATGTTTAAATGATCTGTTAAATAAAGGTGATGTTTTAATAAAGTAGGACATTGGCTAGATTAAGCCTATACATCTGGCTTAGTTTGAAAGCCACTTTTACATCTTCCCCTATTTGGATGCTTTTATTTGCTGATGGCATTGCATTCACGCTGCCATTTCCACAAACACACAAAAAAAGCATCTCATCCATTTCAAATCCTGTTGACTCATGGGGAAGTGCCCTAGATTTTTTTCTCACACCCAGATGCACTGTAATACTAGTTGCTTCTCTTCCAAAACGAGTTGAATTTTGAGAACAGATTAGAGTTCCTGTGTTTGAAAAAGTGAAGAAGTAAAGATATAGGTAAAAACAAGAACCAGCTTAAAATTATTTTGCCTTCCCTAGAGCACTGCATGTGAACTAGATTACAACCTACGACTCTGCTGGGCAGAGAAGAGGTCATAACAAGAATAAATGTCACACTGTCCTAGCCCTCTAGTTAGATGAGCCATGAAGTGCATACACTGGACATGCACACATACATTCACTAAATCTCCATGCTTGTATGTCTATCTGTGCATTTATAATACGTGTGTCTCTATATGTGTCTCACAGGATTAATGAACTCATGTTTTATTCGATGGTTATTATAGATTTGCTTGACAAAGTTTCCTGGCACTGCAGCGACCAGGACTTCTCCATTTCTACAATGCTCAGAAAACCTTTGGCCAAGACTATAATTATGGAAGTCCCATGTACAGTTAGTAGAGTGTTAACGCTCCCAAGGAAAGAGCATTCATTTACTCCTTCAGTATTATTTCTTGAGTGATCCTTTTGTGCCAGATGCTGATTGAGGCCCATTGTGAGCAAGGGGACATGCAAGACTGCAGGGGGGCACCCAAACCCTGATTGAAATTATAATAACTAAGCACTGAGTTACTAGATGAAGTCAGTAAACCCCCAGTCAACCCCACAGGAAAACATGAATAAAAAGGTTACAGCAGATCAGGATAGTAGGACTAAAGTATCAATAATTTTCTAATCATCCTTGATTACAGAATGCTAAACAGTCTATGCACCAAGTGTGATCAGTGGTCAAAACTAAATTTGTTCTTGTATATTCATTATTAGTTGTAATGTTTTATTTAACTGTTTGATAAGCTCAGTTTATATGTCAGTGTGATGAAGTTATCTCCAGCAAACTCCTTTTTGCCCCCAGCATTGAGGGAAGACTATCAGGTAGGTTTAGGTTGTAATCGCTACACCTAAGTCCACACGGCTCTAATAATCATTGTCATTAGTCTAGCCTTGGGCAGAGACAGACCCCCCACACCCAGCCCCCAGGCTGGTTCTACATTTACTTGACTATTGGTAGAAAGGAAAGAAAGGGTTAACCTTTTGGCTTCCTAAAAAAGGATGGTCATAAACTGAGTCAGAAGAGATCTAATAGAAGAGATCAATAAAGTGCTGGTGTGGATGGTGACAATAACAGTCTACAGATGCTTGGAAGCCCATGAGTCATCATCATTAATTTAACTCCACATGGTGTAGGCAGAGTAATAGGATTCAGACAGGCCTCTGAGGGGAAGATCTATCATATTGATCGAGAGCAACCTGCAGGAAGACGGGCTTTTGGGTCTCATGTCTGACAGTGTTATGCAGTGAACGGCAATCGATGGAGCCCTCCCATCTAACTGGACTGCCCATTGCTTTGAACACAGCCTCACATTATGATCTCCTCACTCTGTTCCACTTTTAGCCTGAAACTCTGCATCAAGTCACCTGCCCCCTCCCCAGCAGAGTGGGCTTCTGCCTGAGGAGTAACAACCCTCTTTTGTGCTTTATGCTAATACATGGAACCCTACTTTGTTCTTTGGGCTTGGATGTCTCAAATTTGTCGACAAATTAAATGTCCATTTCTTTTAGAAATGTGGCTTTGCCCTTGGTGTCTGTCATTTCTGTTTCCTGTCAGGGCTTGAAAGCTGACCTCTGAACCCCAGGTGGCAGGGCTCCTGCTCAAAGACTGTCATGCCTGCCTGCCTGCACTTCCCAATGTCACCTGGTACTAATTCTCCATCACTAAACTCTGCCACTGGTTTGGGGTTACCATTGCTTCAAGCTGGAATATAGATGCTGATTGTTTACCAAGTATCACTTGTGATTTAGAGCTGCTGTCACCAGATGCTGAATTCTGTGTAGTGTTCTAGGTAGTTGCTCAGCTTCCACAAAAAGGTTGTTTTTCCTTTTACATCTTTCTGTCTACCTGATATAGTTAACTAGGCCAAGCCCAGTTCTGTCTTGGAATGTATCAATAAGAGGGGTAGGAGATACAAGTTGTCCTTGACCTTAAGAAGGACCATTAATAACGGCAACTACAATCTAAAACGTTCATTAATTCAATGATTATCTTTTATTGGCTACTACATGCTAGATGTTGGACTCAGAAAAACAACAGCAAAAAAGACAGGACTCTCACTCTCACAGAGCTTATATTTTTAGGCAAGCATGCACACATGCATGTGTATGTTGTTGTTATTGAAAAGAGGGACAATCAAAACCTGTATTGGGTTATAAATAACACAGTGTAGAGAGTTTAAAAAGCTACTTCAAACTGGGTGGTTATGAATTCTCCCTGTGAAGGTGATGTTTGAAGTGACATAAAGAAGCCAACCATTGGATGACCAAAGAGAACATATTTCCGGAAGGGGGAAAAACTGGGCAAAGGTTCAGAAACAGGAATGAGCCTGAGGATCTGTGATTCAGATCAGAGTGACTGGAGATAGTGGACATGAAAGAAGTGATTAGAATGAGGCTGGCAACTTTGTCAGAGGCTGGATCTTGTGTGACTTTATGAATCATGATAGAGTTTGAGTTTAATTTAAATACAATTGGAAGGCATTTGAGGATTTTAAGGAGGGCAGTAACTTGATTGCGTTATATTTCAAAACAAGCACAGCACCTCTGGGAAGACTGTGGATGTACATGAAAGTCCTGAGAGACAGCTGAGATTCCTTAGGAGGCTATTGGATAGTCAAGCAAGAGGGATGGTGCTTTGGACTAGGTTATGTAAACATAAATGGAGAAAAGTGGAGGTAGAATCTGCAGGACTTATGGAAGGATTTGATGTGGGATCATAAATCTTAGATTGTTATCTGGAGCAAAAGGACTGAGGATGGTGTCATCTTCTGAGGATGGGAAAAACTGAAGGGAAAAGCACGTCTGAAGGAGAAAAATCAAGTGTGCTTTTCTGGCTGTATAGGTTTGAGTTGTCTGTTAAACATGATGTAACTATGAAGAGTAGGCAGGGTGTATATGAATCTGAAGGGCTGGGAGATGTGAGGGGTGAAGATGAAGCATTGGGAGCTGTGAAATAAGAGAGAAACTATATGTTAGTTTTTGACCCGGTTCCTGACATAGAGCTCCTAAATCCCTTGGAATTTCCCCGGTGATAGTATTTTTTGTTTTAATGAGGTGACCCTTGGTAGTCTGGTTAGCCTCCAGATGGGAACTGATGATCAGAAAGACCAAGCCATATTAGATGCTTGGAACTTTCAGCAGCATCGCCCATCCATCTGGAAGGGGAGAGGAGCTAGAAATTGAGTTAATGATCAATCATGCCCAGGTGATGAGGTCTCCATAAACATCCCAAAATTACAGGATCCTGAGAGCTTATGGGTTGATGAACACATCTACATGCTAGGAGGGTGGTGCACCACAACTCCATGGGGTAAGAAGCTCCTGTGCACAGGACCTTCCCAGATCTCACCCTATGTATCTCTTCATCTGGATGTTCATCTCTATCCTTTATCATATCCTTCATTATAAAATAGGTTGTTAAATATAAGTAAGTATTCCTCTGAGTTATGTGAGCTGCTCTAGCAAATGATCAAACCCAAGGATGAGGTCATGGGAATCCCAGTTTATATCCTCTGGGTCAGAAGTACAGGTGACAACCTGGGACTTGCTATTGGCATCTGAAGTGGTGGGGAGGGGAGAGGCAGTCTTGTGAGACTGAGCCCTTAACCTATGGGTAATGATGCTGTCTCCAGGTAGATAGTGTCAGAATTGAGTCAAATTGTAGGACATCCAGCTGGTGTCAGAGAATTGCTTGATGAGTGGAAAACCCATGTATCTGGTGTCAGAAGTATCATGAGTGTGTGAGTCGAGGAAAAACAGAGGAGGAATGTTTTTTTTTTAATTGTTTTTTGTTTATTTGTTTTTTTACAAGAAGCAACAGCACAGAGGTGGCATTTACAGGCTCGGGAGTGGAGGAGGTCACAAGGGGAGAGTGTGGATAGAGAAAAGATGAGGAGTCAGGAGAGAACTTGGATACACTCTAATGTCTTGAAGCCAAGAAAAGGAAAAGGAGCCTGAGAAGTGGTCAGAAATGTAAGGGAACTATATTTAATAGGCCCTTATGCACTAATTAAATTTTTTTTAATGTTTTGAGGTAACATTACATAAATTTCATGTGTACAACACTATATTTCGACTTCTGTGCACACTATAGCTTGTTTACTGTCAAAAGTTTAGTTTCTATCAGTCAGCATACAATTGATCCCCTTACCCATGTCTCCCTCCTCCCCAGTTCCCTTCTCCTCTGGTAAACACTGCTCTGTTCTCTGTATCTCAGCGTTTGTTTTCATTTGGGTTGGTTTGATCATTTTTTTAAAAATTCCACATATAAATGAAACTTTTATGTAGGTTAACCACTTTAATCTTAAACTTCCAGAACTAGTTAGAAAGTGAAGTCTGTCCAAGCCCCTCCACTGGCCAGCTGTGTGACATTGGGCAAGTCAACTAGCCTCTCTGTAACTCAGCTTCCTCACCTGTAAAATGAATTTATAAATATATCTACATCATAGGATTTATGGTTGGAGTAAATGGATGAATATGTATAAAGCCCCTAGAACAGTGCCTGTTATGTATTAAGCACCCAATAAATGTGATGTAGCAACTGGTTAATAGCAACTATTATCTACCTTTTACACTTAAGTGAGGCTCAGACATGTCTGAATCTTGGAACATCACAGAGTTAGAAAATGGTGGAGCCAAGATTGAAACAATTCTGTTTGATCCCAAAGGGTATAGTTTTTCTACATTCCTTTAATTTAGGACCTTTAAAATAATAATAAACTGACTTATGACCAAGTCATTGTTTTTATCACCCATGGTGCCACAGTGTGGAAAACTGAAATATTTCATTTCAGGTATCATTTCAACCTTCATTCCCCACAACCAAATCTTTTTATGAGACGCTGAATGTTAACAAAACTCAGTTTACTTTCTGTCTTGTCTATGGTGACTAAGTATACTCTTTTCCCCTCAGAAAAAAGGTTAGTTCAGAGTTGGAATGAGGCAAAAATGCTCATACAACTAGCAAACCAAATAATCAGCTCTCATATAAGTATATAATGTGTTGACCATTATTATTTTGTTTGTTTGTTTTTTATGGTACACAGGCCTCCCACCGGAGCACAGGCTCTGGATGCGCAGGCCCAGCAGCCATGGCCCACGGACCCAGCCGCTCCACAGCACGCGGGACCCGGACCGGGGCACGAACCCGCGCGCTCCGCACCGGCAGGCGGACCCCCAACCACTGCGCCACGAGGGAAGTCCGACCATTATTTTTTTAAAGGTATATACTTAAATGTTTTATTCATAGGTGCATGGGATTAAAAAGTTTAGAAGTCGCTGATTTAGACAATGATGTATGGGTTTAGCTTTCCTACTGAGTATCTTGGGTTTTATCTCTACCTGGCCTCTCCTCTGCCCAAACTTCTCTCAACCTGCTGGTCTTTATAAAGTGAAACAAATTGCAATAACTCCTCTGCATGTACCTTTGTATAAATATTTCTTCCATATTTTTACATACTTGCTTGCATATTTTACATTTGTCCACATTAGTGTTGCCTTTCATTAGTTCTGGCTATTTAAAATACTAAAGATATTAATGATTAAATTTTCTTTTTGTAGTACCTTCCATAGGCAGTAAGCTAATTGACAACCCTGACGCTGTTTGCTTTTGTTCCTGAAGAAATTATTGTAGGATTACAGATTTCACTGAAACTTATTGATTCTTGTATAAATAATGGGTGCTGGGCTTCCCTGGTGGCGCAGTGGTTGAGAGTCCTCCTGCCGATGCAGGGGACATGGGTTCGTGTCCCGATCCGGGAAGATCCCACATACCGCGGAGCGGCTGGGCCCATAAGCCGTGGCCGCTGAGCCTACGCGTCCGGAGCCTCTGCTCCGCAACGGGAGAGGCCACAACAGTGAGAGGCCCGCATACCACACACACACACAAAAAAATGGGTGCACTTAGTAGACGTTGGGTATGTTTGGAGTTGGCACAGTTTTTCTGGGGTTAAGAGCGTTTTGATGATATTGACCCTGTTCACTTTATGTCAAAACAATAAATCACTTTCCTTAGGAAAAATTTTACCTCAATCATTTAAATTTATTTGGTATTTGTTGAGATATAAAGAACCCAATTTCATACCACAAATTGTTCTAAATGGGATACCTCCTCTGCATCTTTTCTGGCCAAAACAAATCTATAATTTCATGTCTCAATGGTTATGTCCATTTAAAAATTTTCCCATCTGGGGACAACCATGGTCTCCAAAACAGTACCACTGATTTTAACCCCACGCCCTTTTCTTTTTCTAAATATATTTTTTTTTTATTTTACATTGGAGTATGGTTGATTTACAATGTTGTGTCAGTTACACTTATACATATATCCATTCTTTTTCAGATATTTTCCCATATAGGTTATTACAGAATATTGGGTAGAGTTCCCTGTGCTATACAATAGGTCCTTGCTGATTATTTTATATATAGTACTGTGTATATGGTAATCCCAAACTCCTAATTTATCCCTCCCCTCATGTGTCCCCTTTTGTAACCATGTTTGTTTTCGAAGCCTGTGAGTCTGTTTCTGTTTTGTAAATAAGTTCATTTGTATCATTTTCTTTTTTAGATTCCACATATAAGTGACATCATATGATATTTGTCTTTGACTTCATCTAGTATGATAATCTCTAGGTCTATCCATGTTGCTGCCAATGGCACTGATTTTTTAAAACTTTTTATTTTATACTGGAGCATAGCCGATTAACAATGTTGTGATAGTGTCAGGTGCCCAGCAAAGCGACTCAGCCATACATATATATGTATCCATTCTCCCCCAGACTCCCCTCCCATCCAGGCTGCCACATAACATTAAGCAGAATTCCCTGTGCTATACAGTAGGTCCCTGTTGGCTATCTTTTTAAAATACAGCAGTGTGTACATGTCAATCCCAAACTCCCTAACTATCCCTTCCCTCCACCTTTCCCCACCCCCCACTGGTAACCATAAGTTCATTCTCTAAGTCTGTGAGTCCATTTCTGTTTTGTAAATACATTTATTTATATCATTTCTTTTTAGATTCTGCATATAAGCTATATCATACAATATTTCTCTTTCTCTGTCTGATTTACTTCACTCAGTATGACAATCTTTAGGCCCATCCATGTTGCTGCAAATGGCATTATTTCATTCTTTTTTCATGGCTGAGTAATATTGCATTGTATATATGTACCACATCTTCTTTATCTATTCATATGTCAATATGTTGACCATTATTGTTAATTAAAAAAATAATTGTTTTAAAAGCAGATTTATTAATTTTCACTATGTATATACCAAATATGGGACTCAGTCTCAATAAAATAATAATTTTTAAATGAAACATTGTCTATTAATTTCAAGTAAATAAAGCAATTCAAGTTAGGTTAATTAAGTATTGTCAAGAAAAGGAGTTGGGAAGCTACTTCAATAAATAGAGAAGAATGATTTGTACTTAACATATTTGTTGTTCATCTGTAAATTGGTGTTTTTAATTGTTTTAAAAAAATTTGTTCTCTTCAGCAAATTAAATGTTCCCCTATGCAAGTGTTAGACTATTTTATTGGCAAATTTTGTGAAACAAAGTTAGCTTCTGCTTAATTTCTATCCAAATTAATGAAGGTTTCTTTCATTTATGAGATTCTAAATCTTTTCTACTGGTGCTAAAATTAGATTCTATTACTAAATTTGAGAAAGGAGGAGAATTTCTCTGTCCATAATTCCAATATCCAATTCAATAAATTATGTGAAAGGATTGTTGTTACTTTGGAAGAAACTGTGAGGAACATCTGCCAACACTAAGAGGTGACAGGTCTGACTACAATTTTGTTTGAGTATACCACAGGGCATTACCCATCACAGACAACCTTTAAATGTCAGAAGGGAGGAAGAAAAAAGGGAAAGAAAGAAAGAGAGGGAGGGAGGAAGAGAGGCAAGCTGGGGAGGAAAGAGGGAAGGAGGCAGGGAGAAAGGAGGAAAAACAATCTCCTTGATGAGAGTTTGGTTTGGAAGCACTAGTTTCTGAACAAGTTCAATCACCAGGGACTAGCTCAACTCTGAAAAGTTTACAAACTTAGGCTGATGTGCTCTGTTGAAATTCACCCAAGAATTGCACACCTTGTTGCTGAGGAGTCACACCAGATGTCCTGTCCAAGGACTAATAACATTTGTTCCTGTAGGCTTCACATCCATATGTGAAGAAGCAGAAGAGAGCATTTCAGAGCTGGTTAGTCAACTTTAAGTTATGTTTAGTGTACTGTATTGGGATTACAAAAGCATTTTCCAGATGGCATCATAAAGTCGGTTCATTTTTGCAGAGCACCATCTCATTTTTGAGAAATAGCCCCTTGTTTTTCATTCCACTTGGTAGTTTTAGAATTGCTTTCTTTTGCCATAAATGCAACACAAACTGGAGGGTCGGGTAAGATATCTGCTGTGTATTATGAAAAATGTCTAGCAGACTGTGAGTTTTCAGCTATGAATTGACGAGGTAGATGATAAGATATTGTCTTAACCACTGGCCAGGCCATCAAGGAGACAGAGTGCCAGATGGATGTTGGGATTCTACTTCCACTGTTAACGATATAACCTTGTGTAATTCACTTAATCATACTGTGTTTCAATGTCTACATATGTATGAGAGCTATTCTAACTCTCAGAAATTCCTCTGTGAGTCATCCAAGGCCCAGCTGTCACTAGTTGTTTCTCTACCTGCTTATCTGCATGAACTCTGCTGTAGCCAAATTGTTCAACTCACCTTCTTCTAAATACGCTTTGTACTTTTCCAAATTCATGTCTTTCATCAAGCCCTTTCCTTGGCCTAGAGTGCACTTTCTCTTCTTCTCTGTCTGGCCCACTACTACTTGTCCTTTTGAGGCAAGCCTCCTCCTCAATGAAGGTGTGCGTATTCATGTAGCTCTATGATGGGATTTTACACATGTAATCTCATTTAGTCCTCAGAACAGTATAAAGTAACTATTTTAGACTTATTTTATAGATGAGAATATGTGACTCTAATTAAATGCTGATTGTTCCAAAGTCTAAAGGTGTTATCAGAACCTGGACTAAATTCAGATTTCTTGGACACCATGAGTTCCTTCCAGTGCTCCACAGTCTCCTTGTAACATTTCTTGTATTCTTTGTTGCAGTTATTGTTGTTATTACTTTTATACGTTTTTAACATAAAAATTCACGTTTCCTTAAATAAATAGTAAATGCCTTGAAGAAAGGAATAGTATTTGCATGTTTCTTACACTAGAATGTAAGCTCCATGGGAGCAGAGAATCTGACTGTTATTCACTGTTCTTACTCCAGCTTATACAGCAGACCCTGGCAGATAGTAAACAAAACATAAATATTTACTGAATGAATTTCTGTATGTCTCTTACAGCAACTAGCCTTGCACATAGAGGGTACCAGTAAGTACTTGTTCTTCTTGTGCAATGAGACTGTCCTCCATAAAGATTTTTAGATTAAAATCTTCTTGGATATTTACAAAATGCTTTCCTTTTCCCCCTTTCTATGCCTGTTATTTACTTTCAGATATTGATCTTGTCTACTTAACATGGCTATTCTCAACTCATTAATTGAATCATTTACCCTACACTTGGCTTCGCATGCTGACACCAAACACTGCCATGTTTTTTTTTTTGCGGTACGCGGGCCTCTCACTGTTGTGGCCTCTCCCGTTGCGGAGCACAGACTCCGGACGCGCAGGCTCAGCGGCCATGGCTCACGGGCCCAGCCGCTCCGCGGCATGTGGGATCTTCCCGGACCGGGGCACGAACCCGCATCCCCTGCATCGGCAGGCGGACTCTCAACCACTGTGCCACCAGGGAAGCCCAACACTGCCATGTTTGTCTCTGGTGATGTGGAATGAACGGCATGAGATAAAAAGTTGCTTACTAAATATCATTTATTGAGTACTAATTTTCCCCATGCTAAGCAGCTCATTTATATTAGTTTACTTAATTCTCAGAGAAGAACAAAGATTCTTTTTACAGGTTAGGAAATTAGTTTTCAAAGAAATTAAGCAACTTGCTTACAACCACATAGCCAATAAAATCATGAGCTAGGATTAAAGCCCAAGCTCTAAACCACTGAGCTCAGCTACATCCATCAGTCTTGTGATGCTCTGGGAGAGGAGGCTGAATATTCCCGTAAACTGGCATGATCAAATTAGACAAGTCCTAACAGTAAGGTGAATAGTGGAACTGCATTTTGGGGGCTTGACTATTGGGAAAACTTCCAAGTCATTGATAGCCACACAAATATCAACTGTTTCTGATTGTTTTATTACCATAGTCTGAGAAATTATTAAACATTACAACTAAAGTTCCAGCTCTTAGTAATGTTATTTTGTTGGTAAAAAATAGGTTCTATTCATTAGTGGAAGAAAATCATTAATATGTAACATTATTATCTCTAACTTCAACCTAGTAAAGGCCATTTTGAATATGAATAATATTTCACCAGCCTTATTTAGTAAGACTTCATCAGCTAAATTGACTTTAGTTTTGGTTTGGCATTGAGTCACATCTTTTTGTTATTTCAGGGAGTCAGAATGAGTGAATCAGCAGTGTTCAGTGAATATTTAAATATGAAAATAAAAACACAATGTAAAACATGACTTCTAAGTATTTGCAAGAGCTTTCACAGTTGTTATAATTTTGGAGCTGGTGAGAGTTTAGTTGTTCTGTCTTCTAAAATGAACTGTATTTAGAACCTTGGCTTAGCCCATTTTTAATCTCTTCTGATAAGTACTGTTAAATAAGTTATTATCGTTGGTGCAACATAATCAGACAAAAAGTGTTCTAGGTTGCAAACTTTTAGATTTTTAGAATTCATATGCTATTTCTTTCTCTAGCACCTACCATACATAACACTGGACAAATTTCTCATAAAACAGGTGTTAGTTTATTCAACTCTAAGTTGAAGTTAATATATGACTCAAAGAATTTGAAAGGAATCTATAAACATACAGAGTGCTTAGAATTCCTTTAACCAAATCACAATGCAAATATTAGGTAGAGGATTGTGACATTCTGATATTTTATCCATTTGATTTCTCATTTTGATATCTGTGTAGTATGGTAATGGATGAACAGCAAACAGTAAATTTAGTTTATAATACCTGTTATGCATTCCAGATGATAGGGGAAAAACCTGGAGGGTAACTTAGGAAAGAGTATTGTTGTGTGGCTGTTGTGATATTAATAAATCAGTAGCTTCTGACAGACTCAAGCAGGGAGCTTACTCTTACCTTATTGTAGGAGTCTAAGGTCTCCTGATCTGCAGGCTTTGAATCCTTGCTTGGAAGAAGATTAAACAGCACCTCATTTTATGGTAAATCAGTAAGTAATGATAAATTATTTAAATGACTGCAGTTTGCTTTCTTCCTGAGTATATGTACTATAAGCAGAAGAGTCTTTAAAAAGGAATCGGACATCCTTTATTAGCAAAATGATACGTTCGTTACATATTCACTAAATATGCATTGAATACCTACTATGTGTTAGGCTCTACACAAGGTGCTGAATTTCAGTGATGAATCAGATATGGTTCCTACCTTTAAGACACTCACCATCTAGTGGAAGAGAAAGATGCATCAACAGCTAATTTCAGTATGCATTCCAAAGTCATATTTTTTGTTGGAGGTGTCATAACCAGAAGAAATAATGTGGGAAACATGGCAATATACCCAAAAGTTAGATAAGAAGGGTTACAGGATAAAAATCTATTATATAGGCGCAGTCTGCTTGCGCCCTGAGCCGCGCACGCGCAGTGATGGTAGGATGGTGGAGTTGGTACCTTTTGCGGTTCCCATCGGGGGTGACAAAACCTTGCTGGTGTGGGAGCTGAGCTCTGGACCCACGGCCGAGGCCTTGAAATCTTCTCCCAATTTGGCCTTCTGTATTCGGTTCAAGTCTTCCCAAACACAGTCTTCCCAAACTGCTGGTCCTGGGTTCTATTCCATCATCAAGTTTTATTCAGCAAGGGATGCCCACAGAGCCCAAAAGGCATGTGACCGGAAGCAGCTTTTTCAGACATCTCCAGTGAAGGTTCGTCTCGGCACCAGACATAAGGTGGTTTAACATAATACGCTTGCCCTAAACAGCTCCAGATGCCAAGAATTGGCAAATTACTACTTTGGCTTCAGTGGGTGGTCAAAAAGGATCATCAAGAGGTGGTGTTGCCCTCCCACGAGTGCAGGAGTCCCGGAGTTGGCATGGCTGAGGAACCTTTGGATAAGTTGGAAGAAGGGTCATTATCATTCCTTATGAAAAGGAAGGTGACGCAGAAGCTTGCTATTCAGAAGGCTATGACAGATGAATTCCAGAAATTGCTGATTGTGGTTTTAGAAAGTGGTAAAATAGCTGTGGCGTATAGACCCTGTAAAGAGGTCACAGATGCTAGAACTGAAGAGGAACTACAGGATTTAATTCAAGTATGTGGAGATAAAAACTCAAGGGGTACACACCCAGTGTAGCCATAATTCAAAACAACCAGCAGGATTTGGAAGACTTTGGCATGTCTACTCAGCTCAGTCATCCTTAGGAAAATGTGAAACTCTGAAACTGCTTTTGAGGCAGGGTATTTCTAGGACTTTTCTAAGTCCCGAGCCTTGTCTCTGGCCCCTTATTTGAAGTTTGGAGAGCAAGATTGAGGGCCATCAGTGTACGTCTACAGTTGTGGACACAGGAGAAGACACAGGTCTTTTAGAACTCCCCTCAAATAGAATTGCAGGGATTTGGGAACAAAGTAACTATGGCCTTAAGTGTGATTATGCTACAGTGTTTAAAAACTATTCATGCCTTTCAAGTAAGGTATATTACCCAGATCTCAGCATCTCATATATATCTTGTGTTAAATATTTTGCCGAAAAACCTTTCTGTATACCAATTATATGGATGCCTCGAATTAGGGATTAAGTTGTCAACGTAATTTCTAAAAGAAAACATTAATGTACTGCATATAGGATTTTTATTAAAAAGGAGCAAAAAATGTGTTTCATGTCATTGAGAGCTTAATTTGGGGCTAGATTATTTAACTCACCCCAATGTTGCAAAGTTTGTTTTGAAGGGAAGAAAGTAGAGAAAGAAAAGGTGGTTATGTTCCGAAAAATGTAAAAATTTTGAAAGTTTTTCCTGTACAAAATAATTATTTTAATTCAATTTAAATCAGTCAAGGAAACTTCAGACATATCCATGTTTGGGCTTTAAGAAGTCTAGCTTCCTGTGAAATGTGAGAGGAAAGGATTCCATATTGATACTAAAGATTTCGGAAACCTGATTATAACAACAGATCCATTCCTAAATGAGGCCAATCTTGGAATCAGTTCCATTTAGAAACCATTATGTGCTAGGCACGGGAAATAAGATGAAGCTCCTTCTCTCTTGGAGTTTAGTTGTTAAATGTGTACCAGACAATTAAAAAGGACTAAAATTAAATAGATTATGAAAAGGACTGTGAAGAAAGTAAACTGGGTGCTAGTTACAGTATTTCAAGAAAATTACTTAACATGCTGACTTTAACATTCTAAGTGTCTTCTCCATGTGTGCACACAGGGAAGACCTCTGAAAAGTGACACTGTAGTTTTTTCTAGATTAATGGCTCTGTTGAGACAAGGTGGGGTGGGAGAAGTTTTCCCATGTTAATGTAAAGGGCCATTCACTTGGTTTTAGACTCTCTTTCCCAGAATGAATTGCTCATCTGCCCCAAACCCCTCCTACAGAAGTTCTGGAGTCATCACTGTTTCAGTGGTAACCCCTAATAATAGAGTGGTGAGTTAATAATGAGACGTGAATACTGAGAGTTTGGAGGAAATGGCAACATTTTATTTTATTTTTTTGTTTGTTTTTTTTACATCTTTATTGGAGTGTATTTGCTTTACAATGGTATGTTCGTTTCTGTTTTGTGGCAAAGTGAATCAGGTATTCATATAAAATAATTTATTATATAATAATAATGTTTAGAAAGTACAGAATTTATATATGGTAATCTTGATGCAAAAGGAGGTGGAGCAAAGAGTTGGACGAAGGGTAGAGGCAATTGAGGCAAGCAGACCCGACCAATGAATGCACAGGTGGGGAGGAGCTATGGAGGGAACTTGTCTTCTGGTCTATGCAAGACAAAGCAGGCTTCAAATTCCTGGAGGAAGCTGGTGACAAAAGAACACAGATTCTCCCATCCATAGAAACCTCTGGTAGAGTCAACAGAAGCCTTAGACTCTTCCCCAAGGAATCAGAGGAGAATGGGGAGATCTAGGGGAAGCTGCAGGAAAGGCCATGGCCACCTCTAATATAATAATAAAATGGCCTTGCTTACTCATCTTCATGTCAACTTCATAAGCCTTGACCAGGCTTATATGATGAGGTAATACATAACATAAATACAACAAAAATGTGGAATTTCTCTTGCATTTGCCTTAATGATACAACATTCTCCTCTCCCTGCTTGTTTTTCCTTAGCTGGGAGACATGAGGCTGATGTTGTCCAATGGTAGAGGGAGGGGGAACTGAAACCCCAAAATTTATATTCTTAATTTGAAGCTTAAATGCTTTGATCTAAGTGAGAGATATAAATATTTTAGAATAAAATATTTGATAAGCTGGTTATTTCCTCTTCTCACCAGTGTTGTAATATTTTAGTTTGGGTCTGCTGCTGGGACAAGGTAGAGTTTCTAAATTTGGCTGAACTTGCACATTAAATGGTGGAGAAATCACTGAGTGACTTGAGTCACCCTGGAGAAACCTACAGAAATAAGGCTCAAGGTAGAAATTAAGTCCAATTTAGGAAAACAGAGAAAGCCACATTTTTTGCACACTAGAATTTGTGACTTGAGGGAGTTGCATCAGCTAAACTTACTTTCAAAAGTCAGTTGGGGGCCATATGTGATTTCATGGACATTCATAGCCAAAAATATTTTCCATTTCTTTTCTGATGCCCTCAATTTTTTTAATGCAGTGATATGTGTTTCATTCTATAAACAGGATCTTAAGTTAACTAGATAACAAGAGTTTCTATTACTATGGAATTAATTTGTCAATCAGGGAGGACTAGTGATTGATTATCAAGGTCTCTCCTATATGAATTTATAAAGGTTAGATATCAATACTTGGAGATTTGAGGTCACCAGTAATGAAAGTGTTGCTGGAAGAAGAGGCAAATGGACTCTCCAAAGGAGAATAGTTTTCTAAGGTGTTGTTGTAAACAGTTCTTCCTTCCATGATTTATGAAGATGTTTCATTTAAACAAACTAATTTCTGAGAAAAATTAGTGAGAAAAATCACTCTCTCTGCATTTTAGGTGCTGAAAAGTGCTTTAGGAGCCTTGCACAATTTGACTTAAACTTCTTTTTGTAAGTTTTTATTTGCTAAAGCTTAAAATCCCTCCCTAGGAGTATTTTTTAGAGGAGCTTTATAATAATTCATAACTGAAATCCTGATTCCTTGCACATGAAATGCTGCAGTTATGGGAAATGATGTTATGCTGAAAAATGTGTCTAGGAATGCCCAGATAGGTGTAAATAGGAATCCCACCCTGATATCACACTGAGTGTTCTCCAGGAGGCAGGCATGCCTGGAGAACTCTTGAGATTGATAGACCAACCATCTGTTTACATAAGGAGTTATCTACATCAGGGGCTCCTGAGAAAGAACTCACTCTAAAGGAAAAGAGTTCATCAGTACTTTCACTGTTGTGGCACAGGTTCAGTCCTTGATCAGGGAGCTAAAATCCCGCAAGCCGTGTGGTGATGCGGCCAAAAAACACCAGGAAAAGAGTCCAGATTCAGATTCACAAGGTTGCCCTACAGACTTATCTAGTCTCAGGTTGAGGGACTGCAGTCAATAGTGGATAAAACCTCAAAGAATCAACTCACTAAAATCTCTGTCAGACATTGACAACTCAATGAGGCTATGCTTTGTGGCCTCTGTAATGACAATTGGGTGAAAGACACTTGCCCAACCACAAGGTGACTGTTGGAACCTAGAGAAGCTAAGCAATGGACATGGTAGCCTGGGCAGCAAACTGGGGAAGTCTGTGTCTGGAGACGAGAAGCTGTATCTTGCTTCAGCAGCTTCTCTTTGGTTGTGATAGAAGATGGCAGAAGCTGTAGTCATCACTCTGGGAGCTGCAATGCAGGAGAGGAAAATGAGCAACAGGGCCCAGTGTGGTAGGTGTGGTGGGTAAAAGGACTTATTCCTGAGCTTAAGTGAGACAGTTCTTTGCTTCTCTGTCTCCTCTGAGTGGAATGTGAAGAAATGGAGTCAGGGAGTGGGGAGTGGGGACAAAGTCAAGGAAGGTTTACTTCAGATTTGGGCAATGCATCCAAGTAAATTTTTGAGTTACACCTTGTTTGGGATCCTTTCAACTGGGGAGTCCTCTGAGGTAGTCCTGGCACTTTTATCAACTTCACCACCTTAAGGAATTCTTTTAAGGTACAGGTCCACCACAGAGAGACCTAGCTGCTTAATTGTGGCTTCTGAGTGGGTAGAGAGTAGTGGTGGTGGTTGTTATTGTTATTGCTCTCCAGGTAATGGGTATTCAATGTAAAGGGAAGTTCACCCAGTGAAATAAAAAGAGTATAGGGGAAGGAGGCTTTAATTAGCCTCTCCTGGATTCATTTTCTTCACCTGTCAAAATAAGGTGATTCTTAACATGGAGTGTGCAACAGAATCATCTGAAGAACTTAAAACCAAAAACAGCAGCTACCCAAGCCTCATAAACGCATAACAAGTTAGATAAAATGCATATGCATATTAAAAGAACTCCATAGGTGTGTCCACCCATTGGTTAAGGACCTGAACCAGATTTTTTTACAGGTTCCCTTCCAACTTAAAAATACTATTTTTCCTCACGTATTTGTATATATTGCTTGTAAGAGATTAAATTAGCACAATATATTTAAAAACCTTATGAATTTGTCTGCCCTCTAACTTAATAAGTCCTTTTATAGAAATTTATCCCTCAGAAATTGGGTCATGTATGCAAATATATGTATTCAAGAATAATCATTCTTTTTTTTTCTTTTTTTTTTTTCTTTTTTTTTGTGGTACGCGAGCCTCTCACTGTTGTGGCCTCTCCCATTGCGGAGCACAGGCTCCGGACGCGCAGGCTCCGCGGCCATGGCTCACGGGCCTAGCCGCTCTGCGGCATGTGGGATCTTCCCGGACTGTGGCACGAACCAGTGTCCCCTGCATCGGCAGGCGGACTCTCAACCACTGCGCCACCAGGGAAGCCCAAGAATAATCATTCTTGATTATAAAAGAAAACTGTTAAAACAACAAAACTATTAACAACAAGATCTTAATTATGAGATAAATTATGGTATACCCCTAAAAAAAATAATGTGTAGTCATTGGAAATTAAATTTTAAGAGAATAATTAGTGACGTGGAAAATGCTCATGATATACTATAAAATGAAGAAAAGCAGATTTTAAAGTATATGTGAGTATAATCATCTGTGATTATTAACATGTGTGAGAAATATGCTGAGGGAAAGAAGTTAGGAACAAAGGAGTACATACTGTGTGATTCCATTTATATAAAACTCTAGAAATGACAAATCTAGTTGATGGTGATGTAAAGCAGATGAGTGGCTGCCTGCAGCAGGGAGCAGAGACGGAGATGGGCTGAAGGGATGGGGACACAAGGCACCTTGTTGAAGTGATGGGAATGCTTTTCATCTTAGTTGTAATGGTTACACAAGTGAATGCATTTGAACAATGGAAATTAGTACATTTTATTGTATGAAAATACTACTTCAATAAAAACTACAGACTGAAACTTTGTATAAAGTTTTCTATAAAATGTTTTTTCTAAGTACCTAAAATGTTAACTGTTTAAAACAGGTAAACTATTGAAACAAAACCATGGAAACACTATTTCATTTTTACAAATGTATGTGTCTGTGCCTTAAAAACAAATTAGAAGTATATAAATATAAATATATATGGTAGTTATTATACTTGGGTGGTGGAATTAGAGGTGATTTTTTTCTTTATACTCCTAGTCTTTCAAAATTTCTATAATGAACATTTTGATGTTAAGAAAATAATCATTTTAAAATTCATGTTTAGATGATACTAAGCTGAACCCCCAAAGCACTAGAAGAATAGGTGAGCTAAGAGTTTAAAAAACCTAGTTATTCTTGTCTTAATAAAATGTGACCTTAAAAAACAAACAGAGGTAGCAACAACGTGGGTGCAAAGTGACCCAGTGGGAACGTGCACTTGAGGTAGTGAGGACACCAAATACAGAAACACAGCGTGTTGGCACGTGTGAACGCCTGCTTCCTTTCACTGAGATGGGCAGTATCTTGGCCAGCTGTAGCAGGAACTCAGGCCTATTTTTATTTAGGAGCTGAGCTCCTGCTGCCTTCCTGAGCTGAGCTGGTGCCCTGCTGTTGTCAGCCCGCTGTACTCCCCGGGGTCCCCAGCCCTCTGATCACTGGCCTGCACATCTCCTCGTCACAGGCCCTTATAGCGCCCCAGACCATAAAAAAGCAAAGGACATGCCAGAAATGAAGGAAATGACACAGGCAGTTGCTCTCAAACAAATAAGCAGAGGGGGAAAAAATATGGCTGGGAACCTAAACAAGGATGCAGGAAAGGAAGTAAACAAGCAAACAAAGCTCAAAGCTAAGATCTCCCAAAACAAAAGCCCAGCACCAAAGTCAGTTCTAGGGGAAAATAAAAATCTTCTCACAGAGACCAGGGGAAATAGAGAACTTCCTTACTAGCAGTGACTCAACAAATACCCTATAAACCCATTGATTGTGAAATCCTGGTCAGCTCTCTGGGTCTGTTAGCTCCAGAAGAATGAGGTGGCTTAAGTCCAGACAGACCTTGGTCACTTCACAGGGTAATCTTGGAATCCAAGCCTAGATCTCCCAGTTGTGCTCTTGGGGGGACGCCATTCTCATAGAATACAATGAAAGGTGTCCACAGAGTGATGCAATATGTTAATAATCACTTACCAACCCTCATCTGTAAAATAGGACTCATCCCTGCTTCACATTCTGTGGTACAGCTCAGTGACGTGATTATGTAGTACTGCAGTTTCTCTGGGGCTCACTAACTTCTGGTCCAGATGAGATTACAATAGCAGTTTTATTGCCTCTTATTTTTTTTAATTTATTTTTTAAATTTTTGGCTGCATTGAGTCTTCGTTGCTGCATGCGGACTTCCTCTAGTTGTGGCGAGCGGGGGCCACTCTTCATTGCATTGCACGGCCTTTTCGTTGCAGTGGCTTCTCTTGTTGCAGAGGCTTCTCTTGTTGCAGAGCACTGGCTCTAGGCACATAGGTCTCAGCAGCTATGGTATGTGGGCTCAGTAGTTGTGAGGCACGGGCCCGGTTGCTCTGTGGCATATGTGATGTTTCTGAACCAGGGCTCAAACCTGTGTTCCCTGCATTGGCAGATGGATTCTGAACCACTGAGTCACCAGGGAAGTCCCTTATTGTCTCTTTTTAGCCCTCTGTGTTATACTTCATTAGGGGGATACTCGGATACTCGGGACTGCTTACATTTAAATTCTTAGAGGTTTTTCTACAGCTTTAACCATTTAGAGTTATATTTACTGATCTCTCTTTTCTTAGAATGTAGATATGAGGCCACCATATAAGACTAGAAAGAGCTTCAGATCGAAGACAGTCCATTTGTGTTTTAATTACTGCCCCCTTCAGCCCTGATACTTGGCTACCAGATCAAAACTCAAGTCGGACTCCATCTTCCCTTAGAGTGAGTTCTTGACTAAGAAACTCCTCAGTCCTTCATGTAATTGGACATCCATTGGGCATGAACCTTGGCTGTAGATGCAAAGTTATAGTGCCTGCCTGTGTCATTGTAAGAAGCTCTCAGGAAAAAGAAGCTGTGGATCTCATTGTCCACCTGGAAATGTGGGTCATGTGAATGAAAGACCAGGGAAAATACCCTCTTCTGAGAGTTCTTCCAAGGCTCTTCTCAGATGTCTGAACTGAGGATCCAGAGAGATTGTGAAGATTGAGGGGACAAAAGAAAAGTTTGCATTCTGTTCTTCTTTTTCAGTACTTGGTTAATAGTCATGTAGAAGCTCTAGGATTTATTCTTAACATATGTCAACTATTCATGCCAGAATTGGCCTCTCATTTAATATATTTTATTAAACACTGATCTTATGAGAAGATTAGAAAGTTTAACTTATTATTAAATTACGATTAACAGACTAGTAAGGAAGCATACATTTAAACTTTTGGGAGAGAAACATAGGTGGAAATCTAACACTTTCTTGCTCTGCAGATTATTTCAGGAATAATACCGTATCTTACATAATCATCTAGAGTCCAAGCTGCTGAAATATTCTGCTGCATCCAATCCCTTTGAAGAATGTGCTAGATGGGCCCCTCCAGCCCAGGGTCCAGAGATCCCGGAGAGCAGGATGGAATGATTCAGTTGTCCCTTGGCCCATCCCAGAAGTCTGGCCCAAAGTGAGTGCTCAATAAATGTCATTACTCCATCTCCAGTGTTTCTTTTAGTGAGTGTCTGGGGTGAGCAGGGAATAGCACACACCAAAGGCCCCTGCCTGCTTGGAGAAGCCTGGTACAAATGGAAGGTTGTGATACTTTCAAAAGGGCAAGGAGTTGTAAGAAGTGCAGAGTTGCAGAAAATCTGAGCTATTTCTGACTATAACATGAGGTAAAATAAATAATAATTGTCAAGCAATGCCAAAGAAGGAGAAAAATGTCAGAAATGAAAAAAATGTTCAATTTCAATGGCAAAGAGCAGAGGGGTTCAAAAAAGTGAAACAAATTACTACTGCAATTTAAAAAACAACAAAACAGGTTAGAGTTTACAAACATTAGATGGGAAGATTAGCTCAATGCAAGTTTACCAAAAGTATGCAGAAATCCTAGTGTGTCAGTCAGTGCTGTGGCTGTTTTGTTTTGTTTTGTTCTTTTAATGTAACATGACACCCGATTATTACAGGATCAAAGATCCCAGAACAAATGCTTCCAATGTACTTGGAAATAATGATATATTTGTTGAAGACTCTTGTCCTCTTTGTAGATGAACATCTAAGTGATATGAGAGAGAGCTGGACAGTCACTATTAGAAAACAAAGATACAGATTTAAGATAGCAAATCTAAGAATAAAACTGATAGAGAGTTCCTATTGTTTAACTCAGGAAAGTGAGGGCTGAGAGATGATTTAGTATGTGTCTCCAGTCTATAAAGGGTCATTATCTGGTGGTTTATGACCATCTGTTCTTTACCACCCCTAAGGATGGAAAAGAGGAAATGAACTTAAACTACAGGAAAATAAATTTAGGTTAGACCAAAGGGACTTCCAGACTAAGGCCTGTGTAACATTGCAAGCCTGAGTGGTTGTGGCATTTCCTCCCCTAACCTCATCTGGGACCCAGACAGGCATTTACCCATCTGGGATGAATTCTCTGTAGCCCAGAGGGGACAAGTCTTTGAATATTTTCAGACTGTAAATATTATTGAATGTCACTTTGATATAACTTACTCTCTTCTGTCTTAAAGCTTTGGTCTGGATGGAAATCCTTTTAACGTCTTGCGTAAAGAGTTATCTGTTGATTTTACTGGCCCACAATTAGTGGGAATGAACTTTCCATTGATTGACCACTAAGCTGTGGGCTTGTCCATTCACATCCTTCTGCCCTGTTACTCAAATATCATCAAGAGCTGTTTCTACAATAAAATCTGAAGCATCCCCTTGCTTGGGATCTTCCCATATCTCAAGGGTCTTGGCAGATTGTATGAGGCCTTCCTCAAGCTGGCTCAGTCAGCTCGTTGACATACAACTCCTGCTCATCTTTCTTCTGTCCCAGCTATGCAGAGCCTCAGTCTCCAAGCTTGACATGGCACCTCACCACCCTATTCCTGTTCACATGCATCTACTTCTGTATAGAATGTTGTTACCTCCCTTGTCTGGGTGGCAAACTAGAAAAACTTCAATTCCATACTAAAATGTTTCAGTATTTCTTAAAGATTTTATGACTTTCCTACGGAAACCCATACTCTCCTTCCCCCTAAAACTACAGTCCTTTGAGCACTTTTACGCCCATGGAGAATTTAACATGGATTATGGTGAGCTTCAGTCTATATTTCCATCAAACTATAGTAGAGTTAAGAGCAAGAATGGAGATAATTTTGATCCCTTATGCCCAATTGACCAATAAATATTTGTTAAATAACAGGAAGAATGAATAAGTGAATGATAGGTAAACAGTTGTGAAATTGTTCTCTAGCATTAAGGGTAGAAATTGTTACCACTGGCAAAAACTAAAATTGTAGCAGAGTAATAGAAAAAAACTTGACAGTTGCTTTCATTTTATTTCTACTCGTCATTCTAGTCCCAAAACAATTATTGGTTTACATTGGATACTCTGCTTGTATTAATGCTGTTAACAAATGAGTATTTGTTGTTGATACAAACTAGCATTTGCATTTGTAATGTTTTCTTGTCCTTTATTGACATTACTGATATCTGAGGTTTAGCCAACTTTTTATACATATATTCATACATAATAATCTTCCATGGAAACTAAAATATGTTTTTGTACCAGTTAGGCAGCACTTTTTGATGTAGTTTTTGAAAGTTGAACATGGGAAAAGTGACTTCATTAGATAAAATTAAAAATAAAAATATTCAATTATACCTTTATTTAAATTCATTTTACTTCTGTTAAGTAAATATATACTTCCCATTATATTGAATTCTTAGACCTGGATGTTTGAGAAAAGGAGGGTAGGAAGAGGTTTCATGGAGGGTGTGGCATTTGAAACTGGTCTCCAAGGATGGAATGCATTTCAGTAGGCATTGGGCAATGGGGTTTGGTAGGTAAATCCACAAATAGAGCAGAAGCCAGCAAGACAATTGACTGTGTTTTCAGAAAAATTAAGATTACAAGGCTAAGATACATGTAAGTCAGTCTGAAGAAAAGATAAGCAGGACAGTGAACATGAGGATGACAAGTTAGGGCTCAGTAGTTGATGGAGAGATGCTGAGGGTATTGGTTAGGAGAGTGACCAACAGGATGTAGATGTCCTGAAATAGGAGAGAAGAGGTAGAGGAGACTGATTACCACAACCTACATGAGAAATGACAAAGGCCTGAATGAAAGCAGGTAACATGGAATGACAATGAGGAAAACAAGTCAAGATATTTTGTAGAGAAAGAATATAATCTGCAGGATTAGGCAACTGACTGGATGAAATGTGAAAAGGAACTCACAGAGTCCAAGAAGGGTCTGAGATTCCTACCTGGGTTCTAGGGAGAAAGATGTCACAAATTAACACAATATGGAAACCACAGGGGAAGAGATATTAACTTAGGCTTAGGTCATAGGTCAAAAGCAAATGGAACATGCAGATGGAACTACTCGGCACACATTTGTAAAGCTGGACCTCTCCTGGAGCTCAGGAAGGCAGGTTAGGGTAGAAACCTGAGAGTCATCTTTATAGAAATGATGCCTGCAACTACGGATTTTCCTCTTTGTAGGATCCTATACTTTGTGAGAGGCACAATTTACTTCACTTCTCTTTTGCTAACATCCATGAACTAGATGATCAGCATTTTCAGCTCTATTTAAGACATGTGCTATAAGCAAACAATAAAATACATTTATGAAGACTTCAAAATATATTAAATGCTCTGTAAATGTAAAGTGATAATTATAGCTCTGTTCTGGATCATGGGCAAGTAGGAAACATTAAACTATAGGATGCAATGATAATTACAAAGAGATTAAACTTTTCACCATGGCATGTGTGTTTGTGTGTGTGTGTGTGTATAAGAGTGTGACAGAGAGAAAGAGAGAATGAGGGAATGAAAATTTATTTTTCAGTTCTCAATGTGAAAACGCATCAATTTTCCTTTAGTTCTGAGGTTTGAGAAAAGTTCATGTTTTGTGAAGGGTTACTTTTTATATGCTGTAGTCGTTGTAATTTGGCACCTACAAGATAGTATTCAGATGTACACAATAAACTTGAACTTTTTGAGCAATAAACTTACTCTGTTTCTTTGCTTTCTTCTGATAGCTCTTCAGCTTGACATAAGGCTTAATACTCAGGTGAGAAATGATAAAGTACACTTTACAAACTAAAGAAACTCAAGAAAAAAGATTTTATTCCTATTATTTGTTCTCTGTTCTTCGTGGCTTTATTTTTTCCAATTCTGAAAGTCTCAAGGTGAACTTTCTTTCATAAACCAGAGTGGAATCATGGCTACATTCAGTGTTAGTCAAATGTCTGAGCATGTTGTTTTTCACTATGGTTATATAAAACTTGTGTATCATTTGTTTCCTTTTACTACTAGTAAGATGTTTCTTTTATTATATCTAAAAATCAACTTCCTTTTAATTCATTTAATTTTATCACCAAGTTGATTATAACTTTAAAAATACTTCTTTTCTAGATGCAAAGTATGAAAAATCTCTTGGCTGTGAACCTATCTGATAAGCTCATTAAAAGATACATTGTAGTGGAGGTGCCTAGCTGGCATTCTTTTTTTTTTTTTTTTAACATCTTTATTGGGGTATAATTGCTTCACAATGGTGTGTCAGTTTCTGCTTTATAACAAAGTGAATCAGTCATACACATACATATGTTCCCATATCTCTTCCCTCTTCTGTCTCCCTCCTTCCCACTCTCCCTATCCCATCCCTCCAGGCAGTCACAAAGCACCAGACTGATCCCCCTGTGCTACGCAGCTACTTCCCACTAACTATCTACCTTACGTTTGTTAGTGTATATGTGTCCATGCCTCTCTCTCGCTTTGTCACAGCTCACCATTCCCCCTCCCCATATCCTCAAGTCCGTTCTCCAGTAGGTCTGTGTCTTCATTGCTGTCTTACCCCTAGGATGTTCATGACATTTTTTTTCCCTTAAATTCCATATATATGTGTTAGCATACGGTATTTGTCTTTCTCTTTCTGACTTACTTCACTCTGTATGACAGACTCTAGGTCTATCCACCTCATTACAAATAGCTCAATTTCGTTTCTTTTTATGGCTGAGTAACATTCCATTGTATATATGTGCCACATCTTCTTTATCCATTCATCTGATGATGGGCACTTAGGTTGTTGCCATCTCCTGGCTACTGTAAATAGAGCTGCAATGAACATTTTGGTACATGACTCTTTTTGAATCTTGGTTTTCTCAGGGTATATGCCCAGTAGTGGGATTGCTGGGTCATATGGTAATTCTATTTGTAGATTTTTAAGGAACCTCCATACTGTTCCCCATAGTGGCTGAACCAATTCACATTCCCATCAGCAGTTCAAGAGTGTTCCATTTTCTCCACACTCTCTCCAGCATTTATTGTTTCTAGTTTTGATGATGGCCATTTTGACTGGTGTGAGATGATACCACATTGTAGTTTTGATTTGCATTTCTCTAATGATTAATGATGCTGAGCATTCTTTCATGTGTTTGTTGGCAGTCTATATACCTTCTTTGGAGAAATGTTTATTTAGGTCTTCTGCCATTTTTAGATTGGGTTGTTTGTTTTTCTGTTATTGAGTGCATGAGCTGCTTGTAAATTTTGGAAGTTAATCCTTTGTCAGTTGCTTCATTTGCAAGTATTTTCTCCCATTCTGAGGTTTGTCTTTTGATCTTGTTTATGGTTTCCTTTGCTGTGCAAAAGATTTGAAGTTTCATTAGGTCCCATTTGTTTATTTTTGTTTTTATTTCCATTTCTCTAGGAGGTGGACCAAAAAGGATCTTGCTGTGATTTATGTCATAGAGTGTTCTGCCTATGTTTTCCTCTAAGAGTTTGATAATCTCTGGCCTTACATTTAGGTCTTTAATCCATTTTGAGCTTATTTTTGTGTATAGTGTTAAGAAGTGATCTAATCTCATACTTTTACATGTACCTGTCCAGTTTTCCCAGAAGCACTTATTGAAGAGGCTGTCCTTTCTCCACTGTACATTCCTGCCTCCTTTGTCAATGATAAGGTGGCCATATGTGCGTGGGTTTACCTCTGGGCTTTCTATCCTGTTCCTTTGATCTATCTTTCAGTTTTTGTGCCAGTACCATACTGTCTTGATTACTGTAGCTTTGTAGTATAGTCTGAAGCCACTCACCCTGATTCCTCCAGCTCCGTTTTTCGTTCTCAAGATTGCTTTGGCTAGTCGGGATCTTTTGTGTTTCCATACAAATTGTGAATTTTTTTGTTCTAGTTCTGTGAAAAATGCCAGTGGTAGTTTGATAGGGATTACATTGAATCTGTAGATTGCTTTGGGCAGTACAGTCATTTTCACAATGTTGATTCTTCCAATCCAAGAACATGGTATATCTCTGCATCTATTTGTATCATCTTTAATTTCTTTCATCAGTGTCATAATTTTCTGCATACAGGTCTTTTGTCTCCTTAGGTAGGTTTATTCCTAGATATTTTATTCTTATTGTTGCAATGCTAAATGGGAGTGTTTTCTTGATTTCAATTTCAGATTTTTCATCATTAGTGTATAGGAATGCATGAGATTTCTGTGCATTAATTTTGTATCCTGCAACTTTACCAAATTCATTGATTAGCTCTAGTAGTTTTCTGGTAGCGTCTTTCGGATTCTCTATGTATAGTATCATGTCATCTGCAAACAGTGACAGCTTTACTTCTTCTTTTCCAATTTGGATTCCTTTGATTTCCTTTTCTTCTCTGATTGCTGTGGCTAAAACTTCCAAAACTATGTTGAATAAAAGTGGTGAGAGTTGGCAACCTTGTCTTGTTCGTCATCTTCGTGGAAATGCTTTCAGTTTTTCACCATTGAGGACGATGTTAGCTGTGGGCTTGTCATATATGGCCTTTATTATGTTGAGGAAAGTTCCCTCTATGCCTACTTTCTGCAGAGATTTTATCATAAATGGGTGTTGAATTTTGTCAGAAGCTTTTCTGCATCTATTGAGATGATCAAATGGTTTTTCTCCTTCAATTTGTTAAAATGGTTTATCACATTAATAGATTTGCATATATTGAAGAATCCTTGCATTCCTGGAGTAAACCCCACTTGATCATGGTGTATGATCCTTTTAATGTGCTGTTGGATTCTGTTTGCTAGTATTTTGTTGAGGGTCTTTGCATCTATGTTCATCAGTGATATTGGCCAGTAGTTTTCTTTCTTTATGACATCCTTGTCTGGTTTTGGTATCAAGGTGATGGTGGCCTCATAGAAGGAATTTGGGAGTGTTCCTCCCTCCGCTATATTTTGGAAGAGTTTGAGAAGGATAGGTGTTAGCTGTTCACTAAATGTGTGATAGAATTTGCCTGTGAAGCCATCTGGTCCTGGGCTTTTGTTTGTTGGAAGATTTTTAATCACAGTTTCAATTTCGGTGCTTGTGATTGGTCTGTTCATATTTTCTATTTCTTCCTGATTCAGTCTTGGCAGGTTGTGCATTCCTAAGGATTTGGCCATTTCTTCCAGGTTGTCCATCTTATTGGCATAGAGTTGCTTGTAGTAATCTCTCATGATCTTTTGTATTTCTGCAGTGTCAGTTGTTACTTCTCCTTTTTCATTTCTAATTCTATTGATTTGAGTCTTCTCCCTTTTTTTCTTGATGAGTCTAGCTAATGGTTTATGAATTTTGTTTATCTTCTCAAAGAACCAGCTTTTAGTTTTATTGATCTTTGCTATTGTTTCCTTCATTTCTATTTCATTTATTTCTGATCTGATTTTTATGATTTCTTTCCTTCTGCTACATTTGGGTTTTTTTTATTCTTCTTTCTCTAATTGCTTTAGGTGCAAGGTTAGGTTGCTTATTTGAGGTGTTTCCTACTTCTTAAGGTGGGCTTGTATTGCTATAAACTTCCCTCCTAGAACTGCTTTTGCTGCATCCCATAGGTTTTGGGTCATTGTGTCTCCATTGTCATTTGTTTCTAGGTATTTTTTTATTTTTTCTAGGTATATTTTTAAATTTCCTCTTTGATTTCTTCAGTGATCACTTCATTATTAAGTAGTGTATTGTTTAGCTTCCATGTATTTGTATTTTTTACAGATCTTTTCCTGTAATTGATATCTAGTCTTATAGTGTTATGGTCAGAAAAGATACTTGATACCGTTTCAATTTTCTTAAGTTTACCAAGGCTTGATTTGTGACCCAAGATATGACCTATCCTGAAGAATGCTCCATGAGCACTTGAGAAAAATGTGTATTCTGTTGTTTTTGGATGGAGTGTCCTATAAATATCAATTAAGTCCATCTTGTTTAATGTATCATTTAAAGCTTGTGTTTCCTTTTTTATTTTCATTTTAGATGATCTATCCATTGGTGAATGTGGGGTGTTAAAGTCCCCTACTATGAATGTGTTACTGTCCATTTCCCCGTGTTTGGCTGTTAGTATTTGCTTTATGTACTGAGGTGCTCCTTTGCTGGGTGCATAAATATTTACAATTATTATATCTTCTTCTTGGATCGATCCCTTGATCATTACGTAGTGTCCTTTGTCTCTTGTAATAGTCTTTATTTTAAAGTCTATTTTGTCTGATATGACAATTGCTACTCCACCTTTCTTTTGGTTTCCATTTGCATGGAATATCTATTTCCATCCCCTTACTTTCAGTCTGTATGTGTCTCTAGGTCTGAAGTGGGTCCCTTGTAGACAGCATATATATGGATCTTGTTTTTGTATCCATTCAGCCAATCTGTGTCTTTTGGTGGGAGCATTTAGTCCATTTACATTTAAGGTAATTATCAATATGTATATTCGTATTCCCATTTTCTAAATTGTTTTGGGTTCATTATTGTAGGTCTTTTCCTTCTCTTGTGTTTCTTGCCTAGAGAAGTTCCTTTAGTAGTTGGTGTAGAGCTGGTTTGGTGGTGCTGAACTCTCTCAGCTTTTGCTTGTCTGTAAAGGTTTTAATTTCACAATCAAATCTGAATGTGATCAGATATAGTAATCAGGTAGAGTAATCTTGGTTGCAGCTTTTTCTCCTTCATCACTTTAAATATGACCTGCCAGTCCCTTGTGGCTTGCAGAGTTTCTGCTGAAAGATCAGCTGTTAACCTTATGGGGATTCCCTTGTGTGTTATTTGTTGTTTTTCCCTTGCTGCTTTTAATATGCTTTTTTTGTATTTAATTTTTGACAGTTTGATTAATATGTGTCTTGGCGTATTTCTCATTGGATTTATCCAGTATGGGACTCTCTGTGCTTCCTGGACTTGATTAACTATTTCCTTTCCCATATTAGGGAAGTTTTCATCTATAATCTCTTCAAACATTTTCTCAGTCTCTTTCTCTTTCTCTTCTTCTGCTGGAACCCCTATAATTCGAATGTTGGTGCATTTAATGTTGTCCCAGAGGTCTCTGAGACTGTCCTCAGTTCTTTTCATTCTTTTTTCTTTATTCTGCTCTGCAGTAATTATTTCCACTATTATATCTTCCAGGTCACTTATCCGTTCATCTGCCTCAGTTATTCTGCTATTGATCCTATCTAGAGTCTGTTTCATTTCATTTATTGTGTTGTTTATCATTGTTTGTTTCATATTTGTTTTTCTAGGTCCATGTTAAATGTTTCTTAGATTTTGTCCATTCTATTTCCAAGATTTTGGATCATCTTTACTATCATTATTCTGAATTCTTTTTCAGATAGACTGCCTATTTCCTCTTCATTTGTTAGTTCTGGTGGGTTTTTATCTTGCTCCTTCATCTGCTTTGTGTTTTTCTGTCTTCTCATTTTGCTTATCTTACTGTGTTTGGGGTTTCCTTTTTGCAGGCTGCAGGTCCGTAGTTCCCGTTTTTTTGATGTCTATCTCCAGTGGCTAAGGTTGGTTCAGTGGGTTGTGTAGGCTTCCTGGTGGAGGGGACTAGTGCCTGTGTTCTGGTGGATGAGCCTGGATCTTGTCTCTCTAGTGGCTGGTCCACATCAGGTGGTGTATTTTGGGGTGTCTGTGGACTTATTATGATTTTAGGCAGTCTCTCTGCTAATGGGTGGCATTGTGTTCCTGTTTTGCTAGTTGTTTGGCATATGTTGTCCAGCACTGTAGCTTGCTGGTCGTTGAGTAAAGCTGGGTGCTGGTGTTGAGATGGAGATCTCTTCGAGATTTTCGCCGTTTGATATTATGTGGAGCTAGGAGGTCTCTTGCTGACCAGTGTCCTGAGGTTGGCTCTCCCACCTCAGAGGCACAGCACTGACTCCTGGCTGCAGCACCAAGAGCCTTTCAACCACACGGCTCAGAATAAAAAGGAGGAAAAAGTAGAGAGAAAGAATTAGTAGAAGTAGGAAGAAAGAAAGAAAGAAAGAAAGAAAGAAAGAAAGAAAGAAAGAAAGAAAGAATGAAAGGAAGGAAGGAAGAAAGAAAGAAAGAAAGAAAGAAGAAAAGGAAAGAAGGAGAGAAGGAAAGAAAGGAGGGAGGGAGGAAAGAAGGAAGGAAGGAAGGAAGGAGGGAAGGAAGGAGGGAAGGAAGGAAAAAAGAAAGAAGATACAGTAAAATAAAATAAAGTATAATAAAGTTATTAAGTTAAAAAATAATTATTTAGAAAAAAAAAGGGACGGATAGAACCTTAGGATAAATGGTTTAAGCAAAGCTATACAGACAAAATCTTACACAGAAGCATACACGTACACCCTCACAAAAAGAGGTAAAGATGAAAAAATCATAAATCTTGCTCTCAAAGTCCACCTCCTCAATTTGGGATGATTCGTTGTCTAAAGGAGGAATGGAAGGAAAGAAAGAAAGAAACAAACAAACAAAGAAAAAAGAAAGAAAGAAAGAAAGAAGATAAAGTATAATAAAGTTATTAAAAGTATAATTATTAAGAAAAAAAAAATCAGACGGATAGAACCCTAGGACAAATGGTGGAAGCAAAGCTATACAGACAAAATCTCACACAGAAGCGTACACATACACACTCACAAAAAGAGGAAAAGGGGGAAAAGTCATAAATCTTGCTCTCGAAGTCCACCTCCTCAATTTGGGATGATTCGTTGTCTACTCATGTATTCCACAGATGCAGGGTACATCAAGTTGATTGTGGAGCTTTTATCTGCTGCTTCTGAGGCTGCTGGGAGAGATTTCCCTTTCTCTTCTTTGTTCTCACAGCTCACAGGGGCTCAGGTTTGGATTTGGCCCTGCCTCTGTGTGTAAGTCGCTGGAGGGCATCTGTGTTTTGCTCAGACAGGACTGGGTTAAAGTAGCCGCTGATTAGGGGGCTCTGGCTCACTCAGGCCGGGGGGAGGGAGGGGCGCGGAGTGCGGAACGAGCCTGCGGCGGCAGAGGTCAGCGTGACGTTGCACCAGCCTGAGGCCCACCGTGCGTACTCCCGGGGAAGTTGTCCCTGGATCCCGGGAACCTGGCAGTGGCGGGCTGCACAGGCTTTCGGGAGAGGGGTGTGAATAGTGACCTGTGCTCGCACACAGGCCCCTTGGTGGCGGCTGCAGCAGCCTTAGCGTCTCCCTCCCATCTCTGGGGTCCGTGCCTTTAGCCGTGGCTTGCACCCGTCTCTCTGGCATTCTTAATAAGATCTATTTTGGAGTATGTCCCTTTAATAAGTTAAACAGGTACTTCATGAATGAATGAAAT
The DNA here is from genome assembly GCF_963924675.1 of Phocoena phocoena. Classification (NCBI taxonomy): domain Eukaryota; kingdom Metazoa; phylum Chordata; class Mammalia; order Artiodactyla; family Phocoenidae; genus Phocoena; species Phocoena phocoena. The sequence goes on from NC_089226.1 coordinate 30,091,650, forward strand.
TAATTTAACAATTCCTTGTGTGAACAGGGCTGCTTGGCCTTTTAAGGATTTCTGGCATTTCTGTGAAAGCCACTAAAACTGTGAGCTTTTCCATATGTATTTGATGATGAAAATGATGGCAATGATGATTGGCCTGGAAAAACCATTTAAAACTGTGTTTAATAAGGATCCATCAATGACATTGAATGACCCAGAGTGAGTTTCCAGTTCTCACATGACTTAAGAACACTCTTCTAGCACCATCATCTGGACAACCTCAGTCTTTCCAAAAATACAACTATTAGCAAAACACCACTCTACTCATTTTCTTTAAAAGCACAGATTATGCTCTGGCTCTAGTGAGTAATTTTTTTTTAAATTTAAGTATCATATCATCATTATTTATCATTCTTTCAGCATATCTGACAATTTTCTCACAGTACAATACTGAAAATGAGAAGATAAAAATTAGGTCAAGAATTCCTAAATAAAACAATTGTTTCAAAATTTTCCCTCAGTTTTTAGTAAAGTTATCATAAGGCTGTACTGCAAAATTTCATCTTACAATGGCTGATATGGCCCTTTAAGTTGAAGGCATTAGGTAGTTGGGGAGGAACCACAGTAGAGAAGCATCTCAAAGTAAACTGAATCTGTTTTGCATATGCATTCATTTGTATTGTTTTCAAAATTTCCACATATAAGTGATATAATACAGTGTCTGTCTATCTTTGACATTTCACTAAGTATAGTAATCTCTAGGTCCATCCATGTTGCTGCAAATGGCAGAAATGCACTCTTTTTATTGCTGAGTAATATTACATTGTGTATATATATATATACATATATATATATATACATATATATATATATATACATATATATATATGTATATATATATATATATATATATACACCACATCTTTTTTATCCATTCATCTGTTGATATACTGTATAGCACAGAGAAGTATACCCATTATCTTGTAATAAGTTATAATGGAGTATAATCTGTAGAAATACTGAAGCACTATGCTGTATACCTGAAACTAACATAATACTGTAAATCAACTAGACTTCAATTTTTAAAAAATAATAAAAGAAAAAAAATAAATTGAAGTTGCCGTTCTCTATTTTTGCCAGATGGAGGGAAAAGTAGTAGGGTCGGGGGGTGGAGGTGGCAGGAGGTTGTGTGGCAAGGCACTTTTTACCTAATCACTGTGCCATACAGAAGGCATCCCAACATACCCAAATGTTAATATGAAGATCAGTACTTTTTAAATTAAAATTTTTATTTTGCGATCACTGTAGATTGATATGCAGTTGTAAAAACAAATTCAGAGAGACCCCAGGTACCCTTTAGCTGGTTTCCACAGAGGTAACATCTTGTACAACTATAGTACAGTATCACAGCCAGGATGTTGACATTGATACAGTCACGATACAGAACATTTACACCACCATAAGGATTCTTCATTTTGTTCTTTTATTGCCACACTCACTGCCCTCCCACCCCCACCATCTCCTTAGCTCTGGCAATCACTAACTTGTTCTCCGTACCTATATTTTATCATTTCAGGACTGTTATCTAAATGGAATTATATAGCATATGGTCTTTTGACATTGGCTTTTTTCACTGAGAATGTAATTCTCTGGAGATCCATCCAGGTTATATGTGTGCTATTGGTGAGTAGTATTCCACCACTTGTTTAATGAATTACCCATTTAAGGACATATGGGATGTTTCCAGTTTGGCACTATTATTAGTAAGGCTGCTATAAAATTCATTCACTTTTTTGTGTGTGAACACAAATCTTTATTTCTCTGGGATAAATGCCTGGGAGTGAATTGCTGGGTCATATGGAAGTTGCAGGTTTAGTTTTTTGAGAAATTCCAAACTGTCTTCCAGAGTGCCTGTGCTAATTACATTTACACCATCAATGTATGAGTGATCCAGGGTCTCTGCATCCTCACCAGCTTTTAGTGTTGCCACTAGTGTTTTATTTCAGCCATTCTGATAAGTGTGTATTGATATTTTATTGTGATTTTGATTTGATGGCTAAAGATATTGGACATCTTTTCACGTGCTTATTTGCCATCTGTATATCCTCTCTGATGAAATGTCTTTTTATTACTTCTGTCCATTTTCAAATTGGATTGTTTGTTTTTATGCTATTGAATTTAGAATTTTCTTTATATATTCTAGATGAGAGTCCTTTATCAGATAAGTGGTTTGCAAATATTTTCTCTGTACCTGTCTTCTCATACTGTTAACAGGGTCTTTCACAGAGCAAAACTTTTTAATTTTATGAAGTTCAATTTTTAATTTTTCTTTTATGGGTCATGCTTTTGATGTCAAGTTTAAAAACTGTTTGATTAGCCCTAGATTTCAAAGATCTCCTATGTTTTCTTCCAAAAGTTTTATAGTTTTACATTTTGCATTTAAGTCTGTGATTCATTTTGAATTAATTTTTTTTACATACTTAGGTCAAATTTCTTTTTCTTTCGGAAGTCCAATTGCTCAAGCATCATTTGTCGAAAAAACTATCTTTCCTCCAGTTAATTGCTTTTGCACATTTGTCAAAAATCACTTGGAGACATTTGAGTGGATCTATTTCTGGGTCCCCTGTTCTGTTGCTTTCATCTATGTGTCTATCTCTCATGCCAATATCATGATTACTCTAGCTATATAATAACTCTTGAAATAGGGTAAATCATCCTATTTTCTTCTTATCAAAATTGTTTAAACTATTCTAGTTCCTTTGGGTTACCATGTAAATTTTAAAATACTCTTTTGTATATCTACAGAAAATCTTGCTAGGATTTTGATAGGAAATGTATTAAATCTGTATGCCATTTGGGGACAACTGACAGCTTTAATATGTTGAGGCTTCCAATCCTTTGACATTGTATTTCTTTACATTTATTTAGATCTTCTTTAATTTCTTTCATCAGTGCTTTGTAGTTTTCTGTATAAAAGTACATACCTTATTAGATACATACTGAAGTATTCAATTTTTGAGCAGTTGAAAATGTTATGCTTTTTTTTTTTGCAGTACGCAGGCCTCTCACTGTTGTGGCCTCTCCTGTTGCGGAGCACAGGCTCTGGACACGCAGGCTCAGCGGCCATGGCTCACGGGCCCAGCCACTCCGCGGCATGTGGGATCTTACTGGACCGGGGCACGAACGCGTGTCCCCTGCATCAGCAGGCAGACTCTCAACCACTGCGCCACCAGGGAAGCCCTCTTTTTTTGTTGTTATGCATTTTTTATATTGGTGTCAATGTATTTATTGCTAGTATATAGAAATACATTTGATTTTTGTATATGGATCTTCTATACTGTGACTTTACTGAACTCACTTAGTTCTTGGAGTTTTTGGTAGATTTCCTGAGATTTTTTAGGGAGACAATGGCATCATCCACCATTTCTTCCTTTTTGATTAGTATGTCTTTTGTTTCATTTTATTGCCTTAATCTCCTGGCTAGAACTTTCAGTGTAATGTTAAATAAGAGTGATGAGAGTCATATCCTTCCTTTGTTTGTGATCTTAGGAGGAAAAACGTTCAATTTTGCACCATTAAGTATAATGTTGGATTATAGGAGTGTAGGATTTTTGTATTTGTTCTTGATTAAGTTGATGAAATTTTCTCTTTTCTACTTTTCTGAGAGTTTTCATCATGAATATTAAATATTGTCAAATGCTTTTTTATGCATTGATTGATATGGTCATATTCTTTGGCCTGTTAATATGCTGGATTACATTGGTTGATTTTCAAATACTGAACCAGCCTTGTATCCCTGGAATAAACAGCACTTAGCAATGGCATACATATATATTTTAAATATATATCACTAAATTCTGTTTGCTAATATTTTGTTAAGGATTTCAACGTCCATATACATGCATGATACTGGTCTGTGGTTTTCTTTCTTGCATTTTGCAGGGGAAGAGATTATGTCTTTATCCAGTTTTGGTTTCAGGGTAATAATAGCTTCATAAAATGAATTGGGAAGTACTTCCTCTTATGTTACCTGGAAGAGATTGTGTAGAACTGGTGTTAGTTACTTTGTAAAGTAAATTCTCCAGTGTAAGGAAAATTCTCCAGTGAAACCATCTGTGCCTAGAAATTTCTTTTATGGAAGTTTTAAAGTTATGAATTCAATATCCATAATGGTTACAAATTATCTATTTCATATTGGATGAATTGTACTAGTTTGTGTTTCTGAGGAATTAGTTTATTGCCTCTAAGTTGTCAAATCTATGCATTAGAGTTGTTCATAGTATTCCCTTACTATCCTTTACATATATGCAGGATCTGCAGGAAAATTCCCTGTTTCATTCCTGATATTGCTAAATTTTGTCTTTTTTCTTTGTTCATCTTGTTGAAGTTTGTTGATTTTATTGATCTTTTCAAAGAACCAACACTGTTTCATTTATTTTCTCTATTGTTCTATTATTTTCTCTATTGTTCTGTTTTTTCTTTTATTGATTTCTGCTCTTATTTCTATTATTTCCTTCCTTCTGCTTATTTGGGGTTTATTTTGCACTTTTTTCTAGGTCTTGAAATGGAATTTATATTATATATTTGAGACTTTTCTTATTATATATATGTATATATATATACACACATATATACATAAATTTTTCTTTCAGAAATGCTTTAGCTGTGTCCCACAAATTGTGATGTCTCATATTTTCATGCTCATTCAGTTCCATGCATTTTTTAAAATTTCCCTTCAGATTTTTTCTTTGACCTATGGATTATTTAGTAGTAAGTTTTTTTTAGTTTCCAAGTGTTAGGAAATTTTTCTTTTATTTTTCTTGTATTGATTTATAGTTTAATCCCATTTTGGCCAGAGAACACACTGTATGATTTCAATTATTCTAAATGTGTTGAAGTTTGTTTCATGGCACAGGATATTGTTGGTGTGGATTTATATTCTATGAGCACTTGAAAAGAATGTGGAATCTATTTTAAGATAGAGTGTACTATCAATAAGATCTTGTATTGTCAATAAGATCTTGTATTTTCAATAAGATCTTGGTTGATTATGATGAGTTCTTTTATATGCTGACTGATGTTCTGCCTAGTTGTTCTATCAATTATTGAGACAGGGGTGTTGAAGCCTCCACCTACAGTTGTGGATGTGTCTATTTATCCTTTTAGTTTATCATACATTTTGCAGCTCTGCAGTTTGTCGCATATGTATTCTTGGTGGATTGTCCCTTTTATCATTATATAATGTCCCCTTCTGTCTCTACTAATTTCCTTTGTTCTAAATTCTGCTTTATCCGATACTAATATAGCCACCCCTGCTTTCCTTTAATTAACATTTGCCTCATATATCTTTTTCTATCATTTTAGTAATCTTCCTGTATCATTATATTTGATTTTTTTAATAGACAGCACATTGTTGGGTCATGTTTTTAACCTCCTCTGCCAATCTCTTTTTTCTCTTATCTTTTTCCTCCTTTTGTTATCCCTTTCATTTGTTCTGTCTCAGACACACAGGCCTTGCTGCTTTTCCTAAACTGAATAAGCATACTTCCTCTCAGGGCTTTGGCTTTTGCTGGTCCCTCTGCCAGAAAAAGTGTTTCCCCTTACATGGCCTGCTCCCTTATTCTTCTAAGGTGTGCCCAAATTCACCTCCCTATGTAAAAATAGAAACTTACTACTCTCATCATTTCCCTATTCCCCTTCTCCAATTTACTTGTCTCTTCAGTAGTGATTACTATCTAACACACAACATATTTTTCTTATTTCTTTTATTTACCTTCTGTATCAACTACAATAATATAAGCTCTACTATTAAATTTCCTGTGCCTAGAGCAGGGCCTGGCTCACAGGAAATACTCAATACTTATTGCTGAATGAATAAAAGAAATTAAAGAACTGGGCCCCGGCTGGCTCTCCAGTTTCATCTGTGCGTTCCTTCCCTCTTGTTTGTTCTCCAGCAGCACTGACCTTCTTTCACGTCATGCCATGAGACATGCTTTAGAATCAGGCCCCAGGACCTCCATGTATGCAGCTCCCTTGCCTGGAGTCTGTCCTCCTCCCCATTTCCACCCTTGCTCCCCACTAACCAAACTCAAGCAGCAGCCAACACTATCTTGAGAAGCTTCCTCTGACCCTCATTCTAGGTCAAGTTCATCAGTGAGAGGCTTGTTTAGCATTGATCACTTTTTGTAACTGATATTTGTTTGGGGGATTATTTAATTAATGTGTGTCTCCTCCACTGGGCATTAAGATCAATTCAGACAGAGACTATGTCTGGCTGGCTCAGCATTTTATTCCTAGCACTTTGCACAATACCTGGCACATAGTAGATAATAAATATTTTCCAAGTGATGAAATGATAAATCAATGACAAATGAGTACTCATTTAAAATTTTTTTAGCTTCCAGAAATGATCAGACAGATTAAGAGTTGAAGGAGGAATACTTTTGTAACTGTTAGCTGTAGAGGACTCACTTGTCTACCGAAATTAAACCAAACAGATAAGAAAATGTTTGGGTAGGTGAATGTGAAGGTGAAGGGGACATTGACTCTCTTTTCTTTGTGAAATTCAAGTGTCTGCTGAGAGTTAGAGGAAGTGGTATGAAGATACTCGTGTTTCTCATCCACAGCACTATTGACATTTTGAGCTGAATATTTCCCTGTTGTGGGGTCTGTGCTATGCATTGTATGATGTTTAGCAGCATCCCTGGCCTCTACCCACCAGATGCCAGTTGCACAGTCTTCTGCTCTGCAGTTTGACAACAAATTTGTCTCCAGACATTGCCAAATGTTTCCTGAGGTGCAAAATTGCCCCAGGTTGAGCACCACTAAGATAGATTTTAAGATGTTGAGAAGGTTTAAAAAAATGTTATGAGAAATGAGAGTGCAAGAGAGCTCATGTACGAGAGAGAAAGTGTGACAATAGATGTACTGAATTAAGTACTATGTAATGACAATTAGAAACATTTGAGAGCCCTGCTAATCTATAAGACAGTGAATTTGTAGTGAACCAAGGCATCCGTATATGTGATTACATTACTTTCTCTAGTAGTGCACAACAACATGGATAAAAAGTGAAGAATGCAACTAATGCACTGATCTAGGCTTGGGATTTTTGCCAGCTAAATACCAGTGAAGCAAAAGGATGAGATAACAAGACATTAAAAAGTTTCATCAGGCTTTTGCTAGATGTGAGTTACAAGGAGAGGTAAAGAGAGGTGTGGCCTAAAATACCAGTTCCCAGACTTTGCTGCCTTTTAGAATATGTGGGGAGCTATGTAAAATCCCAGTGCTCAGGTCACACCCTATACTAATGAAATCAGAATTTCTGGGCATGGTGTCAGGCATCAGTAGTTTTAAAGATTTCTAGATGATTCCAAAGTGCAGAAAAGTTTGGAAACTCCTTGGCTGTTTGCATGAATCTCTACACCTGTGTTTCTCAAAGTGCAATCCCACAACCAACAGCATAGGCATCACAAGGAAATACTGGCTTTTAAATGCAAATTAAAATTAAAATGGAAATTCTAAGGCCCCAGCATTATTTTAACAAGACCTCTAGGTGATTAATGCACACTCAATTTTGAGAACCATTACTCTCAAAAACAAAGAGAATATTTTGGTGATGTATTAAAGAAATTGTTTTGAGGTAGTTCATCCCCTTTTTTGTCCTCATAATATGTGGGAAGTGGAAAAGTAAATATCCTTGGGACTCTGAGGATAACATCAGTGTAACCATGATACATATTATAAAGAATAACTGGAGGGATAAAGGAGGTGTTGGTACCATCCCCTTTGGTGCCACATACCATGGGCAGGACATTCTTTTACTTTTTTTTGTTGTTTTGCGGTACGCGGGCCTCTCACTGTTGTGGCCTCTCCTGTTGCGGAGCACAGGCTCCAGACTTGCAGGCTCAGCAGCCGTGGCTCACGGGCCCAGCCGCTCCGCGGCATGTGGGATCTTCCCGGACCGTGGCATGAACCCGTGTCCCCTGCATCGGCAGGCGGAGTCTCAACCACTGCGCCACCAGGGAAGCCCCAGGACATTCTTTTAGAATGTACATCAGACACACACTTTTTGTTTTCTGTTCCCACATCAAAGATGAGTGCATTGTCCTTCCATATGAGAGGAAATGTAAGTAGGAAATGTTTAGCACATTCTTTGTATCAACTCACAGAGTTCCTGCTCATTGTTCAGGCTTGTGAACAAATCCTGTAGGACACTCTCAGTTTGCCCCAGAGAGGATTGTACAAACTGGTGCCTCACTTCTCATGCTTCAGAATGCTAGTGTCTGAGCTATTTGCAGCCTTAAGTATTTCCTGCTCAAAATTTGGGCTGGAGTGTGTGTGTGTGTGGTGAGGGAGTGAAGGTTTACCTTCTTAGAGAATCCTAGGGCTAATTTGCATAAGATGTGATACAGCCAAGTTGTTTTTCTTGCCTTTAATTATTTCCTTATTTGCCTGGGTTGGAATCCTTCCACCTAGCTTTAGCAATATCCTTCCTCATTTTCCTATAAGGGAAAAATTACTTTCACAGTCTTTTTACCTGCAATTACCTAAAGCCTCCAAGAAATGACTTTTAGTAGACAGCAGCAGAATATTTGAATACAAGTAAACACAGGAGTTTATCAAATAACATTCACAGCATAGACCAGTTTTCATCTGAGAAGAAAAATAACATCTAGCGTAATGCCTGAGTTCAAGACTCATTTGGTGAGAGATTTACTTGCATGTATATATGAGCAGGGGGAGAAGTACATTATATAAACTGAATTAATGAACCAAAAAAAAGAGAATAATGGTCTACTCATCCAAACATAAAAATTAAACAGTAAAGAAGGTATTTCCTTACATTTTTTCTTTGTCCATTGTATTTAGATTATGTCTGCAACGTTACCTTTACAACATTAATTTTATTTTGTTTTACTTGCTAAAACCTACTATTTTTTTTTAACATTGGAGTATAATTGCTTTACAATGGTGGTTAGTTTCTGCCGTATAACGAAGTGAATCAGCTATACATATACATATATCACCATATCTCCTTCTTCTTGCGTCTCCCTCCCACCCGCCCTATCCTACCCCTCTAGGTGGTCACAAAGCACTGAGCTGATCTCCCTGTGCTATGTGGCTGCTTCCCACTAGCTATCTATTTTAATTTCGTAGTGTATATATAAGTCCATACCACTCTCTCACTTCATCCCAGCTTACCCTTCCCCCTCCCTGTGTCCTCAAGTCCATTCTCTACATCTGGGACTTTATTCCTGTCCTGCCCCTAGGTACTTCAGAACAATTTTTTTTCTTTTTTTAGATTCTATATATATGTGTTAGCATACGGTATTTATTTTTCTCTTTCTGACTTACTTCACTCTGTATGACAGTCTCTAGGTCCAACAACCTAACTACAAATAACTCAATTTCATTTCTTTTTATGGCTGAGTAATATTCCATTGTATATATGTGCCACATTTTCTTTATCTATTCATCTGTCGATGGACATTTAAGTTGCTTCCATGTCCTGACTATTGTAAATAGAGCTGCAGTGAACATTGTAGTACATGACTCTTTTTGAATTATGGTTTTCTCAGAGTATATGCCCAGTAGTGGGATTGCTAGGTCATATGGTATTTCTATTTTTAGTTTTTCAAGGAACTTCCATACTGCTCTCCATAGTGGCTACATCAATTTACATACCCACAAACAGTGCAAGAGGGTTCCCTTTTCTCCACACCTTCTCCAGCATTTATGGTTTGTAGATTTCTTGATGATGGCCATTCTGACTGGTGTGAGGTGATACATCACTGTAGTTTTGATTTGCATTTCTCTAATGATTAGTGATGTTGAGCATTCTTTCATGTGTTTGTTGGCAATCTGTATATCTTCGTTGGAGAAATATCTATTTAGGTCTTCTGCCTAATTTGGATTGGATTTGTTTTTTTGATATTGAGCTGCATGAGCTACTTGTAAATTTTAGAGATTAATCCTTTGTCAGTTACTTCATTTGCAAATATTTTCTCCCATTCTGAGGGTTGTCTTTTTGTCTTGTTTATGGTTTCCTTTGCTGTGCAAAAGCTTTGAAGTTTCATTAGGTCCCATTTGTTCATTTTTGTTTCTATTTCCATTTCTCTAGGAGGTGGGTCAAAAAGGGTCTTGCTGTGATTTATGTCATAGAGTGTTCTGCCTATGTTTTCCTCTAAGAGTTTTATAGTGTCTGGCCTTACATTTAGGTCTTTAATCCATTTTGAGTTTATTTTTGTGTATGGTGTTAGGGAGTGTTCTAATTTCATTCTTTTACATGTAACTTGTCCAGTTTTCCCAGCACCACTTATTGACTGTTTTTTCTCCATTATATATCTTTGCTTCCTTTGCCATAGATTAGTTGACTATAGGTGCATGGGTTTATCTCTGGGCTTTCTATCCTGTTCCATTGATCTATATTTCTGTTTTTGTGGCAGTACCATACTGTCTTGATTATGGTAACTTTGTAGTATAGTCTGAAATCCAGGAGCCTGATTGTTCCAGCTCCGTTTTTCTTTCTCAAGATTGTTTTGACTATTTGGGGGCTTTTGTGTTTCCATACAAATTGTGAAATATTTTGTTCTAGTTCTGTGAATAATGCCATTGGTAGTTTGATAGGGATTGCATTGAATCTGTAGATTGCTTTGGGTAGTATAGTCATTTTCACAGTGTTGGTTCTTCCAATCCAAGAACATGGTATATTTCTCCATCTGTTTGTATCATCTTTAATTTCCTTCATCAGTGTCTTATAATTTTCTGCATAAAGGTCTTTTGTCTCCTTCAGTAGGTTTATTCCTAGGTATTGTATTCTTTTTGTTGCAGTGGTAAATGGGAGTGTTTCCTTAGTTTCTCTTTCAGGTTTTCATCATTAGTGTATATGAATGCAAGAGATTTCTGTGCATTAATTTTGTATCCTGCTCCTTTACCAAATTCGTTGATTAGCTGTAGTAGTTTTCTGGTAGCATCTTTAGGATTCTCTGTATATAGTATCATGTCATCTCCAAACAGTGACAGCTTTACTTCTTCTTTTCCAATTTGGATTCATTTTCTTTCTTTTTCTTCTCTAATTGCTGTGACTAAAACTTCCAAAACTATGTTGAAGAAGGGTGGTGAGAGTGGACAACCTTGTCTTTGTCCTGATCTTAGAGGAAAGGGTTTCAGTTTTTCACCATTGAGATCAATGTTGGCTGTGGTTTTGTCATGTATGGCCTTTATTATATTGAGGAAAGTTCCCTCTATGCCTACTTTCTGCAGGGTTTTTATCATAAATGGGTGTTGAATTTTGTTGAAAGCTTTTTCTTCATCGATTGAGATGATCATATGGTTTTTACCCTTCAATTTGTTAATATGATGTATCACATTGATTGATTTGCATATATTGAAGAATGCTTGCATTCCTGGATAAACCCCACTTGATCATGGTGTATGATCCTTTTAATGTGCTGTTTGATTCTGTTTGCTAGTATCTTGTTGAGGATTTTTGCATCTATGTTCATCAGTGATATTGGCCTGTAGTTTTCTTTCTTTGTGACATCTTTGACTGGTTTTAGTATGAGGGTGGTGGTGGCTTTGTAGAATGAGTTTGGGAGTGTTCCTCCCTCTGCTATATTTTGGAAGAGCTTGAGAACGATAGGTGTTAGCTCTTCTCTAAATGTTTCATAGAATTTGACTGTGAAGCCATCTGGTCCTGGGCTTTTGTTTGTTGGAAGGTTGTTAATCACAGTTTCAATTTCAATGCTTGTATTGGGTCTGTTTATATTTTCTATTTCTTCCTGGTTCAATCTCGGAAGGTTGTGCTTTTCTAAAAGCATGTTCATTTCTTCAAGGTTGTTCATTTTATGGGCATAGAGTTGCTTGTAGTAATCTCTCATGATCTGCCATGTGTTTCTGCCATGTCAGTTGTTACTTCTCCTTTTTCATTTCTAATTCTATTGATTTGAGTCTTCTCCCTTTTTTTCTTGATGAGTCTAGCTAATGGTTTATCAATTTTGTTTATCTTCTTAAAGAACCAGCTTTTAGGTTTATTGATCTTTGCTATTGTTTCCTTCATTTATTTTTGATCTGATCTGTATGATTTCTTTCCTTCTGCTAACTTTGGGGTTTTTTTGTTCTTCTTTCTCTGATTGTTTTAGATGTAAGATTAGGTTGTTTATTTGAGATGTTTCATGTTTCTTGTTTCTTGAGGTAGAATTTTATTGCTATAAACTTCCTTCTTAGAACTGCTTTTGCCGCATCCCGTAGGTTTTGGGTCGTCGTGTTTTCATTGTCATTTGTTTCTAGGTATTTTAAAATTTCCTCTTTGATTTCTTCACTGAACTCTTGGTTATTAAGTAGTGTATTGTTTAGCCTGCATGTGTTTGTATTTTTTACAGATTTTTTCCTGTAATTGGTATCTAGTCTCATAGCATTGTGGTCGTAAAAGATACTTGATATAATTTCAAGTTTCTTAAATTTACCAAGGCTTGAGTTGTGGCTCAAGATATGATCTATTCTGGAGAATGTTCCATGAGCACTTGAGAAAAAAGTATTTTCTGCTGTTTTTGAATGGAATGTCCTATAAATATCAATTAAATCCATCTTGCTTAATATATCACTTAAAGCTTGTGTTTCCTTATTTATTTTCATTTTGCATGGTCTGTCCACTGGTGAAAGTGGGGTGCTAAAGTTCCCTAGTATGATTGTGTTACTATTGATTTCCCCTTTTATGGCTGTTAGCATTTGCCTTATGTATTGAGGAGCTCCTATGTTGGGTGCATATGTATTTACAATTGCTATATCTTTTTCTTGCACTGATTCCTTGATCATTATGTGTCTTTTGTAATAGTCTTTATTTTAAAGTCTATTTTATCTGGTTTGAGAATTGCTACTCCAGCTTTCTTTTGATTTCCATTTGCATGGAATATCTTTTTCCATCCCCTCATTATCATTCTGTATCTGTCCCAAGGTTTGAAGTGGGTGTTCTGTAGACAGCATATATCTGAGTCTTGTTTTTGTATCCATTCAGCCAGTCTAGGTCTTTTGTTGGGAGCATTTAATCCATTTATATTTAAGATAATTATTGATATATATGTTACTATTGCCATTTTCTTAACTGTTTTGGTTTTGTTATTGTAGGTCTTTTCCTCCTCTTGTGTCTGCTGCCTAGAGAAGTTCCTTTAGCATTTGTTGTAAACTTGGTTTAGTGGTGCTGAATTCTCTTAGCTTTTGCTTTTCTGTAAAGGTTTAAATTCTCTGTCAAATATGAATGAGGTCCTTGCTGGGTAGAGTAATCTTGGTTGTAGGTTTTTCCCTTTCATCACTTTAAATATGTCTTGCCACTCCCTTCTGGCTTGCAGAGTTTCTGCTGAAAGATCAGCTGTTAAGCTTATGCAGATTCCCTTGTATGTTATTTGTTGTTTTTCCCTTGCTGCTTTTAATATTTTTCTTTGTTTTTAATTTTTTATAGTTTGATTAATATGTATCTTAGCCTGTTTCTCCTTGGATTTATCCTGTATGGGACTCTTTGCACTTCCTGGAATTGACTGACTATTTCTTTTCCCATATTAGGGTAGTTTTCAAGTATAATATTTTCAAATATTTTCTCTGTCTCTTTCTATTTCTCTTCTTCTGGAACCCCTATAATTCAAATGTTGGTGTGTTTAATGTTGTCCCAGAAGTCTGTGAGAGTGTTTTCAATTCTTTTCATTCTTTTTTCTTTATTCTGCTCTACAGTAGTTTTTCCATTATTTTACCTTCCAGGTCACTTATCCATTCTTCTCCCTCAGTCATTCTGCTATTGATTCCTTCTAGAAAAAATTTAATTTCATTTATTGTGTTGTTCATCATTGTTTGTTTGCTCTTTAGTTCTTCCTGGTTGTTGTTAAACATTTCTTGTATCTTCTCCATTCTATTTCCAAGATTTTGGATCATCTTTACTATCATTACTCTGAATTCTTTTTAAGATAGAGTATTTCCTCTTCATTTCTTTGGTCTGGTGGGTTTTTACCTTGCTCCTTCATCTTCTGTGTGTTCCTCTGTCTTCTCATTTTGCTTAACTTACTGTGTTTGGTGTCTCCTTTTTGAAAGCTGCGGGTTCATAGTTCCCATTGTTTTTGGTGTCTTCCCCCAGTGGCTAAGGTTGGTTCAGTGGGTTGTGTAGGCTTCCTGGTGGAGGGGACTAGTGCCTGTGCTCTGGTGGATGAGGCTGGATCTTGTCTTTCTGGTGGGCAGGACTATGTCTGGTGGTGTGTTTTGGGTTTTTTGTGACCTTATTATGATTTTTGGCAACCTCTCTGCTAATGGGTGAGGTTGTGTTCCTGTCTTGCTAGTTGTTTGGCATAGGGTGTCCAGCACTGTAGCTTGCCAGTTGTTGAGTGGAGCTGGGTCTTAGTGTTGAGATGGAGAACTCTGGGAGAACTTTCGCCATTTGATATTTCATGCAGCTAGGAGGTATCTGGTGGTCCAATATCCTGAACTAGGCTCTATGACCTCAGAGACACAGGCGTGACACCCGGCTGGAGCACCAAGACCCTGTCAGCCACACAGCTCAGAAGAAAAAAGAAAGAAAGGAAAAAATAAAATAAAAAGAAATAAAATCATTAAAATAAAAAATTATTAAAATTTAAAAAATTAACAAGTAATAAAAAAAAGAAAACAGAAAGAAGAGAGCAACCAAACCAAAAAACAAATCCCCCAATGATAACAAGCACTACAATCTATGCTAAAAACCAAAAACAATAAAAACTGCCAGACAGAACCCTAGGACAAATGCAAAAGCAAAGCTATACTGACAAAATCACACAAAGAACCATACACATACACACTCACCAAAAGAGAAAAAGGGAAAAAAAAAAATATATATCTTTTGGGAAGTCTGAGGTCTTTTGCCAGCATTCAGTAGGTGTTCTGTAGGAGTTGTGCCACATGTAGATGTATTTCTGATGTATTTGTGGGCAGGAAAGTGTTCTCCACATCTTACTCCTCTGCCATCTTGAGGTCTCCTTTTTTTCTTTCTCTTCCCAGTACTTTTCTTCTGCTGATCATGCAAGTCTTATTGATGTAGCTTTTGCCTTGGCAAGGTGCATTTTGGAATGTGATTCAATCGTTTAAAATACTGTGGATGTTGTCATAAATCTGTGTTGGTTAGAGTCAGGTCCAGATCACTCTGAAACTAACTGGGCTCCCGGCACCGGAATCTACAACATTAAATGTTAATTTTCAGAGATGGTGTCATTTTTTATTGACTTTGATTCAGCACCTAAGTGCAAATCATATGCATATAAATTCCTGACACACTGTAGAGTAGCATCTCATGGCAGGATACTTTTCCAGCATTCTGAACTATCCAGAACACAAATAATAACTTGGAAGGATGCAAAAAGGGTGTCTGAAACAACTAAACAAGGTGTCTCAAAGTATCTGTCTAGAGCAGTGGTTCTCAATGTTTTCAGCTTAATTCAAAAAATAGTTGCAGACCTCCTAGGAATAGTTTGTTATGTATTAAGCATTTGGCACCCAAGGAAATCCATAGTGCTTACTAGGGAACTGGGAAGTGTTCTAAGTGTTCTACAAATTTAATTCATTTTATCCTCACAAAAGTCCTATGAGGTCGGTACTTACTATTGTTAAACTCATTTTACATAAGAGGACACTCAGACTTAGAGAGATTGTGCAACTTAACGAAGTCCACACAGCTGGAAAGTACAGAGCTGGTATTTGAACCCAGGAAATCTGGCTCCAGAGTCTGTGTGTTTAACCACACTGCTATACTATGCTTCCGTCCAATAATAAAACAGACTATGAATTCGTTAGCAGGTTTAAATCAACTTTTAAATATACACATCTGAAAAGTAATAACATGTGTATAGTAAGCTGTCTTGCATGTAGTTTTGTCAGCAGATAGGGTAGGGGATCCTTGGCTATCTTGATATAAGAGAAGTCATTTTTGGCCTAAGCCATTTTGTGATCCAAGCCTGGCCACAATGCTTGTCCTTAAATAGGTCTCGGTAATTAATGATCTTAAAGGAACAAAGGAATGCAGAAACAAAAGACTGTTATCAGGCTAGAGAAGTAACAATAGCAAAGATAATAAATCAGTTGTAAAGACTCCCAGTCCTGATACAATGGTAAGGATTAGCCTGAAGCACATTATTGAGCTGTTTTGCAGAATCCAAATCCCCTTGAGTGCTCAACCACCAGATCAGCCTGAACTTAGAGAATGATGATGTGGACCTTTTCTGACCCTCCTGCCTTCAGTCAACTAAAGCATGGACTCTGTCACCCTTTGCCCCAGTTCTCTGCTGAATTTTCCTTTGCTCAGGCCCCCTCATGAATATGCATGTGCCCTTAGCTTAAAAATTCCCCAATTTTCCTGTTCAGGGAGACACTGCTGTGGGAAAGATAACCAGTGTTCTCCTTACTTGCTGTGAGTAGTACACCCTTCCTTCTCCTGCTCTTTGGCTTGGTTGTGGCTTCTGATCACCAAGAGGCAAACCCAGTTTTCCAGTAATAGTTTTTATGGACCTAACTCTTCTGCCTCCCCCATCACTGACTGGAACCCACTGCACTAAAGCTCAGAGACATTACCTTCCGGAGAATTTCTTAAACTTAATGCAGCAGTTATGTACTTCACCCTTAGACACAATTCTAATGAGCTCATTCTAATGGAGCTGGTTTTCAACTCCACAGGAGATTAGAAGCAGAACATTTTAGTGAGCAAAAACCTTGGGTTTTGAAATCAGAATGCTTTGGTTTAATCTCTGGCACTGCCAACTGGGATACCTTACTCAGGTTACCTTACTTATCTAGATCTGATTTCTCACATATGAAAGGTTTAGAATATTTATCCCATGCGTGATGAGGATCAAATGAGACAATGCATGCAAAGCACATGGGTACATGGTGAGCCCCCAATAATGGCAGCTGATAATGGTCCTGCAGGTGGTAGCAACAGTAGTAGTAATTATGGGGTCTATGAAAATATTAAAGATGCTCATTAATAGCCTGGCAGCCTGACAGTCAAATGTCAAGATCAATGACATATATGTACTTTTTTAGCTTGAGTATATTCTTCAGAAATTCATACAGCTTTTGAAATATTCGTAAATGCTTTTTAGTGTACCATTTTATAAAATGGTAAACAGGAGTTTTTAAAGAGGTTTTTGAATCAGTTTTTAATAAATCATGTAGAAAATAGAAAAGAAATTTCTCTCACTGCTCTCAAGCACAAGGAAGAAGCATATTTTTCTCACATCCCATAATTGCCAGAGTGACTGTTTCATCCACTGTCTGCAGTTTCTTCACATTATCCCCTCAGCTGGTATGTCATATAATTTATTTTGCAGTCTCCCAACATGAATTTTGGAAAGCCAATCAACGCCACATATAAAAGACAGAGGATCATATCAGATCAGTTTGCAGGCTGAAAATGAAATAACTAGTAACATTTATTACCAATCAAAAATGTATTTGCACAAAAGATATGCTTACAGGAATTATTCAAATATAAGATCTCAGTTGAGTTAAGAATGGAATCACTGCCAATCAATCACTTTTTTAATGGTATAATTCCTTTAAAAATTCCCTCATCTTCATGATTATGTAAAAGATATGCTTTACAGAAAGCAATCTTTATTAATGAGCCATAAATATAGTCTCTTCACTGCCTGCTGCAGCATTTGGTAAAAGAACCTGGTGAAGAAAGATTCAAATTCATGAATAGGCCCTTTAAAACCCTCATTATATGTGTTTTGTGATTAAATCTTGATTATTTCACCATTTATGAGAGATGCATCAGCACAACCATAAGTTGCCTTTGTATCTTACTTCCTTTTCCAATCTCTGACATGATTGTTAAAAGAGAAATATGCTTAGTGAGCTTAACATGGAGAGTCAAACAGTCCCATACATTAGTATAATCTGATTTTATTTTAAAAATTGTTAAATAGGAGGGTAAAGGACAGAATTTTGCAGCTAAAGCCAGGTGCTTATCACAATGAAAAGGATTGTCTTCAATTCTGAGAAGTGCTTGGCTTCATTTGGGATCAATAATTTTGTTGCTAGTGAGGAAATGATAAACCCTTTCCTCCCTGGGGCAAGTGGGAAAGGGCATTCCTCAGGTTTGAAAGAAGAAAAGTCTCTTTACTCTTGAATTCTTTCTTTGTACTGTGGAAGCCATGAAGCATAATCCTTAAGCACAAACACAAGAATTCCCTTGAATGTCATGTCAAGACTAAATTTCTATTAGGCCAGTTGATGACTCCCTAGAGGTATAATGTTAAGAATGTCAGTGAAGCAGTAGGATCCTATTGGAAAGACTGTTGAGCTGAATCAACTGATTTGAGTTCTTGTCATACTCACCATTTACTTGCTGTTTGGTGTAAGCAATTTCAGAGGTATGAAGAGTGTCTCAGTAGCATGGGCATTATTGTGGTTCACATAGTATGGTCAGAAGAGATCATGGAACTGGCAGTTTAGACAGGCTTCGAAAAGAAAAAAGAATTTGAGCTGAATCTGTAGGATAGGTGTACTTCAAAGTCATAAATGTGGGACTTTATATTCAGTGAGAATATTTTGGAATGAAAGGCCCACGATAAGGGAAAGGTTTAGAGAAAGAGGTAAAAAAAAATCAGCAAATAATTATAGTTATAGTTATATAGCAAAGAATTATAGTTATTCCCTCAGTTATTTGTCCCTGTTTGCATTAGCTATTGAGTAAAATTCATTATTTAAGGTAATGCTTTTTGGCAACCCTGAACGAAATAAACATTAACCTTTGACCCCAGAAGTCATTCTTTTTTTTTAAGTCATTCTTAAAGACTAGGCTCAAAAAACTCCATAGCTCTTTACCTGCTCAGCTTTGGTTCCACTCTCTCTGAAGGACATAAAAAGTAATAAAGTCATAGAAGATCTCATTTACATCAGCTTCAATCTCACAGAGATCACTAAGAATGGAATTTCTTTGGAAGTATCTAGGTTTAGGAACAGGTGAAAATGTGCTATATAGAGTGAGGGAAAACAAATAGCTGAAGATTAAGGCTACAGATAGTAAGAGGTTGTTGAAGGCCCAATATACTCTAGCATTCACTGTATGGTGAAGCCTTAAAGTAGGGACTCAGAAAATGTTGGCTACCAGCAAATGTGATTGGCTTGTTCATCAGTCTGTGTGTGTAAATTGATTGCAAATTGCATATGTGTAAATTGATTTGTTCTTGAATACACTGTGGTGTTTTTCAATTAACCATAGTAATCACCTTTTAAAAATGTTCTTACTCTATTTCCTGCTGCTTCATATATTTGCATCACTTATTTAACCCTGAAGTCACTTGATACTAGGAAGCTTGTATTAAAGAGTCTGTGAAAGCCAGATGGTTTCTCCAGCTAATTTTGCAAACATTTAAGGAAGAAATAATACCAATATACACAATTCCTGCCATAAAATTAAAAAAAAAAAGAAAGGATACTACCCAATTCATTTTATGAGGTTGCCATAACCTCAAAAAGAATAATACAAGAAAGAAAAATTACAGGCCATGAATACAGATGCAAAAATGCTAATTAAAATATTAGGAAGCTAGAATCGGCAATATGTAGGGTTATAATATCATGGTCAAGTTAGATTATTCCAGAAATGCAAAGTTGTTTTTAATATTCAAAAGTATATCAATGTGGTATGTCACATAAATAAAGGAAAAACATATGATCATCTCGACGAGTACAAAAAAAAAGCATTTGATAAGATTCAACATTTCTTCATTAAAAAACCTCTTAGCAAATTAGAAATATAAGGGACCTTCCTTAATCTGATAAATGTTATCTGCAAAAAAGCTATAGCAAACATCATACTTAGTGGTGAAACACTGACATATCTGCCCTTGTAATCAGGAAGAAAGCAATGATGCCTGCTATCACCACTTCTATTCAACATTGTCCTAGAGACCCTAGTTAGTGAAATAAGATGAGAAAAATAAATTTGAAAAAGTAAGAATTGAAGAAAGAATGGAAACAAATGATATGACCACATGGTAGAAAATCTAACAATCTATAGGTAAATTATTTGAAGTAATAAATTTTTAAGATTACTGAAAAAAAGTCAATATAAAAAAATAAATTGTATTTCTACATGCTAACAGTGAACAATTAGAAATGCTGTTTAAAAGAAATATACAAGTTAAAATAGCACCAATACCATCAAATAGTTAGAAGTATATCTAAGAAAGATATTTGGGAAGAAAATGGTAATAGCAGGCCTATTAACAATTCTCTCTCTTTTCCAGGGAAGCCCAGTAAAAAGGAATGATCATGTAAATCCCCTTGTAAACATAATGGTACCCCTACATCCTGGTAAATACGCTACTGGTATTTATTAGAAAGATAATTGAGAGTTCTTTTCTAATTAAATGCTTTTTATCATTATTTACCTATTGTAAAGAAATCTGGAACATAAGGCTTTTTAAGAGCTTGACAGGCTGGAAAATGTTACATAAGCTGGGTAATTTGCTGAGTGTAAAATGAGGATGTCTCTGACCAAAATGGTCCCCTCTGCATAAGCAATATTCCACATGAATTGTTTAAACATCACATTTTAAATCTGAACCGGAACACACCCTACCACAGAAGAGGAAGAATCTTTGGAGAGCTGTGTTGATGGTTTTGAATTCCTCCAAAGGAAGAACACTTTGCCTAATCTTATATTCTTTACTCTGTGTCCTTTGAATTATTAGTAATGTTTGCTATTAAGATCTATAATTCATATGAGTCTGAGCTGACTACTCTATCCTTATATTAGACCTCTATACAGCAAACTATAAAACATTATTGAGATAAATTAAAGAAAACCTTCTTAATGGAGAGATTTATTGTGTTATGGATTGGAAAGCTCAATGTTGAAAATTTATTTATTAAATGCAATGGAATCAGTGCTTCTAAATTTGTGTGTGTGTGTGTAAAAACTGAAAAGCCAATTTTAAAATTCACATGAAAATAAAAAGTTTGAGAAGAGCTTAGACATTCTTTAAGAAGAAGGTATCAGGGCTTGCTCTTAAGGTATTAAGATTACTATAAAGCTGTAGTCATCAACACAGTGTGGGATTAGCTTAAAAATTTATGCATCACTGAAATAGAATTGAAGCCAAAAAACAAATCTACATATTTATGGACATTAGATTTATGACAACCATGCAGAGCAGTGGGGAAAGGACAATTATTTCAATGAATATTGCTGAGACTGTGCAATAAAATAAATAAATATAGATAGATAAACAAACAACAAACCTATCTCACACCACGTATGAAAATCAGCACAAAGTGGATTATAGTCCTAATGCGGAAAGCAAAATAATAAAAGTTGTGTAAAATAATACGAACAACTGTTCTCATGATTGCAAAGTAGGAACAAGTGTTTAAGCAGGATATAAAAAGATGTATACATTTAACTGACCACATTACAATTAAGAACTTCTATTCATTAGAGACACATTATGAGAGTGAAAAGGCAAGCCACAGATGGGTAGAAAATATGTGCATCTTAAACAAGCAACAAAGAGCTCATGTCAAGAATATAAGAATTTAAGAAGACCTACAAAGAAAAAGACATCCCTATAAAAAGTGAGCAAGGGATATAAAAAGGCACTTCATAAAAAGGGGATATTTAAATGGCCAGCAAACATATTAAAAGGTATTCAACTCTCTTAGTAATCAGAGAAATGCAAATTAAAGCCACAATATGATACCACTGCATGTGATCAAAAAGAACAAAAAGAATGACAATACCAAATGTTGGAGAAAATGTTCAACAACTGGTACTCTCAAGTACATGTGGAAGCATGAAGTTTTACAATCACTTATGAAAAGAGTTTGACATTATCCTCTAATGCTGAAGATTTTGTACCCTATGACTCAGAAGTTCAACTCCTAAGTCTAAACCCAACAGTGTGTACATATGTATCATAATGTTTATACAAAAATGTTTCACAGCAACATTATCTGTAATAGTCCCAAACTGAAAACAACCCAGATGCCCATTAACAATAGAATGATGAATTGTAATCACACAACAGAATATCACACAGCAATGAAAGTGAATGTATTACTGTTACATGCAATAGTGTAAATGGAACTCATGAAAATGATGAATAAAGAGAGACATACACAAAGGAATACATACTATATAATTTCATGTAAAAAGCTCAAAAATAAGCAAAACTAAAATGGTTAGGGGTGACTATTTGGGTCATAATTTACAAATAAAACCTAGGAACTGAGTTAGAAGAATGAGGGGAGAGAAAGTGTCCTACCCAGCAAGGAGAACTGGGAGTGGGGGATGGGGTTCTAGGTTGTTGGCAAAATTCTATTTCTTGACCTGGGTGGTGGTTATGTAAGTGTCCACTACACAGTAATTCATTAATGCAATTTTATGCAATTTCTTTATAATATGCAATTTCAATATAATATTGTTACCCAAGTCTGTTAAAAAAAGAGAGAGAAAAACAATTCTGTGAAAGACCTGGACAGTACACCAGCAATAATATTTCTCCAGCTAGAAGAACATTGGATTTGGAGAAATCCTTTGTAATATAAAGCAGGAATTCTCCAACTTGGCACAATTGACACTTTGGACTGAATAACTGGGTAATTCTTTGTTGTGGGAGACTCTCCTGTGCATTGCAGGATTCTTAGCAGCATCTCTGACCTCTACCCACTAGATTCCAGTAATACTCCCTCCCCCAAGTTGTGACAACCTGTTGAGAACAACTCATTTAAAAGAATCAACACTTGAAGGCATTGCTCTCTGTACTCTGGTTACAGATTATTTTTAGAGTAGTCTTCAAGTATAATTGTTTGGAGTTTTCTGTTGCCTTACTTTCAGCATTCTGCTCCAATTTTCTCTGGTAATTTATTTTAAAATCCCCTGATATGAATTTCTCTTTAATTTCTTCTATGGATATATGGACCCATGTGGATAGAGGAGCAGTCAAATTTCTCTTACAATTATTGTAAATTTTATGTTGCAAGGTTTGGTAACATTGCTCAAGTGGAGATATTTTAAAATGGAATGCAATTACAGAGTAAACTAGCTGATATCAGACAGACTCTAATATGTCTTTATGAAACAGACAGATTGTCAAGAAACCCTAGGGATTTACCCACCACTAATTATGATGAGGAATCCGGAAACAAGCAAATCTTTTCTCTCATCCATAGCAGTCTGTTCCCACCCCACCCCCAGCACACACCTTCCCCCCAGTCCCTAACCCCATACCTTCTCTTACTTCCAAGTTAACAAAGACAGATTTTGGCAGTCATAATTCAACCAGCCATTTCAATTATAGCTTTTAGTGAGCCACATCAAGAACAAAAGTAAAGGGTAAAAACCACACTCAGCTGTGGCATTTTTATTGCTTTAAGTCATTACCAGTAACTGGAATCTGTATACTTCACTGAACTTTTGAAAGCAAGCTCATTTACAGCACATTCAGTATTCATTTTTGGGAAAATGAGTAACCAATTTTGCTCATTTTGTGCATTTTAATTGGTTGGAAATTTCCAAACACATCTGTGGGACAAACAATGATAAGCCACCCCCTTGCAACAAAAAATACAAACAGAATTTCAATTCGACTGAACATATTTCTTGTTTTCTGAAATAAAATCAAGACAATCTTCCAGTTATTAGAGGATGAATTTTCTTCCAAATTTATTCCCTCTGACAGGGGCTTTTTCCTCGATATGTCTCCTCCACGTCTTCTTACACAAGTGCAGTTAGCTGGGATCAGAACAGGGCTTCTGGACTGAGAGTCCAGGGTAGGTGAGTCCAATAGCTTGGGCTCTTATAAGCATGATATCTCTTAATGACCTGTTACCCTTCATTTCATTTCTTGGTCAACCTACTTACAGCTCTAGCTACAATCCTTGGGAAACTTGGTCATCCTGGTTACCTTCTATGAGTTGCCAAATCCCAGTTCTAGAATGACATGCCTCTCTCCAGCCATTCAAACACTGAATTCTTCCCAGGTCAGGACAAAACGGGACTTCTAGCTTTGTGCATCTTCGTTTTTCATGGCATTCCTAAGGCTTTTCTCTATTTCTCAAATATACATTTTTTTTTTAACTAACTCACTCCAAAATAGTAATTTAAAACATAACAAGAACTGGTATCTATAAAGCATACTGTGTGCCTGGAATGTTCTAAGCACTTTAAACTTCACAGCAAACCTATGAAATTGGTTTACATATTATCACCATTTTACAGATAAGGAAACCAAGCCAAAAATGGGGTTAATTTGCCTAAGGACACACAGCTAAGAGGTGATGAACGCAGGTTTGAGCCCTGGAAGTCTAGCTCTAAGCTGCTGTTTCTAAAAACTAGATTTCTGTTGTGGGCCTCCATAGTCACAAGTCCAAATAAGTCTCCTCTAAACTACTGTGGCTTGCTCCTTGTACATTACCAGGGGCACTTGTATTGCACGCCATGCTATTGATACTGTCCACATCCTTGTCTTTTATGCCCTAATATTTTATGATACCTTGGAGGGGAGAGACAGTGTCTTCTGAATTTTGAGGTCCCTCCATCAGGAACTCAAAACATGCTGAAAGATATTTTGGCCACTTATGAAAATCTTTTGTTAATTGCTTCAAAATATTGGCATATTAAAAATTCAGGTTATCTAATAGCTTTTTGGTGGAGTCTTTGTGGTTTTTTATATATGATATCATGTCATCTGCAAATAGTGAACATTTTACTTCTTCCTTTCTGATTCTAATGATTTTTACTTCTTTTTCTTACTTAATTGCTCTGGCTAGAACTTTCAATACAATGTTGAAGAAAAGTGGTGAGTGTGGGCATCCTTGTCTTGTTCCTGAACCAAGAGTAAAAGCTTTCAGCTTTTTGCCATTGAGTATGATGTTAGCTGTGGGTTTGTCGTAAATGACCTTTATTATGTTGAAGTATGTTCTCTCTATACACATTTTGTTGAGAGTTTTTTAATTATAAATGGATGTTTAATTTTGTCAAATGCTTTTTCTGCATCTGTTGAGATGATATTAGGACTTTTATCCTTCATTCACTGGTTTACAGATTAAAACCAATCATATTGGCTTACAGATTAACACCATCCTTGCATCTCCTGGAATGAATCCTACTTGATCATGGTGCATGATACCGTTAACGTACTATTGAATTCAGTTTGCTAATATTTCGTTGAGAATTTTTGCATCAATGTTCATCAGGGATACTGGCCTGTAATTTTCTTTTGTGTGTGTGTGGTATCTTTGCCTGCTTTTGGTATCAGGGTAATGCTAGCCTTGTAAAATGAGTTTGGAAGTGTTCCTTCCTTTTCAATTTTTTGGAATAATTTGAGGAGGATAAGTATTAACTCTCCTTTAAATGTTTGATAGGATTCACCTATGAAGCCATCTGGACCCGGTATTTTATTTTGGGGGAGTATTTTGATTATGATTCAATTTCCTTACTAGTAATTGATCTATTCAGAGTTTCTTTCTTCATGATTCAGTCTTAGAAGATTGTATGTTTCTAAGAATTTATCCATTTCTTCTAGGTCATCTAATTTGTTGGCATATAATTGTTCATAGTATTCTCTTATGAAACTTTGTATTTCCATAGTGTTGGTTGTAACTTCTCTTCCATCTCCAATTTTATTTATTTGAGTTCTCTCTTTTTTCTTGATGAGTCTGGCTAATGGTTTGTCAATTTTATTCCTCTAACAAATGAACTCAGTAAAATTTCAGGATACAAAATTAATATGCAGAATTCTGTTACATTTCTGTACACTAATAATAAACTATCAAAAAAGAAATGAAGAGAACAATCCCCTTTAAAAATTTTTGTTGTATCAAAAAGAATAGAAAAGCAGGAGATGAAAGACCCATACTCTGAAAACTGTAAGACATTGAGGAAATAAATTGAAGATGACACAGATAAATGGAAAGATATACCATATTCATGGATTGGAAGAATCAACATTGTTTTTTTTTTTTTTTTTTTTTTTTGCGGTACGCGGGGCTCCCACTGCTGTGGTCCCTCCCGCTGTGGAGCACAGGCTCCGGACGCCAGCGGCCATGGCTCACGGGCCCAGCCGCTCCTGCGGCATGTGGGATCTTCCCGCACCGGGGCACGAACCCGGGTCCCCTGCATCAGCAGGCGGACTCTCAACCACTGCGCCACCAGGGAAGCCCTCAACATTGTTAAAATGTTCATACTACCTGAAGCAATCTACAGACTCAAAGTAATCCCTATCAAAAAATCAATGGCATTTTTCACAAAACTGAACTAAATAATCCTAAAATTTGTATGGAACCACAAAAGACCCCAAATAGCAAAAGCAATCTTGAGAAAGAAAAACAAAGCTGGAGGTACCATGCTCCCAGACTTAAACTATACTACAAAGTTACAGTAATCAAATAGTATGGCACTGGCACAAAAACAGAAAAATAGATCAGTAGAACTTAGTAGGGAGTCCAGAAATAAACTCACACTCATATGGTCAATTAATCCATGACAAAGGAGGTTAGACTATGCAATGAGGAAAAGACAGTCTTGGGAATAAACAGTATTGGGAAAACTGAACAGCTACATGAAAAAGAATGAAACTGGACCACTTTTTACACCATACAGAAATAAATTAAAAATGAATTAAAGACTTAAATGTAAGAACTGAAACCAAAGAAATCCTAGAAGATAACATAGGCAGTATGCTCTTTAACATTGGTCTTAGCAATATTTTTGGGGAATATGTCTCCTCAAAGGCAATAAAAGTAAAAATACACCAATGGGACTACAACAAACTAAAAAACTTTTGCACAGCAAAGGAAATCACCAACAAAACAAAAAGGCAACCCACTGAATGAAAGAAGATATTTGCAAAATGATATATTTGATGAGTTGATATCCAAAATATATAAAGGACTCATACAACTCAATACATAAAACAAAAAAACCTGATTAAAAATGGGCAGAGAACATGAATAGACATTTTTTCCAAAGAAGACATACAGATGGCCAACAGTCACATGAAAAGATGCTTGACATCACTAATCATCAGGGAAATGCAAATCAAAACCACAATGAGATACCACCTCATAGATATCAGAATGACTATCATCAAAAAGATAAGAAACAACAAGTATTGGAGGGGATACGGAGAAAAGAGAGCCCTGGTGTGCTGTTGAGGGGAATGTAAATTGGTGCAGCCATTGTGGAAAACAGTATGAAAGTTCTTCAAAAAACTGAAAATATAACTAGCATACAATCCAGAAATTACACTTCTAAATACTCAAAATACTGTAATAACAGTGTCATAACATGTCCTTCTCTCCTCTTCCTGCATTCAGTTTATTCAGAATATACCACTTTCTTTATCTTTCTCTCCTTTCTTGTCTCTTCTTTTCCCTTCTCCTTTTTTTCTTCTTCATCTCCCTCATTCTCTTTCTTTCTTTCTCTCTTGCTTTCTCTCTGTCTCCTCTCTTTTAATTTTTTGCCTTGGCATATTTTCTCAATTGATTTCAAATGATGACAGCATTAGCACCAGGACCTGAATGATTCAGCGCGACATTTCCCAAAGTTTGTTTTGCAGATTTTTAATAGTTGTCATGTGAAAAAATGTGGGCAGAGGAGCAGGATCCCATGGGAAAATAAATTTAAGAAATGCAGGGTTAAGTAAATATAAATAGATTTACACAGAGAAGTCATTAATAACCCTGGAGCCATTACTAGGCTATAATCTTCAAGAAGGGGAGACAGAGTGTAGAATTTCCCATGTCTGTGTGACAATAGGCTCCAATGGTAGGATTTGAGCATTATTCTGTGAGAAGGTGTAAGCATAGATTCAAATCAAAGATTTCATTTCTGGAGTCATTGATCCTGGGGTTTTAAATTTGCCTCTACCATGAAATGGCTGTATGATTTTGGGCAAATCACTAAACTAATATGGAAATAATTACACTAATTTCATAGGATTGTTATTATAAGTGAGTTCCTGATTACCTAATAAATGAGTTAAATTATTTATTTATTTATTTATTTAGAGCAGTGTGTTCCTAGGAAAACAAGGCCTCAGAGAAAAATATGAGTTACTAAATTTTTCTTGACACATTAAATTTTACCGTGACTGAGCTGGAAGGAAGCTGCCTTATTATGGCTAGCTTAGGTCAACATGTCTGGACTAGTTATGGTTGTTGAGAGCCAAAAATAACAGAGAATGCACCCTTTAAGCCAGCAGCCATGGTTTCTTGACAATCCCCCAAACCAGAAATGATTATGCTGATTAGTCTTGACCTGGATCCATTAAGAAGAATGTCGAAAACAGGTTTATTTGCTTTGGTGTGACTCAAGATTTTTCATAAGTTAAGTTTTTTAAGGTATTTTTCAAGATGACCATGCTGTAAAAAATAGCCTTTTTATCCCTTTTAATACAGAAGAGAGAAACTGATTGTGTGCCTGTAGTCAGTTTTGTGACTTCAGGGGCACAGACTTATAGTATTTTTTCTCATTTCCACTTTCACAGATTTTTTTTTTCACTTATTTGTTAACTGTAGTCTATTCTTCAGCACTTCAGACTTACAAATTTCTCTAAACATATTAGTTACTAAGATATTAGTGAGAAAGGTGAGTGGAAGCCTTAAATCATAGCCTATCACAGTAGGGAGAAAACCAAGAATCCAGGCTGAGGAAAGAATTGAATTTGATGGTCCTGGTCCTGTCTGAGGATAGCAAGCTCCCATATTGATGAAAAATCCCCACAGGCATTTTATCATTTTATTTCAAAGCAGGTTAGAGTAGTCTGCTTTTAGGCAGAAAGACATAGATTTTAGTGTCTGTTTTTAAGGGATTGTCGATTAATAAATAGAAGTATTTGTTTTTGTTGTCAAAGTTTTCCTCTCCATATTAGACAACTCCCATGTGTAAGAGAACACCTTGCTGGTATGATAGTGCATCTTAATCTGTTCAAGCTGCTTAAACAAAATACCACAGACTGGGTAGCTTTTTTTTTTTTTTTTTTTTTTTTTTAAGAAGATGTTGGGGGTAGGAGTTTATTAATTAATTTATTTATTTTTGCTGTGTTGGGTCTTCGTTTCTGTGCGAGGGCTTTCTCTAGTTGTGGCAAGTGGGGGCCACTCTTCATCGCGGTGCGCGGGCCTCTCACTAGCGTGGCCTCTCTTGATGTGGAGCACAGGCTCCAGATACGCAGGCTCAGCAGTTGTGGCTCACGGGCGTAGTTGCTCCGCGGCATGTGGGATCTTCCCAAACCAGGGCTCGAACCGGTGTCCCCTGCATTAGCAGGCAGATTCTCAACCACTGCGCCACCAGGGAAGCCCCTGGGTAGCTTTTAACAACAGAAATTTATTTCTCATAGTTTTGGAGGCTGGAAGTCCAAGATCAGGTGTCCATGACCAGGTTCTGGTGAAAGCCTTCTTTCAGGTTGCAGATTGCTGACTTCTTCTTGTGTCCTCACATGGTGGAAGGGATGAGCTAGCTCTCTGGGGTCTCTTTAATAAGGGCACTAATCCCATTCATTCAGGCTCCATCTTCATGACCTGAACACCTCCCAAAGATCCCCTGCCTAATATAATCACATTTGAGGTTAGGATTTCAACATATGAATTTTGGAGAGACACAAACATTCAGACCACAGCATGGTCTGAGGCTGAACAAGCGTAAGAAAGACTCAGTCTGGTCGATTATTCCCCAAAGAGGTGGCTTTGCAGATACTCTGACATACACTGCCAGACCTATACACCTGATGTGCCCA
Source organism: Phocoena phocoena (assembly GCF_963924675.1). Classification (NCBI taxonomy): domain Eukaryota; kingdom Metazoa; phylum Chordata; class Mammalia; order Artiodactyla; family Phocoenidae; genus Phocoena; species Phocoena phocoena. The sequence goes on from NC_089226.1 coordinate 30,121,379, forward strand.
TCACAGTGCCTTAAAAAAAAAGGTCAGTATCTTTGAGACTGCTGGTTGATGGTGTGAGAACCTGATGGGGAATGAAAAAGAATTTGGAGGATAATATTTACCCTCTGTGAGTCCAAATTACCCTCTAATCCAAGGATTGGCAACTTTTTCTGTAAAGGGCCAGATAGTAAATATTTCAGTCTTTGCAGATCATTTAGTCTCTGTTGCAACAACTTAACTCTATTGTTGTAGCACAGAAGCAGCTGTACACCCACAAAAATGAGTGAAGTAGCTAGGTTCCAATAAAAATATATTTAAAGACACTGAAATTTGAATGGCATATAATTTTCATGTGTCAAGAAATATTCTTATTCTTGTGATTTATTAAAATCATTTAAATGTAAAAAATATTCTTAGCTCATGAGCCGCACAAAGCAGGCCTTAGTTTGACAACCTCTGGTCAACACTTGCTACTCAAAGTAGCAACATGGGTACCACCTGGGGTCCTATTAGAAATGTTGACTCTCAGGCATCACTGCGAACACTCTACAACAGAATCAGAGTTTTAACAAGATGCTCAGGTGATTCCTAAGTGAAGCATTGGTCTAAGCAACAGTGCAGACTGTTGGAGCACATGCGCCTCAGCCTTGGCTGTACATTAGACTCACCTGAGGAGCTCTTACATCTCTCTCTCTCCCTCTGTGCCCAGGGTGCACCCAGACCAATCAAATCAGAATCACTGGGACCCAGGCATTGTTTTTGTTTTGTTTTAAAGCACTCCAGTGATTCCAATGTATAGCTAAAGTTAAGAACTGCTGCCCTAGAGACTTTTAACCATCAGGGGGCTTCCCTTGAAAAAATTTTCATTGGAAATGACTGGCAACTTAAAGGATGATATATTAGTCAGCTTGGGCTGCTATAACAAAATACCATAGACTGGGGTGGCTTAAACAACAAAAATTTATTTTTCATAGTTCTGGAGTCTGGGAAGTCCAAGGTCAAGGTGCCACCAATTTGGTTCCTGTTTTCCTGGCTTGCAGATTTCTGGGTATGTCCTCACATGGCCTTTCCTCAGTGTATATGTGTGTGGGGTCGGGGAGGGGGTATAGCTCTTTCTTTTTTCCTCTTCTCTTCATTTAAGGGCACTAATACCATCATGAGGGCCCAACCCTCATGACCTAATCTAACCCTACCTGCCAAAGGCCCCACCTCCAAAACCATAACATTGGGGGTTATAGCTTCAACATATGAATTTTAGAGGGACACAAACATTCAATCCATAACAGATGATGAGAGCAAACATCTGCTACTTTTTTGTAGTCCTTGGATGATTACTCAAAAAGTCACTGGAATCAGGGGCTTCCCTGGTGGCACAGTGGTTGAGAATCTGCCTGCTAATGCAGGGGACATGGGTTCGAGCCCTGATCTGGGAGGATCCCACATGCTGCGGAGCAACTAGGCCCATGAGCCACAACTACTGAGCCTGCGTGTCTGGAGCCTGTGCTCCGCAACACGAGAGGCTGCGATAGTGAGAGGCCCGCACACTGCAGTGAAGAGTGGCCGCCGCTTGCCACAACTAGTGAAAGCCCTCACACAGAAATGAAGACCCAACACAGCAAAAATAATAAATTAATAAACTCCTACCCCCAACATCCTAAAAAAAAAAAAAAAGTCACTGGAATCAGGACTTTACCATTTAAAAGGCACCTTCTCATTCATTTCTTCTTTTGATCCACTGATGCCTCACTAATTAGGTTGCTAGACACTATGGGTATTGCCCCCATTATTTACAGACAGGAAAATTAAAAGAGGTAACTAATGGATCCAAGCCCACCATGGTAATACATGGCAAAACTGTGTCTGCTGCCACTGAGGTTGCTGCTCTTCAATTCTGCTGGCAGCCAAATGGCCTTGAGCACAGAAAGTATTGCAAGGAAGAAAGGGAAGGAGGGGGAAACAGGAAGATAACATTTATTGAGAAATTGCAGTGTACCAAGCACTGTGCTAAGTGTCTTACATATAATATTCACAACGATCTTTTGGGGGGACTTTTAAATATCATTCCTTTTTAGAGATGAGAAACTGAGCCTCAGATTTCTCAAGGCTGCAAAGCTAGCCAATGATATAAGCAGAACTGAAGACTAGCCTTTCTAATGCTAAAGCCTGTTTTTTTGGTGTTTGTTCATTGCAAAACATAAACTCATTTTTCAAGACTGCTACTGATTCTGACTTAATCCAGCATTTAGGTTTCCATGTAGAAAGGTAGAAGTTATAGATAACTTTTTTTTTTTTTTGCGGTACACGGGCTTCTCACTGTTGTGGCCTCTCCCGTTGCGGAGCACAGGCTTCGGACCGCAAGCTCAGCGGCCATGGCTCACGGGCCCAGCTGCTCTGCGGCATGTGGGATCTTCCCAGACGGGGGCACGAACCCGTGTTCCCTGCATCGGCAGGCGGACTCTCAACGACTGCGCCACCAGGGAAGCCCCTATAGATAATTTTAACACATCACTCAATGAAGAGCAATACTATCTCCCTGATTAGACAAATATAAATATCTGCTCCTAAAATGGATTATTACCACACAGTAATGTGGTAAAATGATTGCTGCTTGTAAAATGTCTTCCTTCCTACACAGGAGTTGGCATAATTTATTTTGCTTTTTTTCAGCCTTCCATGAGAAATAACAGTAAAAGTTGCATTACCCAGCAAAGATTAAAAGCACCTGAGGATTGATACTGTCCGTAAATATAACATCTACCAGTATTGTTCATTGCTGCCTCCACCAAATGAAACCTGGGAATTAATAAGGCAAATGATTCATGAAGAAGTAGACCACAGACCCTGCTGTAAACAGAAAGGAAAAGTAGCACACGTTTCCCCTCCTCTAACCCTCTGCAGATTTTGAGAAGAGAGTTCACAAGCCAAATCCCTAATGATAATTAATATCGCTGCTATACATTAAAATTTTTGATTCCATATAATTGAAAACCAGATATGGACATGGTAAAGAATTGATAAATTTCATATAGTTTATTTTAAAGTTATACTTTTTAAGTTATTTTATATAATATGTGATTTTAAATATATGTATGTAACTAAATTAAATAGGATAAGTAAACAAGTTGGCCAAAAACATTTTTTGAGGGTAGTGGTTGTTCTAATTGGGAAAATGGAAGTATCTTTTTATTTTGAGTTGGGTTCTATCTAGTGCTGCTCTATATTCAGGCATAAACTAAAGGTCTTAAAATAAATATGTTCCAAATAGAGCTCTTGCTTTATTTCCCTATCACGTTTCTCCCAGTCTTTCTAACTGGTCCCTCAGTGCCTTCGCTGCCCTAGAGTCTCTCCAGTGCATCCTTTTTTAATGTATTTCATCTCCTATTATTCCTGGAGGCTCAAATCCTTCAGTGACATCCCATCTCACTTTGATCAAAAACCTAGTCTTTCTATAACTCTCAAGTCTCTACAAAATTGGGCTTCTTCTACCACTCTCATCTCACTGTTTACAACTCTACCCTCAATGCTGATCCTCAAATATGTCAAATACACACTAGGTTCAGGGTCCTGGCTCATGCTGTTCCCCTTGTCTAGAATGTCTTTTCCTAAGATGTGTGCAGTTAATGCACTAAATTCCTTCTTTGTCTTCCTTCTTTCCAGTCTTTTTTGAAATATCAGCTTAGCAGTCAATACCTTCCTGGTATTTTTTTTTTTTTTTTTTTTTTTTTGCGGTACGCGGGCCTCTCACTGTTGCGGAGCACAGGCTCCGGACGCGCAGGCTCAGCCGCTCCGCGGCATGTGGGATCTTCCCAGACCGGGGCACGAACCCGTGTCCCCTGCATCGGCAGGCAGGCTCTCAACCACTGCGCCACCAGGGAAGCCCCCTTCCTGGTATTTTAAAATAATAATAACAACAACAACAACCTCCATCCCAGTACTCCCTGCCCTTCTTACTCTGCTTTAATTTACTCCATTGCAATTATCCTCATTGGACATTTTATATTATTATGTGTATATTTGGTTAATGACCTTATTTGTTGTGTTACCTGTTGTTTTCTATAGCCTAGATCAGTGACTATAATGTAGTAGGAATTCAATAAATATTCCCTGGATGAATTAATCTTAGTTAATATCACCACCTTACCCCTGGTAGATCAAGTAGAAACTTAGGAAACAGTCTTGAAGCCTCTCTTTTATTCAACTGTATGATTCATCACCAAATTGGGTAGATGCCACCTTTGAAATATATCTCAAAGTATTCTACATCTCTCCAACTCCATTATCATCTTAATCCAAACCACTGCTGTCTCTTGCCTGGACTATAATAGCATCCTATTTGTCTCCTTGCTTCAACTCTTGTCCTTCCTAAAACCCATTCTCCATACAACAGCCAGAGAAGTCTTCAAAAAATATGTAAACCAGACCACATCATTTCCCTGCTTAAAATCCTTTTAACAGCTTTGCATTGCCCTCAGAATAAAGCTCACACTTCTTATTAAGACCTCCAAGATCCTGAAGCATATATCCCGCCTTATTCTGTATCTCACCTTATCTTCTTTCCTGTCTACTCATGATGCTCCAGCCATGTAGCCTTGTTCTATTCTGAGGAAACGTCAGGTCTTTTCCCATCTTTCTAAGCTATTGACCTTGCTATTACTTCTACTTAGAATGCTTTTCTTCCAGCTCTCTATATGAATGATAGCTTTTTATCCTTCAGGAATCAGTTCAATTATCACCTCCTCTAAGGGGCCTCCGCTTTCCACCCTATTCAACATAGGTATAAAGATTTCATCACCCATTGTCTTTCTTTCAGAGGCCTCATCACAATCCATAATTATCTTGCTTAATTGATTACCTGTTTATTATCTGTCCTACCCCTAGAATAGCAGCCGGTAAACTTAAGGAAAAAAAAAAAAAAAACTAGATGGAAAATATTTTAGGCATTGCAGGCCATATAGTCCATTAGAATTACTCAGCTCAGGATTCCCTGGTGGCACAGTGGTTGAGAGTCCGCTTGCCGATTCAGGGGACACAGGTTCGTGCCCTGGTCTGGAAAGATCCCATATGCCGTGGAGCGGCTATACCCGTGAGCCATGGCCGCTGAGCTTGTGCATCCAAAGCCTGTGCTCCGCAACGGGAGAGGCCACAACAGTGAGAGACCCGTAAAAAAAAAAAAAAGAACTACTCAGCTCTACCATTGTGTCAATAAAAGAGCTCTAGACAATAGCTAAACAAATGGGCATGGCTGTGTTCCCATAAAACTTTATTTATGAACACAAATTTGAACTTTATATAATTTTCACATCACAAGAAATTATTCTCTTGATTTTTTTCAAGTATTTTAAAATAGAAAAAACATTCTTATTTCATGGGCAGTACAAGAACAGGTGGCAAGCCAGGTTTGGCCTGTGAGCTATAGCTTTCTGACCCCTGACCTAGGATATTAAGTATCAGGAAGGCAGAGACCTTGTTTGTTACATCTTCATATATAGAACAGTGCCTAACACATAGTAGCTGCTTAGAAAAATATTTATTAAAAAAATGACTCCATGAGTTTTTCCAGCCTCCCCCATTATAAGAAGTAAATCTTGTATTGGAGATAGAGGTTCAAAAGGTTAAAAAAAAGGCTTCTCCCACAAGTCAAGAGTTTTCACTTATTTTAAGCTAGAAATACACGTTCAGTTTGGCCTTACATCATTCTCCATGAGCCTTAAATATGATGAGTTTTTGCCAGATATAAAACAGAAGACCAAACTTACACAAGAGACCAGAAGTTAAGCAGAATTATTACACTGGATTAAAAAACCAAGATTCAAACAGATTTTGTTGATTCTGATGAAACCAGATTGTTTACATTAAGCAGAAGAAAGGCTAGAAGGAAATATGTTTAGGGTATGATCTCTCTAAACAGCTATGGAGAGAGAACAAGTCTTACCAAGGAGGGGTCTAAAAATTATATATGCTTCCTAACCCATCTACCTAGAATACTGACTGTTCTTACTCTGACATATCTCTCGGGGAGAATATCTTCTTTTGGGAAAGGAAAATTATTGACACATAACATTATTCTAATGTTCTAATATTATAATTAGAACATTCTAACATTATTCTAATTATTAGAATAACATTATTCTAATAATGAGAAAGAACATTATTCTTTTAGCCTTCTGGGGCACAGAAGAGTAATGAACTATCATCAAGAGTTATATCTTGTATTGGGTTCTGAAATCAGAAAGTGAAGCCAAGTGGGTATGGTAGAGAGACCCTAGATGAGGAGGCTCATTTCTTATGTACATCATAGCACCACCTGAAGATTCCCAAGACAAACATTGACAATGTTGCTTTTGCTATGCTATGAAATTGCATTTCGCTGTCAACAATATTATATCTCGTTGAGTTACTAAAGATCACAGTATCTCTGATTTTTAGAATGGCAAGGTAATTAGAAATATTGCAATCCATCTGCATAATATTGTATTCTAAGGCCTAGAATGCCTAAAGAACTTGCTTAAACTCCCACAGCCATAGTTGCAAATGAAATCCCTATGCCCTGGTTTCTTGTATAGAAAAAACACTTTCTAATGTACACAGAAAAACCCTCAGCTTTTTGCTGATTCAGGTTACATTGAATTTATTTGGAATTCTTAGATAAAAAGATGTAATACTTGCATTCAATTTGGATTTAGTATTGATGAAGAGGTCAAAGTTCACCTGTAGGAGACATTCTTTGAAATTTTAAAAAGAGGGTTAAAACAGAAGAAATTTACACTGGGTACATAGCTTTTCATATTATTACACATAATGAAATCTAGATAAATTTTGTATTTTACATACTAAGAGAATAAGATTACAACCATTAACAATTTTTTTTTAATTTCACAAAACTTTCATTATAATGTTGTCCTTTCCACTATCTCTTCAAACATGTATAGTGTCTGTCCTTCTCAGCAGGTTGTAAGGTCCATGCAAAGAAGGACCACATTGCTGTAGCTACAGACCCTAGCACAGAGCCTGGTACATGGTGGGGACTCAGCTAGGACTGATAATGAATGATACATGAATGAACGGAGAAAACTTATTTCTAGTCCACCTTGGTACTTATACTTTCTAGTACGATTGCTGTGTGGTTTAATTTCTAATTTGTAAAATCCCAATGGAAGAAACTGATTTATTACTCTCACACACATTTATTTCCTTCCAGAATATAACTGAAGGAACACTCACAGTGACAGGAGCCATCCATATTGATGCACTGTCCATGTTACAGACTTTGGGTTCTTTGCATTCACCCATATCTTCAGCACAGGAGGAAAAAATTGCCGACTAATAGGGTACTTTTTTTAAACACAAAGGTAAATTATGATCATTTCAGTGTCTAATCAATGACACCTAATATTACAATACAATAATATAATTGATATCTAAATGAAAAGACAAAAAATAGAGCTTAATTTTCCAAGATAGATATGGAGGAATAATAACAGCTGGAGAAGGGGCAAGGAATAAGCTTGTTGAGAGCATTTCAAAATGTTAAGAATCCAGCCCACTCACTGCTAAATAATCAGGTCCCACAATGATCCCATGTCCATAGGGTCAGTTCTGGTGGAAGACTTCTGTGGTAGAGATGTACACTCATTAATAGATAGATCAATGGCAAATAGTTACAGGTTCCTCCTGAAAGACTGTGTGGTGGTGAAATTACCACATGCTGCACATATTGAGAAATGATGAACAAAGCAATCTTGAGAAAGAACAAAGCTGGAGATATCATACTCCTTGATTTCAAACTATACTACAAAGCTAAAGTAACTAAAATAGTATGGTATTGCCTCAAAAACAGACACACAGATCCCTTGAACAGAATTGTGAGCTCAGAAATAAACCCATGTATATATGGCCAATTAATTTATGATGAAGAAGCCAAGAATATACAATAGTGGAAGGACAGTTTATTCAATGAACGATGTTGGGAAAATTGGACAGCACATGCAAAAGAATAGAACTAGATTACTATCTTATGCTATACACAAAAATTAACTGAAAATGAATTAAAGACTTGAATATAACACTTGACACTATAAAACTCCTAGAAGGAAACCTAAGCAGTAAGGTCCTTGACATCAGTTTTGGTGATGATCTTTTGAATATGACTCCACAAGCAAAGGCAAAAAAGCAAAAATAAACAAGTGGGACTACATTAAACTAAAAAGCTTTTGTACAGCAAAGAAAACCATCAACAAAATGAAAAGGTAACTTACTAAATGGGATTAAAGATTTGTAAATTATAGATCTGATAAGGGGTTAAAATCCAAAATAGATTTTAAAAACTCATACAACTCAATATAAAAAAACAAACCCACACTGATTAATAAATGGGCAGAGAATATGAATAGACATTTTTCCAAAAAAGACAAACAGGTGGCCAACAGGTGCATGACAAGATGCTCAAACTCACTAACTGTTAATGAAATGTAAATCAAAACCACAGTTTTGATTTGTGAGATATGACCTCACAGCTGGTAGAGTGGCTGTTATCAAAAAGACAACAAATAACAAATGTTGACAAGGATGTGAAGAAAATGAAATTCTTGTGTACTGTTGGTGAGAATGTAAATTGGTGCTGCTACGATGGAAAACATTACAGAGGTTATTCAAAAATTAAAAATAAAATAATTAAAAATAGAGCTATCATATGATCTAGTCATTTAACTTCTTGGAATATATCTGGAGAAAATGAAAATGCTAATTCAAAAAGATATATGCACCTCCCATGTTTATTGAAGCATTATTTACAATAGCCAAGATACAGGAAAAATTTAAATGTCCATTGATGGATGAATGGATAAAGAATATGTGAGACAGATATATATGTATATATATATATCACATATATATGTGATATATATATATGTGTGTGTGTGTGTACATACACAATAGAATACTATTCAGCCATAAAGAAGAATGAAATCTTGCCACTTGTGACAATATGGATAGACCTGAAGGACATTATGCTAAGTGAAACAAGTCAGACAAATACCATATGATCTCACTTATCTGTGGAATAAAAAAAAAAAAGGTTCACAGGTTTAGAGAACAAGTAGATAGTTGCAAGAAATAGGGGGAGACCAGAATGGATGAAAGGGGTCAAAAGGTACAAACTTCCAGTTATAAAATAAATAAGTCATGGAGCTGTAATGTACACCATTATGACCACGGTTAATAATACTGTGTTGCCTGTTTGAAAGTTGCTGAGAGTAGATCTTAAGAGTTCTTCACAGGAAAAAATTCTATAACCGTGTATGGTAACAAATGTTAACTAGACTTACTGTGTTGATCATTTCACAGTATATACAAATATCAGTTATCTTTGAGGCCCTTAAATTACAGTTGATTTAGACCCACCTAATCCTGCTCTGCTATGGGAGTCTTCACTCCACCTGTGAATGGAGTGAGCTCTGTTGCTCTGGACCCAATATTCTGCATGTTTGGAGACAGGCCTGGTGAGATGGAGGGTGCCATAAAAGAGTCATGGTAGGTACCATAAGCTAACAAAGCAGGCTTTTCAATAACTTTTAGCATTTTAGTCCTATTTAGATATAATATCTGTCTCAGTTTCCCCTTTTGGTATCAAAGACATGTTCTAGACCCTTGCCTGCCCTTATGGGTATTTTTGCCTCATGTCCCAGAGCCAGTATATGCAACAGATTAGTTCACAGAAGTAGCAGAATCATTATTTCAGAAGGCAAAGATAAGCCCAGTGGGTAAAAATTATAAGAAAGAATATTTTAACTTAGAATAGAGCAGAACTTTCTGACAACTCGAGCTTTCCAGCAATGAAATGGATGTAGTAAGGAATAGCAATTTTATGCACAATGGCTAATAAAAAATTATGAATCGCATATTAATTCAAATTGAAATTAAATCAGCCCTATTGATTCCTATAAGGGGATTAAAAGAACATATTATACACTCATGTGTATATGCATATACAGTAAGGTATACCTTTTACCATTTAGCTACTTGATTAGTGAATAGAAGACATAAGCCAAAAAAATTACCAATGCTTTTAAGCCATTAAAATGCTAATATCTGAAGACATCTAGTTCAATTTGCAAAACAGATGCATTTATATTGATAATTCCTCTTTTTCAAGAACCCATTAAAATAAAGGTGAAGGTAAAAATCCTGCAGTTATCAAAGGGAATGAGGTAGGGCTGATCCCAGCAAGAGATTTCCACCAATTCCTGGAAGTTGGGAAGCAGCTGGTAGAGTCTTAATTGAAGAGGCTGAGCACAAGATGCCACCTCCTAGACCCACTTGTCTAGGCAGATGCCCTGCTGGAAAGAGGCAGCAGATCTACCTGGCAGTGATTAAGACAGACTTAATATTCCCCTCAGCTTAACTACAGAAGACCTAACCTCACTTTTCTTGGAGCATTTACTTTAGAAAACTTGCAGTTGTAAATTTCTTCTTTCCCCTTGAGAGGTAAATCTTCCCCCAGCCTCTTGCCAGTTCTACAACCCAGGAATATCTTTCTCAAGACCTGGAAGCCATCCCTTTGAAATGTAATCATCAAGGAAGTTAGGGCCCCTATTTCCCAGTCTCCATAAGAGGGGAGGAGCCTCACTTGATAAGGATAAGGACTTATTAGCAAACACAGATGGCCTAATCACATTGACCAACCTCCTCCTTAACATTCTCCAGTGAATTGTCCATTAGATCACCCCAATACTTAAAAACTCTCCTGCCTTCGTCTCAGTAGAGTTGAGTTCAATCTTTCACCCCTATTGCAGTAATCTTGATCCCTATTGCAAAAGCTTTCCTTGCCTGTTATGTCCATCTGGTGCAATTTTTTTTTTTGAGATGCTTCCATTCTGGCTCTCTCCCTCCTGTAGTGATGGAAAGTGAGTGCTGGATGAGAGGAAGATAAGTCATTTACACCTGAGCACTACTTTAGCCTACAGTTTCGCAGAAAGTGCTCTTCCTGAGCCAAGCTCTGCTACCAGGGCTGTTCATGGCCCCCACAGGTCCTCCTGCTGGTCCCTGCATTAGTTCTTCTCCAACCATTGTGGGATCCAGCCCTGGCCTTGGCACCTACCCCAGTTCATCCTGCTCTGAAGAATCTACCTGCCTTGGAATTAGGAATTCCAGAAAGACCCTTCCATACATCTAAGCAGTTGCCCCAGAGGCTCTTTTGTACTCATTTGTGCACTTGCATGTACTGAAAGGCTGTGTTGTTAGGTTTAGCCATATAGCAACGTTAACAGGGCTATCACCCTTAAAGTAGAAGAGCCTTTCACTAAGCAGGAGGCTGGCCTATGATAACCTTAAAATCATCCTCTATCATAGATTAGCATGGTGCCTAGTACCTAAGAATGCATTATTTGGTAGAAATGAAAATATATTATAAAGATTATGGAGTTAAGATTGCCAGCTGTACACAAAATCCATTCATACTCTTCCACTGAGACTAGGCACATAGCTGCCAAGCTTGTCAACATTTCTTACCCTCCCATACAGTTGGATGTCAATGCTGACTAAATTCTCCCAAAGGATTGTGAGTAAAAGGATGTAAGACATTGCTGTGTCTCTTCCACATGCTTTCACCTGTCCTTTGGCTCCACCCAGTTTCAATCATGCCTTAGGGGTTGGAAGAGCAATACAGAAACGCTTTAGGGATTGGCTCAATTATATGTTGAAAGGAACCCGAGTCCCACAATGACCACAAAGAAGAAATCCTCCCCATTAACCTGGACCTCTCATTTCAAAACTAGTACAGAAAAAAGAAATGCAGATGGAGAGGGTCCCAGCCTGGTAGAGGGTGCCCAGGTGCAGGGGGCCTGTGCAGGCAGGTAGGTGGCACAGCAGGGCTTTTCAGAGGAGGCAATTAACACTTAGGGTCAACCAGCAGTGAGCAACCCACCAGGGACCTAGAAGGAGCATCTGAGAGAGACCAGGCAAAACTTTCATTACAGTGCAAGTTCTTGACAAGGAATTATTGTCATCAGAACTCACTGCTCCGATGTGTTTATCAAGGCATACAACATAGAAGTTGGAGAGTAACTAAAATATGTGTGTTAATTCAATAATAAAGAACTGAAGAACAAAAATTAAAAAAAGAAATGCATTTTTATAGGCTTGAAGCCACTGTATTTTGGAGTCTTTCTAAAATAGCAGCACAGATTTCAACTAAATAATTACAGAAATATTGGTGGATTTTCCAAGCTTGGTTCTGTAGCAGTGACAGGTGATATAGAACAGCTGCCCAGCCTCTCCATAGTGAACTTGCAGTTTAAAAGGATGATGAAAACACTATTGAGGACCTACTATGCACTGAGCACTCTGTTGGGTGCAGTCACCGAATCCATTCAGAAAAGATAGAAGCACAGCTGGTATTCCTTTGTCCAGGTTTCCTAAGTCTTTGGGAATGGTGTGTTATTGTGTTTTTGAGGTGAATTGTGTAGTATTTTCTAAAGAGGGGAGATTGGATCATTTTTAAAAAAGGATGAAGTGAGGCAATTGAAGGATAATTGCTGCCTGAAGGCAAATCAATAGAGCTGTGAAAAATTAGGGATCACTCAGCTCAGATCTCCTCTCTCACAATCCCACATTCACCGCAAACCAGGAACTCAAACTGAATGAAAATTGACTTGGCTCGTATTCACTTTGAGTATATTTTCGAGTACTTTGTTCATAAGTTCTGTAACATAAACTTGTATTGAAAGGGAGAAAACACAGATCTAGCCTCTAATATTTTCTTGCTGGATTAACAATTTAAATGTCAAGATAAATTTCAAGATCTCTTAAGGGAAAAAGTTTATCAGAAAGTAGAAGCATAGCATTTTACTTAGTAGCTACAACAAATAATAAAAATACACTTCATGTACACACTGCTAAATAACCAACAAGGAAAATAAATAAATAAAAATAAATTTTAAAAACTAAAAAATTAAAAAAATTAAAATATACTTCAGTTTAACATCAAAGCTCATTAAGTATAGATATTTATAAAAATTGTTTGAGAATGAGAAATTTTTCTTCTTCACTCATGTAATTACTTTTGTTTTTCTGCAGAATATCTATTGAGATTCCTTTTGGTGATGGCTCTCATCACCAAATTATTTCCTCTTAGTTGTTTCATGCTTTTTGAAAAAATACATGCATTTTCACCAAGAGCAGGAGGTCATTTGTGGTAGGATGTGAAGGAAAAGATCTCCCCACACGGCACTGATATCTCTGAAATGGAGTGGGTGTGACAGGCCTGGATGTCCATCTCCCACTCACACCACATGCTCACCACAGGGCCTTATGCAAGTCACTTGACCCTTGTCAGATGGTAAATTGCCTCACTCATAAAAATGGCGATTATTCTGCACTAATGTTAACAAGATTGAGAGGTTTGTGAAACCAAGATACACAGTGCCTGGCAGATAGTAGGTGCTCAAGAAATGTTTGCTGGCTTTCCTTTCTTCCTTCTTCCTTCTCCTGTCTTTCTTTGCCCCCTCCCCCTTGAGGTCATCTTTTTAAATATAAATATTGTCTTGACAGCTACACACATTAAGCTCATTCACACCTAATATTATTTGCCCCTGACCAGAGAGAGGTGGGACCTCATTAGGGTTGGAGAAAGAGATAAAGAAGAGATAAGTGAGTTGAAAAGGGAGTCAAAATTGCTCAGAATGCAATTTACTGAACCATAATTGTGCTGGAAATATTGGCATCTTGGGACAAAACCAAACACCTGTGGTCTCTGCCATCCTCCCAACTCCTGTAAGAGTAGATCACTATCAGGAGTAAGAATTTGAAGGACAATGATCAGGTGATAGTGCTAGGAATGGCATCTGCTTCTCTGAGGGATTCACTCCTGCTTGGACCAAACAAGATATGAAAAAATTTCTCTTTTCTATTCCATCTTTTCCTTCCAGGTAAGGCAAAGTTGTGTAAGTAGCCAGGGATATCAGAAACAACTTTGTTGCCTTTCCATTTCATTCTTCATGGCACTTGCACAATGCTCCCCTCGCAGGACTACTCTCATATGCAAATAAGGTCCTGGGAAAACATTCTCTCTCAAGGTTTACCTCAATTGGAACTTTCCTGCTGCTGGGGGTATGTATGTTCTGGATTTGCCTTTCTTTCCATCAGTAAATGGTGAAGTCTCAGAATGAGTGTGATCTTAGAATTAATAGAGATGGAAAACAAGGCCTGCTTTGGTTGTAGTTTGTTCAGCCTAGGTAATAAGGAAGATTGAATCTTTGCTATATTCTAGCCTTTCTTATTAAAGTTCAAATTCAAGATCTGGGAGCAAATTCCCAATTAGTAATAAAATATTACCTTCACTTTCCTTTATCCCCATGCATGTATCTCCTTCAGGAACCCATTGAGGAGGAGGGACAGTTAAACCAAGAAAAGATTTGGGTAGTCTTGAGTCTTCTTTCCGACTATCACTACTAATACCACTTCAAAATACCATCCTTTAATGTCACGTCTATAATTCCACATAAGATATTATTCTTTACAAGAACTTCAACCATAAAGAAATATTGTAAGTAGATATGACACTTGCCAAATTACATTTGAATTATATTTTCATAAGTTTTACCACTAAGGGGAAAAGAACTATATAAAAGCAGAACTGCAACCTTTGGATACAGAAGGCAGGTTGAATACAGCATCTACTTTCCCTTCTAAAACTTCACTAAAATGACTATAAAGGGAAAAGTACTATCAGAAGAGGATAAACCATAAAATAAATATCCTTTATATAAAATAAAAAGTTAAAAGGAAAATTTCCCCAAACTAAAGGATAAGAGTTTCCAGACTGAAGTAACCCATTGTTTCCTCTGCTCAATGCATGAACATAACATATACTGACTCACGTCATCATGAAATTCCCAAACATCATGGAAAAGAAGAGGATTCTCAAGTTACCAAAGAGCAAAATGTAGATTCCCTGCAAAAGACCAGGAATCAGAATGACATTGGACTGCTCAACAGCAATATCAGCTACTAGAAGGCAATATAAAAATGCCTTCAAAATTCTGAAGGAAAATAGTTTCCAGCATAGAATTCTATAAGCAGCCAAATTTTCAATCAATTTGGAGAGTAGAATATAGACATTAAGAAAGGCAAAGTCTCCAAAGAATTTTGCCTTCCTGCATCCTTTCTTAGAAAGCTAATGGAGAATGTGCTTCATCCCCTCAAATAAAAGAGAATAAAAATAAAGAGGGAGAATTAAAATATAGGAAATGCAACATAGAGGAGAAGGTGGAAAATCCTCTGGATTATTATAAAGAGAAAGCCCAGCATAGCAGCTGAACCCCAAGCCCAGGGAGAAACCAGGCTAGATTGGAGCAAGTCAGAAGAGACCCTTCTGGGGAGCTGAATTTAACAGAAAACCTGGTATCTCTGATTTAGACACTTGGCAAAGAGTTCACTGTTGGGTGAATAACTAGTGTATGGAAAAATAAACCAAAAAGAGCCAAAAAAATTTCACTCAAGGGAAAATAAAATGTGTTAGAGGAAATAAAGTAGTAATACAAGCATGTTTTTAAGAGACATAACCAGTGGAAAAGGAAGAAGGTGGTTGTCCTTGGGAGGAGGTAAATAGGGCAGAGAGGGTTGTACCTTTGCCTTCTTTTTAAAAACCTTGTAGAGCTAGTTGACAATTTATGTGCATGTATAACAAATAAAAACAACAGCTTAAAATTTAAAATAAAATATACTGTATATATTTCAGTAAGAAGCATCTTGCCAGAGTGGACAAGGAGAGCTGCCTGTGTGGCTGTGGTGTCAACTCGGCGTGTCTTCTGGTGTGGTCCTCTCTGGGAACTCAAGTTTCTGCCGGCTCGACAAGAGCTCTTCATGAAAGTTCACAGGGACTTCCAATGGCACCTTATGGAATATGTCAAGCATATCAAGAGTCTTTAAAATGTGTCCCTTAGTATTTGTATGGCAAATACCTGTGATATAAAAACTACAAAATATTTCCATATATTTATAAATGCATAAAATATTTACAAAAAATACATAAAAACTAATAACAAGGTCACCTCTCCAGGGAGAGGAACTGGGTATGTTATGTACCAAGAAGAAAGGGACTTTTCACTGTGCACCATTAGTAACCAGATTTTATTTAACCAGGTTCATGAATTGCTTTTCAAAGAATAAATTAAAAATGTAAATATAGGGGAAATTTTTAAGTGTTAACCAAAAATAAATCTTAGATACATATATCCGTCTTCATCCATTTGGTAGGTATATTGACAGCTATGGTGCAGAAGAAGCAGTACTGGGCTTGGAATAAGGAAACTTCTATCTCAGTCTTGATGTATTAGTTGTGGCATTTGGTGGGGGGAGGGATTTAATCTCTCTGATGCCCAGTTCTTCACATATAAAATTTCTTTTAAATGTCAAAATCTCATGAAAAAAATGGAGTATTTAAAATAATTAATAATACTTAAAAAACAGTTGGTAAACTTTATAGCACTTTAGAGACATAAGTGCATATTGAAGCTTAAATATACAATGTAAGGTAAAAATAAACTTTTAAACATTCACCTGGCCAAGTTCTTATTCCATATAATAGCAGAAAAATGTGGAAAAATACAGACAAATGTTCATAATTTTAAAGTTGCTACAAACTAAAACTCCATAAATATTGTCAACCCCACTGGGCTGACTTTTCATACAAAGGGTGCCAGAAGTAACCAGGAAGTCTATGAAAAATTCATAAAGCTGAGAATGTCTCCTTTCTTTCTTTCCTAATAACTTCAGCATTTCTAAATAACAAATCTCTGTTAGGTAAACATTTCCAGCCTTTTGTATGAGAACTGTTTGCCAGTTGGCAGCCTCCAGAAGATTCATTTGCTCATAGATCACTCTGGAAGAGAATTTAATTTTGTCATATCAATAAAACACTTTTATTGTGGATCATCCTCAGGGTATATGAATCTATTTGTCATGTAGAATCATGAGGTTTTAAATGAGATGATATAGGGAAAAGGTTTAGCATAGAGTTTGGTGAACAGTTGGCATCCCACAAATAGTATCTGTTTAAAGACTGAGGTCTATTGGGAAAGCCATTTTTAGGCTTCCAGATGACTGAAGGATAACTATTCCATACCAGAAATATTGGGCTGGCCAAAAATTTCCTTCGGTTTTAAAGTAGAAATAAAAGACGCATTTTTCATTTTGGCCAAGAACTTTATTGAACAACGTATTCACCATTTTGTTCCACTACCTTCTGCCATTTTTCAGGCAATTTCATAATTCCGTCTTCCCAAAACTTTTTATCTTTTTGATCAAAGAACTCTTCTAAGTGCCTTTTACAGTCTTACAGGGAATTGAATATTTTTCCATTAAGATAATTTTGTAAAGACTGAAATAAATGGAAATCCAAAGGTGCAATGTCTGGTGAATACAGTGGATGAATAAGAACTTCCCAGCCAAGCTGTAATAGTTTTTGCCTGGTCCTCAAAGAAACATGTGGCCTTGCATTATCCTGATAGAAGATTATGCGTTTTTCTGTTGACTCATTCCAGATGCTTTTTGTCGAATGCTGCTTTCAGTTGGTCTAACTGGGAGCAGTACTTGGAATTAATTGTTTGGTTTTCTGAAAGGAGCTCATCATCGAGGACTCCCTTCCAGTCCCACCATATTCACAACATCACCTTCTTTGGATGAAGACCGGCCTTTTACTTGCCCCATGATCTCTTCCATTCCACATGATTGTACAGTATCCACTTTTCATCACCCATCACAATTTGTTTTAAAAATGGAACATTTCTCTTACGTTTAACTAGAGACTCGTCTGCAGAAATATGGTCAAGGTTTTTTTTGCTTAACTTATGTGGAACCCAAACATCAAAGCGATTAACATAACCACATTGGTGCAAATAATTTTCAGTGCTTGATTTGGATATTTTGAGTATGTCAGCTCTCTCCCACGTGGTATAACGTTGATTGTTCTCAGTTAATGTTTCGATGTGATCACTATCAACTTCAACTGGTTTACCCGACTGAGGAGCATCATCCAGCGAGAAATCTCCAGCACAAAACATCGCAAACCACATTTGAACACATTCGATCAGTCACAGCACCTTCTCTATACACTGCACAAATCTTTTTTGGAGTGTCAGTTGTGATTTTACCTTCTTGAAATAATAAAACATAATATGCCAAAAATGTTGCTTTTTTCCTTCCATCTTCAGTATTAAAATGGTTACACAAAAATTCACCAATTTTGATAAGTTTTTTTAAAAAATACATACTGATATAACAGCTGTCACAATATAATCTAACAAAATTTTTTCAAATGAGGTTAAAGACAACTAAGTGCTACCAGAGCCATCTTACGGAAAACCAAATGAAATTTTGGCCAACGTAATATATAAATATACACAGAAAGAGAGGGAGGGAGGGAGGAAGAGGAAGAGGGAAGGGAGAGATGGAGGGAGGAGGTAGAGAGAGAGGAGAGAAGGGGGGAGTGAAAAGGAGAGAAGGTGAGAAGGAAGGGAAAGGGAGAGAGAGAGGGGAAGAGGAAGAGAGAAGAAGGGGAGGGGGTTGGAGGGAGATGGAGAGAGGAAGCAAAGGGAGGGGAGAGGGAGCATTGGGGGGAGGGGAGGGACAGAGGGAGCATAGAGGAGGGGGAGGGAGATAGTTTAATGTGTATTATATATTTACCTGTGACAATTACTTTTAGTTCAGGACAATATCAAGGAATACCAAGGGTAATTTTTTCTACACATGATTTCTGTTTTATGAGCTGACTTTTGAACCAAACCTTTAGTTGTGATTCCAAAGTAATTACCTAGTAACACATATCAGGTCAAGGTATATCTAAGCAATTGTTTTAAAAAGAATGCTTTGGTTTTCTTTAACAACTTTGTTAAAAGTATACCATGATTTTCCAGCCTTGCAGTTCAGGAGTCAAGTGAATTTCTGCATCCCTTTATGTGCTGGGAAGGCAACTGAAGTAAAGTAGAAGTGGTGCAGAAATACTTAGGGTATGTGCAACAGTTGGAAACAGTTTGGCACTTAATTAAAAGTCAATTATGAGTTCTTAGAGCATCGAAATCCAACTAATAATAATAATAATTGCAATCTGAAGTGGATGAGAAAGGCATGATAAACATTTCTGCTGCAATTAATCATTTGGTTGAGATGCAATTTTTAAGACAGAACTCTAAAATCATTTTGTAAAAATTTACCCATATATGTCAGGTCAGCCCCAATTTCCTTCTCACTGTCTTGGAAAATAAAGACATCAACACAATTTTACAACTGCGGTAAACTTATCCTGATCTTGGACAAGTGTGGAGTCAATTCCAAGGATGGGGTCTGGGGCTCAGCTTCGGTATGTGTAACTAGGTGCACATGAAACCAAAGCCATGGCTCTGGATGGTTTGCAGGCCTCCACCGTAACAGCTGCTGTTGATAAAGTTGAACATTTATGATTTATTGTCACCTTTCCTCCCTGAATGCTTATAAGGCCTAATCACCCAGAGCTTCGTCTCCACTAAGATCCTGCCTCTCTCTTACTGACACTTGTCAGCTCTCTCCCACTGAGGCCCAGCCTTTGGGATTTCAAGGTGACCATTCCACAATCATTAAAGGAATCTGTGCTTGTATCAAAAGTTTTCTTTCCCATAGTTTTTCCCTGTCTTTCCAGTCAATATGCACCTTTTTAAAGTGACTTTTTAGAAATAGCACACCTATATCTTTGTCTAGGTCAAAGAAATGACTCTCTCAAAGCCCAGATCTTCATCTCACTCTCTGGATAATTAATTTCACCATTGTCTGCAACCAAACAAAACTGCTCAGACTATTATACAAGGCTGTCCATGTTCTGCCTCTGAACTCTCTGATCAGCTTAGTAGCAGACTATCCTCTTTATCCACTCAAAGGTAATCAACAGGTTGACCCCAGCTTACATGTGTGTGTCTGGTTATCACAGTATTTTAGAGCTGTTTCTTTAAAATGAATTTTAACCCCATCTACACGGGGCATGTACCTTTCTATCAATATGGCCCTACCACTCTCTCTTTTTATACTGTCTTGCTTTCTTTTACCTTGTAAACTGCATCCCAGGCAAATGGAAGGACTTCTTGTTCCCTGACACTGTTCTTTTTATCACACATCTCCACATGCCCAATTCTCTCTCATTTTCATGGCCCAATTCCTTTCTCACCATCTTTCTTAAGCCGTTTTTGACACTCTCAGGAGAACCAAGTTCTCCCTCCTCCACTGCCAGTAGAACTTCCTGTGTCCATCTGAGGACACTTCCCTTCTATATTAGTTCCCCATGGCTGTGGTAAGAAATGGCCACAAAATGGGCAGCTTAAAACAACACTTAAGAGATAAATGTTTTCTCTCAGAGTTCTTGAGGCCAGAAGTCCAAAACCAATACCACTGGGTCGAAATCAAGGGGTCAGCAGGGCCACACTTACTGCAGAAGTTCTAAGAGAGAATGCATTCCTTTCATCTTCCAGGCTGTGACTGCCAGCACTCCTTGGCTTGAAGCTGAACCACTTAAACCCCTGCCTCTGTGGCCATGTTGCCTCTTCCTCTTCTATGTGTAATCTTCCCCTGATTGTCTCTTATAAAGACATGTGATTACATTTAGGCTCACCTGAATAATCCAGTATCATCTCGCCATCCCAAGATTCTTAACCTAATCACATCTCAAAGTCTTGGCCATTTAATCCCTGTTCACATGTTCCAGCAGTTAGGTCATAGACAAATCTATGGGAGCCATTACTAATCTACCACACCTTCCCTACTTACATCCCAGTAATTCATGCACTTGCTCAGAGACACTACAGGGACTGGAAGACACCTGAAGGCAAACTCATAGTCTAGTTCTTCTGAGGATTTTAGCATATAACTTTGCACCTGGTAGGGAGTGAAATCAGGGGTGCTATTCAAAGTATTTAACAACAGGTGCAGTGAGGGTACCAACGAATCAGAACAACCGATGCTGGCTGCACAGAGTTTTAAGCCTTTAGTTGTGGGGTCCTGGGGAAGTACGTGTTTATATTGGGGTAGATGGTCTCCAAGGAGGAGCTAGGGCTCCTGAGGCTGTATTTGTGTGTTCTAACAACTGCTGTGGTGGCAATGTGTGTACTGAGAGAGTATCAGCCTGAGAAGATACATATTTGTTGAATGAATGGATAGATTAATGAATAACTAAATGAATAGTGGATTTGTTCTCATATAAACAGGTTACTGGGAGAGATACTTTGGAATATAAGAACCTATGATTGCCCTTCAGATAGCACCATGAGAGGGCTGCCCAGTTCACCTGCAAATCACATTGGTGGTTCTCCTGAAGGAATTTTCATACTCTGTGAATTTATGGAACCACCTGGTCCTTTCTATCTGGCCAGGCCTAACATGCACACTTGTGATCACAGGAGGGGATGGTACAAGAAGGAGCAGAGAGACCAACACAGCTTTATTCAACTGCTGCTGGAAAACCACTTGACATGCATTATACTGATGTAGCAGCTGGGAGAATAGCATGAAAACAACTGATTGCTCTCCCAGGCATGGCTGAGGGAAATGAAGCTGAGGGTCAGTGAGTGACAGTCTCATGCAATTAGGTTGCACATCCACAGATGGACAAGGTAATTGCAAATGCTCAAGAAGTAGAATGAAAGGTCTAAACCAAACCAACAAACTGAACAAACAAAAGCAAAAACCCCAAAACCCCCAAGGAAGCTTTGTTAGAATTCGAGCTGTGAATAAATCTAAGACATTTAACAATTCTTCAAGTGTTTTGATATCAGAACTGTTTTTTAAAATGCCTAAAGTCAGAGTGCAAATTTAACCATGATTGACAGCTTAATTTTGATGAAGGAAGGACTCTTAAGATGCAAATGTCATTCAAAGTGGGAAGAGCAAGCATTTGGCTGTTACTAAAAAACCTTGTTGCAGTCCAGTCTCTCCCACCACATTCACTAAGTTGAAAATGCTAATTCCATAAGCATAACTTGAGTACTGTCTCTTGATACTGGTCCACTGCCACCACCTCATGACTTATCTCCTACACTCCCAGAATAATCTACTCACTGGTCCCAGACTCATCTGGTTCCAGCTCATCCCACCCAGCACTGAAAACTGCTCCTCTTAAGAGCAGCTTCAAGCAACCAGTCATCAATCAGTTCAAAGGCCTTCAGGGAATCCTCTCTGTGAGTCAATGAAGCATGAATCTCTCAATTGGGCATTTAAAGCCATTTTTGTTAAACAGACATTATGCTTTCTCTCTGTCACATTTTTTCCTAGGTCTGGAAGTGGTCTTGCCAACTGGAAGAAATTACAACTATCTTTCAACCTCCAGATGAATTATCCTCTCCTTCAAGAAGCATTCACTGGCGCTTCCTTCTTTATTCCCAGCCCCTGAATGGAAACTCTCCTTCCCCTGAATATCTATAGCATCTTGTTTTTATTTCAACCACTGAACTTAATCTTGCTCTCCTTTCCACTATACTAGTTTTTTTTTTACAACCCTTTTCTTCTCTCCTAGGCTGTGAGCTTCTTGAGAAACAAAGATGTGTTGTTGTTTTGTTCCTGCACACACAACCCCACGCACTCACATACCACCACCATAGCCCTGCTCCCACAGAGCTACTACTCTCATCAGACCCTATGTTCGCAGGAAGCAAACTAAATTACTTAGTGCTAGTTGAAAATAGGCTCTCAGACAATGGGGCACCACAGAGCTCCTCAGTATTATACCTTGAACTCTTGAGGGCCGGAGCTTTATCTACTTTATCCATCCTTATATGCTATCATTTATCTTGGTGCCTTGCATGTGGTGGGCATCACATCAGTGTGTGCTGGGTAAAGGAATGAATGAGTGATTGAGTGAATGAATGTATGAGTATGAGGTGAATAGATAAATATGGAAAAATAGAGGTAAAGAGGTACCAGAAAAGAGCCCTGGGAAAGAAATGGGGCATGGGGATACAAAGGAAGGGGAGAGTCCTCCAAAAGTTAATGTCCTCTGCTCCCAGTTTTTCTTATGGTCCTTCCCCTGCTTAGCCTAGAGTTGATGGGAAAACATCCAATGTTCTGCCTAAGAAAGTGAGCCTGCTGGCTGGAGTTTATATAAAATATCTGGATGGAATTATTTCAGTACAGTCAGCCTGCTGTGTCTGCAGAAAACCATGGCCTAGAGGGTTCAGGATCCCACAGATGCTGCAAATGGTGCTCTGGCTCACATTGCAGCCCCTGCTCAGTGTCACATCATTCTCACCTGGCTTGAGGTTCAGAGTTGGGGAGCTACAATGATGTACAGCTGGGACAGAGGAACAAGGAAATCAACTGTTGTGGTCCCAGTTAAATTGGGGGCACCCCATGTTGTCCAAGCTCACAGTGTTTTAGAAGATTAGATGAAGAAATTTACAGCAGGAAGGAATAGGATCACTGGGGGATGATAATAGAGAAGGTTAATTTGTTCTGTCTGTTACAGGGGATAATTAAGCTGGCACATTTCACACTGTTACATTTGGATGAAGTAGCTTCTGATCATACACTTTTTTAAAAATCCAAGTAAACACAAAACGATATCCAAACTGAAACACGGCCTGCACTCTGGGAACAGCTGAACTATTAATCAGTGAATTTGGACACCACTTAGTCATCTTCACAACATCTTCACAAGATAGGAAGGAAGTGGCATACTGTCCATCTGGCCACAGAAAAGCTGAGGAATGAGCAACATGCCTGTTTATCCACTGGCAACTCCTGGGTATGAGTGCTGAGGGCATGAACAGACCTAGAAGGCTTGTCCCCAAGCAGTCATTCATTCAACAAAGATCGATTACCTATGGCATCAGACACTTTGGTTGGTGCTAAAGATATATCAGTGAATAAAACAGACAAAACGTCTGCTTTTAAGTTTTCTATATAGTATTGGGTTAAATATATAAAATCCAAATAAGCAAATAAATATACAATAAGTGTTAGGTAATGATAAACCAAGTAGACAAAACTAAAGAGTGATGGAGGAGGTTTTTAGGTATTAGGTATTAATAGATAAATGTCAACAAGTGTGGGAAATCAAGGCATAACTTAGGCAGCATGTTAGTGTCAGGGAGTAGAACAGACAAATGATAATCTGAGGGTAAAGGGAGGGCGAGATGACTGCAGGTTGCAATATTCAAGGAGAGACTCCATGATAGAAGTGGACCTTGAACTCATCTTTGAACTAAAGCAGGCATAGTGACTTAGAGGCTGGAGAGCAGAAAGTATTGTATCGACAGTAAGTAGTAAAACTTGCACAGTACAAACTTCGGGAGTTTAAAAGAAAGGAATCATTCCAATAAGCTGATCTTTCTGGAAACTATTCTTGAGAGATTTACTTTAACATACACATGCACACGTGAACAAACACACAACACAGGCTAATTCTACATTATGCTAAACCAATGATTAAGATATTGATCTGAATAAAAGAAGGGATGAATAAATTAGTGAATTATGTTCATATTTGAGGTCAGTTCAGTGTCAATAACTAGAAGAGCTTCTCCAGGTAGAATTCTGTGTAATGAACTTCCTTGAACACCTGTGCCATCCCAGAGCCTCAGGGCATATGATAGGTCTTTTGGCAATCCCAGGCTCTAGGGTATTGACAGAGGTTACTGGACACTGGGAACATGGTGCCTCAAACCTATTTGAACTTATCTTCTTTGAGAAGAAATTGTTTAATTGAGTTGTCTTTTCTTGTACAGTATACAGTTTGCATACAGTGGGTCTCTCATATAAACTTATCCTGAAGCAACACAGCTCTTAAAGAGTTGATAGAGGAAACTTCAGACATTTCTATAATGTATAGAATTTCTACAATGTTTCTTTTTACTTTGAAGACTTCTAGGTATGATCTATCTCTCCAGTCTTATCAACAAATTAAAATCTAAGAAAAGATATTTCTTGTATAGAATGAGCTCCTGAAAATTTGGGAATCATATGCCAAGTAACCACTATTTGTGTACGTCTATACTAGTTTCCAACAATGGCTTCTCAGTGAACCATTCATCCTGGTATTCATGTCCCTGTGCGGTCCTCTTTCCATGAATCTGAGCTGGTTCCCAATATGCTGAGGGAAAAGTGATTCTGAGGTGAGTTCAGAAGAAGCCTTGCAGTCTCTGTCTTGGTGTCTTGGAACACTCATTTTGATGGGAGCCAGCCCCCATGTAGGAAGTCTAACTACTTTGAGATCCTCCACTGATAGGAAGCCATGTGAGCCACAAGGAGAAGCAGCATGGAGAAAGAGACCAGTCCAGTCCCAGCTACTCCAGCCATCCTGGCCCAGGTGCCAGACATCCTTGACTAGTCCAGAAGCCATCTTGATCATCTTGCCCAGTAGAATATTTAGATGCCTCAAACCACAGCCAAGATCTAACTGCACCCATTTGAAAGACCCTCTGTGAGAATCACTCAACTAAGCGCAGTCCACCTACAGAATAATAAAATGTTAAGGTAGTTTACCATATAAAATATATATGACCAGAACAATACTACAGGGATATATGGTGTGAAATACATGTTATGTATCTGAAATAATATATGTGAAAACACTTAAAATTTTCAACATTATACACATTAAAGTAATTATTTTTGTAAAGCAAATTTTAAAATAATTACAATAATTGTTAAGCATTCTTTAAGGTTTAAAAGTCCTTTTCACATACATTATTCAATTTAACCATTATAACAAACTTATGAGACATCATTAGTTCTTCTGGTATGGACTTAATATTTGTCACCCCAAATTCATGTGTTGAAGTCCTAATCCTCAATGTGATGGTATTTGGAGGTGGGACCTTTGGGAGGTAATTAGGGCAAGAGGCTGGAGTTCTCATGAATGGGAATAGTGTCCTTATAAGAAGAGACACAAGAGAGATGATCTCTCTCTGTCTGTCATGTAAGGACACAGCAATAAGGTGTCTACCTGCAAACCAGGAAGAGGCCCCTCACCAGGAACTGAATTGGTAGGCTCCTTGACCTTGAACTTCACAGACTCCAAAACAGTGAGAAATAAATTTCTGTTGTTTAAGCTATCCAGGCTATAGTATTTTCATTATAGCATCAGGAATTGACTAACACCCTATCCATTTTAAATATTAGAAATTGGGCTCTAAAAAGGGTAACTGGTTACTTATAGTAGCCAAAACCTAGAAATTCTTCAAGTGTTTATCAATAGTAGAATGGAAAAATAATTTGTACTGTATGCAAATAATACAATACTGCATAGCAATGAAAATAAATAATCTACAATGCAATCCAAAAATATATTTCATTAACATAATATGAACGAATAAAACAGAGACAAAAGAGTTCATACTATGTGATTCATTATGTAAAGTTTGAAAACAAGCAAAATGAATCAATTGTGTTTAAAGTCAAGATAGTGGTTAACCTTGTGGGGAGGGGGTGGTTATTGACTAGAACAAGCCATGGGGAGGTGGGTCTTATGATGTGATGGTAATGTTCTGTTTTGTGATCTTGATGCCTTTTACTTTTACACTGTAAAAGAAAAGTCTGTGAAAACTAGTTGTGAATGTTAATTAAGCTTATTTTATATGTGTGTGTATTATACTTTAATAAAAGCTTAAAAAACTGAAAAAGAAGGGTAAATGATTTTTCTGAGTGTCCTCAGTAAGAAGAAAAGCATGTTTTCAAGTCTTGTTTCTCTGACTTCAAATACTGAGCATTTTTATTTCTGGGGGCTTAACCTCCCATTCAAGCTCTCAGTAAACTATAAGTAGTACATGTATAAAGTTATAAATACACTGCAACAATTAGGTCCCAATGATCCTTCATTGTCCAAATGTAGTAACTAATATTTATTGAGAGCTTACAATGATCCAAGCATTATCTAGTGCTTTGCATACACTGACTCATTTAAAACTTATAAGAATACTATGAGGTAGTTATCACCACCATCACTATCATCATCACCATCCTCTTTCTCATATCACAGATGAGGAAACTAAGGCACAGAAATGTGAGACAAATTGACACACATCTCAGATAGCTCAGATAGATCTGAGTTTGGGACCCAGGCAATCTGAGCCAAGATCCCCTGCTCCTACTCTCTACACTATGTTTCCTAGTACTGAGAAAGGTCTACTGCGTGCCAGCCACCAGAACCGTCCCCTCTCAGACCTAGTACATGCACATACATAGCTCTGGGCTGCAATAGGTGTTTCAAGGCACCCCATTATTTTGGATCTCATTATCAAGAATCCTGTTGTGCAGCACTGTTCCATCATTCA
This sequence comes from Phocoena phocoena, assembly GCF_963924675.1. Lineage (NCBI taxonomy): Eukaryota > Metazoa > Chordata > Mammalia > Artiodactyla > Phocoenidae > Phocoena > Phocoena phocoena. Next base: position 30,148,636 of record NC_089226.1, read on the forward strand.
TTCATTGAAGCATTCACTCATTCATTCATCAAATATTTACTACGTGCCAAGTTCTCTGGGGAGTTTCAGCAAGTGTGGGCTCAGGTCTCTGCACAAGAATTTCACCTACTCCACCTTGCAATGTTGTACAAATGCGTTCCTGCTCTCTCTGTGGTGGCTCCAACCAGCACAGATCCTTCTTTCAGTTCATACAAAGCACTATATATTAAGTTGCATTTTATTTCTCTTTACAACAAACCCTTGAGGAAATAGTCATTATTATTGATTCCCCTTTACAGGTGAGAAAGAGTTCAATATTTACTTTTTTGGTCAAACTTCTTCATCAAAGTATCTCTTATCAAAGTTTTCCCCCAACAGGGAAGCAAGCAGCACAGGAAGAGCTCAGCCCAGGGGTTCTCAGCCATAAGGTTTTGCTACACTGCTTTATTGCCAACAACATTGGGAGTGTCATAAGTAATTTGATATTAATAAAGTACCAAAGTTTGCAAGTAATTGACCTTTAAAAAATAAATGTGCTTGGCTTCAAAGTTATCTCTATGAGAAACCAACTCAACCTTGCATCTCTATGTTTTCTTTAGTAGAAGTGTAAGGACCAGCACTACAACTCTGAGCATTGCTCCAACATGAAATCTCTGTACCAAAGCCTGGAGGAAGCTGCTGTCAAGACTGGTGATTTGTCCAAGGCCACACAGGGTCATAATCAGGACTAGAACCAGATCCTAATTCCATAGTCTAGGGTTATTATTTATTTATTTATTTTTTAGCTCCATAACAGCCTGCCACCCTTTCCTACCAAAGATGTGCCTTTTAGAGTCAGAAAACTGGTTTTAGCAGGGTGGGACCAGGGCCAAACTGGGCCAGGATGTGTCCTCCTATATTTTTTGGTCACACTTTCAAAAAGGCTTCTCATAACATGGCACCAACAATTACTGCCAGGGCCCTCCTTCCAGTAACTCCCAAGCTCTACGATGCCAAACCTCACCTAAGATAGCACATTCCTGTCTAATTATCTTTCACCATTGCAAAGCAAACATCCCTGAAAAAAAAGACTGGCCTATAACTTGTCAAAATGTCTTGTGAGCATTTCTAGGCATTCTGATTTAAAAAAAGAAAAAGAAAAAAGTGCTGCTGTCATTTTCATGCAACTATGCATAAGTTGAAAGTGTAGTGTCGAATATCTGAGCCCTGAAGGGTTTGAGGCAAAACCAGGAGGAACAATCAAGGAGGAAATTTTTCAGGGACCTCAGCTCATTTACATTCTGCTAATTTACTGAGACAAAGTGAACCCTGGCAGCTAATGAGACGGTTCTTGATGCTGGAGTATTTTGCATGAATGAAAACCTGCCAGTCTGTTTTTTGAGAAAAAATATGCTTCTAAAGACAGAATTATTTAATATTAGATGCTTAAATCCATACATTGAAAAGTCTAAAAGTGAACATAAAACATCTTAATTAAATCGGTCTCTCTGCAAAAGACTGAGCAATGGCTTTTGGCCCCTGAAGGGCTGGTATTGAATTTAGTGCCTCTTGCAGAATTGAAGTCTCTATAACCCCACACTGCTGCGTCTGGTTGCAAATGTGAATTATTTGTGCAGAAGGCCTAGGGGATGCTGTTATAACTTAGTTTTAGATCTACAAAGAGCAAATGACTAGAATGGCTAAGATTCCCTGTTGTCAGACGCTGTGGCTTGGAACTCAGACACAGGGAGATGGTTGGGAGGGGGAGGTGGGATGCTTTCTTTATATCTTTTATCTTTCTGACTAAATCAAAGGTATAAAAAGAGGATTCTGAACTGATTGGCATGTTTATGCAAACACAGGAAGCTAGGGGACCAAACCAATGAAAGGATTTTGCAGTTTTGTTTTTTTTCCCCAAATAAATATAAAAGACAGAGGAAATGCTGATAAAACAGCTTTGATAGCTTGACTCCAAATTTAAAGCAAGACACTTTGCCTAATATAATTCCCTTTGTTGGGAAGTACTTTGCAGGAGGTAATTGAACTGTTACTTATAGTAGGCTGGGACCACACATGTTTGCTTACTCTGGCCCATTACTCTACAAGCTTGTCCATGATCATCCTGCCTAATGTCCATATTTGGCTCCCAGGATCTATACTAGGAGCCTTATTCTAAGGCAGATTGCCAAAAAAATAGACCCCAGAAGCCCTAATATAGAGTGTTCTGGTGTGTAATTATATGAAATTGAACTGGGCAGACAGAGGACTTAAGAACTGTATGTCGAATGTGTAAGTGAATTGTGTTTTTGCTGAGTAATTAGTATGGAAGCAATCAAGGGTTTAGCTGGGACAGTGGGGTTTCTGGCCTCAGCAGCAGGCTCTGGGAGTGCCTTCATAATGGCTTCATTCTCTACACATGTACAGAGCACAGTAAATCAGATATTTATAAGTCAGGGCTGCCTGTGTTGGGGACATGTAAAAACAGCATTTATTGAGTACTACCTATGGGTCAGACACTGTGCTAAGCTTTGCATACATGATCTTCTTTGATCCTTACTTCAATCCTCTGTGATATGTATTGTTAATATTTCCAAGACAAAACAAAGTTAGAAAGGTTAAATAACTTGTCCAGTGTGACAGAGCTGATAAGTGGCAGAGGCAGGATTTGACCACACAGTGTCAGACCCCAGGATCTTCAGAGTGCTATACACAGAATACCACTCCCAGATATGCACATCCAGGTGGGACTAGACTCTAGAGATCAGGATGACTCACCCTGGAAGTCACAAAGCAAGATGCATACAAGGCTGGAATCAAGGGACAGATCCCAAAAGCCAGTTTTCAAGAAATGTAATTTAAATGCTTGATGCAATAACATCTTGAGTGATCATGCTATTTTTCAGAGTTGGCGACCTTTGGGTAGAAAACCCATGACCCTCACAAGGACATTTCACAGGCTTTTGGAGCAGATGGGGAAGGTGATCACTGTCCCCCTCTCATCTTCTTCTTCTCCAGAATGTAAATGGTCAACTCTCACAGGCAGGAAGATAAATGCCTGGGGGTCAAGTAAGATATCAGGCTGTGATCCTGGCCCCTCAGGAAGCTTAGGGGAATATACCTCGTTCTGAGGTGAGAGGATTGAGCTCCCCACCTTTCACAATGTACAATCATATTGTCTCTTGGCTGCTTATGTAATATAGTCATGCTCCCTGAGCTGGTTTGATTTTTGTTGGTTTGTTTAGTGTTTTATTTTCTTGATGTTATTTAGAGATAATGTCATTGTGACAATTTATTATCAAAAATATCCTCCATGTCAATGAGATGAGATTCAATTTTCATGACCTTTCTATCCGCCATACTCTCTGGTCTCCAAACTCAATTGCCCATCCTACCTTTTGAATTAGGCTAGTTGATTCCATGCTCAATGTTCATTTCATCCCTTTTCTCCCCATACTTACCTCATTTATACCCAATAATACAGTATTTAGCATATCTGGCAGTTGCACTAGGCCATGAATTCCTTTGTTGGATCCAACCAGACCTTAGATTATTCATCTTTAATAAGGCTCTAGCACCTAGTACATACATACTGTGCTGGATACATAACTCATCTCTCTCTCTCTCTCTCTCTACAATTGTTAGCAATAGCAATTAAATATAATTCATGAAGATCTAGCATTCTTTAAGAATTTCTGTGTTTTAACCTACTAATGAAATATAAAAACCTACTCACCACCTACCTAACTTCTATCTAAATACCTCAAGCCCCACAAAATCAGGAAATTTCAAAGCTCATGTTTCTGGGGCAGTACTGAATATGCCATATGTACATCCTGTGCATTTGCAATCAGGTCTGCATTGTTCTTTGATGAGCTTGTCTGCCTTTGTTCAAGTTTGACCTGAGGTAAGCACAGTGGGTATATATAATAAACTGAAAAACAAATTATTAGACTTTAAAATGTGAAAGATGATTTCCTTGATTTCCTCATTAAATGAATATTTTACTACAAAGTATCTTTAATCAAACTACTTCATTTGGCTGCCCTAAAACTAAGGATGTTAAACAACAGATTTTGATATTAAATAAAGAAGACAGCATTAGTTACTGAATGCCATTTCTTCTCTCACATATTTCTCTCTTTGGAGTGCCCATAACTCTCTGTGAATATTTCTAGCACAGGTCTCCTCACATAGAGTTTAACTTACCAATTTTACATATTAAAGTATATATACCTCACTAGACAGTAAACACATCAAGGGGAGGAACTTTATTTTACTCATTTTTGTATCTTTCAGCATCTACTATTATAAGAATAAATGAATGTTAATTGGTTAAACAAATGAAAACTTTTTAAGTCAATTTTAAAAATTAGTTTTAAACTAATCTGTTAAGTTTGAAATGTATATTCTAAGTCATTTTCATATTTCTGAGCACAAAAAGCACGACAACATTTCTTATAAAGGAGAAAGCAGGATTTCAAGTCACCAGACTTGGACCCAGTCCCACCTAATTTATAAAGCTCTAAGGTAACTGCAGCCCACGCTGACCTTCTTTTCCGGAATTCTTGGTGTACTTAGAAAGTGTATCACCCAGTTTAGCACAGAATTCTTCTTCAATTATTTTTTGCCTGTGCTACTTTTGCCTTTTGAACTAGACTATAAGATCACAGCAGATACTCCAAAATACCTCATGAATAATGAGTAGGGTGACCAATTCTTCCTGGTTTTAGCATTGGAAGTCCTCTGTCCCAAGAAACCCTTCGGTTTCACACAAACCAGGACAGTTGGTCACCCTGAGAGTAGATGGATTTTTCAATTGACTAAATGACTAATTTTACAAGTCCTGTTGACCACTGACTATAAAGTGTTTAGGTAGTGTCCATAACCACCCTAGTCTTCCTCCTATTGCCAGACATGTGGGTGTGGGAAACATTGACAAACATGCAGGTATCTATTGTAACACTGATATTTGGTGGGCTTTTTACTGAGTTAAAACACACATTTTTTTTATTTTTAGCTATGCGTGATCTGCAGGTTTGTATCAGTTTCAGTCACAGTTGGCCTCTATTAAGGCATTCTTAGTAATACAGAACCTAAGAAATCATCTGATCAAATTTTGATTGAGTGAAGCCTAGCAAGATGAAGTGAATTGACCAAAATCTCCACAGAATTGTAAGAAGGGTTTCAGTATATCCCTGGGCTTATGTCTCCCAGGCCTGTACTTCCTTGCCCTCCAACCCCCAGCACCGACCCCTACCCATACTGTGTGAGTTGGGGTTAAATCCAAATCTCATTCCACAATTTATATTTTATTGGACATCTTTCTGCACACTTGGAGGAGACCTAGGTAAATTGAATAACTCCCTTGAGATAAATGTAAACTAATCTGTAGTAGGTCAAACTTTCTCCTAAGACTGCTTACTCATAGAAGGCTATATTTTCTGTTCTAAAAGCAAAGAAGTAATTCCTGGCAGCTGCCATTCACCTATAATGAGAAAGCATTATCCTTTCAAAACTATATCTTTCTACTTAAGTATACTATTCGATAAAGCCTGAATAACCCTCCTGCCACGGTAATATTCTTTGTAAGTCGATGGAACTAATGAGTGTGCTAGACTAGTATTCCTCAAAGTGATAAATGGACCACCTACATCAGAATTATCAGGGATGTTTATTAAAATACCCACCTAGAGCTCTGGTTCTGAATCTCTGAGAGTAGAATCCAGAGAGCCACATTTTAACAAGCACCCCAGATGATGCTTATGCATGGTAAAATTTGAGAATCATTGTGCAGGAGTGTGCCACAGCCCAGGGTTGCTAATGATTTGCCACCTCTCCCTACTTGAATATCAGCTCCATCAGTGTAAGAAATAGGCCTTGTTCACCATGGCAACTTCAGTGCCTAGGATAAGAGCTGGTGCATAATAACAACTCAATGAAATATCTGCTAAATAAGTGAATCCTACAATAATTCCCTGAAATATGTGTTATTCCAAAGAATTTTCAGGAATGTGAATCTAATAATTATATAGTACTTACATGAAAATTTGATAGCAATATTATAGAATTGAAATTAAAGTTGTTTTATTTTTATGCTCCCCTAACTTCAGACAATTAGAAATTAAAATTCATACCTAAATAATAACTAATTTCTTTATCCCAGGATTTGAGTAGACTTTACCTTGATAATTGCTACCACATTTTCACCTGTTTTTTCATAAGGTTAAATTTAAAAGAGGAAAATTTTCTGGGGGAAATTGTTTAGTTTCAATCAATGTGTGTCCATCATTGCTTATACGTACAGACATGTCAACAGGACAGATTGCTGCAAAAGCAGCTTGAAGTGAAAAACTATAACTGTGTAGTAGTTCTCAACTTTGCTTGTATATGGAAATAATCTACTTAAATGCCTGAATCCTGCTCCCAAAGATTCAGATTTAATTGATAAGGTGCAGTCTGGGCATTAAGCATTTTCCCAGGTGGTACTAACATGCAACCAAAGTAGAGAAACCCTGATGCAGGTTGAGTTTTCATGGCTAATAATACCATAGACCTGTGTGGCTTATAAACAACAGAAATGTATTTCTCATAGTTCTGGAGTCTGGGAAGTCCAAGATCAAGGTGCTAGCAGAGTTGCTGTCAGGTAAGAGCTGCTTATTGGTTCATGGATGGCTGTTTTGTCCCTATGTTCTCACTAGTGGAAGGTGGGACAGAGCTTTCTGGGGTCTCTTTTATAAGATCACTAATACCATTCATGAGGGCTCTACTTTCATAACCTAATCACCTCCCAAAGTCCCACCTCCAAACACCATTACATTAGGGATTAGATTTCAAGGGAGAGACACATTTAGACTACTCGGCCTTCTTTCATAAGGTATATAGTTTGATTTGCACTATTTTACACTGATCTGGTTTCCAACACTGCTGAGTGAACATTTTCACCCTGCAAATACTCATTATCCACATACTCTGTTGATTTGAAATAGATTGTGACTTTAACTTGTAATCACAGGTAGAGTCTCTACTGAGGTATGCTGGGAATATGAAGATCAACACTTGTCTTCCTACCTTTACTCCGATTAGTATTGAAAATCTGACGAAAATGTACTTGAGTCCTCAGTTCTTTTGGAGGAAAATGGACCAAGTCAGATTCATTTGCCAGAAGGCATAATATCCTTGAACTTAGCCTGATCAAAGCATGAATCATCTAACTAGACATAACACTCAATGCCTTTCTTCATAAATAAGATGTTTTAAAAAATAGCCCAAATGCCATTTGCTAGTATAAATGCTATTGTTTGCTTCTTTCATGGAGGAGACTCTGCAAACTGTTTTAACTGGCTACAATTTTATTAAGATGCTTTCAGAAAAAACAAATAATAAAAGTTTAAAAAGATTAAAACAGTAGACTTTATGGAGCTGTTCCAAAATCCTATGATAGTAGAGCTAGGACTTTTGCTACATAGAATACAAATGAATATCATTTATGATTTATTCAAGGATAAAAGATACCTAGGAATTAGTTCTGGGACTAACAACAGATCTTAATTTATTCTTGACAATTCACTTTGTGGTTGTCCTCCTTTTCCTTGCTTTCCTGCCCCTTTGTCAGGATCTAGGTACTGTCTTTTGACAGGTGCTAAAGGCCACAGGGCTCAGCTGGCTCTAGGAAGCGAATCTCTGAGCTGAAAAGCAGAGGTCCAGCAAGCATAACTCTTTCTTTGCAGAACAAGCACAATCTATTTCCTTCTAGCCAGAGGGAAAGCAGGAGCAGATGCTGCCCTCAACACCACTCAAGTAAAAGAAACATTCTCCTTTCGTTTTCTTTCTTTCTTGCTTGCTTGCTTTCTTTCTTGCTTTTGCTATTTCCTAGGATTTACCAACTCTTAGAAATCTGGTTAGCTCTGGATAATCCATGCAAGTTGTTATGGACTGAATGTTTGTGCTCCTCCCCCTGAAAGTCTTATGTTAAAGTCCTAACCCCAAAGTGATGGTATTGGAGAGGGGGTCTTTGGGCGGTGATTAGGGTGAGATTAGATCATGAGGGCAGAGCCCTTATGGTGGAATTAACAGCCATATAAGAAGAGCTCTCTATCTCTCCCTCTCCTTACCCACCATGTGCATGCACTGATGAAGTGAGAAAGCAACCATTAGCAAGCCAGGAAGTGGGCTCTCACCAAGAACCAAACCCTACCAGAACCTTAATCTTGAACTTAGAAGCCTCCACAACCGTGAGAAATAATTTTCTATTGTTTAAACCTCCCAGTCTATGGGATTTTGTTATAGTATCCTCAGCTGACTAAGATATAAGTCCTTTCTAAAATTTGGGTTTTTTTTTGTCTGAAGGCCCATGTTATCAGGAACACAGTGGCTAGTTCATATTTCACATTTTTACCATGCTTTTCACAAAAGCAACATGGCTGACTACATTGATTCCATGTGCAACAGTGCTTTTCATCATGCAAGTTTTGATCTCCAGAGGAAATTAGGAGGAAAACATTAAAGACATTGCATTGTATTTCATCCCAAACTCATCTCTTTATTTTCTTTCTACGTTAGTCCAGAAGAATATAATTGCTTAATTAATCCTTCACTAGACAAGCTTAGATATTATGTTATAGCAAAAATTCAAATTTTGACCTAGCATTCACATCAGTCTGGTAGGTTAGCTTAATTTTCCATCACTGAAAAGTCTGGGGCCTTGTTTCCTTATCTTCTGGTTGGAAAAAAAGAATAAGCAATGAGTTCTTGTAATTACTGGCCTTCATGCAGACCAGTAATCACTTAGGTCCTTTGAAGATCTGAACAGTGACTAGATATCATTCAATTAGTTTGTTGAAGGATATCTAATGATATTAAGCCTTGGTTCATAGAGCATATTAAATGCTCCTTTTAAAGTAGATTAGCTTTAGAATAATAATATAAGGAAAGAATTAAAAAGAGAAAGCAATTCAAGTTATCAATTAAACTCTGTGAAGTTTTCAGATTAGAAAAAGTTGCAATCTATGCTTGTGGGCCTTCCACTCTAGAGACCCCACTTCAAAATCTCACAGATTTAACTCTGAGACTTACACATAGATCAGGATTTGGTTACCACAACCAGAGCAGTGCTGTTTACTATTTGTCTGTAAAGGCCTACAAGTTGGAAAACAATATTTCAATAGAGAAAATAAACGGGTGCATGTAGGCATGGGGAGCCAGTTCTTATCATTCTTAGAGCTTTCTTTAGAAAGCAAAAAGTAAGGGAGGCAGGCTGAGGGGAGGCTGCATAGGAGAGATTATAGTAGATTCTGAATTAACCACCCAATCATACAGGCTCTTAAAAGAGAGACGGCATGATGGTTGGGAAGGTACATGAAAGAAAAGACCACCAGAGTTCAAGTCCCAAGTTTCACTATATGAACTCAGTCAAATTATTTTTAATCTATTTGAGCCTCAGTTTCTTCATCTGTGAAGATGAATAGCAATAACTCCCTAGACTATTTTATGAGACTAAATATAACATATATGAAAACCCTTTGTAAACTTGAAAATACTACATGAAGAGCCTCAATTAATACAATTATTTAAAAAATACTTTATCATTATAAAATAAAAATAATACATGTACAATATTTGAAAATTTGAAAATTACTGAAAAGTGAAAAGAAATTAACTTATATGCTTATTATCCAGAGATACACACTTATTTTTCTCTAGTATATTTTAACCGCATTTAAAAACTAATAGTGAATAACTTTATAATTTTGTATTCTACTTTTTTTATTGAATAACAAAACATCACCAAATGTTGCTTTTACATTTCTTTTGTATAATGTTCCATCATACAATTGCATTGTATTTTATTTAACCGTGTTTCCCTTGCTGATTTTCTTGGTTGTTCCCATTTTTTAAGTATACATAACATGCAAATAAACATTCCTGATATCTTTTGTGCACATCTCTGATTACTTTCTAGGAATACTTAGATACAGAAATGAAATGCTAAAAAGCTTAAAGTACTTATAGATCTTGATATATCAACTAATAATATTCTTGAAAAAAAATAGAATGTTCATCTAGTTTCAAATTTCAGACCTGCTCTTTACTGAACGTGCAATGTGGGACAATTAGCAGCTGCTCTGAGCAGAGTACAAGAAGCAATGTAGTAATAGAGACTTAACAGATGTTTCCTTCCTTTTCTCTCTGCCCAACTGTTACTCCATCTAGGGACTTACCTCAAAGCATTCTTGTCAGCCCCAAACACTACTTATCTCATTTTGTACTAATTACTAGGATGTGACACTAGAGGTGAACACCTTAGGCTGAATCTTAAGGTGGGTACCTCCATCTTGTTAGAATCACTGGGATTTCGGAGCCCTTTCCCAGCATGGCTCACTCAGCCCTGTGGTTTTACTATTTTGCCCTGTGGCTTTCAGATCTTGGGAAATGACTCATCAAAATCCAGGAGACTTATTTAGAAACCAACATGTCAATGTATTCATTTATATAAAAATATAATTATCAAGGAAACGAGAACATTCTTGTCAACTGGTCATTATAGTCTCTTCCCACCAGAAATTCTATCTGAGAGACTAAATTTATTTCAGCAGTTCATTTTGTGAGACAAGAGTGGATACACCACTCTGGTTTATGGTTATGAATTTTTTTCTCCCCTGCTGGCCTATAGATATTTTGAAAGCTGGAATATCTATTTCTATAACTACAATGAGTAGCACAGTGTCTGGCATAGGAATTTTTTTTTTAAATGTGTTGCCTAAAAGGTAGAAAGACAGGACAAAAGGAAAAATCAAGGGGTAGAAGAACAGTCGTCAACTACTCAGAAGTGGAGTATAAAAATTAGTTCAAACCACAGGCTGTCTGGAATTCCTATCCACTCATTTTTCTATATCATCCACTCATATTTTTTAATTTCACCCTGGGGAGATCAGTTATTTGTGCCTAGGTTCAGTGTGCACATGTATTTGCAACTGTTCCTTTCAGGAAGTCAAATTGAAACAAACATCAAGAAACAACACACACCCATCTTTATGAAAATTTGCCTGATTTGAAATTCCTTAGATGAGTACCAGCAAAATGAGATTTAAAAGGGATCCACCCCTTCTCCCTTAAGCAATTTTGTGAACTTGTACAATAGATGGAAATATTTATTTATGATTCATAGGTTTTGAAATGTGGTGATGAAATATCAGGGCAGATTGAGAGGTTTGAGTTCAGTGAAATAAAATTCTGAGAACAGGATTTTAAAAAGCAGATGAGACTTGTATTCTATGAGGGCTTTTATTTTTTTCCCCCAGTACGCTGATCTTTATATGACTGCACCAAGAAAAGCAGTACTTATTCATAGATAATATAAGACCCTTACATAGAATGCAGCCCCATGGAGTGTGGAAGACTAAAAATGATGTTGACACCCTCAAGTCATGTGTTCATTCTACGTTATGACTGTCATCTCTGGCTTACTCAAAAATCCATGTCTATCTATCTATCCAACCAACCACTTACTGCAAATCATTTTGAAAATAAGGTGGACATAAATGTTCAATCAAGTGAATTAACTCATCAGTAAATTTAGAGGAAAATGCTTATGGCATAGCCATGGACAATTAAAGATGAGAGAAGAGGACTCTTTACTGAGCAGCCTATATGTACCAGGTATGGGGATGCATGCCTGTCATGCATGACCTCACTTAAACTTTTTGCTGCTCCATTTAAGGTGGAGATTGTTATCTTCATTTTGCAAATGAGAAAAGTGCAGCCCAGATTAGATAGCAGATCACAGATGGAGCTGGTATTACATCCTAGGTTCTGCCTGATTCTATAGCCTAGGCTCAGGAGCTTATAAGGAACTCCACATACTTCTAGCAATGTTTATATCTATCTATGTGACCTTGGTGAGTTAACTATCTCTTTTTGGGAGGATCTATCAATAATTTGTTCATGAGTAAAATGAGAGAAATGGGTTGATTTCTAAGATGTCTTCCACTCCATGAGTATATGATCAGTGTGTGTGTGTGTGTGTGTGTAGTTATTTGCAATATAATTCTATAAAAATGAAGAAACTGGTATAAAAGAGAAAAATGTCTGTAATAGAAATATATTTATTTAAAACAACATATATATGTGTATATATATAAATGGTATATATAAATGTAGTATATATAAAAATATATAAATAATGTATATATATATATATATATATATATATATATATATATAAATGATGTGTATATAAAATTTATCACACACATATAAATACATTAAGATTAAGAACTAACACCCTAATTCCAGAGCTGTTATCTAGGCCAAAAGGTCATTTCCTGTGACTCTCTAGACACATCTCTTCCTTCCTTTGGGTGACCAATGGATGTCCAAATTGGGTCTGGCTCATCCATGAGGGTGGATTTAATTGTTTTCTGTATCTTTGTTCAGCTGTTGCAACCTTATGAGGCAAGCACAATGACAGGACTTAACCACCTTCATTAGTCCTCTTGCCAGGTCTCTCCTTGGAAGGGTGTTTTACTCCTAATCCAGGTTTTTCCTACTTGCTTTTGCTCACTGAACTATGCCTAGCTGCCCACAGCAGCATTGTCAGGGGCATATTAGGGTCACTTGAGCTTGACCTTGTCATGATATTTATCCTGGAAATCCAGTGATGTCTGGAGTTCTGGGAATAGAAGTACTCCATGCTGCCAAGGGACATATGGACAGAATTTTCTGGAGTCCCAGCCTGTGGCTTGTGGAAGGAAGCTTGGAAACATTTGCTTAGGTGTCTAGACTCTAAACTAACTAACCTGTTTCAGTTTACCTATTTGAAAAGAGAACAGAACAGAGAAAAGAATCCTGGGAAAGGACTTAGCAGACCCAAGTGCCAGTTCTCATTTTGGCTGGTGCAATGTCATCCTGAACAAAGCAGTAGAATGGTGGTTATGAGGGAGGACTTAGGAGCCCAACGACCTGTGGCTCTTATTCTGTTCTATCATTTACTTCAGAACTTTATGATCTTCGGTGAGCTACCCAATATCTCTGCAACTACCTTCAGAGAAAGGGTAATAATACTTACATTATAGGTGTTGCTATGATAATCATATGTAATAAAGTATTATGACAATATTGTGAACTCTCAGATGAAGAAAGAATACTGTTTTATAAAATATTAAAACTAACTCTTGAACCATAATTAGTATTTAAAATGTATGTGTAGAGTCCTGTTTCATCTCCACCACTAGGTCACTTCTTGTGGAACACTTTGTATAAAAAGTACATTTTAATTTTACATAAAACTATATAATTTCTTATAAAATTCTTCCCACATGTATGTGTATATTATATTTTTTAAATGTATAGACAGAAACAGCCTTGTACACAGTCATTTCTTTCGATGTCATAATCAAAAATTGAGATGTGGAAAAAGGAATTGTTATGAGTAAAAAAAGAAGTATGAAGGTCAAGTCAAACCCCATAGTGTGCCCCAAAATAACCCCTCCAGATATTACTTTTTTTTTTTTTTAGCAAACAGGTTTTTTGGCCAGCCCATTGGTGTGACAATTTTCATTGTCTTTAAAGGTATTTGGACATCACCCAGCTCTTCTTCTTCAGACAACACCTGAGGCTGCAGTGTTTCCTTAGTTGACAAATTCATGGTTTCTAATGAGAGGCAAACCTTGTTCTTCACATTCTGACTAAGCAAAGTTTCTTTTTTTTTTATTATAATATAGTTTGGGAATAAAAATACCTTTATATGCACTGCTGCTTCCAATTAGCAATTTACCTTATGTGGTTACCATATGCCAATCAATAGAGGATGCCCTTGATGTAGCCTCAAAGAGAGAGCATAGTTGACAGCAGTGGTAACATCTAAACTGAAGATGTGCAGTCCTCCTCCATAACCAGAGGATAAATCAATATATTCATTTTTTTAGTTTCTAGCAGATGAGATGACTGGACCATTATTTTTGATCTGAAGGAAATAAATCCTGTTACTGAGTGCTATGGCTCTGTTGTTTGTGTTTCCCTAAAATTTATACGTTGAAACGTGGTTACCGAAGTGATGGTATTAGGAAATGGGGCTTTGGGGAGGTAATTAGGTCATGAAGTCATAGCCCTCATGAATACGATTAGTACTTTTTTATAAGAGACCCCAGCAAGATCCTTCTACCATGTGAAGTAAAGCAAGAAGATGGTTGTCTATGAACCAGGAAATAGGTTCTCACCAGACACTGAATTTTCCTGCACCTTGATCTTGGAATTCCCAGCCTCCAGAACAGTGAGAAATAAATCTCAATTGTTCATAAGCCACCTAGTTTATGGTATTCTGTTATAGCAGCCTAAATGCACTAACACACTGAGCTTGCATATACGGATGGTCTCTTAACAGGTTAAGGACAAGAGTGCAAAGTGCAAAAGTAGTATGGAATTTAGAATCTAAAAATCTGGGTTGGACTATAGCTATGAGACATTGGGAAAAATCACTGCACCTTAGCTGCCTTATCTGTGAAATGGGAATAAAAAAATTCTTCCCTTACAAGGTTATTTTGAGAAATAAAGAAGATAACTGATGGGAAATCATCATATGAACAGAAAAGCACCATATATAGACACAAATTATTTACATGTTTAGGCTTTCAGGAGACAAAGTGAAGTATAAGCAAAAGAAATAGTTAACAAGTTATTAAACATGTTTTTCTGAGAGGTCTAGATTGTAATTACACAAACAATGTGGGTCTACCTTAACTCTTCTCTAACAGATATAGAGCCAAACTACTACCCAAATGTAATCTAAATTAGAAAAGTTTGGTTTCTTTTTCTTTTTTTGCTCTTCCTGAATCTTTTGGATGAAGATTTTTTTTTTACATCTTTATTAGAGTATAATTGCTTTACAATGGTGTGTTAGTTTCTGCTTTATAACAAAGTGAATCAGTTATACATATACATATGTTCCCATATCTCCTCCCTGCTGCATCTCCCTCCCTCCCACCCTCCCTATTCAACCCCTCCAGGTGGTCACAAAGCAGTAAGCTGATCTCCCTGTGCTATGTGGCTGCTTCCCACTAGCTATCTGTCTTACGCTTGGTAGTGTATATATGTCCATGCCGCTCTCTCGCCTCATCACAGTTTACCCTTCCTCCTCCCCCTATCCTCAAGTCCATTCTCTAGTAGGTCTCTGTCTTTATTCCTGTCTTACCCCTTGGTTCTTCATGACATTTTTTTTTCTTAAATTCCATATATATGTGTTAACATATAGTACCTGTCTCTCTCTTTCTGACTTACTTCACTCTGTATGACAGACTCCAGGTCCATCCACCTCACTACAAATAGCTCAATTTCATTTCTTTTTATGGCTGAGTAATATTCCATTGTATATATGTGCCACATCTTCTTTATCCATTCTTCTGATGATGGACACTTAGGTTGTTTCCATCTCTGGGCCATTGTAAATAGAGCTGCAATGAACATTTTGGTACATGACTCTTTTTGAATTATGGTTTTCTCAGGGTATATGTCCAGTAGTGGGATTAATGGGTGATATGGTAACTCTATTTGTAGTTTTTTAAGGAACCTCCATACTGTTCTCCATAGTGGTTGTACCAATTCACATTCCCACCAGCAGTGCAAGAGTGTTCCCTTTTCTCCACACCCTTTCCAGCATTTATTGTTTCTACATTTTTTGATGATGGGCATTCTGACTGGTGTGAGATGATATCTCATTGTAGTTTTGATTTGCATTTCTCTAATGATTAATGATGTTGAGCATTCTTTCATGTGTTTGTTGGGAGTCTGTATATCTTCTTTGGAGAAATGTCTATTTAGGTCTTCTGCCCATTTTTGGAATGGGTTGTTTGTTTTTTTTTGTTATTGAGCTGCATGAGCTGCTTATAAATTTTGGAGATTAATCTTTTGTCAGTTGCTTCATTTGCAAATATTTTCTCCCATTCTGAGGGTTGTCTTTTGGTCTTGTTTATGGTTTCCTTTGCTGTGCAAAAGCTTTGAAGTTTCATTAGGTCCCATCTGTTTATTTTTGTTTTTATTTCCATTTCTCTAGGAGGTGGGTCAAAAAGGATCTTGCTGTGATTTATGTCATAGAGTGTTCTGCCTATGTTTTCCTCTAAGAGTCTGATAGTTTCTGGCCTTATATTTAGGTCTTTAATCCATTTTGAGTTTGTTTTTGTGTATGGTGTTAGGGAGTGATCTAATCTCATACTTTTACATGTACCTGTCCAGTTTTCCCAGCAGCACTTATTGAAGAGGCTGTCCTTTCTCCACTGTATACTCCTGCTTCCTTTATCAAAGATAAGGTGACCATATGTGGGTGGGTTTATCTCTGGGCTTTCTATCCTTTTCCATTGATCTACCTTTCTGTTTTTGTGCCAGTACCATACTGTCCTGATTACTGTAGCTTTGCAGTATAGTCTGAAGTCAGGGAGCCTGATTTCTCTAGCTCTGTTTTTTATTCTCAAGATTGCTTTGGTATTCAGGGTCTTTTGTGTTTCCATACAAATTGTGAAATTTTTTGTTCTAGTTCTGTGAAAAATGCCAGTGGATGAAGATATTTTGTATCACAACTATTCACTCCACAATAAAGGGATATAATACAAAGTTAGAATACCTCCAGATGGTTAAAGATCAGACATTTTTCAAATGTCAAAGACAATAAAGCTTAAGCTATAGTCCAACCTCAATCACTGACACACATTTTTGGGTAATAATTGACCTAGCATATGATTATATTACTTAGAATTATTATCATACAGTTTGAAAACTACTTTTTCTTTATGAAATCAACAAATGCTTTCAGATTTTACTAAAAAAAAAGGATTCATACTTTATTTCATTTAAAAGTTGAAGTTATATTTTGAAAAGTCAAGCTTGGAGTATGACTGAGAATTCATATCTCATGACCCTAAATTTCAAATTATGACTTCTGTTTCTAGAAGCATTTTCCCACATCAATCTAACATCTAGAAAAGCCTTCTTGATGCAAATAATGTCTCATTAAGGTTTCTTATTTTAGAATAGACTCCAGACAATGCACTTGAAATGTGTATCTGGTATTCTCTGGTTCTTACCAAAAGCAGGACATTTTTGTAAAGTCAACCAATACTGATATTTCTTATATGGATAGTAAAAGACAGAGTGTATTCAAACAAAGCACAGAAATCACTTTTTAAAATTTTTTGGGTTATTTCTAAGATAAGAATGAAAATTGCAATAGCAATTCCACCTGGTACAGGGTAGACATTCATTAAATGTCTTCTAAATCAGCAGTCCCCAACCTTTTCATCACCAAGGACCGGTTTCATGGAAGACAATTTTTCCACTGATGTGAGGGTGGGGGATGGTTCAGGTAGTATCGTGAGCTATGGGGAGCGATGGGGAGCAGCAAATGAAGCTTCATTCACGTGCCTGCCGCTCATCTCCTGTTATGCGGTCTGCTTCCTAACAGGCCTCAGCCAGGTACCAGTCCGCAGCCCAGGGGTTGGGGACCCCTGTTCTAAAGGAATAAATAAATAAATAAATAAATTGATTTGGTATGGTAGTGTAAACTATCTTATTTTCTGTTTATATGTATATATCTTGACTAACCAACTACACGGTAAGCTCATTAAATCTTTTCATTCATTTATTCAACAAACGTTTATTGAACACATAATATTTTTAGCACTATTTTCAGGTACTGAGGATAAAGCAGATTTAAATAGTTAAAAATGACTGTGATTGATGGAAGTATGATCCTGTAAATACACTGAAACACATTGAATCATAAACTTGAAATAACAAATTTTATTGTATTTATCTTAATAAAGCTTTTAAAAAATTACTGTCATTGGGGCACCTACTTTCTGGTGAATCTGCTTTTTAATTTTTTCCATTACTATAGCTAGTACAGTGTGGGTATAAAATCAGAGCTCAACAAACATTAGCTCATTGATTTCTCAATTCATTCAAGGCATTGATAAATTAGAACACTATTGCCATGCACATCTAGTGCCTTTCCTGATGATCAGTTTAGGCTATGACTCTGATGTAATTCAAACTTTTGCTCAGTTCTGGATTTTCCATGTATTACCCTATGTAACCGGGATATCCTTCACTCTCTCAGAATCTCATTTTCCTGTGCTAAATGCAGCTAGCAGTAGTACATCTCTCACTGAGAAAATTAAATAAGAAAATGTGGGGGAAGAGTAGAAGAGGGATATCAGTGAAGCAAGCCTGGCCATATTTTGCTAATTGTTGAAACTGAGTGATGGATAAGGTTCACTGTAAGATTCTCTTTACTTTTGTTTAGTAACTAATGAAAAAATAAATTAAAAGAAACCATATAGATGGTTAAGTTCTGACAAATAGAAGGTATTAGACAGAAGGTAAGAATTATTATTGACCTATATGAATGTATGATAAAAACTTCAGTTTTCCTCCTGAAAATAAAGCTGTAGATGTTGCTTATTATCTCCATGCTTTGCAGGAATTACAAATATTTTCACATATGATTTTCCTCTAAGATAAATAAAGAAATGGAAGCCAGTGGATATTTCTTCTCACAATACCATTCTGATAACTCTATTACAATCATCATAGTGAGCTCAGGAAAAACAGACCAGTTTTTCACACTATTAATGTCACCAAAGATTTTCTGATAGTCTGTCACAGTGCAGCTGCCTTTCAATTTCCACGTGTAAGAAAAAGATGCAAACTAATTTCTGGTTTTTGTATCTTTGTTTTCAAACATGTCTTCAATTTTCCATATGAGCTACATAAAAATGCCGTAATTCCTTGATAAAATGTTCCACAAACTCCCAGGCCCCCAGTATCTGAACCTTGCTGACCCCATTAGTTTATTATCTCTTTATTAGATTTAAAGGAAGAGATAAAACATCGATATGAATTTTGTTGTTTATCTCATATCCTGCAGCTACCTCAGAAGTAAGAAATTGACACTCACCATGGCCTTTGTTGGGGCCGGGGAGAGGCTGAAGGCTGAGGTGGGTCCGGGAGGCATGGGAAGTGGAAGCAGGACAGGGGTGCTGGGCTGACCATTGCCATAGGGACAAGCAGAAGGTGAGGAAAATCAATAGAATGGATAGCTGGGTGGATGGGTTAAAGGGTGAGAGGCATGCCTTACAGTGGGAGCCAGAAACCAGAATGAATTCAACAAAGAGGGCAAGCAATATTGCCATAACCAACCAAAGACAGGAAACTGGCAATGAAGGTGAGAGGGGCCTGAATGACTAAACGTGATGATACTGGTGTGAGGCCCTGGAGCCCCTTCTTTCAGCAAGTCTTTAATAAGCATAGACTCTGTGGCTGACACTGTGACAGTAATAGACTAGTTGACAAGACAGAAATAATTCCTGCTCTTTGGGAATTATGTTCTAGTAGTTGGCACAGGCTGTTACACAGCAATGATACAAAGTGTCTTAAAGACTATGAGAGGAGAAGTAAAGGGCCCTAACCCAGACTCAGGCAATCCCAAGAAAATAACAAACTTAATCCTGATCTATAAGGAGTTGGCAGGAGAGGAAGAAAAGGGAAGGATGTGTTAGGATGCCTTCAGCTATGAGAAATGGAAAATCAAAACTGGCTTAGACAGCAAGCACATTTGTAGATCACAAAGAGGCAGTCCGGAGGTAGGGTGCGCCTCAAAGTTGATTGAGCCACAGGTGAAGTGATGTCATGGAGACTCAGGTTTTTGTAATCTCTCTGCTCCTCTATCTAAAGCATTGGCTTCATCCTATTTCTGGTTCCCTTTATGGCTGCAGGATGGTGATCATAGCATTTACTGCTATGTGTTTCCTTGCTCAAAATAGAGAGAAATAATAACTTCCCACCATTCTCTTGTAAAAGCAAGAAAGACATTTCACAGCAGTTTCTAGCAAACCTCTCCTGTATCACATTGCCCAGAACTAGGTCATATAAACCAACCATAGGCAGTACAAATTGGATTACCCTTAGGTCAACTCTCCTATCACATCACTGCTTCTCACTGAGGAACAGATAGAATTGATATTGGGGAACCAACCACAAAGTTTACTGCATGGTGGGAGATGCAGTAAAACATGCCAGGAAAAAGAATCAATATCTGTGAACTCCTGGAGGCAAAGGAGAGCATGGGAAAGACAAACACAGGCAAAAGGTGTATAAAGAAGAGGAAGCAAGTAGCATTGTTACCATGCTAGACACAAACAGGGCAAGAGCACCATGGGTGTGCACAATGGCTCATACAAAACGTCCATTTGGCTTTTATCCCCAATAACTCCACTGCAGATGCTTAAGCCTAAAGTCCCTGGGACTGCATTTGAGATGACCCAGTTAGAAGTTTAAGGTCAGAAGCTGGCAAACCTGCTGTCATGGAACCTTGGGCATAAGTAGAGATGGTCCTGGGTCCAGCTGCAGCCATGAAGAGCTGAGAGAGGAGAGTTCTCCCATCTTTCTATGGAGCCAGCTCCAGCATGGTGCTCTGAAAAATAGCAGCTTTGGGGACACTGGGACCCAGTCCCCTTGGTACCCAGTGTCCTCAGGGTTAAGCACTGGCAGAGATGTAGTGGTGAGGCTCCTTCAAATGGCTCTGAGGCAGCGGAGATGAGCAAGTGAGAGTGGCAGGAGAGGAAAAGAATATGATGGGTGTTTCTCCACAAGTGACTCATTTGTTTGTGGACCCAGGTGAGAATAAATTATAAACACTTGTAGGGAAGCTAAATTCCTGGAGAGAGACCTGGAGCTCATTGTAATTTTGTCATTAATATGAAGCCAGTTGGCATTAGGTTAGATCAGTACAAAGGAAAGTTCATGGAGTAGAGAGGAGCAAGCAGATTCCTGGAGCTATGATTAATTAATTATCAACTAATTAATTATAGAAGGCTAGCAATACAGAGGTACAATGGTAGATTATATGGTTGTTCCTGATAATTCACTACCCCTTTCTCTCTAGGAGGATTATTGATCCCTCCGTGGGTCACCAGATTTAGCAAGTAAAAATGCAGACTGCCTATGTTTCAGGCGTACAACAAATAATATTATGAAATAAGCATGCTCCATGCAATATTTAGAGCACACACATATTAAAAACATATTTGAGTTTTACTGGAATTCAAATTTCATTGGAGGTCCAGCATTTCACCCGGCGATCCTAGCCCCTGATCCTGGCCCTGGCACTCAATGTGCCCACTGCTGCTACCTCACTGACTTTGGGTTTAGCCACGTGACATTCTTGGACCAAATGAATGGGAGTGGATGTGATATACACCATTTCTGAGCAGAAGCTTTGAAAGGCAGCAGAAGCTCCCATCAGCTCTCTAGCTATTTTTCTCTACCACAAAAATGGCATATACCCAATAGGGACTGCTCCTTCAGCCTCCATCTCCAGTATGAGAAGATATGTGGATTGCAGCCACCACTATGTAACATGAGCAAAAAGAATGTTTAGGATTGAAAGCTATTGAGGTTTTAAAGCATGAAACATCACAGCAAAATTTTCTGACACCAAGAATGACTTCTGAGAAAATGTATGCTGGGAGGACATAAATATGTAAAAAGGTTTTTCCTAACTCACAAGAACTATTTTTCTACTTATAATATTTCATTTATATGACAATTGATATTCTTCTTCTTTTAAAGGTAAAATTTTCATTCAATTGCTTTATTCTTGGGGCATCCACAGAAATATATTCCTTTCAAACTGTGTATAGATAGTCTTCATAGTAATAATTTTATATATTGTGCAATACACTGTTTAAACAAAAATATTTATTCCGTAGATACTCTGTGTGACAAGTCCTGTGTGAAACATGAATCATTAGCCTTAGTGGCTAGTTGATATTTACCTTAACTCAGACCACATGAAAATTTATAACTTTCCAATTTGGAAAGCCATGCTTACCATGACAATCACCTAAAATAGAATTTTTAAAAATTGAACGTGAGATTACATTTAAACTGATATTTTAAAAATTCTTTTATGTACTCAACTTTGAAATTTTACCATCTTCTTCTAGCAGTCACCTAGTTCTCTCAGCATGAAGTTAATAAAATATAGGTGCAATGGATACGCACACACGTACACCTGATAAATTTCTGCTTCTGAACCGTTTTTCTCTGCTCCTCATAATCTCATTCTTTTTGGCTACGTCTATGGCATTTCACTGTTGACGTATGATTGTCACTGGCCCAGGTACTCACATTAATATTAAATAAATACTTGGCTGATTCTTGTAGACTTGATTTTTATCAGTGTTTACTGCAGCTCTGAAGGGTCCGTGCTAGACCATCTAGTAAATACACAGTCTTGACTAGTTACAAAATCAATAATAAACCTCTGTCTTTTCACTTGGAAATCACTGTCCTCTAACCTCGTCTACATTTTAGCCCTTTGAGCAACCACAAAAACATTAGAAAAAAGATCATGGGACCATTTTTGTCCCTTCAGTCAATGTTGTTTCTGTAGTTCTTCCTGGAACATTCCTGAGGCTGAGCTTGCTGAATTTTGTCAACAAGGAAATGTCAGCCTGATATTTAACTCATTTGCACTGTGCAGTTTGCAGCTCACAAGATTCCAATTAAAAAACAAAAGGAGAGGCAGAGAATCCTGTCTGTCAGCTTGGCTGGAGTGAGATCTGATATTAATTATTAAAGAAACTCAAAATTAACAACAGCTAAACCAGAGGAGACACACCTTTCAAATACCATGGGAGCTGAAATGCTGCACTGAGAATTGAGTAAGATGAATAGTTTCTAGCTGCAACAAAAGGGAGTTAGCAAAGCTGTTGGGAAGTAGTCCCCACCAGGGATGTTAAATGCCTAAATGATTACTAATGGAGATTATAGAATCTTGTTTGCTGGGGATTAAGGAAACAAAAAAGAAGGTCAAATATTTTAGGACACCTAATGTGTGTCAGTTCCTGCATTAAGCACTGTGATTCAGCAATGAACTAGGTGGTGAAGTTCTGACAATTTGGGAGCTTACATTACAAAAGAAGTGATTACAGTCTTTCTTCAATTATAGAGACCCTCCTGTACTCAGTCTACCCACTATGGCCCTATTTACTCCTCATATCTGGACCTCCCAATTCAATTAACATTAACTGTGCATTTTCTCTATGCCAGATACTGTAGCAGGCAACACTACATACATTTCATTCTCCCAACAACCTGACAGGGCATGGATTATTATATACATTTTACAAACAAAGACTGTGAGACTAAAAAAGATGTGCAATTGAATTAATGTCACAAGTCATTTGGGTTAAATTTGAGGTTAGGTTTTTAAATTACAAGAACTCATCTATTGCTTTTCCAACTCACTTTGCTTCTGTTTTATCTTCCCACCACTGGGGCTATTCATGTTTTAAACATGCTATGTGTTACCTCCTCTTGAATCTTGTCTTATAATCTCAGGGTCCAAGGTATCAGTCAAGCAGTTAATTTAACAGGGAATGAGTATTTTTAGGAATGCTTCATGATACTACGAATTTTGAACTGGAATTTTCTAGACAGTACCCAGATATTTCTGCTCTTCTAGTTTAGTGACTCTAATGGTGGGAAGTTCAATGATGGCAGGCTGTTAAGAAGGTTTGGAGGTGGCAGAACCTGTTAATATTCCTCAAATTATATAACATAGAGAGGCAGTTATGTGATTATGAGTAGAAATGGCCAAGCTCTGTATTATTTTTTTTTTTACATCTTTATTGGAGTATAATTGCTTTACAATGGTGTTAGTTTCTGCTTTATAACAAAGTGAATCAGTTATACATGTACATATATTCCCATATCTCTTCACTCTTGCGTCTCCCTCCCTCAAACCCTCCTTATCCCACCTCTCTAGGTGGTCACAAAGCACCGAACTGATCTCCCTGTGCTATGCGGCTGCTTCCCACTAGCTATCTATTTCACGCTTGGTAGTGTATATATGTCCATGCCACTCTCTCACTTTGTCACAGCTTACCCTTCCCCCTCCCCATTTCCTAAAATCCATTCTCTAGTAGGTCTCTGTCTTTATTCCTGTCTTACCCCTTGGTTCTTCATGACATTTTTCTTTCTTAAATTTCATATATATGTGTTGGCATACAGTATTTGTCTTTCTCTTTCTGACTTACTTCACTCTGTATGACAGACTCTAGGTCCATCCACCTCATTACAAATAGCTCAATTTCATTTCGTTTTATGGCTAAGTAATATTCCATTGTATATATGTGCCACATCTTCTTTATCCATTCATCTGATGATGGACACTTAGGTTGTTTCCATCTCTGGGCTATTGTAAATAGAGCTGCAATGAATATTTTGGTATATGACCCTTTTTGAAATATGGTTTTCTCAGGGTATATGCCAGGTAGTGGGATTAATGGGGCATATGGTAGTTCTATTTGTAGTTTTCTAAGGAAACTCCATACTGTTCTCCATAGTAGCTATACCAATTCACATTCCCACCAGCAGTGCAAGAGTATTCCCTTTTCTCCACACCCTCTCCAGCATTTATTGTTTCTAGATTTTTTGATGATGGGCATTCTGACTGGTGTGAAATGATATCTCATTGTAGTTTTGATTTGCATTTCTCTAATAATTAATGATGTTGAGCATTCTTTCAAGTGTTTGTTGGCAGTCTGTATATCTTCTTTGGAGAAATGTCTATTTAGGTCTTCTGCCCATTTTTGGATTGGGTTGTTTGTTTTTTTTGTTATTGAACTGCATGAGCTGCTTACAAATTTTGGAGATTAATCTTTTGTCAGTTGCTTCATTTGCAAATATTTGCTCCCATTCTGAGGGTTGTCTTTTGGTCTTGTTTATGGTTTCCTTTGCTGTGCAAAAGCTTTGAAGTTTCATTAGGTCCCATTTTTTTATTTTTATTTCCATTTCTCTAGGAGGTGGACCAAAAAGGATCTTGCTGTGATTTATGTCATAGAGTGTTCAGCCTATGTTTTCCTCTAAGAGTTTGATAATCTCTGGCCTTACATTTAGGTCTTTAATCCATTTTGAGTTTATTTTTGTGTATGGTGTTAGGAAGTGATCTAATCTCATACTTTTACATGTACCTGTCCAGTTTTCCCAGCAGCACTTATTGAACAGGCTGTCCTTTCTCCACTGTACATTCCTGCCTCCTTTGTCAATGATAAGGTGGCCATATGTGCATGGGTTTACCTCTGGGCTTTCTATCCTGTTCCTTTGATCTATCTTTCAGTTTTTGTGCCAGTACCATACTGTATTGATTACTGTAGCTTTGTAGTATAGTCTGAAGCCACACATCCTGATTCCTCTAGCTCCGTTTTTCGTTCTCAAGATTGCTTTGGTTATTCAGGGCCTTTTGTGTTTCCATACAAATTGTGAAATTTTTTGTTCTAGTTCTGTGAAAAATGCCAGTGGTAGTTTGATAGGGATTGCATTGAATCTGTAGATTGCTTTGGGTAGTAGAGTCATTTTCACAATGTTGATTCTTCCAATCCAAAAACATGGCATATCTCTCCATCTATTTGTACCATCTTTAATTTCTTTCATCAGTGTCTTATAATTTTCTGCATACAGGTATTTTGTCTCCTTAGGTAGGTTTATTCCTAGATATTTTATTCTTTTTGTTGTACTGGTAAATGGGAGTGTTTTCTTGATTTCACATTCATATTTTTCATCATTAGTGTATAGGAATGTGAGAGATTTCTCTGAATTAATTTTGCATCCTGCTACTTTACCAAATTCTTTGATTACCTCTAGTACTTTTTTGGTAGCATCTTTCAGATTCTCTATGTATAGTATTATGTCATCTGCAAACAGTGACATCTTTACTTCTTCTTTTCGATTTGGATTCCTTTTATTTCCTTTTCTTCTCTGATTGCTGTGGCTAAAACTTCCAAAACTATGTTGAATAAGAGTGGTGAGAGTGGGCAACCTTGTCTTGTTACTGATCTTAGTGGAAATGCTTTCAGTTTTTCACCGTAGAGGATAATGTTGGCTGTGGGTTTGTCATATATGGCCTTTATTATGTTGAAGAAAGTTCCCTCTATGCCTACTTTCTGAAGGGTTTTATCATAAATAGGTGTTGAATTTTGTTGAAAGTTTTCCCTGAATCTATTGAGATGATCATATGTTTTTTCTCCTGCAATTTGTTAATATGGTGTATCATGTTGATTGCTTTGTGTATATTGAAGAATCCTTGCATTCCTGGAATAAACCCCACTTGATCATGGTATATGATCCGTTTAATGTGCTGTTGGATACTGTTTGCTAGTATTTTGGTGAGGATATTTGCATCTATGTTCATCAGTGATATTGGCCTGTAGTTTCCTTTCTTTGTGACATCCTTGTCTGGTTTTGGTATCTGGGTGATGGTGGACACATAGAAAGAGTTTGGGAGAGCTCCTCCCTCTGCTATATTTTGGAAAAGTTTGAGAAGGATAGGTGTTAGCTCTTCTCTAAATGTTTTATGGAATTCACCTGTGAAGCCATCTGGTCCTGGGCTTTTGTTTGTTGGAAGAGTTTTAATCACAGTTTCAATTTCAGTGCTTGTGATTGGTCTGTTCATATTTTCTATTTCTTCTTGGCAGGTTGTGCATTTCTAAGAATTTGTCCACTTCTTCCAGGTTGTCCATTTTATTGGCATAGAGTTGCTTGTAGTAATCTCTCATGATCTTTTGTATTTCTGCAGTGTCAGTTTTTACTTCTCCTTTTTCATTTCTAATTCTATTGATTTGAGACTTCTTCCATTTTTTTCTTGATGAGTCTGGCTAATGATTTATCAATTTTGTTTATCTTCTCAAAGAACCAGCTTTGAGTTTTATTGATCTTTGATATCTTTTCCTTCATTTCTTTTGCATTTATTTCTGATCTGATCTTTATGATTTCTTTCCTTCTGCTAACTTTGGCTTTCTGTTTGTTTGTTTTTCTTTCTCTAATTCTTTTAGGTGCAAGGTTAGGTTGTTTATTCGACATGTTTCCTTTTTCTTAAGGTAGGATTGTATTGCTATAAACTTCCCTCTTAGAACTGCTTTTGCTACATCCCATGGGTTTTGGGTCATTGTGTCTCCATTGTCATTTATTTCTAGGTATTTTTTGATTTCCTCTTTGATTTCTTCAGTGATTACTTCGTTATTAAGTAGTGTATTGTTTAGCCTCCATGTGTTTGTATTTTTTACAGATCTTTTCGTGTAATTGATATCTAGTCTCATAGTGTTGTGGTTGGAAAACATACTTGATAGAATTTCAATTTTCTTAAATTTACCAAGGCTTGATTTGTGAGCCAAGATATGGTCTATCCTGGAGAATGTTCTATCAACACTTGAGAAAAATGTGTCTTCTGTTGTTTTTGGATGGATGTCCTATAAATATCAATTAAGTCCATCTCGTTTAATGTATCATTTAAAGCTTGTGTTTCCTACAGATGACCTTTAGCAGAAATTCTGAAAGCCAGAAGGGACTGGCAGAACATATTTAAAGTGATGAAAGAGAAAAACCTGCAACCAAGATTACTCTACCCAGCAAGGATCTCATTCAGATTTGATGGAGAAATTAAAACCTTTACAGACAAACAAAACCTGAGAGAGTTTAATACCACCAAACCAGCTTTACAACAAATGCTAAAGGAACTTCTCTAGGCAAGAAACACAAGAGAAGGAAAACAACTACAATAATGAACCCAAAACAATTAAGAAAATGGGAATAGGAACATACATATCAATAATTACCTTAAATGTAAATGGACTAAATGCTCCCACCAAAAGACATAGATTGCCTGAATGGACATAAAGCTTGTGTTTCCTTATTTATTTTCATTTTGAATGATCTGTCCATTGGTGAAAATGGGGTGTTAAATTCCCCTACTATGAATGTGTTATTGTCGATTTCCCGTTTTATGGCTGTTAGTATTTGCCTTATGTACTGAGGTGCTCCTATGTTGGGTGTATAAATATTTACAATTGTTTTATCTTCTTCTTGGACCGATCCCTTGATCATTATGTAGTGTCCTTCTTTGTCTCTTCTAATAGTCTTTATTTTTAAGTGTATTTTGTCTGATATGAGAATTGTTTCTCCAGCTTTCTTTTGGTTTCAATTTGCATGTAATATCTTTTTCCATCCACTTACTTTCAGTCTGTATGTGTCTCTAGGTCTGAAGTGGACTCTTGTAGAGAGCATACATATGGGTCCTGTTTTTGTATCCATTCAGCCAGTCTGTGTCTTTTGGTGGGAGCATTTAATCCATTTACATTTAAGGTAATTATCGATATGTATGTTCCTATTCCCATTTTCTTAATTGTTTTTGATTTGTTATTGTAGCTCTTTTCCTTTTCTTGTGTTTCTTGCCTAGAGAAGTTCCTTTAGCATTTGCTGTAAAGCTGGTTTGGTGGTGCTGAACTCTCAGATTTTGCTTGTCTCTAAAGGTATTAATTTCTCCATCATAGTGAATGAGATCCTTGCTGGGTAGAGTAATCTTGGTTGCAGGTTTTTCTCCTTCATCACTTTAAATATGTCCTGCCAGTCCCTTCTGGCTTGCAGAGCTTCTCCTGGAAGATCAGCTGTTAACCGTATGGGGATTCCCTTGTGTGTTATTTGTTGTTTTTCCCTTGCTGCTTTTAATATGTTTTCTTTGTATTTAATTTTGGATAGTTTGATTAATATGTGTCTTGGTGTGTTTCTCCTTGGATTCACCCTGCATGGGACTCTCTGTGCTTCCTGGACTTGATTAACTATTCACTTTCCCATACTAGGGACGTTCTCAACTATAATCTCTTCAAATATTTTCTCAGTCCCTTTCTTTTTCTCTTCTTCTTCTGGAACCCTTATAATTCGAATGTTGGTGCATTTAATGTTGTCCCAGAGGTCTCTGAGACTGTCCTCAGTTCGTTTCTTTCTTTTTCTTTATTCTGCTCTGCAGTAGTTATTTCCACTATTTTATCTTCCAGGTCACTTATCCGTTCTTCTGCCTCAGTTATTCTGCTATTGATCCCATCTAGAGTTTTTAAATTTCATTTATTTTGTTGTTCATCATTGCTTGTTTCATCTTCAGTTCTTCTAGGTCCTTGTTAAATGTTTCTTGCATTTTGTCTGTTCTATTTCTAAGATTGTGTATCATCTTTACTATCATTATTCTGAATTCTTTTTCAGGTAGACTGCCTATTTCATCTTCATTTGTTAGGTCTGGTGGGTTTTTATCTTGTTCCTTTATCTGCTGTGTGTGTTTCTGTCTTCTCATTTTGCTTATCTTACTGTGTTTGGGGTCTCCTTTTTGAAGGCTGTAGGTTCATAGTTTCTGTTGTTTTTGGTGTCTGTCCCCAGTGGCTAAAGTTGGTTCAGTGGGTTGTGTAGGCTTTCTGGTGGAGGGAACTAGTGCCTGTGTTCTGGTGGATGAGGCTGGATCTTGTCTTTCTGGTGGGTGGATCCATGTCTGGTGGTGTGTTTTGGGTTGTCTGTGGCCTTATTATTATTTTAGGCAGCCTCTCTGCTAATAGGTGTTGTTGTGTTCCTGTCTTGGTGGTTATTTGGCATAGGATGTCCAGCACTTTAGCTTGCTGGTCATTGAGTGAAGTTGGGTGCTGGTGTTGATATGGAGATCTCTGGGAGATTTTCGCTGTTTGATATTATGTGGAGCTGGGAGGTCTCTTGTGGATCAGTGTCCTGAAGTTGGTTTCCCCACCTCAGAGGCACAGCACTGACTCCTGGTTGTAGCACCAAGAGCCTTTCATCCATATGGCTCAGAATAAAAGGAAGAAAAAGCAGAAAGAAAGAAAGGAAGAAAGAAAGAAAGAAGGAAAGAAAGAAAGAAAGAAAGGAAGGAAGAAAGAAAGAAAAAATGGAGAGAGAAAGAAAGAAAAAAATAAAGAAACAGAGAAAGAGAGAAAGAGAAAGAAAGAAAGAAAGAAAGAAGGGAGGGAGGAAGGAAGGAAGGAAGGAGGGAAGGAAGGAAAGAAAGAAGATAAAACAAAATAAAATAAAGTAAGAAAATAAAATAAAATTATTAAAATAAAAAATAATTAAGAAAAAAAATTTTTAAGAGAAAAAAGAAAGAAAGAAAGAAAGAAAAAAAAAAAACGGACGGATAGAACCCTAGTACAAATGGTTGAAGCAAAGCTATACAGAGAAGATCTCACATGGAAGCATACACATACACACTCACAAAAAGTGGAAAAAATCATAAACCTTGCTCTCAAAGTACACCTACTCAATTTGGGATGATTCATTGTCTATTCATGTAATCCACAGATGTAGGGTACATCAAGTTGATTGTGGAGCTTTAAAACAGTGCACAAGGGCTCCCTTTTCTCTACATCCTTGACAGCATTTATCTCTTGTGTTTTGATGGTAGCCATACAAACAGGTGTGAAGTGATATCTCATTTTGGTTTTGATTTGCATTTCCCTGATCATTAGTGATGTTGACCACTTTTTCATATACCTGTTGGCCATTTGTGTGTCTTCTATACAAAAAATGTCTATTCAGGTCTTTGCCCATTTTTTAATTGTGTTATTAATTTTTTGCTTTTGAGTTGTATTGGTATCTTGTATATTTTGGGTAATCACTTCATTGGATATGTGGAATGCAAATATTTCCTCCCATTCCATATGTTGCCTTTTCAGTTTGTTGATGTATACCTTTGGTGTACTGAAGCTTTTTAATTGTTGTAGTCCCTCTGCTGATTGTTGCTTTTACCTAGGCTTTTGGTGCCAAATCCAAAAACTATTTCTAAGATCAACGTCAAGGAGATTACCCACTGTGTTTTCTTCCAGGAGTTTTATGGTTTCAGGCCTTACATTCAAGTCATTAATATATTTTGAGTTGATTTTTGTGTATGGTGTAAGATAGTGTCCAGTTTCATTCTTCTGCATGTGGTTGTCCAGTTTTCCTCATACCATTCAATGAAGATGCTGTTATTCCCCATTGTATATTCTTGGCACATTTGTAGAAAATTAATTAACCATAGATGCATGGGTTTATTTCTGGGCTCTCTATTCTCCTCTATTGATCTATATATCTGTTTTTATGACAATACCATACCGTTATGATTACTATTACTTTGTTATGTAGTTTGAAATCAGGAAGTGTGATGCCTCCATCTTTGTTCATCTTTCTCAAGATTGCTTTTGCTGTTCAGGGTCTTTTGTGGTTTCATGCAAATTTTAGGATTGTTTTTTCTATTTCTGAAAGAAAATTGCCATTGCAATTTTGGTAGGGATTGCGTTGAATGTGCTTTGGGTAGTATGCATATTTTTAATATTAATTCTTTCAACCCATGAACATGGATGATCTTTCATGTATTTGTGTCTTTTTCAGTTTCTTTTATCAATTTTTATAGTTTTCAGTGACAGCTACTTCATCTCCTTGGTTAAATTTATTTCTAAGCATACTATTGTTTTTGATGCTATTGTAAATAGGATTGTTTTCTTAACTTCTGTAAAAATTCATTATTAGTATATAGAAATGCAACTGATTTTTTTGTTTTTACTGAGCATGCCCTCTTTATTTTTAATTTAATTTTTTTATACAGCAGGTTCTTTCTTTTTTTAATTTTATATTATTTATTTTTTTATACAGCAGGTTCTTCTTTGTTATCTATTTAATAATTATTAGTATATATATGTCAATCCCAATTTCCCAATTCATCCCACCAACACATCCCACCCCCGCTTTCCCCCCTTTGTGTCCATACATTTGTTCTCTACATCTGTGTCTCTATTTCTGCCTTGCAAACCACTTCATCTGTACCATTTTTCTAGATCCCACATATATGTGTTAGCATACGATATTTGTTTTTCTCTTTCTGACTTACTTCACTCTGTATGACAGTCTCTAGGTCCATCCTCATCTCTACAAATAACCCAATTTCCTTCCTTTTGATGGCTGAATAATATTCCATTGTATATGTGTACCACATCTTTTTTATCCATTCATCTGTCGATGGGCATTTACATTGCTTCCATGATCTGGCTATTGTAAATGGTGCTGCAATGAACATTAGGGTACATGTGTCTTTATGAGTTACGGTTTTCTCAGGTTATATGACCAGTGGTGGGGTTGCTGGATCATATGGATTCTAATTTTAGTTTTTTAAGGAAACTCCATACTGTTCTCCATGGTGGCTGTATCAATTTACCTGCCCACCAACAGTGCAAGAGGGTTCCCTTTTCTCCACATCCTCTCCAGCATTTCTTGTTTGTAGATTTTCTGATGATGGCCATTCTAACTGTTGTGAGGTGATACCTCATTGTAGTTTTCATTTGCATTACACTAATAATTAGTGATGTTGAGGAGGTTTTCATGTGCCTCTTGGTCATCTGTATGTCTTCTTTAGAGAAATGTCTACTGAGGTCTTTTACCCATCTTTTGATTGGGTTGTTGGCTTTTTTAATATTCAGCTGCATGACCTGTTTATATATTTTGGAGATTAATCCTTTTCCTGTTGATTTGCTTGCAAATATTTTCTCCCATTCGGAGGGTTGTCTTTTCATCTAGTTTATACTCTCTTCTGCTGTACAAAAGTTTTTAAGTTTCAATAGGTCCCATTTGTTTATTTTTGTTTGTATTTCCATTCCTCTAGAAGGTGGGTCAAAAAAGATCTTGCTGTAGGCAGAAATAGAGACACAGATGTAGATAACATGGTATGGACACCAAAAGGGGAAAACAAGGCAGGGGGTGTTCGTGGTGGGATGAACTGGGAGATTGGGATTGACATATTACACTAATATGTATAAAATAGATTAATACGAACCTGCTGTATATAAAACAGAGAGATCTTGCTGTGATTTATGTCTTAGAGTGTTCTTCCTATGTTTTCATCTATGAGTTTTATAGTGTCCAGTCTTACATTTAGGTCCTTAATCCATTTTGAGTTTATTTTTATGTATGGTATTAGGGAGTGTTCTAATTTCATTCTTTTACATGTAGGCATCCAGTTTTCCCAGCACCACTTACTGAAGAGAGTGTCTTTTCTCCATTGTATATCCTTGCCTCCTTTGTCATAGATTAGTTGAAAATAGGTGGGTGGGTTTATCTCTGAGCTTTCTTTCCTGTTCCACTGATCTATATTTCTGTTTTTGTGCCACTACCATATTTTCTTGACTACTGTAGCTTTGTACTATAATCTAAAGTCAGTGAATCTGATTTCTCCATTATTTTTCTGTCAAGATTGCTTTGGCTATTTGGGGTCTTTTGTGTCTCCATAGAAATTTTAAGATTTTTTTTGTTCTAGCTCTGTAAAACATGCCATTGGTAATTTGATAGGGATTGCATTGAATCTGTAGATTGCTTTGGGTAGTATAGTCATTTTCACAAAGTTGATTCTTCCATCCACGAATGTGGTATATCTCTCCATCTCTTTCTGTCATCTTTGATTTCTTTCATCAATGTCTTATAGTTTTCTAAGTACTGGTTTTTGACCGCCTAGGTAGGTTTATTCCTCAGTATTTTATTCTCTTTGTTGCAATGGTGAATGGGATTGTTTCCTTAATTTCTCCTTCTGATCTTGTGTGTTTTTTTTTTAAATTGAATTTTACTTATTTGTTTGTATAGCAGATTCTTATTAGTCATCAATTTTATACACATCAGTGTATACATGTCAATCCCAATCACCCAATTCTTCACACCACCATCCCCACACCCCCCTGGCATTCCCCCCTTGGTGGCCATATGTTTGTTCTCTACATCTGTGTCTCAACTTCTGCCCTGCAAACTGCTTCATCTGTACCATTTTTCTAGGTTCCACATACATTCGTTAATATATGATATTTCTTTTTCTCTTTCTAATTTAATTCACTCTGTATGACAGTCTCTAGATCCACCCATGTCTCTACAAATGAACCATTTTGTTCCTTTTTATGGCTGAGTAATATTCCATTGTATTATGTACCACAACTTCCTTATCCATTCATCTGTCAATGGGCATTTAGGTTGCTTCCATGACCTCGCTACTGTAAATAGTGCTGTAATGAATATTGGGGTGCCTGTGTCTTTTTGAATTATGGTTTTCTTATGGTATATGCCCAGCAGTGGGATTGCTGGATCATATGGTAATTATATTTTCTTAAGGAACCTCCTTACTGTTCTCCACAGTGGCTGTATCAATTTACATTCCCACCAACAGTGCAAGAGGGTTCACTTTTCTCCACACCCTCTCCGGCGTCTGTTGTTTGTAGATTTTCTGATGATGCCCATTCTAACTGGTGTGAGGTGATAGCTCATTGTAGTTTTGATTTGCATTTCTCTAACAATTAGTGCTGTTGAACAGCTTTTCATGTGCTCTTTCGCCACCTGTATATCTTCTTTGGAGAAATGTCTATTTAGGTCTTCTGCCCATTTTTGGATTTGGTTGTTTGTTTTTTTTAATATTGAGCTGCATGAGCTGTTTATATATTTTGGAGATTAATCCTTTGTCCATTGATACATTTGCAAATATTTTCTCCCATTCTGAGGGTTGTCCTTTGGTCTTGTTTAAGGTTTCCTTTGCTATGCAAAAGCTTTTAAGTTCAGATTCTTCACTATTAGTGTATAGGAATGAAGAGATTTCTGTGCATTAAGTTTTCATCATGCAACTTTACCAAATTTATTGATTAGCTCTAGCAGTTTTCTGGTGGCATCTTTAGGATTCTCTATGTAGAGTATCATGTCATCTGCAAACAGTGACAGCTTTACTTCTTCTTTTCCAATTTGGATTCCTTTTATTTCTTTCTCTTCTCTGATT
Organism: Phocoena phocoena; assembly: GCF_963924675.1. NCBI lineage: Eukaryota > Metazoa > Chordata > Mammalia > Artiodactyla > Phocoenidae > Phocoena > Phocoena phocoena. The sequence goes on from NC_089226.1 coordinate 30,183,236, forward strand.
CCTGTGGCAAGGACTTCCAAAGCTATGTTGAATAATACTGGTGAGAGTGGAAATCCTTGTCTGATTCCTGATCTTAGAGGAAATGCTTTCAGTTTTTCATCATTGAGAATGATGTTTGCTGTGGGTTTGTTGTATTTGGCCTTTATTATGTTGAGGTAGGTTCCCTCTATGCCCACTTTCTGGAGAGTTTTTATCATTAACGCGTGTTGAATTTTGTCAAAAGCTTTTTCTGCATCTATTGAGATGATCATATGGTTTTCATTCTTCAATTTGTTAATATAGTGTATCACATTTATTGATTTGCATATATTGAAGAATCCTTGCATCACTGGGACAAATCCCACTTGATCATGGTGTATGATCCTTTTAATCTTTTGTTGGATTCTGTTTGCTAGTATTTTATTGAGGATTTTTGCATCTATATTCATCAGTGATATTGGTCTGTAATTTTCTTTTTTTGTAGTAGTATCTTTGTCTGGTTTTGGTATCAGGGTGATTGTGGCCTCATAGCATGTGTTTGGAAGTGTTCCTTTCTATGCAATTTTTTGGAAGAGTTTCAGAAAGATTGGTGTTAGCTCTTCTCTAAATGTTTGATAGAATTCACCTGTGAAGCCATCTGGTCCTGGACTTTTGTTTGTTAGAAGATTTTAATCACAGCTTCAATTTCATTACTTTAGATTGGTCTGTTCATATTTTCTGTTTCTTCCTGGTTCAGTCTTCGAAGGTTATACATTTCTAAGAATTTGTCCATTTCTTCCAGGTTGTCCTTTTTATTGGCATAGAGTTGCTTGTAGTAGTCTCTTAGGATGCTTTGTATTTCTGTGGTGTTTTTTGTAACTTCTCCTTTTTCATTTCTAATTTATTGATTTGAGTCCTCTCCCTCTTTTTCTTGTTGAGTCTGGATAATTTTTTATCAATTTTCTTTATCTTCTCAAAGAACCAGCTTTCAGTTTTATTGATCTTTGCTATTGTTTTCTTTGTTTCTATTTCATTTATTTCTGCTCTGATATTTATGATTTCTTTCCTTCTGCTAACTTTGGGTTTTGTTTGTTCTTCTTTCTCTAGTTCCTTTAGGTGTAAGGTTAGATTGTTTATTTGAGATGTTTCTTTTTTCTTGAGGTACACTTACATAGCTATAAACTTCCTTCTTAGAACTACTTTTGGTGCATCCCATAGGCTTTGGATCATCATGTTTTCATTGTCATTTGTCTCTAGGTATTTTTAGATTTCCTCTTTGATTTCTTCAGTGATCTCTTGGTTATTTAATAACGCATTGTTTACCCTCCATGTGTTTGTGGGTTGTTTTTACTTTTTTCCCTGTAATTGATTTCTAATATCAAAGCGTTGTGGTCAGAAAAGATGCTTGATATGATTTCAATTTTCTGAAATTTACTGAGGTTTGATTTGTGACCCGAGATGTGATCTATGCTGGAGAATGTTCCGTGTGCACTTGAGAAGAAAGTGTAATCTGCTACTTTTGGAGGGAATGGCCTATAAATGTCAATTAAATCTACATGGTCTATTGTGTCATTTAAAGCTTCTGTTTTCTTATTTATTTTCATTTTGGATGATCTGTCCATTGGTGTAAGTGAAGTGTTATAAAGTTCCCCACTATTAGTGTTACTGTCGATTTCCTCTTTTATAGCTGTTAGCAGTTGCCTTATGTATTGTGGTGCTCTTATGTTGGGTGCATATATATTTATAATTGTTATATCTTTTTCTTGGATTGATCCATTGATCACTATGTAGTGTCCTTCCCTGTCTCTCTCTTTTTTTTTAACATATTTATTGTAGTATAATTGCTTTACAATGGTGTGTTAGTTTCTGCTTTACAACACAATGAATCAGTTATATATATACATGTGTTCCCATATCTCTTCTCTCTTCTGTCTCCCTCCCACCCACCATCCCTATCCCACCCCTCCAGGCGGTCACAAAGCACCAGGCTGATCTCCCTGTGCTATGCGGCTACTTCCCACTAGCTCTCTATCTTATGCTTGGTAGTGTATATATGTCCATGCCTCTCTCTCGTTTTGGCACAGCTTACCCTTCCCCCTCCCCATATCCCCAAGTCCATTCTCAAATAGGTCTGTGTCTTTATTCCTATCTTACCCCTAGGGTCTTCATGACATTTTTTTCCCTCACATTCCATATATATGTGTTAGCATACGGTATTTGCCTCTCTATTTCTGACTTACTTCACTCTGTATGACAGACTCTAGATCTATCCACCTCATAACATATAGCTTAATTTCATATCTTTTTATGGCTGAGTAATATTCCATTGTATATATGTGCCACATCTTCTTTATCCATTCATCCAATGATGGACACAGGTTGTTTCCATCTCCTGGCTATTGTAAATAGAGCTGCAATGAACATTTTGGTACATGACACTTTTTGAATTATGGTTTTCTCAGGGTATATGCCAGGTAATGGGTTTGCTGTCTCATATGGTAGTTTTATTTGTAGTTTTTTAAGGAACCTCCATACTGTTCACCACAGTGGCTGTATCAACTTACATTCGCACCAACAGTGCAAGAGGGTTCCCTTTTCTCTACACCCTCTCCAGTATTTATTGTTTCTAGAATTTTTGATGATGGCCATTCAGACTGTTGTGAGATGATATCTCATTGTAGTTTCAATTTGCAATTCTCTAATGATTAGTGATGTTGAGCATTCTTTCATGTGTTTGTTGGCAGTCTGCATATCTTCTTTGGAGAAATGTCTACTTAGGTCTTGTGCCCATTTTTGGATTCGGTTGTTTGTTTTTTTGTTATTAAGCTGCATGAGATGCTTATAAATTTTGGAGATTAATCTTTTGTCAGTTGCTTCATTTGCAAATATTTTCTCCCATTCGGAGGGTTGTCCTTTGGTCTTGTTTATGGTTTCCTTTGCTGTGCAAAAGCTTTGTAGTTTCATTAGGTCCCATTTGTTTATTTTTGTTTTTATTTCCATTTCTCTAGGAGGTGGCTGAAAAAGGATTTTGCTGTAATTTATATCATAGAGTTTTCTGCCTATGTTTTGCTGTAAGAGTTTGATAGTTTCTGGCCTTATATTAAGATTTTTAATCCATTTTTAGATTATTTTTGTGTATGGTGTTAGTGAGTGATCTAATCTCATACTCTTACATGTACCTGTCCAGTTTTCCCAGCACCATTTATTGAAGAGGTTGTTCTTTCTCCACTATATATTCTTGCCTCCTTTATGAAACATAAGGTAACCATATGTGCATGGGTTTATCTCTGGGCTTTCTATCCTGTTCCATTGATCTACCTTTCAGTGTTTGTACCAGTACCATACTGTCTTGATTACTGTAGCTTTGTAGTATAGTCTGAAGTCAGGGAGCCTGATTTCTCCAGCTCTGTTTTTCGTTCTCAAGATTGCTATGGCTATTCGGGGTCTTTTGTATTTCCATACAAATTGTGAAATTTTTTGTTCTAGTTCTGTGAAAAATGCCAGTGGTAGTTTGATAGGGATTGCATTGAATCTGTAGATTGCTTTGGGTTGTAGAGTCATTTTCACAATGTTGATACTTCCAATCCAAGAACATGATATATCTCTCCATCTATTTGTATCATCTTTAATTTCTTTCATCAGTGTCTTATAATTTTCTGCATACAGGTATTTTGTCTCCTTAGGTAGGATTTTTCTTAGATATTTTATTCTTTTTGTTGTACTGGTAAATGGGAGTGTCTTCTTGATTTCACTTTCAGACTTTTCATCATTAGTGTATAGGAATGCAAGAGATTTCTGTGAATTAATTTTGTATCCTGCTACTTTACCAAATTCATTGAATAGCTCTAGTAGTTTTCTGGTAGCATCTTTAGGATTCTCTATGTATAGTATCATGTCATCTGCAAACAGTGACAGCTTTACTTTTTCTTTTCCGAATTGGATTACTTTTATTTACTTTTCTTCTCTGATAGCTGTGGCTAAAACTTCCAAAACTATGTTAATAAGAGTGATGAGAGTGGACAACCTTGTCTTGTTACTGATCTTAGTGGAAATGCTTTCAATTTTTCACCATTGAGGACAATGTTGGCTGTGGGTTTGTCATATATGGCCTTTATTATGTTGAGACAAGTTCCCTCTATGCCTACTTTCTGCAGGGTTTTTCTCATAAATGGGTGTTGAATTTTGTTGAAAGTTTTCTCTGAAGCTATTGAGATGATCATATGGTTTCTCTCCTTCAATTTGTTAATATGGTGTATCACGTTGATTGATTTGCGTATATTGAAGAATCCTTGCATTCCTGGAATAAATCCCACTTGATCATGGTGTATGATGTGTTTAATGTGCTGTTGGATTCTGTTTGCTAGTATCTTTTTGAGGATTTTTGCATCTATGTTCATCAGTGATATTGGCCTGTAGTTATTTTTCTTTGTGACATCCTTGTCTTGTTTTGGTATCAGCATGATGGTGGCCTCATAGAATGAGTTTGGGAGTGTTCCTCCCTCTGCTATATTTTGGAAGAGTTTGAGAAGGATAGGTGTTAGCTCTTCTCTAAATGTTTGATGGAATTGGCCTGTGAAGCCATCTGGGCCTGGGCTTTTGTTTGTTGGAAGATTTTTAATCAGAGTTTCAATTTCAGTACTTGGGAATGGTCTGTTCATAATTTCTATTTCTTCCTGATTCAGTCTTGGCATCTTGTGCATTTCTAAGAATTTGTCCATTTATTCCATTGTCCATTTTATTGGCATAGGGTTGCTTGTAATAATCTCTCATGACTTTGTATTTCTGCAGTGTCAGTTGTTACTTCTCCTTTTTCATTTCTAATTCTATTGATTTGAGTCTTCTCCCTTTTTTCTTCATGTGTCTGTCTAATGGTTTATCAATTTTGTTTATCTTCTCAAAGAACCAGCTTTTTTTTAATTGATCTTTGCTATCGTTTCCTTCATTTCTTTTTCATTTATTTCTGATCTGATTTTTATGATTTCTTTCCTTCTGTTAACTTTGTGGGATTTTTCTTCTTCTTTCTCTAATTGCTTTAGGTGCAAGGTTAGGTTGTTTATTTGAGATGTTTCCTGTTTCTTAAGGTAGGATTGTATTGCTATAAACTTCCCTCTTAGAACTGCTTTTGCAGCATCCCATAGATTTTGGGTCTTTGTGTCTCCATTTTCATTTTTTTCTAGGTATCTTTAGTTTCCTCTTTGATTTCTTCAGTAATCACTTCGTTATTAAGTAGTGTATTGTTTAGCCTCCTTGTGTTTGTATATTTTAAAGATCTTTTCCTGTAATCGATATCTAGTCTCGTGGCATTGTGGTCGGAAAAGATACTTGATACAATTTCAATTTTCTTAAGTTTACCAAGGCTTGATTTGTGACCCACGATATGATCTCTTCTGGAGAATGTTCCATGAGCACTTTAGAAAAATGTGTATTCTGTTCTTTTCGGATGGAATGTCCTATAAATATCAATTAAGTCCATCTTGTTTAATGTATCATTTAAAGCTTGTGCTTCATTATTTATTTTCATTTTTGATGATCTGTCCATTGGTGAAAGTGGAGTGTTAAAGTCCCCTGCTATGAATGTGTTACTGTCGATTTTCCCTTTTATGACTGTTAGTATTTGCCTTATGTATTGAGGTGCTCCTATGATGGGTGCATATATATTTTAAATTGTTATATTTTCTTCTTGGATTGATCCCTTTATCATTATGTTGTGTCCTTCTTTGTCTCTTCTAATACTCTTTATTTTAAGTGTATTTGGTCTGATATGAGAATTGCTACTCCAGCTTTCTTTTGGTTTCCATTTGCATGAAATATCTTTTTCCATCCCCTTACTTTCAGTCTGTATGTGTCTCTAGGTCTGAAGTGGGTCTCTTGTAGACAGCATATATATGGGTCTTGTTTTTGTACTCATTCAGCCAATCTGTGTCTTTTGGCGGGAGCATTTAGTCCATTTACATTTAAGGTAATTATCGATATGTATGTTCCTATTCCCATTTTCTTAATTGTTTTGGGTTCGTTATTGTAGGTCTTTTCCTTCTCTTGTGTTTCTTGCCTAGTGAAGTTCTTTTAGCCGTTGTTGTAGAGCTGGTTTGGTGGTGCTGAACTCTCTCAGCTTTTGCTTGTCTGTAAAGTTTTTAATTTCTCCATCAAATCTGAATGTGATCAGATAGAGTAATCAGGTAGAGTAATCTTGGTTGCAGGTTTTTCTCTGTTATCACTTTAAATATGTCATGCCAGTCCCATCTGGCTTGCAGAGTTTCTCCTGGAAGATCAGCTGTTAACCTTATGGGGATTCCCTTGTGTGTTATTTGTTGTTTTTCCCTTGCTCTTTTAATATGTTTTCTTTGTATTATTTTTTGACAGTTTAATTAATATGTGTCTTGGCGTATTTCTCCTTGGATTTATCCTGTATGGGACTCTCTGTGCTTCCTGGACTTGATTAACTATTTCCTTTCCCATATTAGGGAAGTTTTCAACTATAATCTCTTCAAATATTTTCTCAGTCCCTTTCTTTTTCTCTTCTTCTGGAACACCTATAATTCAAATGTTGCTGCATTTAATGTTGTCCCAGAGGTCTCTGAGACTGTCCTCAGTTCTTTTCATTCATTTTTCTTTATTCTGCTCTACAGTAGTTATTTCCACTATTTTATCTTCCAGGTCACTTATCCGTTCTTCTGCCTCAGTTATTCTGCTATTGATCCCTTCTAGAGTTTTTTTTTTTTTTTTCGGTACTTGGGCCTCTCACTGTTGTGGCCTCTCCTGCTGCGGAGCACAGGCTCCAGACGCGCAGGATCAGCGGCCATGATTCACGGGCTCAGCCGCTCCATGGCACGTGGGATCCTCCTGGACTGGGGCACGAACCCGTGTCCCCTGCATTGGCAGGTGGACTGTTAACAACTGTGCCACCAGCGAAGCCCCTAGAGTATTTTTAATTTCATTTATTGTGTTGTTCATCATTGCTTGTTCCATCTTTAGTTCTTCTAGGTCCTTGTTAAATGTTTCTTGCATTTTGTCTATTCTATTTCCAAGATTTTGGATCATCTTTACTATCATTATTCTGAATTCTTTTTCAGGTAGACTGCCTATTTCATCTTTTTTCTATTTCATTTGTTAGGTCTGGTGCATTTTTATCTTGTTCCTTCATCTGCTGTGTGTGTTTCTGTCTTCTCATTTTCTTTATCTTACTGTGTTTGGGGTCTCTTTTTTGCAGGCTGCAGGTTTGTAGTTACCGTTGTTTTTGGTGTCTGTCCCCAGTGGCTAAGGTTGGTTCAGTGGGTTGTGTAGGCTTCCTTGTGGAGGGGACTAGTGCCTGTGTTCTGGTGGATGAGACTCAGTCTTGTCTTTCTTGTGGTCAAGTCCACGTCTGGTGGTGTGTTTTATGGTGTCTGTGGACTTATTATGATTTTAGGCAGCCTCTCTGCTAATGGGTGGGTTTTTTTTCCTGTCATGCTAGTTGTTTCGCATAGGATGTCCAGCAGTGTAACTTGCTGGTCGTTGAGTGAAGCTGGGTGCTGGTGTTGAGATGGAAATCTCTGGGAGATTTTCACTGTTTGATATTATGTGGAGCTGGGAGGTGTCTTGTGCACCCGTGTCCTGAAGTTGGCTCTTCCACCTGAGGGGCTCAGCACTTACTTCTTCCACCTGAGGGGCTCAGCACTACCTGCAGCACCAAGAGCCTTTCATCCACATGGCTCAGCATAAAAGGGACAAAAATTAGAGAGAAAGAATTAGTAGAAGTAGAAAGAAAGAAAGAAAGTAGCGAGAGTGGGTGTGAGGGAGGAAGGAAGGAAGGAGGGAAGGAATAAAAAAAGAAAGAAAGAAGATAAAGTAAAATAAAATAAATTAAGATAAAGTATAATAAAGTTATAAAAAATATTATTAAGAGAAAAAAGAAACAAAAGGATGGATAGAACCCTAGGACAAATGGTGAAAGCAAAGCTATACAGACAAAATCTCACACATAAGCATATACATGCACACTCACAAAAAGAGGAAAAGGGGAAAAAAATCATAAATCTTGCTCTCAAAGCCCACCTCCTCAATTTGGGATGATTCGTTGTCTATTCATGTATTCCACAGATGCAGGGTACATCAAGTTGATTGTGGAGCTTTAATCCACTGCTTCTGAGGCTGCTGGGAGAGATTTTCCTTTCTCTTCTTTGTTCTCACAGCTCACAGGGGCTCAGCTTTGGATTTGGCCCCGCCTCTGCTTGTAGGTCGCCGGAGCACGTCTGTTCTTCCCTCAGGCATGACGGGGTTAAAGGAGCCACTGATTCGGGGTCTCTGGCTCACTCTGGCCAGGGAGAGGGAGGAGCACAGAGTGCAGGGTGAGCCTGCATTGGCAGAGGCCACCGTGACGTTGCACCAGCCTGCAGGTGCCATGCGTTTTCCCGGGGGTGTTGTCCCTGGATCCTGGGACCCTGGCAGTGGCGGGCTGCACAGGCTCCCTGGAAGGGGGGTGTGGATAGTGACCTGTGCTCGCACACAGGCTTCTTTTTGGTGGCAGCAGCAGACTTAGTGACTCATGCCTTTCTCTGGGGGGGTCCGCACTTTTAGCCGCGGCTCCCGCCCGTCTCTGGAGCTCCTTTAAGCAGTATTCTTAATCCCCTCTCCTCGCGCACCAGGAAATAAAGAGGGAAGAAAAAGTCTGTTGCCTCTTCGGCAGGTCCAGACTTTTCCCCTCACATACAAGGAAATCTCAACAAGATTAAGAAATCCTTTTTCATCAGAAGTCATGGAATCCAGAAGGCAGTGGGATGACATAGTCAAAGAATAAAACAAACAAACAAACCTCTCTATGAAGAATTCTGTATTTAACAAAACTGTCTTTCAAAAATGAAGGACAAATTAAGATGTTTCCAGATAAACAAAAACTGAGAGACTAGTAGACCTGCCCAACAAGAAATACTAAAGTGAAATCTTCAGGTGGAAATGAAAGGACCCTGGACATTAAATACATTCCACGTCAAGAAATAAGGAGCACAAATAAAGGTAAACATGTAGGTAAACTGCATAAAACAAGAGTTATACATCTGTGTTAAGGGACACATGATGTACACAGATGTAATTTGTGTGACAATAAGAGCACAAGGGGGAGAGTAAAAAACAGAAATATATAAAAGCAAAGCTTTTGTATACTATTAAAATTAAGTTGGTATTAATCCAAACTAGATTTCTATAAATTAAGATGTTCCTGGTAATCTCCAGGGCAACCACTGAGAAAAGAACTCAAAAAAATAGTAAAATAAATAACGAGTATTAAAATAGTATACTACAAATATCTATATTATATAATAGAAGAATAGTAATGGAGAAATAGAGAATTGGAAAAGAAAATAAATAGTAAAATGGCAGACATAAATCCTACCTTATCAGGAATTAAAATAAAAATCAATGGGTTAAAGTCTCCGATTAAAAGACAGAGATTATATGTCTTAAAAATTAAAAATAGAGTTACCATATGAGACTGAAATCCCACTCCTGGGCACATATCTAGAGAAAACTCTAATTCAAAAAGATATATATACCTCAATATTCATAGCAACACTATTTACAATAGCCAAGACATAGAAGCAACATAAATGTCCATCAACAGATGAATGGATAAAGAAGATGTGGTATAATATACAATGGAATATTACTCAGCCATAAAAAGCAATGAAACAATACCATTTGCAGCAACATGGATGAGCCTGGAGATTATCATATTAAGTGAAGTGAGTCAGACAGAGAACGACAAATATCATATTATATTGTTTATATGTGGAATCTAAAAAAAATGACACAAATGAACTTATAAAACAGAAATAGACTCACAGACATAGAAACAAACTTATGGCTACCAAAGGAGATAATGGCATTGGGGGTGGTGGTGGAGATAAATTAGAAGTTTGGGATTAACATATATACACTACTATATATAAAGTAGATAACAAGGACCAACTGTATAGCACAGGGAACTACAGTCAATATTTTGTGATAATCTATAATGGAAAAGAACCTTGAAAAAGAGTGTGTATATATATATATATATAGATAGATATATATAGATATATATATCTCCATATATGGATATATATAACTAAATCGGTTTGCTATATACCTGTAACTAACACAACATTGTAAATTAACTATACTTCATTTTAAAAATGGTTTAAAATACAGTCACTATGGAGAAGAGCATGGAGGTTCCTCAAAAAACTAAACGTAGAACTAGCATATGACCCAGCAATCCCACTACTGGGCATATACCCTGAGAAAACCATAATTCAAAAAGAGACATGTGGGGGACCTTGAAGATGGCGGAAGAGTAAGACGCGGAGATCGCCTTCCTCCCCACGGATACACCAGAAATACATCCACACGTGGAACAACTCCTACAGAACACCTACTGAAGGCTGGCAGAAGACCTCAGACCTCCCAAAAGGCAAGAAACTCCCCACGTACCTGGGTAGGGCAAAAGAAAAAACAGAGACAAAAGAATAAGGACGGCACCTGCACCAGTGGGAGGGAGCTGTGAAGGAGGAAAAGTTTCCACACACTAGGAAGCTCCTCCGCGGGCGGAGACTGAGGGAGGCGGAGGGGGGAGTTTCGGGACCACGGAGTAGTGCACAGCAACGGGTGTGGAGGGCAAAGCGGGGAGATTCCTACACAGACGATCGGTGCCTACTGGCTCTCACCAACCCGAGAGGCTTGTCTGCTCACCCGCCGGGGCGGGCGGGGCTGCAAGCTGAGGCTCGGGTTTCGGTTTTGGACGGAGCGCAGGGAGAGGACTGGGGTTGGCGGCTTGAACATAGCCTGAAGGGGTTAGGGCACCACGACTAGCCGGGAGGGAGTTCGAGGAAAAGCCTGCACCTGCCGAAGAGGCAAGAGACTTTTTCTTCCCTCTTTGTTTCCTGGTGCGCGAGGAGAGGGGTTTAAGAGCGCTGCTTAAAGGATCTCCACAGACGGGCGCGAGCCGCGGCTAAAAACACGAACCCCAGAGACGGGCGCGAGCCGCGGCTAAAAGCGCGAACCCCAGAGACGGGTGCGAGCCACAGCTGAAAGCGCAAACCCCAGAGATGGGCGCGAGCCGTGGCTAGAACCGCGGACCCCAGAGACGGGCGGGAGACGCTGGGGCTGCTGCTGCCGCCACCAGGGGGGCTGTGGGCGAGCACAGGTCACTCTCCACGCCCCTCTTCTGTGGAGCCTGTGCAGCCTGCCACTGCCAGGTTCCCGGGATCCAGGGACAACTTCCCCGGGACGACGCACGGCGGGCCGCAGGCTGGTGCAACGTCACGCCGGCCTCTGCCGCAACGTCACGCCGCCTCTGCCGCACGCAGTGCCCCTCCTTCCCCCATCCCCCAACCCCCGGCCTGAGTGAGCCGGAGCCCCCGAATCAGCGGCTCCTTTAACCCCGTCCCGAGCAAAAAACAGACGCCCTCCAGCGACCTACACGCAGAGGCAGGGCCAAATCCAAAGCTGAGCTCCTGTGAGCTGTGAGAACAAAGAAGAGAAAGGAAATCTCCCAGCAGCCACAGAAGCAGCGGATTAAAGCTCCACAATCAACTTGATATACCCTGCATCTGTGGAATACCTGAATAGACAAGGAATGATCCCAAATTGAAGAGGGGGAATTTAGGAGCAAGATCTATGATTTTTTTCCCTTTTCCTCTTTTTGTGAAGGTGTACGTGTATGCTTCTGTGTGAGATCTTGTCTGTATACTCTTGCTTCCACCATTTGTCCTAGGGCTCTATCCGTCCATGGTTTTTAAAAAAATTTTTTTTTCTTAATAATTAATTTTAATTGCAATAAATTTATTATACTTTACCTTCGTTCTTTCTTTCTTTCTTTCCTTCCTTCCTTCCCTCCTTTAGACAACGAATCACCCCAAATTGAGGAGGTGGTCTCTGAGAGCAAGATTTATGATTTTTCCCCCTTTACCTCTTTTTGTGAAGGTGTATGTGTATGCTTCTGTGTAAGATTTTCTCTGTATAGCTTTGCTTCCAACATTTGTCCTAAGGTTCTATCCGTCCCTTTTTTTTTTTTCTAAATATTTTTTAATTCAATAACTATATTATACTTTATTTTATTTTTACTGTATCTTCTTTCTTTCTGTCTTTTTTCCTTCTTTCCCTCCTTCCTTCATTCCTCCCTCCCTCCCTCCTTTCTTTCCTTCTTTGCTTCTTTCTTCCTTCCTTCCTTTCCTCCTTTCCCTCTTTCTTTCCTCATACTTCTACCAATTCTCTCTACTTTTTCTCCCTTTTATTCTGAACCGTGTGGATGAAAGGCTCTTGGTGCTCCAGCCCAGGAGTCAGGGCTCTGCCTCTGAGGTAGGAGAGCCAACTTCAGGACACTGGTCAACAAGAGACCTCCCAGCTCCACATAATATTAAACGGTGGAAGTCTCCCAGAGACCTCCATCTTAACACCAGCACCCAGCTTCACTCAACGACCAGCAAGCCACAGTGCTGGACAACCTATGCCAGACAACTAACAAAACAGGAACACAACCCCACCCATTAGCAGAGAGGCTGCCTAAAATCATAATAAGGCCACAGACACCCCAAAACACACCACCAGACGTGAACCTGCCCACTAGAGAGACAAGATCCAGCCTCATCCAGCACAACACAGGCACTAGTTCTCTCCACCAGGAAGCCTACACAACCCACTGAAACAACCTTAGCCACTGGAGACAGACATCAAAAACAACGGGAACTACGAATGTGCAGCCTGCCAAAAGGAGACCCCAAACACAGTAAGATAAGCAAAATGAGAAGACAGAAAAACACACAGCAGATGAAGGAGCAAGATAAAAACCCACCAGACCTAACAAATGAAGAGGAAATAGGCAATCTACCTGAAAAAGAATTCAGAATAATGATAGTAAGGATGATCCGAAATCTTGGAAGTAGAATGGACAAAATGCAAGAAACAGTTAACAAGGACCTACAAGAACTAAAGACGAAACAAGCAACGATGAACAATGCAATAAATGAAATTAAAAGTACTCTAGATAGGATCAATAGCAGAATAACTGAGGCAGAAGAACGGATAAGTGACCTTGAAGATAAAGTAGTGGAAATAACTACTGCAGAGCAGAATAAAGAAAAAAGAATGAAAAGAACTGAGGACAATCTCAGAGACCTCTGGGACAACATGAAACGCACCAACATTCGAATTATAGGGGTTCCAGAAGAAGAAGAAAGAAAGAAAGGGACTGAGAAAATATTTGAAGAGATTATAGTTGAAAACTTCCCTAATATGGGAAAGGAAAAAGTTAATCAAGTCCAGGAAGCACAGAGAGTCCCATACAGGATAAATACAAGGAGAAATACGCCAAGACACATATTAATCAAACTGTTAAAAATTAAATACAAAGAAAGCATATTAAAAGCAGCAAGGGAAAAACAACAAATAACACACAAGGGAATCCCCATAAGGTTAACAGCTGATCTCTCAGCAGAAACCCTACAAGCCAGAAGGGAGTGGCAGGACATACTGAAAGTGATGAAGGAGAAAAACCTGCAACCAAGCCTACTCTACCCAGCAAGGATCACATTCAGATTTGATGGAGAAATTAAAACCTTTACAGACAAGCAAAAGCTGAGAGAGTTCAGCACCACCAAACCAACTTTACAACACATGCTAAAGGAACGTCTCTAGGCAAGAAACACAAGAGAAGGAAACGACCTATAATAACGAACCCAAAACAATATATAAAATGGAAATAGGAACATACATATCGATAATTACCTTAAATGTAAATGGACTAAATGCTCCCACCAAAAGACACAGATTGGCTGAATGGATACAAAAACAAGACCCTTATATATGCTGTCTACAAGAGACCCACTTCAGACCTAGAGACACATACAGACTGAAAGTAAGGGGATGGAAAAAGATATTCCATGCAAATGGAAACCAAAAGAAAGCTGGAGTAGCAATTCTCATATCAGACAAAATAGACTTTAAAATAAAGACTATTAAAAGGGACAAAGAAGGACACTACATAATGATCAAGGGATCGATCCAAGAAGAAGATATAACAATTGTAAATATTTATGCACCCAACATAGGAGCACCTCAATACATAAGGCAAATACTAACAGCCATAAAAGGGGAGATCGACAGTAACACATTCATAGTAGGGGACTTTAACACCCCACTTTCACCCATGGACAGATCATCCAAAATGAAAATAAATAAGGAAACACAAGCTTTAAATGATACATTAAACAAGATGGACTTAATTGATATTTATAGGACACTCCATCCAAAAACAACAGAATACACATTTTTCTCAAGTGCTCATGGAATATTCTCCAGGATAGATCATATCTTGGGTCACAAATCAAGCCTTGGTAAATTTAAGAAAACTGAAATTGTATCAAGTATCTTTTCTGACCACAACGCCATGAGACTAGATATCAATTACAGGAAAAGATCTGTAAAAAATACAAACACATGGAGGCTAAACAATACACTACTTAGTAATGAAGTGATCACTGAAGAAATCAAAGGGGAAATAAAAAAAATACCAAGAAACTAATGACAATGGAGACACAACGACCCAAAACCTATGGGATGCAGCAAAAGCAGTTCTAAGAGGGAACTTTATAGCAATACAAGCCCACCTTAAGAAGCAGGAAACATCTCGAATAAACAACCTAACCTTGCACCTCAAGCAATTAGAGAAAGAAGAACAAAAAAACCCCAAAGCTAGCAGAAGGATAGAAATCATAAAAATCAGATCAGAAATAAATGAAAAAGAAATGAAGGAAACGATAGCAAAGATCAATAAAACTAAAAGCTGGTTCTTTGAGAAGATAAACAAAATAGATAAACCACTAGCCAGACTCATCAAGAAAAAAAGGGAGAAGACTCAAATCAATAGAATTAGAAATGAAAAAGGAGAAGTAACAACTGACACTGCAGAAATAAAAAAAATCATGAGAGATTACTACAAGCAACTCTATGCCAATAAAATGGACACTCTGGAAGAAATGGACAAATTCTTAGAAATGCACAACCTGCCAACACTGAATCAGGAAGAAATAGAAAATATGAACAGACCAATCACAAGCACTGAAATTGAAACTGTGATTAAAAATCTTCCAACAAACAAAAGCCCAGGACCAGATGGCTTCACAGGTGAGTTCTATCAAACGTTTAGAGAAGAGCTAACACCTATCCTTCTCGAACTCTTCCAAAATATAGCAGAGGGAGGAACACTCCCAAATTCCTTCTACGAGGCCACCATCACCTTGATACCAAAACCAGATAAGGATGTCACAAAGAAAGAAAACTACAGGCCAATATCACTGATGAACATAGATGCAAAAATCCTCACCAAAATACTAGCAAACAGAATCCAACAGCACATTAAAAGGATCATACACCGTGATCAAGTGGGGTTTATTCGAGGAATGCAAGGATTCTTCAATATATGCAAATCTATCAATGTGATAAACCATATTAACAAATTGAAGGAGAAAAACCATCTGATCATCTCAATAGATGCAAGGAAATCTTTTGACAAAATTCAACACCCATTTATGATAAAAACCCTCCAGAAAGTAGGCATAGAGGGAACTTTCCTCAACATAATAAGGGCCATATATGAGAAGCCCACAGCAAACAACCTCAATGGTGAAAAACTGAAAGCATTTACACTAAGATCAGGAACAAGACAAGGTTGCCCACTCTCACCACTCTTATTCAGCATAGTTTTGGAAGTTTTAGCCACAGCAATCAGAGAAGAAAAGGAAATAAAAGGAATCCAAATCGGAAAGGAAGAAGTAAAGCTGTCACTGTTTGCAGATGACATGATACTATACATAGAGAATCCTAAAGATGCTACCAGAAAACTACTAGAGCTATTCAATGAATTTGGTAAAGTAGCAGGATACAAAATTAATGCACAGAAATCTCTGGCATTCCTATATACTAATGATGAAAAATCTGAAAGTGAAATCAAAAAGCACTACCATTTACCATTGCAACAAAAAGAATAAAATATCTAGGAATAAACCTACCTAAGGAGGCGAAAGACCTCTATGCAGAAAATTATAAGACACTGATGAAAGAAATTAAAGATGATACAAATAGATGGAGAGATATACCATGTTCTTGGATGGGAAGAATCAACATTGTGAAAATGACTCTACTACCTAAAGCAATCTACAGATTCAATGCAATCCCTATCAAACTACCACTGGCATTTTTCACAGAACTAGAACGAAAAATTTCACAATTTGTATGGAAACACAAAAGACCCCGAATAGCCAAAGCAATCTTGAGAACGAAAAAAGGAGCTGGAGGAATCAGGCTCCCTGACTTCAGACTATATTACAAAGCAACAGTAATCAAGACAGTATGGTACTGGCACAAAAACAGAAAGATGTATCAGTGGAACAGGACAGACAGCCAGAGATAAACCCACACACATATGGACACCTTATCTTTGATAAAGGAGGCAGGAATGTACAGTGGAGAAAGGACAGCCTCTTCAATAAATGGTGCTGGGAAAACTGGACAGGTACATGTAAAAGTATGAGATTAGATCACTCCCTAACACCATACACAAAAATAAGCTCAAAATGGATTAAAGACCTAAATGTAAGGCCAGAAACTATCAAACTCTTAGAGGAAAACCTAGGAAGAACACTCTATGACATAAATCACAGCAAGATTCTTTCTGACCCACCTCCTAGAGTATTGGAAATAAAAACAAAAATAAACAAATGGGACCTAATGAAACTTCAAAGGTTTTGCACAGCAAAGGAAACCATAACCAAGACCAAAAGACAACCCTCAGAATGGGAGAAAACATTTGCAAATGAAGCAACTGACAAAGGATTAATCTCCAAAATTTACAAGCAGCTCATGCAGCTCAATAACAAAAAAACAAACAACCCAATCCAAAAATGGGCAGAAGACCTAAATAGACATTTCTCCAAAGAAGATATACAGAATGCCAACAAACACATGAAAGAATGCTCAACATCATTAATCATTAGAGAAATGCAAATCAAAACTACAATGAGATATCATCTCACACCAGTCAGAATGGCCATCATCAAAAAATCTAGAAACAATAAATGCTGGAGAGGGTGTGGAGAAAAGGGGACACTCTTGCACTGCTGGTGGGAATGTGAATTGGTTCAGCCACTATGGAGAACAGTATGGAGGTTCCTTAAAAAACTACAAATAGAATTACCATATGACCCAGCAATCCCACTACTGGGCATATACCCTGAGAAAAGCAAAATTCAAAAAGAGTCATGTACCAAAATGTTCATTGCAGCTCTATTTACAATAGCCCGGAGATGGAAACAACCTAAGCGCCCATCGGATGAATGGATAAAGATGTGGCACATATACACAATGGAATATTACTCAGCCTTAAAAAGAAATGAAATTGAGCTATTTGTAATGAGATGGATAGACCTAGAGTCTGTCATACAGAGTGAAGTAAGTCAGAAAGAAAAAGACAAATACCGTATGCTAACACATATATATGGAATTTAAGGGGAAAAAAATGCCATGAAGAACCTAGGGGTAAGACAGGAATAAAGACACAGACCTACTGGAGAACGGAGTTGAGGATATGGGGAGGGGGAAGGGTGAGTTTTGACAGGGCGAGAGAGAGTCATGGACATATACACACTAACAAACGTAGTAAGGTAGATAGCTGAGGGGAAGCAGCCGCAAGGCACAGGGATATTAGCTCGGTGCTTTGTGACAGCCTGGAGGGGTGTGATGGGGAGAGTGGGAGGGAGGGAGACGCAAGAGGGAAGACATATGGGAACATATGTATATGTATAGCTGATTAACTTTGTTATAAAGCACAAACTAACACACCATTGTAAAGCAATTATACCCCAATAAAGATGTTTTTAAAAAAAATAAAATAAAATAAAAATGGTTTAAAAATTGAAAGACAAAACAAAACAAAAAGGGCAATAGATTACACTCTCCAATTAAATGACAGGGATTGGCAAAATGGAATAAGAAGCATGATCCAACTAAATGCTATTCACAAAGGAACACTTTTAATTTAAAGACATAACTAGGTTAAAAGCAAATCGATGTGAAAAGATATATAAAATATATGCAAATATTAATTGAAAGATCTGTACTAATATCAGACAAAAGCTATGCTAATATCAAACAAAAGAGATTTTAAGAAAAAGAAAATTTTCATAGAGATGACAAGAAGACCATTCTGTAATGATAAAAGGGTTAATCAATCAAGAAGATACAGCAATTATAAACATATAACAGCATTAAAATACAGGAAGAAAAACTGACAGAACCGAAAAGAGAACTCAACAATAATAGTTGGAGATTTTGATATCCTACCATCAATAATGGCTAGAACAACAAGACAGAAGATCAACATGGAAACAGAAGACTTGAACAACACTATAAACCAGTTACATCAAAACAGACATCTACTGAACACTCCTTTCAACAACAGTAAAATACATATTCTTACCAAGTGCACATAAAGCATTCTCTAGGATAACCATAAACTAAGCCATAAAACAGGCTCAGTATATTTAAAAATATATGCCATACAAAGCATGTTCTCTGACCACATGGAATGAGATTAGAAATCAATAACCAAAGGGAATTTGGAAAATTCACAAATATGTGGAAATTAAAGAAGAACACACATGTAGAATTAAACAAGAACAATAATGGGTTCTAAATAACAAATGAGTCAAAGAAGAAATCACTAGAAAAATTAGAATATAGTTAGAGATGAATAAAAATACACATACCAAGCTTAGGAAATGCAGCTAAAACAGTAGTTAGAAGGAACTGTATAGCTGTAAATGCCTGTATTAAAAAGAAGGTAGAGCTCACAGCAGACACATGCTACCTAGCCTCACACCCAGCTGCATCAGGGGCCTACCCTGTCCATCACTGTTTCTGCAGCAGGTGCTGCAAGGCTACACAACATGCTGGGGGCCTACACTGTCCAACAGTGTGCCTACAACAGAAATGTGCTGCTGGGACGCACAGCTAACCATGCCAGGAGACTGCCCTGTCCACCAGAACAGAAATAAAAGGCATACAGATTGGAGATGATGATAGCAAGATGGTAGAATAGAAAGACCCAGGCTCTCCTTTTTCCCATGGATACACCAGCTTAAAAATAATTAATGGACCGACCCCCCTTGTGAGAAATTTAAGAGATCCCTGCACCCCAAGCAAGTGTGAAATCAGCCATATCAAAGTAGGTAGGAAAATTAGTGGCATCCATTCACCATTGTCTCTCCCCTTAGGACAGCACCATAAAATTGTGAAGAAACTTCCAGCCCTCAGCTTCTTCCTGGGAAGGAAAAAGGAAGACTGTACCATACATTCAATGTTGACTTTTTGGGGGAGGCTGATTGAGGAACCAGCTTCTGTTTCACCTGTGTCAGAGTCCTGATAGGACCTGGCATACTCTAGATGTCTTTGGTTCACTTAGAACAAAAAATAACAATGCAGGGTGATGCTGTTCCAGAGGCCACTACAGCTTGGTGCCCTCTCCATCAGGAGGTAGAGGGAGTAATGCATATTCCAATGTTCCAACTTTTTGGGATCTGCCTGAGGGACTTGTTTCTCTCTTGCCTGTCTCAGAGTGTGGACAGGATTCAATAAACTCTAGATGCCTAGGAGCCACTGAGAACAAAAAAGAGCTGTGTTATATACTCTCTCTGCTGTGTTACAGCAGAGAGAGCAAGAGACTATGAGCTCCCCCTAATTAAGAATCCATATACAAAATTCCAGAGAAGACACATACATAGAAAATATTTGAGATTATACAGTTAAACATAAGATCTGAAACTGTAAAGCTCTAAGAAGAAAACAAAGGGGGAAAGTTTTATGACAATGGTCTTGGCAATGATTTGTTGGCTATAATATCAAAAGCACAGACAACAAAAGCAAAGATAAAGAAGTAGACCACATCAAACTGAAAATCTTCTGCACAGCAATGGAAAAAATCAACAGAGTGAAAAGGGAACCTACAGAATGGGAAAAAATATTTGCAAACCATATATCTGATAAGGGGGTAATACACAAAATATGTAAGGAGCTCCTACAACTCAATAGCAATATCCAGTTTTAAAATGGGCAAAAGACTTGAATAGACATTTCTCCAAAAAAAATATACAAATGACCAATAGGTAAGTGAAAAGATGCTCAACATCAGTAATCATCGGAAAAATAAGACATCATCTCACACTTGTTAATATGGTCATTACCCACCCCACACACACACCAAAAAAAAGAAGAGAAAATAACAAAGTTTGGTGAGAATGTGGATAAATTGGAAATCGTGCTCATTGTTTGTAGGAATGTAAAATGGTGCAACCACTATGGAAAACAGTATGGCAGTTCCTCAAAAAACTAAAAGTAGAACTACTATATCTACAGATCCAAAGTAATACTTATCAAAATCCCAGCTTACTTCTTGCAGAAAATGATAAGCTGACCCTAAATTCATATGGGAGTGCAAGAGAATCAAATAGCCAAAAAATCTTGAAAAAGAAGAAAATAATTGGACAACTCACACTTCCCAGTTTCAAAACTTACCTCAAATCTACAATAATAAAAACTGTGCAGCATTAACATCAGGGTAGACATACAGATCATAGAACAGAACGGACAATCCAGAAATAAACGGTAAATGTAGAGACAACTGATTTTTTTTATTGGAGTATAATTGCCTTACAATGGTGTGTTAGTCTCTGCTCTACAACAAAGCGAACCAGTTACACATATACACATGCTCCCAAGACAATTTAGTAGGTAAAGAAGTCTTTTCAACAAGGGGTGCTGGGATAGGTAAATGGATATTCACATGCAAAACAATAAAGTTGTACCCTTCAGTCACACCATATTAAAAATGAACTCAAACTAGATCAAAGATCTAAATGTAAGAGCTAAAACTATAAAACTCTTAGAAGAGAGCATAGGTATAAATCTTTGTGGTCTTAGAGTAGGCAATGGTTTCTTAGGTATGACACATAAAGCACAAGTAATAAAAAAAAAGCTAACTTGAACTTCATCAAAATTAAAACTATTTTGCTTCAAAGCATACCCTCAAGAAGGTGAAAAGACAATCCCCAGAAGGGAAGAAAATATTTGCAAATCATATATCTGATAAGGGTATAGTATTCTGAAAATATAAACAACTCTTACAACTAGGCAATTGAAAAACAGCTCAATAATAAAAGTGAGCAAAGAATTTAAACAGACATTTATTCAACAAAGATCGGCAAATGGCAAAAAAACACAGGAAAAACTGCTCAATATCATTATTCATTAGGGAAATGCAAATCAAAACCACCTTGAGATATTTCACACCCACTAGGATAGCTATAATAAAAAAGACATACAATAACAAGTGTTGGTAAGGATGTGAAGAAATTGGAGCCCTTGTACTTCACTAGTTGGAGTGTAAAATGGTGCAGCCACTTTGGGAAAAAATTTGGCAGTTCCTCAAATGTTAAAGATAGAGTTAATGTGTAACAAAGCAATTCCAATCCTAGATGTATGCCCAAGAGAACTGAAAACCCAGGTTTACACAAAAATTAGTGTGAATGTTCATAACAGCATTATTCATAATAGTCAGAAGGTTTCCACCTTCTGTTCATCAGCTGATGAATAAACAAATTGTAGTATATCCATACATTGGAGTATTATTACTTTTCAGCTATGAAAAGGAAATACTGATTCATTCTACAACATGGGTGATCCTTGAACTTTATTGTAAGTGAAAGAAGCCAGATGAAAAAGATCACTATTGTATGATTCCATTTATATGACATGTTTATAATAAGTAAATTCATAAAAGCAGAAAGTAGATTAGCATTTCTCAGGGGCTGGGTGAAGGCAGGAGAGAATGAAGAGTGACTACTAATGAGTATGTGTTTTCTTTCTGGAGTGACAGAAATATTTGGAATTAGATAGTGATGATTGTTGCACAACAATATGAATATACTAAAAATCACTAAATTATACTCTTTAAAAGCGTGAATTTTATGGTATGTGTATTATATCTCAATAAAAATGAGATTCTGTTTTTTATTTATCAGATTAGGAAGAAAAGGTTGGATGATGTCTAGTATTCACAAGTTTATGGAGAA
The DNA here is from genome assembly GCF_963924675.1 of Phocoena phocoena. Lineage (NCBI taxonomy): Eukaryota > Metazoa > Chordata > Mammalia > Artiodactyla > Phocoenidae > Phocoena > Phocoena phocoena. Next base: position 30,205,324 of record NC_089226.1, read on the forward strand.
ATAAGCACCTTCATACAGTTTTGCTGGGAATCTACTTAGCTTTTTTGAAGGGCAATTAGGCAATATCTGTCAATGGTTTGAATGCTTGTACTCTTTGACTCAGTAATACTACTGCCAAAAATATGTTTTTGTATATACCAGCATACTATTCCAAATTCATGTGCAAGAAGGTTCACTGCAATATTGTTAGTAATAATAAAAAACTAGAACCATCAACATGAAACCCATTAAATACATCCGTATAATGGAAAACAGTCACAAAAACATGAGGTTGAACTCTATATACTGTATATTCTTCAGTCCATGGATCAAGGAGTAATTTTGACTTTCAAGTTTTATTATTTCATAAGGCTCTTTCTGACATAGATAGTAATTCCTCTGATGGATCTGGGCAAAATAAATTGAAAATATTCTGGAAAGGATCGCCCATTCTAGATGCCATTAAGAACATTTGTGATTCATGGGAAGAGGTCACAATATCAACATGAACAGGAGTTTGAAAGAAGTTGACTCTAACCCTCATGGATAACTTTGAGGGGTTCAGTTCTTTAGTGGAGAAAGTAATTGTCAATGTAGTAGAAATAACGAGAACTATAATTAGAAGTAGAGCCTAAAAATGTGACTGAATTTCCGCAAACTCATATTAAACTTAACAGATGAGGAGTTGCTTAATAAGGAAGAACAAAGAAAGTGGTTTCTTGAGATGGAATCCACTCCTGGTGAAGATGTTGTGATGACTGTTGAAATGACAACAAGTGATTTAGATTAAGTGCCTTCAATTTTAAAAGAAGGTCTGCAGATAAAATGTTATCAAATGGCACTGCATGCTACAGAGAAACACTTCATGAAAGGATGAGTCAATCAATGTGGCAAAATTTATTGTTGACTTATTTTAAGGAACTGCCACAGTCACCCTAACTGTCAGCAACCACCACCCTGATCAGTAAGCAGCCATCAACATCAAGGGAAGACCCTCCACCAGCAAAAAGATTATGATTTGCTGAAGGCTCAGAGGATGGTTAGCATTTTTTTCTTTTCTCTTCTTTCTTTCTTTTTTTTTTAGATTTTGGCCGCACCCTGCAGCATGTGGGATCTTAGTTCCCTGATCAGGTATCGAACCCACGCCTCCTGCATTGGAAGGCAGAGTCTTAACCACTGGACTGCTGGGGAAGTCTCTTTTTTATTTTATTTATTTATTATTTACTTTTAGTTTTGGGGATAGTTAGCATTTTTTAGCAATGAAGTATTTTAAAATGAAGGTACACACATTGTTTTAGACGCAGTACTATTGCACACTAAATAGACTCCAGTATATTGTAAACATAACTTTATATGCACTGAGAAACCAAAACAATAATAATAATGTGACTCACTTTACTGCAGTGGCATGGAACCAAATCCACAATATCTCCAATGTGTGCCTATATTCACTGACCAGTTGACTTCACTGCGTACAAACAAAAATTCCCTTCCCAGGATTCCTTTCTCAACTTGTTCTCAATATGCAAAAAAAGGATAAAGATTTCCTTACAAGGGTTGCTTTGCAGGAATTAAATTCTTTTAAAGCAAAATGCAAGAAACCTTAAAAATTAGAATGGGCTCAAGTCTGTTTCCTTTGGAAATTGCTATCTTTATTCAATCTATTCATTTACTGTCTGACCTCATCATAACTTTATTGCACCAATTGTGAACTTTTCCTTCCAAAATATGTTCATTACTAACTTATATCTTGGATGTTTTGATTCTTCATTTGATTTTTTAATATCTAAATCCATTAAGTTATTTCAGCTCAATACACCCAATAAGGACAATGAGAGCTCCCTGAAATGGAGTGGGAAAAAAAAGCTTTACAATTGTGATCTTCAGAAGGAGCAACATTTTGATAGCTGCAAATCATAATCAGACAAAGAGAAGTTTTCTGTTAGTGGTACTACAGAGAGCCTCTTAGTTAATTCCCTTTGTTCTCTCCTAATAGAATAGAAGATAGACATAATGAGAAGAATGAAATATTCCTCACAGATTTTTCTCTAATCACTTAAGTTTTCAAAGTAGGGAAGAGGATGATTCTATTTTTCTCTTTCTTTTAACCTCTAGCATAATACCCTCTGAAAAATATTCTCTTCAGGAGTCAAATTACAAAAGATCAAGTTGCTTGGTTCCAAACATATGGGTTTTTAATTTTTTTTTTAATAAATTCTGCTAAAATTTTCATAGCCTAAAAAAGCTCACTTCTGTTCTAACCTTGTTGTTTGTGAAATGACAACAAAGCAAAGGGAACTATATTAATCCAGCTATCTAGCTATTTCTGTCATCCCTAGCTATTCTACATGGTAGAAAAAAATCTACAACTGCAGTCATATAAAAAATACACTGTCTCAATGGCTTTCTCTCTTCCTTGCAATGGTTCCAACTTTGGTTGCATATCAAAATTACCTGTGGACTTTTCAAACATACTAATGCCTCTGTCCTATTCCCAGATATCCTAATTTAAATGGTCTGGGGAGAAGCCTGGCAGGATTTTTTAAAACTGCCTGGTGATTCTAATATACAGCCATGGTTGAAAATTACTAGTAGGCAGAATTGTGGAATAAAGACTTAAGGGGAGGGCCACAGCTCCAGGCCTCCACACCCTCCCCTTAATTATAACTTCAAACTGAATAGTTCTGTTTTTCTATGCTTTATACATTGAGAGTCAGTTTATTGCTCTTTTTTAAAGGAAGTTTTTCCTTTTAAAATTTAGAAACCACAGTTCCAATGCAAAAGGCTAACATCTCACCTTTCTCCAGGCTGGCTTCATGTCTGTGACCAAAAAGAAAAAGAGTCTTTGTTTTGTTGTGTTTATTTTTAATATATCACAAAGATAAACATATGGGTAAAAGCTGAGTGATGGTTCTAGCCTATCTAAGGGAGGCCTTGAAGAGAATGGGATGCTTCTGTCTTATGCTCAAGCACTGGAGAGTGATTTAATAAAAAAGATTTTGGAAAAGGAATAAAGAAATTTGTTTGGGAATATTGAAGATTTTTTGACCTTCTAAGAAAGCTGAATGACTATAAACATAGATGAAGGCCAATGATTAAAGGCTTAATTAGAAAATTAAATGTATTAAGGCTCCTCAAGACCAGGTAGTTAATGGATATTACCTTCTGAATGCAAGTCGCCATCAAAATGAGAAAATAAAGGGTCTAGCCTAAAGCTCACTAGGAGCTCTACATATGTTAGTTTCTTTTTATGTTTTTAAAAGATAGGATATTTTAAAATTGCGTTGCTGGATACTGTTGAATTACACTGGTGAAAATTACTCTTTTACTTCCACCTTTTTTTTCAGAGCCAATGTGTTAGGAGGTAGTAAGTCATAGTGCTAAAGCCCCATGGATCTTGAGCTCACAAAGGGGATCTTTCTAAACAAACTTACTTAAAGACTAAAGAGAGTTTTGTCATAATAATTATAAAGATAGCTTCTTCTTTAACTTAGGACAATTATAACCCTTTTTCCTCTCTTTGCCTCAAAAATTTCTTTTTGAGCTGAATATTCATTTACACTCACTACAAAAGTTATAAGCCATATAGAAAACAAAGAGCAAAGTGGAAGTTCTTTCTTATCAGTAATCACTTCAAATGTAAATGGATTAAACTATCCAATAAAAAGGCAAAGATTAGAAAATAGGTTAAAAAAAGAAACATGATCTAACTACATGTTATCTATGAGACCCACTTTAAATCCAAGAAAACAAATAACTTGAAAGTGAAAGAATAGAAAAAGAAATTCCATGCAAATACTAACCAGAAGATGGCTGGGATGGCCATCATAATATCAGACAAAATATGTTTTGAGCCACAACTATTATAAGAGACAAAGGAGGACATTAAATAGTGATAAAATGGTCAAATTGAGAGAGACTTTCAAGATGACAGAGGAGGAAGACATGGAGATCATCTTCCTCCCCATAAATACATCAGAAATACATCTACATGTGGAACAACTCCTACAGAACACCTACTGAACACTGGCAGAAGAAATCAGACTTCCCCAAAGTCAAGAAAACTCCCACGTACCTGAGTAGGGCAAAAGAAAAAACAGAGACAAAAGAATAAGGACGGGATCTGCACCTCTGGAAGGGAGCTGTGAATGAGGAAAAGCTCCCACACACTAAGAAACCCCTTCACTGGTGAAGATGCGGGGTGGCAGGGGGGAAGCTTCAGAGCCACGCAGGAGAGTGCAGCAATAGGGGTGCAGAGGGCAAAGCAGAGAGATTCCCACACAGAGGATCAGTGCCAACCAGCACTCACAAGCCTGAGAGGCTTGTCTGCTCACCTGCCAGGGCAGGTGGGGGCTGGGAGCTGAGGCTCTGGCTTCGGAGGTCATATCCCAGGGAGAGGCCTAGGCTTGGCTGTGTGAACACAGCCTGAAGGGGGCTACTGTGCCACACCTATCTGGGAGGGAGTCCAGGAAAATGTCTGGAACTGCCGAAGTGGCAAGAGACCATTGTTTCCGGGTGCACAAGGAAAGGGAATTCAGAGCACCACCTAAATGAGCTCTAGAAATGGGCACAAGCCACGGCTATCAGCATAGACACCAGATATGGGCTTGAAATGCTAAAGCTGCTGCTAGAGCCACCAAGAAGCCTGTGTGCAAGCACAAGTCACTATCCACAACCCCCTAAAGGGAACCTGTGCAGCCTGCCACTACCAGGGTACCGTGATCCCTGGAAAACGTCCCCAGGAGAACACACAGCGCACCTCAGGCTGTTGCAATGTCACACTGGCCTCTGCCACTGCAGGCCCACCCCTCATTCTGTACCCCTCCCTCCCCCAGACCTGAGTGAGCCAGAGACCCTGAATCAGCTGCTGCTTTAACTCTGTCATGTCTGGACAGGGAACAGACACCTTCAGGTGACCTACATGCAGAGGCAGGGCCAAATACAAAGCTGAACCCCAAGAGCTGTTCGAACAAAGAAGAGAAAGGGAAATTTCTCCCAGCAGCCTCAGGAGAAGTGGATTAAATCTCCATAATAAACTTGATGTACCTTGCATTTCTGGAATACCTGAACAGAAAATGAATCATCCCAAATTGAGGTGGTTAATACTGGGAGCAACTATAGACTTGGGGTTTGCTTTCTGCAGGTAATTAGTTTCTGGTTTTATGCTTATCTTAGTTTAGAATTTAGAGTATATTATCATTGGTAGATATGTTTATTGATTCATTTGCACTCTTCTTTTTTTAATATATAGATCTATATTTTTTTTTTCCTTTTTCTCCTTTTGTGATTGTGTATGTGTATGCTTCTTTGTGTGATTTTCTCTGTATAGCTCTGCTTTTACCATTTGTACTGGGTTCGGTCTGTCCATTTTTTTTTCTAGTATAGTTTTCAGTGCTTGTTATCACGGGAGGATTAGTTTTTTGGTTTTCTTGCTCTCTTTTTTCTTTCTTTTATTTTTTTCTTTTTAATGATTTTTTAATCTATTTTAATAACTTTATTTTATTTTTTCTTTCTTTCTTTCTTTCTTTCTTTCTTTCTTTCTTTCTTTCTTTCTTTCTTTCTTTCTTTCTTTCTTTCATTTTCTCCCTTTTCCTCTGAGCATGTGGCTGCCAGGGTCATGGTGTTCCAGCTGAGTGTCAGGCCTGTGCCTTTGAGGTGGGACAGCCAAGTTCAGGACATTGATCCAACAGAGACCTCCTGGCTCCACATAATATCAAATGGTGAAAGCTCTCCCAGAGATCTCCATCTCAATGTAAAGACCAAGATCCACTCAAAGACCAGCAAGCTACAGTGTTGGACACAATATGGCAAACAACTAGCAAGACAGGACTACAACACCACCCATTAGCAGAGAGGCTGCCTAAAATCATAATAAGGTCACAGACACCCCAAAACCTCCCACCAGACGTGGACCTGCCCACCAGAAGGACAAGACCCAGCCTCATCCACCAGAACACAGGCACCAGTCACCTCCACCAAGAAGCCTACACAACACACGGAACCAACCTTAGCCACTGGGGGCAGACATGAAAAACAATGGGAACGACGATCTTGCAGCCTGCAAAAAGGAGACCCCAAACAGAGTAAGTTAAGCAAACTCAGAAGACAGAGAAACACACAGCAGATGAAGGAGGAAGGTAAAAACCCACTAGAAAAAACAAATGAAGAGTAAATAGTCACTCTACCTGAAAAAGAATTCAGAGTAATGATAGTAAAAATGATCCAAAATCTTGGAAATAGAATGGAGAAACGTTTAACAAGCACCTAGAAGAACTAAAGAGAAAACAATGATGAACAACACAATATATGAAACTAAAAATTCTCTAGAAGAAATCAATAGCAGAATAACTGAGGCAGAAGAACAGATAAGTGACCTAGAAGATAAAATAGTTGAAATAACTATCACAGAGCAGAATAGAAAAAAAAAAACACTGAAAAGAATTGAGGACAGTCTCAGAGTCCTCTGGGACAACATTAAACACACCAACATTCGAATTATAGGGATCCCAGAAGAAGAAGAGAAAAAGAAAGGGACCGAGAAAGTATTTGAAGAGATTATAGATGAAAACTTCTCTAATATGGGAAAGGAAATAGTCAATGAAATCCAGGAAGTGCAGAGAGCCCCATACAGGATAAATTCCAAAGAGAAACACACCAAGACACATATTAAATAAACTATCAAAAATACATACAGAGAAAAAGTATTAAAAAGCAGCAAGGGAAAAACAACAAATAAATTACAAGGGAATCCCAATAAGACTAACAGGTGATCTTTCAGCAGAAACTCTGCAAGCCAGAAGGGAGTGGCAGGACATATTTAAAGTGAAGAAAGGGAAAAACTTACAACCAAGATTACTCTACCCAGCAAGGATCTCATTCAGATTCGATGGAGAAGTTAAAATTTTTATAGAAAAGCAAGAGCTAAAAGAATTCAGCAACACCAAACCAGCTTAACAGCAAATGCTAAAGGAACTTCTCTAGGCAGGAAACACAAAAGAAGGAAAAGACCTACAATAACAAACCCAAAACAATTAAGAAAATGGTAATAGGAACATACATATCCATAACTACCTTAAATGTAAATGGACAAAATGCTCCAACCAAAAGACATAGACTGGTTGAATGGATACAAAAACAAGACCCATACATATGCTGTCCACAAGAGACCCACTTCAGACCTAGGGACACATAAAGACTACAAATGAGAGGATGGAAAAAGATATTCCATGAAAATAGAAATCAAAAGAAACTGGAGTAGCAATTCTCATATCAGACAAAATAGACTTTAAAATAAAGACTATTACAAGAGACAAAGAAGGACACTACATAATGATCAAGGGATCTATCCAAGAAGAAGTTATAACAATTGTAAATATTTATGCACCCAAAATAGGAGAACCTCAATATATAAGGTAAATGCTAACAACCATAACAGGGGAAATCGACAGTAATACAGTCGTAGTAGGTGATTTTAACACCCCACTTTCACCAATGGACAGATCATCTAAAATGAAAATAAATAAGGAGACACAGCTTTAAATGATGCACTAAATGAAATGGGCTTAATTGATATTTATAGGACATTCCATGCAAAAACAACAGAATACTCTTCCTTCTGAAGTGCTCATGGAACATTCTCCAGGATAGATCATATCTTGGGTCACAGATCAAGCCTTGGTAAATTTAAGAAAATTGAAATCGTATAAACTATCTTTTCTGACCACAACACTATTAGACTAGATATCAATTACAGGAAAAACTCTGCAAAAAATACAAACACATGGAGGCTAAACAATACACTACTAAATAACGGAGAGATCACTGAAGAAATCAAAGAGGAAATCAAAAAACACCTAGAAACAAGTGACAATGGGCACAACAACAAAAGAAAACCTATGGGATGCAGCAAAGCAGTTCTAAGAGGGAAGTTTATAGCAATACAATGCTACCTCGAGAAACAAGGAAAATCTCAAATAAACCATCTAACCTAACACCTAAATCAATTAGAGAAAGAACAACAAAAAATCCCCAAAGGTAGCAGAAGGAAAGAAATCATAAATATCAGTTCGGAAGTAAATGAAAAAGAAATGAAGGAAATGATAGCAAAGATCAATAGAATGAAAAGCTTGTTCTTTGAGAACATAAACAAAATTGATAAACCATTAGCCAGACTAATCAAGAAAAAAAAGGGAGAAGACACAATTCAATAGAATTAGAAATGAAAAAGGAGATGTAGCAAATGACACTGCATAAATAAAAAGGATCATAAGAGATTACTACAAGCAACTATATGCTAATAAAATGGACAACCTGGAAGACATCGACAAACTATTAGAAGAGCACAGCCTTCTGAGATTGAACCAGGAAGAAATAGAAAATATAAACAGGTGAATCACAAGCATTGAAACTGAGACTGTGATTAAGAAACTTCCAACAAGGCTTCCCTGGTGGTGCAGTGGTTGAGAGTCCTCCTGCCAATGCAGGGGACACAGGTTTGTGCCCCGGTCTGGGAAGATTCCACATGCCACAGAGTGGCTGAGCCCATGAGCCATGGCCGCTGAGCCTGCACATCTGGAGCCTGTGCTCCACAATGGGAGAGGCCACAACAGTGAGAGGCTCACATACCCCCACCAAAAAAAAAAACCCAAAAAACTTCCAACAAACAATAGCCCAAGACCAGATGGCTTCACAGGTGAATTCTATCAAACCTTTAGAGAAGAGATAACACCTATCCTTCTCAAACTCTTCCAAAATATAGCAGAGGTAGGAAAATCCCCAAACTCATTCTACAAGCCCGCCATTACCCTAATACCAAAAGCAGACAAAGATGTCACAAAGAAAACTACAGGCCAGAGTGGAGGGGAAGATGGCAGAAGAGTAAGACATGGAGATCACCTTCCTCCCCACAGATACATCAGAAATACATCTACATGTGGTACAACTCCTACAGAACACCTACTGAACGCTGGCAGAAGACCTCAGACTTCCCAAAAGGCAAGAGACTCCCCACGTACCTGGGTAGGGCAAAAGGAAAAAAGAATAAACAGAGACAAAAGAATAGGGACGGGACCTGCACCAGTAGGAGGGAGCTGTGAAGGAGGAAAGGTTTCCACACACTAGGAAGCCCCTTCATGGGCGGATACTGCGGGATGCAGAGGGGGGAGCTTCGGGGCCATGGAGGAGAGCGCAGCAACAGGGGTGCGGAGGGCAAAGTGGGGAGATTCCTGCACAGAGGATCTGTGCCGACCGGCACTCACCAGCCCAAGAGGCTTGTCTGCTCACCCGCCGAGGTGAGCGGGGCTGCGAGCTGAGGCTCAGGCTTTGGTCGGAGCACAAGGAGACGACTGGAGTTGGCTGCGTAAACACAGCCTGAAGGGGTTAGTGCACCACGGCTAGCTGGGAGGGAGTCCAGGAAAAGGTCTGGAGCTGCCCAAGAGGCAAGAGACTTTTTCTTCCCTCTTTGTTTCCTGGTGCGCGAGGAGAGGGGTTTAGGAGCGCTGCTTAAAGGAACTCCAGAGACGGGCACGAGCCGCAGCTAAAAGCGCGGACCCCAGAGACGGGCACGAGCCACGACTAAAACCACGGACCCAGAGATGGGCAGGAGGTGCTAAGGTTGCTGCTGCCGCCACCAAGGGGCCTGTGTGCGAGCACAGGTCACTACCACACCTCTCCTCTGGGGAAACTGCAGCCCACCACTGCCAGGTTCCCGGGATCCAGGGACAACTTCCCCAGGAGAACACACGGCGGGCCTCAGGCTGGTGCAACGTCATGCCGGCCTCTGCCGCCGCAGGCTCACCCCACACTCTGAGCCCCTCCCTCCCCCCGTCCTGAGTGAGCTGGAGCCCCCGAATCAGGGGGTCCTTTAACCCCATCCTGTCTGAGCAAAAAACAGACGCCCTCCAGCAACCTACACGCAGAGATGGGGCCAAATCCACAGCTGAGCCCCTGTGAGCTGTGAGAACAAAGAAGAGAAAGGGAGATGTCTCCCAGCAGCCTCAGGAGCAGCGGATTAAAGCTCCACAATCAACTTGATGTACCCTGCATCTGTGGAATACATGAATAGACAGTGAATCATCCCAAATTGAGGAGGTGGACTTTGAGAACAAAATTTATGATTTTTTCCCCTTTTCCTCTTTTCGTGAGTGTGTATGTGTATGCTTCTGTGTGAGATTTTGTCTGTATAGCTTTGTTTCCACCATTTGTCCTAGGGTTCTATCCGTCCACTTTTTTTAAAAAAATTTTTTCTTAATAATTAATTTTCATTTTAATAACTTTATTATACTTTACTTTCTTTCTTTCTTTCTTTCTTTCTTTCTTTCTTTCTTTCTTTCTTTCTTTCTTTCTTTCCTCCCTTCCTTCCCTCCTTTAGACAACGAATCATCCCAAATTGAGGAGGTGGACTTTGAGAGCAAGATTTATGATTTTTCCCCCTTTACCTCTTTTTGTGAGGGTGTATGTGTATGCTTCTGTGTAAGATTTTGTCTGTATCGCTTTGCTTCCACCATTTGTCCTAAGGTTCTATCTGTCCTTTTTTTTTTCTCTAAATAATTATTTTTTAATTCAATAACTTTATTATACTTTACATTTATTTAACTGTATCTTCTTTCTTTCTTTCTTTTTCCTTCCTTCCCTCCTTCCTTCCTTCCTTGCTCCCTCCCTCCTTCCCTCTGTTCTTTCCTTCTTTCCTTCTTTTCTGCTTGCTTTCTTTCTTTCTTCCTTACTTCCTTCCCTCCCTCCCTTCTTTCTTTCTTTCTTTCCTTCTTCCTACTTCTACTAATTCTTTCTCTTTACATTTTCTCCCTTTTATTCTGAGCCGTGTGGATGAAAGGCTCTTGGTGCTACAGCCAGGAGTCAGTGCTGTGCCTCTGAGGTGGGAGACCCAACTTCAGGACACTGGTCAACGAGAGATCTCCCAGCTCCACATAATATCAAATGGTGAAAATCTCCCAGAGATCTCTACCTCAACACCAGCACCCAGCTTCACTCAATGACCAGCAAGCTACAGTGCTGGACAACCTATGCCAAACAACTAGCAAAACAGAAACACAACCCCACTCACTAGCAGAGAGGCTGCCTAAAATCATAAGTCCACAGACACCCCAAAACACACCACAAGACATGGACCTGCCCACCAGAAAGACAAGATGCAGCCTCATCTAACAGAACACAGGCACTAGTCCCCTCCACCAGGAAGCCTACACAACCCACGGAACCAACCTTAGCCACTGGGGAGGGAAAAGAACAATGGGAACAACGAACCAGCAGCCTGGAAAAAGACCACAAACACAGTAAGATAAGCAAAATGAGAAGACAGAAAAACACACAGAAGATGAAGGAGCAAGATAAAAATGCACCAGACCAAACAAATGAGGATGAAATAGGCAGTCTACCTGAAAAAGAATTCAGAGTAATGATAGTGAAGATGATCCAAAATCTTGGAAATAGAATGGACAAAATGCAAGAGACATTTAACAAGGACCTAGAAGAACTAAAGATGAAACAAACAATGATGAACAACACAGTAAATGAAATGAAAAGGACTCTAGATGGGATCAAAAGCAGAATAAATGAGGCAGAAGAACGGATAAGGGACCTGGAAGATAAAATACTGGAAATAACTACTGCAGAGCAGAATAAAGAAAAAAGAATGAAAAGAGCTGAGGACAGTCTCAGAGACGTCTGGGACAATATTAAATGCACCAACATTTGAATTATAGGCTTTCCAGAAGTAGAAGAGAAAAAGAAAGGGACTGAGAATATATTTGAAGAGATTATAGTTGAAAACATCCCTAATATGGGAAAGGAAATAGTTATTCAAGTCCAGGAAGCAAAGAGAGTCCCATACAGGATAAATCTAAGGAGAAATACGCCAAGACACATATTAATCAAACTGTCAAAAATTAAATACAAAGAAAGCATATTAAAAGCAGCAAGGGGAAAAAAAACAACACACAAGGGAATTCCCATAAGGTTAACAGCTGATCTCTCAGCAGAAACCCTGAAAGGCAGAAGGGAGTGGAAGGACATACTGAAAGTGATGAAGGAGAAAAAACTGCAACAAAGATTACTCTACCCAGCAAGGATCTCATTCAGATTTGATGGAGAAATTAAAACCTGTACAGACAAGCAAAAGCTGAGAGAGTTCAGCACCACCAAACCAGATTTACAACAAATGCTAAAGGAACTTCTCTAGGCAAGAAACACAAGAGAAGGAAAAGACCTATAATAACGAACCCAAAACAATTTAGAAAATGGGATTAGGAACATACATACTGATAATTAACTTAAACATAAATGGACTACATGCTCCAACCAAAAGACACAGATTGGCTGAATGGATACAAAAATAAGACCCATATATATGCTGTCTACAAGAGACCCACTTCAGACCTAGAGACACATACAGACTGAAAGTAAGGGGATGGAAAAAAGATATTCTATGCAAATGGAAACCAAAAGAAAGCTTGAGTAGCAATTCTCATATCAGACAAAAATAGACTTTAAAATAAGGACTATTAAAAGGGACAAAGAAGGACACTACATAATGATCAAGGGATCGATCCAAGAAGAAGATATAACAATTGTAAATATTTATGCACCCAACATAAGAGCACCTCAATACATAAGGCAAATACTAACAACCATAAAAGGGGAGATCAACAGTAACACATTCATAGTAGGGGACTTTAACACCCCACTTTCACCAATGGACAGATCATTCAAAATGAAAATAAATAAGGAAACACAAGCTTTAAATGATACATTAAAAAAGATGGACTTAATCGATATTTATAGGACACTCTATCCAAAAACAACAGAATACACATTTTTCTCAAGTGCTCATGGAGCATTCTTCAGGATAGGTCATATCTTGGGTCACAAATCAAGCCTTGGTAAATTTAAGAAAATTGAAATGGTATCAAGTATCTTTTCCAACCACAATGCCATGAGACTAGATATCAATTACAAGAAAAGATCTGTAAAAAATACAAACACAATGAGGCTAAACAATACACTACTTAATAACGAAGTGATCACTGAAGAAATCAAAGAGGAAATAAAAAAATACCTAGGAACAAATGATAATGAAGACACAATGACCCAAAACCTATGGGATGCAGCAAAAGCAGTTCTAAGAGGGAAGCTTATAGCAATACAAGCCCACCTTAAGAAGCAGGAAACATTTCAAATAAACAACCTAACCTTGCACCTAAAGCAACTAGAGAAAGAACAAAAAACCCACAAAGTTAGCAGAAGGAAAGAAATTATAAAGATTCAATCAGAAATAAATAAAAAAGGAATGAAGGCAATGATAGCAAAGATCAATAAAACTAAAAGCTGGTTCTTTGAGAAGATAAACAAAATAGGTAAACCATTAGCCAGACTCATCAAGGAAAAAAGGGAGAAGACTCAAATCAATAGAATTAGAAATGCAAAAGGAGAAGTAACAACTGACGCTGCAGAAATTCAAAAGATCATGAGAGATTACTACAAGCAACACTATACCAATAAAATGGACAACCTGGAAGAAATGGACAAATTCTTAGAAATGCACAACCTGCCAAGACAGAATCAGGAAGAAATAGAAAATATGAACAGACCAATCACAAGCCCTGAAATTGAAACTGTGATTAAAAATCTTCCAACAAACAAAAGCCCAGGACCACATGGCTTCACAGGCGAATTCTATCAAACATTTAGAGAAGAGCTAACACCTATCCTTCTCAAACTCTTCAAAATATAGCAGAGGGAGGAACACACCCAAATTCCTTCTATGAGGCCACCATAACCTTGATACCAAAACCAGACAAGGATGTCACAAAGAAAGAAAACTGCAGGTCAATATCACTGATGAATATAGATGCAAAATTCCTCAACAAAATACTAGCAAACAGAATCCAACAGCACATTAAAAGGATCATGCACGATGATCAAGTGGCGTTTATTCTAGGAATGCAAGGATTCTTCAATATATGCAAATCTATCAATGTGATAAACCATATTAACAAATTGAAGGAGAAAAACCATATAATCATCTCAATAGAGGCAGAGAAAGCTTTTGACAAAATTCAACACCCATTTATGCTAAAATCTCTGCAGAAAGTAGGCATAGAGGGAACGTTCCTCAACATAATAAAGGCCATATATGACAAGCCCACAACCAACATCATCCTCAATGGTGAAAAAGTGAAAGCATTTCCACTAATATCAGGAACAAGACATGGTTGCCCACTCTCACCACTCTGATTCAACATAGTTTTGGAAGTTTTAGCCACAGCAATCAGAGAAGCAAAGCAAATAAAAGGAATCCAAATGAGAAAAGAAGAACTAAAGCTGTCACTGTTTGCAGATGACATGATACTATACATAGAGAATCCTAAACATGTTACAAGAAAACTAGTAGAACTATTCAATGAATTTGGTAAAGTAGCAGGATACAAAATTAATGCACAGAAATCTCTGGCATTCCTATACACTAATGATGAAAAGTCTGAAAGTGAAATCAAGAAAACGCTCCCATTAACCATTGCAACAAAAAGAATAAAATACCTAGGCATAAACCTACCAAAGGAGACAACATACCTGTATGCAGAAAATTATAAGACACTGATGAAAGAAATTAAAGATGATACACATAGATGGAGAGATACACCATGTTCTTGGATTGAAAGAATCAATATTGTGAAAATGACTCTACTACCCAAAGGAATCTATAGATTCAATGCAACCCCTATCAAACTACCACTGGCATTTTCCACAGAACTAGAACAAAAATTTCACAATTGGTATGGAAACACAAAAGACCCCGAATAACCAAAGCAATCTTGAGAATGAAAAATGGAGCTGGAAGAATCAGGCTCCCTGACTTCAGACTATACTACAAAGCTACAGTAATCAAGACAGTATGGTACTGGCACAAAAACAGAAGATCAATGGAACAAGATAGAAAGCCCAGAGATAAACCCATGCACATATGGTCACCTTATCTTTGATAAAGGAGGCAGGAATGTACAGTGGAAAAAGGACAGTCTCTTCAATAAGTGGTGCTGTGAAAACTGGACAGGTACATGTAAAAGTATGAGATTAGATCACTCCCTAACACCATACACAAAAATAGCTCAAAATGGATTAAAGACCTAAATGTAAGGCCAGAAAATATCAAACTCTTACAGGAAAACATAGTCGGAACACTCTATGACATAAATCACAGCAAGATACTTTTAGACCCACCTCCTAGAGAAATGGAAATAAAAACAAAAATAAACAAATGGAACCTAATGAAACTTCAATGCTTTTGCATAGCAGAGGAAACCATAAACAAAACCAAAAGACAACCCTCAGAGTGGGAGAAAATATTTGCAAATGAAGCAACTGACAAAGGATTAATCTCCAAAATTTACAAGCAGCTCATGCAACTCAATAACAAAAAAACAAACAACCCAATCCAAAAATGGGCAGAAGATCTAAATAAACATTTCTCCAAAGAAGATATACAGACTGCCACAAACACATGAAAGAATGCTCAACATCATTAATCATTAGAGAAATGCAAATCAAAACTACAATGTGGTATCATCTCACACCAGTCAGAATGGCCATCATCAAAAAATGTAGAAACAATAAATGCTGGAGAGGGTGTAGAGAAAAGGGAACACTCTTGCACTGCTGGTGGGAATGTGAGTTGGTACAGCCACTATGGAGAACAGTATGGAGGTTCCTTAAAAACTACAAATAGAATTACCATATGACCCAGCAGTCCCTCTACTGGACATATACCCTGAGAAAACCAAAATTCAAAAAGTGTCATGTACCAAAATGTTCATTGCAGCTCTACTTACTATAGCCTGGAGATGGAAGCAGTCTAAGTGCCCATTATCGGATGAATGGATAAAGAAGATGTGGCACATATATACAATGGAATATTACTCAGCCATTAAAAGAAATGAAATTGAGCTATTTGTGATGAGGTGGATAGAGCTAGAGTCTGCCCTACAAAGTGAAGTAAGTCAGAAACAGAAAGACTAATACCGTATGCTAACACATATATATGGAATTTAAGGGGAAAAAAATGTCTTGAAGAACCTAGGGGTAAGACAGGAATAAAGACACAGACCTACTGAAGAATGGACTTGAGGATATGTGGAGGGGGAAGGGTAAACTGTGACAAAGCGAGAGAGAGACATGGACATATATACACTAACAAACGTATAGTAGTTAGCTAGTGGGAAGCAGCCGCATAGCACAGGGATTTCAGCTCGGTGCTCTTTGATCGCCTGGAGGGGTGGGATAGGGAGGGTGGGAGGGACGGAGATGCAAGAGGGAAGAGATATGGGAACATATGTATATGTATAACTGTTTCACTTTGTTGTAAAGCAGAAACTAACACACTATTGTAAAGCAATTATACCCCAATAAAGATGTTTAAAAGAAAAAAAAGGTGTTAACCATGGTAAAAAAAAAAAAAGAAAGAAAGAAAAACTACAGGCCAATAACACTGATGACAATAGATACAAAAATTCTCAACAAAATACTAGCTAACAAAATCCAACAGCACATTAAAAGATCATACATCATGATCAAGTGCGGTTTACGCCAGGAAAGCAAGGTTCTTCAATATATGCAAATCAATCAAGGTGATAGAACATATTAACAAATTGAAGGAGAAAGACCATATGATGATCTCAAAAGAAGTATAAAAAGCTTTTGACAAAATTCAGCACTGATTTATGATGAAAACCCTCCTGAAAGTATGCATAGAGGGAACTTACCTCAGCATAATAAAGGCCATATATGACAAACCCACAGCCAACATCATTCTCAATGGTGAAAAACTGAAAACATTTCCTCTAAGATCAGGAACAAGACAAGGTTGTCCACTCTCACCACCATTATTCAACACAGTTTTGGAAGTTTTAGCCACAGCAAGCAGAGAAGAAAAAGAAATAAAAGGAATCCAAATCGGAAAAGAAGAATTAAAACTGTCACTGATTGCAGGTGAAATGATACGATACACAGAGAATCCTAAAGATGCTACAAGAAGCTTACTAGAGCTAATCAAAGAATTTGGTAAAGCAGAAGGATACAAAATTAATGCACAGAAATCTCTTGTATTCCTATACACTAATGATAAAAACATCTGAAAGAGAAATTAAGGAAACACTGCCATTTACCACTGCAGCAAAAAGAATAAAATACCTAAGAATAAGCCTACATAAGGAAACAAAAGACCTGTATTCAGAAAACTATAAGACATTGATGAAAGAAATTAAAGATATGATACAAACATATGGATAGATATAGCATGTTCTTGGATTGGAAGAATCAACATTGTGAAAATGACTACACTACCCAAAGCAATCAACAGATTCAATGCAATCCCTATTAATCTACCAATGGCATTTTTCACAGAAGTAGGACAAAAAAATTCACAATTTGTATGGAAACACAAAAGACCTCGAATAACCAAACCAATCTTGAGAAAGAAAAACGGAGCTGGAGGAATCAGGCTCCCTGACTTCAGACTATACTACAAAGCTACAGTAATCAAGATAGCATGGTACTGGCACAAAAACAAATATTGATCAATGGAACAGGATAGAAAGCCCAGAGATTAACCCATGTGCATATGGTCACCTTATTTTTGATAATGGAGGTAAGACTATACAATGGAGGAAAGACATCCTCTTCAATAAGTGGTCCTGGGAAAAGTGGACAATTACATGTAAAAGAATGAATTTAGAACACTCCCTAACACCGTATACAAAAAAAAAAAACTCTAAATGGATTAAAGACCTAAATGTTAGGCTAGACACTCTAAAACTCTTAGAGGAAAACATAGGCAGACCACTCTATGACATAAATCACAGCAAGATCCTCTTTGACCCACCTCCTAGGGAAATGGAAATAAAAAAAATAAATAAACAAATGGGACCTGATGAAACTTCAAAGCTTTTGCACAGCAAAGGAAACCATGAACAAGACGAAAAGAAAACCCTCAGCATAGGAGAAAATATTTGCAAATGAAGCAACTAACAAAGGATTAATCTCCAAAATTTACAGGCAGCACATGCAACCCAATGTCAAAAAACCAAAAATCCCAATCCAAAAATGGGCAGAAGACCTAAATAGACATTTCTGCAAAGAAGATATACAGATTGCCAAAAAACACATGAAAGGATAGTCAACATCACTAATCATTAGAGAAATGCAAATCAAAACTGCAATGAGGTATCATCTCACACTAGTCAGTATGGCCATCATCAAAAAATCTACAAACAATAAATGCTGGAGAGGGTGTGGAGAAAAGGGAACCTTCTTGCACTGTTAGTGAGAATGTAAATTGATACAACCACTACGGTGAACAGTATGGAGGCTCTTTAAATAATTAAGAATAGAACTGCCATATGACTCAACAACCCCACTACTGGACATATATCCCGAGAAAACCATAATTCAAAAAGAGTCATGTACCAAAATGTTCATTGCAGCTCTATTTACAATAGCCAGGACATGGAAGCAACCAAAGTGTCCATCAGCAGATGAATGGATAAAGAAGATATGGCACATATATACGGTGGAATATTACTCAGGCATAAAAAGGAATGACACTGAATTATTTGTAGTGAGGAGGATGGACATAGAGTCTATCATACAGAGTGAAGTAAGTCAGAAAGAGAAAATCAAATACCATGTGCTAACACATATATATGATATATAAAAGAAAATAAATGGTTCTGAAGAACCTAGGGGAAGGACAGGAATAAAGACACAGACATAGATAATGGACTTGAGGACAGGGGCGGGGGGATGGTAAAATGGGACAAAGTGAGAAAGTGGCATGGACATATATATACTACCAAATGTGAAATAGATAGCTAGTGAGAAGCAGACACATAGCAGAGGGAGATCAGCTCAGTGTTTTGTGACCACCTAGAGGGGTGGGATAGGGAGGGTGGGAGGGAGATGCAAGAGGGAGGAGATATGGCAATATATGTATGTGTATAGCTGATTCACTTTGTTATAAGGCAGAGAATAACAAACCATTTTAAAGCAATTATACTCCAATAAACATGTTAAAAAAAAAAAGATATTTTAAATATATAACCAGAAAAAAAAAGTGGTCAAATTTATCAAGATACAGCAATTATAAACATATGTGGACCAAGCAACAGAGATCCAAAATATATGAAGCAAATATTGACAGAATTAAAGGGAGAAACATTTCTACAATAAAAGTTGGAGATTTCAATTATTTTTAATAATGGATGGAACATCTAGCCAGAGATCAATAAGGAAATAAAAGAGCTGAAAAATTTAAACCAAATAGATATGAGATACACAGTTGCTTGTCTTTATTTACAGTAGTTATATCCACATAATCTCATGAACACTGAGTTAACCAATATTAAATCATTACTCTTCAGAGAAATACAGGGTTTGGTTTTTGCATGAGCCTGGTAACAGAATTTTCTTCAACTGGTCAATACTAAACCTTTTTTTTAATGTGTGTTTCTGCTTAAGGACACTTTGTTTAATATGTATTGTTCATTTATTAACTTGAACTCACAGCTAAGAGCACTATAACTCATACCTAAATAAAGCATGTCTAACACACACTTTTTCTGTAAGGTATATCACACCCTTTTTGCACTTAGAAACACTACAAAACACTTCTGCAGTATGCTTGGAAGTCATTTTAAACAGAAAAATCATTAATAAAAAAGCAAAAAATGTGAAAGATATGACACTAGATAGGTCTCATAAAGGACACTTTATATTAAGAGAGCTGAAACATGAAGGCAGAGCTGGGAAAATGGACTTAAGACAATACATTTTTCACCCTTCTCAGTAAGCACATGTCCACAAATGACTGAAAACCATCATGAGCATTCATTTAAGGATCACAGATAAATTTTAGTGGGTAGGGTAATTGGGAAATATGGAAGCTATGAATAATGAAGATTGACAGTATATGAAACATTTCACTGAACAACATAATACATATTTATCTCAAGTGCACATGGAACATTCACTAGACAAGCCCATATGTCACACCACAAAACAAGTCTCAATAAATTTAAAAATAGTTAAATTATGCAAAGTATCTTCTCTGAGTATAATGGAATAAAGCTAGAACAGAAATAACAGAAAGAAAACTGGAAAATTCACAATTAGTTGAAATTAAACAATATACTCTTAAACAACCAATGGGTCAAAGAATAAATCACAAGGGAAATCATAAAATACTTTCAGATGAATAAAAATGATGACACAACGTACCAAAACTTATAGGATGCAGCAAAAAGTTTTGCAAGGGAAATTTATGGCCATAAATATCTACAATAAAAGAGAAAAGGGACTTTCCTGGTGGTCCAGTAGTTAAGACTCCATGCCTCCACTGCAGGGGGGGCAGGTTTTATCCCTGGTTGGAAAACTGAGATCCCACATGCTGTGCAGTATGGCCAAAAAAAAAAAAAAGAGAAGAAAAATTTCAAATTAATAATCAAAAACCTTTCAACAAAGAGAAGTCTAGGACCAGATGGCTTCACTGGTGAAATCTACAAAACATTTAAATAAGAAATATCACCAATGTTTCCCAAACTCTTCCAAAAAATATGAGAAGAAAACATTTTCTTACTCATTTTATAAAGCCAGCCTTACCTTGATGTAAAAGACATAACAAGAAACCTATAGACAAATATCTGTTATGAATATAAATGTAAAAATCTTCAATGAAATACTAGCAAATTTAATCCAACGGCATACTAGAACTATATTCACCGTGACCAAGAGGGATATACTTCAAGAATGCAAAGGTGATTCAATATAAGATAGTCAACAAATGTAATACACTATATTAATACAACCAAGGCAAACAACCACAATCATGTCAATTGATTAAGAAAAAAGCATTTGACAAAATTCACCACCTTTTCATGATAAAAGCATTCAGAAAACTAGGAATAGAAGATAATGTCTTCAACATGTTAAAGGATATTTATTAAAAACCCAGAGCTAATATGATACTAAATGGTAAAAGACTGGAAACTTTCTCCCTAGATCAGAGAGAAGACTAGAATATACACTTCCACCATTGTAACTCAACACTGTACTGGAAGTTCCACCAAAGAAGTCTGACAAGAAAAAGAAATAGAAAGCATCCAAATCATTAAGAAAGAAATGAAAGCATTTCTATTCACAGATGTCATGATCCTATATATAGAAAATCTCAAAGAATTCACAAGAAAGTTTTTGTAGTTAATAAACAAATTCAGCAAAATTATTGGGTGCAAGATCAACACACAAAAATTTATTTTTGTTTCTATACACTAGCAATGAACAATCTGTAAAGGAATTTAAGACAGAAATTCCATTTTCAATAATATCTAAAAGAATAAAATACCTAGGAATAAATTTACACATGGAGGTGAAAGACTTATACACTGAATACTACAAAACATTATTGAAAGAAGTTAAAGTAAAAATAAATGGAACTATACCCCATGTGTATAAATGGTGTAATTTATTACTATGAGATCAATACAACTCAAAGTAATAAATATTCAAAGTAACCCCTATCAAAATTCTAACAGCCTTTTTTTTTTTAAATGGAAAAGCTGATCTTCAAATTCACATGGAATTGCAAAGGGGTCTGAATAGCCAAAATGATCCTGAGAAAGAGGAACAAAGTTGTAGGACTCACACTTTCTGATTTCAAATCTTACTGCAATAAATATGGTCAAGATGGCTTAGTAAGATTATCCGGAGCTCACCTCTTCCCACAGCACACTAACATTACAACTATT
The DNA here is from genome assembly GCF_963924675.1 of Phocoena phocoena. Classification (NCBI taxonomy): domain Eukaryota; kingdom Metazoa; phylum Chordata; class Mammalia; order Artiodactyla; family Phocoenidae; genus Phocoena; species Phocoena phocoena. The sequence goes on from NC_089226.1 coordinate 30,227,109, forward strand.
TGCAGAGTAATTATCTTTGAGAACAACCTGAAGACTGGCAGAAAAGATTTTCCATAACTAAAGATATAAAGTAACCACAATGATGTGGGGGAGAGGGCAGAGATATGGTATAGTCAAGATCCACACTTCCAGGTAGGCAACCCACAAATGAGAGGGTAATCACAATTGCAGAGGTTCTCCCCAGGGAGCAAGGAGTCTGAACCCCACAACAGGTTCCTCAACTCTGGGGGCCCTGTACTGAAATGAACCCCCAGAATGTCTGGCTTTTTAAGGCCATCATGTCTTGGATACAGGAGAGCCTGAGGGCTGTAGGAAATAGAGACTCCACTCTTAAAGGGTACATGCAAAATTTCACATGCTCTACGTCCCAGTAAGGAGGCAGTAAATTGAAAGAAGCTTGGGTCAGACATACTTAACTGATGTTGGAAAGCCTCCTATAGAGGTAGGACACAGATGCTGCCTGGGGAGATAGATGACAGTGGCAGCCATTTTGAGAGCTCATTCAACTAGGAAGACAGTCGTGCTAGCAAGCACCATTTTTAAGTCACCCCTCTAACCTATTAATGCCAGGGATTTCCCACCAACCAGCAGGATATCACCAGTGCCAGGACCCCTGCATCATGTATCCACCAATAGCAAGACTCATCCCTGACCATAAGTGGACAGCAGTCACTGCATGAGGCTGGGCCTGGCATCCAACAGGCCTGGGGACCAACTCCACCTACCAGCATGCTCACAGTAGTTGGCCCTGACATGACACAGCCCATATAGAGGACAACTCTAGAGCATATTGCTCTGATTACCAGAGTGTAGTGTGTTGCTGGGCCTGATAGCACACATCCTAGGTAAGGCCACTTCTCCAAGATCAGGAAACATAACTGACCTACCTAATACATAGAATGAAACACAGAAAATTAGGAAAACTGGAGAGAGAGAGAAATATGTTCCAAATGAAGGAACAACAAAATACATCAGAAAAATAACTAAACAAAGTGGAAATAAGCTATCTACCCAATAAAAAATTTTAAGATAATGATCATAAAGATGTTTACTAAACTCAGGAGAAGAATTGATTAATACAGGGAGGAGTTTAACAAGGAGAAAATAAAAGAAGAACAAAACAGACCTAAAGAATACAATAACTGAAAGAAAAAATACACTAGAAGGAATAAACAACAGATTAGATGATATAGAGGAATGGATCAGTGAACTGGAAGACAGAATAGTGGAAATCACCCAGACTACACAGAAAAAAGAAAAAGTTTTTTTAAATGAGAATAATTCAAAACACTTCTGAGACAAAAGTGTACTAACATTTGTATTGTAGGGCTCCCTGAAAAAGAAGAAAGAGAGAGAGAGAGAAAGGGACAGAGAACTTATTTGTAAAAGTAATAGCTGAAAACTTTCCTAATCTGGGGAGGGAAACATACATTCAGGTCCAGGAGGCACAGGGAGTCTCAAACAAAATGAACCCAAGGAAGTCCACAATAAGAAACGTTACAACTAAAATGGCAAAAATTAAAGATAAAGAGAAAATGTTAAAAGCAGCAAGAAGAAAACAAGTAGTTACATACAAAAGAACTCCCATAAGACTATCATCTTATTTTCAACAGGAACTTTTCAAGCCAGAAGGGAGTGGCACAATATATTCAAAGTGATGAAAGGAAACCAAGACTCTTCTACATAGCAAGATTTTCATTCAGATTAGAAGGAGAGGTAGAGTTTCACAGAGCTAAATAGTTTATTAAGCTAAAATAGTTTATTACCTCTAAACTCTCTTCACAAGAAACATTAAAGGGACATCTCTAAGTGGAAGAGACCACGAATAGAAATATGAAAATTATGAAAAGAAATATCTCATTGGTAAAGGCAAACATACAGTAAAGATAAAAGATCAGCCAATTATAAAGCTAGTAGAAAAGTTAAAAGACCAAAATTGTAAAATCATCTATATGCACAATAAGTAGTTAAGAGATACCCAAAACAAAAAGATGCAAAGTACAATGTCAAAAACATTAAATGTAAAGGAGGATACTAAAAATGCAGGGTTGTTAGAATGTATTCTAACTTAAAAGATGATCAACTTAAAAAAAATATATATATAAATATATATATATATATATGTATGTATAGTTTTAGATGAACCTCATGGTAATCACAAACCACAAACCTATAATAGAAAACACCACAAAAAGATAAATCCAAACATATTCCTAAAAATAATCATCAAATCACAAGGAAAAAGAAAAAAAAGAAAGAAAAAAGAATTATGGGGGTCAAGATGGCAGAGTAAGAGGATGTGGAGTTTGTGTCTCCTCAGAACCAGGGCACCTACTAGGCACTGGTGGGGGACCTCATACACCTAAGGGGATGGGAGGATTCTCTGCATGACTGGGTAGGACATGGCCAGGATACAGTGCAGAGGAAATGCAGCGATAGGAAGGGAACAGACCCTTGAGGGGCAGCTGGGGAAGGGGAGGGGTTCCCACACTCAGAGGGGCCCACTCACAGAGAGGGAATCAGCAGGGATGGGGAGAGATCTTTGGGGGATTGGAGGGGAATGCAGCCAGCACCTTCACAACCTGCTCAGGACCCAGTGAGCCTCCCTGGGTCCAGGGCATGAAACTTCACCCTTTGGGGCCCCCTACAGCTGTGTGGGCCCTGAGGATGTGGGAAGGAAGAGAGGGAAAGGAAAAGTAGATGTGGGATAGGATTGGTGCCCCTGAGGGATGGCTGTGGGAGGGGAGGTTTTCCCACTTTCGAAGGGACACAGTCACAGTAAAGAAATCAGTGAGGTTGGGACAAGACCTTCAGACGATTGGGGAATCAGAGAGGAGCATAGAAATCATCTCCCCAGCTCACTTGGGCACTTGAGCCTTCTGGGGTCCTGGGCCTGAACCTCTGCTCTCCAGGGAGCCCTTTGACTGTGCAGGTCCTGACCCTAAGCACCCCTCCAAAGGCTTTTTCTGGCCATATGGTTCCTGAGCCTAAGCCCCACCAACCCCATCAGGGTCTTATCTGGCCACATAGGTCCTGGACCTAAGCCCCCTCACCACAAGGCCCACTTGTAACATTTTGGTTTTTTTTGCTGTTGTGGATCTGTTTTGCTTTGTTCTTTTTGTTCCATTTTTATTTCTTCTAATATTTTTCAATTTTTTAAATCTTATTTTTTGTTATTCTTTGTTATGGATGTGCTCCTTTTTACTGGTTACCTATTTTTTTCTTTTCTTTTTTTGCTGTGATGTATAGCTTACAGGGTCTTGGTTCCCAGATGGGGGGTTGGGCCTGAGCTCCTGTGATATGATTGCCAAGTCCAAACCAGTGGACTAACAGAGAACCTCAGGCCTGAGGGAATATTAATCGGTGTGAGTTCTCCCAGAGGTCCTCATTTCAGCACCAAGATCAATCTCCATCCAACTGCCTACAAACTCCATTGCTGGATGCCTCAAGCCAAACAACCAGCAACACAGGAACACAGTCCCACCCATCAAAAAAAAAAAAAAAAAAAAAAAAGAGATGACAGGGCTTCTGTGGTGGTGCAGTGGTTGAGTGGTTGAGAGTCCACCTGCTGGTGCAGGGGACACAGGTTTGTGCCCTGATCCGGGAAGGTCCCACATGCCACGGAGCAGCTGGGCCTGTGAGCCATGGTCACTGAGCCTATGCGTCTGGAGCCTGTGCTCCACAATGGGAGAGGCCACAGCAGTGAGAGGCCCGCATACCACAAAAAAAAAAAAAAAAAAAAAAGAGATAACAAAAAATATGTTACAGATGAATGAGCAAGGTAAAAACCTACAGCACTAAACAAATAAAGAGGAAATAGGCAAACTACCTAAAACAGAATACAGAGTAATGATAGTAAAGACAATAAAAAACTTTGGAAATAGAAGGGAGGCAAGGATCGCAAAAATACAAGAAGTGTTTAACAAGGAACTAGAAGAACTAAAGAACAAAAAATAAGTGATAAACAACACAATAACTGAAATGAAAAATACACTAGGAGAAATCCATAGCAGAATAACTGAGGCAGAAGAATGAATAAGTGAGCTGGAAGACAGAATGTTGGAAATAACTGCTGAGGAGAAGAAGAGAAAAGAATGAAAAGAAATGAGGACAGTCTCAGAGACTTCTGGGACAACATTAAATGCACCAACATTTGAATTATAGGGGTCCCAAAAGAAGAAGAGAAAGAGAAAAGGTCTGAGAAAATATTTGAACAGATTATAGTTGAAAACTTCCCTAACATGGGAAAGGAAATAGCCACCTATGTCCAGGAAGTGCAGAGAGCCCCATACAAGATAAACCCAAGGAGAAACATGCTGAGACACATATTAATCAAATGACAAAAATTAAATACAAAGAAAAAATATTAAAATCAACAAGGGAAAAGCAACAAATAACATACAAGGGAATCCCCATAAGATTATTTTTCAGCAGAAATTCTGCAGGCCAGAATGCAGGGGCAGGATATATTTAAAGTGATGAAAAGGAAAAACCTATAACCAAGGTTACACTACCAAGCAAGGATCTCATTCAAATTCAACAGAGAAATCAAAAGCTTTACAGACAAGCAAAAGCTAAGAGAATTCAGCACCACCAAACCAGCTTTACAACAAATATTAAAGGACCTTCCCTAGGCTGGAAACACTAGAGAAGAAAAAGACCTATCAAACAAATGCAAAACAATTAAGAAGATGGTAATAGGAACATACATATCAATAATTACCTTAAATGTGAATGGATTAAATGCTCCAACCAAAAGACACAGGTTTCCTGAATGGATACAAACACAAGACCCATATATATGCTGTCTACAAGAGACCCACTTCAGATCTAGGGACACATACAGACTGAAAGTAAGGGGACGGCAAAAGATATTCTGTGGAAATGGAAATCACAAGAAAGCTTGAGTAGCAATTCTCACATCAGACAAAATAGAATTTAAAATACAGACTATTACAAGAGATAAAGGAGAACATTACATAATGATCAACGTCTCAATCCAAGAAGATATAACAATTATAAATATTTATGCACCCTACATAGGAACACCACAATACAAAAGGCAAATGATAATAACCATAAAAGGGGAAACTGACAGTAACACAATAATAGTGGGGGACTTTAACACCCCACTTACACAAATACATGATCATCCAGACAGAAAATAAACAAGGAAACACAAGATTTAAATGACACAGTAGACCAGATAAACTTAATTGATATTTATAGGATATTCCACCTGAAATCAGCAGAATACACTTTCTTCTCAAGTGCACATGGAACATTCTCCAGGATAGATCACATCTTGGATCACAAATCAAGCCTTGGTATTAAGAAAATTGAAATTGTATCAAGCAACTTTTCTTATTGAGGCTAAACAATATGCTACTAAATAACAAAGAGATCACTGAAGAAATGAAAGAGGAAATAAAAAAATGCATAGAAACAAATCACAATGAAAATACAATGACCCAAAAGCTACAGGATGCAGCAAAAGCAGTTCTAAGAGGGAACTTTACAGCAATTCAATCTCACCACCAGAAACAAGAAAAATCTCAAATAAACAATCTACCTTTATACATAAAGCAACTAGAGAAAGAACAAGAACAACAACAACCCCCAAAGTAAGTAGAAGGAAAGGAATCCTAAAGATCAGAGCAGAAATAAATGAAATAGAAACAAAGAAAACAATAGCAAAGATCAATAAAACTAAAAATTGGTTCTTTTAGAAGATAAACAAAATTGATAAAAGTATAACCAGACTCAAGAAAAAAAAGGGAGAGGATTCAAATCTATAAAATTAGAAATGAAAAAGGAGAAATTACAACTGACACCACAGAAATGCAAAGGATCATAAGAGACTACTACAAGCAACTATATGCCAATAAAATAGACAACCTGACAGAAATGGACAAATTCCTAGATATGTACAACCATCAAAACCAGAACCAGGAAGAAATAGAAAATATAAACAGACCAATCACAAGTAATGAAATTGAAACTGTAATTAAAAATCTTCCAACAAACAAAAGTCCAGGACCAGATGGCTTCACAAGTGAATTCTATCAAACATTTAGAGAAGAGCTAACACCTATCCTTCTCAAACTCTTCCAAAAAATTGCAGAGGAAGGAACACTCCCAAACTCATTCTATGAGGCCAAGATCACCCTGATACCAAAACCAGACAAAGATATCACACACAAAAAAGAAAATTACAGACCAATAACACTGATGACCGTAGATGCAAAAATCCTCAACAAAATACTAGCAAACAGAATTCAACAACACGTTAAAAGGTTCATACACCATGATCAAGTAGGATTTATCCCAGGGATGCAAGGATTCTTCAATATATACAAATCAATCAATGTGATATTCTATATTAACAAGTTAAAGAATAAAAATCATATGATCATCTCAAAAGATGCAGAAAAAGCTTTTGACAAAATTCAACACCACTATGATAAAAACACTCCAGAAAATGGGCACAGAGGGAACCTACCTCAACATAATAAAGGCCATATATGACAAACCCACTGCCAACATCATTCTCAATGGTGAAAAACTGAAAACATTTCCTCTAAAACTGGAACAGGAAAAGGTCGTCCACTCTCACCACTGTTTTTTCAACATACTTTTGGAAGCCCTAGCCATGACAATCAGAGAAGAAAAACAAATCAAAGGAATCCAAATTGGAAAAGAAGAAGTAAACAGTCACTGTTCACAGATGACATGATACTATACATAGAAAATCCTCAAGAAGCCACCAAAAAAGTAATAGAGCTAATCAACGAATTTGGTAAATTTGCAGAATATAAAATTGATGCAGAGAAATCTCTTGAATTCCTGTACTCTAACAACAGAAGATCAGAAAATGAAATTAGGGAAACAATCCCATTCACCACTGCCACAAAAATAATAAAACACGTAGGAATAAACCTACCTAAGGAAGCAAAAGACCTGTACTCAAAAAACTATAAGATACTGATAAAAGAAATCAAAGATGACCCAAACGGAAAGATATACCATGTTCTTGAATTGGAAGAATCAGTACTGTGAAAATGACTATACTACCCAAAGCAATCTACAGATTCAGTGTAATCCCTATCAAATTACCAATGGCATTTTTCACGGAATTAGAACAAAAAATTTTACGGTTTGTACAGAAACACAAAAGACCCCGAATAGTCAAAGCAATCTTGAGAGAGAAAAACAGAGCTGGAGGAATCAGGCTTCCTGACTTCAGACTATGCTACAAAGCTACAGTAATCAAGACAGTATGGTACTGGCACAAAAACAGAAATATAGGTCAATAGAACAGAATAGAGAGCCCAGAGATAACCCCACTCACCTAGTGTCACCTTATTTATGACAAAGGATGCAAGAATATCTAATAGAGAAAAGACAGTCTCTTCAATAAGTGGTGCTGGAAAAACTGGACAGCTACATGTAAAAGAATTAAATTAGAACACTCCCTAACACCATACACAAAAATAAACTTAAAATGGATTAAAGACCTAAATGTTAACTGGACACTATAAAACTCTTAGAGGAAAACATAGGAAAAAAACTCTTTGATATAAATCACAGCAAGATCTTTTTTGACCCACCTCCTAAAGTAATGAAAATAAAAATAAACAAATGGGACCTAATTAAACTTAAAAGCTTTTGCACTGCAAAGGAAACCATCAACAAGACAAAAATATAACCCCCAGTGTGGGAGAAAATATTTGCAACCAAAGCAACTGACAAGGCATTAATCTCCAAAATATACAAACAGCTCATGCAGCTCAATATCCAAAGAACAAACAACCCAATCAGAAAATGGGTGGAAGACTTAAAAAGACATTTCTACAAGGAAGACATACAGATGGCCAAGAGGCACATGAAAAGATGCCCAACATCACTAATTATTAGAGAAATGCAAATTAAAACTACAATGAGGTATCATCTCACACCAATCAGAATGGCCATCATCAAAAAATCTACAAACAATAAATGCTACAAAGAACAAAGGGAGAGGGTGTGGATAAAAGGGAACCCTCTTGCACTGCTGGTGAAAATGTAAATTGATACAGCCACTATGGAGAATAGTATGGAGATTACTCAAAAAACTAAAAATAGAGTTTCCATATGATCCAGCAATCCCACTCCTGAGCATATATCTGGACAAAACTATAATTCAAAAAGATACAAGTACCCCTAAGTTCATAATAGCACAATTTATTACAACCAAGATGTGGAATCAACTAATTGTCCATTGACAGCTAAATGGATAAGAAGATGTGATACCTATATACAGTGGAATATTATTCAGCCATAATAAAGAATGAAATAATGCCATTTTCAGCAACATTGATGGACCTAGAGATTATCATACTAAGTGAAGTAAGTCAGAAAGAGAAAGACAAATACCATATGATATCCCTTATATGTGGAATCTAAAATATGACACAAATGAACTTATCTATGAAAGAGAAACAGACTCACAGATATAGTGCACAGACTTGTAGTTGCCAAGGGTGCGGGGGGAATGGAGTGGGAGTTTGAGGTTAGCAGATGCAAACTATCATATATAGAATGGATAAACAAAAGGATCCCACTGTGTAGTACATGGAACTATATTCAATATCCTGTGGTAAACCGTAATGGAAAAGAATATAAAAACTTTGTATACATATGAATAAATGAATCACTTTGCTGTACAGCAGAAATTAACACAAAATTGTAAATCAACTATACTTCAATTTAAAACAAGAAAAAAATATAAATGCACTAAATGCTCCAAATGATAGTGAATGACTAGATTAAAAAAAAGTCAAGAACCATGTATATGCTGCCTACAAGAATCTCACTTCAGATGTAAAGACACATGCAACTCAAAGTGAGGAAACTGAAAAAATATTTGAAGGTTTGGTATATCTATGCAGTTGAATATTAGCCATAAAAAAGAATAAAATAATGCCATTTGCAGAAACATGGATGTACCTAGATATTATCACACTAAGTGAAGTAAGCTAAACAGAGGAAGACAAATATCACATGATATCTCTTATATGTGGAATCTAAAAAGAAAAAATACAAATGAACTTATCTACAAAACAGACCCACAGACATAGACAACAAACTTATGGTTACCAAAGGGGAAAGGGGGGGGAGAATAAATTAAGTGTTTGAGTTAACATATACATACTACTATATATAAAATAGATAACCAGCAAGAACTCACTACATAGCACTGGGAGCTATACTCAAAATTTTACAAAAACCTATAAGGGAAAAGAATCTGACAAAAATAAATATATATGTATGTATAACTGAATCAGTTTGCTGTGTACCTGAAACTAGCACAACATTGTAAATCAACTATATTCCAATAAAAAAAGAAAGAAAATATATTCCATGCAAATGGAAATTTAAAAAAGTGAGGACAGCAATACTTATATCAAACAAATGAGACATTAAAACAAAGACTGTAACAAGAGACAAAGAAGGACATTACATAGTGATAAGGAGATCAATTCAACAAGATGATATACCAATTGTAATTATATATACACCCAACATAGAAGCACCTAAATACATAGATCATGTGCTTTATTATTAACAAACATAAAAGGAGATATTGACAGTAATGTAATGTTAAAAGGGGAATTTAACACTGTACTGACATCAGTGGACTGATCATTTAGACAGAAAATCAATAAGGAAACACTGACTTTAAATGATACATTAGAGTAGATGAACATAATAGATATATAAAGAAGAATTTTCGAAAAGCAGTAGAATAACATTCTTTTCAAGTGCTCATGGAATATTTTTCAGGATAGGTTATATCCTAGGCCACATACCAAGTCTTGCTAAAGTTAAGAAGATTGAAATCATCTTTCCCAACCACAGTGGTGTGAGACTAGAAATCAACTACAGGAAAAAAGCTGCAAAACTCACAAACACATGAAGGTTAAAAAAAAAAATTTGCTATTAAACAACCAATGGGTTACTGGAGAAATCAAAGAGGCAATCAAAAACTACCTGAAGACAAGCAAAAATTGTAAACACAATGATCTGAAAACTATGACACAGAAAAAGTAGTTTTAAGAGGGAAGTTTATGGTAATGCATGCTTACCTCAGTAAATAAGCAAAGCTCAAATAAACAATGTAACCTTACCTAAAGGATCTGGAAAAAGAAGAACAAATGAAACCCAAAATTAGTTGAAGAAAAGAAATAATAAAAATGAGAGCAGAAGTAAAATAGAGACTAAAAAAAATAGAAAATATCAAAGAAAGTAAGAACTGGATCTTCTTCTCTTAACTTTATTTATTTTATTAATTGTTATTTTTGGCTGTGTTGTGCCTTTGTTGCTGCACGTGGGCTTTCTCTAGTTGCAGCAAGTGGGGGTTACTCTTTGTTTCAGTGTGCAGGCTTCTCATTGAAGTGGCTTCTCTTGTTGCAGAGCACAGGCTCTAGGCATGTGGGTTTCAGTAGTTGTGGTGCACAGGCTTAACTGCTCCGTGGCATGTGGGATCTTCCAGACTAGGGCTCAAACCCATGTCCCCTGCACTGGCAGGTGGATTCTTAACCACTGTGCCACCAGGGAAGCCCTAAGAACTGGATCTTTGAAATGATAAACAAAATTGATAAACCTTTAGCCAGACATATAATGAAAAAAAAGAGAGAAGACCAAATATATAAGAAGTGAAAGAGAATAAATTACAACCAACCCCACAATCATAAAAAGTATCATACGAGATTACTATGAACAATTATATTCCAATGAAATGGAATTTCAGATTCAGACCAGGCAGCTTCAGGTGAATTCTACCTAACATTTAAAGAAGAGTTAATACCTATCCTTCTCAAACTATTACAAAAAAATTAAAGAGGAGGGAATGCTTCTGAACTCATTGTATAAGTCCAGCAGCATTCTATAAGTCCCAGATACCAAAGCTAGACAAAGACACCACAAAAAAAAAAAGAAAAAGAAAAAAAAGAAAATTACAGGCCAATATGAACACACATGCAAAAATCCTCAACAAAATATTATCAAATTGAATTCAACAATACATTTAAAGGATCACACACCACAATCAAATGCAATTTATCCAGGATGTAAGATTGGTTCAGTATTTGCAAATCAATCAATGTGATATACCACATTAACAAATTGAAGAATAAAAATCATATGATTATCTCAATAGAGGCAGAAACAGCTTTTGACAAAATTCAATATCTATTTATGATAAAAACTCTTAACAATAGAGTGGGTATAGAGGGATCAAACTGAAATAATAAACACCATATATAACAGACCTACAGGCAATATCATACTAAAAGGTGAAAACATTTCCTCTAAGATCAAGAACAAAACAAGGATTCCCATTCTCACCACTGTTATTCAATACAGTATTGGAAGTTTCTAGCCACAGTAATCAGGCAAAAAGAAAAAAAAAAAAAAGATAAGAAAGAAATCCAAACTGGAAAGGAAGATATAAAACTGTCACTATTTGCAGATGACATTATACTATGTATATGAAATCCCATAAAGACACCACCAAAAATCTATTAGTATCAATACTAATAAATGAATTCAATAAAGTTGCAGGGTACAAAATTAATATACAGAAATCTGTTTTGTTTCTATACACTAATAACAAATTATCAAAGAAATTAAGAAAATAATTCCATTTACAATTATTTATTCAAAAAGAATAAGATACCTAAATCTAACTAAGAAAGTAAAAGTCTTGAATTTGGAAAACAATATGACATTGATGAAAGAAACTGAAGATGACACAAACATATAGAAAGACATACCATGGTCATGGACTGAAAGAATTAATACTGTTAAAATAATAATAATAAAATTAAAAAGCCATCTACAGATTAAATGCAACCCCTATCAAAATATGAATTTCTAGCTGTCACAGAGCTAGAATAAATAATTCTAAAATGTGTGTGGAGACAAAAGGACCCTGAATAGCCAAACAATCCTGAGAAGAGAAAACAAATCTGGAGGTATCATGCCTCTTGATTTTAAACTGTACTACAAAGCTACAATAAATACATCAAAACAGTATGGTATTGGCACAAAAACAGGCTCATAGATCAACACTACACACAGTATAGTATAGAGAGTCCAGAAATAAACCCACATTTATATGGTCAATTAATCTATGACAAAGGAGGCAAGAATATACAATGGGGGGAAAAAGCCTGTCTAATAAGTGGTGTTGGGAAAATTGTACAGCGACATGAAAAAGAATAAAACTTGGGCTACTTTCTCACATAATATACAAAAATAAACTAGAAATGGATTAAAGAATTACATGTAAGACCTGAAACCATAAAACTCCTAGAAGAAAATATAGGGAGTATGCTCTTTGACAGTAGTAGCTGCAATATTTTTTTGAATTTGTCTCTTCAACCAAGGGAAACAAAAGCAAAAATAGACAAATGGGACTACACCAAACTAAAAAGTATTACTCAGCAAGGAAAACCATTAATAGAACAAAAAGGCAACCTACTGAATGGGAGAATATATTTGCAAGCAGTATATTAGTTAAGGAATTCATATCCAAAATATACAAACAACTCATACAACTCAACATCAAAATAACAAACAACCTGATTAAAAACTTGGCAAAGGACCTGAATAGGCATTTTTCCAAAGAATACATACAGATATCCAACAGACACATGAAAGGTTACTCAACATCACTAATCATCAGGAAAATGCAAATCAAAAGCACAATGAGAGAGTACCTCACACCTGTAAGAATGGCTACCATCAAAAAGACAGCAAATAACAAGTGTTGGTAAGGTTATGGAGAAGAGAGAATCCTGAGGCACTGTTGGGATCGTAAATTGGTGTAGCCACTATGGAAAACAATATGGAAGTTCCTCAAAAATTTTAAAATAGAAATGCTATAAGATCCAACAATTTTACCTCTGGATATTCTCCTGAAGAAAACAAAAACCCTAATTTGAAAATGTAGATGTGCATCAATGTTCATTGCAGCATTATTTACAATAGCCAATGTATGGAAGCAACCTAAATGTCCATCAATAGATGAGTGGATAAAGAAGAAGTGGTATATTGAGCTTCATGAGCTATTTGTATATTTTGGAGATTAATTCCTTGTTGGTCACTTCATTTACAAATATTTTCCCCCATTCTGTGGGTTGTCTTTTCATTTTGTTTATGGTTTCCTTTACTACACAAAAGTTTTTAAGTTTAATTAAGTCCAATTTGTTTATATTTGTTTTTATTTTCATTACTCTAGAAGGTGGATCCAAAAAGATATTGCTGCAATTTATGTCAAAAAGTGTTCTGCCTATGTTTTCCTCTATTTAGGTCTTTGATCCATTTTGAGTTTATTTTTGTGTATGGAGGTTCTAATTTCATTTTTTTACATGTAGCTGTCCAGTATTCCCAGAACAACTTATTGATGAGACTGTCTTTTCTCCATTGTATATTCTTGCTTCTTTGTCATAGATTAATTGACCATAGGTGTGTGGGTTTATTTATGGGCTTTCTATTCTGCTCCATTGATCTATATTTCTGTTTTTGTGCAGGTACTATACTGTCTTGATTACTGTAACTTTGTAGTATGGTCTTGAGTCAGGGAGCCTGATTCCTCCAGCTCCATTTTTCTTTCTTAAGATTGCTTTGGCTATTTGGGATCTTTTGTGCTTCCATAAAAATTTTAAGATTTTTTTGTTCTAGATCTGCAAAAAAATGCCATTGGTAATTTGATAAGGATCACATTGAATCTGCAGATTACTGGGTAATATAGTCATTTTAACAATATTGATTTCTCCAATCCAAGAATATAGTATATCTTTCCATCTATTTGTGTCATCTTCAATTTCAGAAGGATCATTTTTGATGGGGAAACAAAAGCATTCTCTTTAAAATGAATAAGACAAGGTTTATCACTTCTATTCAACATTTTTTAGAGATCCTAACCAGCATAGAATGACAGGAAAAATAAAGGCAAAATTGAAAAATGCTCTTATCAAGATAACAAGTACTGGTGAGGATGTGGAGAAAAAGAAACCCTCCTACACTGTTGGTGGGAATATATACTGGTGCAGCCACTATGGAGAACAGTATGAAGGTTCTTTAAAAAACTAAAAACAGAGCTACCATATGATTCAGCAACCCCACTCTTGAGCATATATCTGGAGAAAACCATAATTTGAAAAGATACATGCACCCCAATGTTCATTGCAGTACTATTTACAATAGCCAAGACAAGGAAGCAACCTAAATGTCCATCAACAGAGGAATGGATAAAGAAAATGTGGTACATATATACAATGGAATATTATTTGCCATAATATACAATGAAATAATGCCATTTGAAGCAACATGGATGGACCTAGAGATTATCATACTAAGTGTAATAAGTCAGACAGAGAGAAAGACAAATATCATATAATATCACTTGTATGTGGAATCTAAAATGATAATACAAATAAACTTATTTACAAAACAGAAAAAGACTCACAGACTTTTTGAAAACAAACTTATGGTTACCAAAGGGGAAATGTGATGGGGGAATAATATACATGCTTCTATATATAAAATAGATAATAAAAAAGGACCTACTGTATAATACAGGGAACTCTACTAAATATTCTATAATAACCTATATGGGAAAAGAGCTTGAAAAACAATGGATATTTGTATATGTATAACTGAACCATTTGCTGTACACCTGAAACTAACACAACATTGTAAACCAACTATACCCTAATGTAAAAAAAAAAAGAAGAAGAAATGGTACACATATATACAATGGAATATTACCATAAAAATAAATGAAATCTTGGCATTTGCAACAACATGGATGGATCTAGAGAGTATTATGCAAAGTGAAATAATTCACACAGAGAAAGACAAATACCATATGATATCACTTATATGTGGAATCTAAGAAAACACACACAAAGAAAACAAAACAAAAACAGACTCAGAGATACAGAAAACAAATGGGTGGTTGCCAGAAAGGGGGTAGGGCTAGGGGGTAGGCAAAGTAAGTGAAGGAATTAAAAGTACAAACCTCAAGTTATATAATATATAAGTCACAAGGATATAATATACAGCATAAGGAATGTGACCAATAATATTTTTGCAGACATTGTTATTAGACTTTTTGTTGTAATCATTTCATAATGTATCAAATCATTATGTGGTACACCTGAAACTAGCATTATTTTGTATGTCAACTATACTTCAATTAAAAAATAAAACTTACTGCAAAGCTACAATAATCAAGACTATGTGGTTCTGATAGATTAGACATATTGACCAATGGAATAGAATGAGATTCTAAAAATAAACATATATATCTATGACCAGTTGATTTTTGATATGGGTATCTGGTCCATTCAATGGGAAAAGAAGTGTCTCTTTAACATATGGTGATAGGACAACTGAATTTCCACTGCAAAAGAATGAAGCTTGATCCCTACCTCACACCATATAAAAGAATTAACTCAAAAAGAATCAATGGCCTAAATATAAGAGCTAAAACCATTAAAATCTGAGAAGAAAACGTAGGAGTAAATCTTCATATCCTTGGATTCGGTAACAGTTTCTTAGATACAACATTAAAAGCACAAACAACAAAAGAAAAAATAGGTAAATTGGACCCCATGAAAATTAAAATGTGTGTGCATTATAAAGAAAGTAAAAAGATAACCTACAGAATAGTTAGAAAAATATTTGGAAACCATGTATCTGATAATGGATTAATTTCTTGAATATATGGAGAACTCATACAACTTAACAACAAGAAGACAAACAACCCAAACAAAAAATGGAAAAGGACTTGAACAGGCATTTCTTCAAAGAGCCTATACAAATAGCCAATAAACACATAAAAATATGCTCAACATTCTAGTCATTAAGGAAATGTAAATCAAAACCACAATCATATACCACTTCACACACATTAGGATGGCTATAATCAGAAAAAAATAATAATAACAACTGTTGGTAAGGATGTGGAGGAATTGGAACACTTGTTCATTGCTAGTGGGAATGTAAAGAGATACAGATACTGTGGAAAACAGTTTGGAAGTTGCTCAAAAAACTAAACACGGAAGTACCATATGACCCAGCAGTTCTACTGCTACATATATACCCAAAATAATTGAAAACAGAGACACAAACTTTTATTTGTACCCCATTGTTCATTGCAACATTATTCACAATAGCCCAGATGGGATCAAAGTAAGTGTCCATTAACAGCATGGATAAGCAAAATGTGGTATATACATATTATGGAATATTATTCAGCTATTAAAAAAATTTAGTTCTGATATGTGGTACAACATGGATAAACCTTGAAAATATTGTGTTAAGTGAAATAAGCCAGATATAAAAGGGAAATATTATGCTTGCACTTACATAAAATATCTAGAGTAGATAAATGCATAGAGGAAGAATGTAGGTTAGTAGGGCTTGAAGTGAGAGAGAAATGCTGAGTTATTGCTTAATGGTTACAGAGTTTCTGTTTGGGGTAATGAAAAAGATTTGGAACTAGGCAATAGTCATAGTTGCACAACTTTGTGAATACAATCAATGTCAATGGCTTGCAGGTTTAGAAATGGGGTAAAATGGCAAATATTTGTTACATATATTACCAAAATAAAAAAAGATGTCACCCATAAAAGAAACTGACTCTCTTTTATAATTATTAGTTATTCAATAACAATTCCCAAAATAGTGTATTAAAAAGCAACATGCTAAAATAAGTGATACTTAATTATGTATGTTGCCTCCCAATGGGGATACTTTGAAGGCTAACACCATTTTAGCTATCCTGGTCTTGAAAATATTATCACATCTCCCTGCTTTATCCCTGCTTACTTGGAAATAAAATGTGTAATGCATGGCTGGCAGATTGACACACCAGCTGCCTTCCTAGAATGACAAGTGTTATTCCAAGATAGGCTCTGCTGCAGGCCCCACCGCAGACACATTTTCAGGGGAATGTTGTTCTTTATGAGTCACTCCACTGAATTTTCAAGTAATAATATGAAAGCACACAAGAAATGTAAAGTTCTTTAAAATGTATCAACAACTTGTAGACTTAGATTCTTTTACCTTTTCTTCACTTCTAAGCCTTGTACTGCCCCAGGACTCAGCCTCCAGGGATGTCACCTTTTCTATCTACTCTCACTCCCTATGTGACCTCATCTAGTCATATGGCTTGAAATAGCATCTATGCTCTGATGACTCCAGATTTATAGCCCAGTCATCTATTCTGAACTCCAAACTCATATATATGCTTATTCAATATTTTATATAACTTATTATTATTATATTTTATTATTTTATTGGCATATTATTTCATAGTGTTTACTTTGTTCCATGCACTATACCAAGCACTTAATATGTATTAAATCCTCATAACAATTTATTATTATTCTTATTTCACAGATGAGGAAACTGAGGACAGAAAGGTAAAGGAAATATCAGAAACTCACACACGCAAGTAAGTGGCAAAGCTGGGATGTGCACCAGGAAGTCAGGCTGTAGAATCCATGTTCTCTGCTGGGTTGAATAATAGACATTACAAACTTAACATATGCAAAACTGAGCACTTGCTTTATCCTGAAAAGCCTATTCCTCCCTAACTCTTCCCCAAATCAGTAAATGACATATTCAGTTTACCAGTTACTTAGTTCAAAAATATTGGCTGATCCTTGAGTCTTTTCTTTCTTCTGTAGCCCACATCCAATCCATGGGCAAATCCTTCAGGATGAATCCAAAACTTTCTCACCAACTCCACTGCTACTTGGATCAAGCCACATTCACTTCTCCCCTGGCCTCCTAACTGGCCCTTGAGTTTTCATTCTTACCTCTTCAGCCCGTTCTCCACATAGCAGCCAGAATGATCATTTTAAAACATAGTTCAGATCACATTACCACTCTGCTCAAGACTCTCCCCATCTAAGTAAAATCCAAAGCCCATGCTATAACCTACATAACTTCAGGCAATCTTGTCCCTGCTGCTTTAGTGATGGTAAAAAGAATCTAGTCTCAATCTCCTTGCTTACTCCATTCTTGTCTTACTGACCACCTTGCAATTCCTGGAGCACACAAAGAGTATTCCTGCCTTTTATTTCCTCTTGCCTGTCTGGCTCTTCCTAGAGATGTCCTATGACTGCCTCCCTTTCTCTAAATCTTTGTTCAAAAATACTCTTATCAACATAACAAGTGCTGGTGAGGATGTGGAAAAAAGGGGACAACGGTGCACTGTTGGTGGGATTGTAAATAGGTACGGCCACTATGGAAAACAATATGGAGGTTCCTAAAAAAATTAAATATATAACTACTGTATGATCCAGGAGTTCCACTTGAGGGTATATATCCAAAGATGAAATCATTACCTTTAAGAGATACCTGAAATCCCATGTTCACTGCAGTATTATTTACAATAACTAAGACATGAAAACAACATAAGGATCCATTGATGGATGAAAGCGTAAAAAAATGTCATATGAATATATATATATAGGGAGAGGAGGAAGATGGCAGAAGAGTAAGACACAGAGATCACCTTCCTCCCCACAGATACATCAGAAATACATCTACATGTGGAACAACTCCTACAGAACACCCACTGAATGCTGGCAGAAGACCTCAGACCTCCCAAAAGGCAAGAAACTCCCCACGTACATGGGGAGGGTAAAAGAAAAAAAGAAAAAACAGAGACAAAAGAATAGGGATGGGACCTGCACCAGTGGGAGGGAGCTGAGAAGGAGGAAATGTTTCCACACACTAGGAAGGCCCTTCACGGGCGGAGACTGTGGGTGGTGGAGGGCGGAAGCTGTGGAGCCGCAGACGAGAGCGCAGCAACAGGGGTGCGGAGGGCAAAGCGGAGAGATTCCTGCACAGAGGAGTGGTCCCGACCAGCACACACCAGCCCAAGAGGCTTGCCTGCCGGGGCAGCCGGGGGCTGGGAGCTGAGGCTCCAGCTTCTGTTGGAGCACAGGGAGAGGACTGGCGGCATGAACACAGCCTGAAGGGGTTAGTGCACCATGGCTAGCCCGGAGCGAGTCTGGGAAATGTCTGGACTTGCAGAAGAGGCAAGATACTTTTTCTTCCCTCTTTGTTTCCTGGTGCACGAGGAGAGGGAAATAAGAGCGCTGCTTAAAGGAGCTCCAGAGACAGGTGCGAGACGCGGCTAACAATGTGGACCCCAGAGGCTGGCAGGAGACACTAAGGCTGCTGCTGCCGCCACCAAGAAGCCTGTATGCAAGCACAGGTCACTATCCACACCTCCCCTCCCAGGAACCTGTGCAGCCCGCCACTTCCAGGGTCCTGTGACCCAGGGAAAACTTCCATGGAAGAACACATGGCACGCCTCAGGCAGCTGAAACATCACGCTGGCCTCTGCTGCCACAGGTTCACCCCGCATCCATACCCCTCCTTACGCCCCCAGGCTGAGTGAGCCAAAGCCACTTAATCACCTGCTCCTCTAACCCCGTCTTGTCTGGGCGAAGAACAGATGCCCTCAGGCGACCTACACGCAGAGGCGGGGCCAAATCCAAAGCGAGGCCCTGGGAGCTGTGCTAACAAAGAAGAGAAAGGGAAATTTCTCCCAGCAGCCTCAGGAGCAGTGGATTAAATCTCCACAATCAACTTGATGTAACTTGCATCTGTTGAATACCTAAATAGACAAAGAATCATCCTAAACTGAGGACGTGGACTTTGAGAGCAAGATTTATTATTTTTTTCTCTTTTCCTCTTTTTCTGAGTGCCTATGTGTATGCTTCTGGGTGAGATTTTGTCTGTATAGCTTTGCTTTCACCAATTGTCCTAGGGTTCTGTACCTCCATTTTTTTTAATTTTTACTTAAAAAAACATTTTTTCTTAATAATTGCTTTTTATTTTAATAACTTTATTTTATCCTATTTCTTTCTTTCCTCCTTTCTTTCTTTCTTTCTTTCTTTCTTTCTTTCTTTCTTTCTTTCTTTCTTTCTTTCTTTCTTTCTTTCTTTCTTTCTTTCTATTGTTTCTCCCTTTTATTATGAGCCATGTGGATGAAAGGCTCTTGGTGCTCCAGCCAGCAGTAAGTGCTGTGCCTCTGAGGTGGGAGAGCCAACTTCACTACACTGGTCCACAAGAGACCTCCCAGCTCCACATAATATCAAACAGTGAAAATCTCCCAGAGGTCTCCATCTCAACACCAGCACCCAGCTCCAGTCAATGACCAGCAAATTACAGTGCTGGACACCCTATGCCAAACAACTAGCAAGATGGAAACACAACCACACCCATTAGCAGAGAGGCTGCCTAAAATCATAATAAGGCCACAGACACCCCAAAACACACCACCAGATGTGGACCTGCCCACCAGAAAGACAAGATCCAGCCTCATCCACCAGAACACAGGCACTAGTCCCCCCCCATCAGGAAGCCTATACAACCCACTGAACCAAGTTTAGCCACTGGGGACAGAAACCAAAAACAATGGGAACTACAAACCTGCAGCCTGCAAAAAGGAGACCACAAAGACAGTAAGATAAGCAAAATGAGAAGACAGGAAAACACACAGCAGATGAAGGAGCAAGATAAAAACCCACCAGACCTGAAAAATGAAGAGGAAATAGGCAGTATACCTGAAAAAGAAATCAGAATAATGACAGTAAAGATGATCCAAAATCCTGGAAATAGAATAGAGAAAATGCAAGAAGTATTTAACAAGGACCTAGAAGAACTAAAGAGGAAATAAGCAACGATGAGCAACAAAATAAATGAAATTAAAAATACTCTGGAAGGGATCAATAACAGAATAACTGAGGCAGAAGAACAGATAAGTGACCTGGAAGATAAAAGAGTGGAAATAAATACTGCACAGCAGAATAAAGAAAAAAGAATTGAGGACAGTCTCAGAGACCTCTGGGACAACACTAAATGCATCAACATTCAAATTATAGGGGTCCCAGAAGAAGAAGAGAAAAAGAAAGGGACTGAGAAAATATTTGAAGAGATTATAGTTGAAAACTTCACTTATATGGGAAAGGAAATAGTTAATCAAGACCAGGAAGCACAGAGAGTCCCATACAGGATAAATCCAAGGAGAAATATGCCAACACACATATTAATCAAACTATCAAAAATTAAATACAAAGAAAAAATATTAAAAGCAGCAAGGGAAAAACAACAAGTAACACACAAGGGAATCTCCATAAGGTTAACAGCTGATCTTTCAGCAGAAACTCTGCAAGCCAGAAGGGACTGACAAGACATATTTAAAGTGCTGAAGGAGAAAAACCTACAACCAAGATTACTCTCCCCAGCAAGGATCTCATTCAGATTTGATGGAGAAATTAAAACCTTTACAGACAAGCAAAAGCTGAGAGAGTTCAGCACCACCAAACCAGCTTTACAACAAATGCTAAAGGAACTTCTCTAGGTAAGAAACACAAGAGAAGAAAAAGACCTATAATAACAAACACAAAACAATTAAAAATATGGGAATAGGAACATACATATTCATAATTACCTTAAATGTAAATGGATTAAATGCTCCCACCAAAAGACACAGACTGGGGCTTCCCTGGTGGTGCAGTGGTTGAGAGTCGGCCTGCCGATGCAGGGGACACAGGTTCATGTCCCAGTCTGGGAAGATCCCACATGCCACTGAGCAGCTGGGCCTGTGAGCCATGGTGCTAAGACTGCGCGACTGGAGCCTGTGCTCCGCAATGGGAGAGGCAACAGCAGTGAGAGGTCTGTGTACCGCAAGAAAAAAAAAAAAAAAGACACAGACTGGCTGAATGGATACAAAAACAAGACCCATATATATGCTGTCTCCAAAGACCCACTTCAGACCTAAGGACACATACAGACTGAAAGTGAGGGGATGGAAAAAGTTATCCCATGCAAAAGGAAATCAAAAGAAAGCTGGAGTAGCAATTCTCATATCAGACAAAATAGACTTAAAATAGAGACTGTTACAAGAGACAAACAAGGACACTACATAATGATCAAGGGATCAATCCAAGTAGAAGATATAACAATTGTAAATATTTATCCACCCAACATAGGAGTATGTCAATACATAAAGCAAATACTAACAGCCATAAAAGGGGAAATTGACAGTAACACATTCATAGTAGGGGACTTTAAAACCTCACTTTCACCAATGGACAGATCTTCCAAAATGAAAATAAATAAGGAAACAGAAGCTTTAAATGATACATTAAACAAGATGGACTTAATTGATATTTATAGGACATTCCATCCAATAACAACAGAATACACATTTTTCTCAAGTGCTCATGGAACATTCTCCAGGATAGATCATATCTCGGGACACAAATCAAGCCTTGGTAAATTTAAGAAAATTGAAATGGTATCAAGTATCTTTTCCGGGCTTTCCTGGTGGCGCAGTGGTTGGGAGTCCGCCTGCCGATGCAGGGGACACGTGTTCGTGCCCCGGTCTGGCGTGGAGCGTCTGGGCCCGTGGGCCATGGCCGCTGGGCCTGCGCGTCTGGATCCTGTGCTCCGCAGCAGGAGAGGCCACAGCAGTGAGAGGCCCGCGTACAGCAAAAAAAAAAAAAAAAGTATCTTTTCCGACCATAACACTATAAGACTAGATATCAATTACAGGAAAAGATCTGTAAAAAGTACAAACACATGGAGGCTAAACAATACACTACTTAATAACGAAGTGATCACTGAAGAAATCAAAGAGGAAATAAAAAAATACCTAGAAACAAATGACAATGGAGACACAATGACCCAAAACCTATGGGATGCAGCGAAAGCAGTTCTAAGAGGGAAGTTTATAGCAATACAATCCTACCTTAAGAAACAAGCTAACATTGCACCTAAAGCAATTAGAGAAAGAAGAACAGAAAAACCCCAAAATTAGCAGAAGGAAAGAAATCATAAAGATCAGATCAGAAATAAATAAAAAAGAAATGAAGGAAATGATAGCAAAGATCAATATATCTAAAAGTTGATTCTTTGAGAAGATAAACAAAATAGATAAACCATTAGCCAGACTCATCAAGAAACAAAGGGAGAAGACTCAAATCAATAGAATTAGAAATGAAGAAGGAGAAGTAACAACTGACACTGCAGAAATACAAAAGATCATGAGAAATTACTACAAGCAACTCTATGCCAATAAAATGGACAACCTGGAAGAAGTGGACAAATTCTTAGAAATGCACAACCTGCCAAGACTGAACCAGGAAGAAATAGAAAATATGAACAGACCAATCACAGCAGTGAAATTGAGACTGTGATTAAAAATCTTCCAACAAACAAAAGCCCAGGACCAGATGGCTTCACAGGCGAATTCTATCAAACATTTAGAGAGAGCTAACACCTATCTTTCTCAAACTCTTCCAAAATATAGCAGAGGGAGGAACACTCCCAAACTCTTTCTTCGAGACCACCATCACCCTGATACCTAAACCAGACAAAGATGTCCCAAAGAAAGAAAACTACAGGCCAATGTCACTGATGAACATAGATGCAAAAATCTTCAACAAAATATTAGCATACAGAATCCAACAGCACATTAAACAGATCATACACCATGAGCAAGTGGGGTTTATTCCAGAAATGCAAGGATTCTTCAGTATGTGCAAATCAATGTGATAAACCATATTAACAAATTGAAGGAGAAAAACCATATGATCATCTCAATAGATGCAGAGAAAGCTTTCAACAAAATTCAACACCCATTAATGATAAAAACCCTGCAGAAAGTAGGCATAGAGGGAACTTTCCTCAACATAATAAAGGCCATATATGACAAACCCACAGCCAATATCATCCTCAATGGTGAAAAACTGAAAGCATTTCCACTAAGATCAGGAACAAGACAAGGTTGCCCCCTCTCGCCACTCTTATTCAACATAGTTTTGGAAGTTTTTGCCACAGCAATCAGAGAAGAAAAAGAAATAAAAGCAATCCCAATCGGAAAGAAAGAAGTAAAGCTGTCACTGTTTGCAGATGACATGATACTATACATAGAGAATCCGAAAAGTGCTACCAGAAAACTACTAGAGCTAAACAATGAATTTGGTAAAGTAGCAGGATACAAAATTAATGCACAGAAATCTCTGGAATTCCTATACACTAATGATGAGAAATCTGAAGATGAAATAAAGAAAACACTCCCATTTACCATTGCAACAAAAAAATAAAATATCTAGGAATAAACCTACCTAAGAATACATAAGACCTGTATGCAGAAAATTATAAGACACTGATGAAAGAAATTAAAGATGACTCAAATAGATGGAGAGATATACCATGTTCTTTGATTGGAAGAATCAACATTGTGAAAATGACTCTACTAGCCAAAGCAATCTACAGATTCAATGCCATCCATATCAAACTACAACTGACATTTTTCACAGAACTAGAACAAAAAATTTCACAATTTGTATGGAAACACAAAAGACCCCGAATAGCCAAACCAATCTTGAGAATGAAAAATGGACCTGGAGGAATCAGGCTCCCTGATTTCAGACTATACTACAAAGTTACAGTAATCAAGACAGTCTGGTACTGGCACAAAAAGAGAAATATAGATCAATAGAACAGGATAGAAAGACCAGAGATAAACCCATGCACATATGGTCACCCTATCTTTGATAAAGGAGGCAAGAATATACAGTGGAGAAAAGACAGCCTCTTCAGTAAGTGGTGCTGGGAAAACTTGACAGGTACATGTAAAAGTATGAGATTAGATCACTCCCTAACACCATACACAAAAATAAGCTTCAAATGGATTAAAGACCTAAATGTAAGGCCAGAAACTATCAAACTCTTAGAGGAAAACATAGGCTGAACACTCTATGACATAAATCACAGTAAGATCCTTCATGACCCACCTCCCAGAGAAATGGAAATAAAAACAAAAATAAACAAATGGGACCTAATGAAACTTCAAAACTTTTGCACAGCAAGGGAAACCATAAAGAAGACCAAGAGACAACCCTCAGAATGGGAGGAACTATTTGCAAATGAAGCAACTGACAAAGGATTAATCTCCAAAATTTACAAGCAGCTCATGCAGCTCAATAACAAAAAAACAAACAACCCAATCCAAAAATGCACAGAAGAGCTAAATAGACATTTCTCCAAGGAAGATATACAGAATGCCAACAAACACATGAAAGAATCCTTAATGATCCTTAACATCATTAATCGTTAGAGAAATGCAAATCAAAACTACAATGAGATATCATCTCACACCAGTCAGAATGGCCATCATCAAAAAATGTAGAAACAATAAATGCTGGAGAGGGTGTGGAGAAAAGGGAACAGTCTTGCACTGCTGTTGGGAATGTGACTTGATATAGCCACTATGGAGAACAGTATGGAGCTTTCTTAAAAAACTACAAATAGAACTACCATATGACCCATTAATCCCACTACTGAGCATGTACCCTGAGAAAACCATAATTCAAAAAGTGTCATGTACCAAAGTATTCATTGCAGCTCTATTTACAATATCCAGGAGATGGAAGCAACCTAAGTGTCCATCATCAGATGAATGGATAAAGAAGATGTGGCACATATATACAATAGAATATTACTCAGCCATAAATAAAAACGAAGTTATTTGTAGTGAGGTGGATGGACCTAGAATCTGTCATACAGAGCGAAGTAAGTCAGAAAGAGAAAAACAAATACCGTATGCTAACACATATATATATATATGGAATCTAAGGGGGAAAAAAGGTAATGAAGAACTAGGGTTAAGACAGGAATAAAGGCACAAACCTACTAGAGCATGGACTTGAAGATATGGTGAGGGGAAAGTTAAGCTGTGACAAAGTGAGAGAGTGGCATGGACATATATACACTAGCAAAAGTAAAATAGATATCTAGTGGGAAGCAGCTGCGTAGCACAGGGAGATCAGCTCGGTGCTTTGTGACCACCTAGAGGGGTAGGATAGGGAGGGTGGGAGGGAGGGAGATGCAAGAGGGAAGAGATATGGGAACGTATGTATATGTATAACTGACTCACTTTGTTATAAAGCAGAAACCAACACACTATTTCAAAGCAATTATACTCCAATAAAGATGTTAAAAATATTATATATATATATATATATATATATATATATATATATATATATATATATATATATAAAGCCACACAGAAAAAGGAAATCCTGCCATTTGCCACATCATGGATGGACTCTTTCTTTCTGGATATATCCTACACTCTGCTAAGTGTAATACGTCAGATGGAGAAAGACAAATATCATACAATCTCACTTATATGCGGACTCTAAACTCATAGAAAAAGAATAGGTTGGTGGTTTCCAGGAGTTGCAGGGTGGGTGAAGGTATGAGGGGAATAGGGAGATGTTGGTCAAAGGTACAAACTTCCAGATATAAGGCCAAACAGTTCTGAGAATCTAATGCACAGCACAGTGACTATAGTTAACAGTACTGTATTATATGCTTGGAAGTTGCTAAGAGGGTAGATCTTAAAAGTTCTCTCCACAAAAAGTGGTAATTATGTGACGTGCTGGGTGTGTTAATTAACCTTATCATGGCAATCATTTTTCAATATATTTGTGTACCTAATCATCATCATTTTGTACACTTTAAACTTACACACTGCAATATGTCAACTATATCTCAATAGATCTGGAAAAATGCTCTTATCAGAGAGCATTTTCTGATATCCTATATAAATTAGTACCTCCATGCCCCATCCCTGTCACTCTCTATCCTCCTTAACTTCCAAAGATTTGGTTGCAAATAGTCTTTTGAGAAGATGATCCCAGGAAGCACCGTGACGAAGTGAGGAGAGGCTGAAAAGGCAGGAAAGCCAATGAAAAATTCAGTAATGAATGGGTCCCCGCAGTGGGCAACTGGGGCTCGAGCCCGCTGGGAGCTACTTACCCTTGAAAGTGTGTGGAGCACAGCTCAGAACTTCCCACAGATGGACCAGGAAGCTAGGAAATTTCTCCACCAACAATCTCCCTCACTGCTCCAGGGTTGCTCCTGGAGTTTTACCTTCCCCACACTTCTGTCAGGCCCCACTTGTGGGTGGAGATACTCCAATGTCCAGAGAATGTCCTGAAGCAGAGAGACACAGGAGGCGTTCCAGCCTGAAAGGGGACCGACAAGGTAGCCTGCAGGAGTATTTACAGGACAGTAAGAGTGTCTGGGGGCTTCCCTGGTGGTGCAGTGGTTGAGAGTCCGCCTGCTGATGTAGGGGACACGGGTTCGTGCCCCAATCCGGGAAGATCCCACATGCCGCGGAGCGGCTGGGCCCATGAGCCATGGCCGCTGAGCCTGCATGTCCGGAGCCTGTGCTCCGCAACGGGAGAGGCCACAACAGTGAGAGGCCCGCGTACCGCAAAAAAAAAAAAAAAAAAAAGAGTGTCTGCCACACCTGCGCAGGTGTATCAGAGAGCAAATCCCAATGCTGCCTAGGTGTTATTATACCACTAGCCTAATGCGCTCCACTTTGGACCTGAAATTTATGCACAATTCTTGGACCCACCTATTCCTCACATCCTACAACCCAGCTAGTCTTCTCCATGGGCTTATTTTTATTTACCCAGTTTGGTTCACTCATTTCTTCAGCAAATATTTGTGAAGTTTGTTATTTGTGTTCAGTTGAGGGATAGGAACACAATGATGAATAAAGCACAGTTTTGTCCTCAAGAATTCTGTTCACAGGTTAGTAGGAAAGACACAAGTAGACCAACAATGTTGATACTGTTTGAGGAGACTGTGCAATGGAAATGGGTAGAAAGGGAAGCAACTGCAGACAACAAAACCCGATGAATTGTACTTTAAAAACTTGTGAATCGTATGCAAATTACACCTCAATAAAGCTACCAATAAATAAATTTAAGTTATCAAACAGTTAGGGAAAAAAAAGAGATAAGCAGTTAGACCTTGGTACCACTATTCTAATGTATCACTTTATACCCCAGTATCCATAGAACTCTGCTAAAACACAATTTTGAGGCTAAAACATGAATGCTGTGCTAGAAAAACGTTTCTAAGGCTTTAGGATGCATCTGAATCACATGGGAGGCTTGTTAAAACACAGATAGCCAAGCCCTGACCCTACAATTTCTGATTCAATAGGTTAGGGGTGAGGCCCAATAATTTGCATTTCTGAGAGTTTCCTCAGTGATGCTCCTGCCACTGTTCACGGTGTACATTTTGAGTACCACTGCTCTATAGAGAATATATTGCTAAGGAAATTCATTCCAGTCACAGTGTGAGACAGACTGCAGAATGCAACTCCCATACATAAATAGTACGTGAATGCTTATTTTTATTTAAAAAGTTGCCCTGCAGCATAAGGGAGATACTGGAGTGCTGCTCTGTTTCTTGATATGGGTGGTGGGTGTATGGGCATGTTCACTTGATGAAATTTATAATTTGTGTACATTTCAGTATGTGCTACAATTGAATAAAACATTTACTTTAATAAAAGAGAAAATAAGGAATGTATGGTTCATTTCTATTCAAGCAGCCCCTTGGTTCAAGGGCTTCTGGACATGTTGTATGTATGCTTTATTTAGGAGTTCTGATAACCTGGTGTAAGAAGACGTCAACTTTCATGAACTTTCACGAAGGATGTTTAGCCATATGTCCTTGCCTCTGACACTACTATATGATCCAAGAAGGTGTGATGTTCTTGAGGCTTTGCAAAGGAGAAACAGAAAATTAACTAAACACACTTGTTTCAGACTCTTAGAGTAGTAGAGGAGATTGGTGTTTGCTAATGGAAAAATACAGCCCAGAAGGAGCAGTCAGTTGCATTTCTAACATTAAACGGCAATTGCAGTGTTTCGTGCAGCCACTGAGCAATTTCTGGAGATTTGCACTGAATTTCTTCTTTTCACATTCTTTTCAAGAGGTACTTTGCCATGGGAGCATTTCCAAGAATTGGAGAATCACAATAGTCACAAATACTGTTGGCCTGAAGAATTTTTGACACTTGAGTTGCTGTAGGAATTAGTACATTAGAAGAACACCTAAGTCAGTGTGTGAGGCTGTGTGCTACCAGAAAAGGAACATCGGCCTCCAGTGGCACCTTTAAATTACCCAGCACTGTGGGGCACGAGGCAGGAGAATTCTCTGCATTCTGTTTACTATGCAATTGTTTACAGTTATGAGACGTCATTTTTTTCTCCCTTTTGGCGTTTAGCAGCAGCTCCACTGAGGTTATAATAATTGTACTGAGCATGTGTTCAGTGTGGTGCCATTGCCAAGGCCTTTACATATTGTGAGTTATACTGAACAGAATTTCTGTGAGTCCAGCTCCTGCACTTCCTGTTCTGTGTGGGAGGTTAGAGCTCAGCTTTGGAGAAGTGGTAATTAGTGTGATGTGCCTTGATCACCCCCTGGTGTTGGGTCTGTGGAATAGCAATAACATCTGTCCTTTGTGTCTCTTCAAAGAAAATCAGTGAAAGCAAAAGGTGGATTGATCAACTTGGACTGCTGTGCATAAGAAATCCAAGAGATTATATCACCACATAAATAGCCTGTGAGTGATGGAGCAGGGGAGAAGAAAAAGCTCAGATGTAAGACAATCCTTGTCTATAAGACCACTAGTCATTTCCAGGGACCTGAAAGATGAGAATCTTTCAGATGCTCAGTCAGTCATGTGGCACAGGACACATTTGAGTGCATGGGGAACATTGCCTTCCAGGATGCCCCAGTGGGAACACCGGGGGTGGCACCAGTTGTGGGATTGTATCTGCTGCTGCAGGCTTCAGAGTGGTAGCTGAAAGGATGGCTGAAAGGAGTGAATCCCATCTGAAAATAAACAAAATAAAATAAAGTCAGTAGCTCATACTTCTGTTTATACATCAAACTATAGATTTAGGTAGATAATTACTACCAAGGTTTGGATCTGACTTTAGCCACTAATTTCCCATCACTTGCATACTGAGGGTGCCTTAGCCAGGAAAGTCTCAGTAATGTCTTCAGCCTGGTATTGTTCCAGAATGCCATTGCCATACTGGATCTATGTCTTAAGTTTTCTTTGTTTATGTCTTACATTGATATGTCTATTTCCTGGCATTAATGCATAAATTGTAAAGGTCTCCAGCTGCTTTCAGCCCTAACTAAAGAGAGCTAAAAAGGTAACTTACATGTTCTGTTGTTATTGCTATTTCTGCTTCTGATTCCAGTTGCACTGAGATACACACCTCACAAGGCACAAAATGTGGAACTCCATATTGGGACCCCCAGAACCTGGCAGGTCTGGAGCCTGTGCTACATCTCCAGCTTCATCGTACTCCTTTTCTCCAATACATCAGCCACATTGTCCTCTTTCTTTTCCTTAACATACCAAGCTGCCTCCCATTGTGGGCCCTTTACACATTCTGTTGTTCTATTTGAAATGTCTTGTTTTTATCCCCCATAGCATCCATATTGTTCATTCTTAGTGGTTAAAATAATACATTCTGAAATCGGAGTGCCTGTTTCAATCCTGGCCCCCCAGTTATTGGCTGTGTACTTTGGCCAATTTACTTCAATTTGCTGGACTCTTTTCCTTATCTATAAATGTTACTCTTAATACGACTTCAAGGGTTTGTTGTGGGGATTACATGACAATACCTGCATAACACTTACAATATCTGGCACATAGTAAAGCTGAATATATGTCAGCTCTTATTACTCATTCTTTATACCAACTCACATGTCACTTCCTCATGAAAGCCTCCTCTGATCTCTGGCTGAGGTTAGATTCCTTTGTTATGTGTTCTCAGAAGACTTCTATCTTGTCTTTGAAGCACTGATCTAATCTGAAACTTCAATTCCTTGTTTCATGGACATCTTGCCAGTGTAGAATGTCAGTTCCAGGAGAGCGGAGGCCATGTCTATCTTTCCTTATCTTCAGGGTCAGTAAACACTTGTTAGTTATTAGCTGAATGACTCTCTAAATCCCTCTGAAAGCCTTTGCTCAGCAGGAAATGGGGCGTGGGAAAGGAAGGCACCTCTCTACACTAGAGGCTGAGATGAGAACATGGTCTAGACTCAAATACTCTTCCTCTCTGGTTGTTTCCAATCTTCCAATCTGTAGCAGTCAGGCTCAAGAGCTGCCATCTTACAACTAAAAAGTGCCTTGTTGGGGGGCTGTGAGGCTTTTGCTATTTAACCGTTTGGGGTTCAGAATGCATGAGTTACATGTGCCTTCTGACAACCGGATTTCTGGGGCAGCCTGACCTTAGAGCTGTGGGATGAGGCTGAAACTGCCCAGTGTGTGGATTTTGCTCTTGGGATCCCTTTTTATAGTCATATCATCCCTTTCAACCATAAATGGTAATTGTTCTCTCCTCCAGTTAAACTGACTGCTCACTTGTTTCTACCTCCTCAGGTCCCCCAAACCATTCAGAAACAGCCGCTTGAAAAAGTCACAAGACTTAGACTAATTCAACAGCTATTTTATGTGAGCTTTGGCTTTGGATTTTTAATCATATTTATTCATTCCTTCATATAGACTGACCCAGCTATTGCATCCAGAATATGGTTAGTGCTGATGAAATTCTTGTTTCAAATAAATAATATGTTGACCCCAAAGGGAATGGGATGCTGGGGAAAATAAATCCAGGCTAAAGCATGCAGACTCCCAGTTTTGAGGGCCATCAGTCCACTTCCCTAAAGCATCCCCATGGGGAATCCCTTGTGGTCTTATGGGGAACAAGAGCAAAGGCTGAGGCCTTTGTGGCATCTGAGTAGAACCCAGGAATTTAAGTATCTGAGTACTTATCCTCTAATCAGCCCATGACTAGAAAAGGACCTAAGACATAAGAAGCACCAATAAATGTTTAATGAATTAATTAAAGTCCTTTACATTATAATCTTACATGTTTTTATGATAGTTTTTACAGTGAGATTATCATCTGCCTCATCAAAATAATGTGTATGAAATGACTGCTGAGTGTACTATGCTAAGTTTGCAAA
The DNA here is from genome assembly GCF_963924675.1 of Phocoena phocoena. Lineage (NCBI taxonomy): Eukaryota > Metazoa > Chordata > Mammalia > Artiodactyla > Phocoenidae > Phocoena > Phocoena phocoena. The sequence goes on from NC_089226.1 coordinate 30,259,065, forward strand.
GGCAATATCAAATTTAATTTTCACAATTCTATGAAATAGGTGCTATCAGTATCCACATCTTACACATGAGCAGTCTGAGGCTTACAAAGTTAAGTCGTTTACCCATGGTTACTCTATGAAAACACAGATCAGTGTAACTCCAAGGTCTACATTTCTAACTACTTGGTTATAAGTAGCCTATGCATTACAGTAACTACCATAAAAAGTTGGAATTTGATTAAAATGATTTTATTGCTGAATGTTTCTTTGCTTTCATTAACAGCTAAATTGGTGTAAAAAATGTAAGACTTTTCAGGTCAATAGTTATCATTCCCCTTTAAAATCATCAAGGTGGATGGAGACATCAAGATAGGAGAGTAGGAGGATGCTGGGCTCCCTTCCCCTCAAAAACACATCAAATTCCATATATATGTGTTAGCATACGGTATTTGTTTTTCTCTTTCTGATTTACTTCACTCTGTATGACAGACTCTAGGTCCATCCACCTCACTACAAATAACTCAATTTCGTTTCTTTTTATGGCTGAGTAATATTCCATTGTATATAAGTGGCACACCTTATTTATCCATTCATCTGTCAATGGACACTTAGGTTGCTTCCATGTCTTGGCTATTGTAAATAGAGCTGCAATGAACATTGTGGTACATGACTAAATGGTTCTGAAGAACCTAAGGACAGGAGAGTAATAAAGAAGCAGACATAGAGAATGGACTTGAGGACAGGGGAAGGGGGAAAGGTAAGCTGGGACAAAGTGAGAGAGTGGCATGGATATATACACTACCAAATGTAAAATAGATAGCTAGTGGGAAGCAGTCACATAGCACAGGGAGATCAGCTTGGTGCTTTGTGACCACCTAGAGGGGTGGGATAGGGAGGGTGGAAGGGAGAGAGACACAGGAGAGAAGAGATATGGGAACATATGTATATGTATAACTGATTCACTTTGTTATAAAGCAGAAACTAACATACCATTGTAAAGCAATTATACTCCAATAAAGATGTTAAAAAAAACACAACACATCAAAACTACAATGACATGTAGAATGACTCTTACTGAAATTGACCTGAGGACTAGCAAAACAGATCTTCTACAACCAAGGCTGTAAATATCCACCTGGAGTCTGATAGGAAGGGAGGAAAAGCAATCTGGTCAGGACCTGCACCCTTAGCAGGGGACACAGAAGAAGAGGGATATCACATGCTGAGGGATCCTCCCTGGGAAGAAGAGGTTCAAGCTACATAATAGACACCCCAGCCCTAGGGTCCAACACCGCGAGGATGAGTCCCCTTGGTCTGAAAACCAATGGGACTTAGCAGGAGGGCTGTAAGAAACTGAGACTCTGCTCTCAAAGAGCTTGCACAGTCTTTCTTACTCCCCATCACAGAGCAGAGACAGCAGATTAAAAACTGCTAGGGTCTCTGGATGGCCAGCCAGGAATACCCCAGCATGCCTCCCAACAAACACTGGGCTCCTGCTTCATCCCCTCTTGCTCTGGCACCACTCCCCATTAAGGCGGCTGCATTGCCAATGAGAATGCACATGCCTGGAAGGAAAGAAGCTGGCTCAGACCCAACCATGTCTCTGTCCAGGGCAGAGGCAGCCATTGCTAGTGCCTGCTTTGCTACACACACTCAGGAGGGAGCAACACTAGCCCCAGGGTGAGATCACCACTGACAGAACTCCCATCCCTGTGCACTCTTGGAAGGGAGTGAGGCTATCTCCATGACAACCAAGGAGGAGACTGCCAACACAACCAAGAGAAACCCAACTATGTCAGGGAATTCTGCTGTAGCCCTTTGGGCCCCAACTACACTCCTGATAGCCATTGAGCATAGAAGCCCCAGTTTGCAACTAGCTCTGGCTCTGGACCTTCCAACTCCAATCTACTCCCCCCACCAAGGCAGTGGATAAGAGCTCACCCTGGGGGAAGACATGGCCCATGCTTGCTTCAGATCCAGCTTTTCCACCAATGCCACTGGGCACATGCAGACTGCATAGGGACACTCCCACACAAGGACATACATTCTAGATGGAGATTGGTGACTTTTTCACCTAATTTCATAGAGAGAGAGAAAGTTAAACAAAAGGAGGTGACAGAGGAATATGTTTCAAATGAAAGAACAAGAAAAAACCAGATGAAAACCTTAATGAAACAGAGAAAAATAAATTACCTGTTAAAGAATTCAATGCAATAATACTAATAATAATGCTAACTGAACTGGGGAAAATATTATATGAATACAGTAAGAATTTTAACAGAGAACTAGAAAACATAAAAATGAACTGGTCAGAATTGAAGAATACAATAACTGAAAGGAAATATACACTAGAGGGAATTAACAACAGATTAGATGTTACAGAAGAATGTTTAAGTGATCTGGAAGAATGAATGATGGAAATCACCTAATAAGAACAGCAAAGAGAAAAACAAATTTTAAAAAGTAAAGATAAGGGACCTCTCAACAACATCAAGCGTACTAACACTCACATTATAGGTGGTCCTAGAAGAAGAGAGAAAAGTGTAAAAAATATATTTGGTAAATTATGGCTGAAAATTTTCTGAACCTGAAAAAGGTAACAGATAATCAGGTACAGGAATCAAACAAGAGTTCCAAGCAAGATGAACCCAAAGAGACCTACACCAAGATATATCATAATTAAAATTTCAAATGTTAAAGAGAGAATGCTAAAGGCAGCAAGAGAAAAACAAAGAGTAACATTCAAAGGAATACCCATAAGGCTACCAACTGATTTTTCAGCAGAAATTTTGCAGTCAGAAGGGAATGGCATAATATATTTAAAGTGCTGAAGGGAAAAAATCTACAACCTAGGATACTCTACCCAACAATATTATCATTCAGAACTGAAGGGGACATAAAGGGCTTCCTAGATAGTCAAGAACTAAAAGACTTCATCACCATAAGCTGACCTTACAAGAAATGAAAAAGAAAATACTACAACAAGAAATAATAAATTATACAAAGGGGAAAATCCCACTGGTAAAGGCTGTGGTCAACCACTTAAATAAACTAGTATGAAGGTTAAAAGATAAAAATTGTAAAATCAACATATATGAACTCCATAGTAACCACAAGTCAAAAGCCTACAATAAATATATAATACAAAACTAGTGAGAAAGTAACACAAGCATACCACTAAAGAAAATTATTAAACCACAAAGGAAGAGAATAAAAGAGAAGAAAACAACAGAGAAGAACTACAAAAACAAACAGATAACAAAATGGTAATAAGTACATACCTATCAATAAATTACTTTAAATGCCAATGGACTAAGGGCTCCAATCAAAAGACATAGGGAGGCTGATTGCATAAAAACAACACCCATCTGTATGGTGCCTGTATGAGACTCAGTTCAGAGTTAAAGACACACAGAGACGAAAAGTGAGGGGATGGAAAAACAATATTTCATGCAAATAGAAATGGCAAGAAAGCTGGGGTAGCAAAACTTATGTTAAACAAACAAAATAGACTTTAAAACAAAGTCTATAATAAAATTGGGTGATTGGGACTGACATGTATACACTGATGTGTATAAATCTGTTGACTAATAAGAACCTGCTGTATAAAAAAGTAAATTAAATTAAAAAATTTTAAAAGTCTATAATAAAAGATAAAAAGCAACATTATATAATGATAAAAGTGTCAATACAAGCAGAGAATATAAAGTTTGTAAACATATATACACCCAGTAAAGGAGCACCTAAATATATAAAGCAAACATTAACAGACATAAAGGGAGAAATTGGCAATAATACAATAATATCAGGGGACATTAACCAACCACTTACATCAATGTGCAGATTATCCAGACAGAAACTAAGGTAACAGTGGCCTTAAATGTCACATTAAACCAGTTGGACTTAATAGATATCTACAAGATATTCCCTCCCCAAACAGTACAATACACATTCTTTTCAAGTGCACAAGTGACGTTTTCCAGAATAGATCACATGCTAGGCCACAAAACAAGTCTCAACTAATTGAAGAGGATAAAAATTATACCAAACTTCTTTTCCAATCACAATGGTATAAAACTAGAAATCAATTACAGTAAGAGAAATGGGAAAAAACAAACACATGGGGACTAAACAACATGCTACTAAAAAACCAATGGGTCAAAAAAAAAAAAAAAAAAAAAAAAAAACCAATGGGTCAATGAAGAAATCAAAGAGGAAATCAGGAAATACCTTGTGACCAATGAAAATAAAAACACAATTTTCAAAATCTATAGGACACAGCAAAAGCAGTCCTAAGAGGAAAGTTTATAGAGATACAGGCCTACCTCAAAAAATAAGAAAAATCCCAAATAAACAGTGTAATGTAACTTCTAAAGGAATTAGAAAAAGAAGAATGAATAAAACCCAAAGTCAGCAGAAGGAAGGAAACAATAAAGATCAGAGAGGAAATAAAAGAGAGACCCCCCCAAAAAATAAAAAAAGAAAGAAAATATCAATAAAACCAAGAGCTGTTTGGGGTTTTTTTGTTTTGTTTTGTTTTGCTTTTTAAAGATTTAGAAAATTGTTAAGCATTTAGTCTGGCTCCTTAGGGGAAAAAAGAGAGAGGACCCAAATAAGCAAAATGAGAAATGAAAGAGGAGAAATCACAACCAATATCACAGAAATATAAGCAATCATATGAGAATACTACAGTTATATGCCAAAAAATTGGATAACCTAGAAGAAATGGATAAATTTCTAGAAACATACAATCTTCCAAGACTGAATCAGGAAGAAATAAAATAATATGAACAGATCAATCACTACTATTGAAATTAAATCAGTAATCAAAAAACTCCCAACAAACAAAAGTCCAGGCCAGCATGGCTTCACAGGGAAATTCTACCAAACCTATAAAGAAGAGCTAATGCCTATGCTTCTCAAAGTATTTCAAAACATTGAAGAGAAGGGAACACACCAAAATTTATTCTACAAGGCCATGATTACTCTGATAAAAAATCAAACAAAGATACTAAAAAAAAGAAATTACAGACCAATATCCCTGATGAATATAGATGCAAAAATTCACAACAAGGTATTAGCATACTGAACTCAACAATATATAAAATTGATCATATACCATGATCAAGGGAGATTTATTCCAGGGAAGCAAAAATGGTTCAGTACCCTCAAATCATTCAATGTGATACAGCACATTAACAAAATGAAGGATAAAAATCACATTATAATCTCAATAGATGCAGAAAATACATTTGACAAAAATTCAACATCCATTCCTGATAAAAAACTCTTTAAAAAGTTGGTATAGAGGGAACTAATCTCAACATAATAAAGGCCATTTATGACAAACCTAGAGCTAACATCATACTCAATGGTGAAAAACTGAAAGCCCTTCCTCTAAAATCAGGAACAAGGATGCCAACTCTTGCCATTTCTTTTCAACATAGTATTGGAAGTCCTAGTCACAGCAATCTGACAAGAAAAAGAAACAAAATGCATACAAAATTGGAAAGGAAGAAGTAAAACTGTCACTATTTGCAGATGGCTTGATACTATATATAGAAAACCCTAAAGTCTCCACCAAAAAAAAAAAAAAACTTTTAGAGCTAATAAACAAATTCAGTAAAATTGCAGGATACGAAATTAATATACAGAAATCTGTTTTCTCTCTACACTAATAACAAACCATCAGAAAGAGAAAACAAGAAAACAATCCCATTTACGATTGTATCAAAAAGAATAAAATACCTGGGAATAAACTTAACCAAGGAGGTGAAATACCTATAGTCTGAAAACTATAAAACATTGATGAAGGAAACTGAGGATGAAAGAAATAAATGGAAAGATATCTCATGTTTATAAATTAGAAGCATTAATATTGTTGAAATATCCATACTGCCCAAATCAATCTGAGGATTTAATGCAAACCCTATTAAAATACCCATGACATGTTTCACAGATTTAGGAAAAATAATTCCAAAATTTCTATGGAACTCAAATAGTCAAAGCAATCTTGAGAAAAAGAAAAAAGCTGAAGGTATTATACTCTCTGACTTCAGATTATACTACAAATCTACAATAATCAAAGCTCAATAGTACTAGCACAAAAATATACACATAGAACAATGGAACAGAATAAAGAGTCCAGAAATAAACCCATACACAAGTGGTAAATTAATCAATGACAAAGAGGAAAAAACTATACAATGGGGAAAAGACAGTCTCTTCAATGTGTGGTGTTGATAAAACTGGACAGCTACATGTAAAAGAATGAAATTAGGATATGTTCTCATGCCATTTACAAAAATACACTTAAAATAGATTAACCTAAATATAAACAAGAGATCATAAAACTAGAAAAAAACAGGCAGTACATTATTTGACATGTCTTATCAAAATTTTTTGAATCTGTCTCTTCAGACATGGGAAATAAAATAAAAAGTAAACAAATGGAACCTAATTAAATGTAAAACCTTTTGCATAGTGAAGGAAACCACCAACAAAATGAAAAGACAGCCTACTGAATGGAAGAAGTTATTTACAAATGTCATGTCTGATAAGGGGTTTAATATCCAAAATATACAAAGAACTCATACAACTCAATATCAGAAAACAAACCACCTGATTAAAAAATGGACAGAAGACCTGAATAGGCATTTTTCCAAAGAAGATATACAGATGGCCAACAGACACATGAAAAGATACTCAACATCACTACCATCAGGGAATGCAAATGAAAACTACAATGAGATATCATTTCATATCTGTCAAAATAGCTATCATCTAAAAGACAACTAATAGGGTTTCCCTGGTGGTGCAGTGGTTAAGAATCCATCTGCCATCGCAGGGGACACAGGTTCGAGCCCTGGTCCGGGAAGATCTCACATACAGTGGAGCAAGTAAGCCTGTGTGCCACAACTACTGAGCCTGTACTCTAGAGACCATGCTCTGCAACAAGAGAAGCCACCACAATGAGAAGCCCACGCACTGCAATGAAGAGTAACCACCACTCTCCACAACTAGAGAAAAGCCTGCACTCAGCAATGAAAACCCAATGCAGCCAAAAATAAGGAAAATAAATAAATTTACTAAATAAATAAAAGACAACTAATAATATATGTTGGCAAAGAAGTAGAGAAAAGGTGAACTAGTTCACTGTTGTTTGGAATGTAAATTGGTGCAGCCACTATGGAAAACATTATGGAGGTTTCTCAAAAAATTAAATATTATAAAACTACCATATGATCCAGGTATTTCACTCCTGGGTATATACCCAAAGAAAATGAAAACACTAATTCGAAAAGTTACATGTACCCCAATATTCATAGAAGCATTATTTACAATAGCTGAGATATAGAAGCAACCTTAAAGTCTATCAACAGATGAACGGAATATATATATATATATATATATATATATATATATATACACATAAAACGTGTGTGTATACACACGCACGCACACACACACACACAGAAACACAATGGAATATCACTCAGCCATAAAAAGAATGTTGCTCCATTCATGTTGCAGCAATATGAATGAACATTGAGGGTATTATGCTTAGTGAAGTAAGTCAGACAGAGAGGGACAAATACTTTGTTTTCACTTATATGTGGAATCTAATAAATAAAACAAAAGAAAGAATATAACAAAACAGAGACAGACTCATAGATACAGAGAATAAATTAGTGGCTATTAGTGAGGAGAGGGAAGTGGGGAGGGGCACGATAGGGGAAGGGGATTAAAAAGTACAAACTACTAGGTATGAAATAAATAAGACACAACTATGTAATGTACAGCACAGGGAATATAACTAATATTTTACAATAACTTTAAAGGGAGTATAATCTATAAAAATATTGAATAACTGTTATACTCCTAAAACTAATATAACATTGTAAATAAACTATAATTCAATAAAAAAAGAAAAAAATGAAGATGGAGAAAAATTGATTGTTTCATTCATGAAGTTCAGGAGTGAATTCTTTTCCATATGCACTGTATTTTCATCCGTAACTGATACATTTCTAGGTCAAAGCCATAGGTTTAAAAAACTAGAAAAGAGTAATTTTTTTCTTTATTTCTTAACCTCTGTTTTGTTAGGATAATGCCACTGAATGAATACCTTCCTGAATGTGTCAAAAAATAGCTATGATGTTATGACCAATCTATTTTTAAATGATCATAATAAAACTAATATCAAGATAGTAAAAAAAAAAGTAAAAATAAAAATTAAAAAATCAGCAGGGTGATTTTAGGAACTATGGCCAACCTATAATTGTTTGTTTCTTACATAAACCTTGGGGTTGCAACTTTACATCTAGATAGTAAAGCATGTGAGATGATCCTGAGTTTTCTGTCAATTATACCTTCACACTCTCAGCATTATCTCATTTTCTACTAAATGTCCTTTGAGAGAAGTCACCACATAATTACCATTAGGACCCCAGTTAACAGTGAAAAGAGGGATAAAATTCATTGTCAGGAACTTCTGTGGCAGACAGAAATGAATTCATATGACATGAATAAAAGTGTCATTATTTGACTTGTGGCAAATTAAATAAAAAACATGCTAAAGTAACGAACTTCAGAAAATCAAGACATGAGGACTAGTAGAGAATGTACTCTTTTAAAGTTAAGAGCAGGAAAGAGGGGTTACAAGGGGGCATGGGACACTTCCTGGAAAAATAAACATGTAGTGGTGGTTTAATGGATGGGTATATATGTCAAAAGTTAGCAAACTGTATACTTTAAATATGTATGTTTTACTGTATGTTAATTATACTTCCATAAAAATATATATTAAAAAATCATATGGAGTCAATCCCATTTGGCTGAGGTTTCTGAGGTCATGAGTTAAAGAGATATATTTAAATTAATTAAGATAGTCTATATACAACTCTGTACTAGCATAGAACTTACCAGTCCACAGAGGATGTTCATGTACTTTTTAATTTTAATTTCATGCCAATCCTGTACACTGGAAACTGAACCTCAAAAAGAATAAGTTACTCATTCAAGGTCCTGAACCAAGATTCCCTTCATTATAAAAAGCAGCCTTCCATGCTACTGCATCCATCTTTCAAATAGTAATTATACTTTGAAAAGTATAACTTCTTGTCTACATAAACCTGGTCAGAGTAAGACCCATGGTTTAACTATACTATATTTGCACCATTATAATTTCAAGATGAGTCATTTACCTTGATGCAAACAATAAAATGAAGCATCGAAGTTCATTTCTTGATATTTCCTTTTCATAGGAAGAGCACAACTACCAATAAATGTCTGCAAAAGAAATTGTGGCTATTTTCAAGTAATTTGGAGAGTTTGTCATTTTTGACGAGTCTAAAAGCAGGAGGCCAACCTCAGGGAGCTATTGGTAGAGACAATATGCTGCAGCCACAATGCCCAGGACCTAATCTTTGTGTTTAAGTAAATAGTAATATTCTCTTTCTTTTTAGGAAAATAAAAGGAAAAAATAAAAGTAAACAAAAGTGTGCAAGGTGAGATTCTGCCTATGGCTATTCTGTTAAAATGTTAAAATGATCTATTTAACAAATTGAGAACTTAAACACAGGTCAATCATTTTATTGAAAAGACTATGATATACCAAAAGTTCATCAGTAGAACAGAAAGGGTTGAAGACAGACTCTCTGTCCTTGGGTTGTCCTGGATGGCACCGGAACTGCTGCAACAGACCTAGGTTTGCACAGTGAGTGGGCCACAGATAAAATCAGAGACAGTGGTGTGAAGGTGGGCTGAATCACCCAGACAATGCCATCAGTTTACAAACGCCCTCTCCTGAGCTTCACTCCCAGGACTCTTTGGGGAACCAACAGTCTGGGTCACTGAGGCCACTTCAAACCTACTGATGGCAGGAATTATCTTATTCATTCCCTCCCTTGTACACAAAAGCGCAGTTCCAGATGACTTCAATCAATAGAGGTTCATAAAATTATTTTTAGTCGAATTGAGTCTGTCTTACAGAAAAAACACAGAACTCCTCTTTCCTCATTAGGGATTCATTTAACATAAAGCAGATGGATAAGCCTGTGTTTGTCCCATTTTGAGAGGCAGAGAAAGATTGCACTCTGCTTTAAGCCATACACTCTATCTAGAATTGCAAATTACCTCATTGAGTGACACATATAAATAAATATCTGGATGGCTAAAAGCACTGACGGAATTCATAACTACAAGTTTTAGAAATTGAATTCATTATTTTTTCTGCAAAAAACCTTCCAAATTAATAAGATCAGCTATGAATTAGCAGATAATAAACTCTGCATCACTGCTAACAAAGCCAGTTGTTTGCAAATTTAACACCCTGCCATTTGATAGTCCCTCTAATGAATACATCGTTATGACTTTCCTTCAGCTGTGTGCAGAGACCACTTCAGGGATTCAAGTCACTCATGCCGCAAAACTGTTTTCTATTCATACTTGCTTAAAATTGCACAAGAGAATAATTGGTGTGTTTCTTTCCTCTTGTGGTTAAACATAACCCTGCTATAAGTTAATAAAAGTGCAGACACCTTACTCATATTCAGAAGGCAGGCTGCAGCAGAGAACCTGTCACTATGACCACAAGTCATAATAAGTTAATCTAACATCAAATATGTATCACTGGGGTGGTTAAAATGAGCATCTGGCCCTAAATTTTAAATTGTAATCTAGTAGCAATCACTAAAAAAGCAAAAGGGATTTAGATTGCCATCTCCAGACCAGCAAATGAATAAAGACAAAGACAGAGAGGTAAAAGATTCCAAGGGAATTTTTGTGAAAAAACTCTTCAGGTGTTTTGAATCAAGGACAAGATAAAATTATTGAAGAGGTCTACACATTCATTTACTCAACGATATTTCTCAAGTACCTATAGAGTGCTAAGCACAGTGCTAAGGACTAAGGTGCAGAGGGAAACAAATAAGACAACGTTTCTTCCTGCCTACGTAGAAATTATATTTAACTTGGAGAAATGAGCAAAGTACATAAGAAACCTGGTTCTTTAAATTCTATTTTTTAATTTTTATAGATCCTTTGGATATTGTGTTGACACAGTCATACACAGTGGACACCATGGGAAGAGGCTGAGTGAGTCTGGATGCAGGAGGAGTGGCTGATGAAGTAGAATTTGGACCAGAAGATTATCATAACTTAGAATCTAAGTTAAGAAAGCATTTCAAGGAGGGAGTGATCAGCTGGGTCAAATGCTGCAGAGAGATTAAGAAAAGACATGATTCACCCTGGATTGGCAATGCTGTGGTCATTCAGGGAAAGGTGAAGACAGTGAGTGAAGAAAACATTTTCAACAAGTTTGAGAATTTAAAAAAATCAAATGGAGCAATAACCAATGAAAAAGTTAATAAAGTGGATTCAAGAGAGGAGTTAGTATTTTTTTGGGGGGGGGCGGGGTTAGTTTTAAGATGAGAAATGTTGTAGTATGTTTGCATATCGAAGGGAATGATCCAAAACAGAGGAAATTAATGTGAAAGACACCGGATAAATAGAGAAGAATTTCTATATGATGAGTTCTCAGTCTCCACTGATGGTAAAGGGTAAACAAATGAGCAAATGAAGTTCAGTTTCCCCTTGTCTCCTACCAAACCTGTGAAAGGGCTGCCCATCATAGTCCTTGATCAACTGAGTTGAATTCTCTGTAACACCTCTGCCCTATCCCACTCGCAGCAGCAACTAAGCAGTGAGTGCTTGTATTCAGGACTCTATATACTTTTTTGTGCCTGTTGCAGTGTCAGCCCCTTAAACAAAGACTGATAAAGTAAAGTAGGGAACCAGCACCATCTGTTAAAAACAATATGAACTTCTATATCCAGGTAATTCACACTTTCAACATTAAAGTGTGCTACATTCCTTTCCATGATGTCATATCTTTGCAAAGTTGGGGTTTCAGCAGTTGCTGTGATAATAAACAATAATTTCTTGAAAATGGGGGAGGAATCGGAATATGAGGTTTGAGAAGGTATGCAATGTTCCAAGAAGCACACTCATTCCATTAGTATATACTTAAGAGATATTTAAGAATGAAATACATACATTTTTTCTTTCAAAAAGAGAAAAGAATGTGATCATCAGAAAGAGGGTTGGTCTATCTGGGACATAGGAAAATGAAGATCTGGGTCTGTTCCAGAATGAGACCAACGACTATAGACAATCTTGATGGCTAGTATATCCCTGAGGTAGAGCTAAGCATTTATCTATGTTAGACTGACATAATTAAGCATCTGATACACATTCAGTACCCAGTAAATAATTTGCCCATCATAAACTGACTTCTAATCTGCAGCAGACATTATCATTGCCATAGTAAGATGGGATTCTCCACCATTTGCATTATGAATTAATTATCATTCCTATTTATAGGACATCCATGAGGTGGATAGCAGTGAGATTTACCTTGAGGGATGGACTCACTCCAAAGTACTGGTATAATCCATTGGCTATACCTTCAGAGTTGAGGGCATACACTGGGGTTGGGTGAAGTCACACACACACACAGACACACACACATAGATAAAACTGCCTGAGACCTCTGGGCAGACAGAAAGATATACTTATCCCTAAATGATCAGTGTCTGACCTTTTTTGACAACCTGAATCTTCCACCGTAGCCCACTTAATCCTCATATAATTCTGTAAAGTTGACATCATCATTTATAGATGTGACAAAGCGGTCAAGTAATTTGCATAAAATTAGAAAGCTTGTAAATACTATATGTTGGATTTCTACTCAGGTTTTCTGACTACCATTTCCTTTATTTTGTTTGTAAACTGAATAAATCATTTAGCCAAGGGGATCCAGTTTCAGAACTGTGTTACATTAACACACACACACACACACACACACACACACAAATAAAAGTAATTACATTTAATCTCAGTCTATTCACTTGAAGAATATAAAAGAAAATCTAATTTATGGTCCATGAAGACATGACTAAAATTAAAAACTCTCTCCACTTCTCCCCAATTTTCTCAAATACACCAGCGTGCTCCCTAACTCTCAGTTTTCTAATACTCTGCACTCACAGGCATTGCTTCTCCACCTTCCTTGATCTATAGCCACCTCCCCACTGGACGTGGACCCTTGGAATTCTGCCCACCTACCAACCATGCTGGTTGTGTCTGGAATTCCAGACCCTGCCCCCTCTTTCTCCTCACAGACAGAAGCCCTCAGAGCAGCCTGGACAGTCTAGTTCTCTCATTCTGACTGCTTTTCCACAAGAAATCCTCATGGAGTATTTCTGATAAACAGAAATCTCTACCTTGTTACACATTCAATCATTCATATACACTTTCATTCCTGTGCTGTGGGAAGAAAATAAAAGTTAGTTTAGAAACCAAAAGGTATAAGCAAACTACCTTTGTTTAGGGAAGCACAATATGTGGAAGTGTCATTTTTGACTGAAGGAAAATAGTCCTGAGATGGGCCAGGAGTTACACACAAGAACCACATTGCTTTGTGTAATAAAGACAGACTGAGTTTCTGCCTGGCATCCTCACATATAGGAAAGAAACAATATTTACTGGGAAGGTGGATTGGAGGAGAGCCACAGAGTATTGTCTGGGCTCTGTGTGGAGGATCTACCAGGTCAGGAATGGCCAAAACACTTTTAAAGACAGGCGTGGCTGTCCTTAATATTAGCATGGCTAATATTCAGTGTAATTTTGGGTTGTGCTCCCACCCAAACCAGGACTTGTGTTCACGGCAATATAATGTAGAGGACACAGACCAGCCTGATGGTTAACCACTGCCATCCTGTCATCAGAAGACCTGGGTTTGAATCCTGGCTACATCAGTTTTACCAGATGAGTAACCTTAGCTAAGTTACCCGAGCTCACACTGCTTCAGTATGCTCATCTGTAAAATGAGATAATAACAGAGCCTACTTTGTAGTGTTACTGAGAAGAGTAAATAAGGTAATACATGTCAGAAGGTTAGCATAGTACCTGGCCTAGTAAGTGCTCAATAAATGTCATTTCTTATTATTATTTGAAATAAATTTATGAAGACAATTTTCTCAAGGCGTTCTTGGTACCTTGTGTATCACCCCGCATAGGTCACTGCTAGCTCTCCCTACATCAGTTTTCTGACAAGGATGGAGGGGCTTTCAGTCATTTCCTAGATTTATATAAGGTCATTTGACCATTAAGACTATTACAGGCTGAGTGTGAGACACCTAGGGAAGCTTGCATAACAGAGTGTATAAATATAGCTCTGGAGCACAAGAAGATGCTTCCCTTACTTTTGCAGAAAGATCTGGGCCTGGCAGTTCTGAGGTGTGGTATGTGAGATTGTTTAGGGACCCAGCATACTTCACATGCTCTGCACCTGGATATGGATTTTCCTTTCCAGTTGCCTTTCCCTAATGTCACTATAGCCAGATTACACTGGGGCTAAATGAAATGAATGAATAAGAAAATCAGCATGTCCACCCTGTCCCCTATCTAACCACTGTAGGGCTCCAGACCCACCCGTCACCAGCCTTTTATGTGGTCTAAGACCAAGACTTTGTGAAGAAAATTAGAGCATGTTTGAAATGGCACAAAGTACAAAGGAGGAAACTCTAAGTTTCATCTTTTCTTAGTAAAGGCCCAGGAGCAGAACATTACCACAGGTTTAGACCAGGTCCTCTAGAATACAGAGCCTGAGAGAGGATTAAGGCAATAACACTTTATTTGGAAAGTTCAAGCCCAGAAAGTGAGGATGAGGAAAAAACAGAAGTGAGGGAAGAAAAGGTAAGGAGCAAAACAATATGACACATTATCACATTGGCTTCCACTTTGCAGCAAGCTGCAGAGACATAGCAGGCCTCTCAGCAAGCCTGTTTTCTTAACATGCAGGATGTACAGGGAAGGAATATACGATACATTAGTCCATGAAATGGAAAAAGGAAGGTGGTTTATCTGCTTAGGCTTATCTCATCTCCTGTTTCCCAATGATCCAGGTTCTCAACATGGAGAGCTAACTCCTCTGAACTTCTGGGTTGCATCATCTGACCCCAGGAAACAAGAGCCAGTATGTAGTGAGCCCACAATCGCATTTTATTCAAGTCCAAAAGTTACGTGGGGGCTTCCCTGGTGGCGCAGTGGTTGAGAGCCGGCCTGCCGATGCAGGGGACACAGGTTCGTGCCCCGGTCTGGGAAGATCCCACATGCCGCAGAGCGGCTGGGCTTGTGAGCCATGGCTGCTGAGCCTGTGCATCCGGAGCCTGTGCTCTGCAACAGGAGAGGCCACAACAGTGAGAGGCCCACGTACCACACACACACAGACAAAAGTTATGTGGCATGGATGGGGTGTTACCAAAGTATGGGGGGGTCAAGGGCTCACAGCATACTACTTTACATTCTTTCCACTGGCTTGAAAACCAACCAGAAGTACCTTTTCAAATTACTTTTAGGATTATTCCCCATAACAAAAATTTATATAAACTAATATGGACTAAATCTTCTTTAATACCACACTACACCCTCCACATACCATATGCACCACACACGCACACACAGACACACATACACACACACACACACTCACGCATATGTATTCCTTTGAATAAAGGTCTACTGTACCTTAAATTCTAGGTGGGTGTCTATGGTGATCTGGTAGTCATTTTATGGGGACAGAATCAATCTTTCTCCCTCTTTAAATCCTTCTTTTTCTCTTCATAGGTTATCTAGGCAGTCTCTGTGGATTGGATCTGGTATGAAGATATCACTGAAGCAAGGTCCAGACAATCAAGCCAGAGAATCCACCTTCAAATTTTAGGAGAGCCTAAGAATAGCATCCCTCAAATGCCATTGAGCTATGTAAGGTCAGAGTTCTTGTTCTCTGTAGGAGAAACTCCCCTTCTGGATTGATATCCTTAGAGGATTTTCTTGCTAGGATGTGCAATGAGCCCCCTCTAATATGTTTGTCTTACATCTGATTATGTACATGTCAGTTCTTCTAGTCCATCCATCTGGCTGCAGATTTTAGGAGAAAATATGCAACACTAGTACACTGGTGTTGAAAGGATGTGTTGGCTTTCTCTGGAACATGGACAGTGCTTAGAGCACTGATAAGGGCTGTGGCTAGAATAGAGACTCAGAGTTGTCATTAGTATACTCACACTGTGCATAGTCATCAAGAGACAAAAGGGAAGAAGTGGTTCAAGGACTCTGAGAAATTTCACAAGGTTTGTATCCAGTAAGCAGAGCTAAGCAAGGAATACAATGTATGCCTGTTTTTCAGTTCAGGATGCCTACCATAATATCACTCTACCAATGATATAGCATTGGACTTGGAAACACCAGGCATGTTTATTTAAGGCCTGCTAATAAACATATAGTAGGGTGCCAAATGATGTGGATATGAATTTTTTTTTAAAGAAAAAGATAATGATTCAAAAATAGTCCCTATCTGGGTTTTATTTGTGCCTGTGGAGAAATAGTCACCTTGATCAGACCTTCTTCTGGGTGCCCACTTGACTATTCCTTTTGGTTATTAAGCTATGTACTCTTCTTCTTTATCTTGCTAAGACCAAATTGCTAATAAGTAATATAACCAATACTTGAGTCCTTTCAGCCAGTCTAGCAGTTAAAAGTGTAGGTTCTACCATAATTCAAAAAGAGTCACATACCAAAATGTTCATTGCAGCTCTATTTACAATAACCAGGACATGGAAGCAACCTAAGTGTCCATCAACAGATGAATGGATAAAGAAGATGTGGCACATATATACAATGGAATATTACTCAGCCATAAAAAGAAATGAAATTGAGTTATTTGTAGTGAGGTGGATGGACCTAGAGTCTGTCATGCAAAGTGAAGTAGGTCAGGAAGAGAAAAACAAATACCGTATGCTAACACATATATATGGAATCTAAAAAAAAAAGAAAAGGTTATGAAGAACATAGGGGCAAGACGGTAATAAAGACACAGACCTACTAGAGAATGGACTTGAGGATATGGGGAGGGGGAAGGGTAAGCTGGGACAAAGTGAGTGAGTGGCATGGACATATATACACTACCAAACGTAAAATAGATAGCTAGTGGGAAGCAGCCGCATAGCACAGAGAGATCAGCTCGGTGCTTTGCGACCACAAAGAGGGGCAGGATAGGGAGGGTGGGAGGGAGGGAGACGCAAGAAGGAAGAGATGTGGGGACATATGTATATGTATAACTGATTCACTTTGTTATAAAGCAGAAGCTAACACACAATTGTAAAGCAATTATACTCCAGTAAAGATGTTTAAAAAAAAACTGTAGGTTCTAATGGTTAACATTACCTTAACATTAATGGCAACTTACATTAGCATGGTCCAGAAAAGCAGTTGTTAAATGAATATCGAATGCAATTAAGTGATGACCTCTATTGTCTTATTTGAGACAGTATAGTATAGTGATTCAATATCAATTCAACAGCTCATTATTAACAATTTATTTATTAGATGAGAGCAAGAGTTCTTGAGGAAGACTGCCTAGTTCTGTGCAGTAATACAGGAAGGAGCACTGGCCAAATGGGGCTGGTGAGCACTTAGAATGTGGCTAGTGTGACTGAGGAACTGAATTTCTAAATTTTACTTAATTTTAATTAAATATAAATTTAAAAAGATACTCAATTATATACTGTAATTCAGGAATTAGAAATATTCAAGGACATTTAGAACAATTCGGGTGTGCAAATCTACATTTTCAATTATAAATTTCATAAAATCTAAATACAGATCAAGTATTTCAAATGAAAATTTAATGTCCAAATTGAGATGCCCTATTAGTGTAAAATACATACCAGATTTCAAAAACAATACAAAAAGAAGGAATGTAAGTAATTTTTATATTACCTACATATTGAAATAAAACTATTTTTGATATACTGACTTAAATAAACTATAATTAATATCACCTATTTAATTTACTTTTATTTAATATGGATAATTATAAAATCTAAAATAACATAGATGGTTCACATTATATTTCTACTGAATAGTGCTGGACTAAAATCTAGTCTTGACTTTCCCACATGTAAATTGTAGGCCTTGGCAAGTTATTTTACCTTTTTCTACCTCTATTTCCAGGTCTGTGAAATAGAGCATAGCATCAGTTCATAGAGAAGAAGTTGCAAGAATTAAATGAATTAACACATACACGTTTAAAGTGTGTCTGACATACTTTACATATGTAAAGCTTACGTGGTAAACTATCAATAAAGGTTAACTATTATTACTACTACTGCTAATTTTATGCATTCTATATATAATCTTAATACTAATTTTACCATTTCAATGACAGATCTACAGAGATTCTGAATGCATATAAACATGAAAGATTGCCACATTTAGAGTTTTATTTGGATAAGGATTTTCAAAGGAGATTATGGTTGTTATTTAGATTAATGGCCTAAAAAGCTTGGATTTTTTTTCTGGCAGAGCCAGTGCTCCTTCAACATTGTAGGGATTTCTGTGGTGCTACTTATTTGCAATTTTTATTACATTTCAACAAAGAGCCTGGTTTAGTCTGAGCTACTGAAATAATAAAGAAATATACATGATAGCATGGTTTATTTCATCCAATTTTCAACAAGTATTGTAGTTTTTTTGTCTCTTCCTTTATGAAAAATGTCTACTCAACTATAGGATATTATTCACATTAACATTACCTGAATACTTCCTTGAGAGAAAAAAATCTGCAGGGTGAAAAAGAAATAGCAAAGATAGAGGATGGAAAGTAAGGGCTGTCTTCTTCTGGAGTCATTAACCTCAAAGTGTTATGTACCACTCCCTTCCTAGACAACTCCCTAAACCACTTCTCCAAGCAATTCTCCAAATTAAGACAGCATTATTTGGGGCATTCTGAAGACCACCTACATAACCACAAGATACACTTCTTTCCTATAGAAATATTGGATCCTCATATTGTGGCAAATACATATCTTCAGATGTGGTTTCTTTCCTCAAGGAGCCTACAGTTGGGTGGGTGACAGATACATGAATGCATACAAGGATGTATGGTCCAGCAGCTGTATGTAAAAGGTGCTGTGGAAGCACAAAGAAGAAAGACAAGGGGGTAAAGGGAGCAGAGAATCTCCCAGAGGAAGTAAGCCTTGGGCAAGTCATTTCACTGCTATCAGATTCAGTTTCAACACCTATAAAAGAAAAGGAACAGACCAGAGGATCTCCCAGCTGTGATCTCCAGGAATTGTTAAAGGAAGTCAGGATAGCCATAGTCCATGGCCACCAGTTTTCCTTTTGTCCTTAAATTCCTAACTGATTTAAAAAAATGTAGAGAAGGATCAACCAAGATGGCAATATAGAAGGTTTTTGAACTCCAACTCTCCCATGGACATGTTGAATTTACAGCTACACACAAAGCAATTACCTCTGAAAGAAACCCAGAAACTAGCTGAGCAACTCCTATATATTGAGCAAAGGAAAAAATACCCATATCAAAACCCATAGGAAAGGCTGAGACGCACTCTAGCCATAAACTCCATCACAGCACCATGTAATCAAGAGAAAACTCCAAACTCCCAACTTCTCCTGAGGAGTAAAGTGTTTAGAAAACACATTTAGTACCCCAACTTTTAAGAATCCCACTCAAGGGATAGTCCCCCAATATACTTCACTCTGAAAAGTCAGTGAGGCTTATGTCCACAAGACCCACAAGACTATAGGAAACAAACAAGCAGTTGTTAATGAGTGCAAAGCACTTGCTGTGGCTATTCCCCCAGGACTCAGCACAGAGGAAGCAGGTAAAAATGTCCACCTCCTGTTCTTTTCTGAAAGAGGTCCATCTACACTCTTTAAAAGCTACTGCTTGAGGATCAGGCATCTAATTTAGCACACACCTAGGGGCTAGCTTTGATCCTCCCCAGGGACAGGAAAAGATGACTGATACTTCCCCCATCTCCTCCCTCTATCCCACTCCATGTCACCATTTTCTCCCTGGAAGGAGCTGTACACATATCTGTGCCCACCTTTTGTGGCTGATACCCAAGGGATAAGCCCTAGATCACCTGGCTCTGATAGCCAGTGAAACTTCCATTTATGAGTCCTACAGAACAAACAAATAAGCAGTTCTTAACAGGCACAGGAGAACACACATACCACCACCACCACCATGCCCCCAAGGCTATATACAGACAGAGCAAGTAAAAACACCCATCTCGCAGTTTCTACCTGGAAAGGGCTTAACTACATACTTTCCCAGCTGCTGCCTCAGCATCCAACTTCCAATCAGCCTTCATTTAGGTGCTGAGTACACTTCGCCCCTTTGGAACATGGATAAATCTTGGCACACCCTCCAATACCAGGAGCCACTATGAACAAAGAAGGCAGCTTGGACAATCACAAAGGTTTGAGAGACACCCAGGAGCTTGAGCAGGGGTGATTGATGAGGTTAATCTCCTACATGAGATTACTCAGTCAAGAATGGGGAAGATAACTACTTTACCTAAAGTGCATATACCAACCTAGAGAAATCAAGGAAAATGAAGAAACAGAGAAATATGTTCCAAACAAAAGAACAAGATAGATCTTCATTAACAGATCTTAATGAAATAAATAAATCTTAAAAATTTACCTGATAAAGATTTCAAAATAATGGTCATAAAGATGTTTGGAAGCATCACACTTCTTAATTTCAAACTATATTACAAAACTATAGTAATCAAAACAGTGTAGTATTGACATAAAGACAAACACATAGATCAGTGGAACAGAATAGAGAGCTCAGAAATAAACTCATGCATATACGGTCAATTCATTTATGACAAAAGTGCCAAAAATGTACAATTATGAAAAGATAGTCTTTTTAATAAATAGTGTTGGGAAAACTGGATAACCACATACAAATGAATGAAACTGGATCCCTTTCTTACACCATACACAAAAATCAACTCAAAATGGATTAAAGTCTTAAATGTAAAACCTAAAACTGTAAAACTCCTAGAAGAAAATATGGGAGGTTAAATACTTGACATTGATCTTTGCAATGAATTTTTGTTTCTGACATTAAAAGCATATTCAACAAAATAAAAAAGAAACAAGTAGGACTATATCAAACTAAAAGGCTTCTGCTCATCAAAGGAAACAGTTAACAAAATCAGAAGGCAAACTATGGAATGGGAGAAAATATTTTCAAACCACACAATCGATAAGGAGTTAACATTCAAAGTATATAAAGAACTCATAGAACTCAATAGCAAAATAAATAACCCAATTTAAAAAGTGAGAAAATGGTCTGATTAGACATTTTTCTAAAGAAGGCATACAAATTGCCAACAGGTACATGAAAAGGTGCTCAATATCACTAATTATCAAGAAAATGCAAATCAAAACCACAACAAGATATTACCCCATACCTGTCAGGATAGCTGTTATAAAAAAAAAAAAAAGGCAAGAGTTAATAGATGCTGATGATAAAAAGGAACCCCTTGCACATCGTTGGTGGGAATGTACACAGAGGGAGATTCCATAAAAAACTAAAAATAGAACTGCTACATAATCCAACAATTCCACTCCTGGGTATATAACTGATGGAAATGAGACCATTATCTCTAATAGATATCTGTACACCCATGTTCATTGCAGCAGTCTTCACAGTAGCCAAGGTATGAAAGCAACGTCATCAATGGACCAATGAATCAAGAAAATATGGTATATATATATATATATGAAAGTACATTATTCTGTCTTAAAATGAAGGAACATGGATAAATCTGGAAGGCATTATTCTATAATACACCAAACAGAGAAAGATAAATACTACATGGTATCACAATATGCAGGATCTAAATAAAACTGAACTGCTGAACTCATAGGAACAGCAGTTATAAAGTGGTGGCTGGGGTCTGAGGGATGGAAGAAATAGGGAGATATTGGTAAAAGGGACAAAATTTCAGTTATAAGTTCTGAGAATCTAATGTATAACATGGTGAGTATAGTTCATAATGCCATGTATTGTATAATTGAAATTTGCTAAGAGAGCAGAAGTTAAATATCCTCACTAAAAAAAAAAAATTAATATGTGAGGTGATGGATGAGTTAATTTGATGGGGGGGATCCCTTCACAATATATACATATACCAAGTCATCACATTGTATACTTTAAATATCTTACAGTGTTGTCAATTACACTTTAGGAAATAAATAAATCAAAATAACATTATGAAAAAAAAAGTATGGCTGCATCTCTCATCTTGGGAATTCAGCTACCACCAACCCCTTCCTCACTCTCCACTCCCTTAAGTCTAGGAAATGTACTTTTAAAAGAGAAAGTAAGTCATATATACATACATACAGAAAATTTCACATTTAAATTTTTATTGTGGTGCCAAGGAGCAATGATGACAAATTTTAGCAAAGATTAATGCCCTATTCATGTGATGCCTAAACTATGAGTAGGAAAATGAAAAAAAAATTCAATCAGTTGTCTATTGGTGACATTACATACCAACTGCTTTTTCTGATTTCCTCACCTCCACCTAAAGTTTATTTGAAATGGACTACAGAACTGTAGCTACAACTAGATATGTCCATCCGTAGAGATAATAGCTGTCCACATGGTGCTCTGAGGGATGTCTGGAAGGTTTTTGCCCCTAATTCTCACATCCACCAGCCTATTCCATGTGAAAGACATTCTATATTATACTTTGAATTAAGTCAGATATTCTTTGAAAGAAAAACACATTAAACCTTAGTGATAGTCATCACTGGTACTCATTAAAATGGGATTGTTGATTGGCTGACACATGAAGCAGGCCTGATAAATGAGAGAGTAATGAAGAGACTTTCAGAAGTAGACCACTTATGATATAGCAGACCTGAATGGGACACCGTAGGGGTGGGTAAACAGACTTAAAAGGTTTTGTAAGAATCCTAGAAGCTCACTTCCAAACAGATCAGGCTTGAAAAGACAGGAAGACACATTATGATGCACAAATTTTGCCTCTCCATAATTTGGAGAAAGAATAAAAGATGGACCAAATAAACTCCTGAAAAGGAATTTCTTGACTGCATTTTTATTTTCTGTATCTCTAGTGCCTGAATATAATGCTTGTCCCATGGTGGATGAACATGAATAAGGTCTTGAATTGGGTGAAAACACAAATTTTCCTCTGGGCCAAAATCAAATATTTGTAATTGACATTCCTGCTCCTAGAACTCCCAAAGCCTATTTAAGTGTACTATGGCAATGATTGCTGCTTCCAGCAGTGCCCTTGGGTTCAACACATACATTTTCACATTTAGGAGAGAAATTAGAAAGACATTTAGGTTTTCAGAACTGAAAATCAAGATAGTGATAACCCATGGTTTGGAAACAGAAATGAATTATTATAAATGAATATTAATATGTATTATTTTAATATACAGAAATAACAAAAGGAAGGCTAAAATGCCTCATAACCCCACCACACAGAAATTAAACAATCCCACCTCTGCAGATGTTAAAGTTTATGTAATCAAGTTGAGAACATTTGAACAGTACAAATAATTCAAACCTAAAAGCAAAAGCCTCTCTTCACATCACTGCTATCTATACTTTACAGAATTTCTTATAATTTTTAATGGCATGATATAAACTTGGGTCCACCCAGGAAAATCTGTGAGTCATGGTCAGTCAAGATTCTCAAATACTGCCAGATGTAGTCACTATGCAAGAGTGATTAAAGTGCAGTCCTTGCCCCCAAGGAATGTGGCTTCCTGGAGTTATATAATTCTCATTCTAAAAAAAAAAATGAATGTTATGACATTTCTATAAACTGAGTTTAACTTAACCTTGTTATGACTCACTCTAAAAATTATGAACTCTCATCTGTTGGATCTTCAAACTGGTACCACCACCACACATACTCCCCTTCCACCACAAACACAAATACACACCCATGAAGTTAGCCCAAAAGGAGGCTCTGCTCCCTCTTGTTTCTATACAGTGACTTTACTGAGGCCATTTTCATTTTCCCTGGTTATATCAGGACAGCTGGGACAATGAAAGTAGCTTCTCTTGATCATAAGTTCTTACAAGATTGTGGCTCCCAGATTTTATGCCTTATTTATTACATGTAAATATAAATTTTATTATTAATTTATTACATATTAAAATTTATCATCTATTTATGATATACATATATCACTTCATATTATAAGTGAGACACCAGAGACCCTGAGATGGTATGTGACTGTCTCCTCACAGTCACACAGCTTGTTACTGTCAAATCAGGTCTTAAACCTAGCCCTCATTACCAGTCCAGTACTCTTTTCATCAAATCACACCAGAAAAAAAATCTGGCTCATTTCTGTCAATACAATGTGCTCATGCTTCCTGGAAACTGCACAGACCAGCAGCTATATTACTTTTCTAATAGCTAATGCAGTTTCTCATGAAAGCATATTCCTCTCTCTAAAAGTAAATTAAATGGCATAATCTTCCCATAAACTGGATTTAGTAACATATTCTCTATGATAAACAACATTCAAATCAGAACCACCTCCTCTGCAATGTGAAATTGAAGTTTACTTTTGATGTGTTGTCTGTTGATGACAGTTGACTATAAATGTAGGGCCATTTAGTAAGTAAATAAACCACTCAGTTAGGAGGTAACATAATACACAGCAGTTTTTATAAATCTCTTTTCATCTTGCCTTTCCACTGGTTTGGAGGAATTAAAGAGGACATTGAAAATGCATTAGGTAAATGATGATATTAACAGTGCCCTTTAAATGCCATGATTTGTGAAAATACAAAGAATAAAAACATACCTTGGGGGCTTCCCTGGTGGTGCAGTGGTTGAGAGTCTGCCTGCCAATGTAGGGGACACAGGTTCGTGCCCCAGTCCAGGAAGATCCCACATGCCACTGAGCGGCTGGGCCCGTGAGCCATGGCTGCTGAGCCTGCGCATCCGGAGCCTGTGTTCCGCAACGGGAGAGGCCACAAAAGTGAGAGGCCCGCGTACTGCAAAAAAAAACAAAACAAAACAAAACAAAAAAACATACCTTGGGACTGCAAATAAAAGTTTAAGAAGGCAGTTTTCCAACACAGCTTCTTGGAACATAAAGAAACATCTGGAGGGTTAGTTGGTGGAAGGCAGAAGTGAAGGGAGTTTTGACCATCCAGAGCACCTTCATTTGAAATGCCTGCAATTTGTGTTTGAATTCTGTAGATTTTATCTTGAAGAAAGCGTTCCAAGGCAGGCAGGCAGGCAGAAAAGAAGGGTTGGAGGAAAGAAGGAAGGAAAAAATTGAAAAGCCATGTCTTTGCTCATTTTAGGTAGAAAAGCATACTATTTGTTAAACCTTAGCCCAGCTTCCATCTTTATTTCATTGTAGTAACATAAACATTTTTGAATCAAGTGATCATGATTAAAATAATGTGTTACTTTTGGTAGTGTATATATGTCCACGCCACTCTCTCACTTCGTCCCAGCTTACCCTTCCCCCTCTCTGTGTCCTCAAGTCCATCTTTATTCCTGTCCTGCCCCTCGGTTCTTCAGAACCTTTTTTTTTTTTTTAGATTCAATATATATGCATACGGTATTTGTTTTTCTCTTTCTGACTTACTTCACTCTGTATGACAGACTCTAGGTCCATCCACCTCACTACAAATAACTCAATTTCCTTTCTTTTTATGACTGAGTAATATTCCATTGTATATATGTGTCACATCTTCTTTATCCATTCACCTGTCGATGAACACTTAGGTTGCTTCTGTGTCCTGGCTATGGTAAGTAGAGCTGCAATGAACATGACTCTTTTTTAATTATGGTTTTCTCAGGGTATATGCCCAGTAGTGGGATTGCTGGGTCATATGGTAGTTCTATTTTTAGTTTTTTAAGGAACCTCCATACTGTTCTCCATAGTGGCTGAACCAATTCACATTCACACCAGCAGTGTAAGAGGGTTCCCTTTTCTCCACACCCTCTCCAGCATTTATTGTTTGTAGAGAGTAGCATGGACATATAAACACTACCAAATGTAAAATAGATAACTAGTGGGAAGCAGCCACATAGCACAGGGAGATCAGCTCAGTGCTTTGTGACCATCTAGAAGGGTGGGGTAGGGAGGGTGGGAGGGAGATGCAAGAGGGAGGAGATATGGGGATATATGTATATGTATAGCTGATTCACTTTGTTATAAAGCAGAAACTAACACACCATTGTAAAGCAATTATACTCCAATAAAGATGCTAAAAAAAAAGAGTGCTAAAATAATAAAATTTTAAAAATATAAAAAAAATAATAATGTATTACTGATAAAGGTTTATGTTGACACAGATTAATGGAATAGAATATAAATCTGTAAATCAAGTCAAGTTAAAATAGGATTTTCATGATGTCGAGATTACTGACTAAATTGTGGTAGTAGAGAACAAAGTTAGATCCTTATTAATTGTTGTATTAGTCAAGGTTCTCAAAAAAAAACAGGACCAATAGGAGATGTATATTTATAATTACAGATATAGATATGTAGGAAAGAGAGAGTGAGAATGAGAGAGAGAGAGATTTATTGTAAGCAATTAAATCACACAGTTATGAAGGCTGACAAGTGCCAAGATCTGCAGTTGGCAAGCTGGAGAGCCAGGAGGACCAACAATATATATAGTTCCAGTCCAAAGACCAGCAACTCAAGATCCAGAAGAGCCAATGTTTTAGTTGGAATCCACAGGCAGGAAAAAACTAATGTCCCAGTTCAAAGCAGTCAAGCAGAAGGAATTCCCTTTTATTGGAGGGATAGTCAGTGTTTTTATTCTATTCAGGCCATCGCTGAGGGGATGCGGCCCACCCACATTTGGGAGAGCAATCTGCTTTACATTCTGTCAATTTAAATGTTAAACTCAAACAAAAACATATTCACAGAAACACCCAGAATAATGTTTGGCCAAATATCTGGGCAACCTGTGGCCTAGTCAAGTTGACACATAAAGTTAACCATCACATTTGTCAAAATTAACTTCAGGTTTATTAAAGATTTAAAAGAAAAAGAAAAGAACTAACACAGATGAGTATTTCTCTTCCTTGGTATGGGGAAGGCCTTTTAAGTTTATAGATAAAACCAAAATCCTGTAAAAAAAAATATCAGGAAATTTAGTTACAAAGACTTTCAACTATATCAATAATTTTCACCTTTTAATTTGCTTTATTGGTATTCAAACTTTCTAGAGTTAAGGAATTCTGGAGAAGAAAAAATTAAATTTAGTTTCTAGAAATTATTTTCTCAACTTTTCTGTCAAGCATGAGCCAACCAATTCCAATCCCTTGTTTCTGATATCTTGAAAAGATTGGATTGGGAAGGACATACCTAGGGTGTCAAAAGAATCATTCCTGCTATGAAGTCCTTAGCTAAGTTTAAGTGAACAAAAAGAACAATACTGAATTTTCTAGAACTTGCTCAAACCTAAGCTTATTTGTGATTCTGGGGGTTTCATTTTCATTGTTCTCTGCAATATATGGTGTATAATTGTTTCCTATTCAGCATATAAATTTTAAGGTCTTCCTAAAGTCTACAAATTATTTCCGGGAAGTTAATCTATGAAAAGGATGTTACCTGACATGCAAATTAAGTCATAAATTTGTAGACAGGCTTAAAAGCAAACCTCCTTTGACTGCTTGCTCCTAATGCTGGAACATAATTTGTATGATATCTCAAATGGGGTGATCATTCTTGCAAGTGGATGACTGGGATTTGGGACTTGGTCCACAGAAAATTTCTTTTTATTGAGCATTTATATACTATGGTATAATTTGCAATGTACTTTAATGGTCATTTTAGTAGCTATATAAATTCAACTGTCATGAAGATTTGCAACAATGGAACTTAAATTTGAGTGGCATTGCTCTTCATTTTAGATGTTATTACTTCATGAAGAAGGAAAATAATTTCTCTTTCTTCTTTTTTATCTTTTTAGTCTTTGGGTATTTGATCAAATATCATTCTTACACATTAGACAGCTGTGAGGATTGTAGCATGAGACACATTGATATGATATAAATTGCACATTAGCCTAGACCTATAGAGAGCTCTGCCCTCTATAGCAACCCTCTTCATAGAGAGTAAGCTGTGAAAAGTGGTAATTTTAATCCAAATCTCTCTTCAGTGTTCAATTGCAGAGGTGAGGGACTATTTGGTGGTGTGCTGGAGTCACGTCTACCTGGCTTGAGGGAACTGAAAGTGCACATTTCTTCCCAACTCCATGTTTCATAACAACCTGTTGGTAGCATGAAATAGGTCAGATAAGAAATATTTACTCCATGGAAATCTGAAAACACTACAAATCAAGGCTTTAGTTTTCTTCCTGGAGAGTTGGTTGTTAAGCACTTACCAACACACCACTGGATTCTGTGCAATGAAGGCCTGAACAGACTTTGTAGCTTATATTGGAAAATTTCAGCTAAAAAAATGTAGATTCACACCCTTTGCCTGAAAAGGTAGGATTTGAATGCTGCTCCTAGCTATCTACTTAGCAAACAGATTGACTCACCAGAAGAAAGATGTAAAAATGTCATATACCCACCCTAAACTCAATAAAGGGGTCAGTCATGAGGAGAGCCAAAACACCTGAAGCATTCAAAATCCTCTATTAAAAAATGACAATCTCTGAAGGAAAGGAAACAAAAGAGCATAATCATCTCAGTCCCTGGCATAGGCAAACCTTAGCTCTTTTACTAAAAATACTTTGCACTTGTGAATTCCATCTATGAAATTTCAGATTTTCAATTTGCACCAGAAAAATCCGTATTGGCTCTAGCTGTCTTTATTCTCCAGTGTCATAACCCACACATCCTCTTATCTCTTACAACCCTAACTACCAAAGGCACTGATGCATCACAGAAGTTGAAATCATTATCAAATATAAGTAGAGAGCCTCAGAAGTTACAAAAGTGTCAAAAAATGAAACATTCTTATTATATAATAAAATTTTTATTTTACATTGAAGTATAATTGATTAACAATGATGTGTTAGTTTCAGGTGTACAAGCAAAGTGATTCAGTTATACATATACATGTATCTATTCTTTTTCAAATTCTTTTCCCATTTAGGTTATTAGAAAATATTGATCAGAGTTCCTTGTACTATACAGTGGGTGCTTGTTGGTTATCTGTTTTACATATAGCAGTGTGTACATGTCAATCCCAAACTCCCAATCTATCCCACCACCCACCATTCCCCACTAGTAAGATAAGTTTGCTCTCTAAGTCTGTGAGTCTGTTTCTATTTTGTAAATAAGTTCATTTGTATCATTTTTTTTTAGTTTCTGCATATAAATGATATCTTATATGTGTTTTTCTCTGCCTGAGTTAATTCATTTAGTATGATAATTTCTAGGTCCATCCATGTTGCTGCAAATGGCATTATTTCATTATTTTTAAGGACTGAATAATACTCCGTTGTATATATGTACCACATCTTGTTTATCCATTCATCTGTTGATGGACATTTAGGTTGCTTCCACATATTGGCTATTGTAAATAATGCTGCAATGAATATTGGGATGCATGTAACCTTTTGAGCTATGTTTTTCTCCAGATATATACCTAGGAGTGGGGTTGCTGGATCAAACAGTAGCTCTAGTGTTTTTTTTTTAAGGGAACCCCCATAATGTTCTCCATAGTAGCTGTACCAATTTATATTCCCACCAGCATTGTAGGAGGGTTGACTTTTCTCCACACCCTCTCCAGCATTTATTGTTTGTGGATTTTTTGTTGAGGGTCCTTCTGACTGGTATGAGGTGATATCTCATTGAAGTTTTGATTTGCATTTCTCTAATAATTAGCCACGTTGAGCATATTTTCATGTGCCTCTTGGCCATCTGTATGTCTTCTTTGGAGAAATGTCTGTTTAGGTCTTCTGCCTATTTTTTGATTGACTTCTTTGTTTTTATGATATTGAGCCACTTGAGCTGTTTGTATATTTTGGAGACTAATCTTGTGGCAGGCTCATCATTTACAAATATTTTCTCCCATTGTGTGGGTGTCTTTTCATTTTGTCTATAGTTTCTTTTGCTATGCAAAAGCTTTTGAGTTTGATTAGGTCCCATTTGCTTATTTTTGTTTTTATTTCCATTACTCTAGGAGACTGATTGAAAAAGCTATTGTTACGATTTATGTCAAAGAGTGCTCTGCCTATGTATTCCTCTAAGACTTTTATAGTATACAGTCTTACATTTAGGTCTTTAATCCATTTTAAGTTTATTTTGTGTATAGTGTTAGTGTTCTAATTTCATATTTGTTTTACATGTAGCTGTCCAGTTTTCCTGGCACTATTTGTTGAAGAGAGTGTCTTTCCTCCATTGCATAGTCTTGCCTCCTTTGTTGTAGATTAATTGAACAGAGGTGCGTGGGTTTATCTCTGGATTTCTATCCTGTTCCATTGATCTATATTTCGGTTTTTGTGCCAGTACCACAATGTTTTGATTACTGTAGCTTTGTAGTATGGTCTGAAGTCAGGAAGCCTGATTCCTCCAGCTCTATTTTTCTTTCTCAAGATTGCTTTGGCTATTCTGGGTCTGTTGGGCCTCCATACAAATTTTAAGACTTTTTGCCCCAGTTCTGTGAAAAATGCCATTGGTAATTAGATTGCCTTGGGTAGTACAGTCATTTTAACAATATTGATTCTTCCAATCCAAGAATATGGTATATCTTTCCATCTGTTTGTATCATCTTTGATTTTTTTTATCAGTGTCTTATAGTTTTCTGAGTGCAGGTCTTTTGTCTCTTAGGTAGGTTTATTCCAAGGTATTTTATTCTTTTTGATGTGATGGTAAATGAGATTGTTTCTTTAATTTCTCTTTCTGACCTTTCATTGTTAGTGTGTAGAAGTGCTACAGATTTCTGTATATTAATTTTGTAGCCTGTAACTTTATCAAATTCATTGATTAGCTTTGGTCGTTTTCTGGTAGCAGCTTTAGGATTTTTTAGGTATAGTATCTTGTCATTTGCAAACAGTGAAAGTTTTATTTCTTTATCAGCTTGGATTCCTTTTCTTTTCTTCCCTGATTGATGTGGCTAAAACTTCCAAAACTATGTTGAATAAAGTTGGTGAGAGTGGACATCCTTGTCTTGTTCCTGATCTTAGAGGAAATGCTTTCAGTTTTTCACCATTGAGTAACATGTTAGCTGTAGGTTTGTCATATATGGCCTTTATTACGTTGAGGTTTTCTTCCCTCTATGCCCACTTTCTGGAAAGTCTTTATCACAAATGGGTATTGAATTTTGTCAA
The DNA here is from genome assembly GCF_963924675.1 of Phocoena phocoena. Taxonomy (NCBI): domain Eukaryota; kingdom Metazoa; phylum Chordata; class Mammalia; order Artiodactyla; family Phocoenidae; genus Phocoena; species Phocoena phocoena. The sequence goes on from NC_089226.1 coordinate 30,290,257, forward strand.
AAGCTTTTTCTGTACCTATTGAGATGATCATATAGTTTTTATTCTTCAATTTATTGATGTGGTGTATCATATTGATTTGCGGGTATTGAAAAAGTCTTGCATCCCTGGGATAAATCCCACTTGATCACAGTGTATGATCCTTTTAATGTATTTTTGGATTGTTAGTATTTTGTTGAGGATTTTTGCATCTATGTTCATCAGAGATATTGGACTATAATTTTCTTTTTTTGTGGTATCTTTGTCTGGTTTTAGTATCAGGGTGATGGTGGTCTCATAGAATGAGTTTGGGAGTGTTCCTTCCTTTGCAAATTTTTGAAACAGTTTCAGAAGGATTGGTGTTAACTCATCTCTAAATGTTTGATAGAATTCGTCTATGAAGCCATCTGGTACTGGACGTTTGTTTGTTGGGAGTTTTTGAATCACAGTTTCAATTTCAGTACTTGTAATTAGTCTGTTCATATTTTCTATTTCTTCCTGCTTCAGTTTTTTTTCTTTTTTTAACATCTTTATTGGAGTATGATTGCTTCACAATGGTGTGTTAGTTTCTGCTTTATAACAAAGTGAATCAGATATACATATACATGTATCCCCATATCTCCTCCCTCTTGTGTCTCCCTCCCACCCTCCCTACCCCACTCCTCTAGGTGGTCACAAAGCACCGAGCTGATCTCCCTGTGCTATGCAGCTTCTTCCCACTAGTTATCAATTTTACATTTGGCAGTGTATATATGTCCATGTCATTTGGCAGTGTATATATGTCCATGTCACTCTCTCACTTCATCCCAGCTTACCCTTCCCACTTCCCGTGTCCTCAAGTCCATTCTCTACCTCTGCATCTTTATTCCTGTCCTGCCCCTAGGTTCTTCAGACCTGTTTCAGTCTTGGGAGATTGTACCTTTCTAAGAATTTATCCATTTCTTCCAGGTTGTTATGATCCTTTTTATTTCTGTGGTGTCTGTTGTAACTTCTCCTTTTTCATTTCTAATTTTATTGATTTGAGCTCTCTCCCTTTTTTCCTTGATGAGTCTGGATGAAGCTATATAAATTTTGTTTATGTTTTCAAAGAAGCAGCTTTTAGTTTCATTGATATTTGCTATCACTTTCTTCATTTCTATTTTATTTATTGCTGCTCTGATCTTTATGATTTCTTTCCTTCCACTAACTTTGGGTTTTGTTTGTTCCTCTTTCTCTAGTTGCTTTAGATGTAAGGTTAGGTTGTTTGTTTGTGATTTTTCTTGTTTCCTGAAGTAAGATTGTACTGCTATAAACTTCCTTCTTAGAACTGCTTTTGCCACATTCCATAGGTTTTGGATAGTTGTGCTTTCATTTTCATTTGTCTCTAGGTAATCTTTGATTTCTTCTTTGTTATCTTCAGTGATCCATTCATTGTTTAGTAGCATATTGTTTAGCCTCCATGTGTTTGTGTTTTTTGGGTTTTTTTGTGGTATGTGGGCCTCTCACTGTTGTGGCCTCTCCCATTGTGGAGCACAGGCTCCAGACGCACAGGCTCAGCAGCCATGGCTCACAGGCCCAGCCACTCCGCGGCATATGGGGTCTTCCCATACCGGGGCATGAACCCATGTCCCCTGCATCAGCAGGTGGACTCTCAACCACTGCACCACCAGGGAAGCCCTGTTTGTGGTTTTTTACAGTTGTTTTCTTGTAGTTGACTTCTAATCTCATAGTGTGGTAAGAAAAGATTGATTTCAATTTTCTTAAATTTACTGAGGATTGCCTTGTGGCCCAGCATGTGATCAATCCTGGAGAATGTTCCATACGCACTTGAGAAGAATGTGCATTCTGCTGCTTTTGGATGGAATGCTATATAAATATCAATTAAGTCCATCTGGTCTAATGTGTCCTTTAATGCCTGTGTTTTCTTATTGATTTTCTGTCTCAATGCTCTGTCCATTGTTAAAGTGGGGTGTTAAAGTCCCCCACTATTTTTAAATTACTGTTAAAGTCCCCCACTATTTTAAAATTACTTTCAATTTCTACCTATGTGGCTGTTAATATTTGCTTCATGTATATTGGGGTGCTCCTATATTGGGTGCATATATATTTACAATTGTTATATCTTCTTGAAATCATCTCTTGATCAATTCTTCTTTGTCTCCTGTAACAGTCTTTATTTTAAAGTCTATTTTGTCTGATATATGTGCTGCTACTCCAGCTTTCTTTTCATTTCCATTTGCATGGAATACCCTTTTCCATTCCCTCACTTTCAGTCTGTATGTGTCCCTAGATCTGAAGTGGGTCTTTTGTAGACAGCATATATACCAGCCTTCTTTTTGTATCCGTTCAGCCCGTGTATGTCTTTTGGTTCAAGCATTTAATCCATTTACATTTAAGGTGATTATCGATATGTATTTTCCTATTGCCATTTTCTTAATTATTTTGGATTTGGTTTTGTAGATCTTTTTTCTTCCCTTCCTCTTTTATTCTCTTCTCTGATGATTTGATGATTAAATTTAGTGTTGTGTTTGGACTTCGTTTTCTTTTCTGTGTGTGTATATATTGTTGATTTTCAGTTTGTGATTACCATGTGGATTTGATATAGCAGTCTATATATATACAAGATTGCTTTAAGTTGCTGATCTTTTTATTTCCAATGCTTTTCCAATATCCTGCATTTGTGCTTTCCTCACAATTGCTGGTTTTGATATCATATTTGTGTGCAGATGATTCCCTACCTTTACTTTATGTTTGCCTCTACAGGTGAGCTTTTCCATTCATAATTTTCTTATTTCTCATAGTGACATTTTCTCTTCTGCTTAGATAAGTTCCTTTACAATTTATTGCAAAGCTGGTCTGGTGGTGCTGAGATCTGTTAGCTTTTGTTTGTCTGTAAAGCTTTTGATTTCTTTGTCAAATTTGAATGAGAAACTTGCTGAGTACAGCATTCTTTGTTGTAGGTTCTTCCCTTCCATCACTATAAATATATCATCGCATTCCCTCCTGGCCTGCAGAGTTTCTGCTGAGAAATCAGCTGATAATCTTATGGGGATTCCCTTGTATGTTATTTGTTGCTTTTCCCTTGTTGCTTTAAATATCTTTTCTTTGTCTTTAATTTTTGTCAGTTTGATTACTATGTGTCTCGGTGTGTTCCTCCTTGGGTTTAACCTTCCTGGGACTCTCTGCACTTCCTGGACTTGGGTGACTGTTTCCTTTCCCATGTTAGGGAAGTTTTCAGCTATTATCTCTTCAAATATTTTCTCAGGTCCTTTCTATCTTCTCCTTCTGGGATCCCTATAATGCAAATGTTTGTGTGTTTGATGTTGTTCCAGAGGTCTCTTAGACTTTCTTCATTTCTTTTCATTATTATTATTTTTTTTTAATTCTGTTTCATGGCAGTGATTTCTACCATTCTGTCTTCCAGGTCACTTATTCGTTCTGCCTCAGTTACTCTGCTATTGATTCTCTCTAGTGTATTTTTCATTTCAGTTACTGTATTGTTCATCTCTCTTTGTTTGTTCTTTAGTATTTTTAGGTCTTTGTTAAACATTTCTTGCATCTTCTCAATCTTTGGCTTCATTCTTTTTGTGACATCTTGGATCATCTTCATTATCATTACTCTGTATTCTTTTTCCAGTAGATTGCCTATCTACAATTCACTTAGTTGTTTTTCTGAGGTTTTATCTTGTTTCTTCACCTGAGACATATTCTCTGCCATCTCATCTTATCTATCTTTATGTGACTGTGGTTTCTGTTCTGCAAGCTGCAGGGTTGTAGTTCTTGCTTCTACTGTCTGCCCTCTGGTGGATTAGGCTGTCTAAGAGGCTTGTGCAGGCTTCATGGTGGGAGGGCCTGGTTTCTGCCCACTGGAGGTTGGAGGTGGGTCTTGCCCCTCTGGCGGGCAGGGCCATGCTCAGGAAGACTTTAAGCAGCCTCTCTGCTAATGGGTGGAGCTGTATTCCCACTCTGTTGGTTGTTTGTCCTGAGGCATCCTAACACTGGATCGTACTGACTTTTGAGTGGGACTAGGTTTGGGGGAGGAAATGGAGGTCTCCAGGGGGGCTCATGCCAATGAGTACTCACCAGAACTGCTGCTGCCAGTGTCTTTGTCCCCACAGTGAACCACAGCCACTCCCCACCTCTGCAGAAGACCCTCCAATACTAGCAGGTAGGTCTGGCCCAGTCTCTTATGATGTCACTGCTTTTTCTCGCTGAGTCCTGGTGTACACTAGAACTTCTGTGTGCCCTCCAAGAGTAGAGTTTTTATTTCCCCCAGTCTTATGGAATTCCTGCAGTCAAACCACTCTGGTCTTCAAAGCCAGATTTTCTGGAGGTTACTCCTCCCATTCCCAAACCCCCAGTTTGGGAAGCCTGATGTGGGGCTCAGGACTTTCATTCCTATAAGAGAACTTCTGTGGTACAATTATTTTTAGTTTATTGGTCACTCACATGGTGGCTATGTGATTTGATTTTATCATGACTTAGCCCTCTCCTATTATCTTGTTGTGGCTTCTTCTTTGTCTTTGGATGTAGGGTATCTTTTTTGGTAGGCCCCAGTGGTTTTTTTGTTTGTTTGTTTATTTTTTTCAATGGTTGTTCAGCAGTTAGTTGTGATTTTGGTGTTTTTGTAAGAAAGGGTGAGCTCATGTCCTTCTACTCCACCATCTTGCCTGCAAGTTCCATAATAAAAATTATTAAGAACATCTATTATATCATCTGTCATGTACTTTTAGATAGTTTAGCATAAATTATATAATATATATGACCTCTGTGTTTAAATTAACTCTAATCCTCACCTAAGAATGATTAGTTACTATCTAAAGTAAACTAATCAGAAGTCTACACCCAAGGCTTGGTTAGTTAGCATTTGAAAAATCCAATCCACATTCCAGAAGAAACTATTGCAAGAACTTCCAGTATCATCTAATCAACACCAGAGTGATAATGTTAATTAACATAAGGGATGTTAAAAGTAATTTTTCACTGGAGAAATGAATACTTTTTAAGATATATGATTTGTTAGAGAAATTGTAAAACCTCCTCCAGTCTTGTATTTAAAAAAATTACACCTTGACCAGTAACCTAACACTTTCATATTAGTACCACAAGTCTAGAACTCAATGTGGCCTAGTGTCCACCTCACTCAGTTAAGACAAAACTTTGTCTCCCAATCCATATACAAGGCTGGCTGAGCCTTCCATAAGAATATTCTATCTGCCTTGCAGTTCCATTCCAAGGGAAACCCATTCTTTTTTTCCTGGTCATCCAGGTATCCTATATTTATCAGATTTCTCTATAATTAGGTGAAGCCATATATCCTACTTCTGCCCAAAGCAACGTGGACAGATCCATTAAGTAGAAGAAGCCTCAGTCTTTGAATGATTACATGGAGCAAACCTCCTACCCTCAGTGATCTACATTGGCTGTGACCTGAATGAGATATAAGCCATTATTATATTTAGCCATAGAAGTTTGGACATTACAATACTTTACATCAATTAGCTCACTTGGACTAATGCAGTCAGTTAGCACCAACATTTAAAAAGGAAATTTGGGGAAAACCTTTTAAATTGTACAAATATTTTTCTATTACAAGGAATGTCCAGACTCAATGCCTCAGAAAAGAAAGAGTGTTTAATATTCAGTGATGCTAAGTCAAAGCTATAAAGCTTGGTAATCCCTATCAAATTGTCTGGATGGCTCTTCAGATGCATTAAATAGAAAGTCTAGGTATAGTAAAACAGTGTTGATGTCCTCCTATCCTAGCTAACTCTTCCCTTTCTCCCTCCTAAAAAAAAAATGCAATAGGAATTCAGCACAAATTTATAATAGATGAGTAATATTCAAATGAAATCCAAAATAAGATGAAAATTAGCATCTGTTATTTTGAGTCAAAAATCACAGGTACTTTTTTTGGAATAGCACATCATAATTGCCTGTTGAATTTTTCCTTTCTCTCAAAGATTCTGAAGAATATCATCAATAAAATGATTTGTTTGATTCATTTTGTTAAAATACTGATATCATTAATGGAAAAAGAAACTTTTCAATGTTTCTGTCATGTAAAATCTAATATGAATAGTCTTTTAAAATAATCCATAATGTTTAAGGGTAACTTCACCCCAAAGGATTGCTCCTCTAGGTCTCAAAGCACAAGGAGAACAAGAACAATTCAGATATATTCAACCATTACTTTCTGACATTTTCAAATTACATTCTTTTTTTTTTTTTTTTTTGCATTTTGTATATCTTTGGCTCATATAGCTTATTTATTTCATTAAATTTTAAAAAATTAGAATAGTTTTAGATTTACAGAAAAGTTGCAAAATTAGTACAAGGGCTACTGTATAACCTTTGCCCATTGTCCCCCAATAATATTGGTATTATCCTATACAACAATGATCCATTTGTTACAAGTTGTTGATCACAAGAAACCAACAATGGTACATTACTATTAACTGAATTCAACAGTTTATTCAGATCTCACCAGGTTTTTTTCCTCAATATCTTTTTTCTGTCCCAGGATCTCATCCAGGGTACTACATTATATTTAGTCAATATGTCACTCTAGCATCCTCTGGCCCATGACAGTTTCTCTGAATTTCCATGTCATTGATGACCTGAAAATTTTGAGGAGCACTGATCAAAGTTTTTGCAGAATGTCCTTCAATGTCTTTTTCATGTTTGTAGTGGAGTCATAGGGTTTAGGGAGGAAGACCATAGAAATAAAGTGCCATCTCATCATATCATGTCAAGGGAACATGCTATCAACATGACTTATCTATCACTGATGATGTGAACCTCAATCACCTGGATAAGGTAGTATTTACCAAGTCTATCTACTTTAAAGTTACCCCACTCCCCAAGCCTTTCCATACTATACTTTGGGAAGCAAGTTACTAAGTGCAGCCCACACTCAACTGGGCTGGAGTAGGGGCATGAGGGAAGAAGAGGAGAGCTAAGTAAGCTCCACCTCTTGCAGTAGGTAATACCTACATAAAATATCTGGAATCCTTTGTAAGGAAGAATAAATTTTTCTCTTCCAGTTATGTACTTATTCAATCATTTATTTATATCCATATGGGCTCATGGGTATTTATTTTATATGTTAAATTACAGTCCAATATACTTTACTACTAAAATTGATTCCAGTTTTGGTCTTTGGGAGTATTCATTTTTCTTTTGCAAATGTACATTTCTGTACATAAATACCTCTGAGAGCTGAAGAACCTCCAAAATTTCACTTTTAGAAGTAGCAAAAATGAAACTTTTCTGTTTAATAGGAAATACAACTTTACGGACTCAGTCTGACCAACTGATAAAAAAAGAGCGATTTTTAAAAAAACTTTGAGTATCCATATTTAATAAGAAGGGACAAATAAATCCTTGAATATTTTATCTCTGATAATCATTCCAGTTGGAAAAAGGTATACTTCTTTACTCAAAGTCACCAATTTGAAAATTAATCTCATTCAATAAACACCTTCACAGAAAAAGACTCTGAAAAGCAGAAGTTATCATTTTATAAATCAGCAACTGATACTCATAGAAATTAGGTAACTTGCTTATGGTTAGATAATTGGTAAACAATAAAAATTCAAACTCAAGACTGTATGTCTTCAAAGCACATTTTCTTTCCTCTCTATCAGGGATAGCAAACAGGTTCTAACTCCTGGGCCTACTACTCTAGTCAATTTTGTTGAGAATTGAAAGTTTCTGTGTGGGCTCAGGAAATAAGGGAGCCTTCCATGGGAGCAAGATAAGATGTGCACATTTGATATTTTGGCTCCACATTATATTGGGTTACAAAAATTACATGCAAGATAGAATGAACATTTTACCCAAGGTCATATGATAAGGAGAGAATTTGAAATTTGTCAATTTTCAGCACTGAATGTAAAATCTCACTGTTCATTTCTTTCAGGATCTCATTAGCACTTCATGCAAGTAGTTTAGTTAAGCATGGGCAGACAAGATTGAGAAATATAACCTTGTCTGGCAAAAGACAAGGAAGATAAAATAATATTTTTGTGTTCTTTCTTTAAATCCATCCCAATGTCTTTTGCACCATTCCTTCTTTATATGTAGGAGCTTAACTCTAATGCTCTCTTTGGACTCTATGCTTCAAGACCAACTTATAAAAAGATTATTTTAGTAGTTCAGTGGAAAAAATAATGCCCGTGCATGGGATCTAAGACATACCCACCATATCTCAAATTCAATTCCACATAAGTTACCAGAATATTTCTTTCAAGTTCTGTGAGATTTTTTTCCCCTCCCTGTTAGACTATAAGAATTGATATCTATTTCATCCTGCATATCTTTTCCTAAGAAACAGGTTATAAATGTGAGAGAACCACTGCAGTTTCCCAGGGGAGGTTACCTGCAGCCACACTTTTATATCTTTTTCTTGTACATTTCTATGCTGTGCTGTGAAAAAGTTTGTAGTTTTCTTTTAAACAAAATGTGAGATGTGTGTGTGTGTGGCAGCACTGCATGTTTTCTTTGATAAGCACACATCTTTGTAGGCAAATTCACTCACCCCCTGAAATCCATAAAGGCAAAATTTTCAAGAAACAATGTTAAAATCCATGTAATGCATTATTATTCATATAGTAATATCAAGCAAAGAATACTGCTTGAATTCTCCAAAGATCCCCAAATTTTCAAATACAGGTCATTATAGTGGTCATTTCCACCAGTTGAGAGTTTACACAATGATCACCTCTGGTTTAACAATCCAGCTCAGATGAAAGATGCAGATGGTTCCTTTGTATAAAAAACAGAGTACAGTTGACCTTTGAACAAAGCTGGGGTTAGGGATGCTGATCTCTGTGCAGTCAAAAATCATAGTAGAACTTTACAGTCGGCCCTTTGTATAGGCAGCTCCACATCCATAGATTCAACCAACCATGGATGGAGTAGTACGGTGGTAGCACGTATTTATTGAAAAAAACTCTTCATATAAATTAACCCTCACAGTTGAATCCCATGTTGTTTCAGGGTCCATTATATTTCATTTCTCTGAATATTCACTAATGATAGAAATGTTAAAACACTATTGAAATTAATATAATTGTCACTTAGAAATCTTACCGCACTATTTTCCATTTCATTCTCTTTAGGAAATTGTACCCCCTCCCCCCAAAAAAGATTCAACAGACAACCAAGAAAAGAGTTGGATGCCAGCTAAGTCAGTATTAGTGTTGATAAATGGCAGAGAATCAGTAGTACCCTCGGTACATCTGCTTATACAGGTCCCTGAGTCAGCTATCTGCTCAGAGGACCAAGAGGTGCTGGTTCATTTTGGAACTTCATTCTGTGACTCTGAAACTCTCCCATCTCCTGTGTACTCTCTTTCACAAACATGTAAAAGGAAAAGGGGAGGATGCTGTCAACTTCACTGGATTTATTAATAAAACAAAAATATGAATGAAAGTGGTATCTTTCCTCATGAGGTTAATATACTTCTAAGATGACCTACACACACAGGTGATGGAGGAGTTATCCTCTGAGATATTTGAAACAAGATTGTACAGAATTCTTGTGAAATAATTTATAGTAAGACCAGTTAGGTAGATAGGAATGTGTGGAGTGTTGTTTGTTATTTTTTTCATTTAGGATTAATTCCTACTATTGGGGAGGGGAAATTTCCCCCTCTTGAGTTCTGTGGCTGGACTAATAATAAAATCAACACAAGACAGATTATTAACAGGAGAAAAAGAAACAAATCTTAACTCATACACAGGAAGAAATTGAACCTAAGAAGTAGTCAAAGCAGGCAGATTCCATACTTTTTAGACCAAAAAAACCCCAATAAATTTGTGAGGAATTAACAGGACAAAGAAACAGGTTCTGTGGAGCTTGGAGTAATAAATTAAAGAAGTATCACGATTTGTTTATCCAGGCTTCTCAGACTGAATCCCCACTCTCTGGAAATAAGGGTAGGGTCCTTCTACCTCCAGATGCAGGGGTGCACCTTTCACATGACAGATTTATTTCCTGCTTTCAGGGAGACAGAAAGGAGGGTTTAAGTGTTCCTGTCACATTCACAGTTTCTGAAGTAACTTGGTTCAAATTAATCAATATGCAATTGAGACATATTTTGGGGCAGCTACCCTGGGCCTCAACACTACTTTGTAATTCTGATTCAACCCTCCTAAACCAAGATCTGAAAATAATAGTCATGTTAATAGGGGATAGCTCTTTAAAGTTAAAAAATTAAACTAAACAAGCAATTTACATATTTTCCAATTTGAAAAATCACAGGCTGTTTTGTAAAATAGCTATAAAATTACCATTATTGTACCCATGTCATAAAGTTCACAGTTAAATGATTCATTCAAAATTACAAAACTGATTCTAGTTTTAGAACTAGGATTAGCATTTAATTCTCCCTTCTTCCAGTTGTATGCTCTTTCAATTATATCTCAAAACCCATGTAGCAGATTTTCTAACCTCCAGACAGTTTTGGTACTTGTGTCATCCTAGATGAACCCCAAGCATTTCTAATTTGTATAATGTCCTACACTGCAATGAGCATGTAGAGGGGAAACAGCAATCCAGATTAAAGAATGACTCCCTAGAAGACATAACTCCTGAGCTGAGTCTTAAAGCTCAGGTCAAAGTTAGTGAAAGGAAGAAGTGGGAGAGGAAGAGAAGGATAAGAGAGAGACACAGTCTAGGCAGAGGCAGTGACCCATATAAAGGCATATGCATTTGAGAGATGATGATTTATTTGGGGCCTAACAAGTTAAGAATAGCAAAGAAGGTTTCTTTTCATGACATCTATCCATCCTATAAGGTTTATGCTGTCCTCTGTGTGTGCTTTACCTCTGCCTTTAGACTATAAGCTTCCAGGGGACAAATATACCACCTCTCACATCTTCATATCTCAAAGAGCACTTCATAGGTTCAGGTACTCAGTAAATTTGATATACAGGTAAATGAGCGATGTGATTTAAACAAGTCATTAATTGCACTAAGTCTGTTTTCTCACTCATTATATAAGGGTAATAATAGTACTTACCTGACACCTCTAATTTGAGGATTAAATAAGGAAATTCCTGTAGGGATATTGGTATCATGCACAGAGCACGATAAGAGCTCAATAAATCTCAGGCAGTGCTTATTGTTCTTATTGGTGCAAGTGCTTGTTTAAGTTCAAGGGCAGGGTTCAATGCAAACTGATAAAATCACCACTCAAAATAGAAACAAACATGGAAGGAAACCTTTGTATAAAGCAATGAGAATTTTGTCTAACCCTTCTTTCCATCTCTACACCTTGAAAGATGCTGCTTTTTGTACATCTTTTCAACATGAATGGAAAATCAAATAAGAGACTAGACAAAAGATGTCATCTGACATCTTGACACACTATGCCTAGGTCAATAATGAAGAGAAGTTTTAGCTTTGCAAGAAGAATACCCAATAGTAAGGAAAAGCAGGAGACATTCTGTCCTTCTCTTTAGAAGAAAATAGATTATTCAGTATTCTATGCAGGAATGAAAAACACTTCACTAGTGGTGAAACAAATTATATATACAATTATATAATAAAGGTAAATATACATATATGTATATATATATATATATATATATATATATATATATACTTATATATATTGTTATTCTTAAATTTCAAAGTCCTAGGCTATTTGGAATCCCAAACTAGTGAAAAATGAGCTTTGATGGAAATAAAATATATTCATTTTATTTTTGAACTGGTACTATATTATTCACTGAACTTGTTTCTCTAGGACATATAAAGGTATTTTATTTATATTAATAGCTTACATTTATTGAGCTTTTACTGTATCATATCTCATTTGATCCTCATATGACCTTATGAGTTGAATACTATTATTAATGCCACGTACAGATAAGGAGATTTAGGCTTCAGAGATTAAATAATTTGCCTGAGGTCACACAGAAAATTGCAGGCTAAGATTTAAGCCCAGCTCTGTCTTATTCTAAACCTAGTACTTTAATCACTACACTCTGTTAATTAGAAGTACCAATGAATGAATAAATAAGCAAATGTATATATTGACTGAAAAAAATGCACAAAATAAAAGTTGCGAATTATGTTTTATTTGGTAGACACACTGAGGACTTAAGCTCAGGAGACAGGCTCTCAGATAGCTCTGAGGGACTGTTCAGAAGAGGTAAGGGAGGAGCCAGGAGTTTTTGCAATAAAAGCTGCAAGTAGTCAGAACATTAAAGAAAAATCAGATATCTTAAGTTAATGAATTTAGCACTTTTCTATGTATGGGAAGATGCAAGAGACTGGGCTCACTGAAACCATTCCTTTGATATGCACCTTAACTATATAGGGCCAGTATCCTGTTTTCTCCATCCTGAGTCCCCTCAGAGTGCACTGTAGGAAGTTGGTGATGAGGGAGTAATGCAGCAGCTGATGGCTTGATGGTTGCAACCTCCTTTGTTTACTCGTATGGCAGGTGACATTCTTCATCCACAGATACATAAATAAATGAATGAATAATTCTGACACAATTGGTCCTTTCTTTTTTGATCTATGTTCTTCTTCTGAAAGTCTAATTATATAAATCGTATTTCTTTTCCTGTTACAAAGGTAACTGCCTGAGGCTGTTTTTGCAATAGGATCATGATGTAGCAGGTATGATATGATCAGAACAATCCTAAGAAAATTGACTCCAATTAAACCAGCACAGTTGAGCAAAGGCCACTGGTTTCCCAAAGGCTTCAAAGATTTGAGATAAGAGGCCTTTCCCATTTTTGTGCAGAAACAAGTTATAAATACTCCTCTGACAAAAGTACAATCATCTCAACTCTCTAGTCATTCTGTTATCAATCACCTCTCCTCCGATTCAAATGCGCTTTGTATGCTAATTTTAAATTTATATAATCTATGCCAAGAGCAAGCCCTCTAAACTGCAGAGGGAAAAGTCTGTAGTCTTCTAATAGTTCACCTTGCAAATGAGACCAACATGTTCTTGGGGAAATAAGCCAAACAGAGCTTAGAGTTCATACACATTTTTCATATATCCTGTATACAGAAAAGAAGGAAGGGTCGGGGTTATTTCTGCCAGTGGGTCTGAAACAATTGGGATTGTGTGTATCTTTTTGCATTAATATGAAAATCCTCCCCTGAACAAATGAACTTTAAATTCTGAATTCTTTTTCTTCTGTATTAAGCATATTAAAATTTTCTCTTTGTGAATGATGATTTCTACCTCCTACCTCCACCTCAAATATATTTAGAGTATGTATTGTGTCATCCCAGCAAAGAGAGGTAAAAAGTAAGGGGATTCTGAGAGGGTGGGGTGACTGCTGTCCATCTTAACTTGCCAGGGCTCAGGGCTGCCACTGGACAGCTTCAGGGCACTCTGTTCCCATTGTGCTCTGTGGATAATGCCCCTTGGAGATGTGCAAGGTAGCTGTCCTGCCATGGCCTGTTTTAAACCGAATTATGAAACATGAAGTCGGTCATAGGCTCATCTTACCTCTTATTCTGTTTCCCTCTTTTACTCAGTGATGACTTCTCTCACTCCCCTCCCTTCCTCCTTCCCCAGCCAGCACTCTGTGTGTCTTTGGCATTTGCATGCAGCAGGAGTCCACCTCTGGCTCCATTCCTTATGAGCTGCATAACCTTGGGCAAGTTACTTGACTTCCTCTTTTTTTTTTTTTTTAAAACACCTTTATTGGAGTATAATTGCTTTACAATGGTGTGTTAATTTTGGCTTTATAACAAAGTGAATCAGTTATACATATACATATGTTCCCATATCTCTTCCCTCTTGCATATCCCTCCCTCCCTATCCCACTCCTCGAGGTGGTTACAAAGCACCCAGCTGATCTCCCTGTGCTATGTGGCTGCTTCCCACTAGCTATCTATTTTACGTTTGGTAGTGCATATATGTCCATGCCACTCTCTCACTTTGTCACAGATTACCCTTCCCCCTCCCCATATCCTCAAGTGCATTCTCTAGTAGGTCTGTGTCTTTATTCCCTTCTTACCCCTAGGTTCTTCATGACCTTTTTTTTTTTCTTAGATTCCATATATATGTGTTAGCATACGGCATTCTCTTCCTGACTTACTTCACTCTGTATGACAGACTGTAGATTGCCAACAAACACATGAAAGAATGCTCAATATCATTAATCATTAGAGAAATGCAAATCAAAACTACAATGAGATGTCATCTCACACTGGTCAGAATGGCCATCATCACAAAATCTACAAACAATAAATGCTGGAGAGGGTGTGGAGAAAAGGGAACCCTCTTGCACTGTTGGTGGGAATGTAAATTGATACAGTATGGAGAACAGTATGGAGCTTCTTTAAAAAACTAAAAGTAGAACTACCATATGACCCAGCAATCCCACTACTGGGCACATACCCTGAGAAAACCATAATTCAGAAAGAGTCATGTGCCAAAATGTTCATTGCAGCTCTATTTACAATAGCCAGGACATGGAAGCAACCGAAGTGTCCATCAACAGGATGAATGGATAATGCAGATGTGGCACATATATACAATGGAATATTATTCAGCCATAAAAAGAAACGAAATTGAGTTATTTGTAGTGAGGTGAATGGACCTACTTGACTTCCTTTATTTTTTTTTTGCGGTACACGGGCCTCTCACTGTTGCGGTCTCTCCCATTGTGGAGCACAGGCTCTGGATGCGCAGGCTCAACGGCCATGGCTCATGGGCCCAGCCACTCCGCAGCTTGTGGGATCTTCCCAGACCGGGGCACGAACCCGTGTCCCCTGCATCGGCAGGCGGACTCTCAACCACTGCGCCACCAGGGAAGCCCTGCTTGACTTCCTTTTGCTTCATGTTCCTAACTGCAAAATGAGGACAAGCATGGTACCTACCTCAGAGGGCTGTTGTATGTACTGAATGAGATGAGACTTCTGAAATGTCCAGTCCACCACCTGGCCCTCAGAGAGTGAATGAATGTTAGCTACTTTCCTGCTATTATCATGACCACGGCTGCTATCTGGTTTCCCAACCACCAAATACCCAAAGCACAGAGAGTTCTTGCCACCCTCTAGTGAAAATAAATGGAGATGTTAGTTAGCTCAAAGAGGTCTAATAGATTTTGCAAACCCACCCCTTCAATTTCAAATGAGTAAACTGGGGCACAGAGATGACAAGAAATGCCCTAGACTGCATGGTTGGTTATAGAAGAACTGGAAACAAGAACTGAGGTGTCCTGTCTCCCAGTTCAGTACATTTTTCACTGCATCAGACATTTGATTAAATTTCCATGGGACCAGCAGGCTTCCAGTACCCAGTCTTGAATCATGAACAATTTCAATCAGGCATATGTATCTGGATGATTGTAATCATCTGCTAGGAAGCAAAGTCCTGATTGATCAACTCATTTTCATCGTCTTTTCCTGAACATAGGATTAATGAGGCAAACATTTTTGACTTGAATTCACAGCAGTGAAAAGCAAAAAAGGCCTTATTTCTGAGGAGGGGCATTTAGTGCTGGTCAGTTCTCCAGGGTCCCTGATGCATGGGGTTCAGTCTGAGCTTTGCCCCTAACTTTCCTGAAGTCAGAAAAAGGGAAACAAACCTCATAGCCTGGGGATTGTCTCCTTCAGAGCTGTGTAGTAAGGGTTTCTCTTTGTCTGGATTAATGCCACTAGCCCTTGAGACCTTGATTTTAACCCCATTTCTTCAGAGAGGTCTTTCCCCCAAACTCTAGACTAGGTTAATCCCTGTCCCCACCCCTGATATTCCCAAAGTCTCCTGAATAAATAAATAGTACTTATCTAAACCATTGTTTACTGGGAGATTTTTTTGGAGGAGGGTCATATTACCACATCATATTTTCAGGTTCTTTTTCCTATGCTTCACCAAAGAATTATGGTGATTCTCTAATTGGTAACAGTGGGGGGAAAAGTCTAAATTTTTTACTTCACTATTCTTTGTCTAATGCCTTAAAATGGATGCTAGCACACTAGGATTCATCCTTTTTTTCTAATATAAATGTTTCTAACTATAAATTTCTCTGAAAGCTGGGTATAATGTTCTAGACAGACTTTTTTTCAAGCTTCCACAGGACAAATATGAAAATTGACCCTGTACTAAGCCATAAAGGAACTCAATGAATTTCAAAGGATTAATTCTGTTTTAACCATAATGTAATTAAATTATAAATCACTAGTAGGTAACTAGGACAGCCTCAAATATTTCAAAATTTCTAAAATACTCAAGTGTACAGTATTCTCCAATGGCTGAACACAATAACCTACACATAGCAGATCATTAGATCAAGGTTGGTATTGAAATGACCAAATTTATATTTGTTCCAACTGTTGTCTCCTTGAACCATCAATTACTGAGAGAGAAGAATTAAAACTTCCCACTATGATGATGAATGTGTCATTTTCTCCTTATGGTTCTGTCAGTTTTTGATTTATATATTTTGAGGCTATGTTATTACATACTTACAGTTTTATCAACCTTGAGAACTGATTATTTTATCAATATGGAGTGACCATCTTTATTTCTAGTAAAGTTTTTTGCTTTAAAGTCTATTTTGTCTGATGTTATAATAGTAAGACCATATTTTTCTTGGAATTTGCTTGACATATAATTTTCTATTGTATTTTTTCAACTATTCTGAGTCTTTTAATTTTAGTTATGTCTCATAAGCGGAGATAGTTAGAATTCTTTTTTTAATTTATTAGGACTATATTTGACCTTTTAAATAAACCTTTTGAAAGAATTTTAGATTTACAGAATAGTTGCAAATATAGTAGGGTTCCTATACAACATTTACTTAGTTTCCCCTTATATTAACATATTACATAATCATTGTACATTTGTCAAAACTAAGAAATCAATATTATGTTTCATAATATTCTACGAAATGTCCTAAGAGCTTGCATTTGGAATTTTTCCTTTTACTTGAAATAATGTCTTTGTAAGGATCTGTTGGTGGCAAAATTCCTCAATTTTATCTTTAAAAATAGATATATTTTACTTTGAAATATGGGTTTATTGGGTGTAAAACTCTAGATTGGCAGCATGTCCTCTCAGTTCTTTTAAAACATTATTTCATTAGCTTCTCCTTTCCCTCACTGCTTTGAGAAGTTTGCTGTTAAACTGATTGTTCTTTTGCATATAACCTGCTTTTCTCTCTGACTACATTTATGGTCATCTCTTTTTCTTTGGTGTTCTGCGGTTCCCCTCTTAAATGTTTGGAGGTACATTTCTTTTCATTTAACCTGTTTGGAGTGTTCAGGCTTCCTGAATTTAATAAGTCTTTAAGTTTTTTTATATTTTAAAATTCTTTATAGTATTTAAAGTTATTTAAAATCTTTCAAATTCTCAAGCATTTTACTTCTACTTTTGCTGTCAGCCATTCTGTTATTTTATTTTGGAATTCCAATTAAATGTATGTTAGAGCTTCTCACTCTATCCCCCAATTCTCTCCTCTTCTCTTTTACATTCTCCACTTATTGCTTTGTGCAGTTTTGCAGTAATTTTTTCTAATCTATTCTTCAGTTTATTAATTCTTTATTCCTTAAAATTTTTAAATTTCAATTCCTTTTTTGTATCTAGAAGTCTTGTTTTATTTTTTTCAGGCATTTATGTCTTTTTTTTTTTTTTTTTTTTTGGCTTTCTCATCCTAAACTTTACTCATGTTATCCTATCTTTTACTTTTCAAAACAAGTTAAACAAACAAACATATTCTTTAATTGGTAATTCCAATATCTGAAGTGTTTGCAGATGTGCTTCTACTGACTGGTTTTATGTGTGTGTTTGGATTTGTTTTGTTATAAGCTAATATTACTATAAACCTTATCAGTTCAATTTCTCAAGACTCGTTTGAAGGTACATTCATTTACAGAGGACTTGCCTTTGCCTCAACATGGAGACACTTTAAAATTAAACCTTAGCTAGAACTACCACAAGTAACATTACTTTTAAACTGCCACAAGTATGTGAATTTAGACTGTGATCTGGCCGTGAGAAAACAGGCCCATAGCTAAAAAATTTCAAGGGAGATTTTTTTTCTTCCACTCAAAAACAAGATGCTAACAGATAAGTTTCCTTGGTATTTCCTTCTGGGAATATTTATTTTTCATCCTTACACAGTAGTTGTAGTCTTTAGAGTCTCAGCATTGTTGGCAGGGGTTGAGGGGTGAGGTAGACTTATTTTAGACTTATCATCTTGGGTGGGACCCATGTTTTGTCTCCTACCCCCCTGTGCCCTGCAAAGCTATCAAACCAGGAAGTCAACATTACCAGATTTGGCATACGTCACCAGGATGAAAACTGACTTCAGAACTAGCCTACCTTTCTGGAGCTCCATGTTTACTTCATTGGAATTTAAATACATCTTGCTGGCTCATCAGTGCAATATTAAGTATTTTATCCATCATTTTTAGTTGTTTTCAGTGGATTTTTTGTTTAGCATGTCAGACCATGATAGGTTAAAAACAGACATCCAGAAAAGTTAAACACTACAGGATCATTTTAGGAGCATTTTCCCAAGTTTCACCACATCCCAAATCAGTATCTGGAAGCTTAATTATAATTTATGATAAAGTTTCATGCAGAACTGATGGATTTCCTGATGACTAATTATTAGGCTTATCAATTTATTAAAATATGACATCACTGTATTAGTTTCTTGGGACTCCTGTAACAATTACCACATATTGGGCAGCTTAAAACAACAGAAATTTATTCTTTTATAGTTCAGGAGACTAGAAGTCCAAAATAAATCTGTTGGCAAGGTTGGTTCCTTCTAGAAGCACTGAGGGAGAAATTGGTCCCATGCCTCTCTCCTAGCTTCTGGTGGCTCTCAGCAATCCTTGGCATTCCTTGGCTTGTAGAGACTTTATTGCAATCTCTGCCTCCATCTTCATATGTCTTCTTCTCTATGACTGTGTCTCTGCTTCTCTTATAAAGACACCAGTCATTGAATTTAAGGCCCACCCTAAGCCAGTACGACCTCCTCTTGACTAAATACATCTGCAAAGACTACTACAAAGTAAGGTAACATTCTGAGGTTACAGGTAGACATGAATTTTGGGGGAACACTATATGACTCCCTAAAATCACCTTGAACTTTCACCTAGAGATAAAACTCACATGTAACTTAGGGAAACTAATTTATATTGCATCATATCAGAACACACTTATTGACCTAACATCACTTCCCTCTTTCTTGCAGTGTCAGGCATGGCTCACTATCATCTTTTTAACTTAAGATGAATTCATTATGTATTTCTAAGATCTCCTTCAAGGGTTCTATAGCTTAGAGTTCATCACTCCTTTCTTCCCACTGTCAGAATTCAAATTTCTAGACAAACTGAGAGCTCGAAATTTTTTTTTTTTTTTTTTGCTGTACGCGGGCCTCTCTTGTTGTGGAGCACAGGCTCCAGACATGCAGGCTCAGTGGCCATGGCTCACGGGCCCAGCCGCTCCGTGGCATGTGGGATCTTCCCGGCCCGGGGCACGAACCCATGTCCACTGCATCGGCAGGCGGACTCTCAACCACTGCACCACCAGGGAAGCCCTCGAAATTCTTAAAATGACCCATCAGAACACAACAAGCCATAGAAATTGTACTGAGATTTTCATGGTGCAGCAAAGCAAGCTAGTCAACTTTAAACTTTCTCAGGAAACTTCATCTACCAAGGAAATTCCATGATGGCTCCAACCTAACTCTCCAGCCATACCTCTTGCTGAAATTAGTCCCCCACCCACTCTCTTGACCTTACATTCTTCTCTTTGGCAATATAGCATTGGCAGTTATAGAATTATTATCACAATATTGTTTGTGATTCTCCAAATGTGAAACACTACATCATACCACTGTGACTTTGCACAGCCTGTTCATTTTGCTGGGCATAGCCTGATACCTTTTATCTACTTTGTCAACTCCTACTGCTCCTTCAAAAAACTGGTCAATAATTTTCTCCTTCATAAAGGCTTCTCTGATCCACCTGCTCAGATCATACTTTTGCTAATACCATACCTAGGTGTACCAGTCACAGTATTCTGATATTGCATTTTCTCACTGCATTTAATGTATTAGTTTAACTTAAATGTCTCTCTTTACCAGAATGTAAACACTTTTGTATCTTCATCTCAGCACAAAATCTGGCACATAGTCAGCACTCAGTAGTTGTTAAATGGATTCAGTAAAAATCTTATTGTCTACATATATGCATACAGTTTAGAGGGAATAAAAGGATAAATAAGGCCTGATTCTGATTTTCTGTGTATTTGTATTCTATATTAATTGACCTCCATCTGGTAGCATGAACTTTCAAACTCAGAATTTACAACTTGCTTGCTCAAAACAACGCTGATCTTTGGAGATATAATTTATGACACTGTTATCACTTCAAACTTTCAAGTAAAACCTTTTAAGCCATCATCCACAATTACTTCTATACAAACAAATACTCACTTCTCTCTGCCAAAATCAGTTATTTTATTAGTATGTTAACCCCTGGCTTCTCTGCTGCCAGACTAACACATTCATCTTGCATTTAGTGCTCATCAGGTAAGTTGCTTCCATTCCATTTGGATTTAATATTGGAAACCTTCTGAGACAAGCACTCTTCTAGATTTACGTATATCATTCAAGTCATTTATTAGAAAAATTATTCATCCTCCTCCACCATTCATTTTCATAAGTCTTATTAGGCCATTCCTCTTGCTCCGTATTTCTGTCCACACTTCTCTGATCAATGTTCCATCACATTTTGCAAGCAAATGTCAGCTGTTCAAGTAGATGAGAACCTATATCAAAAGCATCTCACACTACTGTCAATATATGTTTTCACGAGGATCTGGTAGTGCAATTACTCCTCTTTTTCCAAAGCTGGAAAGAGTTTCTCTCTTAAAAGAGTACAACCTTAGCCTCTGCACTTCCAAATGCTATCGTTTAAATTAAAATTTTTAGTGCATTATCTCCCTTTTAAATTAACTGTAGAAGAAAACTCTAGAATAGTTTGTTTTCTCTTTTAGGAATTCTGAGATGGAAAGTTCCCTGAAAAATAAAGAGGTAAATAGTAAATTCCCTGAAAAATTGAAGATATAAATCAGTATCTTGTTCAACATAAAGGCAATTTTGCAGTTGTCCACCTGACAGAGTAATCTGTGACCTTTTGTGAACAGTCTAGGTTGCTATTCTAAATTCAGTTCCACTATGTCACACATTGGCCTCTCATAATATTTTAATGGTTTATTTATACTAGTTTCCCTTTTCCCTAGAGAAATTGAGGGAAACTTTAGTCAGATATGATGCTTTATTTTTTTCTAATCCAAGTTTTTACTTATTTGATTGAGTATAAGAGTATGACAATGTATGTATGGTGGTGGTGGTTGGGTGTGTGTGTTGTATGTGTGTGTGTGTGTATGTGTGTGTGTATGTATGTGTGTGCATGGAGATAAGGCCCTTTATATAAAAGGTACAGGAATGGATCTGGATAATTTTATTATATGACCTTGGCATATTTTATTAACTTCTCTATTCCTCAATAAATAAAGTAGATGATCTCTAAATCCCTCTTTGTTCTGACATTCTACAACATCCTTGATTAAGAAACTGAATGAAATTTTGTCATTTGCAACAATATCAAATGGACCTAGAGAGTATTTTGCTTAGTGAGATGTCAGACAAGGACAAATACTCTGTGTTATCACTTATATGTGGAACCTAAAAAATAAAACAAACCAATGTATATAACAAAAAAGAAACAGACTAACAGATATAAAGAACAGACTAGTGGCTACCAATGGTGAAAGGGAAGGGGGGGAGGGGTGGGATAGGGGTATGGCATTAAGAGACACAAACTAATACTTATAAAATAAATAAGCAACAAGAATATATTGTACAGTACAGGGAAATACAGCCATTATTTTGTAATAACTTCAAATGGAGTGTAATGGAGTATAATCTATAAAAACATTGAATCACTGTTGTACACCTGAAACTAATATAATATTATAAATAAACTATACTTTAATTAAAAAAATAAAATTAAAGGTGAAGAAAAAGAAGTTGAGACCTTAATTTTGACATGTGTCCACAAAGAGTATTGACACAAGTTTTCCAGGACAATTTCAGAAACGTTTAGGAGAGTCCAGAAATGTCATCCGTACCCTAGAAGGGCTCTTATTTTGTTCTTGCATTCACACAGGCATTGTTAAATACTCATTTCATGCAAAAACTGGGCACCTTGCTACCATAGAGCTTAGGCATCCTTTAGTAGAAATCTAACCACATTGAATCAAAATATCTGACTAAAGCCTGTCTTCTCCATTAAAATGTGAACACCTAATTTGTTTCTTTCATCTCTGTATTCCCTGGATCTTATATATTGTTGATCACATAATAGATGCTGAGTTACTGTTTTCTAAACTACCATAAAGCTGAGGAGAGAAAAGTCATGACTCTCAAACTTCACCTTGGGATTAAAATGGACTTCCTGGAGAAGCACAGTTCGAGGTGAATTCCTAGTGGTGCTGTCAACTTAAGCCTTGATATCTCTTGCCAGACATGTAATTCCCATCATAAGAGTAGTAATTCTCTAAACAAAATGCCCTCTTTGTGAAAAGATCAGGATAAATCAGCATGCTTTGACTGCTTGACACTTTCGGCGTTATTGCTATTTTTATACCCTCCTCCCAAATAATAAGCCAATCCTTTGACAAGTATATATTAGAGGCAGGAAAACTTTCTAACAAATATGCATATAGAGGGAGAAACCCATGTTTGGGAAAATAACTTATAAACCTTTTGGGTGGAGGTGTCTTATTTTGGATTCTCATAGAAGCAGACCCAGAAACAAAGATTTTTGATAACAAGTGGTTTGAGAGGTGAACTCATAGAACACGGGTAGGGGAATGGGATCAGAAGAAGAGGAAACCAATCAACTATATGTTACCAATTGGAGCTTAAACTTGCTAGGAATTGTAAAAGCCTGTGTAGAACACACACTGACAGTCATCCCACCAAGGGGTGGGGGACCTAAGGTGTCTATACATGGACATCCATCAGTCACTGGTTGAGGATTGTGGCTTGACAGAGCATGGGCACATGTGTGAAGCAGGCACCAATAACCAGAGAAAACCCTCAGGCAAAGAGATACAGGTGCTCACTATTGGTTTTCAGGCCTGCATACACTGATATGGTGTTTACAAGAGAAAAGCATAGGTATATCAGGATCAGAGGAGACATGCATATAAAATTGGAATGAAGAAACAATCCAAGCAGAAATGATGTCACTTGAAACAGGAAATTAACATTGTTAGCAGCAAAATAACTTATGGAATTTTATAAATAGGGATGTCTAATGTTCTGTTTGTGGTTGCTTGTGCTGCCCAGCTGTACACGTTTATTCTGCCACTAGCCCAATTCCAAATTTTCTGCATAGTCTGCTTCACATAAACAACCTTGTGAGTCTTTTTTTAAAAAGCAGAAATTGACAAAAGGTTTGAATTTTATATTTTGGTTCAGTGTGATGCAGAACAAAACTAGGACAAGAAAAATGTTGGGATGACACTTAAACCCTGAAGTTCATAGCCATAGGTGACCATGAGGCTATGAGCACTTCAAGAATTTTCAGATTTTTTGAGGAGCAAGGGTCGGAATTATTTCATTAAATGGTGGTTTGTGGAAAGCTTATCCAAATCTCAAAGGTCAAGAAAGACAGCTAACATGTGAGATATGCATGGAATCAGTCTTTTACATCTTAACAGTCCTCTCCTCACCACTACAAGTACTCCTTAATTCACACATAACAAAAATAATGTTTGAAAAATGAATCATCTTCTACTTTCCCAGAGCAACGATAAGTCTAAAAGGCCATGTGACCTTGTGCTGGATCAGATTTCTGCCTTGTCTCTGCAGATTCTCTGTGAGAACTCGAGCGCCTACCAAACTTCTCTGGTCATCAATTTCCACACCTGTTGAAAAAGGAATTTGAGATATTCAATGTCTCTCAGTACTTGAATAACTCTTTAAGTTTCTTAATTTGATTTCAGGCATTTACAAACACACAGCATTTGACCACAGAAACTTTGAAGATTGGATCAAATTTTATTTATATTATTCTGATAACAATGTTCCTTGTCTTCTTATTTGCCCTTCTAACAATTTCATCAAAAACTTTCTGATGCTCCAGTCAATACTGATTCCCATTGACTATTCTCTCACTGCAACCTGTTCATCTGTCACAGTTCTGTCAAGCACTTATCACATATTGTGTTTATATGCCTCTATAACATGAGCTTCTTAAAACAGAGAATTAAAATTTCATCTCTGTAACCCCAGCATTTAGCATAATACTTGAATCTAATAATTACTTAGTAAACACTTGTTGAATAAATCAATGAGTAAATGAATGAATGCCTTCAATCCCCCATAGCTCCTAACACACTTTGATGATGATGCAAGCTCATTAAGTTTGTAACAGATTATTTTGCTTAAGACCTTCCAGAATTGTTTAAAGGCCTTAGAGAAGTAGAGAAATTGCAAGGCAAGGACCTGCTGGGTGGGGAAAAGTGAGTCTTTTCATCTGTAGATTGAGACTATGTAGAGCTCCTCATTACTGCCTTTTAATTCCTTAACTACATATAAGTCAGAGAAGATGCATAATTCTGAAATTCCCTGTTTCAAGGTACACTAAAGGAAAGGAGAGATTGGCTTTGACTCACATAGGATTATTACTATCATTAAACATTTGTTGAGAGTCTAGTTTAAGTCAAACTTTTGCTAAGGGTTACAGAAAATACATATCAGGAACAGTGGCTCTTGCCATCAAAGGGCTGTCATTAAAGTGGGACACTGGATCATGGAGTGAATATAGATACAAACATCCAAAGCAGTACACAATATGTGCACAATAAAAAATGGGCCATAAGTTCCACATGGTTTCAGAGGACTGAGGGGGACTTGTTAGGGCTGAGGCATCCACAATAAAGACAGGAGGTATTTCGTGAACTTAGATGTTGGATGAGTACTCCAAAAAGGTTAGTGGTAAACACAAAAGAAGAAGAGATTTACATAGGCACATTAGCAGACTCATACCACAGTCTAGAGCTGAAGCCCACATGTTGCTCATTCTGTGAAATAATCTTAATATTTGATATTGGGTTAAATCACCAGTAAAATTCTAGTTAGTAAATTCCTCTCAGGAATTATTTTATGGTAACGTAATATCACACATATCAGCCAACAGATATTTACATGGATCTCTTAAGAGCACTTTGTGACTAAAGTTATACCTAGATCTGTTCCCTTTCCCACTTTGAGTCATCACTAATAATTATGACACCAACTACCATGGAGACAGAAGGAAGAAAGAGTAGGAAATATGACATAGAGGTTGTAGGGGAAAAAAAAATAATTTTCCCTCCACACTTTTGAATTCTTAGCTGAGATCCCTGTGAGAAAAAGATTAACAAGAGAAAAACAGAAGCTTATTAACATGTATACCTCATGTATACATGGGAAATATCCAGCAAAAAATGAATAACTTCTCGAGGTGGCTTATGATTCAGGATTAAATGGCCTCTTAATAGAGAAGGGGAGAGGGACTGTAGGCTTCTCAGGGAAGAATAAAGGATTTTTAGGAAAGATGAATGGGCCCTTAAAGAGTAGACAGGAGGTATAATAGTTTGTGATAAAGTTTGTCTAGGTGTGGTCTAGTCTCCTCTTCCGTGATGAGTAAATCTTTCCTGAGTGATGAAACTCATGGAAAGTGGATCTATGACAATTGAGTTCCTTTGGAGGATCTGTCTTTAGGCAGATAGGGGACTTCAGTATTAGCTGCTTTTCAAGTGTCTATAGCTCAAAAATTCAATACACAAAAGCAGCATATTTGGGGCTACTGTATTCTGCTACTTTTCAGGATCAAGAACTCTGATTTTAGACACAGACACACCTGGATTTGAATTCCATTTCTCACTAGCTAGCTGTATGGTGTGTCCCTGGGCAAGTTACTAAAGAGTACTTAAAAGTCTCAGTTTCTTCCTCTGCAAAATAAGGGTCATAATAGTGTTTATTTCATAGAATTGCTATGAGGATTCAATGTATGAAATTGTTTAAAATACTTAACACAGTGTTTGTGCTCAGTAAGCACTTGTAATTTTTATTGTTGTCAGAACTTAGATGGCTGTATAGTGAAATAAAAACTGGTTGAGAAAAGAAGATATATGTTTAAGCAAAACATTATTCCTGATATTCATTTCGGCTCTCGCTCTATTTAATTTTCTCCTCTGTCTCATCATCAAGGCTTTGGTATGTTTAGAGAATCTATTTTAAAAATCCCCTCTATCCCTTTAATAGAATTCCAACCATAAAAAAGTATGAATTAAGTCACCATTTAAGATATAAGAATAGCAACCCTAAGACAAAAAAATTGGCATTCTCATGGCACCAACATGCATCTGTCACCCTGTAGCATCTATCACCATAGCCTACTTCTCCCTGCCTCAGTATTTTTATTAATATTTCATCACTGGACTATTTTTTCTTTATGTATGTGACATTTAATTTTTAAGGGATAAAGGCACTCCAGTAGGCATTTTTTTTCTCATAGAATTTGTCTTCAATTTTATAAAAAAATGTTAGAGCTAGAATGCACTCAGACATTGTAGGGAGGTAAAACATTTTCCTTCTTCCCTTCTAGTTTCTTTGGTTGGTCTAATAATCAAATTGACATAAGATAGACTAGCAGGAGAAAAACAGATTTAATTATGTATGTATGGGAGCCCCACAAAGACAGGCAGACTCCAAGGCAGTCAAGCAATTGAGGCTTATCTGCCATCCTGAGCTAAGGAGGAAGAAGTAGGGGTCTGGAGCCTTGATGGAGAGGAAGACAACTCACAGGAAGATGAGAAGAACAAATGTTTGGTAAACATAGATTTACCATGCTGTGCAGATAAGTCTTTCTGATATAGAAAGTTATCTCTGGTAGTAGCTTTCTTCCTGGTATAGGTCTTCTATCCAAATTCTTTCAGGCAGTTAAGGGAGAGGTAAACAGCTTTTCCTGAGTCTGCTGTGTCTTAATTGCCTTCAGCTCAAAACAATCCACATGTCAAAGAGGCACATTTTGGGGGTGACATATTCTGCTCCTTCACAACATCATCTAGTCTAACTCATTCCTTTTATGCAGGAAGAATTGAGGCTCATAAAAGTTAAGCCCAGTATCACACAGATTTGTAAAACATGTTGGTTGGCTGAATGAATAAATACTAAAATTAAATTCATATTAGTTGCCTTTGAAAACAATCTTCTTTCTACTACTTCAATAATAATAAGTAAGTTAAATTAAAATTTTGCAGCCAGTGTTTCTAGAGGGCATTTAGGCATTTACATGTGAATATCTCTTTAACTTTGATCATAGGTGACAAATCAAAATGCACAGAAAGAAATGAAGCCTCATTTTGACTTCACTCTATTTAATTTTCTCCTCTGTGTCATTATCAAGACTTTGGTAGGTTTAGAGAATCTATTAAAAAGTCCCTTTGTTTTGACCTTGGATCTGTGGGAATACTCAGAAAGACATTGAATTTTGAAGGCTGCCACTAGCTGCTTTATTCAAGACTCTGAGTTAAATAAGTCATCTGTACTTAACACCAGGTTCTCAGGAATCTTTTAACATATTTGAGACCCTCTTTGAACTGTATTCCAAAGGCTCAAAAATGTATTTGAAGCTTCCTGGCTTTTATCTTAAAGCAAGTGTTTAAAAATGGACAAACTTGCTCCTTGGGCTAGAGTGTCAGTTAATACATTGTGGTAAAACTCACCTAGTCACTCTAGCTTATAACTTTTCAGCATGCTTCTTGCATCCTTTCCTATCCATCATTAGCTCTATGTCCTTCAGTACTGAGTGGAAGCTTTTCCTGATTATGCAACTCCATCATTCCCAACACTTGATGGAATTTGTGGAATTCTAAGGATGTTGTCATTAGCACCCAAATACAGGAGAGGAAATGACCATTTTAATCAGCAATTGAAATTAGTTCCAGACTCTGAGCATAAGGAAGAAAGAGATTTGCAGACAATTAGGGCTCTTGTGGTTGTTTATTGAAGTGCTGGTTTACAGTTTCTATATCATTCTATAATTCATGGGGCAAATTTATGGCTACTGTGTTCTGCCTGGGATGAGGAAATTCCCTGCCTGGGTTTACAAGAAGGGTTGTTTACCATGGCGATGCCTGATTAAGTTTTATTGAAGTATAAGATGAACAAGTCACAATGCCCTAAAAACTTTAATACTCAGACACCATGTGCAATCCTGCAGAAGGTCAGGTTAAGGACAGATGCTGTCATTCACTATGCCTGTAAACTTGGTCTTTATTCTGCACTGACCTTCAGTCTCTACCACTAAGCTTCAGACATGTGTTCCTAACTGCTTCCTGAGTTGGATGTCTCCCAGAAAAGACCTTATCCAATTACTTAGTAATTTTAAAATATAGGCTCCTTCTCATTCCTGTCCCCTTCAGACAATAATAATGTATCCAACCATAAACTCACTCCTCAAATTCTGCTCCATCATCACCATTCTGTATTTTTATGAGTAGTTACATCATGCATCCATAGTAGTCATGCTTTCCCTCTCCTTACTCTCCTCATTTAGTCTGCTACAAAGTTCTCTGAGGTATATACTCTGAATATCTCTTGGGTCCATCTCTCCTGTCCATCCCCATTGCCATGAACCTTGTTCATGGATGTACCAAATTTCTCCTGAACAATAACAACTGTTTCATAATTGTTCTACCTTTCCCTATTCCTATATAAATCCACATCGCTAATTTTTTGAAAATCTACTTTTTGCTAAACACTGGAAACGTATTTTCATAGTTAAATCAATAAAATCTGGAAGAAAAAGCCCTTCTTGTAATAATCTGTATTAACCCACCACACAGCTTAATAGGATCAAGAACTTGGAGTATTTACATTAACATTACTATTCTAGGAAATCCTCACCCAGGAAGGTAAAGTTGTAAATAATATTATTTGCCTAAGAAACTTCCCTAAATTCCATTTGTTTGAATAACAGACTACTCAACTAGCCCATCTCCAGACAATAGACTGCTAGCCAGAATTCATAGTATAGCTGAAATTCAGCCTCTGTACACCAGTATTGAATTGAATCTTGGAGACAGAGTTTTGGGTGAAGTAGAAAAGAATAGCTTTATTGCTTTGCCAGACAAAGGGGGCCACAGTAGGTTAATGCTCTCAGAACTGTGTGTTCCAACCTGGGGGATGTTATAAGGAGTTTTATAGTCAGGGTTGTTGGTAAGGATCAGGGAGCCTGCAGGGCCTGCATTCCTCCAATCCAGGGATCATCTGGTGTGTGATGGGCTTCTGTTGTTCTTGAGGTTGTTGAACTGTGACCTTCTCTCTGGAAAGAAGAATGTTTAATCAAGTAGTTAATATCTTCCATTTGGTGGGGGTTTTTAGTTATGCAGAAGAGCTCAAAGATATTGTTATGTATATCCCTTGAGGAGGGACCAGAACCCTGCCCCAAGGCTTCACTATTGTTTCTTGACTGCTCCTCCTTTGTCTCTGCATCCCCTTCCTTCCCTGATTAGCAATTGTTTGAACCTGGCCTTTGGAACTCAGGAAGGTCATGGAGGCTGAATGAAGCTTATGTCCTACAAAGAAGAAAGAGGGGATCCAGAAAGACTTTTGTGTCCAGGAGCCCCATGGGCTCCTGCTCAGTTTCAGTAGCACTTATGGTATAATAAAAAGTATATCTAGGGCTTCCCTAGTGGCGCAGTGGTTGAGAGTCTGCCTGCCAATGCAGGGGACACAGGTTCGTGCCCCAGTCCGGGAGGATCCCACATGCCGCGGAGCGGCTAGGCCAGTGAGCCATGGCCACTGAGCCTGCACGTCCGGAGCCTGTGCTCTGCAACAGGAGAGGCCACAACAGTGAGAGGCCCGCATACCACAACAACAACAAAAAAAGTATATCTAGTCCTTGTTCCCGCTTCCTGGCAAAGAGCTCCTAAAACCCTTGGAATTCCCTGAGTGACAGGAGTGTCTTTTGTTACTCATAATGAGTTATTTTCAACTATACTAGAATTTATGTTAATGAGATTGTGGGGTGCCCTAAATAACTTCAGGATGGGGGTTGGTCACCAGAGGAACCAACCACATGATTAGAGGGTTGGAATTGTCAACTCCACACCCAGACTTCTTCTATGGAGGGGTTAGGGACTGGAAATTGAGTTCAATTACATGGCCAAAGATTTGGTCAGTCATACCCATGTCATGAAACTCCATATAAAAACCCAGGAACAATGAGGTTAACAGAAATTCCTGGTTGGTGAACACAATGATGTGCTGGGAGGGTGGATTACCCAGAGAGGCATGGAAATTGTCTCCCTCCCCCAGACCTTGCTATATGTATCTCTTCATCTGACTGCTTATTCATATCCTTTATAATAAACTGGTAATTGTTAAGCACAGTGCTTCTCTGCATTCTGTGAGTCATTCTGGCGCATTCTCAAACCTGAGGGAGAGTCGGGGAAACTCCCAAATTTGTAGTCAGCCCAGAAGAAGCACAAGCATATTGGGGGTGCCTGAGACTTGCAGCTGGTGTCTGAAGTGGGAGCAGTCTTGTGCCCTTAACTTGTAGGGTTTGTGACAACTCCAGGTAATGTCAGAATTTAACTGAATCATAAGACACAGGGTTGTGTGCCACAGAATTGTTGTTGGAATGGAGCCCTCCTCTCAGAACAATAGATTGCTCAACTGAGTAAACTACTCACTTGTCAAACAACTGTTTATTCATCAAAATGCACTTCAAAACCCTCCCTTCCCTATGTCCACCAATCTGAAACTATATTATGAACTTTATCCAATTTCAGGTCCTGGTATTGAAATACTAATTTAACTAGTGCCCCAAACTGTATAAATACCCATCCTTGTCCTTCCCCTTCTAAGGTGTTGGATCACTTAATCAAAGTGGTGCTCTTTCCCCTTGCAATGGGTAAATCACTTGGCTCTGCTTAATCAATGGGTTATTTTGGTGATATTTTTAGAGAGTCAGCAGTCAACAAATCCTATGAAGAAAGTATTATTACTATCCTTATTTTACAGATATGAAAACTGAGTAACAGATTCATTAGGAAATTTGCCCAAAGTCACATACCCACTAAATGATGAAATTCTGCTTTGAGCCCAGGTTGATATGGCTCCAAATTCCAATTTTTTAACCCTTAAACTGTACTTGCCACTCTTCTCAATGCACCCTCAGCTCTCTGCCATAGGGAACTACACTATCTGTTTTCTTATACAATGACTTCCAATACTGAGAAAATCTCACTATTTGGAGATTAGTTTGAAAAGAAGATGGATAAGGGGGCAGCACTCCATAAAGATGGTGTGGACAGTGATAACCTAGCTTTCTACAATAAGCCATCTGACAATAGTTCACATGAGTTGCTGGCAATTCATTTTCAAAAGGTAGATGTAAGCAAAGATAAATTTTTATACTTTCCCAATTCTAACTGCCAAAAAGGAAGCATTTGGTGAAATTGAAGTGTCAGAGCTATTGCTTTTCATTAGTTCCTAGCTTTTTGTGTGCCCATTTACCTTGGACATTAATAAGTTTTATCCTTGCCATTCCAGGTAATGTAAGCCATCTCCCAAATGACTTAAGCTAGTTCAAATTGAATTTCTGTCACTTGCAAACCAAAAGAATCTTTAATTCAGCAGATAACAGAAATCTTGAAAGAAATTGATGGCTGAAAAATTATCTTGTATTATTTTACAAAGATAAAAGGAAATTACTCATTACCATTTTACTTTTGAATTACCCAATAGACAAAAATGACCTTTAAATTAACGTGATCCAGAAGTATTTAAAACTCAAAATAGGTGATAATGAGACAGCACTTAATTCCTTTATCTAAGGATAGGACTCCATGTCCAGATGGAATGCACATCAGGACCCTGAAAGTAATCATAGACCTGTTTATTATTGCCATACCCAGAAGCATTGTTTGAGCAATACTGGAGCAAGAAGAAGAACATTGGGCATAACCCAACTTTTAAACATGGCTGCAAGAAAGGAGTTTGCAGACATTTCAGAAAAAACGTGGGCATGCTCTTATGGTCAGAGACTCTAAAAAGGGCAGCATCTGCCGAAGAGGCAAGAGACTTTTTCTTGCCTCTTTTTTTCCTGGTGCGTGAGGAGAGGGGATTAAGAGTGCAGCTTAAAGGAGCTCCAGAGAATGGCGTGAGCCGCGGCTATCAGCGCAGACCCCAGAGATGGGCATGAGATGCTAAGGTTGCTGCTGCAGCCACAAAGAAGCCTGTGTGCAAACACAGGGCACTATCCACACCTCACCTCCCGGGAGCCTATGCAGCACACCACTGTGCCTCAGGCTGTTGTAACATCATGCCAGCCTCTGCCGCCGCAGGCTTGCCCTGCACTCCATACCCCTCCCTCCCCCAGGCCTGAGTGAGCCAGAGCCCCTGAATCAGCTGCTCCTTTAACCCCGTCCTGTCTGAGCAAAGAAGAGACACCCTCAGGCAAACTACATGCAGAGGCGGGGCCAAATCCAAACCCCCGGAGCTGTGCGAACAAAGAAGAGAAAGGGAAATCTCTCCCAGCAGCCTAGGAAGCAGTGGATTAAAGCTTCACAATCAATTTGATGTACCCTGCATCTGTGGAATACCTGAATAGACAACGAATCAACCTAAATTGAGTAGGTGGACTTTGGGAGCAATGATATATATATATATTTTTTTTTTTCCCCTTTTTCTCTTTTTGTGAGTGTGTATGTGTATGCTTCTGTGTGTGAGTTTGTCTGTATCGCTTTGCTTTTACCATTTGTCCTAGGGTTCTGTCTGTCTGTTTTTTTGTTGTTGTTTTTTCTTTAGTATAGTTTTTAGCGCTTGTTACCATTGGTGGATTTGTTTTCTGGTTAGGTTGCTCTCTTCTTTCTTTCTCTTTTTTATTACTTAAAAAAAATTTTTTTAATAATTATTTTTATTATTTTTTTTATCTTCTTCCTTTCTTCCTTCCTTCCTTCCTTTCTTTCTTTCTTTCTCTTTCTTTCTTTCTTTCTCTTTCTTTCTTTCTTTCTTTCTTTCTTTCTTTCCTTTCTCTCCTTTCTTTCTCTCCTTTCTCTCCTTTTTATTCTGAGCCGTGTGGATGACAGGCTCTTGGTGCTCCAGCCAGGAGTCAGGGCTGTGCCTTTCAGGTGGGAGAGCCAAGTCCAGGACATTGGTGCAAAAGAGACCTCCCAGCTCCATGCAATATCAAACTACAAAAATCTCCCAGAGATCTCCATCTCAAAGCCAAGACCCAGCTCCACTCAATGACCAGCAAGTTACAGTGCTGGACACCCGATGCCAAACAACTAGCAAGACAGAAACACAACCTTACCCATTAGCAGACAGGCTGCCTAAAATCATAGTAAGTTCACAGATACCCCAAAACACACCACTGGATGCGGTCCTGCCCACCAGAAGGAAAAGATCCAGCGTCATCCACCAGAACAAAGGCACTAGTCCCCTCCATCAGGAAGCCACACAACCCACTGAACCAATCTTAGTCACTGGGGGCAGACACCAAAAACAAGGGGAACTATGAACCTGAAGCCTGCGAAAAGGAGACCCCAAACACAGTAAGCTAAGCAAAATGAGAAGACAGAGAAGCACACAGCATATGAAGTAACAAGGTAAAAACCCACCAGACCTAACAAATGAAGAGGAAATACACAGTCTACCTGGAAAAGGATTCAGAATAATGATAGCAAAAATGATCCAAAATCTTCAAAATACAACGGAGAAAATACAAGAAACTTTTAACAAGTACCTACAAGAACTAAGGCATAAACAAAGAGTGATGAACAACACAATAAATGAAATTAACAATTCTCTATAAGGGATCAATAGCAGAATAAGCAAAGCAGAAGAATGGATAAGTGAACTGGAAGATAAAAGAGTGGAAATAACTACTGCAGAGCAGAATAAAGAAAAACAATGAAAACAATTCAGGACAGTCTCAGAGACCTCTGGGAGAACATTAAATACACAACATTTTAATTATAGGGGTCCCAGAAGAAGAAGAGAAAAAGAAAGGGACTGAGAAAATATTTGAAGAGATTATAGCTGAACACTGCCCTAATATGGGAAAGGAAATAGTTAATCAAGTTCAGGAATTACAGAGTCCCATACACGCCAAGGGGAAACACACCAAGACACATATTAATCAAACTATCAAAAATTAAAGACAAAGAAAAAAATATTAGAAGCAGCAAGGGAAAATCAACAAATAACACACAAGAGAATCTCCATAAGGTTAACAGCTATTTTTTCAGCAGAAATTCTGCAAGCCAGAAGAGAGTGGCAGGACATATTTAAAGTGATGAAGGGGAAAAACCTACAACCAGGATTACTCTACCCAGCAAGGATCTCATTCAGACTTGATGGAGAAATTATAACCTTTATAGACAAGCAAAAGCTAAGAGAATTCAGCACCACCAAACTAGCTTCACAAAAAATGATAAAGGAACTTCTCTAGGCAGGAAACACAAGAAGAAGACCTACAATAACAAACCCAAAACAATTAAGAAAATGCTGATAGGGATATACATATTGATAATTGCCTTAAATGTAAATGGATTAAATGCTCCAACCAAAAGACAGAGACTGGCTGAATGGATACAAAAACAAGACAAGTATTTATGCTGTATACAAGAGACCCACTTCAGACCTAGGGACACATACAGACTGAAAGTGAGGGGATGGAAAAAGATATTCCATGCAACTGGAAATCAAAAGAAAGCTGGAGTAACAATTCTCATGTCAGACAAAATAGACTTTAAAATAAAGACTATTATAAGAGGCAAAGAAGGAAACTACATAATGATCAAGGGATCAATCTAAGAAGAAGATATAGCAATTGTAAATATTTATGAGGAATGCAAGGATTCTTCAATATACACAAATCAATCAATGTGATACATCATATTAACAGACTAAAGGAGAAAAACAATATCATCATCTCAATAGATGCAGAGAAAGCTTTTGACAATATGCAACACCCATTTATGATAAAAACCCTCCAGAAAATAGACATAGGGGGAACTTACCTCAACAAAATAAAGGCCATATATGACAAACCCACAACCAACATCATCCTCAATGGTGAAAAACTAAAGCCATTTCCACTAATATCAGGAACAAGACAAGATTATCCACTCTCACCACTATTATTCAACATAGTTTTGGAAGTTTTAGCCACAGCAATCAGAGAAGGAAAGGAAATAAAAGGAATCCAAATTGGAAAAGAAGAACTAAAGATATCACTGTTTGCAGATGACATAATACTATTCATAGAGAATCCTAAAGATGCTACCAGAAAACTATTAGAGCTAATGAATGAATTTGGTAAAGTAGCAGGATACAAAATTAATGCAAAAAATTCTCTTGCATTCCTATACACTAATGATTAAAAAAGTGAAAGTGAAATTAAGAAAACACTCCCATTTACCATAGCAAAAAAATAAATAAATAAAATATCTAGGAATAAACCTGCCTAAGGAGACAAAAGACCTGTATGCAGAAAATTATAAGACACTGATGAAAGAAATTAAAGATGATACAAACAGATGGAGAGATATACCATGTTCTTGGATTGGAAGAATCAACATTGTGAAAATGACTCTACTACCCAAAGCAATCTACAGATTCAATGCAATTCCTATCAAACTACCACTGGCATTTTTCACAGAACTAGAACAAAAAATTTTACAATTTGTATGGAAACACAAAAGACCCTGAATAGCAAAAGCAGTATTAAGAAAGAAAAGTGGAGCTGGAGGAAGCAGTCTCCCTGACTTCTGACTATACTACAAAGCTACAGTAATCAAGACAGTATGGTACTGGCACAAAAACAGAAATATTGATCAATGGAACAGGATAGAAAGCCCAGAGATAAACCCACACACATATGGTCACCTTATCTTTCATAAAGGAAGCAAGAATATCCAATGGAGAAAAGACAGCCTCTTCAATAAGTGGTGCTGGGAAAACTGGACAAGCTACATGTAAAAGAATGAAACTAGAACACTCCTTAACACCATACACAGAAATAAACTCAAAATGGATTAAAGACCTAAATGTAAGGACAGACACT
This sequence comes from Phocoena phocoena, assembly GCF_963924675.1. Classification (NCBI taxonomy): domain Eukaryota; kingdom Metazoa; phylum Chordata; class Mammalia; order Artiodactyla; family Phocoenidae; genus Phocoena; species Phocoena phocoena. Next base: position 30,326,359 of record NC_089226.1, read on the forward strand.
ATCAAACTCTTAGAGGAAAACATAGGCAGTACACTCTATGACATAAATCACAGGAAGATCCTTTTTGACCTACCTCCTAGAGAAATGGAAACAAAAACAAAAATAAACAAATGGGACCTAATGAAACTTAAAAGCTTTTGCACAGCCAAGGAAACCATAAACGAGACCAAAAGAGTACCCTCTGAATGGGAGAAAATATTTGCAAATGAAGCTACTGACAAAGGAGTAAACTCCAAAATTTATACGCAGCTCATGCAGCTCAATATTAAAAAAAAAAAAAACCCAATCCAAAAATGGGCAGAAGACCTAAATAGACATTTCTCTGAAGAAGATATACAGATTGCCAACAAACACATGAAAGAATGCTCAACTTCATTAATTATTCGAGAAATGCAAATCAAAACTACAATGAGATATCATCTCACACCAGTCAGAATGGCCATGATCATAAAATCTATAAACAATAAATGCTGGAGAGGGTGTGGAGAAAAGGGAACACTCTTGCACTGTTGGTGGGAATGTGAATTGATAGGGCCACTATGGAGAACAGTATGAAGGTTCCTTAAAAAACTACAAATAGAACTACCATATGACACAGCAATCCCACTACTGGGCATATACCCTGAGAAAACCATAATTCAAAAGTGTCATGTACCACAGTGTTTATTGCAGCTCTATTTACAATAGCCAGAACATGGAAGCAACATAAGTGTCCATCAATAGATGAATGGATAAAGAAGATGTGGCACATATATACAGTGGAATATTACTCAGTTATGAAAAGAAACGAATTTGAGTTTTTTGTAGTGAAGTGGATGGACTTAGAGTCTGTCATACAGAGTGAAGTAAGTCAGAAATAGAAAAACAAATACCGTATGCTAATACATATATATGGAATCTGAAAAACAAAATGAAAATTGTCATGAAGAACCTAGCACCAAGATGGGAATAAAGACGCAGACCTAGTAGAGAATGGACTTGAGGATACGGGGAGGGGGAAGGGTAAGCTGGCACAAAGTGAGAGAGTGACACTGACATATATACACTACCAAATGTAAAATAGATAGCTAGTGGGAAGCAACTGCATAGCACAGGGAGATCAGCTCAGTCCGTTTTGACTACCTAGAGGTGTGGTATACGTAGGGTGGGAGGGAGGGAGATGCAAGGTGGGAGAGGTATGGGGATATATGTATATGTATAACTGATTCACTTTGTTATAAAGCAGAAAATAACACACCATTGTAAAGCAATTATACTCCAATAAAGATGTTAAAAAAATAAAGGGGGCAGCATCTAAGGATGGATTTGAAACTCTAAAATTAGTTGATTATGTGTTCATTTTCCTAAGTATCTCAGTGGAGAGAAAAGGAGTTTGATGCTAAATTAGAAATGATTTCTGCGCACAGATCACCTTGTCCCTTTTGGGGTTTTTTTGTTTTCTGTTTGTTTTGTTTTGTTTTCCTGCGGTATGCGGGCCTCTCACTTTGTGGCCTCTCCCGTTGTGGAGCACAGGCTCCGGACACGCAGGCTCAGTGGCCATGGCTCACAGGCCTAGCTGCTCCACGGCATGTGGGTTGTTCCCAGACCAGGGCACGAACCCGTGTCGCCTGCCTCGGCAGGTGGACTCTCAACCGCTGCGTCACCAGGGAAGCCCCCTTTTGTTACATAATTTTAATTATTGATCCAGGTGAAGTCATCAGAGACAATATTTCAAGTTTGTAGACAACATATAGTTGATATCTGTAGGCATTTCATAGGACAGAATTAGAATTCAAACTTACAAGTTAGTATTAGGAGCCTTAATCAACAAGATGACATTTAAAATCCATTGCCTACTGCCACACCCTGAATTATACCATCATCAGATCAGCTCTCATTTGGATGAATGCAACCTCTAATTGTTAATGAACCAATCTCAGATTTGCTTGCCTGATGTGCAGCAAAGCCAATCTACTGACATCAGGTTACAGGGAAGGAAATTACAGCATTTATGTGCAGGGTGACAAGCAAGCAGGACAGGTAGTTAATGCTGAAAAGATCTGAACTTCCTGATGGCTTTTGGGAAAAGATTTTTAAAAGCAACCTTAAGGGTGAGGTTCAAGAGTACATGATCACCTCATGGATGTTTTTTTGATTGGTTGTTGGTGAGGTAACAAGGTGAGATTTTGGGTATCTTAATTATCAGTCTTCTGGTTCCAACCAGTCTGGGGTCTATGTGCTTCTGGTCAGTAGTTTCTATCAGGTGGGTTCTGGGTTTCTGTAAAACAACTCAAGGACATGCATCAGATTGTTATCCATATCTCTTGAGGAAGAACTAGGGGTCCTATGACTCTGTTTTATGGCTGAACTGTTGTTTAAGCTATTATTATTTTTCTTGCTTGACTACTTTCCTTTGTTTCTGCATTTTCTACTTCTCTAATTTTTAATGGCTTGAGTTTGCTCTTTGGAAATCTGGGTAGGCCTAGAAGCCTATAGTTTTTTCTATAAACAAGAAGCAGGCAACATGGAGTGGTCTGTCCCTGGGAAGGTTCTGCACGGTCATGTTCAGTTTCATAATCTCTCTCCATCCCTACCTATGGTCTATACCTTTATACCTTATTCTTCTGCAATTTCAGAAAGTTCTTTACAAAATACAAATCTGATTATCCTTCTCTCATACTTTTAAAACTTCCACTGTGCCACAATTTCCTACAGGCTAAACTCTGAAGCTCATTTGCACAAGGCAGTTTAGTCTAATCTATCACTCCAGCCTTGTCCCAAGAGACATCCTCCAAATGTCTCCTTCTGTGTATCCATCCCAGAAACTCCTCTGGCATTCCTCAAACAGAGTTGGCACTTCCATCCCTGCAAGTCTTTGCACACATTGCTTCTGCAGCTCACAGTGTCCTTTTGCCCTTCTCCCCCTGGGAAATCCATTCATCCTTCAAAATGGGACTGGCTGCTTCTGCCCAATGACATTTCTTACTCCTTGAGACTGTTAGCTGGCCATGCCTTCCACTCTGCTCCTACAGCTCATTTTTACTCCATATTTTAACACTTACACATGCTATGTCTGTTTTCCTGCCTGTGTCATGAGTTCTTCCAGGACAGGGATTTGTATGACTAAGGAGTCTGAACACTTGGATTTGATTTCTAACTCTTCCACTTCCTAACTGCTTGACTTCAGTCAAGTTACCTAATCCTTCTTTGCCTCAATTTCATCATTTGTGAAATGGGGATAATAATAGTGTCTCACTCATAGGATTGTTGTATGGATTAAATGAGCCAATATGTGTCTGACTTTGCTGGCATGCCTTCAAATCTTTCTATCTCCCTCTCTGACCAAGGGATTCTTTGAAGCTTTATCTGTGTTTTGGTAGGAGTTGGGAAAGTGCTAGTAATAAACAGCCCTCAAGGTACTAGTGAGATAGAAGATGGGGGAGAGATTACACTCTAAGACAGAAAATTTAGAGCAAAGACTTTGATATGTAGCCTTGCCATGAATGAATGAATAACATTAATCAACCATCTAATAAGTGCATATATGGAGGAAAGAACAAGATGAAAAATATTTGAATATGAAAAATCCTGAAGATGTAAATGACTCAAGTTCAGCAAAAATAACAATATAATATGCAAGCATCATTTCAAAATTGTGACACTTTGAGTGTAGTGTGGAGTCAGTTATTCTACTTTATAATAGAAATATAAGCTCATGTTTATTGAGCACTTATCACATATAGAAACATTCCAAATGCTCTATATTTATTATCTCATTAAATCTTCACAACAACTCTGTTACAGATGAGGAAATAGCATCAAGAAGTTAAGTAAATTGTTCAAGGTCATACAACTGGTTAGAGGCCAAGCTGGGAATTGAATCAAAGCAGACTGGGCTCTTAGCCACTAGTTGCAATTCAAATGCATGTGAGTCGTGTATTCATTAAAAAATTTCAAGTACTTCAGAAAATTCACACCTATTAATGATTAGGTGCCAGCCCCAAAATATGCAGCCCCAAATTCTCAGGCTTTAAGTTAATATGACCCCCAAAATGAAATACTTTATCACCAAAATTCTAAGGTCAAATCACTTGAAATATCAGTATTCAGGAATGCTTAGAATTTTCTGATGCTCATTGTGTGTAATAGAGGAGGAGGAAGGGGGTAAAGAAGAGGGAAGGGAGGGGAATGAAGAGAAGGATTCATGGTCACAAAATAATTCTGTCAAAAGCTGCTTCCTATCAGACACAATAATAAGCCTCAAGCAAAGCAGCAGCCATTAAAGCTAAAGTTACTTCATTTCACCAATTCACTTCAACAAATACTAGCTGAGCATTTACTAAGTGAATTTGTGCTAAGTGCTACTGATTCAGCGGCATAGAGAAGCTCAGCCTCTAGAGGAGGAAAGACATAAATACACCAATGACACTCTGGCAGTGCTGTGAGGGAGGAACAGGAAGGAGAAGGAGAATTTGAAAAGTCCCGGGCCTCTGAGTGGTCTTCCTGAAGGAGGTGATTCGAGAACGTGTTGATAGGGCAAAGGAGAGATGCAGTAGTGACACTAGGGAGTTTCTTTCAGGGCAGAGAGAATGGTCTGAACAAAGGCCTCCAAGTTCCATGATTCAGAGAGTTCTGTTGCAATGTTTGTTGTGCCATATGCTTGAGTACATGCTGATCTTGCCCTATGTCCAAAACATTTGCTAATCCATAAAGAAGGGATGAGCTCTGTTTTGGGGTTACTCCCATTTGAGCATGGGGAAAATAAATCTATGCATTTTTTCTCTTATTTTGTCCCTTTCCTGTCCTCTCCTAAGGAAGTTATCTAAACAGATTATAGAAGAAAACAAATTTCTGTATAAGGAGTCTATGGACTTCTATCGCATACACCTTAAAATCCTTTACATCTATTTTATGCAACTGTAATATGCATACTTGACCTGCTCCAACATTTCTGAGTGCTATTTAGGGTTAGAGATTACACAATGGCTTCTTGTTTCTTTCCTGAGGAACTTGTATTTTTGATGGAACACTTCATTCTGGTACTACTTATCCAAGGTATTTATTTAGGATATATTTAACAACAAAACTCATAATTCTCTTAATTGTGCTGCACGTCTTTACATATACATCTATTTTTGTGGAATGTAGTGTTTGAGCCTGAGATTCTTAAAGTTCTGTGGAGTCATTTGTTTTGAAGTTGTGTTCATCTGAAGTAACTTGATATCTATCCATATCCAGTGAAATATGTGGCAGAATTTTTAAATTATTAAGATTGTGTTTTCTATTGGTGTAGTAGACATTTGTTGGTTGCCTTTCCTCCATCCATTTTGCTCATCCCTTTTCATAAGAACACTCATATCTTTATTTTTCTATCTCTTAATGTACAATATACTTGGTATATAGTTGACTCCTTGTCCCACTTTAGGAATGGCCATGATAGTTGTAACCCAATGAAGGTGACCTATTCTCCTTGCCACCAGAAGCTCAGACTTAAGTAAGTCAATGCATGGCATCCCTCTGGGTAGAAGAATTGTTTCACAAATGGACATATGACCCAATTTATTCCAATAAAACTTAAGGGAAGTTTTCTGGGGGATTATTAGAAAGAAAATTCCTTGCTCCACCCTCTCTCCTTCTGGTTTATATGTGATGTGAATGTGAATCCTGGAACTACAGCAGCCACTTTGCCATCATGAGAAGAACTGGCATGAGAATGATGCCAATATACTGAGGAGGGCAGAGCTGAGAGAATCATCATAGAGAAATAGAGCTGGTATAAAACCATGCCTGAGGCTTACATTAAATGTTAATTTTCACTTTTGTGAACCAGTATATCACCTTTTAAATTTATTGTTAGTTTTAAAAAACACTTTTTTTTTTACTTACAACCAAAGGAACACATTATTCATAAGAAAAATGCCTCAATTAATTATAGTCATTACAAAATGGCAGGTTCTGTTTAACCAAATGGCAATGCTCTGGTTATATAAGTTCATATGTGTTATTATTTTACTAAATAGTAACAACTTTCTGTGAATGAGGAAGATATTTTTATTTCCACTTTGTAGACAAGGAAATTGGATTCATGACTGTTTCAAACTAATACTAATTTTAGGTTCCCAAGTCATCGATCAAGAATTGGTCTTTTAGAATGAGAAATATTAGAAAAAGTAGGTGTACATGAAGCTGGAGTTTTTGGAAAATGTGCAAAGAACTTGGGAGTCTGAGCTTCCTTTTCACCCCACTCCCACTCCATGATTCCTGCAAGAAGTCATACTGTAATTCTTATCTTTGTCTATAAGTGTTTCCTCTCACCCCACTACCTACCCTTACTTCCTTTAAGGTTTTTTTCTTTATCTTTGGTTTTCTGCAGTTTAAATACGATGTTTTTGTTTGGTTAGTTGGTTATTTTCATAGGTATTTATGTTTTGTTTTGTTTTGTATTTGGTATTTATCCTGAGCTTCCTGGTCTGTGTTTTGTGGTCTGCTATTAATTTTGGAAAATTCCTGGCCATTATTGCCTCAAGTATCTCTCCTGTCCTGTTCTTTTTTTCTCCTAGTATTAAAAATGCATGTTTGTTCCATCTTTTGATATTGTTCCACAGTTCTTAGATGTTCTGTTTTTTTCATTCTTTTTTCTCTCTGCATTTCATAGGGGTATTTCTATTGACCTATTTTCAAGTTTACTGATTCTTTCCTCAGCAATGTCAAGTCTACTGATGAGCCCATCAAAGAAATTCTTTGCTTCTGTTACTGTGTTTTTGATTCCTAGCATTTCCTTTCGATTCTTTCTTAGAGTTTCCATCTCTCTGCCTATAATACACCTCTGTTCTTACATGCTACTTTTTCCATTAGAATATTTAACATATTAATCATAATTATTTTAAATTCAATATTTAAATGGTCTGATAATTCTAGCACCTGTCATATCTAATAATATGATAAATATCTGATAAATCTGGTAATTACAGTCATATCTGCATCTGGTTCTGATGATTGTTTTGTCTTTTCAGACTGCCTTTTCTGATCTTTGGCAACACTTACAATTTTTTGTTGTAAGCCAGACATGCTAATTATATAATAGGACTGATGAAAACAGGGCTAGTATGAGAATTTGTGTTAATCTGGTGATAAGTTGGACTGTGTTTGATATGTGTTTTAAGTGTAGGTATTAAAAGCTTTAAAGCCCTCTAGTGACCTTGCTTTTGTCTCCTCTCTAGGCTCTCAGGCTTTCCTGTGCACTCCACTCAGAGAAACTCTGTGTCCTACAGCTCTTTCAGCTTTAATTCACTGTTATTATACTGGAACCAACTTGGTGTGATGGAAATGTGTGAAGAAGAGGGAGTATTCTATCAACTTTTGAGTAAGTCTCAGCCTGTTAGTGGGTCTGTCTCTCTTGGCGGTGGCCTCCAAAGGGTTTATCATCCTTCTCCAGTGGTATTACTCTCCCCCGCCCACCTCTCTACTCCCATCCTTGTCTGCAGAGTTTCCAAAATATTTCATTGAAGGCCTGACTCTTTTGACTGTGTCTCCACAACCCTCCCCCAACTTCCCTCAGCGAGACACAAAAGCTGAAGAGAACTGGAAATGTTCTCTCATTGATTAGGTGGGAAATGGAAGGGTTCCAAGCTCACTTCCTTGCCCAGCAATTCCAGGAGCAGAGCAACTCACCACTTTACCCGTCTAGTTGCCTATTCTCCAGGTTGCTCAGGTTTCTCTAGGGCTGTGGTCCCAGGTAAAGAGGTATCTGGGAGAGGTGATGCCAGAGTGAGAAGGACATTGATGGAGATTCTGGTTCAGGTAGTGCCCACCCCAAGCTTCTCCCTTCAGGAGATCCTGGTAGTAAGTATTGAAGGTTTAGTAGCTGCTGAGGAGTTATTGGGGCAAGGCTGGGGAATACGTTCATTACACAAACTTTTAATGAAAGCCTTCTACCTTTCAGGTCACCAGTGAGGAACCAGAGAGAACTGGGTCCTACTACTTGGATAGGGCCTTGAAGGAGCATCACCTGAAGGAGGCACTGTGTGCACTACTCAGCTAACACTCATTGAGCACTCGCTAGGAAATTGATGGATTTAGTTATTTACTTAACCATTGATCATAAACTGACCTTGGCTATTTGAGCTATTTACTAGCTCTAATCACAAAAATTTAAAATGCAGTTTGCAACATAGCTGAGGCTGAATATGTCAATTGGGTAAAAATCCATCAATTCTTTTTGTAAATGGTAAACATAAATCCTTACCATGTAAAATTCTTGCACGGAGGGCATGTGGTTTATGGTAAATCAGAGCTGTGTGACCTCTAGTACTTTAATTCAAAATAGTGCCCCAGGTGGAATGCATCTCTTGGGCAACCTTTCAGAGTCTGTGAGGCTCTGCTGCAGCCACAAAATGACTGGAGTAAAGTGTGCTGGAAACAGTTGTTTTCTAATGAAACTAAATAGTGGTTAATACAAATGTGCTCTCAATTTACATGCTTTTCAGATGTCCTGGTGTTTCTCTCTGACTGGAGCTTCAGCATATGCCACTGATGTCCTTTAACTGACTCAGTAGTGATGGACGGTCATATGTGTAACCACCAGGTCAGGACAGATAGGAGAGATTTGGGGTCCTTACCTCTTGGGTGTATATCTGGAGGGTGTGGAAGAATATCACAGTAGGCTGTGAGAAAGGCAGAGAGAATGGCTTTCAAAAAGCAAACAAAAATGATGGTGGTCATGGTTAGAGATAGGGGAGAATGAAATATTGGTAATCTGCTCTACCATTAGCTTCTTTGTGACATGTAGATAAGTTACACACCCTCCCTTCCTTCCTTTTTCCTCAACACACTGCCCTCTTCAGTCTGCCAGGACCTATGGCCTTCATTCTCACTGACTGCATGCTGCTCCTTACAATTTTGTCAATTATTGCTACCCCAGTTTAGAGTCCTCTAGTCAGCCCTCTTCCAAGACAATTTAAATTAATTTTGCAAATAAGATTTCACAAGACACTGCATAGTAGACTTCAATAGAATCAAAACATATTACATTTACTACATAGCAAATTAGCTTTCACATATAAGTTATTGTTTTACTTATGCATTTCATTCTATCTCTCTTTTTAGCTGCACAAAGCTACCTGATTTATAACAAGTGGGTGTTGAATAATACAACATCTCATGTTACAGCTCAGTAGAAATTTTTCAGACACATGCCACATGGGTAATACTGAACTATACAGTTGTACAGGAGTTCATTAAAGGCAAACTTTCAGAAGCAGTCAGAAAGAAAAACCATGTTTTCTGAAATATACATGTAGAGTTCTGGGCTCAAAATCTAGGAGAAAAAAAAATGAGTCTTTGGCTTGTAAGAAAATTTTCCAAGGATCTTTAACTCACTTTGAAGTTTACAACAGCCTCATGCTTAAGAAAAAACAGCTTGGTACCTTATTCTCGTTCAAATAAAATGATTTTAGTATCAGAAACTAAAATGTGAGCTACAAAGGAATGCAACAGTACACAACAGAGCTGGTGCTTGCTGTGAGGCCTGCCAAGTTGTCCTCACCACAGCAGACTCAAAAATAAGCTTCACAGAGGAGGGAGTCTCCATTCCTGTGACATCTACAGTCAGTCTGCTCTACATGAGCATTCGTGGAGCTTGTGAGCCTGGGAAATGAGAGCCACATGATCTTGGTTTGCTATTTCTCCATGATTTTGTGCTGTCCTACTTCACTGTTACTCTAACTCAGCCATAGATGTGATCTGTGGCCTCCAGGAAAGGGCAGAAAGGCTGCTTTCTGAGCACCGCCCTTGGATGACTGACTTGTAACCTAGAAAAAAGAAAGGTGGGTTAGGAAAGGCAGATGGAGTGAGAAATAACAATGCTTCTCCAAGTTCTTTTTTTTATATAGGTGTCTATTAACATGCCAAACAGCAGCACCACAGCTACTTCTCTTGGCACTCCCTGTGGCTTACATCTAAGTGTTGATGAGGAATAGCATGGTGCAGGAAAACAATTCTGTGTGTATGATCCCTTCAGCTTTTGAAAGGTGCTTATCTTCAATCTATTGATGCAAGATATCTGAAAATAACATAACTGGCAGCAGAAGGAGGTCTGAATCCCTAAGGAAAAGTTGCTTGGCATGACTGGGAAGTCATTATGATATGGAAGGAAAAATTGCTCACACTCCCCCAACCTTTTTTTTACAAATCTTGAATTCATTTCCTAGCTATGAGACCTTGGGCAAGTTACTTATACTTCATGAACCTCAGTTTCCAATATGTAAAATGGGAATAAGATTACTTACTTTTCCAGGTTGTTGTAACATTTGATACATGCTGATAATTATTGTTGCCTTCTTGTACTAGATAACATCAGTACCAAATAATCAGCTCTTGAGGAGTCTCTGCATTGTATATGGAAGTAGCTGCTGATCGTTTTATCTAGTGCTTCTATAGCAGAGCAAACTGTTTCCCATGGACCTGGAAATACAGCACTGATTATTGTCCTAATGAAAGTTTAACTCTTGCAAGACGAGAGTTACCTGAGTAGATGTTACACATAAATACATCATGAATTCTGGTAATCTTTGTAACTCACTCTCAGTACCCTTCTTTGAAGCTCTATAATCTTCAGACAAGTTTCCAGGTGAAACCCCTGGGATCCATCATCCTCTGGGTCCTAGGTACTCTAGCAGTATTTCAGAATGAACCTTCTCTTGGTTCCCAACCTTGGGAGTTCCCAGGTGAAATCCGAAACTGGCCCCATACACAGAGGGTAAGGAAAGAGGAGACCACTCCAGATTGGCAGGGGGCAGCTTTAATAAGCATGGGAACTAATACACTAGGCTTGTGTTGGTGGCTACAAGATGAGGAGATCTCCACATCTGCTGCCAGAATTTTAAGAGGCCGTACAGAAGCCTTAACTGGGTTCAGCCACACATTTAGTCCAGGTGGTCTCAACTCATTGATCTCTCAAGGCTTCATCCTTGAAAACAGCTCAGCTGTGAGAAAGACAGGCAGAACATTCCAAAGATGGAGGAGGGATGAAAAACCTCTGTTGCCCGGGTCCCTCTAGCCAGTCAAGCCGCAGTCACGTCCTCTCCATGACCTCCAACACCCTCCCATCCCACGCAGCCAAGCCATTAACTAAAAATAATAGGGAAATAAATACATTATTGTGAATATTTGTCTTTTAAATGTAACAATAGGGAAAAATATATTAAAATTACTACATTTCCTCCTTATCTTCTTTGGTCTAATGTTTATATGCCTCTGTTAGGAAAATTCTAGAAATAATTAAACCCACTTAGCACTGAGCCCTAATGAATGGTGCTCTTGACTACAGATGTAGTATAATCGAATTTTCTGCAATGATGGACTGTTCTAATATCTGTGCTGTCCCATGTGGTAGCTACTAGCCATGTGTAACTGGTATCTACTGTATTGGACAGTATGGATCTGGGTTGTAGATAAGGTTTGCCTTAAAGATTGAAAACCTAAAGCAAGGAAAGACTATTGACACTGGGAAGTAATTCATGTATTGCTTCTATTTTTATCTATTAAATTGCTCTGACCCTCAAGGTTTTACAGACAAAACATGGTTATTATTGATTACAATTGCCACATCTTTAAGCAGTAATATCCTAAGCAGGATCATATCATTTTGCCATTTTTGCAAGATTTGACATCAATACTCATTTGAATTTGACACCAAACTCATTAGAATTAAGTTTAATTTTCACTTTCATATGAGAGTGTTCCCTATTAGAAGTAAGTTTTACTTAAATCCCTGGGTCCAAGAGACTGAACTGGAAAGGTAGTTATACATTCTTATCTTTACCCTTTCTACTTTCCTTGTTACACCACAACTGCCACTGTTGTTTCCTAAACCATAACTCACTATCTTAATATTTTCTTAAGCTGACACATATATATTATTGTACTTACTAGGTCAGGCACCATTTTAGGGCAAATGCCTTACCTACCCATCTTCACATTGTAAAAGACAACATACAAAAATGCACTGAAATTTTTATTGATATGTAAAATGTATTTTTGCTACAACTGAGGAAACTGGCTATTATGGTGATACCTGTGAGCTGGAGCATTAGATTGAGTATCTCATGCAGTACCAGTGGAACAAAGTACAACCTGACATGAACAGGGTATTAGAGACGTGCCACAGCATCAGGGTGGCACCAAGGAAATGTGGTGGGTAATCTGAAGCATCCAAGAAAATACAATAGAGCATACTCAGGGTAGTAAATAATTTTACTTAAACAGTTACATGGTTCCCAAGGGTTAATTAATGACTACTGGGTTTACTATGGATGCTTTTGCAAGAGACACTGTTATACTGTTGCAGAGCTGTGATTATTGATGTCACTTATTTTTTATTGGAGTACTTTAATATTTTGACCTTTTGAGCACATCCACTAAAATACAAACATTTAAAAATGTCTGTACACAGATATGGAGAACAAACTAGTGGTTACCAGTGAGGAGGGGGGCGGGGCAAAGTAGAGGGAAGGGATTAAGAGATACAGACTACTATGTATCAAATAAATGAACAGTAAGGATATGCTGTACAGCAGAGGAAAATATAGCCATTATTTTGTAATAGCTTTAAATGGAGTATAATTTTAAAAAAATATTGAATCACTATGTTGTACACCTGAAACTAATATATTATAATAAATTATAAATGAAGTAATATACTATAATCAGCTATACTTTAATTTTTAAAATGTTTGTACAAAAAATGCATGCAAATTCTTACTCGATAATGTCTGTATTCTCTCCAAAGAGTCATTCTGTGAGCAATTCTTTTTTTTTTTATACAGCAGGTTCTTATTAGTAATCAATTTTATACACATCAGTGTATATATGTCAATCCCAATCACCCAATTCATCACACCACCATCCCCAAGATCCCCATGGCTTTCCCCCCTTGGTGTCCATACATGTGTTCTCTACATCTGTGTCTCAATTTCTGCCCTGCAAACCGGTTCATCTCTACCATTTTTCTAGGTGCCACATGCATGCGTTAATATACGATATTGTTTTTCTCTTCTGACTTACTTTATTCTGTATGACAGTCTCTAGATCCATCCACATCTCAACAAATGACCCAATTTCGTTCCTTTTTATGGCTGAGTAATATTCCATTGTATATATGTGCCACATCTTCTTTATCCATTCATCTGTCGATGGGCATTTAGGTTGCTTACATGACCTGACTATTGTAAATAGTGCTGCAATGAACATTGGGGTGCATGTGTCTTTCTGAATTATGGTTTTCTCTGGGTATGTGCCCAGTAGTGGGATTGTTGGGTCATATGGTAACTCTATTTTTAGTTTTCTAAGGAACCTCCATACTGTTCTCCATAGTGGCTGTATCAATTTACATTCCCACAAACAGTGCTAGAGGGTTCCCTTTTCTCCACACCCTCTCCAGCATTTGTTGTTTGTAGATTTTCTGATGATGCCCAGTCTAACTTGTGTGAGGTGATACCTCATTGTAGTTTTGATTTACATTTCTCTAATAATTAGTGATGTTGAGCAGTTTTTCATGTGCTTCTTGGTGATCTGTATGGCTTCTTTGGAGAAATGTCTATTTAGGTCTTCTGCCCATTTTTGGATTGGGTTGTTTGTTTCTTTAATATTGAGCTGCACGAGCTGTTTATATATTTTGGAGATTAATCCTTTGTCTGTTGATTCATTTGCAAATATTTTCTCCCATTCTGAGGGTTGTCTTTTCGTCTTGTTTATGGTTTCCTTTGCTGTGCAAAAGCTTTGAAGTTTCATTAGGTCCCATTTGTTTATTTTTGTTTTTATTTCCATTACTCTAGGAGGTGGATCAAAAAAGATCTTGTTGTGATTTATATCAAAGAATGTTCTTCCTATGTTTTCATCTAAGACTTTTATAGTGTCTAGTCTTACATTTAGGTCTTGAATCCATTTTGAGTTTATTTTTGTGTATGGTGTTAGGGAGTATTCTAATTTCATTCTTGTACATGTAGTTGTCCCATCACCACTTACTGAAGAGACTGTCTTTTCTTCATTGTATATCCTTGCATCCTTTGTCATAGATTAGTTGACCATAGGTGCATGGATTTATCTCTGGGCTTTCTATCTTGTTCCATTGATCTATGTTTCTGTTTTTGTGCCAGTACCATATTGTCTTGATTACTGCAGCTTTGTAGTATAGTCTGAAGTCAGGGAGTCTGATTCCTCCCGCTCTGTTTTTTTCCCTCAAGACTGCATTGGCTATTAGAGGTCTTTTCTGTCTCCATACAAATTTTAAGGTTTTTTGTTCTAGTTCCGTAAAAAATGCCATTGGTAATTTCATAGGGATTGCATTGAATCTGTAGATTGCTTTGGGTAGTATAGTCATTTTCACAATATTGATTCTTCCAATCGAAGAACATGGTATATCTCTCCATCTGTTGGTATCATCTTTAATTTCTTTCATCAGTGTCTTATAGTTTTCTGCATACATGTTTTTGATCTAACTAGGTAGGTTTATTCCTGGGTATTTTATTCTTTGTGTTGCAATGGTAGATGGGAGTTTTTCCTTAATTTCTCTTTCAGATTTTTCATCATTAGTGTATAGGAATGCATGAGATTTCTGTGCATTAATTTTATATCCTGCAACTTTACCAAATTAATTGATTAGCTCTAGTACTTTTCTGGTGACATCTTTAGGATTCTCTATGTATAGTATCATGTCATCTGCAAACAGTGACAGTTTTACTCCTCCTTTTACAATTTGTATTCTTTTATTTCTTTTCTTCTCTGATTGTTGTGGCTAGGACTTCCAAAACTGTGTTGAGTAATAGTGGTGAGAGTGGACATCCTTGTCTTGTTCCTGACCTTAGAGGAAAGACTTTCAGTTTTTCACCATTGAGAATGATGTTTACTGTGGGTTTGTCATATATGGCCTTTATTATGTTGAGGTAGGTTCCCTCTATGCCCACTTTCTGGAGGGTTTTTATCATAAATGAGTGTTGAATTTTGTCAAAAGTTTTTCTGCATCTACTGAGATGATCATATGGTTTTTATTCTTCAATTTGTTAATATGGTGTATCACATTGATTGATTTGTATATATTGAAGAATCTTTGCATCCCTAGGATAAATCTCACTTGATCATGGTGTATGATCCTTTTAATGTGTTGTTGGATTCTGTTTGCTAGTATTTTGTTGAGGATTTTTGCATCTATATTCATCGGTGATATTGATCTGTAATTTTCTCTTTTTTTTTGTAGTATCTCTGTCTGGTTTTGTTTTCAGGATGATGGTAGCCTCATAGAATGAGTTTGGGAGTGTTCCTTCCTCTGCAATTTTTTGGAACAGTTTGAGAAGGATGGATGTTAGCTCTTCTCTAAATGTTTGATAGAATTCACCTGTGAAGACATCTGTTCCTGGGCTTTTGTTTGTTGGTTTTTAATCACAGTATCATTTCAGTGCTTTTGATTGGTCTGTTTATATTTTCTATTTCTTCCGGGTTCAGTCTTGGAAGGTTATACCTTTCTAAGAATTTGTCCATTTCTTCCAGGTTGTCCATTTTATTGGCGTAGATTTGCTTGTGGTAGTCTCTTAGGATGCTTTGTATTTCTGCAGTGTCTGTTGTAACTTCTTCTGCATTTCTAATTTTATGGATTTGAGTCCTCTCACTCTTTTTCTTGATTAGTCTGGCTAATGGTTTATCAATTTTGTTTATCTTCTCAAAGAACCAGCTTTTAGTTTTATTGATCTTTGCTATTGTTTTCTTTGCTTCTATTTCATTTATTTCTGCTCTGATCTTTATGATTTCTTTCCTTCTGCTAACTTTGGGTTTTGTTTGTTCTTCTTTCTCTAGTTCCTTTAGGTGTAAGGTTAGATGGCTTATTTGAGATTTTTCTTGTTTCTTGAGGTATGCTTGTGTAGCTCTAAACTTCCCTCTTAGAACTGCTTTTGGGGCATCCCATAGGTTTTGGTTCGTCGTATTTTCATTGTCATTTGTCTCTAGGTATTTTTTGGTTTCCTCTTTGATTTCTTCAGTCATCTCTTGGTTTTTTAGTAACGTGTTGTTTACCCTCCATGTGTTTGTGTTTTTTACATTTTTTTCCCTGTAATTCATTTCTAATCTTATAGTGTTGTGGTCAGAAAAGATGCTTGATATAACTTCAATTTTCTTAAATTTACTGAGGCTTGATTTGTGACCCAAGATGTGATCTATCCTGGACGATGTTCCATGTGCACTTGAGAGCAAAGTGTAATCTGCTCTTTTTGAATGGAATGTATATAAATATCAATTAAATCTATCTGGTCTATTGTGTCATTTAAAGATTCTGTTTCCTTATTTATTTTCAATTTGTATAATCTGTCCATTGGTGTAAGTGAGGTGTTTTAAAGTCCCCCACTATTATTGTTACCGTCATTTGCCTCTTTTATAGATGTTAGCAGTTGCCTTATGTATTGAGGTGTGCCTATGCTGGGTGCATATATATTTGTAATTGTTATATCTTCTTCTTGGGTTGATCCTTTGATCATTATGTAGTGTCCTCCTTGTCTCTTGTAACATTCTTTATTTTAGTCTATTTTATCTGATATGAGTATTGCTACTCCAGCTTTCTTTTGATTTCCATTGGCATGGAATATCTTTTTCAATCCTCTCACTTTCAGTCTGTATGTGTCCTTAGGTCTGAAGTGGGTCTCTTGTAGACAGCATATATAGGAGTCTTGTTTTTGTATCCATTCAGCAAGCCTGTGTCTTTTGGTTGGAGCATTTAATCCATTCACGTTTAAGGTAATTATTGCTATGTATGTACCTATGACCATTTTCTTAAATGTTTTGGGTTTGTGTTTGTAGTTCTTTTTCTTCTCTTGTGTTTCCCACTTAGAGAAGTTCCTTTAGCATTTGTTGTAGAGCTGGTTTGGTGGTGCTGAATTCTCTTAGCTTTTGCTTGTCTGTAAAGCTTTTGATTTCTCCATAGAATCTGAATGAGATCCTTGCCGGGTAGAGTAATCTTGGTTGTAGGTTCTTCCCTTTCAGCATTTTAAGTATATCATGCCACTCCCTTCTGGCTTGTAGAGTTTCTGCTGAGAAATCAGCCGTTAACCTTATGGGAGTTCCCTTGTATGTTATTTGTCATTCTTCCCTTGCTGCTTTCAATAATTTTTCTTTGTCTTTAATTTTTGCCAATTTGATTACTGTGTGCCTCGGCATGTTTCTCCTTGCGTTTATCCTGTATGGGACTCACTGCACTTCCTGGACTTGGGTGGCTATTTTCTTTCCCATGTTAGGGAATTTTTCGTCTATAATCTCTTCAAATATTTTCTCGCATCTTTTCTCTCTCTCTTCTCCTTCTGGAACCCCTACAATGCAAATGTTGTTGTGTTTAATGTTGTCCCAGAGATCTCTTAAGCTGTCTTCATTTCTTTGCATTCTTTTTTCTTTATTCTGTTCTGCAGCAGTGGATTTTACCTTTCTGTCTTCCAGGTCACTTATCCATTCTTCTGCCTCACTTATCCGTTCTTCTGCCATAATCAATAGCACTGCTATTGATTCCTTCTAGTGTAGTTTTCATTCAGTTACCATATTGTTCATCTCTGTTTGTTTGCTCTTTAATTCTTCTTGGTCTTTGTTAAATATTTCTTGCATCTTCTCAACCTTTGCCTCCATTCTTTTTCCGAGGTCCGGAATCATGTTTACTATCATTACTCTGAATTGTTTTTCTGGAAGATTGCCTATCTCCACTTCATTTAGTTGTTTTTCTTAGGTTGTATCTTGTTCCTTCATCTGGTACATATCCCTCTGCCTTTTCATCTTGTCTATCTTTCTGTGAATGTGGTTTTTGTTCCACAGGCTGCAGGATTGTAGTTCTTGCTTATTCTGTCTGCCCTCTGGTGGATGAGGCTATCTAAGAGGCTTATGTAAGTTTCCTGATGAGAGGGACTGGTGGTGGTTAGAGCTGACTGTTGCTCTGGTGGGCGGAGCTCAGTAAAACTTTAATCCACTTGACTGCTGATGGGTGGGGCTGGGTTTCCTCCCTGTTGGTTGTTTGGCCTGAGGCGGCCCAACACTGGAGCCTACCTGGGCTCTTTGGTGGGGCTAATGACAGACTATGGGCGGGCTCATGCCAAGGAGTACTTCCCAGAACTTCTGCTGCCAGTGTCTTTGTCCCCACTTTCACCCCCTGCCTCTTCAGGAGACCTTCCAACTCTAGCAGGTAGGTCTGCTTTAGTCTCCCCTGGGGTCACTGCTCCTTCCCCTGGGTCCTGATGTGCACACTACTTTGTGTGTGCCCTCCAAGAGTGGAGTCTCTGTTTCCCCCAGTCCTGTCAAAGTCCTGTAATCAAATCCCACTAGCTTTCAATATCTGATTCTCTAGGAATTCCTCCTTCCATTGCCGGACCCCCAGGTTGGAAAGCCTGAAGTGGGGCTCAGAACCTCCACTCCAGTGGGTGGGCTTCTGTGGTATAAACGTTCTCCAGTCTGTGAGTCACCCACCCAACAGTTATTGGATTTGATTTTACTGTGATTGCTCCCCTCCTACCGTCTCATTGTGGCTTCTCCTTTGTCTTTGGATGTGGGGTATCTTTTTTGGTGAGTTCCAGCGTCTTCCTGCTGATGACTGTCCAGCAGCTAGTTGTGTTTCTGGTGTTCTCATAAGAGGGAGTGAGAGCACGTCCTTCTACTCCGCCATCTTGGTTCCTCCCTGTGTGAGCGATTCTTTTCATCATTCCTTCCAAAAAAAAAAAAAAATCAATTCTCAACCACCCCAGTTCATTTCCAGAACTGTACTTTTCATTTCTAATCCAAAAATAGTCAGCCAGCAGCTGGACCAGTACCAGTTTCTCAGTCCATACTGAGTAAAAAGACATATTGGAGGCCCCTTAGTAGAAAGAAAAGGAACTCTGTATTCCTATCATGACTCTTACCATGGTGTTGCCAAAAGCATATGAACCAGTGGTTCTGGGAGCACCATTTCTCCATAAAGATACATGGGCCAAAAAGCCACAAAGGGAGGATATTACAAATATCTCTGTTGGTATTAAGATGACTGTGTGTATTATCCTGCAAGAAGGAGAGCAAGTAACAAATGCTGCAGGATAATCATGCCCAGATATACTCCCTCCCAGTGACCTGCTTCCCCAGATAGGAGAGATATCTGTCCTCACAGAACTACACAGAAGGAATTCGAGGAGTAATTATCAGGCATTGGATTAGGGGTTTTGAAGATAAGAGTTGCACCCTCTGTTGTTTTCTCATCTGTCCTAGTTATTAAATTATTGCCTCTTTTTCCTAATGCACACTTGAATACTCTGGTTTTTTTTTTTTGAAGTATAGTTAATTTACAATATTATATTAGTTTCAAGTATAGTAATTATATTAGTTTCAGCATAGTAAATCTGTATCTTTATAGATTATACTCCATTTAAAGTTTTATAAAATATTGGCTATATTCCCTGTGCTGTACAATATATCCTTGTAGCTTATTTATTTTATACATAGTAGTTTGTATCTCTTAAACTTCTATCCCCATCTTGCTCCTCCTCCCTTCCCTCTCACCACTGTTAACCATTAATTTGTTCTCTATATCTGTGACTCTGTTTCTGTTTTGTTATTTTTATTCCTTTTAATTTTTTTTTTAGATTCCACACATAAGTGATAATATAGAGTATTTGTCTTTCTCTGTCTGACTTATTTCACTAGGCATAATACCCTCTGGGTCTATCCATGTTGTTGCAAATGGCACAATTTCATTCCTTTTTATAGCTGAGTAATATTCTATTGTATATCTATACCACATCTTCTTTATCCATTCATCCATCAATGGACACTTAGGTTGCTTCCATATTTTTGTTATTGCAAATAATTCTGTTATAATCACTGGGGATTGTGGTGCATGTATCTTTTCAAATTAGTACTTTTGTTTTCTTTGGAGATATACCCAGAAGTGGTATTGCTGGATCATATGGTAGTTCTAGTTTTTTGAGGAACCTGCATAGTGTTTTCCATAGTGACTGCACCAATTTACTTTCCCACCATCAGTACACTAGTGTTCCCTTTTCTCCACATCCCCTCCAACATTTGTTATTTGTGTCTTTTTGATGACAGACATTCTGACAGGTGTGAGATGATATCTCATTGTGGTTTTCATTTGCATTTCTCTGATGATTAGTGATGTTGAGCATCTTTTCATGTGCCCCTTGACCATCTGCACTTCTTCTTTGGAAAAATGTCTATTCAGCTCTTCTATCCATTTTTTAATGAGGTTGTTTGGTTGGCTTTTTTTTTTTTTTTTTTGATGTTGAGTTGTATGAACTGTTTATATATGTAGGATATTAACCCTTTATAGGTCATATCATTTGCAAATATTTTCTCCCATTCAGTAGATTGTCTTTTCATTTTGTTGATGGTTTCCTTTGCTTTGCAAAAGCTTTTATGTTTAATTAGGTCCCATTTGTTTATTTTTGCCTTTGTTACTTTTGCCTTAGGAGACTGATCCAAAAAAATAATGCTATAATTTATGTGAAAGAGTGTTCTGCCTATGTTTTCTTCTGGGAGTATTATGGTTCCCAGTCTTACATTTAGGTCTTTAATGCATTTTGAGTTTATTTTTATGTGTGGTGTGAGAAAATGTTCTAATTTCATTCTTTTACATGTAGTTGTCCAGTTTGAATACTCCAGTTTTGATGCTGGAGCTGAGACTCAGATAACCACATTTCTGCTTTGCCTGCTGATGCCCTGTTAGACTCTGCCTACAGGGAGTACTGGAGGGAGACTGCAATGCTGGAGGAGCAGAAGACATGCTGCTTTCAGCTTGCTCCCTTTGGTTCCTGTGGCCTTCCTATTACCATTAGAGTCACCTCGGAAATGTTCTCCAGTAGCAGCAGTTCCCAGTAGCAGCTGAATCTGTCTGGGTTTTTCCAAATTTACAGGAACAACTTCACCAGGCTTCCCCTCTGTCCAGAGAAAAGAGCACCAGATGAGCAGAAGATCTGGAACTCTGGTCCATAGGGCCCCTCTTCTAAGTTTTTAAGTCTTAATAATTGCAACCTCTTTGTTCCTTCAGCCCTAGGGGTTGTAGCTGCTTCCTGCAGTTGTCATTTCCATGATGCCTAAGTTTTCTTTTTATTCCTTTAGTTACCTATTAACAACTTTACATTAGTTAACCATTCTTTATATTAAGTTCTCTCTGTTCAAATAACTGTGGTTTCTGTCTCTTGACTGGTATACTTATGCAGTGGTTATTATAATGAACAAATAGAGACAAAGGATGTACCAAAAGTTATTGACACACTTTTTGGAGCTACAAACCTGGTGATTCTGCTAGGCCATGCAGTGCCTGTGAGTCACCAGCAGTGGCAGTGCCTGAAGAAGTCCATGGTAAAATGTGGTCAAGTCAAAAAGTCTGGCAAAACTTCCCAAGCCACACACTATTTGAGTTGTCTGGTTAGTTGCCTCTCTGCTGGGCTGAGGCTCTGTGAGGTCAGTGATAGTGTCTGTCCATTCATGGTTTCATTCCCAGTACTTGTGTGTATTTGCTTAATAAATGAATAGATGAAAAACATAGTGCATTTTTAGGTGACAGCAAATTTAACAAGTCCAAGGATCTTCCTCAACAATGAAAGTCTGAAAATCAGACTAAAGTGGAAAATAATCCCTTTTAAAATGTAAAGGTTGGGCTTCCCTGGTGGCGCAGTGGTTGAGAGTCTGCCTGCCGATGCAGGGGACATGAGTTCGTGCCCCGGTCTGGTAAGATCCCACATGCCGCAGAGCGGCTGGGCCCGTGAGCCATGGCCGCTGAGCCTGCGCATTTGGAGCCTGTGCTCCGCAACGGGAGAGGCCACACCAGTGAGAGGCCCGCGTACTGCAAAAAAAAAAAAAAAAAAAAAAGTAAAGGTGGACTCTCCATAGTCCCTTTTCTGTCTCAAAAATTTTTGCTTCTCTGTTTCCAGGCATCTTTGTGGGTTCTTTAGGTCCTTGGTTCTTGTCGCATTATTAATTACCTTAAAACATCATTCAACTGTAGCAGTCTTGGCAATCTTATTATCTCAGAGGGACAAGGAGCAAAGATTAGTTGTTTTATCATTTAAGTAATGAGAATTTTACACTTCTCTAAAGAGATTTATGAGAGTAACTAGTCTAAGCAGGAGTTTCCAGCATGAGGGTTATTAGGTGTAATAATTAACCCTAGTGGGGTGAGGTACTGACTAGCAACTTAACAATCATTGAGGATGACATGAAATTTCAGTTTCAGGCATTTGTAAATACATATAAATGTGCACTACTAATACTTATTTAATAAAACACTAAATTTAGTTATAAAATTATCAATATAAAACATGATGTACCAGCAAACTTTATGTATCTAATCATTAGCTTATTTTTTCATGTTCTTATAATATTAAAAACTTGTCAAAAAATTACGGTGTGGCATGATACACTAGCAGAGCACTGGTCTTGGAGTTTGCCCCAGCTCTGCCTTTTACTGGGTCTGTGACTCTGGGTAAGTCATTTAAACTTCTAAATCTCAGGTTGATTCAGCTGTAAAACAGAGAGGAGAACTGGATATTGCAGGCCCCTTCCAGCTCTGGGCATCTATAGCTACTGAAGACACAGACATTGCTTAAATCAGGTAACAATATTTAGTGCCTAGGCCATCTGGGTTATGAACCGAGTTCCTGATCCTCAAAGAGAAAGTGAAATTAAGATTTAAGTGCCTGCTATGTGCTATAATTTTTCCATATGTGATCTTATTTATACTCCTTCAAGTAGGAATGATGTTCCTATTATATAAATGAGGATACTCAGGAAATTTAAAGAACTTGCATAGTAGGTTAAGAGTTTGAGTCAAACTGAAGGTGTTCAAATATCAGTTCTATTACCTACTGTGTAATATCTGTGAATGGGGATAATCATAGTTTCTATCCTAAGATCACTGAAAAAAAAAACCACAACAAGTGAGAGCATGCATCCAAATTTCTTAGCAAAATATCTGGCCCAGAATAAACACTCTATAAATGGTGACTATTCCATCATCTATTGTGATTAATTTTAATGTCATAACTATAAAATGTCAGTCAAGTTTAGAACTTATGTCATTTTGATTATAAACCCCACATAGACTCAATTATACCATCTTGATAAACTGAGAACTTGGAAAAGTTTTCTTAAATTACTATGCATCTTTCTACCCTATTTTGAAAATACAACTAATACTTCACGCTTTAATCATTTTATAGTCATTGGATTTATTGTTAGTTAAAAAAACACAAGCAAATCTCTCCATGCTACTTCATATTCCATTAAATCAGATTCTATAATTGATAAAATATTTTTCAGATATAATAAGGTTAGCACTTTAAAAGATATTTTTAAATAAATCTAGATCTAGAACAGAACTAAAATTTAATTTTAGTTCTTTGGTTTAATTTAACAAAACCTTTAGTAATACCATAGAAATGACAGGACTTAATCATTTGGCAGGGGAGGAGTCTAGTAAGCAGCTGCTGAGTGTTAGGCATTGTGTCCTCACTTTTAATCAATTTCCAACTCATTTGCTTTAATCTTTCCTATTGTAGATTCCTCATCTAAGCCACAAAATACAGATAATTATTGGAGTCCTTATTTCCATTTTCCCAAAGGTGGTACATAATTAGTACTGTAGCAGATTGTATTTATTGTACTTTCCAGGGATGGAAAATATAGCCTATCCTACATGCTTTCCTTACAATGTGACATTAGCATTCCTCTATTAAAAGATAAGATTTACATTCCCTCCTCTTGAATCTAAATGAGTCTGTATTGACAGCAGATGTGGTGTTATGTGACTTCCAAGGCTAAGTCATAGAACCATTCTTCAGACTTCTCCAACTAATTTCCTAGTCCTCATGGAAGCCTGCCCTTGGAACTCAATCACCATGTGGTGAGGAAGCCATGCAACCATGGAAAGATTGTGTGTATGTGTTCTGGCCACAGTCTCAGCTGAGATTCCAGCTGGGATCACAGCCAACAGCCAGCATTGAGCACCAGATATGTGAATCCTTAGGAAGATCCAGCCTCCAAACTTTGAGCTACTCCAGCTGACTCTGAGTGGAGCAGGGACAGGTTGTTTCCCCTGAGTACTGCCCCACTGCAGATTTGTGAGTGAAATGTATGCCTCTGTTTTAAGTCACCAAGTTTCCTATTGGCTTATCCTGAAACAATGATAATCAGAAGAAATACCTTCCAAGAGGCATTGAAATACATATAATGGATACCTTAAGGCAGTAGAACTCTTTTTTCATTCAAAAGTAGTTGAGTAAACCTTAGACAAATGATGATTCTGATTGAACACATACTTTCCTTTTGCAGTGGTCTTATCCTTCATATAGATATTCATAGAGCTATGAATATGAAAGGTATAAACTAATACTATGAGAGGAGAATACATTCTGAGACTGATTTAAGTTAAAAAAAAAGCTTTAGAAGAAATTGGATTTTAAAAAAATATTAGAAACTCCCAGCATTTTGTCATCTTCTAAAGAAAAGACAGAATGGTAGGATACATGGAAGCTGCTGGGAATTTACCAAATAAATTTCTACAAGGTTTAGCTGACACCTGATGTGGAAGAGTCCAGTGAGAAATGTGCTCTGCTGCTACCTGATATGATCTTTTTTTTCCAACACTCTACTGTGAATTTTCAACAAACCAACCCTCTATCAGGTATTTACACTTGTTTGTTTTTCCTGTTCTCACAGTAGGAACAACTTTAATATGAAGATTTTTTTTCTTAATTTTTCCCTCCTTCTTTTCATTTTAATCAGCATTAATCCTAGGCAAAATTCTTCACCCATTTCCAATCCCCATGCTCCATTTAGTACATGTCATTCCCCTTGGTGCCGTCTTCTGCATTTCAGCTGATCTCCCAGTCCTTCAGTTGTGTTGTTTCCCTGGACTGCTTACACCTGTCCAAGAGATTTAGCCTAGGTCTGCCTTCCAGGTCCTATCATCAATGATCCAGAACATTCTCTTTGCAGTATCTAAAATGTTTAGGCTTTTTTGAGTTTCAGGGAGACCTAAGACCTGTAAGAGACTCATTGTGCTCTCACTAGGGGCTAGAACTACGAATTACGAAGTTGGCTAAAAGGTAAACAATAAAAGAAAAAGCTATGTGAATGGTGTCAACTGAAAAAAATGCACAACATGAGAGTTGTGAGTTAAGTTTTATTTGGGGCAAAATGAGGACTATAGCCCAGGAGACAGCATTTCAGTTAGCTCTGAGAAACTGCTCCAAAGAGGTAAAGAGGAAGGTCAGTATATATGTGATTTTGCTGAAAGGGGAGTACATGCAATCAAGCATATATGTTTTGCAAAAAGTTGCTGCTAGTCTCATGAGGGTTACTGCTAGTCATGAGGAGCAGACGTCACCATGAAGGATTTTAGTGCTTTTCTAGATATGAAGAGATGCAAGAGTTGGGCTTATAAAATCTTCTCCTGAAAATATCTAACTATATGAGGGCCTGTTCTGCCAGTTTCCCCAGAGCACAGAGGGCCTCATTCCTGATCTCCACCCTGAACTCCTTTCACAGGGTGGTGAAGGCCAGCAGGTGCAGCAGCTCATGATTTAGTCCTTGTAGAGGGAGATGGCATGTACCAGTTTGTAGTTGGCAGTGGTATCTAGCAATCACTTGACACACATCCTCCCTTTTCCCTTCTGATGACAATCACAAACATCACTAGCCAGTTACGATATCATTTTCTGCTAAGCTCTGATCTCCCCTAAACATACTTCTTAAAACAGTACTCAGGCAGCCATGGCCAACTGCCTAGAAAGAGAAAAGAGGAGAAACCTACATGCCAACTTAAACATGTAGCCACTAAAAAGCCATCATATATCAGTGTTTCTCCAAGAAAGTTTTGGAATGGCACAGCCAGCCCAGTAAAAACAGTAAACTAGTTGAGGCTTCTTTTTAATATGCGTATCTTGCTTTTTTATTATTTTGTGGCTCCCACATGTGCAGAGTCCTCCTACTATTAGCATCCATCAAGCCCCAAAGTAGGTCCCACCAAAGCAATAGGGAGGTGAAGGAAAGAGGAAAAAAATAAGCATTTAATCTCTATAACTAAATTCTAACCCAATAAAATGACATTTTCATGCACGCTTTAAGAGTAACAAGAAATTATGGTTAGAATCCTGTCACATCTTATTAAAACCCTGGATGATAATAGGGTACCTTGTGGTTAGTGAAATTTTTTGGTCTGTGAGGGCAAAAATGCTCCCTGAACCCTGATTCTGATTGTTTCTGATTAAGGGTATTACTTAAACATGCCTGCAGAAAAAAAAGTAAATATGGAGTTTTTATCCTTCTCCATGACTTTATTTCTGTGTGCCTTTATTTGTAATGAATTTCACTAAACAGAATATTCCCATAATGATTGCAGTCCAAAATGCAATTTACAATCTCTTTTAAGAGAGCTTCTTGTCCTTAGTGACCTTCAATAGATAAATTTGCAATCCCCTTCAGTAGGCATGTGTGTAGCTGCTTTTAGTTTGGGTATTTCATATCAGGTAGAATTGCCTGCCCTTCCCCATTCCCAATGTCTGATTAAGGTTACTCCATGGGGAAAAAAAAAGTTACTCCATGGAGGAGAAAGAGAATTTATAATGTGAGCAAAATCATCAGGAGTTGATCTATCATCACCTGGAAACACTGGACTCAATAATTTATCACTAGCCAGACCTGGAAAACATAGTTATGACGTTGAGTTACATGGGCCATTCTGAGAGTAAAACAATAAACTTTCTATAAGACACCTCCTACGTAGACACCAGCTCTGTCAATTGCAAAGTAAGCAGGTTCATCTGCCCTAATTAATTTGGGAACAAAATGTAGACGGCACATCCTAAATGGTAATAGTCTGATGAACAAATTCAGCAGCTGCCTTTGTTTACAGGTTGTGTACACAAAGTCAGATGGAAAGATTTTTAAAAGAACAGTAAATGGCAATCCATATGGATAATGAATTGGATTAATGTAGCAATTAAAGCTTATTAAAATGAAGCATTACCCTTAGAGAGAACCTGACAATGATGTAAAAGCTGACGATCTGATTTCAAAAACTGAGGTTTAACAAAGGAAATTTAAATTCTCAAGAGGTTATAAAGTCCACTGTGAATACGAATGGCCATGCAAGACAAGACAGTTGAGGTTTAAGAAGTAATCTTAGCAGAGTAAAAGATTTAGAGCAAGGATAATTAAATATTACTCAACTGGAATATAGGTTTCCCTTAAACAAAGTGTGCCAAGTTTTCTGCTGATAAAAATATCTCTGGGGGGGCTAATACTTTGTTCTTAACACGAAAGAGAAACTTGTGAATTATAAATATTTCACCTGAAATGAAAAAAACAAAGGAAAATGGAAGTGCAACAAGGAAGGGTGATAATGTGTAAATGATTTTACAAATGTAAAATGAGACACTGAGAGGTGAAGAAAGGCTAACAGCAAAGTTAATAAACCCCATTCCTAGGAGGTGGCTGACATTATTCAATCCCATTATACAGATTATAACCAAAACAAAGTGGAACATGTTCCTGAATTTTTTCTATTGTTCATTGGCTCAAAATTTGGGGGTCAGGAGGAAGTTACTCCAGGGAGAATGGCATATAGTTCCTCAAGTTGTACTATTACAACTTGTCAGAATTTCATTATGGAGTTTCCTTCTCTGCTGGAAGTTATTGCTCCTGTATCTGGTATACTCTGAATGGTACACAAACATGAAACAGTTTTATTTTTCTCTAATGACCATCCCCACAAGTGCTGTGTTGAATTTTTCTCTTGGCATGGTGGTAGATTTCCCAATAATGCCTTATGTTGAAAACATCAACTTCCAGTTTACTTTAGGTTTAATTTAAAATTCCACTGATTCAAACTTTCCCCTATGTGTCCAGACACATGGTTTGAGGAACCTGACCTGGTAATGGGGTGTGGGTCTGATTTTTAATTCTTCCTTTCTGACCTTTACCTTGAAGTGAAAGAAGGATTTTGGTCTACTCTGGAAACACCTCTTTCATCCTCTCTTAAAGGATTTTGGAAGTTCTCAACACCAGCTTCTCATTAGCATCACCAGGGACCTTTGAAAAAATATCCATACCAGGGCTCATACTTGGTCTCATACATAATTTTAAATGTGATTAAAAGAGGGGAGGCAGGTGTCCATCATTTCAAAAGCTATTGGTTTTGTCCTCTATATTCGTTTCGACTGGTTTTGATTTTCATGGTAGCATTGATTGACTGTTGATATCCTCTTGGTGACAGCATTCAAATGGCATGGCTAGGGAAAGGGGTGGGTATGGAAAGAGTATTTCAGCAGATCTCCCTGTTACATATAGAAAAGTATAAGATTTGACTCCAGCCTGACCTCTTTCAAGCTTCTCCTTGGCCTGATCCCTCCAGAGTACAATCATTGACCTTTTGTTGCTGGGATCTTCTTGCCCCAAGGCTAACTCTCTTGAATGGCAAAATGACTCTTCATCAGCTACAGTCTAGAGTGTCTAGTTGAGCCTCAAGTACCCTGTGTACACACAAAATGGTGAGTTGGTAAGCAGATAGCCCCACTGTTGCCCTTACTCCTTCCTCTGACAACTTTCTCTAAGTCTCTTTTCCCACTGCTCAAATAGCACCAGGGTACCTGTCAGCATAGCCTCTATAGCTTACACAGATGAACCAGTGATGAGATACCATGCTCTGCTTTCTGGGTTATCCCAATCTTTACAGCTGATTGAGTCAATGCTATCTTCAGTTTGCTAGAGGTGGAGTAGGGAGTTCATGCCATTCTGACTTCAAAGCTCAAGATCTTTTCACTAGGCATTAATGGAGGTAAAAGGAAACGGAGAACAAAGAACATAGGAAGTGAGATGGTGGGAATACTCAGGTTAGCAACCCCATTTGGAAGCCAACTCCAGACATAACCCTGCCATGATACAATCTGAAGGATTTGGCATTTCTCTACAATTTGCCCTGAGTAGTTCCATTCTCTTGCGTTGAACGAAAACATGGCCCAACACAATATTCTCAAGCATAGCAGCAAGAAATAATTTAGGTATAACACAAAAGTAGAAACAAAAATTCACTGTCTACACAATTACTGAATACTTGATAAAGAAAGAAAGGGCATAGTTCCCTTCTCAGATGCACAGGTAGTGTAATTGGCATGTCCATTGGGGGAACTTTAACATGCACGATTTTTAAAGCTTCACAAAGCTATTAATCAAGTATAACGTCACAGTGACAGATTCATTTGAATTTGTTTTAAGATAGAAGAAAACTTCAATAAGTTGATTATAAGAAAGTTCATTTACACTGATAAGAAAATTTTACCTGTGAAACTTAGCACTGTATTCTAAAATGTGTCCTAATATACAGACCTGCAAAGGACTTTTATCCAAATCTCCTCAGGGATGTAGCAATGCTTTTAACTCAGGTAGTCACCTAGATGTCCTGATGATCTATGAGAAGTCAGGGATTTCACTATAAGGATGGCACAGATATAGGCAATCAAAAATTTAAGAAATATGTATCAAAACAATAAATAGAATCTCACAAATTAGAACAATTTTCTTTTTAAAAATTAGTGAGGGCACTTGTGCTTCCAGTAACAGTAGGCTAGACTATTTAAGCCAACTTTCCCAACAAAAACACCTGGAAAATATGGAGAAAATATTTTAAAATTTTTAATACATTGAGAATAACAAAGCAGATAAAAATGACAGTGACAAATTAGGAAAAAGAAGGAAACAGGGAGAGGAAAATTCTGCGATGAAGACTGCTTTTCCCACGGAGTTAACTGTCAATTCTGGAAGAAGTGGCTGAGAGGATGAGAAGCTAAGTGATGCCTGTGATGGTCAAACAGAGCATGAGGCAAATTTGGAATCCCAGTCCACTATGCAGAAAGGACTCTGGTAAACTTCTCAGGCTTTAGCTTGGGACCCAGAAGGTTACCATCTAGAAATAAGGGAAAATCATATGTCTCTGCTGTGACTAAAGCCTAGTTTGAATCATCTCAAATCCCTGAAAGTGTATTAAGGCGACTCAGGTTCACATGTACTCCTACTACCTGACCAAAGCAAATGTAAATCCTACGTAGAGGAAGATAATATCATCCAGAACCTCAAATCATTTCTATAAAATTCCATACATAATGAATGGTGTTTTATCAAATATCAAATCATGCAAAGAGATAAATATTATAAACAAAAACAAGAGAAATAATACACAGCAGAAACACATCAGTGGCTCCAAATAGTGTGTACTAAGCATAGCTTTTAAAACAACTATGCCTTCAAGGAAATGAAAAAAAAAAAAAAAAAAGAGAATTGGGAAAAAAAAAGGATTATTTTTTTAAAAAGAATCAAATGGGTGTTTTTGAACTAAAAAATGCAATAACTGAAATTAAGAATACAATGGATGTGTTTAAAAGCAAGTTGGACATGGCTAAATAGAGATTTAATGAACTAAAATATGAGTCAGATGTAAATATCCCAAATATTAAGTACAGAAGTACAGAGAGATTAGTGAGTGAAAATGCAGAAAGTACATAAGAGATATAGGGAATACAGTTAAGTCTAACCTTAAGGTACTTGGAGTTCTAGATAGACAGGAGAGAATGAGCATAGCAATATTTAATGTGATGCTAAGAATTCTCCAAACTGACAAAAGTCATCAAATCACAGATTCAAGAAGCACTTCTAACCCTAAGCAGGATAAACATAAGTGAGATAAACACACCAAGGCGCGTCATGGTAAAAGCCACTGAAACTCAAAAATAGAAACATAATTTGTAAAACAGTCATGATAAAAACATAAATTAGCATCAAGGCAGCAATAAACTCATCTCTAGGAAACCATATTAAAAATACACTGTCAGAAAGATATATCTTATGCACAAGGTTATTCACTGTGACATTATTTGTGATATCAAACAATTGAGAATAAAACACAAACGTCTATCAGTAGAGGACTAATTGAATAAAGCACAGTATCTGCACAAGATACTGCCCTGGGATGTTCAGTCATTGTGTGCTTCTCAATATTATGTAATACAAAGTACACAGCACAACCTATGAAATATTCTTGCCCAAAATAGTTGACCCTAAATATTACTAAGCCTTTAGAGTTAACTTCCAATTTATAAGCTATAGGGGGCTACAGGAACAAATAAATGACACTTCAAGAAAACAGACTAATCCAGAATATGGGACATTCTCCAGGACAATAAATTCAGCTCTTCAACAGGGCAATGGCATGAAACGAAAAAGGTGGTAGGAAAGAATTAAAAACATAACTACCAAATGATGTATGGGATTTTCTCCCTAACTGGAATAAACTGATTATAAAAAGCCACCTTTAAGTCAATCGGGGAAATCTAAATAACGACTAAGCAATCAACGATACAAAGAAATTGTGGCATTGTGCTTATGTAGGAAAATAATTGTGTTTTTAGAAATGCATCCTAAAATATTCAGGGCTAAAATGACATGAGATCTGGGATTAACAACAAAACTACAAAAGGGGGGGCTTCCCTGGTGGCGCAGTGGTTGAGAGTCCGCCTGCCGATGCAGGGGACATGGGTTCGTGCCCCGGTCCGGGAAGATCCCACATGCCGCGGAGCGGCTGGGCCCGTGAGCCATGGCCACTGGGCCTGCGCGTCCGGAGCCTGTGCTCCACAATGGGAGAGGCCACAACGGTGAGAGGCCGGCGTACCACAAAAAAAAAAAAAAAAAAAAAAAAAAAAAAAACTACAAAAGGGGAAAGGTAAAACAAATGTGGCAAATCTTGATCTTGATAATAATTGGATATGGATTATGGCTTTATGGGATTTCCTTATAATCTTCTTTCGTGTATTTTTTTAAAGTTTCACAGTAAATTTTTCAAGTGAATTTGTTTCCCAGAGGTAGGACCTCAGAGTGTCATAACAATTAGATATTCATTCAGGCATGAATTCTTATTGCCGATACTCATACATCTTGTATGTCAGCCCCTGCTCTAGGGCACAGAGGTCAACAAGGCTGGCCCAGGACCTCGACTTCACAAGCTTACAGTTTTATAGGAGTGGAGATGAGTGAGCAGGGAATAACAGGGGAGCATAAAGAGTGCAGTGGTTGGCATGTTCAGGATGCTTTGGGAGAACACAGTAGGGAACGCCTAGCCCAGAACCAGGGTGGGCATGGGGTCAGGATAATCTTCTCAGGGTGTCACTTATGTTGAGACGTGAAAGATGAGTAGAAGTTAGCCAAGGATGTAAATGGATTCTTTCTAATCATAGGCCAAGAGAAACTCAGTCCAGATACAAGGGACACAAAGAAGGCCTCACCTATTCTTTTGTCACCAAGGCAACTTTGCAATACAAAAGGTGGGTTCTGCCCCTACTCACTCTGTACAGTGATTCTACTTGTTCATATGCAAGTGAACCCCTCTAATCTGGAGCACCTGCCCTCGAGACTTGTAAGGTGGTCTCCTATCTGAAGTCAATACTCTGCTTAAATGTACAAACAGCATGTCTTTCACTGAACCTGGTTCAGCTACTCTGAAAGAATACTGTCTCTAAGTGACCTCCGTGGGGCCATCCATGTGAATGTTGCACACCCCATGGAGTTTATACTTTGAGTACACATTTCCTGAACATACGCCCCACTTCTGATTATAATCCGCCTAACCAGTTCCACATGATGT
This sequence comes from Phocoena phocoena, assembly GCF_963924675.1. Classification (NCBI taxonomy): domain Eukaryota; kingdom Metazoa; phylum Chordata; class Mammalia; order Artiodactyla; family Phocoenidae; genus Phocoena; species Phocoena phocoena. The sequence goes on from NC_089226.1 coordinate 30,359,027, forward strand.
GCTAACAAACCAACAAACACAAGCTTCATTTTCTTTATGCAGTTTTGATCCTAGTCACAATCCCCTGGTAAAGGCACTGACAGCCCTGTTTTATGAATGAGGAAATGATAGGGAGACAATTGTTCAGGAAGATCAAACAACTTGTCAGAAATAATGACCTGGTATTTTTGTGAGTGAATTCAGTTATCCACCCCACTCCACCAACACCCTCAAATGCATCCCCTCAGCTTAGGGTTATCCCTGAAATGGCAGTTGAAGAAGAAATTGGGTTTGTAGTTTCTGGTATTAGATATAGTACTATGATGAGGAGCTGGTAATTCTCAACTAGTTGGAGATCAACTGTTGCAACAGATCTGGAAGTACTGGTTGAAATAAAATGTCATCATGATCAGGTACATGACATTTTCAGAGAACTGTAATGAACAAATTGCAGCTTCTACTGAATTTATGTTAATTTTCATCATAAAAATATGATTAGTTCATAATCCAAATTTTTAGGAATTGTATCATATGTGAGAATGTCACCCTTCCTTTCTATCTCATCTTTGGCCATCCCTTATGTCTATCTCATCACTGGCCCTTGATTGGACTTGAATCTCCATCACGGTCCATGAATGCATGGAATACCATCCTAGATAGAGATATACCCGATTCTCAAGAGTAGAGACAATGGCAAAAATGATTATGTGGTTTAAATAAATATAGCAACAGTAATGCCACCACAATCTATTCCCATGGTGAAAGTAATTAAGCACCCCAGTTCAGACATCTCCTGCTCTCCAACAATTACCAGATCAGCAAGAAATCACATATTCCAACTGAGCCACCTGGATTATTGTCAAAAGCATCTATGCTTGTTTAACCTGGGATGCTGGGAAGAAGGCAGGGTCAAGAATGTTCCATTGAAGCAAAGCAAACTTGCTCCTGGTTTTCTTTAGCAGCCTAATTTTGATGCAGTGAAGCCTGAAATATGTGGCATTTTTGTTTTATTTAACATGTGGAAGGGAAGGAGGTGGGTCAATGGGTGAAATAAGTGAACAGGATTGTGAGGCATAAAACACCAGTTATATAATAAATCATTGGGATGTAATATACAGCACAAGGAATAGGTCAATAATATTGGAATAACTTTGTATGGGGACAGATGGTAACTAGACTTATCACAGTGATCATAATGTATGTAAATGTCAAATCTTTATGTAGTGACCTGAAACTAACATAATATTGTACATCAGCTATATTTCAATTAAATTTTTTAAATTAAATTAAAATAAAATGGAGGAACACTCTTCAAATCAGAGTGCTGGTATGCTACACTAACAAAAGCTTCTACATCAGGGTAAAACTAGAATATTCTTTATCAATAAGCTAACAGTGAAGAGCAGTTAACATTTATTGAATGCTTACTGCATGTACATTATCTCTCATGCCTCAAATCAATCTTATCAAGTAGGTTCCTATTATCTCCATTTTTACAGACCGAGAAACTAAAGCTTAAGAAGGTTAAGTAACTTGTTTAAGCTACTAGGTAGCAGAGTCTGGCTTCAAATTCAGGTGTTTTTGGACTCCAGAAACTGAGTGCTAAATGAAAATGTCACACAGGTCCTATCTGTAGTATTTAAGGAAGGCCTTGTCTTTCTCTTTCATTTAGGACAGGAGACCCAGTAAATAGCTTAAACACTAGGAGTTCATTATCCCCCTCCACAAGATATCAGGTGCGAGAATAATCCAAGGGCTCATTCTGAGGCTCTGCAATGCCATCTGGGACCTGGGCTCCCTCCATCTTTCTGCTTTGTCATCATGAGTCAGTAGCTCCAGTAGAGTTGCCAGATGATGGGTGCAGCTGACACTCTCCTCACACACAGTGTCTTCCAGAGGCTGAAAGAGGTGGAGGAGGGTTTCTCCACACATTCTCAGTTTTACAGGAAGGAAAGTCCTTTCCAGGAATTTCTCAGGAGAGTTTTCTTGCTGTCTAATTGGCTAGTGTGTAGTCACAGCCCACCCTTAAACTAATGACTGTCTCTTATAATGACTGCCATGATTGGCTCGTCTTATCAAAATTTATCCCCCTGAGGGCTGGAGAGAAGCCCCATGAAGCAGAAGAAAATTGAAGTCTTTAAACAAGGTGGTTTGTAGTGCCAGGAGGCAAAGAGAGCTGTTGGGCATTTAACAATACCTCACCACTTTCCACTCCTTTGGCCACCCAATACCCATATGTACCATTTTTCATGCTAAAAATAACAGCCTCACACTTAACACTCATTCTTACATTTCCTAAAGGAAATAAACCTCAAGGATCATCCAGTATCTGGCTCCAAGTGTTGGACATCTGGGTGATGCACACTTTTCTTCACTGGGCCCATGTTTGCAACCCTATGGTTAAAAGACAAGTTATCTGCCCATAACTTGAAAATGTACACTGGAGGAAACAGAAGAAGATAACTGCCATAGCAACGTACATATGGACAGGGTGGAAGGAGAGGCAAAGCAGAGAGGTGTGAACTCATTCCTACTCACCTGAATAAGAACAATGAGAATTCTGCTCAAGCGGTCCAGTTAGCCCCCAGGACATCCAGTCTGGAAGCCTGGGTTCTGTCCTCTGGGAGGATGCCGTTGACCATTGTCCTCAGTAGGCTTACTTCTGCCCCTGGAGGGACAGCCCTCATCCCCTATCCTCCATAGACCTGGTTTTGCCCCCAGGGATGGTCTCCCTTGTCCTTTGTCCTCCACAAAACTGGTTCTGCTTTCTGGGTGGTTCATCCTCCCTGACTACATCTGAGATGGACAATATGAAACAGCTTTTGCGAAGTATGCACAGATTTAGCCACTTACTTCATGTAGGTTCAGGTGCAGAGGCCTGCAATTCCCCTTCAGGGTTAATGATTCATAGGCTATTCTGTTGCAAGTTTTCCTTAGCAACACAGTGATGCACCAACTCGATAGACACTTCCAGTCATTTTCACAGGCTAGTAACCACAGGTAAAATGTTTGATTCGACATGGTCTCTAATTCTGGAATTTTTGTTTCCCACCCACTGCCTGTCCTTTGACCTCTGCACTCTGACCTTCTCCCTCTCTCTTAGTTCAGTGACCCCTACCTTAAGACTTTTGAAAAGTATAGTCTTTGTTGGAGAAGCTGCCACTTTTATTCAATCTTTGTAGACAGCCTTGCCTCTCTTTCACTTAGAAATGATTAATAATGGGGGATATTTGCAAGTGTCCTGAGGCACCAAATTTACTAATTTTACCTTCTGATAAGTCTCCTATTTTCCTGCTGCTTTATAAACCAGCTTTAGCTTAGGGGGCAGAAACTGACTTTTCCAGCACTGCAAGACTTCAAATTAAAAGACTCTCAGTCAACTCAGTTTTCAGCCTATAGGCATTTTTTAGCAAAGCCTGTTTCCTTTCTCTTTGTCCTCACAGGGGCCACATTCAGATAATTTGTCTCTTTCTTGTAGAACCTTAGTGAAGGAGTCTATAGACAGTCAATAAATCCCCATGCACTGAATTTTTCCTTCCATTTCTTCCAAATTACATCAGAATGAAGTCTGCAGCCCAAGAAACAACTGGTAGTTGGATCAAGTATTTTAAGACTGTGTAACAGGTACCTCCAACTTCCCAGATGGGAATGCTACAGCCATCACTGTCTTCCATTCAGTCTACCTCACTCTGCAAGTTCTGTATTTTATGGTCTGTTTCTTATAGCATTCCAGAACAAAATTTGTATCATATATTTGTCCTAAGCTTTAAATAACAGGGTGTCTAATTAAAAGTAGTTTAAATTATATGAGGACTATTATCTCAACAAATACAGAGACAAGATATGTCAAAGGTTATTGTAATCATTAGTAATGTTCTCAAGAACCCATGTTTCTGGCGTTAGGAGCTCCAAGTATTATCTCCCCACATGGTTTCATCCACAAGCAAATTAAAAAAAAAAAAAAAAGAAACATTGAAGAATTTCTCTCTTCAATCAAAGTGAAAGTCTTTCCCAAAAGATTTACCATTTTATCATATCGACCAGAGTGACATCTCACATCTGTGCCTCTCAAGTGAATGGAATTACAGTCACTGGTTTGATCAAATCAACATTCATCCCCTTGAACTGAGGAAGGGCCCATAATGCTGAAGAATCTTTGAGTTAAAAATGCAGGAGGGATGGTCGTTGGATAGGTAACCATATTTTCTAATACCCTAAGCTCTTATTTTAGAACAATGTTCCTCCAAGTGCAGTCCAGAGATCTAATGTCTGATTAATATAAACATATGCCTGGGCCCCACTCAAAACTACATTAGCAGACTCTCCAGGGTAAGGTCCAGGAACTTGCATTTTAACAAGCTCTCAGCTGATGTTTTTAGCACATTAAATACTGACAACCACTTCAGAAATCTTTGGGATCTCATCTGATTAAAATTCAAATCCTTATGTCATCTATACAGAGCACTGTTCTTGGTAGATGCTTAGTGGAGTTTAATTACTGTCATATTCAGAAACTGATGAACTTTTTTCCTTCTTTTGTTTTCTCTCTTCTTTTCTATTTTTCTTTCCAGAAAAAGTCATCTAATTATTTTATTACTTCCTGTAGGATTAAGCAATTCTTTCTGTGCACAATAAATGCCATTTTAAAGAATTGTATTAATCCCTCTTCTATGAACTTTATTCCCTGAAAATCACTAAGAGGAAATGTAATTAAAAACAAAGAAACAAGAAAAACTAGAAGGAAAAAATAGAAATGAGAAATCAGTTTCTTGTTTTATTTTTATGAGGAAATCATTTTCTCTGGACTCCCCTTGATGAAAATTGAAGTAGAATCTAGATGGGGAGTGAAATAGAGGTAATAACATCATGAAATTTGGTAATTTTTATATGTTAGTCATCTGATGGCCACATAGAACATTCTTCTCCAAGAATGTTCAAAGTTAACTTATTTCCTACTTCACTTGATACCCAGACCGGTGAAAGTTCCTCATCCATTGTGGATGACTGATTTCACGTCGTGGGGCAGAATGATAATAAGACCAAATAATAAGTGCTAATATAGTGCTTACCATGACCAGGCACTGTTTCAAGAGCTTTATTTATGTTAACTCATTTAATCCTCATTCAGATAATTTGAGGCACATATCCTCATTTATGTCATAAGCCTTGTTTTACAGGCAGGGGAACTGAGGCAAATTAATGACTTCCTCCCTTATAAGTAACAAGATGTGTTTTGAACTCAAAGTCTGGCTGCAGAGACTGTTCCTGAAACCACAGTGCTGTTAACGTCTCTCAGCCAACACCACAAACTATTGTCCTGTGAACCCCTGGTGGCTTGTATTGAGTTCTTAAAATTTTGTAATTAGTATAAGGTATCTGAAAATGGATAGAATACAGTTTTAAATTTTGAATTCCAGCCTTTGTTGAAAAAAATCAGAAAACTTGTGCTGGCAATATTAGGCCAGGAACACCCCATGGGAACCAATAGCTGGAAGTGAGTAGAAACAGTCCCCTTCTGATGGGTCATTCTCTTGTTTGTTACAGTTTCTCTCACCTCTGTTGCTTCCTGACACAGAGACTGAGAGATCATGCTATTTCTTTTATTATAGTAAAGGAAAGAACCCACAGCTCTAAGAGAGACCGTGTGGTATAGTGGTTAAGTACTTTGATTCTGGAGCCAGACCGCTTGAATTTAAATTCCAGATCCAACATTTATTAGTTGTACAATCCTGAAAACTTACTTAACCTCTCTGTGCCTCAGTTTCCGTTTCCTAATCTGTAAATTGGAGAGAATAAAATCCACTCAAAAATTTAAATGAGTTAATATATGTAAAGTAAACAGTATACATAGTCATATAAAGTAAACATACACATATAACAGTTTCTGGCACATAGTGAGTACACACATTCATTTTCCCATCAGAAGTAAGAAAATGAAAGATGGACTGAGAGTACCCTGCGTTTCATGGAAAATGAAAGAGAGCATATTGCTTCAGATAACTGAGCAATCTTCCTATGTGATCTTCAATATGCAAACAAGGCTAGTAATGTAACATAGGTGGATTGGGTCTCATCCCACTGCATGATCCCAGCTTAATCTCTAAAAGCAGGGAGAAGGCGGGAGTTTCCCCCAATAATCTCCAAGATTTCCCTGTTGAAGAAGCATTATTTCAATCCTGTTTTTACATCCGTGGAGCCTGAGGCTCAGATTGCCAAAAGATTCCACCTAATGTAATACAGACCTGTGATGGCAGAGCCGGGACTTGTAACCAGGCCACTTGCTCCAAAGACCAGGGCTCTTCCCACCGAATTTCCCAATCTCAAGTCCTACCACCTCCCTGGTATGTATTATAAGGTAAACTTAATGCATTTAAAATCATGTTTGGTGCTTTCTGTGTCACTGAAAATCTGGTTCACTTGTAAGTGGAAAAGCCAGGATACTTTGAGCTCTTTTGTTCCTGGATCCATTCTTATGTCAGTAATTAAGGGGAATTGATCTTTTTTGGAGGATAAACTTTACTCTGGCTTCACATGTTATTTTTTTCAACTTTATCCAAAAGCTTGAAAGGTGCCTGGTTATACCAATTTCCACATGAGGATGCTGTAGGCTCTATTTTGAGGAAGGTCACAGGTCTGTCTTCTCACACCTAGAATCCACACAAAATGGGTAAAACGGCATGTTTTTAGTGGCTCAAACACTACCATTCCTGATTAGGATATTTTTGCTTGTTATTTTATCCCCAAGTCATCTTATTTGAAACATTATCCTTCTCATTTTTTAAATATACTGAGAATCTAAACATTGGGGAAAAATGTCAGGATATCTAATGCATCATCACAGCATATACATTTTCCAAGAAAAGTGTTTAGAGGAATAAACTCACAGAGTAAATAGCAAAGCCCTAACTTCTTGCATGATATTTAAGACCCTTCACAATCCAACACCAACATATGTCACGCTAAATGTCACATATACCTCATAGCGTCGGGCATGATGGTTTCGCCACGTAGTTACTTGGGACCTTTCTTTCTGGAATGCCCTCCCCTGAGCTACAATGCCACCACGATTATTTCTCCTCTGACTACATCTCAGACATTATGGACTCTAGGAATTATTTCAGGGCATTTCCTTCCCACTCCCATAGGGTGCATCCTCCCCTCATTTGTTCTAGCTTTTACTAATTACTCTTACAGTGTGAACAAATAATTATGTCTCTTCCACTAGATCATGAGATCCCTGAGGGTGGAGACTGTGTCCTTGGTTTCTGCTTCAAATTATTTTTATTCAATAATTTTAGTTTTTACTTTATAATCTTTACTTATCACACAAACATTCTTTCAAGATAAATTGAAAGACAGATCCCTTCAAATGCTTTCATATTGATTAATCAACTGTTTATTTTCCATTGGACTTTCTAGCTTCATCCAAGTTTTTACTAATTTCACAATGTTCTGTACTGTTCATAGTACAGATAACCCACTAATAGCTGATATATGTTGAACTTGAACTATGGGCCAGGTGTTCTCTGAAGCCTTAGATTTTTCTCATTGATAATGAAATAAGAGCTCTGTATCATTATCCCCATGTCAAAAATAAGAGAACAGGAGTCCAGGTAGATTATATAATGTGCTGAGGTAAGTGGTAGCATAAGAATTCAGACTCCAAAGCTGTGTTTTTTCACCCACTACCCTACACAGCCTCTCAAAGCAATCTTTGTAATCTGCCCCTTTTATGCCTGACACTGTGTCATCAACATTTGCTATATCATTATCCTTAAAAAAGGAAGTTTTACTTATATCATAGCAATACAAACCATATGAAAATCCAGGGACTTCCCTGGTGGTCCAGTGGTAAAGAATCCGCTTTCCAATGCAGGGGACGTGGGTACAATCCCTGGTCAGGCAACTAAGATCTCACATGCCACAGGGCAACTAAGCCCACATGCCACAACTACTGAGCCTGCGCGTTTCAACTAGAGAGAAGCCCTCATGCTGCAACACAGAGCCTGCATGCTGCAACCAAGATTCTGCATGCCACAACTAAGAACAGACGCAGCAAAAACTAAAAAATAAATAAATAAATATTTTTTAAAAAAATCCAAAAGACTGTTAAAAAAAAAAAGCAGTAATAAGGAATGTCTTATTCATTTCCTTCTCCCAGAACCTAACACAATGCTTTCTGCTTGAATTGTTGAATATGTTGATTTGATTTGATCAACTTCCTTAGATCTCTGCAGTAAAGTACAGAATCCTTGCCTAACAGGAAGTATTCAATATTTTTCCAGAGAGACTGATGCTCCTCATAAGAGCAGGAAGCATGGTTACACAGACTTGATGTCTCCTTTGTGCAACAGGACGTGGCCCATAATGTGTGAGTAATACATGTTCTTCTCATTCACCCATCTGGCTGGATGAATCGGTGTTGGCAGAGAACCTGAAATTTTGGACTGATCACATCAAACATTTGCACTGTAAATAAACAGCTTGTACCACTCTTACATATTCTTTGAAATCACACATATTTGTGGCCTTGGAGAAGTCTTTCACTGTCTCTTGCTACATCTTCCCTCTTCCTTAATGGCATCTAAAGTGACAAGGAGACATGAGGAGGGCTCCTGGTTTGCTGACAGTGCATTCAGTCAGGAGTGTGTTGCTAAAACCCAGCTTTATCAAGTTACAAGTAACAAGTAATTACCATGCAGCACATCACCTGGAGTACAATTATGCAAATTTGCATATGGCTCAGCTGCACAGTTTAGACAAATATTTATCATTGTCCTAAAGCCTGCCTTGCAAAGAGAAAACAGGCCAAGTGATATTCTATCATTGCACATTCCCTATTTTTTAAACCACAAATGAACTAGGCTGTTTTTAATCTGGAACACTAAAACATTCTGGAGGAAATATCCTCATATTAGTCTTTCATGGAGGAAGTAAGTTCTAAGGAAACTTTGATTAACCTTAAGATGAGACAATTCAGAGAAAACAAGAGAGCTATTTTCAAATATGTGAAGGCCATCATGTAGAAGATGGAACAAACGACTTCTATTGCTCTGACAGACCATGTTGAAATACATAGATCAGAATTTCAGAATTACAAAGAGACAGGCCTCAACCCAATCTAAGGTAGAATTTAAAAAGAACACAAAGGGGGCTTCTCTGGTGGTGCAGTGGTTAAGAATCTTCCTGCCAATGCAGGGGACACAGGCTCGCTCCCTGGTCCAGGAAAATCCCACATGCCGCAGAGCAACTAAGACCAGGCGCCACAACTACTGAGACTGTGCTCTAGAGCCCATGAGCCACAACTACTGAGCCCACGTGCCACAACTGTTGAAGCCTGTGTGCCTAGAGCCTGTGTTCCACAACAAGAGAAGCCACTGCAATGAGAAGCTCGTGCACCACAACGAAGAGTAGCCCCCACTTGCCACAACTAGAGAAAGCCTGAGCGCTGCAACAAAGACCCAATGCAACCAAAAATAAATAAATAAATACATTTATTATTTTTTTAAAGGGGCTATTCTTGGAAAGTTGGGCTTTTCTTACTGGTTCTGTACAAAAGATTTATAGACATTGAATTTGTGGATTTTTTTTTCAACCAAATAAATCAAACATCCAATTGAATATGTTGCTTTAAAAATTGTCACACTGGGGCTTCCCTGGTGGCACAGTGGTTGAGAGTCCGCCTGCTGATGCAGGGGACACGGGTTCGTGCCCCAGTCCGGGAAGATCCTACATGCCGCGGAGCGGCTGGCTCGTGAGCCATGGCCGCTGAGCCTGCGCGTCCGGAGCCCGTGCTCCGCAACAGGAGAGGCCACAACAGTAAGAGGCCCGCATACCAAAATAAAAAAAAAAATTGTCACACTGGAGGGCTTCCCTGGTAGTACAGTGGTTAAGAATCTGCCTGCCAATGCAGGGAACACGGGTTCGAGACCTGGTCTGGGAAGATCCCACATGCCACGGAGCAACTAAGCCTGTGTGCCACAACTACTGAGCCTGCACTCTAGAGCCCATGAGCTACACTACTGAGCCCGTGTGCCACAACTACTGAAGCCCACGCACCTAGAGCCTGTGCTCCGCAACAAGAGAAGCCACCGCAACGAGAAGCCCGCGCACCACAACAAAGAGTGGCCTCCGCTTGCAGCAACTAGAGAAAAGCCCTCATGCAGTAATGAAGACCCAACGCAGCCAAAAATAAATAAATAAAGTAAAATAACTAAATAAAACTGTCACACTTGAAAGTTACAAAATTGTTCCAGAGAGGCTGCCCTTGACCAGGAGAATATTAGAACACCCCTTTGAGCCTGTGGACCATTTTCTCCTAAAATGGTAAAATCATCTCTACCAAATCCTCCATAATAGGTTCCTGAATTGGTCAAAAGATATTCTGACCCATATCTCTCTTACAAATGAAGTGATCAGTGGAGGTGATGACATTTTTGAGGAATCAGAATGTCAAAATCAAAACCAAAGTGGTACTTTGATATTTGAGATGGAGCCATTTAGGAGATTTCTCTTGCTGAGAGGCCCCCAGAGGCCTCCTTATCCCTGCTAAATCCCTTGGGGAATAGAGGGTCAGCTCTTACCCGGAAGGAAAAAATTTCAGTATGTTCTTCTTTCATGACTCAGAAAAAGACAGAACAAAAGAACATGGTGTCACATGCCAGAGATGCTCTATGAGCTTCCAGGAATAGAAAGAGGTGAAATGTGATAACTGGACCTGGGTTCAAACCATGGCTCTGCTACCACCAGCTGGTCACAGGGACACATGACATAAGCTCCCTGAGACTGTTTCCTCACCTGTAAAATTAGAATGATAATACCTCAAAGAGTTTTTGTGAGAATTTAAATATATAAATCAGTATTCAAAAGAGTACTAGACCATATTAAGATCTCAGCACATTGTAGCTGCAATAATTATTATCACCATTGTTAGTTACTTCTGTTTTCATTCGGAATCATCCTTCTCATTGTACTTTCTCACTTCATCCATTCTGCTCTGCATAATTTTTAAATTATTTTGCGTATAATACATTTTAATTACCCTACCAATTTCCAGCCCCCTATAATCCTCTCTGAGGGACTTTGTTAAATTATGTGTGACAGCATTTTTATACACAGCATGAAGTTTCGAAAACAAAGCTGTTTTTAAAACAAGTTTTACTGTCCAATTATACACAGACTATATTGAGTTTCTCAGTATTACATAGTGTAAAAGCTAAGACAAATTTATAGAGAATGTTTTAAAAATTTGGGACAAAATTCTTGGGTTTGCTGTGAACACAGACCAAGAGTGGGGACACTGGAGCAGACGGCCTGGGACAAAACCTCCTCACTCACTTTCTAATATTGGGCAAGTTGCCTAACCTTTGCGAGCCTGATTGAGTAAAAATAGTTTACTCCTGAGTAAAGAGCACTTAGAAGAGTGCCTGGCACATAGTGAGAGCTTAATGATTACTGTTGTTCGTGGTCCATTGTAGCAGAAACACAGGGCTCCAAATTACGGAACAAAAAGAATAATAAGAATAGTGGATGGCAGGTATGATTTCATAGAAAATAGTGGTATCCAACTTAGTTCATTAAAGTTCTCTGTCCTTGCTTAACTGTGGAGTACAATCCACAGAGACTGATAGGCACGCTAGAGAGATTATACATGCTACAGACATAAAGGGGATGAAGACCCTTCTACTTCACAGCCAAGTCGTCAAAATCACTTTTCAGTATTCATTAGATATTATATTAAACATTGTTTGCAAATTGTATTTTTATGTCTGATGCATTGAAATTAGGTACATGTTTTCATAATATAAAAAAACTGGATTTGTGGTTACAGCAGAGAACAATGTTAGACATTTATTAAGATGGAGAAAATGGTGAATCGATGAAAAGTCTCACATCCTGGGTTTAAACCCCAAGTTTACTAGAAATTAGCTGTGCAACCTTGAGCTAGTCACTTGTCTTCTGGGCCTCGGTTTCCCCAGTTGTTGAAAGAAAGAATAGACATGCCAGTGTTCCCCAAGCTTTAATCACCCATAAGAACCTTACGATTATTGCCATATCCACATACATATTTATCCTATACAACAATATCCTTGAAATCATGGTTTCCTTGCACTATTTAAAACTTTTATAATGCATATTAAAGTAAAAATTTGTTAAAATTTTAAAAATATTTCCTCCTTGTACAAGCTAGACTCATATTGTGTACTCTGGGAAACATTAGACTAAATGACCACTGAGGTCCCTTACAATTCATAGATTCAGTCACGCTATGTCTAAAAAAAAGAAAATAAATAAATAAAGGATAGTATGCAATAAACAATCTTTAGTTGTGCAATCTCTTCATGATTTTTAATTTTCAGAGGAGCCAGAACCAAGCAAACTGTTATCTCCTAGTATGGAAGATTCCCTCTAATCTCAAAGTCAGTTCTTTGAACAGAATATAATAAAGACTATTAGATACAGCAAGAAAATTGAAACTATAGGACAATCAAGAGAACTGAGTCACACCCATCAGTCCAAATGAAGAGCAAGATAGCATGCCTCAATTTCAACCTGGAAAAGAGTCGAGGCATAGGTCATAGAGAAAGGTAGTAATTTCCACAGTAAGAAGCAGGGAAGATGTAATGTGAGGACAAGGGGAAAACAAAATGTTTGCTCCTTTGCATTCTCCCACTTACTTTTTCCCAATTGTCATCTTTGTCACATAAACTTTACTGTCTCAAGTGAATCAGAACATCCTAGTAGGTTGTGAAATTTACTGTCTCAAGTGAATCAGAACATCCTAGTAGGTTGTGAAATTTACTGTCTCAAGTGAATCAGAACATCCTAGTAGGTTGTAAATGACCTCCATAAATCAGGTAAATTAGTTATTTTTTTCTTACCATTTTTCTTCTTCAATGATTTTATGATCAATTTATGTTGCTTCTCATCTAAGGGAGAAAGTAGGTGCCCTGCCTTTTCTGTGCATGGAAAAGGCTAGTGGAAACCAAAGGGTTTGCCTCACCCAGTAACTGTTTCTAAGCTTCCTAAGCGTAAGGCTTTCTCTTGTCCTGGTTGAGAACGAACCACAGGATGGCAGGAGCCAGAGGGAGAAATGAACCTTCCGTCTGAGGGCTGAGTCTAAGGCCATCTCCTTGTGTGAACTGTAAAGCTCAGCACTGTGGGATGTGTAAGAAGCAGGTGAGAAGGAAGGGCTCTGACTGCCCTGACTGCCTGATTTGCTGAAGGGGCCGCAGACTCTTCCTCCTGTACAGCCTGCCTTTAACCACTGTTGAACAGGATCGTTGGACTCCCCGTAAGTTACCCTGTTAGACCTTTTGGAATACTTAAATTACTTATGGCAAGGGAATCATGGTGAAAAATGTCAACCTCTACCCCAGTGTTACAGAAAATCCAGGGAAAATCTAAACACAGCTGGAAAGAGAGATTTCATGGTTTCACTGCTCTCTACTCAGCTTCCTTTTCTTCTACAGCAGCAATGAACTATTCTTCCCCTCAAGAGAATTGCTTATTCTCAAACATAAAATTTACTCCATCTGACTTGTAGATTACCTATTTGTAAGACACTGTGAAGACTTGTGGGTGTATTTTCCTGACTTTTCTTTTCTAAAATTAGTGACCCCAAGTCCTCTGTGACTGCATGTAACGAGATAATACATGTATCCTAGGTTTCCAAGGGATTCCAATCATTTTCCATATGTAGGGCTTCCCAACACTTTTGTGAGAGGTACATTTTATTTACCAAAAGCCTTGAGGTACTAAGGTGAGTGTACATTCCAAAGTACACATAGATAGTGGGTACATCTCAGAGAGACCACAGCGACAACTCCCAGTCTCCTCTCTCTGCTTCCTGTTCCCCCAGAAACATTGTCGAGATCCCAGAGAGGAGAAGTAGTCTACTGACTGTGGGCCCAACACATTTCACTCACTGATTATCTTTAGACAGAGGGCAGTTGATGCTTTTGTTTTATCAGTGGGGAAAATGAGTCACAGAGCAAGGAGAGAATTCTTCCCAAAACTCAAACCTCACATAGAAGTTGTTTCTTGCTCTTTGTAAGCCTCATGGCTCCCTCTGATGTAACTATCATTAAGGTTTAAGTGATACATCAAATTCCACATAACTCAAGAAACAAAAGGCTCCAACTAGGGAGAGAATAACATGATACAGATAACTTAATTGTTGTAAGCACAGGAAACTAATCACCATTTTCTAAACAGGGCTTGCTGCACCATATGGCATTTTCCATATGCTGTTGGTGCTATTTAAAAGGTCTGTCTTTCTCCCTCCTCTTTGTTTGTCAAGCTCCTGCTCACCCCTCAGGACCCAACTCAAGTGTTTTTGCAGTGAAACTTCATCGATTTCCAGCTGGCTTCTACTGCCCTCTGTTGGTATAGCTACTGTAGCAGTTATGATACATGTGAGAACTCCATAATTCTGAGCATGTTCAAATTCTGTCATCACTAGAGGCACAAGCAGACCCAAGACCTTATTGAGAAAATGTAATTCCACACTGACAAGCCTTTCAACTCATAGTAATCTAGCAGGAGTAGGAAACAGATTGTGCAAACGTGCACAATTAGAAAACCAAATTATACATCACATGGGATTTGTAAAGAAAATCATTGCCAATCACTGCCCTGCTTCTCAAACAAGATTATAATAAATGCAACCACAGTGCTGGGGGAACAGACTGTAGAATGTACAATTGATCTTAATTAGGAAAGGATGTAGTGTGCAGGGTTTTATACCTGAAAATGATTTTGGAGACCACTTCCGTCTCTTTTACAGGCAGACCTCTCCCCTGCTTTGATAACTGAATGCAAACAACAGGTACTATTTTCTCCCTGTGAGTATACTAATGTGTCACACTATTATGCTATCTTCAAATCATCATCACACAGAGGGACTTTTGAAGCCTGTTTTTTCCTAGCTTGTGGTTTGGCAGGCATGAGCTTATAACCTTAGGGACGATCAGGCTACCTTTATGAAAGTGTTGCTGTGTGTGGAATCACTAAGTAGGTGAACAGCATCCAGTAAAAGAGATAAGGTTTTATGTGACTTCAGAGAAGCAATGCAGTGTGACTCTAAGTAACAGGCCTAAGTTATGAGAGGGCATGATCAATGCCACCTGTGATGGATGACTGCCCCATGAGACCTTTAAGAAACACAGCAGGACTATGAGAAACACAGTGGAGGCATGAGCACCAAAGTGAAAGATGTAGCGTTCCCACTCAAGCTCTCAGCATTAGGTCCTGCTGTGATAATGTAGAGGCCGTAAAACCCAGGCTCTAACTGCTGTGGGGAGGATGGCTTTCAGCAGTCATCACTCATACATAGGTAACTACTTTTCTTTTCCCTTCATTGTCCTGCTGCTTCTGCGGAAGCTCAGGGTGGAGGCTTCCCATTGTGACGTACTGTGTTGTCCACTCTCCCCTCTCTGCACTGCCAAAGGCCACCCTCACTGTTCCAGATGAAAGATCTTTCTATAATCATGGTAATTGGCGAAGCAATATGATCATTAGCTTGCACATAATCCCAGACAAATAAGCTTGATAACCCGCACAGTCACAAAAATTGTGGGCTCTTTTAGTTCACGCTATAAGAAGCTATCCTGCCATGTTTCTCTGAAAGGATTTTAAGATAATTTTCAAACAGTGCTGCAGACAGTTTTCAAAAACATATAGGCTGCCAACATCCTTTTGAAGACAACTGTGAATTCAGCATCGTATGGTGGAAAAAATTTATAGTCAGCAATCCCAGCTCAGCCTCTTATTAAATTTGTGACTTTTAATTGTGTTAGTAATGACTCAGGCCCTGGATTCCTCTCCTATAAAACAGAAGTACTAATATCTATTTTCTAGGGCTATTGTGAAGGTCATATACATAGGTTTTTGGAACAAAGTCAGCATACGATAAGTAGTAGTTTTGAACACAATTAATTTTATTATGATTATTACCTCCCTCTTCGTTCCCCAAATTTAGACTTACATCTAACAAACCATGTTCTCTGTCACATCAGTCACAGCAGAGAGTGTTTGTAACAAGCAGTTCTGGAAATTCTCCTAAATTTAACTTTTAGTTAAATCTTTAAAATAATACCAAATTTCACATACTTTCCTCACAACTTAGATGGTAAAAAATAAACCCATAGATGGCAAGGTAGAGGAAGCTCACTGGAAGACATCAGAAAGTTCTGTTGGTGCCATCAAACAGAAACCCAGAACAGGGAACTGGAGCAAAATCTGTGCTGGGAAATCTTCTGGACTTTTCTCATATTATGATATAAGCAATATAGTAGAGACATTGTATCACCAAAAATTTGTGGTGTACTCACTGTGTGCCAGTTGTCATTCTAGGCACTGTAAATAAAGTAATAAACAGACTTAAGTTCTTGACATTATAGATCTTACCCTCCAGTCGAGGGAAGAGACTGAATAAATAAATGCATAGATCTGAAGATAAGTGCTACAAAGAGAAATAACGCAGTAAAATGGAGAAAGGGATTTCAGTGTTTGTTGGCAATCTGTATATCTTCTTTAGAGAAATGTCTGTTTAGGTCTTCAGCCCATTTTCGGATTGGGTTGTGGGTTTTCTTGATATTGAGCTGCATGAGCTGCTTATAAATTTTGGAGGTTAATCCTTTGTCATTTCCTTCATTTGCAAATATTTTTCTCCCATGCTGAGGATTGTCTTTTCATCTTGTTTATGGTTTCTTTTGCTGTACAAAAGTTTTTAAGGTTCATTAGGTCCCATTTTTTATTTTTGTTTTTTTTCCATTTCGCTAGGAGGTGGGTCAAAAAAGATCCTGCTGTGAATCATGTCAGAGTGTTTTCCTCTAAGAATTTTAGAGTGTCTGGCCTTACATTTAGGTCTTAAATCCATTTTGAGTTTATTTTTGAGTTTGGTGTCAGGGAGTGTTCTAACTTCATTCTTTTACATGTAGCTGTCTACTTTTCCCAGCACGATTTATTGAAGAAGCTGTCTTTTCTCCATTGTCTATTCTTGCCCCCTTTATCAAAAATAAGGTGACCATATGTGAGTGGGTTTATCTCTGGGGTTTCTAGCCTGTTTCACTGATCTATATTTCTGTTTATGTACCAGTACCATACTGTCTTGATTACTGTATCTTTGTAGTGTAGTCTGATTTCGGGAGCCTAGTCTTCCAGCTCCGTTTTTCTTTCACAAGCTTGCTTTTGCTATTTGGGGTCTTTTGTGTTTCCATAAAAATTGTGAATTTTTTTGTTCTAGTTCTGTGAAAATTGCCATTGGTAGTTTGATACAGATTACATTGATTCTGTAGATTAGTTTGCGTACTATAGTCATTTTCAGAACGTTGATTCTTCCAATCCATGAATATGGTATATATCTCCATATGTTTGTATAATTTTTAATTTCTTTCAGCAGTGTCTTATAGTTTTCTGCATACAGGTCTTTGTCTCCTTAGGTAGGTTTATTCCTAGATATTTTATTCTCTTTGTTGCAATGGTAAATGGGAGTGTTTCCTTAATTTCTGTTTCAGATTTTTCATCATTAGTGTATAGGAATGAAAGAGATTCCTGTGCATTAATTTTGTATCCTGCTACTTTACCAAATTTATTGATTAGCTCTAGTAGTTTTCTGGTAGCATCTTTAGGATTCTCTGTGTATGGAATCATGTCATTTGCAAACAGTGACAGCTTTACTTCTTTTCTGATTTGGATTCCTTTTATTTCTTTTTCTTCTCTGATTGTTGTGGCTAAAAATTCCAAAATCATGTTGAATAATAGTGGTGAGAGTGGGCAACCTTGTCTTGTTCCTGATCTTAGTGGAAATGCTTTCAGTATTTCACCATTGAGGACGATGTTGGCTGTGGGTTTGTCATATATGGCCTTTATTATGTTGAGGTAAGTTCCCTCTATGCCTACTTGCTGGAGGGTTTTCATCATAAATGGGTGTTGAACTTTGTCAAAAGCTTTTTCTGTATCTACTGAGATGATCAGATGGTTTTTCTCCTTCAGTTTTTTAATATGGTGTATCACATTGATTGATTTGTGTATATTGAGGAATCCTTGCAATCCTGAGATAAACCCCACTTAATCATGGTGTATGATCCTTTTAATGTGCTGTTGGATTCTGTTTGCTAGTATTTTTGTGAGGATTTTTGCATCAATGTTCATCACTGATATTGACCTATAGTTTTCTTTCTTTGTGACATCTTTGTCTGGTTTTGGTATCAGGGTGATGGTGGCCTCGTAGAATGAGTTTGGGAGTGTTCCTCCATCTGCTATATTTTGAAAGAGTTTGAGAAGGATAGGTGTTAGCTCTTCTCT
This sequence comes from Phocoena phocoena, assembly GCF_963924675.1. NCBI lineage: Eukaryota > Metazoa > Chordata > Mammalia > Artiodactyla > Phocoenidae > Phocoena > Phocoena phocoena. The sequence goes on from NC_089226.1 coordinate 30,377,315, forward strand.
AAATGTTTGATAGAATTCGCCTGTGAAGTCTTCTGGTGCTGGGTTTTTGTTTGTTGGAAGATTTTTGATCACAGTCTCAATTTCAGTCCTTGTGATTGGTCTGTTTATATATTCTATTTCTTCCTGTTTCAGTGTCGGAGTGTTGTGCTTTTCTAAGAATTTGTCCATTTCTTCCAGTTTGTCTATTTTACTGGAATATAGTTACTTGTAGTAATCTCTTATGATCCTTTGTATTTCTGCAGTGTCAGTTGTTACTTCTCCTTTTTCATTTCTGAAATTATTGATTTGAGTCTTCTCCTTTTTTTCTTGATGAGTCTGGCTAATGGTTTATCAATTTTGCTTATCTTCTCAAAGAATTGACCTTTGCTATTGTTTCCTTCATTTCTTTTTCATTTATTTCTGATCTGATCTTTATGTTTTCTTTCCTCCCTGCTAACTTTGGGATTTTTTTGTTCTTCTTTCTCTAATTGCTTTAGGTGTAAGGTTAGGTTGTTTATTTGAGATGTTTCTTGTTTCTTGAGGTAGGATCGTATTGCTATATACTTCCCTCTTAGAACTGCTTTTGCTGCATCCCATAGGTTTTGGATCATCGTGTTTTCATTGTCATTTGTTTCTAGGCATTTTTTGATTTCCTCTTTGATTTCTTCAGTGATCTCTTGGTTATTAGTAGTGTATTGTTTAGCCTCCATGTGTTTGTATTTTTTACAGAGTTTTTCCTGTAATTGATATCTAGTCTCATAGTGTTGTGATTGGAAAAATACTTGAAATGATTTTAATTCTCTTAAATTTAGCAAGGCTTGATTTGTGACCCAAGATATGATCTATCCTGGAGAATGTTCTATGAGCACTTGAGAAGTAAGTGTATTCTGCTGTTTTTGGATGGAGTGTCCTATAAATATCAATTAAGTCCATCTTGTTTAAGGTATCATTTAAAGCTTGTGGTTCCTTATTTATTTTCATTTTGGATGATTTGTCCATTGGTGAAAGTGGGGTGTTAAAGTCCCCTACTGTGATTGTGTTACTGTTGATTTCCCCTTTGAAGGCTGTTAGCCTTTGCCTTATGTATTGAGGTGCTCCTATGTTGGGTGCATAAATATTTACAATTGTTATATCTTCTTGGATCAATCCCTTAATCATTATGTAGTGTCCTTTTTTGTCTCTTGTAATAGTCTTTATTTTAAAGCCTATTTTGTCTGATATGAGAATTGTTACTGCAGCTTTCTTTTGATTTCCATTTGCATGGAATATCTTTTTCCATCCCCTCACTTTCAGTCTGTATGTGTCCCTAGTTCTGAAGTGGGTCTCTTGTAGACAGCATATATAAGGGTCTTGTTTGTGTATCCATTCAGCCAGTCTATGTCATTGGTGGGAGCATTTAATCCACTTACGTTTAACGTAATTATCAATGTGTATGTTCCTATTACCATTTTCTTAAGTGTTTTGGGTGTGTTATTGTAGGTCTTCTCCTTCTCTTGTATTTCCTGCCTAGAGAACTTCCTTTAGCATTTTTAGTAAAGCTGGTTTGGGTGCTGAACTCTCTCAGCTTTTGTTTGTCTCTAAAGGTTTTAATTTCTCCATCAAATCTGAATGAGATCATTTCTGGGAAGAGTAATCTTGGTTGTAGTTTTTTCCCTTTCATCGCTTTAAATATGTCTTGACACTCTCTTCTGGATTGCAGAGTCTCTGCTGAAAAATCAGCTGTTAACCTTACAGGGATTCCCTTGTATGTTATTTGTTGTTTTTCCCTTGCTGCTTTTAATATTTTTTCTTTGTATTTAATTTTTGATAGTTTGATTAACATATGTCTTGGCATATTTCTCCTTGGATTTATCCTGTATGGGACTCTCTGTGCTTCTTAGACTTGATTGACTATTTCCTTTTCCATATTAGGGATGTTTTCAATTCTAATCTCTTCAAATATTTTCTCAGTCCATTTCTTTCTTCTTCTTCTTCTGTGACCCCTATAATGAGAATGTTACTGCATTTAATGTTGTCCCAGAAGTCTCTGAGACTGTCCTCAATTATTTTCATTTTTTTTCTTTATTCTGCTCTGTGGTAGTTATTTCCACTATTTTGTCTTCCAGGTCACTTATCCGTTCTTCTGTCTCAGTTGTTCTGCTATTGATTCCTTCTAGAGAATTTTTAATTTCATTTATTGTGTTGTTCATCATTGTTTGTTTGCTCTTGAGTTCTTCTAGGCCCTTGTTAAAAGTTTCTTGTATTTTCTCCATTGTATTTCCAAGATTTTGGATCATCTTTACCATCATTACTCTGAATTCTTTTTCAGGTAGACTGCCTATTTCCTCTTCTTTTGTTTTCTCTGGTGGGTTTATACCATGCTCCTTCAGCTGCTTTGTTTCTCTGTCTTCTCATTTTGCTTAACTTGCTGTGTTTGGTGTCTCCTTTTTGCAGGCTGCAGGTTTGTAGTTCTCGTTGTTTTTGGTGTCTGCCCCCAGTGGCTAAGGTTGGTTCAGTGAGTTGTGTAGGCTTCCTGGTGAAGGGGACTAGTGCCTGTGTACTGGTTGATCAGGCTGGATCTTGTCCTTCTGGTGGGCAGGTCCACGTCTGGTGGTGTGTTTTGGGGTTTCTATGACCTTATTATGATTTTAGGCAGCCTCTCTGCTAATGGGTGGCGTTATGTTTTGTCTTGCTAGTTTTTTTGTGTAGGATGTCCAGCACTGTAGCTTGCTAGTTGTTTAGTGGATCAGGGTCTTACTGTTGAGATGGAGACCTCTGGGAGAGCTTACACTGTTTGATATTATGGGGTGCCAGGAAGTCTCTGGTGGACCAATATCCTGAACTCGGCTCTACCCCCTCAGAGGCAGAGGCCTGACACCTGGCCAGAGCACCAAGACCCTGTCAGCCCCTTGGCTCAGAAGAAGAGGGGAAAAGAGAAAGAAATAAAAAATAAATAAAATAAAGTTATTAAAATAAAAAATAAAAATAATTATTAAAAATTAAAACAATTAAAATGTAATTAAAAAAGAAAACAAAAGAAAGAAAGAAGAGAGCAACCATACCAAAACAGCAAATCCACCAATGATAAAAAGAGCTAAAAACTATACTAAAAAAATCAATAAAAACACACACCCACACCAAAAAAAAAAAACAAAAGACAAACGGACAGACAGAACCCTAGGACAAATGGTAAAAGCAAAGCTATACAGACAAAATCACACAAAGAAGCATACACATACACACGCACAAAAAGAGAAAAAGGAAAGAAATATACATATCGTTGCTCCCAAAGTCCACTGCCTCAATTTTGGGATGATTCATTGTCTATTCAGGTATTCCACAGATACAGGGTACATCAAGTTAATTGTGGAGGCTTAATCCACTGCTCTTGGGGCTGCTGGGAGAGATTTACCTTTCTCTTCTTTGTTCACACAGCTCTTGGGGTTTAGATTTGCATTTGCCCCGCCTCTGCATGTAGGTCGCCTAGGGGCATCTGTTCTTCACTCAGACAAGACAAGGTTAAAGGAGCAGGTGATTAGGGAGCTCTGGCTCACTCAGACCGGGAGGGAAGAAGGGCTATGGAATTCAGGGCAAGCCTGCGACGACAGAGGCCAGCATGACGTTGCAACAGCCTGAGGCATGCTGTGTTTTCCCCAGAGAAGATGTCCCTGGATCACGGGACACTGGCAGTGGTGGGCTGCACAGGCTCCTGGGAGGGGAGGTGTAGATACTGACCTGTGCTTGCACACAGGCTTCTTGGTGGCTGCAGCAGTATCCTTAATGTTTCATGTCCGTCTCTGGTCTCTGCACTGATAGCCATGACTCCCACCCTTCTCTGGAGCTGGTTTAGTTGGTGCTCTGAATCCCCTTTCCTTTTGCACCCCAAAAGAATGCTCTCTTGCCTCTTAGGCAGTTCCAGACATTTTCCTGGACTCCCTCCTGGCTAGCTGTGGTGCAATAGTCCCCTTCAGGGTGTGTTCATGCAGCCAACCACAGTCCTCTCCCTGGGATCTAAACTCTGAAGCCAGATCCTCAGCTCCCAGCCCCCACCCGTCCCGGTGGGTGAGCAGACAAGCCTCTCGGGATGGTGAGTGCTGCTTGGCACCGATCCTCTGCATGGGAATCTTTATCTCTCTGCTTTGCCCTGCGACCTTATTGCTGCACTCTCCTCTGTGTCTCCGAAGTTTCCCCCCCAACCACGCCCTGTCTCCGCCAGTGAAGGGGCTTCCTAGTGTGTGGAAACTTTTCTGCCTTCACAGCTCCCTCCCAGAGGTGCAGGTCCCATCCCTATTCTTTTGTCTCTGTTTTTTCTTTTGCCCTACCCAGGTACGTGGAGAGTTTCTTGCCTTTTGGGAAGTCTGGGGTCTTCTGCCAGCATTCAGTAGGTGTTCTCTAGGAGTTGTTCCACATGTAGATGTATTTCTGCCATCTTGGAGGTCTCGCCTGTATTCTTTTTGATGATAGCCGTTGTGACAGGTGTGAGGTGATATCTCATTGTGGTTTGACTAGCATTTCTCTGAGGATTAACAATGTTGAGCATCCTTTCATGTTTCTGTTGGCCATCTTTATGTCTTCTGTAAAAAAATGTCTATTTAGATCTTCTGCCCACTTCTTAATCTGTTTGTTTGTTTTTGATATTGAGTTGTATGAGTTGTTTATGTATTTTGGATATTAACACCTTACCAGTCATATCATTTGTACTTTCTCCCATTTGGTAGCTTGTCTTTTCATTTTGTCAATGGTTTCCTTTGCTGTGCAAAAGCTTTTAAGTTTAATTAGGCTCTATTTGTTTACTTTTGCTTTTATTCATTTTGCCTCAGGGGGCTGATCCAAGAAGATATTACTACAATTTATGTCAAAGAGTGTTCTTTTCTATGAGTTTTATGATTTCAGATCTTACACTTAGGTCTTTAATCCATTTTGAGTGTATTTTTGTATATTGTATGAGAAAATGTTTTAATCACATTGTTTTACATGTAGCTGTCCAGTTTTCACAGCATCACTTATTGAAGAGACTGCCTTTCCTTCTCTGTATATTCTTGCATCCTTTGTTGTAGATTAATTGCTCATATAAATGTGGTTTCATTTCTGGGTTCTCTATTCTGTTCTATGTGTCTGTTTTCATACCAATACCATGCTATTTTGATCACTGTAGTTTTGTAGTATCAAAGACAGGGAGTGTGATACCTCCAGTTTCATTCTTTTTTCTCAAGATTGCTTTGGCAATTTAGGGTCTTTTGTGGCTTTACATAAATTTTAGTATTAGTTGTTCTAGTTTTGTGAAAAATGTCATGCATAAATTGATAGGGATTGCATTAAATCTGCAGATTGCTTTGGGTAGTATGGACTTTTTAACAATGTTAATTCTTGTAATCCAAAAAAATGGTATATCTTTTCATTTCAGTGTATCATTTTCAAATTCCTTAATCAATATTCTATAGTTTTCAGAGTATAGGTCTTTCACCTCCTTGGTTAAGTTTATTCCTTGGGATTTTATTACTTTTGGTGTGATAGTGTGGATGTAGTTTAAAGGCAGTGCCAGAGAATTTCCCAATGGATTGGATGTGGAGTGTAAGAAAATCATGGATAAAGCTAACATATTATGCTAAGTATCTGAAAGAGTGAAGGTGCTATTTACTGAGTTGAGGAAGATTGAGAAAGGAGTAAGTTTGAGGGGAAGATAAATAGTTCCATTTTAGACATATAAGTTTAAAAGACCTGTTAGACACCCATGTGGATTTGTTGGGTAGGCAGTTGGTTATTCAAATCTAGAATCCAGAGAAAGGTCTGGGATATAGATACATATTTGGGAACCATTAGTTTATAGTTGATATTTAAAGCCATGGTACTAAATAAGATCACCAAAGGAGTAAATACGGCAAGAGAAGAAATTTGAGAACTCAAATTTTGTTAAGCAGGCAAAGCAGAATGCAACAGAAGTCTGATATAATTAGAAAATTTTTAAATCCTATGTGATGTAGAGGGGTTCCAGAATTTCTGCACACTCTGGGGCAGACTTGGAGAGTAGTTGATGATGCTGGCTGGTGAATGTGTAAAGAAAGGTGACTACACTGGGGACAAGTGGTCCCAAGATGAGAGCTACAGCAAGATACATGGGAGATACTCAGCCCAATCCAGGACCAAGGTGGGGGACTGAATCCTTAGGCTTTGACTCCTCTAGGATCTTACTCAACCAAGAAAGAAAATCTTCCAAGTTCATGAACTACAGACTTAACCATCAAATGCCAGCAGGGCACCACTGAGCAGAGGAAACATGGCATTACCTATATCTAGAGGAGGTAAGGAGATGCTTCAAGGACCTTAGCACTTAGCTCTGGGACTGATCCTCTTCCCTGCCTCCACATGGTCACCTAAGCTCCCTTCTCCATATTCCCTGATCCATATTGGATAGAAGCAGAAAATGAGGAAGCATAAAAACAGATTTATCCAAGAGACTGAATTATACATCAGATGCTATTTAAGTTAGCAAATGAGTTTACTGAATTGGACTAAATATAGTATCCTTTTGCACCTGCTACTAAATAAGGAAGGGCTTCTTAAGATGATTAGATGAATTATGAAAAGTATAGAAGCCATAATTTCTTTGCATATTTGAATGTGGTATGTAAATTTATAATCAGGAAAATTTATAAAAACATCTTGCCAACTCTGAAATATTTAGTCTGAGACCTGTAAAAGTGTGGGGTAAACAGAGAAACCCCGGAAGTTTCAGGAGATTGGAACACAGGATAAATACTCAAAAGTTTCTTTAAGCCAGTGATTTGGTAAAACTATTAATATGTAAATTAGACTTCAGTGCCTGTGAAGATAATGGAATTGAAGAGGAAATAATAAATATCTCAGGGAATTAACAGAGTCACATCTAATAGTATAAATTATATGGTGTGCTTAGGGTTATTCTTTAAGAAGCAAAACTTCATTTACAGACATCTCCTCAGTTCAGTGAGTCTTTCTGGATCACCTTTACACTATGTGACAGCAAGTCTCCCAGCATTCCCACATGGTAGGAAGGAAGGGATATGCCAAGTGTCTGGTCTCTTCCCGATTTACTAATGGAGTCATGAGTCAAAGGCGGTAGAGTATCAGTGGTCAGTCTCTTCTGCTTCTCTGCTTCAGCGATGCCCTGAGCTGAGAAAATGTACAAGAATATGCTGATGGGACTTTCTGACTCCGAGGCTTTCCAAACCCAGCAGGATCTGCACTACTACTTAACGCTCATTTTAAACTTTTCAGGAAAAAATGTAACGTATATGTGAAGCTTGAGTCAGTCCCACTCACCACACACACACACATGCACACACATGCACACTCCTCCCTCACTTTTGTTCATTCATTCATTTACAGTTTCATTCAACAAGCAAATTCTGAAATGCTGAACAATCATCCACAGGAAGACACTGAAACTCACCAGAAATGATACCCCACATCCAAAGACAAAGGAGAAGCCACAAGGAGATGGTAAGAGGGGCACAATCACAATAAAATCAAATCCCATAACTGCTGGGTGGGTGACTCACAAACTGGAGAACACTTACACCACAGAAGTCCACCCACTGGTGAGAAGATTCTGAGCCCCACGTCAGGCTTCTGAACCTGGGGGTCTGCAATGGGAGGAGGAATTCCTAGAGAATGAAACTTTGAAGGCTAGCAGGATTTGATTGCAGGACTTCAACAAGACTGGGGGAAACAAAGACTCCACTCTTGGAGGGCACACACAGAGTAGTGTGCACATCAGGACCCAGGGGAAAGGAGCAGTGACCGCATAGAGACTGAACCAGACCTACCTGCTAATGTTGGAGGGTCTCCTGCAGAGTTAGGGGGTGGCTTTCTCTCACCATGAGGACAAGGACACTGGCAGCAGAAGTTCTGGGAAGTACTCCTTGGCATGAGCCCTCCCAGAGTCCGCCATTAGACCCATCAAAGAGCCTGGGTAGGCTCCTGTGTTGGGTCACCTCAGGCCAAGCAACCAATAGGGAGGAGACCCAGCCACACCCATCAACAGACAAGTGGATTAAACTTTTACTGAGCTCTGCCCACCAAAGCAGTAGCCAGCTCTACCTACCTCCAGTCCCTCCCATCAGGAAGCTTGCACAGCCTCTTAGATAGCCTCATCCACCAGAGGGCAGACAGCAGAAGCAAGAAGAACTACAATCCTGCAGCCTGTGGAACAAAACATACATTCACAGAAAGATAGACAAGATGAAAAGACGGAGGGATATGTACCAGATGAAGGAACAAGATAAAACCCCAGTAAAACAACTAAATGAAGTGGAGATAAGCAACCTTCCAGAAAAAGAATTCAGAATAATGATAGTGAAGATGATCCAGGACCTTGGAAAAAGAATGGAGGCAAAGATAGAGAAGATGTAAGAAATGTTTAACAAAGATCTAGAAGAAGTAAAGAACAAACAAGCAGAGATGAACAATACGGTAACTGAAATGAAAACTACACTAGACTGAATCAATAGCAGAATAACTGAGGCAGAAGAATGGATAAGTGACCTGGAACACAGAATGATGGATTTCACTGCTGTGGAACAGAATAAAGATCAAAGAATGAAAAGAAATGAAGGCAGCCTAAGAGACCTCTGGGACAACATTAAATGCAACAACATTCTCATTATAGGGGTCCCAGAAGACAGAGAAAAAGGACTGGAGAATACTTGAAGAGATTATAGTAGAAAACTTCCCTAATGTGAGAAAGGAAATAGGCACCCAAGTCCAGGAAGTGCAGACAGTCCCATACAGGATAAACGCAAGGAGAAAAATGCCAAGACATAGTAATCAAATTGGTAAAAATTAAAGACAAAGAAAAATTACTGAAAGCATCAAGGGAAAAATGACAAATAACATACAATGGAACTCTCATAATGTTAACAGCTGATTTCTCAGCAGAAACTCTACAAGCCAGAAAGGAGTGGCATGATATACTTAAAGTGATGAAAGGGAAGAACCTACAACCAAGATTACTCTACCTAGCAAGGATCTCATTCAGATTAGATGGAGAAATCAAAAGTTTTACAGACCAGTAAAAACTAAGAGAATTAAGCACCACCAAACCAGCTCTACAACAAATGCTACAGGAACTTCTCTAAGTGAGAAACACAAGAGATGAAAAGGACCTACAAACACAAACCAATAACAATTAAGAAAATGGTAATAGGAACATACATATCGATAATTACCTTTAACGTGAATGGATTAAATGTTCCAACCAAACGACGCAGGCTTGCTGAATGGATACAAAAGCAAGACCCATATATATACTGTCTACAAAGACCCACTTCAGATATAGGGACACATATAGACTGAAAGTGAAGGGATGGAAAAAGATATTCCATGAAAATGAAAATCAAAAGAAAGCTGGAGTAGCAATATTCATATCAGATAAAATAGACTTTAAAATAAAGAATATTACAAGAGACAAGGAAGGACACTACATAATGATCAAGGGATCAACCCAAAAAGATATAACAATTATAAATATATATGCATCCAACATAGGAGCACCTCAATATATAAGGCAACTGCTAACAGCTATAAAAGAGGAGATTGACAGTAACACAATAATAGTGGGGGCCTTTAAAACCTCACTTATACCAATGGACAGATCATCCAAACAGAAAATTAATAGGGAGAGAAGCTTAAATGACACAAGAGACCAGATAGATATAATGGATATTTATAGGACATTCTATCCAAAAACAGTAGATTACACTTTCTTCTCAAGTGCGTACAGAACATTTTCTGGGATAGATCACATCTTGGGTCACAAATCAAGCCTTGGTAAATGTAAGAAAATTGAAATCATATCAAGCATCTTTTCTGACCACAATGCTATGAGATTAGAAATCAATTACAGGGAAAAAAAGCATAAAAAACACAAACACATGGAGGCTAAACAATGCGTTACTAAATAACCAAGAGATCACTGAAGAAATCAAAGAGGAAATGAAAGAATATCTAGAGCCAAATGACAATGAAAACACGATGATCCAAATCCTATGGGATGTGGCAAAAGCAGCTCTAAGAAGGAATTTTATAGCTATACAAGCCTACCTCAAGAAAAAAGAAAAATCTCAAATAAACAATCTAACCTTACACCTACAGGAACTAGAGAAAGAAGAATAAACAAAACCCAAACATAGCAGAAGGAAAGAAATCATAATGATCAGAGCAGAAATAAATGAAATAGAAGCAAAGAAAACAATAGCAAACATCAATAAAACTAAAAGCTGGTTCTTTGAGAAGATAAACAAAATTGATAAACCATTAGCCAGACTCATCAAGAAAAAGAGGGAGAAGACTCAAATCAATAAAATTAGGAACGAAAAAGGAGAAGTTATAAGAGTCACGGCATAAATACAAAGTATCCTAAGAGACTACCACAAGCAGCTCTATGCCAATAAAATAGACAACCTGGAAAAAATGGACAAATTCTTAGAAAGGTATAACCTTCCAAGACTGAACCAGGGAGAAATAGAAAATATGAACAGACCAATCAGTGGTAATGAAATTGAAACTGTGATTAAAAATCTTCCAACAGGGCTTCCCTGGTGGCACAGTGGTTGAGAGTCTGCCTGCTGATGCAGGGGACAAGGGTTCATGCCCCGGTCTGGGAAGATTCCACATGCCGCAGAGCAGCTAGGTCCGTGAGCCATGGCCACTGAACCTTCGCATCTGGAGCCTGTGCTCCACAACAGGAGAGGCCACAACAGTGAGAGGCCCACCTACAGCAAAAAAAAAAAAAAAAGCTTCCAACAAACAGAAGTCCAGGACCAGGTGGCTTCACAGGTGAATTCTATCAAACATTCAGAGAAAAGCTAATACCCACCCTTCTCAAACTCTTCCAAAAAATTGCAGAGGAAGGAACACTCCCAAACTCATTCTATGAGGCCACTATCACCCTGATACCAAAACCACACAAAGATACTACAAAAAAAGAAAATTACAGACCAATATCACTGATGAATATACATGCAAAAATCTTCAACAAAATACTAGCGAACAGAATCCAAAAACACATTAAAACCATCATACACCATGATTAAGTGGGATTTATCCCAGAGATGCAAGGATTCTTCAATATATGCAGATCAAACAATGTGATACACCATATTAACAAACTGAAGAATAAAAACCATATGAACAACTCAATAGATGCAGATAAAGGTTTTGACAAAATTCAACACTGACTTATGATAAAAACTCGTCAGAAAGTGGGCAGAGAAGGAACCTACTTCAACATAATAAAGACCATATATGACAAACACACAGCAAACATCATTCTCAGTGGTGAAAAACTGAAAGCATTTCCTCTAAGATCAGGAATGAGACAAGGATGTCCATTCTCACCACTATTATTCAACATATATTTGGAAGTTCTAGCCCTTGCAATCACAGAAGAAAAAGAAATAAAAGGAACACAAATTGGAAAAGAAGTAAAACTGTCACTGTTTGCAGATGACATGATACTATACATAGAGAATCCTAAAGATGCCACCAGAAAACTAGTAGAGCTAATCAATGAATTTGGCAAAGTTGCAGGATACAAAATTAATGCACAGAAATCTCTTGAATTCCCATACACTAATGATGAAAAATCTGAAAGAGAAATTAAGGAAACACTCCCATTTACCATTGTAACAAAAAGAATAAAATACCTAGGAATAAACCTACCAAGGGAGACCAAAGACCTGTATGCAGAAAACTGTAAGACACTGATGAAAGAAATTAAAGATGATACCAACAGATGGAGAGATGTACCATGTTCTTGGATTGGAAGAATCAACATTGTGAAAATGACTATACTACCCAAAGCAATCTACAGATTCAATTCAATCCCTATCAAATTACAATGGCATTTGTTATGGAACTAGAACAAAAAATCTTAAAATTTGTATGGAGACACGAAAGACCCCAAATAGCCAATTCAATCTTGAGGGAAAAAATATGGAGCTGGAGGAATCAGACTCCCTGACTTCTGACTGTACTACAAAGCTACAGTAATCAAGACAATATGGTACTGGCACAAAAACAAAATATAGATCAATGGAACAAGATAGAAAGCCCAGAAATAAACCCAAGCAGCTATGGTCAACTAATCTATGAGAAAGTAGGGAAGGATATACAGTGGAGAAAAGACAGTCCCTTCAATAAGTGCTGCTGGGAAAATTGGACAGCTTCATGTACATGAATGAAATTAGAACACTCTAACACCATACACAAAAATAAACTCAAAATGGATTAGAGAACTAAATGTAAGACCGGACACTATAAAACTCTTAGAGGAAAACATAGGAAAAACACTCTTTGACATGAATCACAGCAGGATCTTTTTTGATCCACCTCCTAGAGTAATGGAAATAAAAACAAAAATAAACAAATGGGACGTAATGAAACTTCAAAGCTTTTGCACAGCAAAGGAAACCATAAACAAGATGAAAAGACAACCCTCAAAATGGGAGCAAATATTTGCAAATGAATCAACAGACAAAGGATTAATCTCCAAAATATATAAACAGCTCATGCAGCTCAATATTAAAAAAACAAACAAACAAATACGAATATGGGCAGAAGACCTAAATAGACATTTCTCCAAAGAAGACATACAGATGGACAAGAGGCACATGAAAAGCTGCTCAACATCACTAATTATTAGAGAAATTCAAATCAAAACTACAATGAGGTATCACCTCACACCAGTTAGAATGGGTGTGAAAATCAGAAAATCTACAAACAACAAATGCTGGAGAGGGTGTGGAGAAAAAGGAACCCTCTTGCACTGTTTGTGGGAATGTAAATTGATACAGCCACTATGGAGAACAGTATAGAGGTTCCTTAAAAATCTAAAAATAGAAATACCATATGACCCAGCATTCCAACTACTGGGCATTTACCCAGAGAAAACCATAATTCAAAAAGACACATGCACCCCAATGTTCATTGCAGCACTATTTACAATATAGCCAGTTCATGGAAGCAACCTAAATGCCCGTCGACAGATGAATGGATAAAGAAGTTGTGGTACATATATACAATGGAATATTACTCAGCCATAAAAAGGAACAAAACTGGGTCATTTGTAGAGACGTGGATGGATCCAGAGACTGTTATGTAGTGTGAAGTAAGTCAGAAAGAGTAAAATAAATATCGGATATTAACATATATATGTGGAACCTAGAAAAATTGTAGAGAGGAACCTGTTTTCAGGGCAGAAATTGAGATACAGTTGCAGAGAATAAACTTATAGACACCATGAGGTGAAAGCGGTGGGGGGTGTGGGTGGTGGCATGATGAACTGGGAGATTGGGATTGACATGTATACACTGATGTGTATAAAATGGATGACTAATAAGAACCTGGTGTATAAAAAGTAAAAAAAAAAAAAAAAAAATTCAAAAAAAAAAAAACCCTCCAAAACAAAAATCAAGCAAATACTGAGGGCCTACTCTGTTACATACATGTCTGGTTCCAAAAGCAGAAAGATGCCTACAACCTTACCTTAAGCTATTCATTGTTTAGTAAGAAGAGTCAGACACAACGACAGCCAAAGATAATACATCCAAGTGTTATGGAGACACAAAGGAAAGAACAGCCCCTCATCTCTTCATGTCCAGCCAAGGACAACTCTTATTTTACTCATCAGCCTGGCCACACCCTTGTAACAACCTCCAAATTAACATTTTTATCTGTCAACTACTCCTTCCTATTAAATCCAGCTTGCTTTCTCAACTTCCCTATTTCTGTTAGGGTTATGACCATTCTACAAGTCACACAAAATCGAATGCTCTGGGTAATCCTCAACCTTACTTATCTTTCATGTTTTTTAACCAAATTCAAACTCATCAAAGCCTATTGCCCAAATTAGCAGAAAATCCAGGCTCTCCCTTGGCAATTATCCAAGAACCATGGGAACTTAGTCCACAGGAATGGCAAACCCTGACCTGGCACCTAGCCTGCTGAGAGCAGCTCAGAAGATCTGAAGGTCAGAACACCTAATCAGGCACTTCAAGTGTTGGCAGAGATAATTGGATCCCATTCCCAAGCTGAGTGTTCCCCAGGCGGGGCAGAATCCTCCTCCCCTCGGCCCAACACTTATTGTTCAAGCCCAACTATCAGCACACAATCAGCAACATGCAGAGTCTCAGTTTTTCTAAAATGGGACATACAATGAGGTGGTTGACATATTGTGTAGCCTAGATCTCCCCATTCTGGACCAAACTCCCTGATTTCTCTAGCCGCCCACAGTGTTGCCTGCTGAGGGCTCTCAACTGAGTCCCTGCCCAGGAAGAAAGTGTCTTCTTTTTTAGTGTAGGCACCTTTTCCTCAGGTAACTTGCTCACCAGGAGTGTTTGACCAGGGAAGGATATACAAAGACCCAGCCCCCAGGGCTAAATTCAGGACAACTCTGAGGGGCAGCTCAGCTTTTAAGCTCCTGACAGTGATGAACTGCATGACAGTTCACCTCCCTCTGGCCAGTCCTGTTGGCTCTGCTCTTTTTCATGTGTTGTTTCATGGCCTAGTAACACACCCACCTGAACACATACCTCCATTTGAGAGTGTTTCCTGGGCAAAACAACCCTGACAGGTGGTAGGTGACCTTTTGACTTTAAAAGACTTACCCAATCCCCCCACCCCACCAACTTCATCTTCCACCGCCTAGACTTTGTATTGAATTGGACTGACTCTTCAGCAGTAAAACCTTTCCCATTCAGTGTTTAATCTTTGGTCTCAATCTTTATTTTGCCTTTATTAGGAGGCTCTTCTATCTTCAGATGCTTCAGGGAGCTAGAACAAATAATTTAACCAGTCTCTTTCCAGCTGCTTTTATTTCTGCTACTTTTACATGTTGTTTCTGTTAAAACCAGATCATTGAACCTTCAATAATTCCATCGTTACTCTTACATATTCAGGTCCAGCTCACAAAAGGAGCCCCAGTGCCAGGATGACTGGGGACTGCTGTGCTTTCAGGCAGTCACCAACTACTAAAAACAAGCCTCTTCTGGTTACCAACCCAGCCAAGATACTAAGGCCAAGGAGAGTTTCTTCTCAGGGCTCTTTTTCTTTGCCTTTCAACCTCATTACGAGCTTCTAAACTCAAAAGAGTTTCTTACAACATTAATTTCAAGCATTTCAGAGGTAAACGATTTGGGAATAATAAATGTACTTCTCCCAGGAGGTTTCAAGGACCTATATCAATTTTCCTATTTCCTACCTAAAAATTTAAAAGAGTATTAAGGAGAGAAGAGCCTATTTATCTCACATTTGCAAAACTAAGAGGGTCCTGCCCAGGACTCTAGAAACAGCACCCAGAAGATGAGGCAGCTGGCAACTTTTGCATGGAAACTTTATTTAAAAACAATTGTAAAGTCCATCAAATCAAGCAGCCCATTACATTACTAAATACTGAATTCTGGCCAATAACCAAAGCTTTAAATGGTAAATAATATATCCTTTAATCCATTGCTTATGCTTAATTTCAATTTTTGATTTAAGTCATGCTCTGTTTTCTTAGAGAGTTTCCAGTAGAAAATGTAGGCTGAACTTTTTTCCTCTGGTAAAAAATTAAAGATTTACAGAATATAAACACGATTTAACTGAGTAATAGACACCAGTGGACTCATAATCTCTTCCAACGATAATTGCCTAGTTTGACTTGTAAACAACAATTCATAAATGTGTTTATTGTTGTTCCCTGCAGTGGATATTAACCTATCCTTGGACTTTGTCTGAGTTTTCCATTTTAGATCACTAAATAAAAACAAACAATAAATAAATAAGGGAAGGAAGGTATGGTAATAGATTTTTTGTTTCAATTTTTCTTTTGAGACAAGAGACTGAATTCCATATCCTACTCCAACCCCATAAATTTGAACTTTTCTTTCTTTCTCCATCTTGGTAAATAGCATCATTTATCCCAAGCAAGCATTCAAGCTATTATTCTAGTCATCTCTCCCACACATTGTATCTTCCACCAAACCCTACGCATGCCACATTCTATAGAGCACTTAATACCTTCCCTCCTCTTGTTAACTGAATTAAGTCCTATGGATGCTGCTTGTGGTCTAGCCTGGCCAAGGCTCTCTGCCTCAGTGAGGAAGGGTTCCTTTCCCCTTCTGTTTGGGCAGTAGAACAAAAAAGCTGAGATTGACACAGCAGTAGCTTTATTCAGTGGCCAAGGAATGGAGAAGCTGGAACTAAGTTTATAGATAAAATTCTCACCCACCTTGCAAGAGAGATTTAATTTTAAATGAGTAAAGACAAAGGGAAGAGGAATGAGGCTAATGATGAGGAGGCATATGCATTAGTCTACTGGGGAAGGAGCAGGGTTTTATTGAGGGCTTTCTATCCTTTTCTGATTCTTAATGTCTGGTCATGGCCACTGGTAGGTGTGTCATTTAGTATGCGGATATAGTAAAAACAACATATAATGAGACTCAGGGTCTGTTGGAGGTCAGATTCATCACCATCTTGGTCCCAGCTGGTTCCATCTGATTTTTTTCTTTGTAGTTTCCTTTCTTATCTCTGGACCCTTTAACTTAAAGATTTGTTAACTCCTACTAAAGTTGGGAGCTGGCAGGTTTTGAACAAGGACACTCCTGCTAAAAGTGGGGGTTGACAGGTTTTGAGCAAAGACAAATATTTTTCTGGCAATATTCTCATCACCTACTTCTATTTCCTTCCTTCAGGCCCACTCTCTTCCTCAGTTTCTTAGATTCTTGCAGTCATTTCCAAACTGACGTCCCTGCCAATAATCTAATCCGCCTCTAGTATTTCCTCTACATTGCAATTAAACTGATCTTTCTAAAGTGAAAATTTGATCAAAACATTTCTTCCCCTTCCCTCTCTATAATATTTCAGTGTGTTCACATTGACCAGAACAAAATCTGAAATGCTTAAACTTAATTGCTCTTACTGATACTTACCTCTCAGGTCTCATCTCTTGAAAATTTCCATGTCATGTTCTAGCCCCACTGAACTGCATACAGTTCTCTGAATACTCTTCATTCTGTGTCCTTGACACTGCTCAACCTTTGATTAAATGTTTAAAATACCATCTTCTTTATAATCTCCTTTATAAAACACTCCAATATCTAAACCTTCAGGACAAATACTATTTTTCTGTGTACTATCAGAGTAGCTATTATAGTTCAACAGTCACATTAGTTCCATTACACAGCTATTAACCAGTTATACTTGTCTTTGTCTTTAGATTCTGACATCCTTAAGGATGAGGTAAAGTTTTGGGTTTGATCCCTCGTGCTTAGTGAGAGCCTAGTATTTAATAATTTCTCAGTGAAAATTTGTAGAATTAATTAATTAATTAATGCAATCAAATACAATAAGAAGTCTAGGATTTCCATGAGGAACTCTGGTCTGAAATGCTGGGTTCAAAGCTTCTGCACACAGCATCCTGTGAGCAAGTGAAACTAGACTAAGCACAAAGGGAAAAAAGACTGTCTCCATGTGGTGTCAGTGGCTCCGGGAAGCTGCAGATTTAGTTGATCCTCAAATAATATGATCTCACAGAAAGAGAGGAAAACATCTCATCTTCAGCAGCCTTATCCATCCTGGAGAAATATTTGAATTGGCCTCTTGACATAGACTGAGGGATCAAGGGCTTGCCTCAAACATTGGGTGCAAATCTGTTCCATGTATCTTCTCTTTCTCATGGGAAGAGCATCTTCGCCAGCCATGTGGTTGACAGGGTCTTGGTGTTCCAGCCTGCTATAAGACCTTAGCCCTTGATATGGGAGAGCCGAGTTCAGGACACTGGACAACCAAAGACCTCCCAGCCCTACATAATATCAATCAGCGAAGTCTCTCCCACAGATCTCCATCTCAATGCTAAGACCCAGTCCCACCCAACAGCCAGTAAGCTCCACTGCTGGATGCCCCATCCCAATCAACTAGCAAGACAGTAACACAACCCCACCCATTAGCAGAGAGGCTGCCTAAATTCATAATAAGTTCACAAACGCCCAAGAGCACACCACAAGGCATGGTCCTGCCCACCAGAAAGACCAGATCCAGCCCCACCCACCAGAAAACAGGCACCAGGCCCCTCCACCAGGAAGCCTACACAAGCCACTGAACCAATCTCACCCACTGGGGGAAGGCACTGAAAACAATGGAAACGTGAATCTGCAGCCTGCAAAAAGGAGACCCCAAATACCATAGGTTAAAACAAATGAGAAGACAGAGAAATATGCAGCAGCTGAAGGAGCAAGGTAAAACCCACCAGACTAAACAAATAAAGAGGAAATAAGTAGTCTACCTAAAAAAGAATTCAGAGAAATAACAGTAAAGTTGATCCAAAATCTTGGAAATAGAATGGAGAAAATACAAGAAAAGTTTAACAAGGAGCTAGAAGAACTAAAGAGCAAACAATGATGAACAACAAAATAAATGAAATTAAAAATCCTCTAGAAGGAATCAATAGCAGAGTAAATGAGACAGAAGATCAAATAAGTGACCTGGAAGATAAAATAGTGGAAATAGCTACTGCAGAGCAAAATAAAGAAAAAAGAATGAAAAGAATTGAGGACAGTCTCAGAGAGCTCTGGGACAACAGTAAAAGCACCAACTTTCAAATTATAAGGGTCTCAGAAGAAGAAGAGAAAAGAAAGGGTCTGAGAAAATATTTGAAGAGATTATAATAGAAACCTTCCCATAATGGCAAAGGAAACAGTCAATCAAGTCCAGGAAATGCAGAGTGTCCCATACAGGATAAATCCAAGGAGAAACATGCCAAGACACATACTAATCAAACTATAAAAAATTAAATACAGGGCTTCCCTGGTGGCGCAGTGGTTGAGAGTCTGCCTGCCGATGCAGGGGACACAGGTTCGTGCCCCGGTCCGGGGGGATCCCACATGCCGTGGAGCGGCTGCGCCCGTGAGCCATGGCTGCTGAGCCTGCGCGTCCGGAGCCTGTGCTCGGCAACGGGAGAGGCCACAACAGTGAGAGGCCCGCGTACCGCAAAAAAAAAAAAAAAAAAAAAAAAAAAAAAAAAATTAAATACAAAGAAAAAATATTAAAAGTAGCGAGAGAAAAGCAACAAATAACATACAAGGGAATCCCCATAAAGCTAACAGCTGATCTTTCAGCAGAAACTCTGCAAGCCAGAAAGGAGTGGCAGGACATATTGAAAGTGATGAAAGGGAAAAACCTACAACAAAGATTACTCTACCTAGCAAGGATCTCATTCATATTTGATGGAGAAATTAAAACTTTTATAGACAAGCAAAAGCTAAGATAATTCAGCACCACCAAACCAGCTCCACAACAAATACTAAAGGAATTTCTCTAGGCAGGAAACAAGGACAAGGAAAAGACATACAACAACAGACGTAAAACAATTAAGATGGTAATATGAACACACATATCGACAATTACTTTAAAGGTAAATGGATTAAATGCTCCAACCAAAAGACATAGACTGGCTGAATGGATACACAAACAAGACCCATATACATGCTGTCTATAAGAGAATCACTTCAGACCTAAGGACACATACAGACTGAATGTAAAGGAATGGAAAAAGATATTCCATGCAAATGGAAATCAAAAGAAAGCTGAAGTAGCAAATCTCATATCAGACAAAATAGACTTTAAAATAAAGACTATTACAAAAGACAAAGAAGGACACTACATAATGATCTAGGGATCAATCCAAGAAGAAGATATAACAATTGTAAATATTTATGCACCTAACATAGGAGCACCTCAATACATAAGGCAAAAACTAAAAGCCGTAAAAGGGGAAATTGACAATAACACAATCATAGTAGGGGATTTTAACACCCCACTTTCACCAATGGGCAGATCATCCAAAAAGAATATAAATAAAGAACACAAGCTTTAAATGGTACATTAAAAAGGTGGACTTAAATGATATTTATAGGACATTCCATCCAAAAACAACAGAATACACTTTCTTCTCAAGTGCTCATGGAGCATTCTCCAAGATAGATCATATCTTGGGTCACAAATCAAGCCCTGGCAAATTTAAGAAAATTGAAATCATATCAAGTACATTTTCCAACCACAATCCTATGAAAATAAATATACAAGATATATTGATATTGGATATCAATTACAGGAAAAAACTGTAAAAAATATGAAGACATGGAGGTTAAATAATATGTTACTAAATAACCAAGAGATTACTGAAGAAATCAAAGAGGAAATTTAAAAATACCTAGATACAAAAGACAATGAAAATATGATGACCGAAAACCTATGGGATGCAGCAAAAGCAGTTCTAAGAGGGAAGTTTATAGCAATACAATCCTATCTCAAGAAACAAGAAACATCTCAAATAAACAACTGAACCATACACCTAAAGCAATTAGAGAAAGAATGAAAAATAACCTAAAGTTAGAAGAAGGAAAGAAATGATAAAGATCAGATCAGAAATAAATGAAAATGAAAAGAAGGAAACAATAGCAAAGGTCAATGAAATTAAAAGCTGGTTCTTTGAGAAGATAAACAAAATTGATAAACCATTAGACAGACTCATCATGAATAAAAAGAAGACTCAAATCAACAGAATTAGAAATGAAAAAGAGGTAAAAACTGACACTGCAGAAATACAAAGGATCATGAGAGATTACTACAATCAACTATATGCCAATAAAATGGACAACCTGGAAGATATGGATAAATTCTTAGAAAAGCACAGCCTTCCAATATTGAACCAGGAAGAAATAGAAAATATAAACACACCAATCTGAAGCACTGAAATTGAGACTGTGATTAAAAATCTTCCAACAAACAAAAGCCCAGGACCAGATGGCTTCACAGGTGAATTCTATCAAACATTTAGAGAAGAGCTAACACTTACCCTTCTCAAACTCTTCCAAAATATAGTAGAGGGAGGGACACTCCCAAACTCATTCTATGAGGCCACCATCACCCTGATACCAAAACCAGACAAAGATGTCACAAAAAAAGAAAATTACAGGTCAATATCACTGATGAACAGAGACGCAAAAATCCTCAACAAAATAATAGTCAACAGAATCCAACAGCACATTGAAAGGATCATGCACCATGATCAATTGGGGTTTATCCCAGGAATACAAGGATTCTTCAATATATGCAAATCAATCAATGTGATACACCATATTAACAAATTGAAGAATAAAAACCATATGACCAACACAATAGATGCAGAAAAAGCTTTCGACCAAATTCAACACCCATTTATGATAAAAACCCTGCAGAAAGTAGGCATAGAGGGAACCTATCTCAATATAATAATAAACATAATAAAGGTCATATATGACAAACCCACAGCAAACATCGTTCTCAATGGTGAAAAACTGAAACCATTTCCTCTAAGATCAGGAACAAGACCTGGTGCTCACTCTCACTGCCATTACTTTTAGTTTTTGGGGTTCTTATTTGCGGTACACAGGCCTCTCACTGTTGTGGCCTCTCCAGTTGTGGAGCACAGGCTCCAGATACAGGCTCAGCAGCCATGGCTCACTGACCCAGCCACTCCACGGCATGTGAGATCTTCCCAGACCAGGGCACAAACCTGTGTCTGTTGCATCGGCAGGCAGACTCTCAACCACTGCACCACCAGGGCAGCCCTCACTGCCATTATTCAACATAGTTTTGGAAGTTTTAGCCACAGCAATCAGAGAACAAAAAGAAATAAAAGGAATCCAAATCAGAAAAGAAGAAGTAAAACTGTCACTGTTTGCAGATGACATGATACTATACATAGAGAATCCTAAAGATGCTACCAGAAAACTACTAGAGCTAATCAATAAATTTGGTAAAGTAGCAGGATACAAAATTAATGCACAGAAATCTGTTGCATTCCTATACACTAATGATGAAAAATATGAAAGAGAAATTAAAGAAACAGTACCAATTACCATTGCAACAAAAAGAATAAAATACCTAGGAATAAACCTACCTAAGGAGACAAAAGACCTGTATGCAGAAAACTAAAAGACACGGTTGAAAGAAATTAAAAATGATACAAACAGTTGGAGAGATGTACCATGTTCTTGGATTGGAAGAATCAACATTGTGAAAATGACTATACTACTCAAAGCAATCTACAGATTCAATGCAATCCCTATCAAACTACGAAGGACATTTTTCACAGAACTAGAGCAAAACATTTCACAATTTCTATGGAAACAAAAGCCAAAGCAATCTTGAGAAAGAAACAGAGAGCTGGAGGAGTCAGGCTCCCTGACTTCAGACTATACTACAAAGCTACAGTAATCAAGACAGTATGGTACTGGCACAAAAATAGAAATATAGATCAATGGAACAGCATAGAAAGCCCAGAGATATACCCATGCACACATAGTCACGTTATTTTTGACAAAGGAGGTGAGAATATACAATGGAGAAAAGACAGCTTCTTCAATAAGCGGTGCTGGGAAAACTGGACAGCTACAGGTAAAAGAATGAAATTAGACTACTCCCTAACACCATACACAAAAATAAGCTAAAAATGGGGAAAAAGACCTAAATGTAAGGCCAGACACTATATAACTCTTAGAGAAAAACAGGCAGAACACTCTGTGACATAAATCACAGCAATATCCTTTTTGACCCACCTCCTAGAGAAACGGAAATAAAAACAAAAATAAACAAATGGACCTAATGAATCTTAAAAGCTTTGCACATCAAAGGAAACTATAAAGAAGACAAAAGAACAACCCTCAGAATGGGAGAAAATATTTGTAAACTAAGCAACTGAAAAAGGATTAATCTCTAAAATATACAAGCAGCTCAGGCAGCTCAATATCAAAAAAATAAAAATAAAAACCCAATACAAAAATGGTCAGAAGACCAAAATAGACATTTCTCCAAAGAAGATATACAGATTGGCAACAAACACATGAAATGTTGCTCAACATCACTAATCATTTGAGAAATGCAAATCAAAACTACAATGTGGTATCACCTCACACCAGTCAGAATGACCATCATCAAAAAATCTACAAACAATAAATGCTGGAGAGTGTGTGCAGAAAAGGGAACCCTCTTGCACTATTGGTGGAAATGTAAATTGATACAGCCACTATGGAGAACAGTATGGAGGTTCCTTAAGAAACTAAAAGTAGAACTATCATACGACCCAGCAATCCCACTAGTGGGCATATAACCTGTGAAACCATAATTCAAAAAGAGACATGTACCACAATGTTCATTGCTGCACTATTTACAATGGCCAAGACATGGCAGCAACCTAAGTGTCCATCGACAGATGAATGGATAAAGAAGATGTGGTACACATATACAATTGTGTGTTACTCAGACATAAAAAGAAACAAAATTGAACTATTTGTAGTGAGGTGGATGGAACTAGAGTCTGTCATACAGAGTGAAGTTATTCAGAAAGAGTAAAACAAATGCTGTATGTTAAGACATATATATGGAATCTAAAAAAAAAAAAAAATGAAAACGGGTATCATGAACCTAGGGGCAGGACAGGAATAAAGAGCCAGTCATAGAGAATGAACTTGAGGACACAGGGACGGGGAAGGGTAAGCTGGGACGAAGTGAGAGAGTAGCACTGACATATATACACTACCAAATGTAAAATAGATAGCTAGTGGGAAACAGCCACATAGCACAGAGAGATCAGCTCAGTGCTTTGCAACCACCTAGAGAGGTGAGATAGGGAGGGTGGGAGGGAGATGCAAGAAGGAAGGAATATGAGGATATATGTATACTTATAGCTGATTCACTTTGTACAGCAGAAACTAACACTACTACAGCAATTATACTCCAATAAAGTCGTTATAAAAAAGACATGAAAAAAAAAGAGAAGTCTAGGCTTACATTATTCATTGCCATCTGATACACAGCCTTTTCATTCATCAGAGAACTTGGCACAAAAATGAAAAAGGTGTTGCTATAAAGTTTTCTCCATGAACGGGTCCATATACACATTCTTGCAGACACACACAGACACACAATTTCCTACAAATAGACCCTCAACCCTCAGCATAGAACAGGAGTATATCAGTTAGAAACTTAATTTGTCTGCTAGTTACAAATATTCCAGTACCATAAATAAGTAAGTGTTTATTCTCTTAAAGAAATGAAGTCTGAAGGCAGACTGCCCAGGGCTTCATCATTACATCCACATTCTAGGCCACATGAAGAAGAAAGGGAAGAGAGTTTGTTTCTTCTTATTGAAAGCCTCTTCCCAAATGTCCCACTCAATATTTCAACTTACATCTTATTATTCAGATCATAATAACATAACCATATTCAGTTATAAGAAAGGACAGAAACTAGACTTTGTAATTCTGGCACATGGCACATTGCACTGGGTATTTATTTTGTATCAATTTTAGTAAGAAATATACAATAAGCTTCATTGTTTTACCTACATTACCCATTTAATGTTCACAACAACCTTGAGATAGTTATATGAACAATTCCATTTTAATAGATGAACTTAGACACCAAGTTGAAAAGGTGAAGTAATTTCCTCCAGGTCATGCAGCTGAATGTGTTAGAAATGTTGACTTAGGGATGTACCTAGGAAAAAAATTTAAGAAATATCAGTTCTTTGGTTAAAGGGATACTTATTTAAAGACTATGTTTATTAACTGAACAAATATTTATTGAACTTTTACTATTTTCCTGATAATATCTTAGGTTCTATGGAAATATCAGTAAATAGAGAGATAAGATCCCTACCCACATAGACGTTACATTTCAAGAGCAAACAATCCATAAAGAGATTATGGATTATGAACAACACTATAAATACACAATTTAATTTGCTATAAAGTGTATCAGTGAGGATAGGCTAGGAGGTTATACTACAGTAACAAACAAGCCCCCTCTATTTATTCACAGGGTAGCAGGGGAGCTCTGCTCATGGTGCTATCCTGGGAGAAGCTGAGAGATACACCATCTCCAAACTCCAAAATCAATTCAGCAAGAGAAGAATGATGCAGGTTTCACACTGGTCATTAAATACTTCCTCGCAAAAGCAATATATCAACACATGTCCCTTTGACTCACATTTCAAATCATTTGAATTACTTAGCCACGTGTTGAGGGGACCATGTTCCAGGCATAGGAAACAGAGTAAGAGAATGGCTTGGCCTGATGGAGGGACAGAAGTGTGTCCTCTGTCTTGCAGCTAGAGAGCTTGGCAGCATCCCTTTCTTGGGTACCCCTCTAAGGTCCCTGATGATACTCTTCATCCCCAGATTAGATCCATTCATTAGGGCATTTTGGGGATATTTTTCTATAAATACAGAAATAGGCAATCATGCCCAGAAGTCTACTTGGTCTGCATTCCTTACTTTACTATGAGGGTTTTTTATTATACCCTATGAAGTTATCCAACCATATCTCCATAGTCTTGGCACCACTGGTCTTTTTCTCCCCCTAAACCTAACCATGAGAATCTGGAAGAAAAAATTCACCAGTCTGTTAACCACTTTTACTAAAATATAGTAAAATTTCAGGTGTTAAATCAACTCCAGAGAATGTCTGGAGTCACAGTGACTGTAGTGTTTCCTAATGCTGCAATGTCAATAAAGTTTTGCTTCAATGTGCATAACCTCAATCCGACTCATATTTCATTCTGAAGAATATTTTATAATCATCATTCGAAGTTTTCACTGGCAGGATATGGCTACGTTCTACAACTTTCTTTGAATCCAGTAAGAGGGAAATGATCATCTCATTTCTTGTGGGGCATAATTGGCCTATATCAATAATTTCAATAAATGGTTTCACTACCTGGTAGATTATTGTAATTTGTGGGGAAACTGTGATGAAATTTTTGGAGCCATCCATCTGCTCTTGGCACATTCTGCTCTTTGAGTCTCTAATGGTTTCCGTTATTTCTTCCCTTGTAATATACTTCTCCAATTTTTCTTTTTTGCTCTGTGGTTACTGGTGCATTGCTGTTTTTGTAAAGAAATTTTGAAACCTGCTATACTTTACAGGTTTTTTTCTGATTTATATTCATTTTGTGAAATGTTACTAAAGCAGAATTAATTTAAAATTAGTCAGTTCAAAGCATTCCAAGTCCCACCTTCTGAAATGGTAATTGGGCAAATTATTTCATTTAAACAGAAAAGAACAGAACAATAATTTCCATGTTCCATTAATGTAATGCCAATGGATTAATTTTGTCCTAAAAAGAACTTCTTTGGCTTTCAGTAGGTGTATTGTGACTCACTTCAGTTGATGTTCTTGGTTTAATGATATGGTTCAGTCTGAGTTAAACACATGTTGTACCAAACACTACTATTTGCCCACGTAATAGTTATCCTCCCCTTTTTTTAAATGACAGAATGCAGTTGCGCTCTGGTAGGAATGTGCCTGTCTAGGAACTGCATTTCCCAGCTTCCTTTGCTACTAGAATAGTCAAGTAACCCAGTTTTGGTCAATGGGAAGTGATAGTTTACTGGACAGGAATTCTGGGAAAGCTACTTAAAGAGTAGGCTGACTTGGATGGCTTACATATTTGCCTTTTTCTTACCCCTTCTTCTTACCCCTTCCTTCTTCCTTCCTTCCTTACCACTTTATGGATTCCCAGCATGATGATGATTAGAAAGCAACTATCTCGTGTTCATGAAACTGTATCAGATACTAGTTTTTTGTTGTTGTTGTTGTTGTTTTTAGCAAAAACAGAAAGAGGCTGGTTTCTGATGACATTATGGAGCTGCCATATTGACCCTGTGCTGCTCATTTCTGGAGTTCTCATTATATGAGATAAACAAAAGAACAAATTTATTTCAGGTACTGTTTTTCAAGTTTGTTTCTTAGAATCTAAAAATTAAATTGAGAAAAATTGCCATCTTAACAATGTTTAGTTCTCCAATCCATAAAAATGGAATACCTCTTCATTTAATTGGATCTTTAATTTCCATCAACAATATTTTGTAGTTTACAGTGTACATGCCTTGTACTTATATTTGTTAAATTCATTTTTAAGTATTTTTTTTCTATTTGACACTATAATGGATGGAATTGTCTGCTTAATTTTAATTTTGGATTGTTCATTGAAGAATATAGGAATACAACTGATCTGGGTATATTAATCTATTAGTATGAGGTATTACATTAATTGATTTTTCAGGTGTTAAATCACCTATGGTGGACATAATCTTAATGTGGCCCCCATGATCTCTACATCCTGATATTAATCACAATCCCCTTGAGTATGGTCAAAGCTGGTGACTTGCTTCTGATACATAGAATACTGTAAATATGACTCAATGTATGAGATTACATGATTACATAAGATTGTAATGCCTAGAGTCTCTTTATTCCTTGCTGGATTTGAAGAAGCAAGGGGCTACATTGAGAAATTTCATGTGGTAAGGAAATGCAGGCAGCTTCCAGAAGCTTAGGGTGGTCTCCAAGCAACAACCAGGAAGTAACTGAAGTCCTACAGCCATAAGGAACTGTCAAAAATCTGAGTGAGCTTACAGGAAGATCCATCCATAGCTGAGCCTCAGATGAAACTGCAGCCCTAGATGACATCTTGATTGCAGGCTTTGGGGGATTACTAAGCCCAGGACCCAAATAAACTGTGCCTTGGCTCCTGACCCACAAAACCTATGAGATAACAAATCAAACTGAGATAATTAAACTGCATGTTGTTTTAAGCTACTAAATTTATGGAAACATTGTTACATGGCAAAAACTGGTGTACTAATGTAGAGTTCCTGAGATAAATCCTACTTCACCATATGTTTCTGGATTCCATTTGCTGATATTTTGTTGACTATTTCTGTGTCTATTTTTACAAGTGATACTGATCTGTAGGTTCTTCTGATGTCTTGTTTAGCTTTGTTATTAATGGCCTCAGAGAATTAGTTGGGAAGTTTTCTCTCTTCAATTTTCTGGAAGAGTTTTTGAAGGCTTGATATGATTTATTCTTTAAGTGTTTGATATAATTCACCAGTGAAACATCATCTAGGTTCGAACTTCTCTTTGTGCAAAGATTTGTAATTACCAATTCAATTTCTTATTATAGGTGTTTTGGGATTTTCTGTTATCTTAAGACAATTTCAGAATTTTGTGTCTTTCTAGAAATTTCATCTAAGTTGTCAAGTTTACTGATATAAGTTTTTCCTAATATTCCTTTACAATCCTTTTAATTTTTGTGAAGTCAGTAATTATGCCTCTAGTTTCATTTCTGATTTTGTAAATATGTCTTCTCTCTTTTTTTTTTCTTGGTCAGTCTTACTAACACTTGTTCTTTTTTTTTTTGGTATGCGGGCCTCTCACTATTGTGGCCTCTCCCGTTGTGGAGCACGGGCTCCGTACGTGCAGGCTCAGTGGCCATGGCTCACGGGCCTAGCCGCTCCATGGCATGTGGGATCTTCCTGGACCGGGGCACAAACCTGTGTCCCCTGCATCGGCAGGCGGACCCTCAACCACTGGGCCACCAGGGAAGCCCAACATTTGTTCATTTAAAAAATATTTCCAGAGAATCAACTTTTGGTTTAGTTGATTTTCTCCATCTTTTTCTGTTTTCTATTTCACTGATTTCTACTCAGATCTATATTGTTTCCTTCCTTTTGCATGCTTTGGGTTTCATTTGTTCTTCTTTTTCTACTTTCTTAAGGCAGAAGCTTAGGTTATTGTTTTGGGATCTTTCTTCTTTTCTAATATAGGTCTTTAAAGCTAAAAATTTCCCTCTAATCATTGTGTTAGCTGCATCCCATAAATTGATATGTTGTGTCCTCATTTTCAATCAATTTAAAATATTTTCTAATTCTCTTGTGATTTCTTCTTTGATAGATATAGTACGTTGTTTGATTTTCAAATATTTTTGGATTTCATAGATTTTCTTCTGGTATTGATTTTTAATTTAATTCCATTGTAGTCAGAGAATATACTTTGTATGTTTGCAGTCCTTTTAAATTTATTGAGATTTTTTTTTATTGCCTAGCATGTGGTCTAACCTGGAAAATGTCCTGTGTATGTTTCAAAAGCATGTGCATTCTATTGTTGTTGAGTAGAGTGTTCTATTGAGCCATGTTGGCTAAAAATATGCAAGTTTTCTGTATGTTTTTATGTTTATCCTGCTTGGAGTTCACTGAACTTTGTGAATGTATAGATCATAGTTTTCATCAAATTTCAGAAGTCTTCAGCCATAAATTCATTGAATTTTTTTTCTTTCCATTTCCCTCTCTCCTCTCCTTCTAGGATTGTCAGTATGTGTATGTTGGAATGCATAAAGGTGCCCATATTTCACATTATTTTTCCTGAATCTTTATTCTCTCTGTTCTTCAGTTACATGGTCTTGATTGATCTGTCTTCAGGTTCACTGATTCTTTCTTCTGTCACCTCAAATCTACTGTAAAACCCCTTTAGTAAATTTTTCATTTTCGTTATTTCACTTCTTAACTCCAGAATTTCTATTTGGTCCTTTTAAAAATAATATCTCTCTTAATTGATATTCTCTATTTGATGGCTCATTGTAATAATACTTTTGTTTAATTCTTAACAATGCCTTTCTTTTGTTCTTTGAAAATATTTATTATATCTGCTTTGAAGTCTTTGCTAAGTTGAACATCAGGGGAAATCAGAATAATTTTGATTTTCTGCTTTTTTCGTGGGATGTTCATTCATGTTTGCTCATTTGTTTTTCATCTCATAATATTTTGGTGAAAACTGGACCTTTGCATAATATCATCGAAACTGTGTATTTTTATCACCTACTGTTTGTTCGGTGACTTAGCTGAACTAAGTCTCTAGACTTAGTCTCTCTCTCCACGTTGTGTGTGACCACTGAAGACCCTGATCAGTTTTTCAAATTCTTTTTAAAACATTTTAAGTCTGGCATCCAAGTGGTCACTCTAGGGCCACTCTAGCTTAGTGGTCAATAATGATTGGTCAGATTTTGTGCTTAAGCACCTTGAGCCAGTAACTCTTCCACTCTTCACTAGTGGATCTGTGGTTGGATTGAATACATTCAAAATTCAGAGTTTTCAAGTTTCCTCTGGTTTTTATTTTTCCTGTGCTCAAGCCATCACATTTAGCCAGGGATACATAGGTATCTAGAGACCTCTCTAGGCTCTCTTGTGCACGCATGCAGCTTTGTGCATGTTTTCAGCTTCCCAGACCACCAGGGATATGTAGGAGCTTATCAGAGCCCAAATTTGCCAATTTAATTTTTGAATGGTCTTCAGTGTGCTGCTTGTCTCAAAAAGTATAACAGCTTCAGGCTAGCTGCAATATTAGATGGCCTTCATTGCCACCTAATAATGTCTTTAGACATGGGTTTTTTCCAAGTCAACACCGTGACTGGCATCAGTGAAGCTGCCAGTCCTTATGGTCTGCTCTTCCCCGGTACAACTACTGCACCAGGGAGCTGGGGCAGGGAGCATGATGATGAAGACATCCTCAGCTAAAATGCCACAGATTCCCACTGTTCTTACCGAGGTTTACTGTTTTTTCTTGAATAAAGGTCTCTCAATTTGTCGTATGATTTAGTCAACATTCAGAGTCCTTAAATGATTATTTGTGCCTATTCTGTCTTATCACTGCTTTTTGGTGAGAAAATTTACAGAGCTCTTTCTTCAGCCAATCCAGAAGTTACCTTTTAACTTCTCCTTCATATAACTAAAAGCTATCTGTGTATTTGTGCTACTTTTGGAGGGAATTCCTCAGTGCTATTTTCCAATCCTAGCAGGTCTATTCTTTTTTCATCCTTTGTTTGGGTTGTTTTGTTTGTATGAGTCTGTGGTGGGGTGGTAGGATGACAATTGTGTAGGTGTGTTAAATTTCCAAGATTTCTCTACTGTTTTCCTTCTTATGAAGCCCTATTCAAATTTTATGATGAAATATTCTGCTAAAACTCTCTAGGTAGAATTTTTAATGTCTTTATTATTTTTACTCTTTGTTTCATTGGGGTTTGTCTTTAGTTAGTCCATTTGCTGCCTCTTTATTCATACTGAGCACAGCCCTTCTTTGAGTGGCAATAATACCAGTGCCTTACTCCAGGCTCAAGGAAAGAATTCTGCTCTTCACTTATACATTCTTCATGAATCATGGCAACTGATATCATAAGAGCTATTCTGAAAGTCTATAGTACAAGGACTGACCTCAGACTTTATTGCTGAGGGGCTCCTTGCATAAGCCAATCTTTATGTGGCAGAGACCAGTTATCTAACAACTTCCTGGTATCTCTAGGAATCTTCATTTCACCTCAGTTGTAAGTACAATTAGGAACTAGACTTTTTTTAACTGCATAATTAAAAGGGAACACAGGTGGTAAGTAATTTTCAGAATAAATGGAAGTCTATTTTAGGAAAAGCAGAAACATTTTTAGAATTTTAAAAAAAATTTTATAGCTTTAAAAATATTGTGGCTCAGTCTATTTGAGGTATAATATATAATTTTGTGACTTATTTTGGGGAGACATTTCAAGAAACTAGTATTATGTGGAATATATTTTGGACAAAGTTGATATATGTAATATGTAGGTATTACATTCATGATATAAAGAATATTACCAAGAATTAAATTAAAACGTGTATTATCAATAGTCCTGATTAGGTCAAAGGTAACAAACTGTTCACCTCTCCCCACAAAGAAGATTGTGATTAGATAAAATAATACCTTGTATAATACCATTTAAATAGACTTGCAGTTATAAATTCAAATGTAAACTTTAGGTGTAGTGGATTAACTCAGTTTTAAGTCTTAATTTCTCAATAAAAAAGAAAGCAATTTACAGGTTTGCCTGACAAAGGTACATTCTGATGATGCCTAGTAAAATGACTTACAAAGTTCCATAGTCTATAATTTAAGTTATTCTTTCATACTTGTTTCAAGATTCCAGAATTCCAGGGGGAAATAAAACCCAATATCAGAAATAAACTTTGCATTTTAAAGTGAAAGCAGGCAAGCTTTTCCCTTGCTTAGAACAAGCTATTTCTAAGCTGTAGTGAAATTAATCAGTTTGTCTAAGGGCAGCATTAACAGTCAATGCAAGATATTTGTTGAACAAATATCTATGGAGACCTCCTCTATTTGAAAACCCGACCTTAAGCATATAACTATATTATTGGGAAGTTGCAAGAAAAAAAGTCAAGAAAGTTGTAGTAAATGCCATATGAGCCAGAGGAGCTCTGGGAAGAGTAAGAATATTTACCTGAAATGTGTAGGAAAACTTCCTAGTAGATACAGCATTTGGACTGAACTTTGAATCACGGCATCAAAGAATCAGAGCATTGTAAGTTTGGGGATCCAGAGGTAACAAATTCAGATTCCAGGAAAGTAGTATAAGTAAAACATGTGAGCTAAAGCCAAAACAGTTGGGAATGTTGGGACTGTGGTGAACTAGCAGGTGCTTGCCCTGTCTAAAGCAAGCAATCTGTTCTTAGCAACACCAATTATTGCCAAATGAGAATGCAGGCCCAGTGTTATCATAATTTCTGAAAATTTTCCCCAAGAAAACTTGAAATATCAGATTTTTATGTGAATCTTGCATAAATCTTGAATCAATACCAATAAATATTATCAATATCAATAAATATTGATAACTAAGTCCATCTGTTTTACAGCATCATGTAGGGCCAGATTAGCTGTGAGATATTGATTTGCTGTCTTCACCTTAAAATAATCTGGTTCAACACTTGCTCTCTTCAGAATCCTTGGATTTCCTTCATGACTTTTCCACCAAGTGGTTATCCACCCTCTAATTTAGCTCCTCCTGAAATGGGAATCTCAATGCCTGGCTAGGCAAGTTGACTACCAGAACTTTCTTCCTTATATTTGCCCCTGAGATTGTCCTAGTTTTTCCTGTGTACTATACAGTTCTACATAAGGGCTTAAAGTATTTGAAAACAGCCATTGTGTTCCTCATAAATTTTGTCTAGTGCCTTCAACTTTTGCTCAACTGGCACGATTTCAAGTTTCTTACCACCTTGACCACCCTCATCTGGATGCATTCAATGATCTGTTATTCTCAGTGCATAATACCCAAAACTAAATGAGGTGGTCTAGGCAAAGAATGAATATTACCATCCTTGTTCTAGGTATACAGCTAATATCAGTCAGGTATCAGTGCATGAAACTCCCATATATTTTAGTAGAAAGGGATTTACATAATATGAAATCATTAGAATTGTTGAAGGAGAGGGAGACAGAGGGCCACTCCTGGGCTTCAAGTATAAGGAACTGTCAAACTTTTCCAAAGTAACTCCACCATTTTACATACATTTATGTATGTAAAATGTATTTATGTATTTATTTAGCAATGTATGAGGACTCTGATTTCTCCACATCCTCAATAACACTTGACATAGTTCTTCTTTAGTTTCAAATCTTATGTTTTTAAAATATTTAAATATGTTTCATGTAGATTCTACCATAGGAAGAGAGGTGGATACAACTTTTCTCTACTAATATTTTTTGAGAATTAGTCAGTATTGAATTGATTAGTTCATTACCATTACAAAAACAACAGTAATTTTTCCTTTTAAGCCTCTTCTGAGACTTTGCCCCATCCAAAAGACATTGCATGGCCTAAAACTGGCTTATCTAGAGATACTATGCTTAGCCCCCTTGCCATAATTTGGAACAATTTTGTTGTCACCCCAGCAAGGGTGTTCCCTACAGGACTGACTGAGGCCTCAGTTGCACTGAGGCATTGAAAGCTAGCTTTTCCCTCAGCCCAATTCTGTTCTTATTTCCTAAGAGTTGTATCTCTTGAAAGCACTCTCTAATCATCTTTCTACCCAAAATTTTCCATCTTGAAGTTTGTCTGCAGGAGCTCAATCTAAAACAACTTCTCTGGATCTTAGTCCCATGATTTAATAAAGTGAGAACAACAAAAATTTCCTTGCAAGATTACTATAAGTGGATATTTGTCATTCCTCTGAATTCCTTTCCAGGTTTAAGAAATTGGTAGGAAATAAAAACTGTCTCCTGGGTAGGAGAATAGTTATTTTTCTAAAATGCTAGGTAGTTATTTTTCTAAACATTCTTGCAGCAAGGGTAGAGCCAATTGATGTCAGCTCTTCAACGTGTTTCCATTTTCTCAAGAACTGGTGATGTAGCAGTAGTACAGTGGTTGAAATTTCATGGAGCAAAAATGGTAGTAACATTAATGGTTCAAGTATCTGCTATAAAGTTTACTTTCTAGCATAGAAGGTGACAGTGGTGCACAAAACTCTAGTTTTTGGTAGCAGCTGTGATTTTTCTCATTAGACCAGTTTATGTGATGTAGGTATTGCTCCAGGAAGGTCAGTCTTGAACTCGGTTTTCCATTCTTCCAAACATATCTGTGGTACATCTGAAGAGGTAGAGCTCTTCTTAATGGCATCCTTTTTTGCTGAGTCAATCAGTTAGCATCTGTTGTTTGCAACTAAATACCTGATTGAAGATTCAATGGTGTAATGTGTGTAAAGCATGTGATATAATATGTAAAGAAGCACATAATAGGTGTTAGTACACTGAAGGTATTATAATTTTATGGCCTTTCTGATGGCTGTGTGTGGTTTTCAAATCAATGGCTTTGGTATTTTGAGGATTAATTGAGTTAATAAATGAAAAGCATCTAGAACAGTGGCTTGCACATAATAATCATTCAGTACATGTTTACCATTAACACAATTGCCCTTTAGTCATACTATCATCCATATATACTAAATTGTTAATTCAGGCTGGGTATGGGAGCTTGGGGCTTGGACTGAATCAAGATGGATTTGTTTTGACAAGGTGTCAGAAGGGGGATCTGAATCCAGCTATCCTTAGGAAGACCTGATTCCCAAATGTGTGTTGTTCTCTGATTAACTGGCATTCTGGGCCAAGTCCTGCCATCTATCCCATGTATTTGAAGCTAAAAGCTTTATAAAAAAAGAAAATTGATCTCTCTGTTTACTTTAAGCCACAGTTGTAATGTCATCAGGTGCGATGGAACAGAAGCAGATGTTATCAAAGTGCATTCACCTCACCATTTGTCAGAAAAATTTATGTGCTTGCTGTGCTCTCAGTGTTTCCAGGAAGAGTTGAAAAAATTTTTTAACATTCTTTATTTACCACAAGAAAACTTATTTAAAATTTTTTGCAGAAAAGTTTGTAAATCAAAGATTTGGAAGTTGTCTCTGAGGACTGATTTCCTAGATTTCACTAAGCAAAACCTTTCTGTTTTCTATAAAATAATACATATTTATTTTCTCTTCATTGAGACTTGAATTTACACAGACAAAGTTTCTCTCAAGGTCAAGGCAACACTCTCCAACATGGGTCTTGATCAGAAGACATGATTCATTAGTCTTCATTTTCAATTATGTGAACAGGAAAAAATTCTGAATTAAAATGGAAAAAGAGAGCCTCTCCAAATTTAATCTGTTTGTCTCTAGCACTCAAACAGAGGATATGCAGAAAGAAGTGATCTTGAGTGTGTTTACTCTGTTTAGTAGTAGACACTTTAGTAATCAAATGTGTTTTCAGAAATATTAATATACTAAAGTACAAAGTAACTAAATATCTCAATTACACTTCTAAGATGTTGCATATGCTTTGAAAAAGGTCTGATTATTTTCTCCAAGCAAATTAATTTTTGAAATTACAAAGTAATGGGACATTCTGCTCTGCATCCTCTTTTTGTGAAGTGACCTGGGGTCATGGCCTGGGCTTCTCCAGTGAATGGTGGTAAGGCCGTTTATCTAGTGTCCATTGTTAAGAAATCCGTGATAGTCACTCATCTAAGGCACGTTCAACATCACTATCAATACTAAAGCTGAAATTTGCTCTCCATTTGCCCTACTCCCAAGTATATCTCTATGAATTAAAAACATAAATAAGGAATATAGAGTGCAATTTTTGTTTTCTCCACAAATCCCAACACCAAGATCACTGAGGACATCATTGAACCACTGAATTAATCAGCCTTACATCTATCTCCTTGTCATGTGAGAATAGTAAGATCTGCACTTAAAGCTGAAAGCAAGTGAATTGCTACACATAGCATTTCTCTCTAATTCTCTTCATGCCTTCCTCACTTTCTTGGTTTTAAAATACTCAACATAGAACTCCACCCTTCTTACTTTTTCATCCATTCAAATATTTATTGAGCATCTTCTCTGTTTCAGGCATAATGCCTCCTGTGGGAAGCCACTTCATCAATAATTTTCTCTTTCATCTATATTTTCAGACTTTCCTTCTTAATTGTTTCCTTACCTTCAAGCCTTAAAATTTTATCTTTCTTTGGGAGTTCCCTGGTGACCCAGTGGTTAGGATTCCAGGCTTTCGTTGCCATGGCTGGGTTCAATCTCTGATCGGGGAACTGAGATCCTGAAAGCCATGCGGTGCAGCCAAAAAAAAAAAAAAAAATTATACTATAGCTAATAATCAAATCTCCCTTTTTCATTAAAGTAGGCTTATTTTAAGAGTTGCATATGC
This sequence comes from Phocoena phocoena, assembly GCF_963924675.1. Taxonomy (NCBI): domain Eukaryota; kingdom Metazoa; phylum Chordata; class Mammalia; order Artiodactyla; family Phocoenidae; genus Phocoena; species Phocoena phocoena. Next base: position 30,413,687 of record NC_089226.1, read on the forward strand.
TCACTAGATATACATTCCTACTTTTCAATCTTTCATTAATGTATTACATCTGAAAAGATCCCAATACTCTACAACACTTTCTCTTCCAAAAATCACTAATGGCTTTCAGGTTGCAAAAAAAAGGTAATGTTTCATCTTTCTCCCCCCATCACCCACCCGGGCAGCATTTGGCTGCATTGACCATTCTCTTTGCAAAGCCTGCCTCTCCGTCATTATTATTACGCCAAGCAGCCACTCTATGATGGCCCTGCTCCCACCCCTGTGAAATCCCCCTCAGTCATCCTCATGGTATACTCCTCCTCTTCTCCTACTGTAAATGTTGGTGTTACCTCATATTCATTGTCCACAGTTTCTCACTCTGCAGGCTCCCCCCCATTTTCATTTCCATTTGCATGGGAATTAAAAAACCCACCAAATCTCCCTTGCCAGATTAAAACAGATAATAGTTTTGAAAGTGTTTCCAATTAAGAAAAGTGATTTATAGAGCATCATGTAAGAAATACAGAATCTTCAACCATATGCACATTTTTGAGGGACATGTCTGAGGAGACTCATGCTAAACTGATCAATTGCTTCTGTGAAAGAGACCCCTTAAGTAAGGGTGTGGAGAAAATAAAAGTGGTCATCAAGCTTATTTTGAACGTTTTAGTATCTAAGGATTGTATCATCAGAGGACATTCCTGTCAATTTGGGAGACTAACGTGATGTGCAAACATTTAATAATTCTAAATAGATTAAATATAGCACTGAGCTCAAAACCAAGAAAGGGAAATTCTCAGTTTTCATAGATGAAGAAGAAACCCAAAGCCAGAGAAGTGAGTGGCATCAAAGCTGAGATCCTCACAAAGGATTTAGGCATAAACAGCTATAATGCCCACAAAAATAGGGGCATAGGGCCCTTGCTTATGGACCATGGAACTAAACTATCTTTGTGAATCCAGCAGCCCTGTAGGACTGATCCAAATGTGAAATGAATCCTAGAAGACTTCTGTTTGCCACCCAAGAAAGTGGCTGGGACCTTTGCTATCAAATCAGGGCCCTAATAGAAAAAAAAAAAAATTACTCCTGAGATATTGTAAAATATTATCTCTTGAAAAATAAGCTTGTAAATTTAAGCCATATGTTTAATGTTCATAGACTCAATACACATGGATAGAAGGTCAGAATTTGTCTTTCTCTTATGGTACAAAACTAAAGCATGGCCCAAACTAGGTGTAGTCTGTAGGCCCTAGGCAGCAGCAAGCTGAAAACATTCTGAGAGCATAGTCTTACAGCTTCACAACTCCAGAGAAGGTAATCAGCCTGAACAGGAGATTACAGATTTAAATAAAAAGTTATAATGCACAAAAATAAACTACCATGACAAGAGAATTTGTACCCCAAGACCTGAAGACAGTAAAATTATGTGAAAGACACTTTAAAATAAGTATGATGAAAATGTTCAAAGAGACAAAGGAATAAGTAAAAATCATATGAAAGGAAAGGGCAGTATGGAAAAAAGGAACAGACAGTTTGAAAAATAACAGAATATAAATTTTATAAATGAGAAATAAAAATAAAAACAACCTTCAAGTGGTGATTACCATAATACAATTCAAGAGAAGTAATGAATTAGAAGGAAAATAAAAGCCTAACATAAGACTGTGATAACAAAATGAAAGAGAAGTTAAAAGACCGAGAAAATGTAATGAAAAAGTTAAAATGTATGTGCATGTACACACACACACACATACACACACACAAAAATTTGGAGTTCCTAAATAAGAAATAGAGAAAATAAAAGAGAGGTGATATCCAAAGGGATACTAGCTAAGAAATTTCCAGCACTGTTAGAAAACATGAGTCCTTACATTGAAGAAACATGCCAAGACTTGAGCAGAAAAAAAAAAAACAAATCTCCATCTGGACACATGGTAGGAAACAGTAAAAACTCAAAGTAATGAAAGCTACTAGAGGGGATAAACCTTGAAATACTGATTGTCTTTGTTAATGAACATAAGGCACAACAATGTATTTTTCGAAAATCCTTCTTTGTAGTTAAGAGTTATATTTAGTATTATATCAGGGTATTTCTAGTAAATGAGGAATTTATAAATAAATAAAGTTTTACTGTGCATTTACTAATTGGTAGCTAGATCTTGGTTTAATTGCAATCATTCTGCCTCACTTTTTAACAAAACTCTCTTTGGCCCCTAAACCCATGCTGATGCTAAAAGCATTGTGTGGTTTATATACACATCACATAGCAGTGTCTCCTAGCTATATCTGCCATCACTATACCTCTGTCTCAACTTATTTGATTTTGGCTAAGTGCTTTCTGAAAGAGGGTGAGGTAACTCAGTGTTTGAATTTAGAAGTAATATTAAAATTTCCTTTAGGGACCAGTACTTGTCTATTTTAGATCCAACACCCAGTATAAGACTCTATCTTGTCCTATTCCCACTGAACCTCTCTTTGATACTTAACACAAATGATCACTCTCTAATTTGGTTTCCTTTCTCTCCTTTGCTGTCTCCTCTTTGCATCAGCATCCCTGGCTTCCCTCCTTGATCTGCTTCATTTCTCACTTCATACACTCTAGAAGGCTGATCTCATCTATTACCATGGTGTCAACGGTTCCCAAATTGGTGTCACCAGCCCAACTCATTTCCCTGGGTACCAGCCCCACCAGCATGTCAAAGTCAACAAACCTAAAATAAACTTATGATCACCTTTCTTCCTTAGCTTTTCTCTGTGTTAAGCCCCTGTTTGGGGAGGACACCAGACCCTTTCTTGGTTCATGAGGTGGATTCCAAGGAGCTCAGGCTGGAACAAGGAACCCACCTAAGCAGAGTGGGATGGGAAAACCCTCAGAAACACAGTCAAGACACAGCCCTCTCGAGAGGACTGAGAGACAGAGCTGTCCACCAGGTCTGAAGGCCGAGTCCAGAGGGCCAGAGGGAGCACCTGACAGGGGTACATTCAAGAGGATCATGCCCAGACAGAGGTAGGGTGGTTAATTCTGGAGTTGCTTGGGTGAAAGTGAAATGGGCCAAAATGGGTGCCTTGAACAGCCCTTGGACTTTCTTTTTTTGGCCAGAAAGGGTGTGATCATGAGGAAGATGTTTGGCTGCTAAAACAGTATAGGCTGAGAGGACAGCCTCAGCCTCCAGATTAGAAAATAGGAATTATCACTGACTTCCTCCCCTTCAGTCCAAGTGCCTTATCTATCTATTTAAGTTCTATTATCTCCCTACTTCAGGCCCTTCTTTCTCATTTGGCTATTATCAGAGTTGGCTATCTAGAGCTACTGCATCTAATCATGCATCTTCTCATCCATCCACCACACCAGTTCCATAATATTATTTTCAAATCACTATAGGATTGCGTCATTTCCATGGCTGAATCCTTCAGTGACCCCACCTGTGACCCATATTACCTTGGTGGCACAGTAATGACACTTTAGAAAATATTTTTGGAAGAAAATGTGGTTGGGAAAGTGGAAAGAAAGATTATATCCAAATTCTAAATTCCTTAGCGTGGCATATAAGACCCTGTCTCATCTCAAATCTCATTTCCTATCTATCTTCTTCCTCCACACAGAATTATTGTTTTCCCCTAAATTTGTGATGCTGACACAAAATAAATTGTAGTTGAATGAAGATTCAAGTAAATAGCTCCCTGGGCCCCAAAGCCCTGTGCTCCAGCTATGGAAAAATTTTTGTGTATAAAAGAGGTACCATCAAGAGTCTGCATGGGCTGACTTGCTTCACCCCTCAGAATTGTGGGTCTTGCTTTGTGGTGCTGGGGGTGTAAGCCTCACAACTAGCACATATTCTGTGTGTTGACTGTGGTAGGAAGTAGAGAAATATTTTTTTAGATGGAAAATAATCATACTTAGAAGAGATGTGGTTCCTAACTTCTGACTGAGGTTTTGTGTAAAGATGTTGGTTGGAGGCTGTGATATTTTCCATCTAAGAGTTGGAAACAAACAAACAAAAGCTGGTTTTCCTCTTCTTTCCTTTTCTTCCTCCCCTTCTTCCCTCCCTCCCTCCCTTCCTTTTTCTAAGTTTTATTTTGGAGTTGGCAGGCTAGAGAAAGCACCTTACCATGATTTCTGAACTCCCAGATATTTCCAGAGATCGTTGCACAGATAAAAACGTCCCTGGACACCCACTGCTTTATCCTCCTTTTGCATGTTGCTCCTTGGTCATTAGTATTCCACACAGATTTTCTCTTGCAGCTCCTTATTCTTGGCCATAGTCAACCACTCCCCTGTGCCTGCCCACACTGATACATAGAATGCAGAGAGGTGAGCGATTTAATTATGTCCTATTTTGAAATCTGATTTAGGGAGTGACTTTGACGTTATTCCATAACACAATTATAAGACAAACTTTGGAAACTAACAGACTTGGGATAACTCCATTTACCTTCATCACCAGAAAGGCTAGGTGAGCTCAGCAAGGATCTATGTGGCTGGTGTGGCTTTCCCTGGGCAGAAACAGACTGCAGGGCCAGAAAGTCCTCAGAGCCTTTTATGCCTCCATCCTAAGTTACCGTGAGTTGGACAGAGATTACAGCTTGATAACTAACCTGTTTCTTTCTAACCCATGACCTTCTTTTGGGGAAAACAATCACAACATTCACCTTCTTTCCATGAGCCTGATGGACATGCTCCCACATCCCAGATCACACAGAGGAGAAGACTGCACCTCTCCTTTCACCCTCACATCTCAATCACCTGCTAAGGAAAGTGTTCAGACTTTTCCCCAATAACTTGGAGAAAGAGGACAGGTCAGCTGACCCTGATGACGTGGACCAGTGGCAGCAAATGTCCTATTATCCCTGGGGCCCAATTCTACATTCCTAATGTGGGCCTTATTTCTAACAACCACCTGCCCACCACAAGCCCTCTCCAAATTAGTCTCTGTTTTCTGCTTCCCCTGACATCTTCCTCCAAGTTTCTCCTGCAGCAAAACATAGAGATTAAGAATGCTTCACCTAATGTACATTGCCATGAATTTTGCAATCAGAGCCTTCCTCTTACATTTGGGAAATAAGGAGGCAAAGAGCAGGAGAGAATGTTTTATGCAAATGTTCTGGGTAAATTGAAGACTCTGCAAATTTTTAGTTTCAGTAAATATGCAGAATATAAGATTCACATTAAAGGGATATTGAAGAACAGGAGGTTTAATGCTTCCCAATACAGCCTTATTTGCAGGAGACTTGTGTTTGGAGGAAGAAGTGTTATTTATAGCTTCTCAGAGAGAGATTCACTGGAACCCTAGGACTCACAGCACAGTTGATAATGCTGGTGTAAACTGATGAACAGAGTCAAGTTCCATGGAGAGCAGAGGTAGGAAAAATGCTAATGAAATTGCTTTTCACCTAAGTGAAAACCCATATCTTCATTTACAGTAATGTCTCTGCCTTCAGACCCCACAGATAGAGCCAGACTCTATGCTGATGAGGACTGGTACAATGTCCCCTCTAATAGTTTAGCAAGCACCCTGGCTGCTGCAGCTTCCAGCTCCTGGATGTCTGTTTTGACAATGCAGTTCCTGGTTTACAGTTTCAAGTTGCAGATTCCAGCTCCTGGAAATCTGTTTTGACACTGCAGTTCCCGGTTTACAGTTACAAGCCGTTCTTTTTAGCTGGAGGTGAATAGTGTTCCAAATGCAATCTTGTTCTTTTCACAAAAACACAATGTTAAAAGCTTCTCTTGCCTCCTCTGAGAAAGGAAGGAAGAAGCTTCTATAGCCAAGGACATGTAGGGGAACATGCAGATGAGAGGATGCTTCAGGAAAATTCCAAAAGAGGGAAGAGAGCCCACCAGGCTCTTTTTCTAAAGAAGTTCTAGCTCCAAGCAGTGCACATGCAGCCAGCAGTGAACAGCCTCTGAAATAACTTCCCCACTCCCTCTTTCCCAGCACCGTCACTTCCTCAGCCACCAGATTCCTCTGCAGCCCAGATGGGTTTTGTTTTTTAACCTCTATTATGAGTGTCCCATTGCCTCTCCGTGTTTTCTAATTTACCTAATGTATCCTTGCTGTCCATTTGACACTGAAACTAATTATTTTATTCATTCTTGCACTCAATTTCTTTTTCAGTAGGTAATAGTCATTCAGAAAGCTGTACTCTTATATTTCCAAAGGCAGGACTCTTGTTATGTTTTGCTTTCCTGCTCCCTGGCCAGGGTCAGGCTGACATAGATACGGTGGTATGCTGGTAAATTCACTCTCTGGAGAGGGGGAAAGTAAAAGCCCTGATTTGTAGGGTGTGCCATAGCTGGATTGAAGCATACAGTGTGCTGCTGCTGAATGTGAGATTCAGGAGAAATGTACACAATCAGCTCTCATAAGCTAGTATAAACTGACTAGTGGACAACGTGTCTCACATGTATCACACTTACAGTGGCATTCTGAGATTAAATTCTATTGTAAGAATGTAAAGGATTCAATTCCTAGGTGTCTTCCCAAACTTGATCAAAAAAATTTTTCTCCTTTCTTCATCCCTAACCCTTTTCTGAGGGGAGGGCAGGGATAGAAATGGAAGGGAGAGAGGTTAACCATAAGCATGGAAGTAACATTAAGTATTTTATTTTGCTTTTTTGTTGTTGTTGTTGTTGTTAGCAACACACTCTCTTGGTGGTAGAGCTGAGTCTTTAGAATGATGGAGTAGCCTTCCCTCAACAACTCCCCCACCCCACTCCCACTATTTCAAGTTCCCATTTTAAGCTCCAATCAGAGATATTAAAGATAGCCATGAATTTGTCAACATTCTTCCCACTGAGAAGTGAGATCTGTGACTCCTCTTCTCTATAACTTCTTAAGCACAGAATATGGTAAAAGTGAGGCTTTGCCAGATTCTGAGCCTGAGCCTTAAAAGAGTAACAGCTCCCATTTCCCAGCTTTTGGAAATACTTGCTCTTAAACCCACCTGCCATGTTGTGAAGAAGCCCAAGCCACCTCGTGGATAGATTTGTGTGAGACAAAACAAGGCCCCTGACTACTGGCAGCCCTTATTGTCTGAACTCCCATTCAGTAACCAGCACCTACCTGCCAGCCATGTGAGTGAGTCCTCTCGGAAGCAAATTCTCCAGCCCCACTGCTTCAGCTGATGCCACATAAAGCAGAGATGAGCTATCCCCAACCCATTGACCAATTTGTCCATATATGAGCAAGTGAATGATCATTGTTGTTTTAGGACACAAAATATTGAGATAGTGTGTTACAAAGTAATGAAAATTCAGAATGTCTCTCTTTCTCTACCTGACAGCAGTTAGTGCACAAATTGTTATCTGTGCAGATGCACCTCTTCCCCTTCACATTGTCTTCCAGTTCTAAGTCATATGGATCTTAGTGAGACATCTCAAGTGTCACTTCCTCCTTCTCCCCAGCCCTTCCCCCCACCCTATCCCTATCTGGGATGTATCCCTGTCTCTCCTCTCTACTCCATAACACTGTGTGAATCACTTACCATGTTGTTCAGATCTGTAACTCTTATCTGAAATTTTAAGGGCTAAGTGTTTTGGAACTTCCAATTTTTCACACTTTAGAAAGATAATGTGGTACATATACTGGACATTATATAAAATTTGCAGTGGTATCTGCAGCAGCACCTTGTAATCAAATAGAGTAATATTTTAGCAATGAATTATATAAATATTCACATTAAGTGGGATAAATTTTAAAAAATAGAAAAACAATCTACCAGTTTTCAGAGCCTTTTTAGCTTTAAGAAGTATAGAAAATACATTGTGGACCAGTATTCTGGATTGATCATCTGTGTTTTCCACTGGGCATTGAAATCTTTGAGGATATGACACACTGCTCATCATGTATCCCCTCTGTCTGGCATGTTACAAAGTTCCCAAAAAAGCATGCTGATTCACCACACACACACACACACACACACACACACACGCACACACACATTGGGTTTATTGACAAAGCCTATAATTCTGGAACCATCTTTGTTTCTGGAAAGATTTCTTAACCAGAAAACACCTTGAACCTCCTTTTCATAAAATAGTGAATGATAACGTGGGAATCTAAACCACTAGAAAATGCAATACATGATATATCTACAGGATATAGTAATACTATTTCACATTCCATAAGCTACTTAAACTTCCTCTAGTTTAGACAATGATGTCAAATCACTGACATGTTCCATTTAACTTTGTACCTCTATAAACAAAAATATCATTGGCAATGCATTGGATATCTCTCAAAATATGTAGATGCCAAAAGAAATTATTTCATTACCATTTCTAGTTCTTCTCCTCAGTTTAATACGTATTATCTTAGTAGTTAACTGAAGATAATGCATTTTTACCACTTCAGAATAAATCATTGCAAAGCTCAAGTCCTGGAATTTGCAAGATCATCAAATGCTATTAGACTTATTTACTCATCAAAGAGAATTCCATTTCCATAAGACAGATATTTGAATTGTTTAGTGATGATCAAAGCAGTGTCAAACTTTCAATTAAATCCTGCTTTTTGAATTATCTGAAGTACAAACAAGAGGTGAAAGAATAAAAATAAAGAATTTATATATCCTGAATGTTTCCAAATTATAGTCATGTCTGAGTAAATTTGAAGAATGAAATAGGAGGGAAGACAGTGCTTGCTATCATAATTAAAACATATTCCATTTGAGCTTCTTCCAACAATAGGGCAAGTCACAGAGCTAGGTTTCTTTTTGCAATCTTTATGGAAATTGTCAAAAAGAATCACTCATAGTCCATGCCTGGCTTGCAAAATCATGGCACATTGTCAGTTTCAGATACTAATAAATTAAATTTGGGTGTTTGATAGAGCTTTGTATTTCATTACAATCATGTAAAGCTCAAATGGATTTTTATGATTTAGGAAGAGCTTTTTAATTTATACCAAACATCTGTTGTAGGCAGTATTATTTTTCTATATCAGATGAATATTCAGGTCTTTAGTTTAGTTCAATAAAAAAACAAATCAGGGGTTCGCAGGGTGGCAGGGATGGCTCGAGGCCATTCTGGGGTTTTTGGCGCGGGTGATCCCAGCACTGCTAGGGCACCGTGCTTGGGGCTGAGAAGCTCCCAGTTGCCTCTTTCAGGTGGAAGTCGGAGCCAGCGCCTGTGACCATCTGGGCTGACCTACCTTGTCAAGCACTTTTCTCTCCTTTGACAGGAAAACTAAGAAGGAAAGAATGGCTGTGGATTTCCTGCCTGCTCAGGTGACACCGTGTGGATGAAAGGCTCTTGGTGCTGCAGCCAGGAGTCAGTGCTGTGCCTCTGAAGTGAGAGAGCCAACTTCAGGACACTGGTCCACAAGAGACCTCCCAGCTCCACATAATATCAAATGGCAAAAATCTCCCATAGATCTCCATCTCAACACCATCACGCAGCTTCACTCAATGACCAGCAAGCTACAGTGCTGGACACCCTAAGCCAAACAACTAGCAAGACAGGAACACAACACCACCCACTAGCAGAGAGGCTACCTAAAATCATAATAAGTCCACAGACACCCCAAAACACACCACCAGACGTGGACCTGCCCACCAGAAAGACAAGATCCAGCCTCATCCACCAGAATACAGGCACTAGTCCCCTCCACCAGGAAGCCTACACAACCCACTGAACCAACTTTAGCCACTGGGGACAGACACCAAAAACAACAGGAACTACGAGCCTGCAGACTGCAAAAAGGAGACCCCAAACACAGTACATTAAGCAAAATGAGAAGAGAGAAAGACATAAAGCAGATGAAGGAGCAAGATAAAAACCCACAAGACCTAACAAATGAAGAGGAAATACACAGTCTACCTGAAAAAGAATTCAGAATAATGATAGTAAAGATGATCCAAAATCTTGGAAATACAATAGAGAAAATGCAAGAAACATTTAACAAGGCTAGAAGAACTAAAGATGAAAGAAGCAATGAAAAACAACACAACAGATGAAATTAAAAATACTCAAGAAAGGATCAATAGCAGAATAACTGAGGCAGAAGAATGGATAAATGACCGGGAAGATAAAATAGTGGAAATAACTACTGTAGAGCAGAATAAAGAAAAAAGAATGAAAAGAACTGAGGACAGTTTCAGAGACCTCTGGGACAATATTAAAGGCAACAACATTCGAATTATAGGGGTTGCAGAAGAAGAAGAGAAATAGAAAGGGACTGAAAATATTTGAAGAGATTATAGTTGAAAACTTCCCTAATATGGGAAAGGAAATAGTTAATCAAGTCCAGGAAGCACAGAGAGTCCCATACAGGATAAATCCAAGGAGAAACACACCAAGACACATATTAATCAAACTGTCAAAAATTAAATACAAAGAAAACATATTAAAATCAACAAGGGAAAAACAACAAATAACACACAAGGGAATCTCCATAAGGTTAACAGCTGATTTTTCAGCAGAAATTCTGCAAGCCAGAAGGGACTGGCAAGACATATTTAAAGTGCTGAAGGAGAAAAACCTACAACCAGGATTACTCTACCCAGCAAGGACCTCATTCAGATTTGATGGGGAAATTAAAAACCTTACAGAGAAGCAAAAGCTGAGAGAGTTCAGCACCACCAAACCAGCTTTACAACAAATGCTAAAGCATCTTCTCTAGGCAAGAAACACAAAAGAAGGAAAAGACCTATAATAACAAATGCAAAGCAATTAAGAAAATGAGAATAGAAACATACATATCAATAATTACCTTAAAAGTAAATGGATTAAATGCTCCCACCAAAAGACACAGACTGGCTGAATGGATACAAAAACAATACCCATATATATGCTGTCTACAGGAAACCCACTTCAGACCTAGGGGTACATAGAGACTGTAAGTGAAGGGATGGAAAAAGATATTCCATGCAAATGCAAACAAAAAGAAAGCTGGAGTAGCAATTCTCATATCAGACAAAATGGACTTTAAAATAAAGACTATTAGAAGAGACAAAGAAGGACACTATATAATGATCAAGGGATCGATCCAAGAAGAAGATATAACAATTGTAAATATTTATGCACCCAACATAGGAGCACCTCAGTACATAAGGCAAACATGAATAGCCATAAAAGGGAAAATCGACAGTAACACAATCATAGTAGGGGACTTTAACATCCCACTTTCAGCAATGGATAGATCATCCAAGATGAAAATAAATAAGGAAACACAAGCTTTAAATGATACATTAAACAAGATGAACTTCATTGATATTTATAGGACATTCCATCCAAAAACAACAGAATACACATTTTTCTCAAGTGCTCATGGAACATTCTCAAGGATAGATAATCTCTTGGGTCACAAATCAAGTCTTGGTAAATTTAAGAAAATTGAAATTATATCAAGTATCTTTTCTGACCACAACGCTATGAGACTAGATATCAATTACAGGAAAAGATCTGTAAAAATTACAAACACATGGAGGTGAAACAATACACTACTTAATAACGAAGTGACCACTGAAGAAATCAAAGAGGAAATAAAAAAATACCTAGAAACAAATGACAGTGGAGAAACGATGACCCAAAACCTATGGGACGCAGCAAAAGCAGTTCTAAGAGGGAAATTTATAGCAATACAATCCTACCTTAAGAAACAAGAATCATCTTGAATAAACTACCTAACCTTGCACCTAAAGATATTAGAGAAAGAAGAACAAAAAAACCCAAAGTTAGCAGAAGGAAAGAAATCATAAAAATCAGATCAGAAATAAGTGAAAAAGAAATGAAGAAAACGACAGCAAAGATCAATAAAACTAAAAGCTGGTTCTTTGAGAAGATAAACAAAATTGATAAACCATTAGCCAGACTCATCAAGAAAAAAAGGGAGAAGACTCAAATCAATAGAATTAGAAATGAAAAAGGAGAAGTAACAACTGTCACTGCAGAAATACAAAAGATCATGAGAGATTACTACAAGCAACTCTATGCCAATAAAAGGGACAATCTGGAAGAAATGGACAAATTCTTAGAAATGTACAACCTGCCAAGACTGAATCAGGAAGAAATAGAAAATATGAACAGACCAATCAGAAGCACTGAAATTGAAACTGTGATTAAAAATCTTCCAACAAACAAAAGTCCAGGACCAGATGGCTTCACAGGCGAATTCTATCAAACATTTAGAGAAGAGCTAACACCTATCCTTCTCAAACTCTTCCAAAATATAACAGAGAGAGGCACACTTCCAAACTCATTCTACGAGGTCACCATTACCTTGATACAAAAACCAGACTAGGATGTCACAAAGAAAGAAAACTACAGACCAACATCACTGATGAACATAGATGCAAAAATCCTCAACAAAATACTAGCAAACAGAATCCAACAGCACATTAAAAGTATCATACACCATGATCAAGTGGGGTTTATTCCAGGAATGCAAGAATTCTTCAATATACACAAATCATTCAATGTGATACACCATATTAACAAATTGAAGGAGAAAAAACATATGACCATCTCAATAGATTCAGAGAAAGCTTTCGACAATATTCAACACCGATTTATGATAAAATCCCTGCAGAAAGTAGGCATAGAGGGAACTTTCCTCAACATAATAAAGGCCATATATGACAAACCGACAGCCAACATCATCCTCAATGGTGAAAATATGAAAGCATTTCCATTAAGATGAGGAACAAGATAAGGTTACCCACTCTCACCACTCTTATTCAACATAGTTTTGGAAGTTTTAGCCACAGCAATCAGAGAACAAAAGGAAATTAAAGGAATCCAAATCAGAATAGAAGAAGTAAAGCTGTCACTGTTTGCAGATGACATGGTACTATACATAGAGAATCCTAAAGATGCTACCAGAAAACTACTACAGCTAATCGATGAATTTGCTAAAGTAGCAGGATACAAAATTAATGCACAGAAATATCTGGCATTCCTATACACTAATGATGAAAGATCTGAAAGTGAAATCAAGAAAACACTCCCATTTACCACTGCAATGAAAAGAATAAAATATCTAGGAGTAAACCTACCTAAGGAGACAAAAGACCTGTATGCAGAAAATTATAAGACACTGATGAAAGAAATTTAAAATGATACAAATAGGTGGAGAGATATACCATGTTCTTGGATTGGAAGAATCAACATTGTCAAAATGACTCTATTACCCAAAGCAACCTACAGATTCAATGCAATCCCTATCAAACTACCACTGGCAATTTTCACAGAACTAGGACAAAAAATTTCACAATTTGTATGGAAACACAAAAGACTCCGAATAGCAAAAGCAAGCTTGAGAATGAGAAACAGAGCTGGAGGAATCAGGCTCTCTGACTTCAGACTATACTGCAAAGCTACAGTAATCAGGACAGTATGGTACTGGCACAGAAACAGAATGATAGATCAATGGAACAGGATAGAAAGCCCAGAGATAAACCCATGCACATATGGTCACCTTATCTTTGATAAAGGAGGCAGGAATGTACAGTGGAGAAAGGACAGCCTCTTCAATAAGTGCTGCTAGGAAAACTGGACAGGTACATGTAAAAGTATGACATTAGATCACTCCCTAACACCACACACAATAATAAACTCAAAATTGATTAAAGAACTAAATGTAAGGCCAGAAACTATCAAACTCTTAGAGGAAAACATAGTCAGAACACTCTATGACATAAATCATAGCAAGATCCTTTTTGACCCACCTCCTAGAGAAATGGAAATAAAAAGAAAAATAAACAAATGGGACCTAATGAAACTTCAAAGCTTTTGCACAGCCAAGGAAACCATAAACAAGACCAAAAGAGTACCCTCTGAATGGGAGAAAATATTTGCAAATGAAGCAACTGACAAAGGATTAATCTCCAAAATTTACAAGCAGCTCATGCAGTTCAATAACAAAAAAACAAACAACCCAATCCGAAAATGGGCAGAAGACCTAAATAGACATTTCTCCAAAGAATATATACAGACTGCCAACAAACACATGAAAGAATGCTCAACATCATTAATCATTAGAGAAATGCAAATCAAAACTACAATGAGATATCATCTCACACCAGTCAGAATGGCCATGATCATAAAATCTATAAACAATAAATGCTGGAGAGGGTGTGGAGGAAAGGGAATACTTTTGCACTGCTGGTGGGAATGTGAATTGGTACAGCCACTATGGAGAACAGTATGGAGTTTCCTTAGAAAACTACAAATAGAACTACCATATGACCCAGCAATCCCACTACTGGGCATATACCCTGAGAAAACCATAATTCAAAAAGAGTCATGTAGCAAAATATTCATTGCAGCTCTATTTACAATAGCCCAGAGATGGAAACAACCTAAGTGTCCATCATCGGATGAATGGATAAAGAAGTTGTGGCACATATATACAATGGAATATTACTCAGCTGTAAAAAGAAATGAAATTGAGCTATTTGTATTGAGGTGGTTGGACCTAGAGTCTGTCATACAGGGTGAAGTAAGTCAGAAAGAGAAAGACGAATACCTTATGCTAACACATGTATATGGAATTTAAGAGAAAAAAGAATGTCATGAAGAACCTAGGGCTAAAGCAGGAATAACAACACAGACTTACTAGAGAACCAACTTGAGGATATGGGGAGGGGAAAGGGTAAGCTGTGACAAAGTGAGAGAGTGCATGGACATATATACACTACCAAACGTAAAATAGGTAGCTAGTGGGAAGCAGCTGCATAGCACAGGGAGATCAGCTCGGTGCTTTGTGACCACCTAGAGGGGTGGGATAGGGAGGGTGGGAGGGAGGGAGATGCAAAAGGGAAGAGATATGGGAACATAGGTATATGTATAACTGATTCACTTTGTTATAAAGCAGAAACTAACACACCATTGTATAGCAATTATACTCCAATAAAGGTGTAAAAAAAAAATAAAAACTTTAGGCACAAAAAAAGTCCTTCCTTTTGAGCAGTAACAAATAGAAATTATGTAGTCAATTTGTTTTTAACTTGTTTAAATATGTATTTACATGATAAACTGAGAGATTATTGGAGTTGTTTGTATAGGAAGTGGAGTTTTACTTTGTCCAAATATCTGTTCATCATAATAAAATAACTTTAAATGAGGAAAAAAAAAAGAATACATATGTGTATTTGCGTAAAACATTTCTGGAAAGAAGAAAAACTTGATACCAGTTACCTATACGATGGAGCTGCTAACATATCACTGTGTGCTCTTTTGTGCTCTTCATATTCTTTAGCATGTGTCTGTTTTCCTCTTGTTTAAATAAATGGCCAAAAGAACACACGGTTGTGCAATTGGATATGAATTTTGTAATATCTTCTTAAAACATGAATAAAACCTGTCTGTAAATGGAGAAAAACAAAAACACAAATCAATCCTGGAAATGGTTTCTATAAAATCATGAGCACCAAATCTTAGGCCTTCATCACTCTAAAATGAGAACAGAGTCTATATAAACTGCAGACACAAAGAGAGCTTATACTGAGTCTTAGATGTGTCCCACTCTGTGCTAGATACTGTACCAGACATAAAAAGCAACTTGTACCCTCAGGAGCCTTTGTATTTGAATAAGATTATGGCATGTCTTCCTTTTTCTGCTTTATTTCATTTTACTTTTAGATTTCTATTTGTAGAATTTCAGGAAACGCTTTGAGATTGAGAGAACTTGGAAAACCACAGAATCGGGGTTGGTTGTTATTCTGGAAACTGTAATCTGAAGCTGCTAGTTTCCTATCTAAATTATTCTAGAATGAGGAACTGCCTATGTAACCTGGTATAGCCATTTACTGGCAAGTTTCACATTTCTTCACGTCCTGGGTCCCAAACCTATTCTGACTTTCAACAAGAAGTAAAACACAGGTGAGTTCTCTGAGCTGGGCGCCCCAGCTTACTGAGCACTGGTCACTCTTGTCCTTAGTCTGACCTGAGATCAAGGTGCCCAGTGGTTCCTCACTCTGTTCTTGAGTTTCAGTCTCTCAGTGACCAGAAGGGAACTGCTGGGTTCCTTTCCATTCTGCCCTATATATGCATTCACACCCCCCACCCCAACAAACACACACATACTCAGCTACTCACGTTCATACACATACACACACAGTCACCCTGGTTCCTGATTCACACACATGTACTCACACATACCCTCAAGCACACATATGCTCACATCATACCCTACATGCAGTGCTCTGGAGGCATAGGCTTTTTGTTTTGTTTTGTTTTGTTTGCAGTACGTGGGCCTCTCACTGTTGTGGCCTCTCCCGTTGCGGAGCACAGGCTCCGGACGCGCAGGCTCAGTGTCCATGGCTCACAGGCCCAGTCGCTCCGCGGCATGTGGGATCTTCCCGGACCGGGGCACGAACCCGTATCCCCTGCATTGGCAGGTGGACTCTCAACCACCGCGCCACCAGGGAAGCCCCTGGAGGCATAGACTTTTTGATTCAAGTCTTCCATTTAGTGTGACCTCAGGAAGAAGTGCACACAGAAGTTCAGTTCACACATCCATATAATGGACTTTCTACTCTGTTGAGCCTTTGCAATGATCAGAGAAGGTTAATATGTGTAAAATACTTAGCATTGTGGTTAGTACAATACATAGTAAACACAAAATAAATGAGAATTGTTATTAGTAGGTTCTCTAATCATACTTAAGCCTCAAATAAGCCTGGTCTGGCCCCCAGCAATGTGCCTTGGTTCTATAACTGGGTTTCTCATTCCATTCCAAAACTGATTTCCTCATCCAGTACGTGCTTGATTCGCCAACACCTTGCTAAGGCTTGGAGCCCTACCCTTCCCTGGGTGACCTCTTCCTTTGTGGATATGTTTCTCATGTTATCTGCCTGACTTAAACTGCAAATGTCACCTCCGCCCCTACGGCAGCCCAGCACCTGGCACTTTGCAAAGAGGGCAAAGGACCTGGATCTGGTGTTTCCCTACCTATGTAGCTTCTCTGGGACAAGCCATAAGACATTAAATTTTGCTCTTAATGGTGTACTCAAAAGGAAACTGCATTTCTAAGCTACATTTTTATTTATGAATAAATATTGCATCTAATGATTTGGATGAGCAAAGAAACTTATCTATTACAGAAAACTCTTTTTTGTCCAGAGAGCTTTAAGAATGAGACACTTGGGAACATTCTTTTTAGAGACATTCTATGCAAGCTAGCTATATGTTCCTAATTTTCTAATAATTATAATGCATAAAAAATGAAATTAACTCTAAAACTATTGAATCTAAAGTGTTTATTAAATACAATAGTTTCAATTGCTAATGATTTAAGAGGTGATTTGTGACCTTAAAGTGACCGTTGCTTATCATCATTAACTTATAAATGAAATCTTTAGCTCAATCAGACCTAACCTGTACAAAATAGAGGATATTAGGTATTTCTCTGTGTGTTTTTTAGGCCTTCTGCCTCATAATCAGGCAGGCCTCACTTCAGGTTTGTTAGATCAGGGCTTACTGCTTATGCAAAGTATATTTTACATACTGCTTTATGTAAAATATTAAGAGAACAGTAAGTCTAGTGGCTGTTTTAATAAATCTCTAAAATAAAAATTTAAAAAGTATTTATTATGTACTAACCACAAAATCATAAATGTGATATGGGAGGTAACACACGCACACAAACACACATACACACACACACACAGATTATGGTCTTTGGCATCACCATTCTAACCTCAGGATCTACTTGCCCAGAAATACTTTTAAACCATTAAGCCACGATTTCTCATTGTAGAGTCAAATGGAATAAAACGAGGCATTTAGAAGAAAAAAAATCAATAGAACTGATCAACTGAGGGCTTAGTGAAAGGGATGAATCAAAGATGAAACTAAAACTTCAAAACTGAGCTTGACAAACATTTACTGTGAGAGGCATTTATGAGCCTCAGATAAAAAGCTAGAGAAAGATACTTTTATATTTCAATGAATCTGTAGCATACTGTTTCACAACAGTGGCACAAAATGTATAAGTTATGTAGCTAGAAAGATTAGACATTAAGGTTAATAATTTGAAAAATGTAAACTTAGTCCTTAGAACCTTAAATTTTGATGTGTTCAAGCCTCCTCCTTGACAATCCTAGGTGTCTATATGTGTTTCTCTCCCAGATAGTTCTAATTTCCTTTTCTGGTAAAAATGTAGAAATGCCTTAATGTCATGACTGCCACCTGCGGGATCCCAAGTGTAAGAAGAGAAATCATTAGGAGGTGGATTTCATGATCACTCCAAGGATAGCTCTAGCCTGAAGTCCAGCAGGCCTACTCATTAAGACAAGGAACGTGGCTGTCTGATTTAAAGATGAGAGCTATTGAATTCAGCTGTTCTTCTGTGGTTCTTGCATTGTGTTGCCCTCTGTGATGTCATAGTAAAACAAGCATGGAATCTGTCCACATGTAAAAGGCTCACGGGTTATTTTTGTGGCTGAAAACAATGTGGAGTGTAGCCATGACCAGAGAGGTAGCTGCAGTAGTATGGGGGACTGATCACATGCTTTAAGAAGGGCTTCAAATGTAAATAAATGATTGTTATCATTTTCAAGTTGTTTGGACTTTGGATTTGTAGACAGTTTCTGAGCAAAAAAAATGTTTCTATCTGTCAATGTTGGAGTATTAGGATTCTCTAGAGAAACAGAACCAGTGGGTTGTATAATATGCAGAAAAAGATTTATTATGAGGAACTAGCTCACATGATTAGTGAAGTTAACAGGTCTCACGACCCAGGAAAGCTGATGCTTCAGTTCAATTTCAAAAGCAGGAAAAACTGATGTCTCAGCTCTAGGCAGTCAAGCAGGAGAAAATTCCTTTCAATTTGGGGAAAGGATCAACCTTTTGCTCTATTTAGGTCTCCAACTGATTGGATAAGGTCCACTCACATTAGGGAGGGCAATCTCTTTTACCCAGCCTATTGATTTAAATGTTAAACTCATTCCAAAACTCCCTCACAAAATAGTGTTTGACCAAATATCTGGACACCTGTGGCCCAGTCAAGCAGACACACAAAATTAACAGTCAGTTTTCCCATTTGATAAGTACTTTTGGTGACAAAAAACTCCATCTAGTCAGTCATGACCACAGTCTTCCCACTGGAAAGCCTTCTGGAAATCGAATCCATGATTAGAGTTGGTGAAATTGACTTGTTAGTTTCAATATTGTGATTAAGAAGAGCTAAGAATTCAGGACTTAGAGAACGTGCAAGGCTTTATGGTGATGAAGAGAGAGAGGCTGGAGTAACAGAGTCTACGACCCCAGAAAAAAGGAAATCATTATAGCCTTATCAATCTCTTAATTAAAAAGCCAAATTATGCAAAGGAAAGAGAATCCTTCCAAGTTTTATAGCTGCAATTACATTTACAGAGACTAGATTAGCAATTACAAATTCCTGTAGCATAGAATTGACTTGAAATATTCTCCTCTGGTAAAGAGTTCTACACAAAACTCTTAGCATACTTTTATAACATTTATTGAGCATGTACTGAATGCAATAATTATATTGTGTCTTTAAGGAGATTTGTAAAATATCAATATAACACAGTATCATCTCAAGGAATTTCTTCTCTCCAAATCAATAGGACCATAGAACCAGTATGTCTATATTGGTTGCTAAATACGTTGAATATCACTTTTGGCATGAAAGAAAAACATATGGTGACATCATCTATTTATTAATAATGTGTTGTGCAAAAGATGCTCGACACCAAGCATACAAATTAGGTTGTGATTTTTTTAGACTAACTTTTAAAGAGAAAGATATACAAGCAATTCCTATCTTTGTTATTCAACGTGTCCTTAAAATATGTTTAAAAGTGACTTTTTGAAGGTCAAAGGGAAGAACTTTGTGTGTGTCTCTGGGTGGGGGAGGGTAGGTTATTCCCATGAAACTAAACACTATAAAATTCTTAATAATATTTTGCCTTATAGAAACAATCTTCAACAAGTATTTCCAACCTTTCGCTTTTTCTAAATTTTAATTTTGTTCCTTTTTTCATAATTAATATAGTCAGCCAGCTTAATTCATTAAGCATCTAACTGAGGCTAAAAAGTCACAGCTTCAGCTCATCTAACAATGATCTCAATTAGGTTGAGTTTATAAGTACTGTTCTGTTTATTGCTGGTGTAGGCACTTTCATTTCCCCCATAATAAACTTATTTTTATAAATTAATAAAGACAAAAAGCATTGAAATATCCAGAAAATACACAAACCTACTAAACAAAGACAGCAAACCACGTCATAGCTCAAAATGCTCATCCACTCAAGGCTAAATTTGAATTTCAACAAAAAGCAGTTGGGTATCAATGTGCATGTGTGAAAAGGCAGGTGTTCAAAAGCCTGTGACAGGGAGGACCCAGGGAGCTGCCATCACCAGGCTGTAATCTGCAGCTCAGTCCATGAAGAAGGTATATCTGCTGCTGGGGGAGTATTCAGAGAGTGCTGGGTATTCTGACTTCAATAGGGCAAACCTCCTCCAGCCATGATTATTCTGAATGACAAACACATACTTTAAGAAAATGATCAAAGCTGTACATATTCAGTAAATAGTTTTCTAAAAAAATAATATATTGATTAACACAGGAATATTAAATATAAAGGCTTAACCTAGTATGGAATCCTGAACAATAAATTGTAAAAAACAACAACAACAACAAAAAACATTCCTGCATTGGATGCCTCACTTATTAATCCATTGAGCCTCAAGTCAGGAGCTGTTGGGCCACTGGGGGGGTAGGTTTTGGTTCACCCACGTACTGAGACATACCAGAACCACAAGGATGTAGCTTGAGAGTGCATACTCTGAAGTTGGCTATGCTTTGCTTTGTTTTTAGTCACACTATCTAATTGATTTATAAACTTCAAATAATATTATGAATGGAGTGAGTACTTTATGTTTGTCAAAATATTAAGAACTGCTGAGAAATACTACTCTACACCTATGTAAATAGTATCAAACAGTGACCCTTTGGGGGTGTTCCTAAGTTGAATAAAATTTGATACAGGCACATTTTATGTAATATATTGTATAAGAGCAAGAATAAAATGCAAAATTTCAAATAACCTTCTACTTTAAATCCAGTTCTGTGGCCAGGCTTAAGCAGAGAGATTGTTTAAATGAATCAGGACTCCTACCCAGGCTTTGGCATGAAGGCAGGAAATCAGTGGGCACAAGGATGAGAGGGAATCATCATAAAATCCATAGGTACTTGGATTATATTTAGACTAAAGTGCACTATTTTACTGCATTCTAAACAAAGCCACCCTAATGAGCTGAGGGTGGGTTGGGAGTAGGGGAGTCTCCATTGTATAAATGCTGAGACATTACCCCAGAGTCATAAATATTTATGTCTGTCTCCCTCTTTTCCTGTCAGTCCATCTTGATTTTTCCCTTATTTTTAGACTTCATTCTTCCCACTTGTGAAACCACCTATTTTTAACTGCTAAACCTCATGCCCCTTGCCCTCTCTGCCCATATACTGCTGCTCTAGCTCTGCATTCCTTATCCTTAAGATCCCTCCAGAGAGACACAAATAGAGCCTATTATCCATTTTTTTCCTGACACATTTCTGCAGAGAAGTTTCCCCTCCCCTGATGATCGTGGTAGTGCCCCCAACTGTTTACCTAGGTGGAGGCGGCACACATAAGACACAGACTTGGGCAAAACAGTCCTGACCCTAACCTCATTATGCACCACACTTGAGCCTGCATTAGCAAAAACAGATGGTCTGGCTGCAAAGCCACAGATGCCAATCAGGTACACTGTTGGCAAACATGTTCTCTAATCAGGCCCCGTTCAAATGGCATCTGCTGCTCTCTCCCTGCAGGTATAGGTAATGATGCAAAACCTTCTGTACATTTCCTATTGCACTTGGGGTCTAACAACACACTTACAGAACACAATTCCCAGTTTAAGAAGGGCTGGCTCGCCCAGGCTGAAACAGAAAGGCAAGCAGCAGAACTTTAGGCCGGCATCTTGTGAAGGGCACACAGATATCTGGCCTCATCCTGTGTGTGTGGAGCTGGAGTCTGGGAAGAGATATTGTGAAGCAGAAAGGGGTAACTACAGGACTGGATGCTTCTGGTATCATAAAGGCCAGCCCACCAGCTTAAGGGAAAGAATTCAACACTAGGCTGGAAGATAATATAAGAGAACATATCCATTCATATGATATTTAAAAACAGATGAAACTGATTTACAGTTGTAGAAATCAGAAAGGTCATTACTTACATGGAGTGAAGTTTGACCAGAAGAGGGCATGGAGAATTTTCTGGGGTAATGAAAATGTTCTGTATCTTGATAGAGTTATGCTCAAATGGTCACACACAATTGTCAAACTTATCAAAACAGACATTTAAGACCTGTGCATTTCAATGTATGCAAATTTTACAGTATGATTCTTTCAACATGAAAGTTTAAAAAGAATTTATAATGATACTAGGAATATGATACTAGGAATATACTAGGAATATTTCATACCTTAAAAAAAGGTAGGAAATTTGTTAGTATTATATTAATCACATAAACACAATATTTTAAAGATTCAGAAAATATGCCTTTGCCAAAATTATAATGAGTGATTTTTTTCTGTTTTCAGATATTTAGAGATTTATTTAGGAATAATTGTGGTTCAGATCCTTCACATGTTTAAAGTATATATATTGATAACTTGACATATGTACACAGTTGTGAAACCATCACCAGTATCAAAATAATGAACATATACATTACACCCAAAAGCTTCCTCTTGCCCCTTAAAATCAATTCCTTCTTACAGCACCCCACCACCATCCAAAAACAACTGTTTTATATTGCTATAGATTAGTTTACTTTTTCTAGAATTTTATGTAGATGGAATCACACAGACAAAACATATTTTTGTCTGATTTATTCAATCAGTATGTTTATTTTGATATTCATCTATGTTGTTGCATGTATCAATAGTTCACTCCTGTTTATTGCTGATTGTTATTCCATTGTGTGAGTATATCACAATTCATTTATTCATTCACTATTCGATGGACCCTTTGTTTCCAGTTTGTACTTATTACAAGTAAAGTTGCTATAAAAATTTTTGTACGAGCCTATATATGTGTACATGTGTTTTCATTTTTCTTGGGTAAATACCTAGGAATGGAATGGCTAGGTCATTTTGTAGGTATATGTTGAACTTTTTAAGGAAAAGTCAAAACGTTTTCCAAAATGGTTGTACCATCTTATAACCTTACTAGCAGTTTATAAGAATTTTAGGTACTTCCCATCTTTAAAAAAGCTTGTTTCAGTAGTCCTTTTAAATTGAGACATTCTAATGTAGTGGTATGACATTGAGGTTTTAATTATAATTCCCTTAATTGCTAATATGTTGAGCATGTTTCCATGTGCTCATTTGCCATCTGTATGTCTTAGTGAAGTGTTTGTTCAAATAGTTTATCTATTTTCATATTTTTATAGTCTCTCTTCAATAAGAAAACAAATAAGAGTTCTTTACATAATGTTTTAAGTCCTCTGTCAGATTTATATTTTCCAAATGTTTTATCTTAGGTCTTAAGTCTCGGTTTTTCTTTTCATTTTCATAAGATTGTCTTATGAAGATCAAAAGTTTTAAATTGTTATGAAGTCCAATGTAAGAATTTTTTTCTTTTACAGTTCAGGCTTTTTGTGTTCTTTTTATAAAATCTTTGCCATGCTCAAGACTACCAGGAATATCTCCTGTTTGTTTTATTATGTAGTTTCATAGTTATAGCACTTACATTTAGGTCTGTGATTTCTAATTGGTTCCTGTGTCTAAAGAGAAGATCTAAAGATCAACACTTTCTTTTTGTACATCGCTGTCAAATTGTCCCACACCATTCATTAAAAGGTTTTTCTTCCCTCACTGAAGGCCTTGATGACTTTGTCAAAAATCTGTTGATTGTATAATTATGTGTCTATTTCTGAATCTGTAGTCTGTTCCAATGATCTATGTATTATCATATATCTATATCATGCAGTTACAATAGTTTTTTGATTATTATAGCTTCATAATGTCTTAAAATTAAGTAATATAAGAGTTCCAACAAGATGTTTTGTGTTGTTTTTTAAATTTGTTGAGACTACTATGAGTTCTTTGACTTTCTATGCAAGTTTTAGGATAAGTTTTTTAAATTTCTAACTAAAAAAAGTCTACAGGTATTTTGATTAGGACTGCATTGTGTCAGTTTAGGGAGAATTGAAATCTTAGCATATTAAATCTTCCAATCCATAAGCATAGTAATTGCTCCATTTATTTGGGTCTTCTTCAGTTTCTCTCAAGAATATTTTGTATACTCATGAATGTGTCTTGCATGTATTTTGACAACTAAACTGTTAAATGGGGATCATAAAAGCCCACAACACGTGAGGTTATAAATTATGTAAGGGTATACATGTAGAGTGCATCATAAGCACACAGTAACCCCACCATTAGCACCACCTGTCAAATAACGAGAGGCCATCGTAAAATGAAGAAGAAAAAAAAAACCCTAAAGACTAGGTATTTCTGGGCTTCCCTGGTGGCGCAGTGGTTGAGAGTCTGCCTGCCAATGCAGGGGACACGGGTTCGTGCCCCGGTCCAGGAAGATCCCACATGCCGGCGTCTGGGCCCGTGTGCCATGGCCGCTGAGCCTGAGCGTCCGGAGCCTGTGCTCCGCAACAGAAGAGGCCACAACAGTGAGAGGCCCGCGTACCGAAAAGAAAAAAAAAGACTAGGTATTTCTTCTAAGGACTATTTAACCAAATAATAAACCAGCTTTCTTAATCACTATGCTAATCTGTTTCCCAATCAAAAACATTGATTCCAGTAGGATTTGTTTGTTAATGGTTTCAATTCAGGAACTAACTTTAAAATATTTTTGAATATAAGTAAAAATAATCTTATTGGCTTCCCCACTCTCTCACTTCAGAACTCATAATTACTCATAATTATGTTACTTATAATTCCCACTGACCCACTCCCTCCATCACACGCCATGTTGCAGTCATTTATAAAAACTCTGTGCTTCTTTATACAACTACTCTTTCTTTCAAAGTAATTCTTTCCAAATGGAATTGCTAACATATATGATACCGTGTAGGACCTTCAAGGGACTAGAATGAAGTACCTTCTTTCTTTAAACATGAAAAGGTTAAAAGATGATCTATAGTACATTTCGCTTTTTTGGGCTGTTTTTGGGTCTTCATTGCAGCATGCGGGCTTTTCTCTTGTTGCGACAAAAAGGGGTTACTCTTCCTTGTAGTGTGCAAGCTTCTCATTGCAGTGGCTTCTCTTGTTGTGGAGCACAGGCTCTAGGTACACGGGCTTCAGTAGTTGCAGCACGCAGGCTCATTAGTTGTGGCTCACGGGCTCTAGAGTACAGGTTCAGTAGTTGTGGCACACAAGCTTAGTTGCTCTGCGGCATGTGGGATCCTCCCAGACCAGGGTTCAAACACATGTCCCCTGCACTGGCAGGCAGATTCTTAAACACTGCACCACCAAGGAAGTCCCTGACTTTGATGTTTTGACTTCCTTTCCTTGAAAAACAACTGGACTTTCCTGATATCCCCTAAACATCCACATGACCCCCACCTTAACAGAAGAGTTCCCGTTTATACAATTGCTAATATGAGAGGTCAAATAAATATCATAAGAAATTTAAGAAGGATCAGTCAGGGTCCACTCAAGAAAAAAGAAACCACACCAGTTATTGTAGTAAACATAATTTAATAAAGGAAATTGTTTAAACAGGTACCTGAGAACCAAACCAGCAAAAAAAGAGAAGAATGAGGTAACCCAGAACAGTAATTACCAAAGGCAGCTAACCACTTCATAGAAGGGAAGAGGTTGAGCTTGTTAGAACCTATTAGTTTCAACCAGGGCTTCATGGGAAAACTTATGCAGTCACATAGCACCCTATGCTCAGAAAGGCCCCAGACTTGGTTTACTGCTCTGCTGTCACCATCCTGTAGTTTATAATAATTTTTTAACAAGGGGTTCCTCATTTTCAGTTTGCACTGTGTTCCTCAAATTTTGGAGCTGGTCTTGGCTTGAATTATACAAAATTACTCTGTTTTTAGATCAAAATGTTCAAATACCAACAATTTCATATGATTCAACACAGTGAAAGCTTATAGAGGAACCCTGTGGAACTGGGGCTCAGAATGCTGAAAGAAAAGCATTATCCAGCTAGTACTAGAATCTCTCAGGGCCTGTGAGACTGATTCTGGGAGTGTGAATAACTGAGATCTGAAACTAGCACAGTTACTGAAACTAACTGCCCCTGTTGGGAAAAAGTAGTTTTGCTGGTTCTGACACTGACAGAAACAGGAAGCAAACAGAAATCTAAGTGTGTCCCTTTCCCTACTCCAGTCATCCAGTCTCCCTCTTGTGTCCTGTTGACAAAACTGAACAGGGAACTACCTGGCAAAGGAGAAAAAATGGTGGTTTGCAGAGGCCCAGGCCCAAGTTCACAAAGACTAGAAGGGTAATCTTGGAGCTTAGAAACAATAGCTGAGTAATGACCATAAGGGGAAGGAAGTTTAAAGGACACTAAGACAAATAACTAGGAGCAGTGGCTCCTGTGAAGTCAGAATTAAGAGAATAAACAGAAGGTAACTACACTGAAAATATATACCTTAAAGTTATCAAATAAAGAGCATAAAAGATTTTCTGGGAAGTTTAAAAATTATTTATAAATTTAAAAAAATCAAGAGATTAAAAAAAGGAATGGTCACTGCTGAAAACTGCTCTATTGTTCTGGAAGGTCAGACAGAAGAAATATAGCACGATAGAGAGTATAAATAAAAAGTCATAGAAAGCATGAGTGAAAAAGATAAGGGCTATAAAAAAAGAGAGAGGGTCCAAATAAATAAAATCAGAAATGGAAAAGAGAAGTTGCAACCGACACCACAGAAATATATAGGATTATAAGAGATTACTACAAACAATTATATGCCAATAAAATGGACAACCTAGAAAAAATGGACAAATTCCTAGAAAAGTACAGTCTCCCAAGACTGAATCAGGAAGAAATAGAAAATATGAACATACTGATTTCCAGTAATGAAATTGAATAAGTAATCAAATAACAAAAAAAAATCCTAACAAACAAAAGTATAGGACCAAACAGATTCACAGGTGAAATCAATCCAGTATTTAAAGAAGAGTTAACACCTATCCTTCTCAAACTATTCCAACAAATTGTGGAGGAACTCCAAACTCATTTTATGAGGCCAGCATCACACTGATGCTAAAGCCAGAAAAGACATCACAAAAAAAAGAAAATTACAGGCCAATATTACTGATGAACATAGATGCAAATATCCTCAACAAAATATTAGCAAAATGAATCCAACAATGCATTAAAAGGATCATATACCATAATCAAGTAGGATTTATCCCTGGAAAGCAATAACAGTTTAATATCCATAAATCAATCAATGTGATTCACCACATTAACAAATTGAAGACTAAAAATCATACAATCATCTCAACAGATGCAGAAAATCTTTGGACAAAATTCAACATCCACTTATGATAAAAATTCTCAACAAAGTGGGCATAGAGAGAACATACCTCAACATATTAAAGGCCATATATGACAAGCCCACAGCTAACAACAGACTCAACAGTGAAAAGCTAAAAGCATTCCCCTAAGCTCAGAAACAAGACAAGGATGCCCACTTTAACCACCTTTATTCAACATCGTATTGGAAGTCCTAACCACAGCAGTCAGACAAGAGAAAGAAATAAAAGGAATCCATATTGGAAAGGAAGAAGTAAAATTGTCACTGTTTGTAGATGACATGACACTATATGTAGAAAACCCTGAAGATGCCACCAAAAAATTGTTAGATGTCATCAATGAATTCAGTAAAGTTGCAGGCTACAAAATTAACATACAGGAATCAGTTGTGTTTCTATACACATACAATAAAGTATCAGAAAGAGAATTTTTTTTAAAAATCTCATTTACAGTTACATCAAAAAAAAATATCTAGAAATAAATCTAACCAAGGAGGCAAAAGATTTATAATTGGAAAACTATAAGACAGTGATGAAAGAAATTGAAGGTTACAGAAACAAACAGAAAGATATACCATGCTCATGGATTGCAAGAATTAATATTGTTAAAATGATCATATAACACAAGGCTATCTTCAGTTTCAGCGCAATTCCTATCAAAATACCAAAGGTATTTTTCACAGAGCTAAAACAAATAATTCTAAAATTTGTATGGAAACACAAAAGACCCTGAATACCCAAAGCAACCTTGAGAAAGGAGAACAAAACTAGAGTTATAATGCCCCCTGATTTTAAACTATACTACAAAGCCACAGTACAAACAGCTTGGTACTTGCACAAAACAGACACATAGCTCAATGAAACAGAATAGAGAGCCCAGAAATGAACCCATACTTACATGGTCAATCAATCTATGACTTAAAAGGCAAGAATATACAAAAGGAAAAACTGAGCCTTTTCAATAAATGGTGTTGAAAAAACTGGACAGCTACATGCAAAAGAATCATACTGGACTATTCTCTCATGCTATATACAAAAACAAACTCAAAACGGATTAAAGACCTAAATGTCAGAACTGAAACCATGAAACTTCTAGAAGAAAACATAGGCAGTATGCTTTTTGACATTGTCTTAGCAATATTTAGGGGAATATGTCTTCTCAAGGCAAGGGAAACAAAAGCAAAAACAAAACAAATGGTACTACATCAAACCAAAAAGATTTTGCACAGCAAAAGAAACTACCATCAAAACGAAAAGGCCACCTACTGAATGGGAGAATATATTTGCAAATGATATACGTGAAGGGGGGTTATTATCTAAAATATGTAAAGAACTTATACAACTCAATATCAAATAAACAAACAACCCAATTAAAAATGGGCAGAGGACCTGAATAGATATTTTTCCAAAGAAAACATACAGATGACGGAGAGACACATGAAAAGATCCTTAACATCACTAGTCATCATTGAAATGCAAATTAAAAGCACATTGCGATATCACCTCACTACTGTCAGAATGACTATCATCAGGAAGACAACAAATGACAAGTCTTGGTGAGGATGTGGAGAAGAGAGAACTGTGGTGCACTATTTGTGGGAATGTAAATTGGTGTAGCTAATATGGAAAACAGTATGGTGGTTTCTCAAAACATTAAAATAGAACTATCATATGATCCAGAAATTCCAGTCCTGGGTATTTTTCTGAAGAAAACAAAAACACTAATTTGAAAAGATATATGCACCTCTATGGTCATTGCAGCATTCTGTACAATATACAGAAGCAACCTAAGTGCCCATCCAAAGATGAATGGATAAATAAGAGTCCTTATAGTGAAATAAAAATAAAAATAATGAAATCTTGCCATTTATGACAACTTGGATGGTTCTACACTAAGATTATTATGCTAAGTGAAATAAGTCAGACAGAGAAAGACAAGTAGCATATGATTTCACTTATACGTGGAATCTAAAAAACAAAACATGAACAAATATAAAAAATCGGAAACAGAGTCATAGATACAGAGAACAAACAGGGAGGAGTGGTGGCTGGATGACAGAAGTAGGTGAGGGAGTCTAAGAGGTACAAAACTTCCAGTTACAAAATAGATGAGTCACTGGTATGAACTCTACAGTGTGGGGAATTTAGTTAATAATAATGTAATATCATTGTAGAGTGACAGATGGTAACTCATCTTACCGTGGTGATCATTTTGTAATTTATAGAAATACTGAATCACTATGTCATGCACCAAGAACTAACATACTGTTGTAGGTCAATTATAGTTGAAAAACTAACAAACAAATGCATATAAAAAGAGATTAGATTTGTGGTTATCAGAGCCGGGGGTGGGGGGGGGAAGGAGGAATTGGATAAAAGTGGTCAAAAGGTACAAACTTCCAGTTATAAGATAAATAAGTAGTAGAGATGTAATGTACAATATGATTAATATAATTAACACTACTGCATGTTATATATGAAAGTTATTAAGAGAGTAAATCCTAAGAGTTTTAATCACAAGGGAAAACTTTTTTTTTCTTTTATTTTGTATCTACATGAGATTATAGATGTTCACTAGACTTACTGTGGTAAACATTTCCTATTGTATGTAAGTCAAATCATTATGCTATACACGTTAAACTTATGCAGTGCTGTATGTCAATTATATTTCATTAAAACTGGAAGGAAAAAAAGATGTTAATTGTTTAAAAAAAGATGATAAATAGTATATCATTATAAGCAATGATGCTTGTAAATTTTATAAGTCAAATAAGAAGTAAAATCATATAAATGGTATGATTATAACTACATGAGCATAACAAAATAACTTTGCATAAAGGGAATATAGGAAATATATACACCAGTATGTTAATTGTAATTTTGAGTTTGATTGTAGTCTGAGTAGATTTTTTTTACATTCATTTATAATTTACAATGATAAAAATGTGCTTAAATTTTTTCAACAATTATATATAGAGAGAGATAAGGGTCATAAAGGATAGATTCAAAAAGCTAATGTGTGAAAATAGAAGCTTTGAGGTACAAAAACACATTATACACGAAGAATAAATAGAAGAAAAGTTTCCAGAGCTAAAAAATTTGAGATTTCAGACTTACCAAATCATAGGCAAAATAAGATAATACCTACCTAGATATCCTGGTGAAATTCCTAAACTCCAAAGATAAAGAAAATCTTTTTGCAAGCTTCCAATCAGTGAGAACTGGTTACTTACAAAGGTAAGAGAATTAGAATACCTTCAAATTTCTCATCTGCAACATAGGAAACTAGGATGCATTAAACATTTATGGACTTTAGACAGGTTAGGAGAGGTAGCCATTTAAATCAAGAACAGATGAGGCAAATTTTACTTTTTTGAAGTTTGTGTGATTGTATATGTAACAAAATCCTGACAACTCACCTAAAAACCTATTAGAGGGGGCATATCAAAGGCAGATAGGAGCCAACATGAAACTTCCCAATGGATAGAATGGAACAATCTGAGCAACATAATAGTGTAGCATTATATTATAACCCAAAATCTAGAATAAATATCCATGAGGACGTATTTATATAAGTAAATGATTGATTGATTGAATAAATAAATAAATAAGAAGAGAATAATCTTTACAGAGCAATTCCAAACAAGATATGTAGATGCTCTCTCCTCAAAAAGGTTAAGCTTAATTATCTTCCTTCTGCCTTGTCTGTGGGCTGGTCTTAGCAACCTCCATGTAAAATAATAGAATATGAAAATGTGGGGGGAGAAACCTGGCAAACGCTACCTCATCCAGGTTCAATGTCAGCAGTGATATGTCATGTTGATAGCAGGTACCTCCTCATAGGATATGATCAGAAGGGTGCTACCCCCAACCTAATCATGACAAAAACATCAGACGAATGCACACTGATGAACATTCCAGAAAATACCTGACCAATAACTTCTCAAAACAAGGAAAGAATGAGAATCAGTTAGACCAGAGGAGACTAAGAACACCTGGCAACTAAATGTAATGTGTTACCTTGGATTAGCTGCTAGAACAGAAAAGGACATTTGTGGAAAAACTAGTGAAAGCCACATAAAGACTGTACTTTGGTTAATAATAATGTACCTATGTTAGTTTCTTTGTTGTGACAAAGTACCATGGTAATATAAGATACAGTATGATAAACCGCATGTGGGATGTGTGTATTTTCTGTAAATCTAAAGGTATTCAAAAATAAAAAGGTTATTTTTATAAAACCTGTAAGAACTAATAAAAAACTGCTAAGGTAGGTTAATACAAGATTAAGTATTTAAATATCAAGAGTTTTATTAATATTAGCAATAAAAAACATACATACAATAGTGAAAACAGCTACTAAAATGTCCAGGAAAAATTATGAAATCCATAAAACTAGGAAGACCTGAAAATATTGAGTATTGTCCACATTTCTGAATGGGAAGATTTAATATTAAAAAATTAGGGCTTCCCTGGTGGCGCAGTGGTTGAGAGTCCACCTGCTGATGCAGGGGACACGGGTTTGTGCCCCGGTCCGGGAAGATCCCACATGCCGCAGAGCAGCTGGGCCCGTGAGCCATGGCCACTGAGCCTGTGCACCCAGAGCCTGTGTTTTGCAACAGCAGTGAGAGGCCTGCGTACTGAGAAAAAAAATAAGAATATGGCTCAGAA
This sequence comes from Phocoena phocoena, assembly GCF_963924675.1. NCBI lineage: Eukaryota > Metazoa > Chordata > Mammalia > Artiodactyla > Phocoenidae > Phocoena > Phocoena phocoena. Next base: position 30,445,804 of record NC_089226.1, read on the forward strand.
ATAGATAGAAATAGATCAGTGGAACAGGTCAATGCCAGAAACAGATCTAGGTAACTTACTGGATGAAAAAGATGACATTTTAGTTAAGTAGCTAATTAATTAATTATTTAAACCCAAAATTGCCTAATTAATAAATCAGTTCAGCACATACTTGTTGAGTGCCTACTAAGTTCAATATACAAGATAAAATAAAGAACAAGACAGTCTAAGTTTGCCCTCACAGAATATTCATTCTATATGTGAGAAAGATGATAAGCAAATACACAAATAGATGTACAAAATACTACCAGGTAGTGCTATGAAGAAAAATAGAGCATGCTAAGAAAATTGAGAGTAAAAGAGGAATCAGAATGCTTTCTTTGAGAAGGTGACATAAAACAGATCTGAACAAAGAGAAAAGCTAATTCTTGCAAATATTTGAGCAAGAAGTATTTTTGAAATAGAATAAAGCAAGTACCATAACCCAGAGGGGATGAATCTTGTCATTCTCCAGGAAAAGAAATAAGGACAGGCAATAATCATAGGGGAAGAGATTGGAAAGGTTGCCCAGAGTCAGAAAAAGTCATGCTTTGCTGGCTTTTACTCTGAGTGAGATGGGAAAATTCTGGGGTGGTTTGAATACAGGAGATTGACTTATTCTGTAAAAGAATCGCTCTGACAGCTCCATGGTAAGTAGACCATAGGAAGTCAAGAGTGGAAATGAGGAGCCTAGTTAGGAATCTACTGCAATATTCAAGGAGAAAAAGAGATGACAGTGGGTTGGGCTAACTGTTAGAGATGGTGTAAAGTTGTTAGATTTTTAATATATTTTGAAGGCAGAGCCAACTGGACTTATTTATAGATTGGATGTGGGATTTGAGAGAAGGAATGGAATCAGAATTGATTCCAAAATTTTTGGCGTGAGCCACTGGGTGAATGATGGTATATTTTTCTAAGGTGGAAAAAATAAGGGTGGAACAGATTGTTGTTTTTGTTGCTTTTTGTTTTTTAATTGGTGGAGAGGAGTTGGTGAGTGTAGTCAGAATCAGAGGCTCAATTTAAATTTGAGATGACTTTTAAACATTCAAGAGAGATGTTGAGTAAACATTAAATATAAATCTGGAATTCAAAAGAAAGATACATATTTGGGAAGTTATCAACTAAAGAAGAAACCAGAGGAGTAAGACTGATACTCCTACTTTAGAGGTTGAGAGGAGGAGGTACATTTATCAACAGAGTTTAGAGGCACCAGTGAGGTGGGGCAAAAGACCAGAGCCTCTGCTATTCCTCAGACCAAATGAATAAAAGAAAAAAGGAATGACTAATCTATAAAATGCAGCCAAAAGACTGATTAAGATGGAGACTGAGGCTGTGTCTTTGGATTTTGCAAAGTTGAACACCTTTTTGTCAAATAACCCCAGCACAACCTGTTAATAAGACAAAGCTGAAATTATTGCTTACTGGGTAAAAGAGAATATCATCTAGAAAAAACAAATTAGACATATACTCCACACCATATACAACAATCTGGTTAAATATCTAATCATGAAAAATTAAACTAAAACAGTATAATTCTTCTATTACTATATCATTTGGGGGTCAAGGTGCAGAGGGAGAGTAGTTCTTAATTTACACAGGAAGCTCAGAAATGATAAAGGAAAATATTGATAGATTTTATCTCATAAAAGTTGAAAATTTTCATTTGGCAATAGACCACTGAGCAGAACCAAAAATGAAAGAATGAGAAAAAAATAGTTGGAAAACATATGGCAGACAAAGGGTTAATAGCACAACCATATAATGAATCCCTTCATATAAGTAAAAAAGATACAAAAGAAAATCTAATAAAAACCTGACAAAATACTAGAACAGAAAATATACAAAAGATTAAATGGAGATACCTAACAAATATATGAAAATGTGTTTAATCTCACTAACAGTCTTTTAATGCAAATTAAAACAATAATGACTGATTGTTGTTATCTCCATATTTGCAACAGTTAAAAAGATTGATTACATACAGTGCTGGTGAGGGTATAAGAAAATGAATTGTCTCATTTACTATCAGTATAAGGGTGAATTGCTATTTTCTTTTCATAAATTAATCTGGCAGCATCTGTTAAAATTAAATAGGTACATGTAATTTGGTCCAACAATTTTAGTTGTAGTTGTCTAACTTAGAGAATAAAAACATATACTTAGAGTAACATTTATTAGAGCATTGTTGTTAATAATTTTAAAAAACCTGGAAAAATATGAGTCCATTAAAATAAGAATGATAAAATAAATTAGACTAGATGCAGACTATGGAATGTTGTTTTACAACTACAGTGCACTAGTTTTATATGTAATGATCTGTGAAATGTCCATGATACATTTTTAACAGCTTTATTGATATATAATTTGTAAACCACAAAATTCACCCATTTAAAATGTACAGTTTAGTGGGTTTTAGTATATTTCTGAACTTGTGAAATCATCACCACTAATTCCAAAACATTTTTATCACCATAAAAAGAAGCCTTGTACCTATCAGCAGTCACTCTCCATTTTCCTACTCTCCCATCACTACCAAACCCTAGACAATTATTAATGTGCTGGGGTGCTATGGTCTGAATGTTTGTGTTCCCCCAAGATTCATATGTGGAAATCTTAATGTACAATGTGATAGTATTAAGAAGTAGGGCCTTTGCAATATATTTAGGTCATGAGGTGGCACACTATGTGTGGGCTTTGTGTTCTAATAAAAGAGGCCCCACTGAGCTTTCTAGCCCCTTTCACCATATGAGGATGTATCTAGAAGTCTGTCACCCTGAAAGGGCCATTATGGTGTGCTGAACTTGGACCAGCTTCCAGAACTGTGAGAAACAAATTTCTGTTGTTTCTAAGCTCCCCAGTCTGTTGTATTTTTTTATAGCAGCCCGAATGACTTAAGACATATGGGCTTGTTGATTCTGGGCATTTTTTGTAAATGGATTGCATAATATGTGGTCTTTTGTGACTGGCTTCTTTCACTTAACATGACTGTTTTCAAGATTCATCATGTTATAGCATACACAACATTTGGTTCCTTTTTATTGCTGAATAATATTCCGTTGTATGCACATACCACATTTAAAAAATCCATTCATCAGCTGATGGAAGATTAGGTTGCTTACATTTTGGCTATTATGAATAGTGATTCTGTGACCATTTGTGTACAAGTTTTTATGTGAACAGTTTTTTCATTTCTCTTGAGTATATACCTAAGAGTAGAATTGCTAGGTCACGTCAGAACTCTAATATATTGAAGAACTGCCAAATGGTTTCCAAAGTGGCTGTATGATGGTACACTCTTAAAAATGAAAATATACAAGTTATTGTAGTAGTCAAATCTCATTTTTGTTGAAAAAATGTAAATTCCTGTATACAAATGTGCTTGTGGGTTAATGTATCTCTCTATTTAAACATACACAAATATAATGCTTGGGAAAGCACAGGATAGTCTACTATACTGTAATATAAATTACATCACAGAAGAAGTAATCTCCTAACAGTTTGAACTGTTACAATGAACATGTATTACTTTTACAATGAAGAACACTTCATTTTTATATTAAATATTTTCATTTAAATATTTTTGAAGGAGGAAAAAAACTTTAAACATTACCTAAATACATACCGACAAAAGTCACATCATTATAATCATCTAAGAGTTTTGTGTGTAGGTATGTGCTCGTAGTTTCATTACAGGCTTATATTAGATAGGAAGGACAGGATATTGATTAGGAGTTCAATCAACATTAAAATACAAAGAAGTATTGAGTGCTAAGTCAAACACACCTGCAACCTCAGATTCATTCAGCTCTGCCTGACCTTGCTCCACTATTCCAGATACCGCTACAGGTGCCAACTCTGAACGGGTGCCCACTCCCTTCAAATGGCACAACTTGACAGCAATTTGCAGTGGCCACTTGCCTCCCTTTGAGGCATCTCCTTTCCACCCAAAGGTGAGACTTCCCAGGTCCTGGTCCATGCTTTGAAACGTGAAGCCAGTAGTGCAGAGAAGTTTACATCCTGAAAGTTATAAAATTTTCAAGTAATTGATGGCTGGGAGATGGGAGCTGGCTGATTAAGGCTTTCTCCTTTACCCCTTCCCTGGACAGCCAGCCTATACTGAGATGCAGCCATTCAAATTGTTCCTTAGAAGATGCTCCCCAAAATGGAGCAATCAGTAACAATGGTCACCTCCTTAAGAATGCATGCATGTATTGCTCCCCTCCTTCCCTGCCTCACTCCCTGTACCCTCATCCCTGCTCCTCTGGAAAGTACCAGCAAGGAACTTTTGCCTTAAGCTCTACTTTCTGGAACATCCAGGCTAAATCCTTTATCAGTTTTCTATGTTTGCGTAAGAAACCATAGCTAAAGTTAATGTCTTAAAGCAACAATGATTACTAGGTCTTGGGATTCTGTGGGTTGGCAGGGAGCTCCAGCCTGAATGAACTTATGAGGTTACATTTAGTTCCACGGAAACAACCAAGACTCTCTCTCCACTGGGTCTTTCTCTCTCTGTGATTTCTCTTCTAGGCAGAGAAAGGAAGTTAGCCAGGCTGTCCACAGGCAGCAGTGACTTAAAGGAGTGAAAAAGAAAGCTACCCGTTCTCTTAAGGCTTAGTTTCAGAAACTGCATGACATTACATTTGCTGCATTCTATTGGTCAAAACAAGTCCCGAGACCAGACCAGATTCATGGGGGAGGTGGTGGGAATAGAGTACACCTCCTGATGCCAGGAGCAGCAAATCACATTACAAAGGGACATGGACACAGAGAAGCATGATTCACTGAGGGACATTATAAAAATAATGTAATCCAAATCCTCTCTCACAAAATCAGTCTTTTGATATATTTTCCCTGAATAACCTCTTATTTGGGGAAAGTCATTCCCCACAAGCGATCATGCAGCTTCTGTAGGAACACGTGAATCAGGATAAAAAGAAGGGTCACCTGCTTAGGAGGCCAGATCTGTCAAATCAATCCTGGCAACAGATGGGACAGGAGCTCTCACAACCATATCACTTGCAGCTACATCCTCAAGGCTGATCTCAAAGAGATTTAACAAGGCAGCTGACGTTATTCTTTTATATGCTGCTCACATTTTTTAAAACAGACAACCATAGTGAAAAAGTGTGCCTCAGAGTAACTTCTAATGTAAAATCTGCCAGGAAGCACTTGATTAACAATTGAGTAGGTGATATGGTTGGAAGTGAAAGGCTCTCTGCTGTTATCCCTGGTCATTGTGAAGCTACAAAGAATGCAAGGATACCCAAACTTGAATGTACAGAGTCTTCTGCTGAAAGAAATTATCAGAATGAAATTTTCAAGCAGTTTTCTGTATGGTCAACAGAAGCCACTGCTAGTACTGTAAGAATTAAGAATATTTGTGACAGCTAGAAAGAGGTGCCTCTTTCTCTAGGGGTTGCAGCTCCACCCGAGTGCTCAGACAGGCAAGCATGGTGCAAGCTGGATTCCAGGCCCCCTCACCCCTCAGCCAGCACAACCTGCACAGGCAAAGGCAATGGCCCTGGATTATCAAAGCAAGCTAGAGGGAGTGTGAGCAAGGAAGGAAAAGCAGTCAGGAAGTGGCAGTGCCAAAGAAACAGAAAACGCAATGACAAGTCTGTATTTCAACCAGTTCTAATTGATCATGTAGGTTTTCCTCATGAAACATAAGAATAAAACATCTAATCTAATGAAAATATCTATAGCTTATTTTCAGGGAGATAGAAGATAACAGCAAAGTTATGAAACAAGAAGAGATCAGGACAAATTCCCTGATAAAACAAATACTCATTGGAATCCTGAGTAGTAGAAATAATGTTTCAGAAACAGATTAATGAAACAGAAAATAGACTCTGTAAATATATATGAGCCCGTGAAAGAAAATAACAAAAATGACAATTCAAGAGAGGGTGACAAAATTATAGATGATACTACATGAAGAAGCAATTCAAGATTAATTGAATTTCCTAAAGGAGAATACAGAACAAATGGGAGAAATTTATCAAGAGTGAAGAGTGAAGAAAACTTTTCAGAACTTTAAGAAAAAAAACCCTGAAAAGTTAAAAACTTAAAATTGATATCTAGTTTCCAGAAGAAAAATAATATGCAAACTCTAGCATTAGAACACATTCTAGTGACATTCTTAAACTTTAAGAAAATAATTATTTTTTCTCATCTTTGAACTAAAAGGAAGAAATAAAGAAAAGATTTGCAAAAGTGATTTTTTTAAAGGAAACTTAACATACCTAAATTGCTAGAAGAAACTGGTTTGACATTTCTTAGGGGAGAGTGTGATACAGCAGTGCTATAGAAATAAAAATAATGAAATTTCTAAAAGTAGCAGAAAGGCGTAGATTTGCAAAAGTTGCCAAAAAATTTACCCTTAGTTTTTTTCCAGAAAGAGTTACACTCTAGAAAGCAATTTAACATTTACCTGCACCATTTTACAAAATTCATTCTCACTAAGGACTCCAATAACCTCTTAACTGTAAAATCCAGTGGTCAATTTTTAATCCATATTTTGACTTTTCAATGGAATTTGACTTTTCTATAGAATTTAAAAGTATTGCTCACTTTTTTTCTTCAAAATATTTTCTGCCTTGGATTCTGTAACACTTCTTTCTACTATAGTGACTGTCATAAGAATAACCTGAGAAATTAATTAAGAATTAGATTCCCAGGTCTCACTCCCAGAGATTCAGATTCTGAAGGTCTGGTCAGGGCCTAGGAACCCAATCTTTTAAATTAGCAAATCAGTCACATCTGAGACTGTAGACAACTTTGAGAAACATGCTCTATTAGTTCTTGTTCCTCTCCACTGCTGCTTCTCATTCTGTCTCTCTTTGGCTCCTCTTTACACCAGCTTCCTGAAAACAGGTTGTCTTTGGGGTTCAGTGCTTACCCTGCTGAGGTTCTCCACTCCCCAGTGGGATTTCATCCACTCCCATGCTACCAACTGCCTTTTGTGTTTTGGACATTTACACACAAATATCTTGCTGTCACCTCAGAATCATTGTATCCAAAGCCAGATTCAATAATATCTTAGCCTTGAAACTGCTTTGACTTTAATTCCCACTGATGTCACCACCACACACAGCTCCCAGAAGTGTGCAATTCCAACTTTAAAACAGTTGCTTTAGGTTTTTCTCCCGTATTTTTGTTTTTATTTCCATTTGTCTAGGACTTGGGTCAAAAAGGATCTTGCTATGATTTATAGCATAGAGTGTTCTGCCTATGTTTTCCTTTAAGAGTTTTAAAGTGACGGGTCTTATATTTAGGTCTTTAATCTACTTTGAGTTTATTCTTGTGTATGGTATTAGGGAGTGTTCTAATTTCATTCTTTTACGTGTAGCTGTCGAGTTTTCCCAGCACCACTTACTGAAGAGGCTGTCTTTTCTCCACTGTATATTCTTGCCTGCTTTATGAAAAAAAAGGTAACCATATGTGGTTTATCTTTGGGGTTTCTATCCTGTTCCATTGATCTATATTTCTGTTTTTGTGCCAGTACCATACTGTCTTGATTACTGTAGATTTGTAGTGCAGTCTGAAGTCAGGGAGCCTGCTTCCTCCAGCTCCATTTTTCTTTCTCAACATTGCTTTGGTTATTTGGGGTCTTCTGTGTTTCCATACAAATTGTGAAATTTTTTGTTCTACTTCTGTGAAAAATGCCATTGGTAGTTTCATAGGGATTGCATTGAATCTGTAGATTGCTTTGGGTAATAGAGTCATTTTCACAATGTTGATTCTTCCAATCCAAGAACATGGTATATATCTCCCCCTATTTGTACCATTTTTAATTTCTTTCATCAGTGTCTTATAATTTTCTGCATACAGGTCTTTTGTCTCCTTAGGTAGGTTTATTCCTAGATATTTTATTATTTTTGTTGTAATGGTAAATGGGAGTGTTTTCTTGATTTCACTTTCAGATTTTTCATCATTAGTGTATAGGAATGCAAGGGATTTCTGTGCATTAATTTTGTATCCTGCCACTTTACCAAACTCATTGATTAGCTCTAGTAGTTTTCTGGTAGCATATTTAGAATTCTCTATGTATAGTATCATTTCATCTGCAAACACTGACAGATTTACTTTTTCTTTTCTGATTTGGATGCCTTATATTTCTTTTTCTTCTCTGATTGCTGTGGCTAAAACTTCCAAAACTATGTTGAGTAATAGTGGCAAGAGTGGACAACCTTGCTTTGTTCCTGATCTGAGAGGAAATGGTTTCAGTTTTTCACCATTAAGAATGATGTTGGCTGTGGGTTTTTCATATATGGTCTTTATTATGTTGAGGTAAGTTCCCTGTATGCCTACTTTCTAGAGGATTTTCATCATAAATGGGTGTTGAATTTTGTCGAAAGTTTTTTCTGCATCTATTGAGATGATCATATGGTTTTTCTCCTTCAATTTTTTAATATGGTGTATCACATTGATTGATTTGCATATATTGAGGAATCCTTGCATTCCTGGGATAAACTCCACTTAATCATGGTGTATGATGCTTTAATGTACTGTTGGATTCTGTTTGCTAGTATTTTGGTGAGGATTTTTGCATCTTTGTTCATCAGTGATATTGGCCTGTAGTTTTCTTCCTTTGTGACATCTTTGTTTGAATTTGGTATCAGGGTAATGTTGGCCTCGTAGAATGAGTTTGGGAGTGTTCCTCCATCTACTATATTTTGGAAGAGTTTGAGAAGGATAGGTGTTAGCTCTTCTCTAAATGTTTCTAAATGTTTCATAGAATTTGCCTGTGAAGCCATCTGGTACTGGTCTTTTGTTTGTTGGAAACGTTTTAATCACAGTTTCAATTTCTGTTTATATTTTCTATTTTATATATTCTATTTCTTCCTGGTTCAGGCTCAGAAGGTTGTGTTTTTCTAAGAATTTTTCCATATCTTCCAGGCTGTCTATTTTATTTGCATGTAGTTACTAGTAGTAATCCTTTGTATTTCTGCAGTGCCAGTTGTTAGTTCTCCTTTTTCATTGCTAATTCTGTTGATTTGAGTCTTCTCCCTTTTTTTCTTCATGAGTCTGGCTAATGGTTTATCAATTTTATCTTCTCAAAGAACCAGCTTTTAGTTTTATTGATTTTTGCTATTGTTTCCTTTATTTCTTTTTCATTTATTTCTGATCTGATCTTTATGATTTCTTTCCTTCTGCTAACTTTGGGTTTTTTTGTTCTTCTTTCTCTAATGGCTTTAGGTGGAAGGCTATGTTGTTTATCTGAGACATTTCCTGTTTTTTGAGGTAGGATTGTATTGCTATAAACTTCCCTCTTAGAACTGCTTTTGCTGTTTCCCATAGGTTTGGGGTCATCGTGTTTTCATTGTCATCTATTTCTAGGTAATTTTTGATTTCCTCCTTGATTTCTTCAGTGAACTCTTGGTTATTTAGTAGTTTATTGTTTAACCTCCAGGTGTTTGTAATTTTTACAGATTTTTTTCCTGTAATTGATGTCTAGTCCCATAACATTGGGGTTGGAAAGATACTTGATACGATTTCAATTTTTAAAAAGTTACCAAAGCTTGATTTGTGACCCAAGGTATGATCTACCCTGGAGAATGTTCCATGAGCACTTGAGAAGAAAGGGTATTCTGTTCTTTTTGGATGGAATGTCCTATAAATATCAATTAAGTCCATCTTGTTTAATGTATATTTTAAAGCTTGTGTTTCCTTGTTTATTTTCATTTTGTATGATCTGTCCATTGGTGAAAGTGCGGTATTAAAGTCCCCTACTATGACTGTGTTACTGTCGATTTCCCCTTTTATGGCTGTTCATGTTTGCCTTATGTATTGAGGTGCTCCTATGTTGGGTGAATAAATATATACAATTGTTATATCTTCTTCTTGGATTGAACCCTTTGATCATTATGTAGTGTCTTTCTTCGTCTCTTATAATAGTCTTTATTTTAAGGTCTATTTTGTCTGATATGAGAATTGCTACTCCAGCTTTCTTTTGATTTCCATTTTCATGGAATATCTTTTTCAATCCCCTCAGTTTCTTTTTTTTTTAATTTAATTTATTTATTTAAATTTGACTGTATTGGGTCTTTGTTGCTGCATGCAGGTTTTCTCTATTTGCGGTGAGTGGGTGCTACTCTTTGTTGTGGTGCACGGACTTCTCATTGATGTGGCTGCTTCTCTTGTTGAGGAGCAGAGGCTCTAGGCATGCAGTCTTCTACTGTAATGTTGTGCTGTGACGGCTCTAGAGTGCAGGCTCAGTAGTTGTGGCACATGGACTTAGTTGCTCTGTGGCATGTGGGGTCTTCCCAGACCAGGGCTCAAACCGGTGTCCCCTGCATTGACAGGCAGATTCTTTACCACTGCACCACCAGGGAAATCCCATCCCCTCACTTTCAGTCTGTATGTGTCCCAAGGTCTGAAGTGGGTCTCTTGTAGACAGCATATATATGAGTCTTATTTGTGTATCCATTCAGCCAGTCTATGTCTTTGGTGGGAGCATTTATTCCATTTATATTTAAGGTAAATATTGATATGTATGTTCCTATTACAATTTTCTTAATTGTTTTGGGTTTGTTATTGTAGGTCTTTTCCTTCTCTTGTAATTCCTGCCTAGTTCCTTTAGCTAAGTTTCTTTAGCATTTGTAGTAAAGCTGGTTTGGTGGTGGTGAATTCTCTTAGCTTTTGTTTGTCTGTAAAGATTTTGATTTCTCCATTGAATCTGAATGGGATCCTTGTTAGGTAGAGTAATCTTGGTTGTAGGTTTTTTGCTTTCATCACTTTAAATATGTCTTGCCACTCCCTTCTGGCTTGCAGAGTTTCTGCTGAAAGATCAGCTGTTAACCTTATGAGGATTCCCTTGTATGTTATTTGGTTTTTTTCCCTTGCTGCTTTTGATATTTTTTCTTTGTATTTAATTTTTGATAGTTTGATTAATATGTGTCTTGGCCTGTTTTTCCTTGGATGTATCCTTCCTGGACTTGATTGACTATTTCCTTTCCCATATTAGAGACGTTTTCAACTATAATCTCTTCCAATATTTTCTTAGTCCCCCTTTATTTATTCTCTTCTCCTTCTTGGACCCATATAATTTGAATGTTGGTGCAGTTAATGTTGTCCCAGAGGTCTCTGAGGCTGCCCTCAATTCTTTTCATTCTTTTCTCTTTATTCTGCTCTATGGTGGTTATTTCCACTATTTTCTCTTCCAGATCACTTATCCATTCTCCTGCTCCTGTTATTCTGCTATCAATTCCTTCTAGAAAATTTTTTATTTCATTTATTGTGTTGTTCATCATTGTTTGTTTGCTCTTTAGTTCTTCTTGGTCTTTGTTAAATGTTTCTTGCATTTTCTCCATTCTATTTCCAAAATTTTGGATAATATTTACTACCTTTACTCTGAATTCTTTTTCAGGTAGACTGCCTATTTCCTCTTCATTTGTTAGGTCTGGTGGGTTTTTGCCTTGGTCCATCATCTGCTGAGTGTTTCTCTGTCTTTTCATTTTGCTTAACTTACTGTGTTTGGAGTCTCCTTTTCACAGGCTGCGTGTTTATGTCTGCCCCTAGTGGCTAAGGTTTGTTCAGTGGGTTGTGTAGGCTTCCTGGTGGAGCAACTGGTGCCTATGTTCCAGGAGATGAGGCTGGACCTTTTCTTTCTGGTCGGCAGGACCACATCCGGTGGTGTGTTTTGAGGTATCTGTGAACTTACTATGATTTTAGGCAGGCTGTCTACTAATGGGTGGGGTTGTGTTCCTGTCTTGCTAGTTGTTTGGCATAAGGTGTCTGGCATTGTAGCTTGCTGGTTGTTGAGTGGAGCTGGGTCTTAGCATTGAGATGGAGATCTCTGGGAGAGCTTTCGCCATTTGATATTATGTGGAGCCAGGATATATCTGGTGGACCAATATCCTGAACTCAACTTTCCCACCTCAGAGGCACAGGCCTGATACCAGCTGGAGCACCAAGACGCTGTCAGCCACATGGCTCAGAAGACAAGGGAGAAAAAAAGAAAGAAAGAAAGAGAAAATAAAATAAAGTTACTAATATAAAAAATAGAACATTAAAAAATTATTAAAACTTAGAAAGTAATAAAAAAAGAAACAAAGAAAGAAGAGAGCAACCGAACCAAAAAACAAATCCACCAATGATAACAAGTGCTAAAAACTATACTAAAAAAACCAAAAAACAGACAGACAGAATCCTAGGGCAAATGGTAAAAGCAAAGCTATACAGACAAAATCAAACAAAGAAGCATACACATACACACTCACCAAAAGAGAAAAAGGAAAATATATATATATCTGTATATGAAAAAGAAAAGGAAGAGAGCAACCAAATCAATAAACAAATCTACCAATGATAATGAACTCTATATATTAAACTGAGATAAACATAAAACCAGAAACAAATTAGATGCAGAAAGCAAACCCTAAGCGTACAGTTGCTTTCAAAGTCCACTGCCTCAATTTTGACATGATTCGTTGTCTATTTAGGTATTTCAGAGATGCAGGTACATCAAGTCGATTGTGGAGGTTTAATCTGCTGCTCCTGAGGCTGCTGGGAGAAATTTCCCTTTCTCTTCTTTGTTCACACAGCTCCTGGGGTTCAGCTTTGGATTTAACCCCGTCTCTGTGTGAAGGTCGCCTGAGGGTGTCTGTTCCCCGCCCAGACAGGAAGGGGTTAAAGGAGCAGCTGATTAGGGGGCTCTGGTTCACTCAGGCCGGTGGGAAGAGAGGGGTATGGAATGTGGAGTGAGCCTGCAGTGGCAGAAGTTGGTGTGACGTTGCAACAGCCTGAGGTGCACTGTGTGTTCTCCTGGGCAAGTTGTCCCTGGATCACGTGACCCTGGCAGTGGCGGGCTGCACTGACTCCTGGGAGGAGAGGTGTGGATAATGACCTGTGCTTGCACACAGGCTTCTTGGTGGCTGCAGTAGCAGCCTTAGTGTTTCATGCCTGTCTCTGGTGTCTGCGCTGATAGCCGCAGCTTGCACCCATCTCTGGAGCTCATTTAGGCGGTGCTCTGAATCCCCTCTCTTCGCGCATCCAGAAACAATGGTCTCTTGCCTCTTAGGCAATTCCCGACTTTTTCCTGCACTCCCTCCCGGCTAGCTGTGGTGCAGTAGCCCCCTTCAGGCTGTGTTCACGCAGCCAACCCCAGTCCTCTCCCTGGGATCTGACCTCCGAAGCTGGAGCCTCCGCTCCCAGCCCCCCACCCACCCCAGCAGGTGAGCAGAAAAGCCTCTCAGGCTGGTGAGTGCTGGTTAGCACCTATCCTCTGTGCAGGAATCTCTCTGCTTTGTTCTCTGCACCCCTGTTGCTGTGCTGTTCTCTGTGGCTCTGAAGCTTCCCGCCACCATCCACCATCTCCGCCAGTGAAGGGGCTTACTATTGTGTGGAAAATTTTCCTCCTTCACAGTTCCCTCTCTGAGGTGCAGGTCCCATCTCTATTCTTTTGTCTCTGTTTTTTCTTTTTTCTTTTGCCCTACCGAAGTACATGGGGAGTTTCTTGACTTTTGAGAAGTCTGAGGTCTTCTGTCAGTGTTCAGTAGGTGTTCTGTAGGAGTTGTTCCACATATAGATGTATTTCTGATGTATTTGTGGGGAGGAAGGTGATTTCCATGTCTTAGTCCTCCATCATCTTGAAGGTCTCCCCTACCACTTACTTTTAAGCCAATTAATTTTTATCACTCATTATACTCTTAACTGTGATCTGTACCTATTCAATACTCTAGGAATTCTCAATCTTCAGTGCACATTAGAAGGACTTACTGAGTTTTTTTTCTTTTGCGGTATGGGGGCCTCTCACTGTTGTGGCCACTCCTGTTGTGGAGCACGGGCTCTGGACGCGCAGGCTCAGCGGCCATGGCTCACGGGCCCAGCCACTTCATGGCATGTGGGATCTTCCTGGACCAGGGCTCGAACCCATGTCCCCTGCTTCCGCAGGTGGATTCTCAACCACTACACCACCAGGGAAGTCCCTGAGTTTTTTTTAAAGATACCAATGCCTGGGAACCATCTTCACTGATCTGAGATGGGAAAAGGTACAGGCTGTTAGGACATATAGGACTTTTTTAAAAGCTCTACAAGCGATTCTAATGTGTAGCCAAAGTTTAGAGTCACTGTAATACTTCTTGAACTCTGAGTTTATATCAAATTCCTGTTTCTTAGTCTTGGTGTTTGCCAACTGTGGGCACCAAATACCCAAAGAAAGCATGGTGCCTCAGAAGTCACGTGTGATTAGTTATTAAGAAAAAGATATAATCCTTATGAGTAGCAAAACTAATCAAATGGGCGCAATACAAAATACAATATGGGTCTTTCATCCATATCCTTTGAGCATGAAGAGTGGATTTGATTAAACAAGAATGTGTTTCATAGATGGGAGGGAAGAGGATATGTAATTTGGAAGTAGAGGGTCTATGTGGAAGACTAGAGGGAACAGGGAGAAGTTGGGGGAGGTGGGGAAGGACTTTCACACACTCTGGTCACAGAGACAGGAGTTATGCCCCTCTACTTATTGAGGACGTCATTCCTCAACCTTATCTCCCCATCCAGTAGGTGGGAAAAATCATAAAAGATAAGGAAGGGTTAGTGGCTCCTGCCTCTAAGTAGAGACATGTGCAAAAAGCTTGTGTCAGGGATAACTAGATGAGTCCTTCAAGATTGCACAGATTTGGACACAGATGGAATGTTGTTACTGTTTAGGTTTAGATTTTTAATGCATTCCTTCACTCAGAAATTTTCTTTCTTCAGAAATTTCTACAAACCAGCTCTTGGCTTCTTACTTGCTACTTCCTTAAATTTCCAACTAATCTATACTTCTTAACATTTCCTGATTATATTCCATCCTCTTTCACCACCAAACATTAATGAGGACATGACTCTGGATGCATTTTGCCTTATGAAAAGCTATCACCGTGGATGCTCAGTGCAAGTTTGTGGAATGAATGTGCTATATTAAATTGTATAGGATGGGGCTTCCCTGGTAGTGCAGTGGTTGAGAGTCCACCTGCTGATGCAGGGGACACAGGTTCGTACCCCAGTCTGGGAAAATCCCACATGCTGCGGAGCAGCTGGGCCCGTGAGCCATGGCCACTGAGCCTGCACATCCGGAGTCTGTGCTCCACAACGGGAGAGGCCACAGCAGTGAGAGGCCTGCGTACTGAA
Source organism: Phocoena phocoena (assembly GCF_963924675.1). Lineage (NCBI taxonomy): Eukaryota > Metazoa > Chordata > Mammalia > Artiodactyla > Phocoenidae > Phocoena > Phocoena phocoena. Next base: position 30,460,942 of record NC_089226.1, read on the forward strand.
AAAAAAAAAAGAAAGAAAAAAAAAGTGTATAGGATGTTAGCTTCCAACCAAGATAGAGCAGCAATTCATTTACCATCCCATCTAAAAGAACCCCAAAATGGACAAAATATGTGAACTAGCAGTTAACCCTATGATTTCCCCATCTTACTGCCTTGAGAGAGTTTCTAGTCTGCAGCATAAGGAAAGAAAACCCAAGCAGAGCCTGACCAACTCTATAATCACAGAGATATCATCCAAGGCAGCCAGCATTCTCAGGGCAGATTACTAGAGAGAAGAGAGTTGTACAGAGAGAAAACTCTAGAGATATGCAAAGAGTTGAGTATTCAGCTGAGTACAGATCAGCTCATATGTATGAGGAAACTACTCCTGGCCATGGAAAAAACACTAAAAAGAATTAGAGGTAACAGTACCTGGATGGTGCCTGATCCCACCAGTGAAACTGGAAAAACCTGAAGATTCACAGAGCATTCAGTAGAGTACATAGAATGCACTGGCTTCAGGAGTGGAAAATAATTAGTCTTAGGATGAGCAGTATTCTGCTCCCGCTCAGCAGATGTTAAAAGCAAGATCTGAAAGTATCAAACTGTTTCCAAGTAACTTAACTGAATCCCAAACAAAGTCCAAGAATATTTACAGGAATTATAAAAGTACCAAAAATCCAAAAATATAAAGTTTATGTCTGGCATTTAATAAAAAATTACCAGGCATGCAAAAAAGTGGGAAAATATGACCCATTATCAGAAGTGACAACAATAAAAAATGACACAGAACTGATAACAGATGTTAGAATTTGCAGATAAGTACTTTAAAAGTAATATGACTGTACTCCACATGTTCAATAATTTTAGAAGAGACGTGAAAGACAATTTTTTTAAAAAAAACCCAAAAGCTTAAAAACACCCAAATAAAAGCTACAATGTATGAAATGAAACAAACTGACTGAGAATAACTGTAGATTAGATATTGCAGAAGAGAAGATTAGTGATCTTGAACACATAGCAATGGAAAATCATTGAAATTAAACATAGAGAGAGGATTAGGAACCAAGATGGCAGAGTAGAAGGACGTGCTCTCACTCCCTCTTGTAAGAACACAAGAATCACAACTAGCTGCTGGACAATCATTGACAGGAAGACACTGGAATTCACCAGAAAATATACCCCACATCCAAAGACAAAGGAGAAGCCACAATGAGACGGTAGGAGGGACGCAATCACAGGAAAATCAAATCCTATAACTGTTGGGTGGGTGACTAACAGACTGCAGAACACTTATACTACAGAAGTCCATCCACTGGAGTGAAGGTTCTGAGCCCCACATAAGGTTCCCAACCTGGGGGTCTGCAAAAAGGGGAGGAATTCCTAGAGAATCAGACTTTGAAAGCTAGTGGGATTTAATTGCTGTACTTCGACAGGACTGGGGAAACAGAGACTCCATTGTTGGAGGGCACACACAAAATAGTGTGTGCATCGGGACTCAGAGGAAGAAATAGTGACCCCAGGGAAGACTGAACCAGACCTACCTGCTAGTGTTGGAGGGTCTTCTGCAGAGGTGGGCGGTGGCTGTGGCTCACCGTGGGGACAAGGACATTGGCAGCAGAAGTTCTGGGAAGTATGCCTTGGCGTGAGCCCTCCAAGAGTCCACCATTAACTCCACCAAAGAGCCCGGGTAGGCTCCAGTGTTGGGTCACCTAAGGCCAAACAACCAACAGAGAGGGAAGCCAGACCCACCCATCAGGAGTCAAGCAGATTAAAGTTTTACTGAACTCTGCCCACTAGAGCAACAGGCAGCTCTACCCACCACCAGTTCCTCCCATCAGGGAACTTGCACAAGTGTCTTAGATAGCCTCATCCACCAAAGGACAGACAGCAGAAGCAAGAAGAACTACAATACTGCAGCCTGTGGAACAAAAACCACATTCACAGAAAGATAGACAAGATGAAAAGGCAGAGGGCTAAGTACCAGATGGAGGAACAAGATAAAACCCCAGAAAAACAACTAAATGAAGTGGAGATAGGCAACCTTCCAAAAAGAATTCAGAATAATGATAGTGAAGATTATTCAGAACCTCGGAAAGAGAATGGAGGCAAAGATGAAGAAGACACAAGAAATGTTTAACAAACACGTAGAGGAATTAAGGAACAAAGAAATAGAGATGATCAATACAATAACTGAAATTAAAACTACACTAGAAGGAATCAATAGCAGTATAACTGAGGCAGAAGAACGGATAAGTGACCTGGAAGACAGAATGGTGGAATTCACTGCTGTGGAAAAGAATAAAGAAAAAAGAATGAAAAGAAATGAAGACAGCCTAAGAGACCTCTGGGACAACATTAAATGCAGCAACATTCATATTATAGGGATCCCAGAAGGAGAAGAGAGAGAGAAAGGACCCAAGAAAAATATTTGAAGAAATTATAGTCGAAAACTTCCCTAACATGGGAAAGGAAATAGCCACCCAAGTCCAGGAAGTGCAGCGAGTGCCATACAGGATAAGCCCAAGAAGAAACACACTGAGAAGCAGTAATCAAACTGGAAAAATTAAAGACAAAGAAAAAATATTGAAAGCTGCAAGGGAAAAATGGCAAATAACAAACAATGGAACTCTTTTAAGGTTAACAGCTAATTTCTCATCAGAAACTCTACAAGCAAGAAGGAAGTGGCATGATATACTTAAGGTGATGAAAGGGAAGAACCTACAACAAGGATTACTCTACCTAGCAAGGATCTCATTCAGACTTGATGGAGAAATTATAACCTTTACAGACAAGCAAAAGCTAAGAGAATTCAGCACCACAAAACCAGCTCTACAACAAACACTAAAGGAACTTCTCTCAGTGGGAAACACAAGAGAAGAAAAAGACCTACAAAAAAAACCCCAAAACAATTAAGAAAATGGTGATAGGAATGTATGTATTGCTAACTACCTTAAACGTGAATGGATTAAATGCTCCAACCAAAAGACACAGGCTTGCTGAATGGATACAAAAACAGGAACCATCTATATGCTGTCTACAAGAGACCCACTTCAGACATAGGGACACATACAGACTGAAAGTGAGGGGGTGGAAAAAGATATTCCATGCAAATGGAAATCAAAAGAAAGCTGTAGTAGCAATACTCATATCAGATAAAATAGACGTTAAAATAAAGAATGTTACAAGACACAAGGAAGAAAACTACATAATGATCAAGGGATATATCCAAGAAGAAGATATAACAATTATAAATATATATCCACCCAACATAGAAGCAACTCAATACATAAGGTAACTGCTAACAGCTATAAAAGAGGAAATCGACAGTAACACAATAGTGGGGGACTTTAACACCTCACTTACACCAATGGACAGATCTTCCAAATTGAAAATAAATAAGGAAACAGAAGCTATAAATGACACAATACACCAGATATATTTAATTGATATTTATAGGACAGTCCATCCAGAAACAGCAGATTACACTTTCTTCTCAATTGGGCACAGAATATTCTCCAGTACAGATCACATCTTGGGTCACAAATCAAGCCACAGTGAATGTAAGAAAATTGAATTCATATCAAGCATCTTTTCTGACCACAACGCTATGAGATTATAAATGAATTACAGGGAAAAAAAAACCCCACAAACACATGGAGGCTAAACAATACATTACTAAATAACCAAGAGATCACTGAAGAAATCAAAGAGGAAATCAAAAAATACCTAGAGACAAATGACAATGAAAACACGATGGTCCAAAACCTATGGGGTGCAGCAAAAGCAGTTCTAAGAGGGAACTTTATAGCTATACAAGCGTACCTCAAGACACAACAAAAATCTCAAGTAAACAATCTAACCTTACACCTAAAGGAACTAGAGAAAGAAGAACAAAAAAAACCCAAAGTTAGCAGAAGGAAAGAAATCATCAGAGCAGAAATAAATGAAATAGAAACAGAAAAAACAATAGCAAGGATCAATAAAACTAAAAGCTGGTTCTTTGACAAGATAAACAAAATAGATAAACCATTAGCCAGACTCATCAAGGAAAAGAGGGAGAGGACTCAAATCAATAAAATTAGAAATGAAAAAGGAGAAGTTACAACAGACACCGCAGAAATACAAAGCATCCTAAGAGACTACTACAAGCAACTCTATGCCAATAAAATGGACAACCTGGAAGAAATTGGCAAATTCCTAGAAAGGTATGACCTTTCAAGACTGATCCAGGAAGAAATAGAAAATATGAACAGACGAATCACAACTAATGAAATTGAAACTGTGATTTAAAATCTTCCAACAAACAAAAGTCCAGGATCAGATGGCTTCACAGGCAAATTCTATCAAACATTTAGAGAAGAGCTAACACTCATCCTTCTCAAACTCTTCCAAAAAATTGCAGAGGAAGGGACACTCCCAAACTCATTCTATGAGGCCACCATCACCCTGTTATCAAAACCAGACAAAGGTATTCCAAAAAAAGAAAATTACAGACCAATATCACGGATGAATATAGATGCAAAAATCTTCAGCAAAATACTAGCAAACAGAATCACACAACACATTAACAGGCTCATACAACATGATAAGGGATAAGGTGGGATTTATCCCAGGGATGCAAGTATTCTTCAATATACATAAATCAGTCAATGTGATACACCATATTAACAAATTGAAGAATAAAAACCATATGGTCATCTCAATAGATGTAGAAAAAGCTTTTAACAAAACTCAACACCCATTTATGATAAAACTCTCCAGAAAGTGGTCATAAAGGGAACCTACCTCATCATAATAAAGGCCATATACGACAAACCCACAGTAAACATCATTCTCAATGGTGAAAAGCTGAAAGCATTTCCTCTAAGATCAGGGAAAAGACAAGGATGTCCACTCTCCCCACTCTTATTCAACATTGTTTTGGAAGTCCTAGCCATGGCAATCAGAAGAAAAAGAAATAAAAGTAATACAAATTGGAAAAGAAGAAGTAAAACTGTCACTGTTTGCAGATGACATGATACTATACATACAGAATCCTTAGGATGCCTCCAGAAAACTACTAGATCTAAGCAATGAATTTAGTAGTGTTGCAGGATACAAAATTAATGCAGTGAAATCTCTTGCATTCCTATACACTAATGATGAAAAATATGAAAGAGAAACTAAGGAAACACTCCCATTTACCATTGCAACAAAAAGAATAAAATACCTAGGAATAAACTTACCTAGGGAGACAAAAGACCTGTATGCAGAAAACCATAAGACACTGATGAAAGAAATTAAAGATGATACCAACAGATGGAGAGATATACCATGTTCTTGGATTGGAAGAATCAATATTGTGAAAATGACTATACTACCCAAAGCAATCTACAGATTCAATGCAAGCCCTATGAAATTACCAATGACATTTCTTATGGAAGTAGAACAAAAATCTTAAAATTTGTTTGGAGACACAAGAGACCCCACATAGCCAAAGAAGTCTTGAGGGAAAAAAACGGAGCTAGAGGAATCAGACTCCCTAACTTCAGACTATATTACAAAGCTACAGTAATCAAGACAATATGGTACTGGCACAGAAACAGAAATATTGATCAATGGAACAAGATAGAAAACCCAGAGATAAACCCATGCACCTGTGGTCAACTAATCTATGAGAAAGGAAGCAAGGATATGCAATGGAGAAAAGACCATCTCTTCAATAAGTGGTGCTAGGAAAACTGGACAGCTACATGTAAAAGATTGAAATTTGAACACTCCCTAACACCATACACAAAAATAAACTCAAAATGGATTGGAGACCTAAATGTAAGACCAGACACTTTAAAACTCTTAGAAGAAAACATAGGAAGAACACTCTTTGACATAAATCACAGCAAGATCTTTTTTGATCCATCTCCTACAGTAATGGACATAAAAACAAAAGTAAACAAATGGGACCTAATGAAACTTCAAAGCTTTTGCACAGCAAAGGAAACCATAAACAAGATGAAAAGACAACCCTCAGAATGGGAGAAAATATTTGCAAACGAATCAACGGACAAAGGGTTAATCTCCAAAATATATAAACAGCCCACACAGCTGAATATTAAAAATGTATACAACCCAATCCAAAAATGGGCAGAAGACCTAAATAGACATTTCTCCAAAGAAGACATAGATGGCCAAGAGGCACATGAAAAGCTGCTCAACGTCACTAATTATTAGAGAAATGCAAATCAAAACTACCATGAAGTATCACCTCACACCAGTTAGAATGGGCCTCATCAGAAAATCTACAAACAACAAATGATGGAGAGGGTGTGGAGTAAAGGGAATGCTCTTGCACTGTTGGTGGGAATGTAAATTGATACAGCCACTATAGAGAACAGTATGGAGGTTCCTTAAAAAACTAAAAATTGAATTACCACATCATCCAGCAATCCCTCTACTAGGCCTATACCCAGCGAAAACTCTAATTCAAAAAGACATATGTGCCCCAATGTTCATTGCAGCACTATTTACAATAGCAAGGTCATGGAAGCAACCTACATGCCCATTGACAGATGAACAGATAAAGAAGATGTGGTACATATATATAATAGAATATTACTCAACCATAAAAATGAATGAAATTTGGTCATTTGTAGAGACATGGATGGATCTAGAGAGTGTCATACACAGTGAAGTAAGTCAGAAAGAGAAAAACAAATATCATATGTTAGTGCATATAAGTGGAACCTAGAAAAATGGTACAAATGAACTGGTTTGCAGGGCAGAAATTGAGACACAGATGTAGAAAACAAATGTATGGACACCAAGGTGGGAAAGCGGTGGAGGCTTGGGGTGGTGGTATGTTGAATTGGGCAATTCATATTGACATGTATACACTGATGTGTATAAAATTGATGACTAATAAGGATCTGCTGTATAAAAAAAAAGAAGAAGAAGAAAGAAACAGAGAGAAAAAATAATGAAAAAATAAACTGAAAAGTGCATCAGTGAGCTGTGAGACTACATCAATCAGCCTAATATACATGTAATTGGAGTCCATAAATGAGAGGAGAGGAAGGGCAGGGCAGAAAACATATTTGAAGAAATAAAGGCTAAATTTTTTCAAAGTTTGATGAAAATTGTAAATCCACAGATCCAAGAAGCTCAATGAACTCTAAGTGCAAGAAACATGAAGAAAATAAGACCAAGGCACATGACAATACACCTGCTCAAAATTAGTGAAAAGGAGAAAATGTTAAAAGGAACTAGAGAAAAAAGACTTTCAGAGGAACAAAGAATGAGAATGCCAACAAATTTCTTACAGACAACAATGCAAGCATGAGATAGTGAAACACATCTTTAAAGAACTGAAAGAAAAAATTATCAATTTAGTATTCTATACTTAGTAGAAATTTCTTTCACAAATGAGGGTGAAAAGAGTTTTTAATACTGGATTTCATACTTAATATGAAAAAGAATTTAAAAATTTCAATAATATTTTAGAGTGATTATATGTCAAAATGATAAAATATTTGGTATATTGGGTTAAATTTATTATTAATTTTGTACTTTTAATTTTAATTTATTAATGTAGGCACTAGAAAATACATAATTACATATGTAGCTTTTATTATATTGTATTGGATAACTCTGGTATACCAAATCCACTTATGTTCTTCTCTGGAAAAAAACCATGGTGGTATTGATGGCTATCATTCCCCGATATCTCTTACTTTTTGATTATTCTTTGAAAATGTCTGTGTTGTTTTGGTAAATTCCTCTGTATATTGCCCACAAGCTGGTACAGGACTTTTGGAGCAGATGAGTGATATCACAGCATCTTTTTATGAATTCTGTGCTTCAGTGTGCAAGTGTTAATTATACTCTTTTAAATATATTGGCCATCCTCTTTGATAAATAAGAAATAATCACAATAGAAGTTAACAATCCACAGTCAATCATGGCTATAAATCCCAAGTAGTTTTTTTTTTCCTTCTTGCTCTGAACAGAATATTAAAAGGCCTATTATGTTGGTGTTAGCATTTTCCACAAGCTTCTAGCTTTAGCCTGCATAATGTAATTCTATTAAATCTGTGCTGTTCATATTTGTCCTTAGTTAATAATGCCTCTTCCATCTTTTGGATTTATTCTTGTTTTGTTTACTTTTATGGGGTTTCTAAAAATCTGCTCTCTAAAGACACTATGTACAGTTTATAGAACATTCAAATAGTAAACAAAGGTATATCTGAACTGAAAGGTATGTCTGAGCTCTAAGGGTTACCATGGAGAACTTTCAAGCAGTGCCATTGGCTGACATTCAGTTATTAGCACCTTTAAGTCTAACGTTATCTATTTTTTGTAATTTTATGTTCACTTTATGAAAATTTTTCTCTATAAATAAAGGTGATTAATTTGTTCTTATTTTGGTAAGAGAATCAAAGAATCAAAATATTGATTATCATATTATGTTTCAGTTTTTTTTTGAAAAGATTTTCTTCGCTCTCATTTGTGATTTTGCTACATCAAACTAGAAATTTCTATGTCTAACTAAGTGTTATTTTTTAAGACAATAATCTGGGAAAAAATGAGATTGAGAAAATTTTTTTCAGTATGTTTTCCAATAAATGTATCCAAAACCACTCCTATATATTAGTATACATTTGCAACTGTGTATACCACGAGACAAAAGCTTTTTATTATTTCCTTTACCAGTAAAGTCACCTTCTAAGATTTAGTACTGGACTATATGGTGGATGCTCACATTTCATTGTTGTAACCTCTGGATTGGGAATTTTATTGCCTCTATTATGAATCTGGTGAAGTAGGACCACCATTTGCACAACTGACAGGCTAAAAAGGCCAAATAAAATTCAAACTTTGAGTGTAACCATAGATTTCTTTCTATATATTTAATATGAGGCACAGAGCACAGAGTAGTGCAAGTTTTACACCTGAGTTTTTGTTCCTTTTTTGATGGAGGCTGACAACAGAATTATATTACTTATAGAAAATTACAGGTATCAGCTTGATTTTCAAGGAGGAAATAAAGAATGAGGGGAGAGACCAAAAGCCAGCATGGCATAATGTAAAGCAAATTTGGGGCTGGTTTATTATAATATATGGAAAGCTTTGAAGAGAAACACAGAAGCTAAGTGAAATCTGACAATTGAACACCAGGAAAGGGCTAAGCAAGAGAAAAGCTGGGTGGGATGGGGTCAGATCAAGCTTGGCGTTGGCCCTGAACCTTTCAGCCGTATGAGGAGGTGGAGCTATTTTCCAGTTAGGTGGAAAGAGAGAAAAAGAAAGATGGCCGTGAATTGAAACGAGAGGCAGGTAAGCCATCTCGGTGTTCATTTTCCGTGTAGGACATCTCAGTTTTCTCTGTGACACTGCAATACCAATAATATGCAAGAATGAAAACCTGAAGCATCCATCTCTTGAGGACTATGGCCCATGTATTTTCGTGTGGTTGTGCCCAGAAAAATTGGAAGCTTTTAATTAATTCACAAAATGGTGTGTGCCTCATGAAGAAAGAACACATGGTAGAAAGATGCCAGGCAAGTTGGAGCAGTCCATCAAATATAGGCAGACCTTGGAGATACTGCAAGTTTGCTTCCAGAGCACTCCCAATGAAGCAAACATCACAATAGAGTGAGTCACATGAAATTTTTTTTGTTTCCCCATGCATTTAAAAAATTATTTCTACACCATACTGTAGTCTATTAAGTGTGCAATAACATTATGTCTAAATAAATAATATACATAACAATTTAAAAAGACTTTAGTGCTAAAAAATGTTAATCAGCATCTGAGGTTTCAGTGATTTGAAATCTTTTTGCTGGTGGAAGATCTTTTTTTTTTTTTAATTAAAAATTTTATTTGTAGTATTAGCTGTTGAATAGGTACTTTTTTGCTTTCTAAACATAAAATTACAATTTTGACTATGCTCTTTCAAACTATATATTCTATCATATCATAGGTAGGCTCTTTTCCTGTACCCTTCCTCCCTTGAAGATATCTGTTCTAAGAAGTTTGATATTAAAGTTTATTTTCCCGTTACCTTCAATTGCCATGAATTCACTCTATGATTTCGATTTTTTAAAAAACATCTTTATTGGAGTATAATTGCTTTACAATTGTGTGTTAGTTTCCACTTTATTAAAAAATGAATCTGTTATACATATAAATATGTTCATGTATCTCTTCCCTCTTGCATCTCCCTCCTTCCCACCCTCCTTATCCCACTTGCCTAGGTGGTCAAAAAGCACCGAGCTGATCTCCCTGTGCTATGAGGCTGCTTCCTACGAGCTATGTATTTTACATTTGGTAGTGTATATATGTCCATGCCAATCTCTTGCTTTGTCACAGCTTACCCTTTCCCCACCCATATCCTCAAGTCCATGCTCTAGTAGGACTGTGTTCTTATTCCTGCCTTACCGTTATGTTCTCCATGACATTTTTTTTCTTAAATTCCATATATATGCGTTAGCATACTGTATTTGTCTTTTTCTTTCTGACATACTTCACTCTGTATGACAGACTCTAGGTCCATCCACCTCATTACAAATAGCTCAATTTTGTTTCTTTTTATGGCTGAGTAATATTCCATTGTATATATGTGCCACATCTTCTTTATCCATTCATCCAATGATGGACAGTTAGGTTGCTACCATCTCTGGGCTATTGTAAGAGAGCTGCAATGAACATTTTGGTACATGACTCTTCTTGAATTATGGTTTTCTCAGGGTATATGCCCAGTAGTGGGATTGCTGGGTCATATGGTAGTTCTATTTGTAGTTTTTTTAAGGAACCTCCATACTGTTCTCCATAGTGGCTGAACCAATTCACATTCCCACCAGCAGTGCAAGAGTGTTCCCTTTTCTCCACACTCTCCAGCATTTATTGTTTCTAGTTTTGATCATGGCCATTCTGACTGGTGTGAGATGATACCACATTGTAGTTTTGATTTGCATTTCTCTAATGATTAATGATGTTGAGCATTCTTTCATGTGTTTGTTGGCAGTCTGTATATATTCTCTGGAGAAATGTCTATTTAGGTCTTCTGCCCATTTTTGGATTGGGGTGTTTGTTTCTTTGTTATTGAGCTGCATGAGGTGCTTGTAAATTTTGGAGATTAACCTTTTGTCTGCTGCTTCATTTGCAAATATTTTCTCCCATTCTGAGGGTTGTCTTTTGGTCTTGTTTATGGTTTCCTTTGCTGTGCAAAAGCTTTGAAGTTTCATTAGGTCCCATTTGTTTACTTTTCTTTTTATTTCCATTTCTCTAGGAGGTGGGTCAAAAAGGATCTTGCTATGATTTATGTCATAGAGTATTCTGCCTATGTTTCCCTGTAAGAGTTTGATAGTTTCTGGCCTTACATTTAGGTCTTTATATATTTTGTGCTTATTTTTTGTATGGTGTTAGGGAGTGATCTAATGTCATACTTTTACATGTACCTGTCCAGTTTTCCCACCAACACTTATTAAAGAGGTTGCCCTTTCTTCACTGTACATTCCTGCCTCCTTTATCAAAGATAAGGTGACCATATGTGAATGGGTTTATCGCTGGGCTTTCTATCCTGTTCTGTTGATCTATATTTCTGTTTTTGTGTCACTACCATATTGTCTTGATTACTGTAGCTTTGTAGCATAGCCTGAAGTCAGGGAACCTGATTCCTCCAGCTCCATTTTTCGCTCTCAAGATTGCTTTGGCTATTTTGGGATCTTTTGTGTTTCCATATAAATTGTGAAATTTTTTGTTTTAGTTCTGTGAAAAATGCCAGTGGTAGTTTGATAGGGATTGCATTGAATCTGTAGATTGCTTTGGGTAATGGAGTCATTTTCACAATGTTGATTCTTCCAATCCAAGAACATGGTATATCTCTCCACCTATTTGTATCATTTTAAATTTCTTTCATCAGTGTCATAATTTTCTGCATACAGGTCTTTTGTCTCCTTAGGTAGGTTTGTTCCTAGATATTTTATTATTTTCGTTGCAATGGTAAATGGGAGTGTTTTCTTGATTTCACTTTCAGATTTTTCATCATTAGTGTATAGGAATGCCAGAGATTCCTGTGCATTAATTTTGTATCCTGCTACTTTAGCAAATTCATTGATTAGTTCTAGTAGTTTTCTGGTAGAATCTTTAGGATTCTCTATGTATTGTATCATTTCCTCTGTAAACAGTGACAGTTTTATTTCTTCTTTTCCAATTTGGATTCCTTTGATTTCCTTTTCTTCTCTGATTGCTGTGGCTAAAACTTCCAAAACTATGTTGAATAAGAGTGGTGAGAATGGGCAACCTTGTCTTGTTCCTGATCTTATTTGAAATGTTTTCAGTTTTTCACCATTGAGGACGATGTTGGTTGTCGGTTTGTCATATATGGCCTTTATTATGTTGAAGAAACTTCCCTCTATGCCTACTTTCTGGAGAGTTTTTATCATAAATGGGTGTTGAATTTTGTCAAAAGCTTTCTCTGCATCTATTGGGATGGCCCTATGGTTTTTCTCCTTCAATTTGTTAATATGGTGTATCACACTGATTTGCGTACATTGGAGAAAACTTGCATTCCTGGAATAAACCCTACTGGATCATGTTGCATTATCCTTTTAATGTGCTGTTGGATTCTGTTTGCTAGTATTTTGTTAAGGATTTTTGCATCTATGTTCATCAGTGATATTGGCCTGTAGTGTTCTTTCTTTTTGACATCCTTGTCTGGTTTTGGTGTCAGGGTGATGGTGAGCTCGTAGAAGGAGTTTGGGAGTATTCCTCCCTCTGCTATATTTTGGAAGAGTTTTAGAAGGATAGGTGTTAGCACTTCTCTAATTGTTTGATAGAATTCGCCTGTGAAGCCATCTGGTCCTGGGCTTTTGTTTGTTGGAAGATTTTAAATCACAGTTTCAATTTCAGTGCTTGTGATTGGTCTGTTCATATTTTCTATTTCTTCCTGATTCAGTCTTGGCAGGTTGTGCATTTCTAAGAATTTGTCCATTTCTTCCAGATTGTCCATTTTAATGGCATAGAGTTGCTTGTAGTAATCTCTCATGATCTTTTGTATTTCTGCAGTGTCAGTTGTTACTTCTCCTTTTTCATTTCTAATTCTATTGATTTGAGTCTTCTCCCATTTTTTCTTGATGAGTCTGGCTAATGGTTTATCAATTTTGCTTATCTTCTCAAAGAACCAGCTTTTAGTTTTATTGATCTTTGCTGTCATTTCCTTCATTTCTTTTTCATTTATTTCTGAGATGATATTTATGATTTCTTTCCTTCTGCTAACTTTGGGGGTTTTTTTGTTCTTCTTTCTCTAATTGCTTTACGAGCAAGGTTAGGTTGTTTATTCGACATGTTTCCTGTTTCTTAAGGTAGGATTGTATTGCTATAAACTTCCCTATTAGAACAGCTTTTGCTGCATTCCATAGGTTTTGGGTCATCGTGTCTCCATTGTCATTTTTTTCTAAGTATTTTTTTACTTCCTCTTTGATTTCTTCAGTGATCACTTCGTTATTAAGTAGTGCATTGTTTAGCCTCCATGTGTTTGTAATTTTTACAGATTTTTTCCTGTAATTGATATCTAGTCTCACAGCATTGTAGTCAGAAAAAATACTTGATACAATTTCAATTTTCTTAAATTTACCAAGGCTTGGTTTGTGACTCAAGATATTATCTATCCTTGAGAATGTTCCATGAGCACTTGAGAAAAATGTGTATTCTGTTGTTTTTGGATGGAATGTCCTATAAATATCAATTAAGTCCATCTTGTTTAATGTATCATTTAAAGCTTGTGTTTCCTTATTTATTTTCATCTTGGATGATCTGTCCATTGGTGAAAGTGGGGTGTTAAAGTCCCCTATTATGAATGTGTTACTGTCTATTTCCCCTTTTATGGATGTTAGTATTTGCCTTATGTACTGAGGTGCTCCTATGTTGGGTGCATAAATATTTCCAATTGTTATATATTCTTCTTGGTTTGATCCCTTGATCATTATATAGTTTCCTTCTTTGTCTCCTCTAACAGTCTTTATTTGAAAGTTTATTTTGTCTGATATGAGAATTGCTACTCCAGCTTTCTTTTGGTTTCCATTTGCATGGAATATGTTTTTCCATCCCCTCACTTTCAGTCTGTATGTGTCTCTAGGTCTGAAGTGGGTCTCTTGTAGCCAGCATATATATGGGTCTTCTTTTTGTATCCATGCAGCCAGTCTGTGTCTTTTGGTGGGAGAATTTAATCCATTTACATTTAAGGTAATTATCGATATGTATCTCCCTATTCCCATTTTCTTAATTGTTTTGGATTTGTTATTGTAGGTCATTTCTTTCTCTTGTGGTTCTTGCCTAGAGAGATCCTTTAGCATTTGTTGTAAAGTTGGTTTGGTGGTGCTGAACTCTCTCAGCTTTTGCTTGTCTGTAAAGGTTTTAATTTCTCTATCAAATCTGAATGAGATCCTTGCTGGGGAGAGTAAACTATGTTGTAGGTTTTTCTCCTTCATCACTTTAAATATGTCCTGCCAGTCCCTTTTGGCTTACAGAGTTTCTGCTGAAAAATAAGCTGTTAACCTTATGGAGATTCCATTGTGTGTTATTTGTTGTTTTTCCCTTGTTGCTTTTAATATGTTTTCTTTGTATTTAATTTTTGACAGTTTGATTAATATGTGTCTTGGCGTGTTTCTCCTTGGATTTATCCTGTATGGGACTCTCTGTGCTTCCTGGACTTGATTAACTATTTCCTTTCCCATATTAGGGAAATTTTCAACTATAATCTCTTCAAATATTTTCTCAGTCCCTTTCTTTTCGCTTCTTCTTCTGGAACCCCTATAATTCGAATGTTGATGCATTTAATGTTGTCCCAGAGGTCTCTGAGACTGTCCTCAGTTCTTTTCATTCTTTTTTATTTATTCTGCTCTGCAGTATTTATTTCCACTATTTTATCTTCCAGGTCATTATCCATTCTTCTGCCTCAGTTATTCTGCCCTTGATCCCTTCTAGAGTATTTTTAATTTCATTTATTGTGTTGTTCATCTTTGCTTGTTTCATCTTTAGTTCTTTTAGGTCCTTGTTAAATGTTTCTTACATTTTCTCTATACTATTTCCAGGATTTTGGATCATCTTTACTATCATTATTCTGAATTCCTTTTCAGGTAGACTGCCTATTTCCTCTTCATTTGTTAGGTCTGCTTTGTTTTTACCTTCCTCCTTCATCTGCTGTGTGTTTTTCTGTCTTCTCATTTTGCTTATCTTACTGTGTTTGGGGTCTCCTTTTTGCAGGCTGCAGGCTCGTAGTTCCTGTTGTTTTTGGTGTCTGTCCCCAGTGGTTAAAGTTGGTTCAGTGGGTTGTATAGGCTTCTTGGTGGAGGGGACTAGTGCCTGTGTTCTGGTGGATGAGGCTGGATCTTGTCTTTCTGGTGGGCAGGTCCACGTCTGGTGGTGTGTTTTGGGGTGTCTGTGGACTTATTATGATTTTAGGCAGCCTCTCTGCTAATGCATGGTTTTGTGTTTCTGTCTTGCTAGTTGTTTGGCATAGGGTGTCCAGCACTGTAGCTTGCTGGTCATTGAGTGAAGCTGGGTGTTGGTATTGAGATGGAGATCTCTGGGAGGTTTTTGCCATTTGATATTACGTAGAGCTGGGAGGTCTTTTTTGGATCAGTGTCCTGAAGTTGGCTCTCCCACCTCAGAGGAACAGCACTGACTCCTGGCTGCAGCACCAAGAGCCTTTCATCCACCTGGCTCAGAATAAAAGGGAGAAAAAGTAGAAAGAAGGAAAGAGGATAAAAGAAAATAAAATAAAGTGAGGTAAAATAAAATATAGTTATTAAAATAATTTTTTTTAAGTAAAAAAAAAAGGACCCATAGAACCCTAGGACAAATGGTGAAAGCAAAGCTATACAGACAAAATCTCACATGGAAGCATACACATACACACTCAAAAGAAGAGGCAAAAGAGAAAAAATAATAAATCTTGCTCTCAAAGTCCACCTCGTCAATTTGGGATGATTCATTGTCTATTCAGGTATTCCACAGATGCAGGGTACATCAAGTTGATTGTGGAGCTTTAATCCGCTGCTTCTGAGCCTGCTGGGAGGGATTTCCCTTTCTCTTTTTTGTTCGCACAGCTCCCGGGGTTCAGCTTTGGATTTGGTCCCACCTCTGTGTGTAGGTCACCGGAGGGCTTCTGTTATTCACTCAGGACGGGGTTAAAGGAGCCGCTGATTCGGGGATCTGGCTCACTCAGGCCGGTGGGAGGGAGGGTTACGGAGTCCGGGGCGAGCCTGTGGCGGCAGAGGCCAGCATGACGTTGCACCAGCCTGAGGCGTGCCATGCATTGTACCGGGGTATGTTTTTCCTGGGTCCCGGGACCCTGGCAGTGGCGGGCTGCACAGACTCCCTGGAAGGGAGGTGTGGAGATTGACCTGTGCTCACACACAGGCTTCTTGGTGGAGGCAGCAGCAGACTTAGCATCTCATGCCCATCTCTGTGGTCCGTGCTGTTAGCTGTGGCTCGCGCCTGTCTCTGGAGCTCCTTTAAGCAGCGCTCTTAATCCCCTCTCCTCGCATACCGGGAAACAAAGAGCAAAGAAAAAGTCTCTTGCCTCTTCGGCAGGTCCAGACTTTTCCCCGGAGTCCCTCCTGGCTAGCCATGGTGCACTAACCCCTTCAGGCTGTGTTCATGCCGCCCTTTCTCTCCCTGCACTCCGACCGAAGCCCAGCCTCAGCTCCCAGCCCCGCTCTCACTGTCGGGTGGGCAGACAAGCCTCTCGGGCTGGTGAGTGCCGGTCGGCACTGATCCTCTGTACGGATATCTCTCCACTTTGTCCTCTGCACCACTGTTGCTGCGCTCTCCGCCGCGGCTCCGAAGCTTCCCCACTCCACCACCCGCAGTCTCTGCCCGTGAAGGGGCTTCTAGTGTGTGGAAACCTTTCCTCCTTCACGGCTTCCTCTCACTGGTGCATGTCCCGTTCCTATCCTTTTGTCTCTGTTTATTCTTTTTTCTTTTGCCCTACCCAGGTACGTGGGGAGTTTCTTGCCTTTTGGGAGGTCTGAGGTCTTCTGTCAGCATTCAGTAGGTGTTCTGTAGGAGTTGTTCCACGTGTAGATGTATTTCTGATGTATCTGTGGGGAGGAAGGTGATCTCCACGTCTTACTCTTCCACCATCTTCCCCTAGATCCTCCCGGTGGAACATCTTGCCTCAATGATCAGAGTGGTGATTGCTGAAGGGTGGGGTGCCTGTGGCAATTTCTTAAAATAAGACAACAATAACATTTGCCACATCAATTGACTCTTCCTTTCATGAATGATTCTCTGTAGTGTGCAATGCTATTTGATAGCATTTTACCCACAACAGAACTTATTTCAAAATTGAAGTCAATCCTTTCAAACACTGTAGCTGCTTTATCAACTTAGTTTACATAATATTCTAAATCTTTTTATTTATTTATTTTTTGTCATTTCAACAATCTTCACAGCGTCTTCACCCGGAGTAGATTCTATCTCCAGAAGCCACTTTTATTTCTCATCCATAAGAAGCAACTCCTCATTCATGAAATTTTTATCATGAGATTGCAGCAATTCTGTCCCATCTTCAGGTTCCCCTTCCAATTCTAGTCCTCCTTCTATTTCTACCAAACCTGTAGTTACTTCCTCCATTTATGTCTTGAACCCCTCAAAGTTATCCATGAGAGTTGGACTCAACTTCATCCAAACTCCTGTTAACATTAATATTTTGACCTTGTCCCATGAATCACATATGTTCTTAATGGCATCTAGAATGGTGAATCCTTTCCAGAAGGTTTTCAATTTACTTTGCCCAAATCCATTAGATGAATCACTATCTTTGGCATCTATAGCCTTATGAAATGCAATTCTTAAATAACAAGACTTGAATGGCAAATTTTTTTCTTAATCCACGGGCTGCAGAATGGATATTTTGCTAACAGGCATGAAAACAACATGAATCTCATTGTACATTCCCATCAGAGCTCTTGGGTGATAAGGTAGATTGTCAATGAAGAGTAATATTTTGAAAGGAATCTTTTTTTCTGAACAATGGGTCTCAACAGTGAGCTTAAAATATCCAGTAAATCATGTTGTAAACAGATGTGCTGTCACTCAGGCTTTGTTGTTGCATTTATAGAGCACAGGCAGAGTAGACTTAGCATAGTTCTTTAGGACCTTAGGATATTTTGAATGGTAAATGAGCATTGGCTTCAACTTAAAGTCACCAGCTGCATTAGACCTTACTAAAAGAGTCAGCCTGTCCTTTGAAGTTTTTGAAGCCAGGCACTGACTTCTCTCTAGCTATGAAAGTCCTAAATAGCAACTTCTTCCAATAGAAGCTATTTCATCTACATTAAAAATCTGTTGTGAAGTGTAACCACCTTCATTAATTATCTTAGCTAGATGTTCTTAATAACTTGCTGCTGCTTCTACATCAGCACTTACTGCTTCACCATGCACTTTTATGTTATAAGGATGGTTTCTTTCTGTAAACCTCATGAACCAAATTCTGCTAGCTTCAAACTTTTTTTTCTGAAGCTTCCTCACTTCTCTCAGCCTTAATAGAATTGAAGAAAGTCAAGGTCTTGCTCTAGATTAGGCTTTGGCTTAAGGGAATGGTGTAACTGGTTTGATCTTCTATCCAGACCCCCAAAACTTTCTCAAGTCTGTTTCACTTTCTTATCATTTGTGTGTTGACTGGGTAGCACTTTTAATTTCCTTCAAGAGCTTTTCCTTTGCATACACAACTTGACTAAACATTTGGTGCAAGAGGCAGAGCTTTCAGCCTGTCTTGGCTTTCAACTTGCCTTCCTCACTAAGGCTAATCATTTCTAGCTTTTGATTTAACATGAGAGTGGTATGATTCTTCCTTTGACTTGAACACTTAGAGGTCACTGTAGGGTTATTATCTGGCCTAATTTCAAAATTGTTGTGTCTTAGGGAATAGGGAGGCCCAGGAGAGGGAGAGAGGGAATAGCTGGTCAGTGGAACAGTCAGAACAAATACTTTTATTGACTAATTTTGCCATCTTATATGGGTGCAGTTCATGGTACCCAAAACAATTATAATAGTAACATCAAAGATCATTAATCACAGATCAGCATAAGTATAATAATAATGAAAAATTTGACATATTGTAAGAATTACCAAAATGTACACAGACACAAAGTAAGCAAATGCTATTGGAAAAATGCAGCCGATAGACTTGCTCAATGCAGGGTTGCCACAAATCTTCAATTTGTAAAAAACACAGTATCTACAAAGTTCAATAAAACAAGATATGCCTGTACCAGAGTTTAGCTATTTGTCAATAAAGAAATGTGCGGTCTAATAAAATTCTTTGATGAACATATTCATATTCTTAACATAGCTTGTTTAGTTCCTGTTATGTAATGGAGATTTATTACAATATTTTCTATTATACTAACTACAACTCTGTGGGCTGTGGATATTTATCTCCATATAACAGATAAGAAAACTGAAGAACAAAGAGACAAAGTGACCATCTTGAGGCATACAGCTGTCATGTGACAAAACAAGTTTGAGCTCATGTTTCTGACTCAAAATAAATCTACATGTTGATGTTTTAGATCTGAAACCTACATGTTGTAAACGTGTTTTCTTAAAACATTTTGTAAACATTTTATTTTTTTAAGGTTGTATTCATTTATTTCATTTTCTTTTTGGCCCTCTTTCAGTATTTTGTAAAACTCTTGTTGAAAATGTAAGGACCTCAGTTATAATAAGAGGATTCCATGGTTTTGTCTGGGAGAAAAATCTAAAGCAGCTGTTTTAAAGTTGGAATTGCACACTTCTGGGAGCTTGGTGTGGTGGTGACATCACTGGGAATTAAAGTCAGAGACTCTCAAAGGGAAGGTTACCCTCAGTGGGATGATGTCAATGAGCTATATTCTCAAATTTTTTATATTTGGAAATAATTTAAAACCTACAAAAAGTTGCAAAAAATGGTAAAGAACACCCTATGTTCTTTATGCAGATTCATCTATTATTAATATTTTGTTCCATTTGCTTTCTCTATATGCAAATACATGTTATGTTTTTTCTTGAACATTTGAAAATAAGTTGTGTACATCATGGCTCTTAATCTTAAACAAGTCTATGTGTATTTCCTAAGAAAAAGAATGGTTTCTTACATATCAATAGTTTGGCCACCAACTTCAGTAAATTTAACGTTAAAATATAATTTTATAATCTATTTTCTATATTTCACTTTTGTCAATTTACCTGCCCAGGAATGTTCTTTTCAGCGTCGTTTTCCCTCCAGTACAGGATGCAGCCTAGAACATATGTTGTATTTACTTACTGTGCCTCCTTTAATCTGGAACAGTTCCCCAGCTTTGCTTTGTCTTATAAGACATTAATATTTTTGAAGAACACAATCAATGGTCCATTTTCTTATAATCCTTTCTTTTCATGTAGAAATTCTCTTTTCAGAGCTTATCTTTGCTTAAACTTTAAGCAAAGATAAACAAGTTGTAACAAGGTAAGCATACTGGAAAGTGTGCTTGGATAAAACAAGACATAGCTTAAATAAAGCATCTAGTTTACACTTAGAAGATTTCATAAGCTATGTATGTCTTGAACTAAATGTAACCCACACCTTTCCCACCATACTAACACAAGATAGTCAAATAAAACATTCACCAGACATTTAAAGCACAGGAGATAGAAATTTAAACACTGACGGCGCTATAGAGAAAGTACCGTAAGGGAATGATGAAAGAAAGATTAAAAGTAATAAAAAGCAAAGCTTACCCCTTGTACCTTTTGCATAATGACTTAACTAGTAACAATTTAACAAAGAGAACTTAAGCTAAACTACCCGAAACCAGACAAGCTACTTATGAACAGTTACTAGAACTCATCTATGTGGCATAATAATGAGAAGATTTATAAGTAGAGGTGACAAACCTAACGAGCCTGATGATAGCTGGCTGTCCAGGAAAAGAATTTCAGTTCAACATTAAATGATACTAAAAACCATAATAAGCTTCAACGTATATTTAAACGTTAGTCTAAAAAGGTACAGCTTTTTAGAAATGGATATAACCTTGACTAGAGAGTAAAAACAAACGACACCATAGCTGGCCTAAAAGCAGCCACCAATTAAGAAAACATTCAAGCTCAACAACAAAACACATTTCAATTCCAATATTAAGTAAATCAACTCCTAGCATTATTACTGGACTAATCTATAAGACTATAGAAGTAATACTGTTAACATGAGTAACAAGAAATATTTCTCCTTGCACAAGCTTACATCAGCAACTAATATTATACTGATAATTAACAGTAAATAAATATAATCCAACACTAAACTATTTATTAAAAACACTGTTAACCCAACACAGGCGTGCACCTAAGGAAAGATTAAAAAAAGTAAAAGGAACTCGGCAAACACAAATCCAGCCTGTTTACCAAAAACACCACCTCTAACATCACTAGTGTTAGAGGCACCCCCTGCCCAGTGACAATCGTTAAACGGCTGTGGTATCCTGACCGAGCAAAGGTAGCATAATCATTTGTTCTCTAAATAAGGACTTGTATGAATGGCCACATGAGGGTTTTACTGTCTCTTACTTTTAATCAGTGAAATTGACCTCCCCATGAAAAGGGGGGGGATAACAAAATAAGATGAGAAGACCCTATGGAGCTTCAATTAATGAACCCCCAAACCATAATCTTGAACTGCCAAGGAACAACAAAATTTCACATGGGTTGACAATTTCGGTTGGGATGACCTCGGAGCACAAAAAACCCTCCAAGTGATTAAAGCCTAGACCTACTAGCCAAAGCATAGTATTACTTATTGATCCAAAAAATTGATCAACGGAAGAAGTTACCCTAGGGTTAACTGCACAATCCTATTCTAGAGTCCATATCGACAATAGGGTTTACGACCTCGATGTTGGATCAGGACATCCTAATGGTGTAACCGCTGTTAAGTGTTCGTTTGTTCAACGATTAAAGTTCTATGTGATCTGAGTTCAGACCGGAGCAATCCAGGTCGATTTCTATCTATCACGCATTTCTCCCAGCACGAAAGGACAAGAGAAATAAGGCCTACTCTAAATAAGTGCCTTCAAAATAATTAATGATCTAATCTCAACTTAATAAGCAAGCACAAACTAATTACCCAAGACCAGGGTTTTATTGGGGTGGCAGAACCTGGTAATTGCATAAGACTTAAACCTTTATACTCAGAGGTTCAAACCCTCTCCCCAGCAAAATGTTTATAATTAACATTTTAATGCTCATCATCCCTATCCTCCTAGCTGTAGCATTCCTGACACTGGTGGAACATAAAATCCTAGGCTACATGCAACTCCAAAAAGGGCCAAACATTGTAGGCCCCTATGGCCTACTCCAACCCTTTGCCGATGCAATCAAGCTATTCACTAAGGAGCCCCTATGACCAGCCACATCTTCCACCTCCATATTCATTATCACACCTATCTTAGCCCTAACCCTAGCCCTCACAATATGAATCCCTCTACCCATACCATACCCCCTCATCAACATAAACCTAGGAGTATTATTCATATTAGCAATATGAAGCCTAGCTGTATACTCCATTCTATGATCTGGCTGAGCCTCCAACTCAAAATACGCATTAATTGGAGCCCTACGAGCAGTAGCACAAACAATCTCATATGAAGTAACATTAGCAATCATCCTCTTATCAGTACTATTAATGATTGGAAGCTTTACCCTATTAACCCTGACCACAACACAAGAACAACTATGACTAATCTCCCCATCATGACCACTGGCTATAATATGATTCATCTCTACCCTAGCAGAAATCAACCGAGCCCCTTTTGATTTAACAGAAAGAGAATCTGAACTCTATCTGGCTTCAATGTAGAATACGCAGCAGGCCCCTTTGCCATATTCTTCTTAGCAGAATACACCAACATCATTATAATAAATATATTCACAACAATTCTGTTCCTAGGAGCATTCCACAGCCCCTACACACCAGAACTGTACACAACTAACCTCATTGTTAAAACACTACTACTAACAACATCTTTCCTATGGATTCGAGCATCCCACCCTTGATTTCGATATGACCAACTAATACACTTACTCTGAAAAAACTTCCTACCTCTAACACTAGCCCTATGTATATGGCATGTGTCACTACCCATCATAACAGCAAGTATCCCTCCACAAACATAAGAAATATGTCTGATAAAAGAGTAACTTTTATAGAGTAAATAATAGAGGTTTAAACCCTCTTATTCTAGAATCATAGGAATTGAACCTACCCTTAAGAATTCAAAGTTCTTCGTGCTACCACGTTACACTACATTCTACAGTAAGGTCAGCTAAACAAGGTATCAGGCCCATACCCCGAAAATGTTGGTTTATAACCTTCCCATAGTAATAAATCCCATTATCTTTATTATTATCTTAACAACTGTCATTTTAGGAACTACAGTGATAATTACAAGCTGTCACTGATTACTAGCCTGAATTGGATTTGAAATAAATATAATAGCCATAATCCCGATCATAATAAAAACTTTAATCCACGAGCTATAGAAGCCTCCACTAAATATTTTCTAACACAGGCCACCGCATCCATATTACTTATAATAGCAGTCATCATTAACCTATTGCATTCCAGCCAATGAACCATCACAAACCTATTCAACCCAACAGCATCCATAATAATAACAATAGCACTAGCTATTAAACTAGGACTATCCCCCTTTCAGTTTTGAGTGAATGAAGTAACACAAGGCATCCCTTTAACAGCAGGCTTAATTCTACTAACATGACAAAAGCTTGTACCCCTGTCAATCCTATATCAAATTTCACCAACAATCAATCTAAATCTAATATTAGCCCTATCCATACTTTCTATCCTAGTCAGAGGTTGAAGTGGATTAAACCGGACACAACTCCGAAAAATAATGGCCTATTCATCAATTGCCCACATGGGATGAATAACAGCCATCTTACTGTATAACCCAACCATAACCATCCTAAACCTAATAATCTATATCATAACAACCTTCACTACATTCATACTATTTACTCGAAGCTCAACTACCACCACATTATCACTATCACACACACGAAACAAAACATCTGTCACCACAACCCTTACCATACTCACTCTACTCTCAGTAGGGGGACTCCTACCACTGTCAGGATTCATGCTTAAGTGAATGATCATTCAAGAGATAACAAAAAATAATACCAGTATTCTACTCACACTCATGGCCATCACAGCACTACTCAACCTATTCTTCTACATACGGCTCACATACTCCACAGCACTAACTTCATTCCCCTCTACAAACAACATGAAGATAAAGTGATAATTCAATTCCACAAAACAAATAACCCTTTTACCAACCATAATCATAATAGCCACAATACTTCTACCTCTCACACCAATACTGTCAATCCTAGAATAGGAGTTCAGACTAAACCAGACCAACGGTCTTCAAAGCCCTGAGCAAGTACAATTTACTTAATTCCTGCCCAATAAGGACTGCAAGACTATATCTTACATCAGTTGAATGCAAATCAAACACTTTAATAAGCTAAATCCTCACTAGATTGGAGGGATACATTTCCCATGAACATTTAGTTAACAGCTAAATACCCTAATCAACTGGCTTCAATCTACTTCTCCTGCCGCGAGTGAGAGAAGTCCTGGCAGGGTTGAAGCTGCTTCCTTGAATTTGCAATTCAAAATGATCATTCACCACAGGACTTGGTAAAAAGAGGGCTCAACCTCTCAACCTCTGTCTTTAGATTTACAGTCTAATACCTTCTCGGCCATTTTACCTATGTTCATAAATCGCTGATTATTCTCCACCAACCACAAAGACGTTGGCACCTTATACTTACAATTTGGCGCATGAGCCTGAATGGTGGGCACTGGTCTAAGCTTATTAATTCACGCTGAACTAGGCCAACCCGGCATACTGCTCGGATACACCCAAATTTACAATGTGGTAGTAACAGCCCACGCATTTGTAATAATCTTCTTTATAGTCATACCCATTATAATTGGCGGGTTTGGAAACTGGTTCGTGCCCCTAATAATTGGGGCACCCGATATAACTTTCCCCCGTATAAACAATATAAGTTTCTGACTGCTCCCTCCTTCTTTCTTATTACTACTAGCATCATCAATAGTTGAGGCCTGTGCAGGCACAGGCTGAACTGTGTATACACCCTTAGCCAGAAACTTAGCACATGCAGGAGCTTCAGTTGACTTTACTATTTTCTCTCTACATTTAGCTGGTGTATCCTCAATTCTCGGGGCCATTAATTTTATCACTACTATTATCAACATAAAACCACCCGCTATAACCCAATACCAAACACCACTATTTGTATGGTCAGTCCTCATCACAGCGGTATTACTTCTATTATCCTTACTTGTCCTAGCAGCTGGAATTACCATACTATTAACCGATCGAAACCTGAATACAACTTTCTTTGACCCTGCAGGAGGAGGAGACCCAGTCCTATATCAACACTTATTTTGATTCTTTGGACATCCCGAAGTATACATTTTAATCCTACCTGGGATGATCTCATACATTGTAACTTACTACTTGGGGGGGAAAAAAAAAACCTCTCGGATATATGGGTATGGTATGAGCTATAATACCAATTGGGTTCTAAGGTTTTATTGTATGGGCCCATCATATATTCACAGTAGGTATGGACGTTGATACGCAAGCATACTTTACATCAGACACTATAACTACTGCTATCCCTACAGGGGTAAAAGTATTTAGCTGATTGGCAACACTCCATGAGGCAATATCAAATGATCACCGGCCCTGATGTGAGCCTTGGGTTTCATCTTCCTTTCCACAGTCGGCAGACTGACAGGTAATGTCCTAGCTAATTTGTCATTAGACATTGTCCTTCATGATACCTACTATGTAGTCACACACTTTCACTATGTGCACTCAATGGGAGCTGTTTTCGCTCTCATAGGAGGGTTTGTACACTGATTTCCACTACTCTCAGGATATACACTCAACTCAACATGAGCAAAAATTCACTTTGTGATCATATTCGTGGGTATCAATATAACTTTCTTCCCACAACATTTCCTAGGCTTATCTGGCATACCTCAACAATACTCTGACTATCCAGATGCCTATACAACTTGGAATACTATCTCATCAATAGGCTCATTCATTTCATTAACAGTGGTTATACTGGTAGTCTTCATTATCTGAGAAGCATTCACATCCAAACGAGAAGTATTAGCAGTAGACCTTACTACCACAAATTTAGAGTGACTAAGAATGTCCTCCACCATATCACACTTTTGAAGAACCAACCTACATTAATCTAAAATAGTCAAGAAAGGAAGGAATTGAACCCTCTCCTATCAGTTTCAAGCCAACATCATAGCCACTATGCCTTTCTTCATGAACGAGATATTAGTAAAACTTTATATAACTTTGTCAAAGTTAAGTTACAGTTGAAAATCTTGTATATCTCCATAGCATATCCCTTCCAACTAGGCTTTCAAGATGCAACATCACCCATCATAGAAGAACTACTACATTTTCATGACCACACACTAATAATTGTTTTCCTAATTAGCTCCCTAGTCCTCTATATCATTACACTAATACTTACAAGTTAACACATACCAACACAATAGATGCCCAAGAGGTGGAGACTATTTGAACTATTCTCCCAGCCATTATCTTAATCTTAATTGCTCTGCCATCATTATGAATTCTTTTTGTTTTTTGAATTCTTTATATGATAGATGAAATCAACAGCCCGTCTCTTACTGTGAAAACTATAGGCCACCAATGATACTGAAGCTATGAGTACACTGACTATGAAGACCTGAACTTTGATTCCTATATAATCCCAACACCAGACCTAGGAGAACTGCGACTACTAGGAGTAGATAAATCAGTAAGTTTACCTATAGAGATAACAATCCAAATACTAATCTCCTCCGAAGATGCACTACACTCATGAGCCATACCCTCCTTGGGCCTAAAGACAGACGCAATCCCAGGGCACCTAAACCAAACAACTCTAATATCAGCACAACCAGGCTTGTTCTAAGGACAGTGTTCAGAGATCTGTAGCTCAAATCACAGCTTCATGCCAATTGTTCTTGAGCTAGTACCCCGAAAATACTTTGAGAAATGATCTGTGTCTATGCTATAAACTCATTAGGAAGCTAAATTAGCGTTAGCCTTTTAAGTTAAAGATTGAGAGCCAAAGCTTTCCTTGATGACATGCCACGACTAGGTATATCAACATGATTTGTTACTATTTCATCTATATTTTTAACACTATTTATTATATTTCAACTAAAAATCTCAAAGCACATCTACTACCCCAACCCAAAATCAACACTCACTAAAATACAAAAACAATATGCCCCTTGAGAAACAGTATGAACGAAAATCTATTTACCCCTTTCATAACCTCAGTAATAATAGGCATCCCTGTTGTCATCCTGATCGTTATATTCCCAAGCATTCTATTCCCAACATCAAAATGACTAATTAATAATTGCATAATCTCCCTTCAACAGTGATTAATTCAACTCACATCAAAACAACTAATAGGTATTCATAACCACAGAGGACAAACCTGATCACTAACACTTATATCGTTCATTCTATTTATTGGCTCAACCAATCTCCTCGGACTATTTCTCCACTCATTTACACCCACCACACAGCTCTCAATAAATGTAGGAATGGCTATCCCTCTATGAGCTGGTGCCGTCATTACAGGCCTCTGTAATTAAACAAAAGCATCTCTAGGCCACTTCTTACCACAAGGCACACCCACTTTCCTCATCCCTATGCTAGTAATTATCGAAACTATTAGCCTATTCATCCAGCCAGTAGCACTGGCCATACGACTAACAGCCAACATTATGGCAGGCCACTTACTAATACATCTAATTGGGGAGACAACCCTTGTTCTAGTAAGCACCAGCACATTCACAGCTCTCATTACATTTATCATTCTCGCCCTACTCACTATCCTCGAATTTGCTGTCGCTATAATTCAAGCCTATGTATTTACCCTCTTAGTAAGCTTATACCTGCATGACAACACATAGTGACCCACCAAACCCACACATATCACATAGTAAATCCTAGTCCTTGACCCCTCACAGGAGCTCTTTCAGCACTTCTCATCACATCAGGCCTAATCATATGATTCCACTTCAACTCAATAGTTCTACTAATACTGGGCTTATTAACTAATATTCTAACAATATATCAATGATGATGAGACATCTTTCGAGAAAGCACTTTCCAAGGCCACCACACACCAACCATCCAAAAGGGAATTTGATACAGAATAATCTTATTTATCGTATCAGAAGTCCTATTTTTTACTGGCTTTTTTGAGTCTTCTACCACTCAAGCCTTGACCCCCACTCCTGAAGTAGGCGTGTGCTGACCACCAACAGGCATTCACCCCTCAAACCCCTTAGAAGTACCACTCCTCAACACTTCTGTGCTATTAGCCTCTGGCGTATCCATTACCTGAGCCCATGATAGCCTTATAGAAGGAAATCGCAAACATACTCCAAGCCCTTTTCATTACAATTGCTCTCGGTATTTATTTTACACTACTACAAGCATCAGAGTATTATGAAGCCCCTTTTACAATCTCAGATGGAGTCTATGGATCAACTTTCTTCGTAGCCACAGGATTTCATGGACTGCATGTAATTATTGGATCTACCTTTCTTATTGTTAGTTTCCTATGTCAACTAAAATTCCACTTCACATCCAGCCACCACTTCGACTTCGAAGCTACTGCTTGATACTGACCTTTTGTCGATGTTGTATGACTATTTCTTTACATATCTATTTATTGATGAGGCTCATAGTTCTTTTTTTATTAATTAGTACAACTGACTTCCAATCAGCTAGTTTAGGTACACCCTGAAAAAGAACAATAAATCTAATACTGACCTTATTAACAAACACAATACAAGCCTCATTACTCATACTTACCACCTTCTGACTTCCTCAACTAAACATCTATGCAGAAAAGACAAGCCCCTACGAGTGCGGATTTGACCCTATAGGATCTGCCCGCTTACCCTTTTCTATAAAATTTTTCCTAGTATCAATCACCTTCCTTCTTTTCGACCTAGAAATTGCCCTCCTACTACTCCTTCCCTGAGCAACGCAAACAAACAACCTAAAAATGATACTTATCATAGCCTTATTTTTAATTTCATTATTAGCGATCAGCCTGTCCTATGAATGAACTCAAAAGGGGTTGGAGTGAGCTGAATATGGTATTTAATTTAAAATAAAACAAATGATTTCGACCCATTAGATTATGGTTAAATTCATAACTACCAAGTGTCCCTAGTACATCTAAACATTATCATGGCTTTCACTATATCCCTTATAAGTTTACTGATATACTGGTCCCACCTAATATCCTCACTACTTTTCTTAGAGGGCATGATGTTATCACTATTTATCCTAGCAGCCCTGACAATCTTAAACTCACATTTCACCTTAGCCAGCATAATACCAATCATCCTACTGGTATTTGCAGCCTGCGAAGCAGCTCTTGGATTAACCCTATTAATAATAGTATCAAACACATATGGGACCAATTACATACAAAACCTCAAAACCTTCTCCAATGCTAAAATTTATTATTCCCACAATCATACTAATACCTCTAACTTGACTATCAGCAAACAACATAATCTGAATTAACTCCACAACCCACAGCCTATTAATTAGCCTTACAAGCCTACTTCTTCTTAACCAATTCAGCGACAAGAACCTCAACTACTCATTAACATTCTTCTCGGATTCCCTCTCCACATCATTACTAATCCTAACAATATGACTCCTCCCCTTAATATTAATAGCTAGCCAATCCCACTTACTCAAAGAACCACTAATCTGAAAAAATTTTTACATCACAATATTAATCATGTTGCAAATACTTCTACTCATAACATTCACTGCCACAGAGCTAATCCTATTTTACATTATATTTGAAGCCACACTAGTCCCTACCCTTATTACCATTATCCGCTGGGATAACCAAACAGAACGACTTAATGCAGGACTCTACTTTCTATTCTACACATTAGCTGGGTCACTTCCATTACTAGTGGCATTAACATATATACAGAACATCGTGGGCTCCCTAAATTTCCTAGTACTTCAATATTGAACCCAACCAGTATCCAACTCTGGGTCCAACGTCTTTATATGATTGGCCTGCATGATAGCTTTTATAGTAAAAATGTCCCTCTACAGCCTCCACCTTTGACTACCCAAAGCACACGTAGAAGCTCCCATCACAGGCTCCATAGTCCTTGCAGCTGTACTAAAACTCGGGTGCTACGGCATGCTATGGATCACGTCAATACTTAATCCCCTAACAGAGTATATAGCATACCCTTTCCTTATGCTTTCCTTATGAGGGATAATCATAACTAGCTCTATTTGTCTATGTCAAACAGACCTAAAATCACTCATCGCATACTCCTGTCAGCCATATAGCACTAGTTATTGCAGCTATCCTCATTCAAACCCCTTGAAGTTATATAGGGGCTACCGCCCTAATAATTGCTCATGGCCTCACGTCGTCTATATTATTTTGCCCAGCAAGCTCAATTTACAAGCAAATCCATAGCCGAACCATAATCTTAGCCCGAGGCCTGTAAATTCTTCTCCCACTAATAGTCACTTGATGACTATTAGCAAGCCTAACGAACCTGGCCCTACCCCTTACCATTAATCTGATCGGAGAACTGTTCGTAGTTATATCAACTTTCTCATGGTCAAATCTCACTATTATCCTAATAGGAGCCAATATTGTAATTACAGCCCTACACTCCATGTATATACTAATCACAACACAACACAGCAAATATACACACCATATCAATAACATTATGCCCTCCTGTACATGAGAACACGCCCTTATAGCCCTCCAATATCCTTCCACTTCTACTCCTGTCACTAAACCCCCAAATAATCTTGGGTCCCCTATACTGTAAATATAGTTTTAAAAAAACACTAGATTGTGGATCTAGCAACAGAAGACTAAGACTTCTTATTTACCGAGAAAGTATCGCAAGAACTGCTAATTCATGCCCCCATACAATAGTGTGGCTTTTTCAAACGTTTAAAGGATGGTAGTTATCCATTGGTCTTAGGAACCAAAAAACTGGTGCAACTTCAAATAAAAGTAATAAACCTATTCTCTTCTTTTGCCCTAATCACATTGCTAGTGCTAATTATTCCAATCATTATACCTAGTACAAACTTCTACAAAAATGATAAATACCCATCATATATAAAAAATACTGTCTCCTGTGCTTTCATTACCAGTCTAATCCCAACAATAATATTCCTTCACACAGGCCAAGAAATATTCATTTCACACTGACACTGAATTACTGTCCAAACCCTTAAATTGACACTTAGCTTCAAAATAGATTATTTCTCAATTATATTCATACTGGTGGCATTGTTCATCACATGATCCATTATAGAATTCTCAATATGATATATGCACTCAGATCCTTGTATCAACAAATTCTTCAAGTATTTACTCCTCTTCCTCATCACCATACTAATCCTTGTTACAGCCAACAACCTCTTCCAACTTTTTATTGGATGAGAAGGGGTATTGGAATCATAGCTTTCCTGCTCATTGGATGATGACATGGTTGAGCAGATGCAAACACAGCTGCTCTTCAAGCAATCTTATATAACTGAATTAGGGATGTTGGATTCATTATATCAATGGCATGGTTTTTATCTAACACAAATGCATGAGATCTGCAACAAATTTTCATACTCGACAAATACCCATTAAACCTCGCTCTCACAGGACTTGAACTAGCCGCAGCTGGGAAATCATCCCAATTTGGACTTCACCCCTGGCTCCCCTCAGCAATAGAAAGTCCTACCACAGTCTCGGCCCTACTCCACACAAGCACAATAGTTGTAGCGGGAATTTTCCTACTTATCCGATTTTACCCTTTAACAGAAAACAACAAACTCATTCAAACAATAATGCTCTGCCTAGGAGCCCTTACCACCCTGTTCATAGCCATATGTGCTCTTACCCAAAACGACATTAAAAAAATTATCACCTTCTCTACCTCAAGCCAATTAGGTCTAATGATAGTGACAATTGGTGTCAACCAACCTCATCTAGCATTTTCACATATTTGCACACACACTTTCTTTAAAGCCATATTATTCATATGCTCTGGATCCATTATTCACAACCTAAACAACAAGCAGGACATTCAAAAAATAGGAGGCTTATTCAAGACCTTACCCTTCACTGCAACAGCCCTTATCATTGGATGTCTAGTACTAACAGGAATACATTTCCTCACCGGGTTTTACTCTAAAGACCTAATTATCGAGACTGCCACCACGTCTTATAACAACTCCTAAGCCTTATTAATAACTCTAACAGCTACCTCCCTCACAGCCATCTATAGCACTCGCATTATCTTCTTTGCACTACTAGGACAACCCTGCTTCTCTCCTTCAGCTCCTATCAATGAAAACAACCCACTCTTAGTTAACTCCATCAAGCGCCTATTAATCAGAAGTATTTTTGCTGGCTTCCTCATCTCCAACGGCATTCCTCCAACAACCATCCCCCTAATAACTATACCTTTATACTTAAAATTAACTGCCCTTGCAGTAACAGCTCTGGGCTTCGTGCTAGCATTCAAAATCAATCTTAACACACAAAACTTAAAATATACTCACCCCTCAAACTCCTCTAAATTCTCCACTCCCTTAGGATATTTCCCCACCATCATATACTGCTTACCTCCCCATCTAAACCTATCAATAAGCCAAAAATTAGCAAACTCCTTACTAGACTTAATCTGACTAGAAAATATCCTACCAAAGACTACAGCCTTCATTCAACTAAAATCCTTCACACTAGTCTCAAACCAAAAAGGCCTTATTAAACTATACTTTCTATCATTCCTCATTACCATCACCCTGAGTATACTCCTACTTAATTACCCCGAGTAATCTCCATAATAACCACAACACCAATAAATAATGACCAGCGTGTAACAATCACCAACCAAGTACCATAGCTGTATAATGCCACAATCCCCATAGCCTCCTCACTAAAAAACCCAGAATCATCAGTATTGTAAATAACCCAATCCCCCAGTCCATTAAACTTAAACATAATTTCCACAACCTCATCCTTCAAAATATAAAATACCATTAAAAACTCTACTACCAACCCTAAAAGAAATGTCCCTAATACAACCTTATTAGAAACCCAAATCTCAGGATATTGTTCAGTGGCTATAGCCGTTGTATAACCAAACACAACCAATATCTCCCCTAAATAGATCAAAAATACCATTAGACCCAGAAGTGAACCACCAAAATTTAACACAATCCCACACCCAACACCACCACCCACAATCAACCCTAGACCCCCATAAATAGGTGAAGGTTTTGAAGAAACCCCCACAAAACTAATCACAAAAATAATACTTAAAATAAATACAGTATATGTCATCATTATTCTCACATGGACTTCAACCATGACCAATGACATGAAAAATTGTTGTCATTCAACTACAAGAATACCAATGACCAACATCCGAAAAACCCACCCACTAATAAAAATCCTCAACAACACATTCATTGACCTCCATACTCCATCAAACATCTCATCATGATGAACTTTTGGCTCCTTATTAAGCATCTGTCTAATCCTACAAATCCTAACAGGTCTATTCCTAGCAATACACTACACACCAGACACAACAACTGCCTTCTCATCAGTAACACACATCTGCTGAGATGTCAATTATGGCTGAATCATTCGATATATACACACAAAAGGAGCTTCCATATTTTTTATCTGCCTTTATGCCCATGTAGGACAAGGTCTATACTATGGATCTTACGCCTTTCAGGAAACATGAAACATTGGAATTATCCTACTACTTATAGTCATAGCCACCGCATTCATAGGCTATGTCCTACCCTGAGGACAAATATCATTCTGAGGCACAACTGTCATCCCAGATCTACTCAGCAATCCCATATATCAGCACCACCCACGTCGAATGAACTTGAGGTGGCTTTTCTGTAGACAAAGCAATCCTAACACGATTCTTTGCCTTCCACTTCATTCTCTTCTTCAATCTTTTTGTTTTTACATCTGGCCAATCAGGGCTGGAATTAAGCCATATATGTCTATGCCAGAGATGCTAAGATGTATGGAGAAACTTTTCTGAACAGAAAGACCTCTGTCAGTAAAGGGAAAGTGAAGGGGCTAGGGCAGGGGTCCTCAACCTCCGGGCCACAGACCGAAAGCAGTCCGTGGCCTGTTAGGAACCGGGCCACATGGTAGGAGGTGAGCAGCAGGTGAGCAAGCGAAGCTTCATCTGCCGCTCCCCTTCACTCCCCATCATTCACATTACCCCTGAACCATCCCCCCCTCATCCATGGAAAAATTGTCTTCCACAAAACTGGTCCCTGTTGCCAAAAAGTTTGGGGACCACTGGGCTAGGGGGCTGAAAAATTGAAGAGTAAGTCCTCAGAGAGCAGCTTATTTATAGATAAACACACACACACACACACACACACCACACACCTTTGAGACAAGGCTTAAAGTTAGCACATTAAATGGTCTATCTATTGAATAGTTTCTGCCAATTCAGCCCTGAGTTTTCCAAGGGTTGACTTTAATCTCTTCTTCCCATGAGGTCCTACATCCACAGTCTCAGCAAAATATCTGTTGCTAGACCAATTCTCAGAAAACAGAGCTCGCAGAAGGAAGGTTCCTAGCAAGGGAATCAGAATCTGTTCTGTTCATCCATAGGAATAAAAGTATGATGGAACTAGACAATGGGTCTTTCCCAGTGGGTGAAAGAGTGAGATAGAAATATTTTAAGTTGATTTTAGAGGTAGAACTTTTGGGTCCTGAGTTTGAACAAGCTGTTAACCTACAAAAGTCTAAGATTCTAATAACTGGCCTGCAGTCCTCACAGGGTTGTGTTAATGTATGCAAAATCACTTTGCAAATGATGCAGCATTGTACATATCTGACCCTTACTATTATTATCAATGACTATCTGACCTTCAAAATTAATTTTTGAGGCTCTGAGAGTCTCTCCTTAAAGAGCCGTTCTATTCAGCCTCATGTAAGATTATTTTGCTTCTGTCACATGTAATTAAGTGTCCTATTTGCCCTGCTTGGAGACATTGCCCTAAAGAAGTGAGCTGGCACAGGACCTATTTGCTCTTAGGAAAAGATGACTAATCTCTTTCTCCTTCTTTCCTGTGCCCCTAGTTTGGGCTTGGGCCATCCAATTCCAGGGCCCCAGGTACAGCCTGAGTTCACATGGAAAGGAAACCCATGGAAAAGAAGATGTGAAAGGAAGCCTTGGGGTGAGGAATAAAAAGAGAGATGTGAAGATGGGGATGTAGGGGCATGTGACCATCACCAAATTTGCCAGGTCCTCCTGTCCCCACTCTTCTCCTGGCTGGAGATTGTACCTCCTGTTTCCTACAGCTTTCTGGGCAAGCACCTATGGAGAGCAACTTTCCACAACAGTTTTGCTTTCTGTGAAATCCTGGACTATCAGCAACTAGAAAGTTCCTCTCATTGCTTTTGTTGTCATACTGAGAACTTTTTTTATTGTCACTATATCATGGGCTTCAAAATTTAACTTTTATACAGGAAGCCCTTGCTCATGAATGTAAGTTATACATATTACCTGCTTTACTATCTACTCACAAATCTGCAGTTCAACTTTTGGACATGATTGGGTTTTTCATTTCTTTGGCTCTTAGATAGTTACATGTATTTTCAGTACAACTCTAAAGACATTTGATATCGTAAGACACGTAAATTTCCTATCTAATTATGATGACCAGTTGAGATTGGTGGACTCCTAAAATATGCAAATATATGTTCTATTGATAACAACAAAAAGACCTTTGAATTGACAAATCATGTACTTAACAAAAAGCATCTACAGACACCTAGGTATATGTGAGACTTGGCAAAATAGCTGGTGGTCAAGAAATCAAGCAATCATTTCTCAGAAGAGTGACTAGAATTAGTAGCAAAACAGACTGTTAGCAAATTTATGATTATGCAAAGCCTGTTATTTCACTGTACATTCTAGACATATCCCTTTATTCTAAGCCTAATTTGAGCCTAAAGCAATTTATGATTTTGGCTTTAAAACCCTGCACCAGACATCTTCCCCCAAAGCCTATCCATGTAAAACATCCACAGTGTGTTTGCATGAACCTCCTGCCCAGCAATCAACATCCTGCCTAGAGCTCATTTTGTGTTAACAGAAATTAATGGACTCATTTTCTTAGGATTATGTAACTGTCACAGATATCAAAAAAGACATGCAGCTGAATTTTGGATTTGCACATGGCTTTACCTGACTTAAAGTTACTGTTCGAGGTCATTCTAGTAACAAAATGCAGAACTTTAAACTGTAAGGAAAATAAGTTGTCATTTTAATGACCTTGTTATGGGAAAACAAACCAGACAAGAGGCTGAAAAATTCTACTGCAGTCCAGTAAAAAACTTTTATTCATCAAAATAAAACATAAGAAAAGATAACTCAATAGGAAAAATTGGGCAGAAGATGAAAACAGCACTTCACAGAAGAAAAGTCATGAATGGACAATAAACATAAGAAAATTTGCTTAACTTTATTTGTAAATAGGGAAATGCAAATTAAAACTAGCATGTTATACCATTTCAAATCTACTAGAGATGCAGAAATGTTAAGTACTGAATAAGGATGCAGAATGACAAGAACTCATATACACTGCTGATGGGACTGTAAATTGGTTCAATCACCTTCATAATTATGATTATAATAAAACTAGTGCTAGGTACTCTTTCAAGTGCTTTATATATATTAAGTCATTTAATCACTTGGAAAATTACTTGGTATTATCTTATTAAGTTGATAGTTTTCCTACTGGAAACTCAGTCATTCCCCTACTAGGTAGATACCCTAAAGGAAGTCTTATAAATACACATCAGGAGACTTACTAAGAATGTTTACAGCAATGTAATTTGTAGTAGTAAAAAAAAATAACTATTAAAATGTTCCTCAAGAAGAGACTGGATACGTAAATTTTGGTCAATTCACACATTCATACTGAAAAAACAAAGGTCACAAAATAAATGCCATTTACATAAAAATTAAAACCATATAAAAATTATGGGATGCTGGGCTGCACCCCACAGGCCTGCAAGCCTTGTAGTTGCCCAGCCTTGAGACTGAAAGAAAGAGCCCAGAGACAGCAACAGAGACATCAACAGTTTATTGGACAAGAGATCTTATATGGCTGAAGCAGAAGGGTCTTGGAGCAACACCCCATTGTGGATGGCAGACGGTGGGCAGGATGTGGCAGGAGTCTTTGCTACTCGGGGGAGGAGTCTACCATTAATAGCGGCAATTGACCTCAGGTGGGCTCAGCAGGTACCAGGGATTAATTAAGCCCCATAATTAAGAGGACTGGGTAGTCATGTGAATGAAGCAGGCACTGGTCGAGCAGGGGATGTACAGAGAGCAAGAGAATAGCTATCTTGAATGACCTAACCACGCATGGGGTCAAAAGTTAAAAGCAAATATTTGTCAAGTTAAGCAGAAATATAAAATGTGGTTTAGGGATTCATTCATATTGAGAAAAACTATGGAAACATATCAAGGAGGTTAAGTGGTGTTAGTAAATGTTCTTTCTCTTAAGCTGTGTGTTAGTACAGGTGCTCGTTCTATTATTCTTTATACTGTGTATGTATGCTACATATATCTGTGTTTGACATATTTCACAGTTTTCTTTATAAGAAAAATAAAAGAATGGTCTTGATTTTATTATTGCTCTGATATCATGAAGGAGACGGTGTCAGAAAGCCCTTAAGGCCCCTCGAATAGTACTGTGCATGCAGAGGACACTCAGTATTTGGAGCAAAGGAAGTTGATAGTTCTGAGAGTTGAGTTCACAATTCAAAGCATTTTCCCTCCCATATTCTCTTCCTAAGTTTTCTGGAGGTGACTTTTTAGTGAAAATATGTAATGTAACACCTATTTTGACTGGTGCTATCAATTCATTTCATCTTTTTGCCAGAAACTCTGCTGCAGCAAATATTTGTCAAGATAAAGAACTGACCAACATGTGGTGCTGAAATAGCCCTGCTCCCTCCTTTTAACAAACTCAGTTCCAAACTGATATTTGCCAGAGAATTCAGCTTTGCTGACTTTGTTCTTTCCTTGAGGGGAGGGAGAGCTAAAGTGTGAGTTTTCTCCCTTGCTAGTTTACCAGTTTATTAGCTGAGCAAGTCACCCAACCTGGCCTTAGTTTTCTCATTAGTAAAATGGACATCATAAACAAATAAATGAATATAATTATCTATCTATCTATTTTTCTATCATCTATCAATCACTTGGAGCAGTGCCTAGCATGTAATCAGTGCTATCTAAGCCTTAGTTATTATTGTTATTATACATTGGTCATATACAGACTGTTGGTTTTGGACAAAATACTACAAATGACAGTGTTCTGATTAAACTGTGATTCATCTTGTGAAAACAAAATGGACTTTTAACACTGGAAACATAATAACAAATAAACCAGATAGTGTAAAACTTGAGAATATTACAATCAGATCATTCTCAGCTTGTTATTTCTAAGTAGTGAATTAATGTTTTATATGAAACTGTGATATAATTTATCTTAGCATTTAAATTCACATCCAGTCTCAACATGACATAACAATACCTTAAATTTAAATTTATACTAGTTCATACAATGTTATCACATGACATTTCATTTGCTCTTCAAATCACACTTTGAAATGGGAATAGTGATCCACATCTCATAGATGAAGAAACCTAAGCTCAGAGGGATCAGATGATACCCTGGCAAACATGATGGGGTCAGCTTAAGACTGGAAGCCTGGTGTCCTAATTCCACATCCAGGGCTCTTGCCACTCTGTAATTAAATATAAGCCTTTAAATTGACTTCAGTTAAACTTTACCTTGACTCACCACTTCTCTCATTATTACAGATATTAAACTTTAAAATTACATATATATCTGATTGCAGCTATATGCCAAGGTAGAAATGCCATCTTTGTTTTTGATCTAAAATAATTTAATCAAATACCAATTATATACAAATCCCAATGAACCCTTGAGATTATAAAGAGTTGAGTAAATTAAGTTCTATAATAATACATACTATAAATAGACTAGAAAGCTTGCAGATAAAGGGATTCTGAAAGGAATTATCTCAGAATATGAAAAGCTAACGTTACACATTGTTTTCTTCAAGTTTACATTTTTATTTCTTATTTCCTTTAATTAAAAATTTAGTATTTTGCTTTAATTATGAAAGTAATACATTCTCAGGACATTTGAAAAATGTAAAAATATACCCAGTGTAAAGCAAAAATTACCTATCATTCATCATTCTACTCAGAGATAATCATCATTTAATATTTTTAAATATCTCTCTCTTAAATCAGAGATATGCCATATATATATATTTACACATTAAATTACACTGGGGACTTCCCTGGCGGTCCAGTGGTTGAGACTTTGCCTTCCAATGCAGGGGGTGTGGGTTTGATCTCTGGCTGGGGAGCTAGGATCCCACATGCTTTGTGGCCAAAAAGCCAAAACATATAAAAGAAGCAGTATTGTAAAAAAGACTTTAAAAATGGTCTTCAAAAACATCTTTAAAAAATTACACTGTATATTTTATATCTTTTTTACTACCATTACAAGCATTTCTTTTTTAATTATCATCTAATTAATAACCAAATAGAATTTTTTCCAGAGATAAACCACCATTGGACGGTGAGTTGAGGCTGATCTGAATGCCTTCTAGGGCTGAGATGATGTCATTGATCACTACAGCTGAAGTCAAGAACACAGTTCCTACCACCTTATTTAATTGGATGATTCCCCTTACAGGGAAAACTGTCCACAAGGAGCATATATAATGAAGCAGTTATCCTACACCAAGTAACCAAAGGTAGACTCATTTTGGAAAAAGGGCTGCAATTGTCTGAGGAATAAATGACCTACTGGTGGTGCTTCTTTATATACTTGCAGCTCTCCTGTGGCCACCCAAAAAGTGGTCAAAGGTACAAGTGCTTTTGAGAGAGAGGCAGGTTAATGCCTGAATTCCACATAAGGAGTGCAGTCCCAAAGGTACCCCTGGTGTCTCTGGAAAAACAGTTTTGTTTACAGCTGTTGCCCACCCAGGTGGGACCTGCCTCAGTTGGAGATGACAGGTTTAAGTGATTCCAGCTCAAGGTTCTCAGTTCAGTTTGAATATCTGAGTCTAGTCCTTGTCTTTGGAGGGACTGTCTGAGGGCAGTCAGTCCTGTTCTAGTTGTCTATACCACTGGCCAAGTGGCTTTTTTATATCCCATCTAGGGCTTGTAATCTCTCTTGTATAAATGAAGTAAATGAAGTCAGAGTTAAATGGTTCAGGGGCGGCATCTATGCTCCAATAAGAGAACCAGGTTCCTTCCATGTTGTTGCTCTGCCCTTTGTGGCCATAAACACGTCTCAAGATGGTAGTGTCCCTGTGCCAGGCAGAAGAGAGGAAGAGATGAAGAGGAAAAATGACATACTGATCATGTCCTATAAGGAGGGCTCCTGGAAGCTGCCATATATTTGCGTTCACAATCTTTTGGCCAGAAGTGAGTCACACGGCTATACTTGAATATGAGGGAAACGAGGAATTGTAGTTTTTATTCAGAGTACCAAGTTAAGCATTGTATTATCATGGCAATAGGGGAGAATGATAAGTAGCAGTTTCTAATGTGAAAAGAGTTGTGCTTAAAATTACAAACCAGTTAGCAGCTGCAGCATTGCTAAGGATATAACTACTACAGCAGAACTAGATCTGTTCAAATAAATTCCTATTTGAATAACCATTTGTTATTTCAAATAGAAATAAAGCTAGCTTCCAAATCACATGGGTGTCATTGACTTTAATAAATATTCAAAATTTATATTTAGGCTATGATCTGATTCCATTATTTTTTGTGTGGTTTAAATTGGTATCTTCATTGCCTTGTGAGCTTTCCATAAAACACGAACTTTATGTTTTGTTCTTTACCCTTACTTTGCTAACCAATAACTAGTCCACTTCTAAAACAAGGAGATATCAAAGGTCATCTGTCCATCTACCTTCCTCTCTCTGCTTTTACATTATTAAGTTTCTATTGATTTAATCGCTTTTGAAATGGTTCTTAGGAACTGGAAAGGAGGGGGTAAGAATAGATTAGGCATAGAATAATCAGAAGTAATGAGACTTACAACACGGCACTTTGGTTGACACTTGTTTTTCCCTTTTCTTTTTTTAAAAAAAGAAAATGCTGATTGTTATGTCTACATGTATGGAAAATACTAACACAGGTAGAGACATTTATTCTCAACAGGCTTTTTTTTTTCCTCAGCTTGGGTTTATTTTTCCTGTGTTTCTACCAATGATTTAACTATTTGAGAATGTTCATTTTTTCAGTGAGAGATTTGCAGTATTAACATTTGGAAGGGCTTCAGATAAACTGAGGAGGAGAACTAGTTTGAGCTTTTGGACCCTGACAGGTTTACCTCTACTCCTTACAACATAGATTCTCTAATGTCCATCATAAAATCCACCTCACTCATGAGACTTTGATAATTAATTTTCCTCCTAGCTGCAATGTTAAGTTGAAAATCTCAAGTTCACAGGAACAGTAAAGCATTTAGGAAGGTAGGACTACAAAGCAAAAGTAAAACAACATAAACAAAACTCCAGCAAGTCTCTATCATCCTTTTCATTTCCAAAAAATTTTGATTTAAGACTACACATCCAAAGTAGTTGTCTTCTTCATGATTATCACATAGGAAAAATGAGGCTACCCTTGTTCTGATATTTTTGGAACTTCTCTTTCAGATTTCCTTAAGGACCTTTGGATAGTCTTCAACTATCCTTAATAATGGGA
This sequence comes from Phocoena phocoena, assembly GCF_963924675.1. Classification (NCBI taxonomy): domain Eukaryota; kingdom Metazoa; phylum Chordata; class Mammalia; order Artiodactyla; family Phocoenidae; genus Phocoena; species Phocoena phocoena. Next base: position 30,502,948 of record NC_089226.1, read on the forward strand.
AATACGCATTCTTTGAGTGTGGGTTTGACTTTGGGAACAATCTAAAATAATTTGGAGACAAATCCAATGATTAAGTCATCTGAAAGCAGTTTTAGTTATTGATTCAACAAATATCTATTGAGCTCCAATGTAAACAAATACCAGAAATAAAAGCATGAAAAGTACACATGCTGCTCTCAAGATTCTTAATGTGTAAGAGGGCCAAAAGCAAGGGATAAGATGGATGATTTTGGGTCTAATATACTTCATTGTCTATTTTTCCTGTGTGTCCCCAGGGCTCACCGCAGTCTTGCCCTGGATGTGCTCTGGAGTTGCCTTACTGGTCGGACTCCTTTGTACTCACGCTTTTCTTAGGAGATAGGTGGGAAGTGATAACTCATCCATACTTTATTTTGACAAATGGAAATGAGTGAATGGAAGTCAAATGGAAAAAGCTGTTTCAAGTGTCTGGAGTGATTTTGTCATTTCTGTTTTCTTACATCAGTCTCCACCTCTCTTTCAGAAGTTACAGAAGAGGGCTTCCCTGGTGGCGCAGTGGTTGAGGGTCCACCTGTCGATGCAGGGGACACGGGTTCGTGCCCCGTTCCGGGAAGATCCCACATGCAGCAGAGTGGCTAGGCCCGTGAGCCATGGCCACTGAGCCTGCGCGTCCAGAGCCTGTGCTCCGCAACGGGAGAGGCCACAACAGTGAGAGGCCCGCGTACCGCAAAAAAAAAAAAAATAATAAGAAGTTACAGCAGAAAGTCTCAGAATAAAAAATAAAACCTCCAAAGAATTCTGGACAAATGCTTAACACAGTTAAGCTCACAATTTCTGCTCTTAAACTTTTATTTTTGTAGGTGCATGTGTTAAAGATTGCAAAAATTAAAGATGAACAAAGGGCTTATGGGAGGGAGGGAAGGAGGGAGTACTAATGTCTTCCTCCTGAACATATTTTTCTCTTATTTGCTTTTGCTTTTGTTTTTCTTGTCATTCTGTGATGGTTAGGATCTCTAAACAATGTTGAATGGAAGTGATAAGCAGAGAATGCTTCTGTTTCCCCATTAAAAATGATCTTTGTTATAGGTTTTAGTTCCTAGATATCCACCATCCATGAAAATAAGTTCCCTTCTATTCTTGTTTTGCTGGGGTTTTTATTTTGAAAATCCCTGTCCTGATTGGGCCATTCCACCATCTGTGGGCCCTGGGAATCTAAAACTATTGTTTGTTACTTCTACTGATTGAGAATCTCAGATAGTGTGTTCTTCTGAAGTTTTAGGTAGTTTCCTTGGAGTTCCCACTGATTGAAAAAAACCTCTCCTATATTGTTTTTGGTCAAACATTTTGCCATAATACTAATGGCCTGTGTACACAACAAATACATCTTAGTGGGTGTCTCTGAAATGGTAAAGATGAAAATGGGGCTGCAGAGGGGAACATGAAGGGCTTCAACTGGTTTTGAAATTATTTTAAAATTTCTTGAAAAAATCTAAAGTAAACACCACAGCATGTTAATATTTGTTCATTTTGGAAGACCAATAAATGTGTTTGTTACCCTTTGTAACATATTTTCAAAGTAACTTTTCCAAGAAAAAAAAAAAAGAAGAAAAAGAAAGAAAGAGAAAGAAAGAAAAAGTTAATTAGCCAAGCTTAGATTAAACAACACATATAGCAAGTAGAATTAGTTACACCATCCTCTGGAATTCTATAGCCCTTTGCTGGTGTGCCATATAATGGATTTCACTGTACTGTAATTCTTTTCTCTCTATATATTTTCTTTTTATGTATTATATACTCAATTAAAAATAGTAACCAAAAGAAAAGCTTGTATAGCAATATTAATATCACAGAATTTACAGTGATATTATTTTTACCTTTCACTGTTCTATCAGCTCTTAAATCTCTCAAGAGCAGAGACAGTATGTTATTCATCCTTGTATTACTGGGATCTGGCTAATGTCTGGATCATGTTATTTTCTGTAAGTATTATAATTCACAAGCACAAGGTTTGGAGTCAGAAGACCAATTAAAGGCCATACGCGTCTTTACTAGTTTTCAGTCATTTTATGCCTTTGTCCTGGAGGCATTTGAGAAATGAGCTTTCTCCTTTGCATGGGGATGTGGCAAGGAGAGCTAGCTAGCCTCTCCAATCTTCCCTTCTATGAGCACCCAGCTAGACTCTATTTCCCACCACCCTAGAAATTAGGTGTAGTCATGTGATTAAGTTCTCTCTAATGGAATATAAACATAAATGATGTGTGACATTTCCAGACATGGCCCACAAACACCTCCCCTGAATACTCCTCCCTGCTTTTCCCTTTTCTATCTGTTTATTTAAGCTTTCAGCCATTGTAGAATTTTACGGTTTCATAGAAACACATGGGAAAGCCATACCCATGAGAAATTATAACCTTTTCATCATTTAATTATTCTATTTGTAAAATTCTTATCCTGGTTTCTGTGCTATTATTTCCCATTTCTTTTGCATTACTTTGAGATGCTGTATATTTTAACTAAAATATAATACTTCCTTCAACGTTTAAAGACATTATATATATACATATATGTATATATATAAAACCATGGAAGACTGAAACGTTAATAATATCTTATATTTTATTAAATAAATGATGATACAGAAATAATAGCCAAAATATTTATTACTGATTCCTTAAATACACTATTTAAAAACTCTTAGCTAAAACATTAAATTTTTGAGCCACTGGAAAAGTGAACTGTCTCACAGAAATACTTAATATTATATAGGGAATATGCTATTTTAACATTGACTCCATTAAGTTATTACTTTAAAAGGTACAGGGTGCTGTCATTACCCATTAAAATAAAAACACAGTGAGATAAACAACACAGGACAACTACATGCTAATATTTTGAACTAACACTTCAAATGTGGACTGACCACATATTTTATTTAAAGCTTAAATAATAAATGTTTCTTTTGGCTAAGACAGCTTTTATTGTCATTAGGTTCTACTGATTTTTGAGAAATAGAGCTGCTCCACACTGAATCCACTGATCTTGGCTGCCCCCACATGGAATGTCGATATTGATCACCACACGATCCCTTTCAGCACTTGTGTAAACAGGCAAAGATATGCACTCATCAGGGGAATATGGACCATATGCGCCCTGTTTAAAAAGAATTAATTTTGTTTTAAAATACAGCAATATACTGTGTTGCAACAGATCATTAGATAACCAAATATGAACACAAAATCTTCCCAAATAATAAAATATATTTAACATTTTATTATGAAATGTTTTAAATAAAGACTAGCATAATAAACCACATCATTCAGTTGCAACAATTATCAGCTCATGGCCAACTGTATTTCATTTATAACCTCCCCCAGCCCCAAATAATAGAGTATTTTGAATCAAATCCTACACATTATAAAATTTCATCTATAAGTATTTAAATATATGTCTATAAATAAAATATAAAAATGTAATCAAAATACTATATCACATAAAAATATTAACAATAATTCTTTAATATCATCTTATACCCACTATGCCATTATCCCATAATTTTTAAAAGATTTTTTTGGAAGAGCCGCAATTCAAATAGAGCCCACACTTTGAGGTTTGTTATGTGTCCTAATTCTCCTAAATTTATTTTTTCTCCTTTATTCCTTGTAATTTGTTTGCTAAAGAACTATACCAAAGAGTTGCCCACATTCTGACTTTTGTTCGCTACATTCCCATGGTGTCATGTTCTTCTGTTCCCTGTATTCTTGTAAAGTGGGTCTGGAGGTGAGTTCAGATTCAGATTCAATTTCTGGTAAAAACACTGCATAGGTAGTAGTGTATACTTCAATCAAGAGGCATATAAAGTTTGGGTGTCTCTCTTTTTAGCTATTAGGAGCCATTGATGATCATTATTTATATTTAAGATTAAAAAATGATAATCTAATTCTACATCCCTTCATTTCCAGGCAGAAACAAATCTATAAAGAGGAACTTCCAGTTATCAATCATTTGATTACCATGAGGTACAGTTCATATAGGAAAGGCTGGAATAAATGCTATCTAATTTCCATGCTTTTAAAATAATGCATTTGGGGCTTCGCTGGTAGCGCAGTGGTTGAGAGTCCACCTGCCGATGCAGGGGACACGGGTTCGTGCCCCGGTCCGGGAAGATCCCACATGCCACAGAGTGGCTGGGCCCGTGAGCCATGGCTGCTGAGCCTGTGCGTCCAGAGCCTGTGCTCCACAACAGGAGAGGCCACAACAGTGAGAGGCCCGCGTACCACAAAAAAAAAAAAAAAAAAAAAAAAAAAAAAAAAAAAAAAAGATGTTAAAATAATGCATTTGTTCCCTAGCATACTGTAAAGGTGATCAATGAGCACCCTCTATTTTTTTAAGTATCATTATGAACTGGTGGATTTAAACATGTTCAATGTGCTTCAATGCACTGCAATTACTATCTTATTGTTGTTCAAAATGTCAATCTTTGTGCAGTGGGAACTCATTAGGCTGGCTCCTGAGGGTTTTTGTTTTTGTTTTGATATGTCCCTAGTAGTCTTCAGTAGCTTTCTTGCCTTCTAGTATGTCAAGATGTTGTAAGTTCATCTTGTTTATTTGTTGTCCCAGAAATCAAAAATTAGTCATTACTCTGAGGATCCTTGGTTCCTTTAATGAGAAATGGTACTAGAGATCATAGTCTGGGTACTAGGAATGATCTATCATTCTCCTTCTAGGATTTTTCAGTGACTGAAGCTTAGAAATATGTATTTTTTTTAAAGAAAAACATCAGAAGTTCATAATAGTAATTCCAATTCAAATTTAGGATTCATGTTTTTATTGAATTTATATAATTTTATTCAACTAATGGATAAGTTTTTAGAGTTAGAATGAAACTTAAGAGAAAAGTTAGACTCATTCTAGAATTTTAAAAGTGACAAATCAGAAACCCATGAAGAATTTATCATGGTAACCTAGTTAGGCAAGAGGCAAAGTTGCCATAGGTAGTACAATTGAAAAAAAAAAATTGGCATTAGCTTGTTTAGGAGCTCCTGACCCCAGAGAGTAGATTACTCTCTGAGCATCTGTTTCCCTATCACAAAAGGAACATAAACAACACTGGTCCACCTAATGGGATGTTGGGTGAATCCAATGATGTATTATTAAGGAGTTCAAATACAAAGCATTATTTATTCACATAAGGACTACATATGCATAACTTTTCTTTAATTCCTACTAATTCTTAAATCAATTAGAAAAAAAGTCCCAGCTTTTTACCATCTACTACAGGTCATGGATGGTGCTAGGATAGAGAGAAATAAAAATATTTTTTCCTTCATGAAGAAATTTAAAGCATTCTATTTTTAAGTCTAAGTGGGCATTATATGGAATTTTGATTGTCTTTTCCAATCCTTTTCTCTACCCCCATAACACTAACTTTTCTAAGTCCTTGATATAAAACAGTTAAGTCCCTTTGAAAACTCATTCATTTCTAAAATTCCTAAATTATAACCTGATTGACATGAGAAAATTCATTGTTTATGAAGAATCATTACCCAAATAGGTAAGAAGACCATCTGCCCTGAATGTTTCTAATTTTCCTCTATGTTTGTATTGATGATTCTGTTACTCATCCATTCATTTAACAGCATTTATGTGCTAATATTGTACCTAGAATTATAAAAGCAAAGCATTTCAATATATATCCAAATAGAGAAAATAATAATCTTCTTTAAAGCTTAAAATTTAGTTTAAGAAACAACATACACATTAAATATTTAGAATATAATTTTTGGCAAAATGAGTATTTTAAAGAAAATCAAAATAAACTACTACTCTGGGATATGTTAACCTAACAAGGATTAATGGAGAGAATGAATCCTGAGTTGGGCCTCAGAAAAATACAGAATTTGGAGTAAAGAGAATTTTCAACCATTATTAGTCACTGCCTAATCTCTTCCCTCTTCTCCAATTCTGCTTAAATGGCAAAGCTTTAGCATTCACAAATTCCTGTAATTTTCATAACTCCTTAGCCATTCCTAAAATTAATAACCTAGTGTAGGCTTTCTTTTGGTATTGCCTTTAAATTCTTCAGCAAAGAGCAGACAAACATTGCATATTTGTTGAACTGAAATGATCTGAACCTATGAATGTCTATAATCCTAGAAAAGGTCTTAAATTATCTTCCTCTGCCACTCTATATTTGCTTTCTTTCCCATAACTTCTATGGTCAAAAATGAAAGCATCACATTGAAATGTTTTATAATGCTATTCCTTTCTATTCAGAAGATTTTCTCTATATCTCTTCATTTTAATGCCAAGCAATTTTCTCTTTAAATTAGGAATTTAAGAGTAATGCAAAGTTGATTCTTTGCATATTCACTATCAATTTACCAGTTTTTGTATATATTTCCAAACCCTTCCAAACTTGCTTTTGGTTGTAGGCTTTTTGTTTGTTTTAAAGTGAGGGTACAAATCTTTCCAGCAAAACGTACAGTGTTTTAAAAGTGAAGTACCACAGTTGCTTCTTAAAATTTTACTTGTCATTGCTTAAAATCTCATAAACAGTAAATGTTACAACCTTCTGTAAAAAAAGTTAAATGGACTTGCCCTTATGTCACCAATAAATAAATGATCAAAGTAATAGAGCTAAGTACTTGGGCATTCTCACACTTAACCCAATACCTTATGCAGACAGAAACTTTATATTGTTTAACTGAATTAAATTCTTATGCCACAATTCCCTCTTTAATATGTTTATCTTAACAGACAAAGTACAGATCCTGCTGGGCTGAAATATTTGGATGAAACTAAAATTTTATTAATAACTATTAATAAATACACTAAGTGCTCAGTTAATGCAAAAAGATATATTAGGAAAACTTCAAATAATATTATATTATATGTAAACAAATTAGTTTGACATTATTAAAATTAAATAATTAAAAATCTATATATTATGATTACTCACGCTCATGCCCATGCCCCAGGGAAAGTGGCTTAAAAGTATATGTGTACTACAAACAGAAGGCAATATGCTAATATGTGAAAGAAGACATTTACAAAGGCAAATGGTGATATTTGGTATTACTTAGCCAACAAACTAAAGAAAATAACAAAATAAAACAACACCAGAAAACAAAAAAGCCCCAAATTATCCAGGTTAATTATGTTAACTATTTGGCCGATATCAACTCAAATTTCATTATAATAAAACACATGAGGGCAAACCAAAATATTTTTCTCATCAGAAATATATCTATGCATAAAGTCCAACTAACTTATTCTAACATATGCTTTCTGAATGTTTATGAACCAAGTCAGTGAACAGTTATTTTTTTTTAGAAAAGAAGATGTTATGACATCACAGGTTTCATGTATGTAGAAGTGGCATTATTAGTAAAGCAACCCTGGAAAAAATAACTATCTCAAAACAGGAAACAAAACAACTTGCCAACAATGAATATTCTGAAAGACTCCGTTCTGTCAAGAATGTCTAGCTACTACTCTACTTTGGTAGAGAAATACTTCCCTCTATTTTTCAATAATACAATGCTAACAACATTGCTCTAATAGTAAGTTCTTAAGAAAAAAAACCTGTCACATAGAAAAGACAGTAATTAAATATTTATTATATTTAAACCAGAGTGCATCCAAGGCAGAGTTTTCAGCATATATCATTTCATATACATGGTGAAAATACTTTAACATAAAGAAAAGACTGTTACTGTGAGTTGCTTGTGTAATCATTATATAGTCATAATTTCCCTGAGAATGAAATTGTTTCTGAAGTTGTACTGTCAGTTGTGGCAACTGCTGGAAGGTGTAGGCCTGTGGGGTTCAGGCTGGTCCACGGTTTCTATGTTACTGTGGGGCTGATAAACCCGAAGTAACACTCTTTATTGGAAAAATAGAACAAACTGACTTCCTGTGGCATGTCAGAACAGGACATTATCTAAGACTGATCTACCTCATAAAGTAGTGTTTCCCAAACTATGTTATGTGGAACATAGATCCAGATGGAGGGTGGGGTGTAGATGCATGAACAGGGTTGCATGTTAAGTAAATTTTGGGAGTTCTCAGCGTTTTTAATATCCTCAAATACATCATGAAGTTCCAAATTTAAATCCGTTTACTGAACAATTTTTCAGAGAACCATTATGGAATAATGTAGTGTCAAACACTTTTTAGGAACTGCTTTGGAGAAAGTGAATGCTTTTTTGGGTAAAATCCTGTAGGGAAATCTTATTGTACCTATATTAATTTAACCCCTAGAACTGAACTTGAAGAACCTTAAGAGTCTGCATCATGAATGAATGAACGCATAAAAGAACAGTGTGAGTGTAGGTATATTAACGTCCTGCACATAGATAATGGTAAACAGAAACACTAGGAAAACATTAGCACCAGCATTTTACTTCCTTTTAATTCTTGAGCATTTATAATTCTAATTTCGTTAACTGGCAAAGTACATTACATTTATAATAGAAGCAATGGTAAACCTCCCCCTCCCCTCAATAAAAGGCTTAGAATTTGTTGTTCATATCCTTTGTTAAGTATTACCACATATTAAAAAATCTCAAAGTTCTTCACTCTTCTGCAACCTAAAATGCTCTTTAAAAAAATGTAGGTGCTATGTACCTCCTAGTGCCTGAGTTGTCTGGCATGTTTCTGCTGAAATAATGCTATTCAGGACTTTTAGGGGCCAGATATTATCATCGAAATAATTTGTGGAAAAACCTTCTTCTGGCCTAAAAGGAATTAGTCACCAAAGTTCTGAACTCCATTATTTTATCTAAGCTTATCAAAGGATTCTGAACTTTCTGCAATAAAGTAGCTGTAAGAGTAAGTGGCAAAAGTAATTCTTTTTACTTGTTTATATAAATTGATGTTGATGCTTCCTTCGATTTTATGCTGGTTCCTTCCCTCTTGGTAAAAACGCGTTAAAATGCTGATGCCCCCACCAAATTCTGTAAAACTTATTAAAAACAGCTATAGTTGCCCTAAAAAAAATGATTTCTTGAACAAAAATAGTGCTTAACTCAAGCAAAAGTTGGAGAGTTTGATAGTTTATACAGAGTCAGCAAACTTTTCTGTAAGAGGTCAGATGGTAAATATTTTATGGGCTATATGATCTTGGATACAACTATATCCTCAACTCTGCTGTAGTAGTCTGAAAGCATCTACATAAATGGGCATAGCTGTTTTCCAAACAAAACTTTCTTTATGGACACTGGAATTTGAATTTCAGATAATTTTCACATCATAGAATATTGGGTTGGCCAGAAAGTTCGTTCGGGTTTTTCTGTAACATCTTGCAGAAAAACCTGAACAAACTTTTTGGCCAATCCAGTACTATCCTTCTAAGTTTTTCATCTATTTAAAAATGTAAAAGTCATTCATGCTCACAAGACTGTGGGCTGTACAAAAACAGGCAGCATACTGGATTTGGCTTGTGGCCTGTAGTTTTCCAAACTCTGGTTTATACTGTTAGGTTGCCTCAGTATTAGGCCTAAGATTTAAGAGAGATAACCTGGATTTGAAACTTAGTTGCTTACCTATTAACTGTTATCTTTATCTTGGTCAAGTTATACAATCTTTCAAGCTTCCATTTTCTTAGTTTACAATGGAGATGATAATTCCTATTTCAAATGTTTTTGGAAAGCCTAAATATCTTGTATTCTAAACAGTTTGTACAGTGCTTGGCACATAACCAATACAAATAAATGCTCATTGCTATTGTTCAAACACTAGTGCTACTACTGGGGGACCCATAACAAATCACTCTATTTACCAGATTCACAGTTTCTTCCTCAGCAAAACAGAGAGAAAAACTACTCTACCATACTCAGAGGACTGCAATGAAAGGTAAGTGTGATTGTATTTCACCCTATGCCAATCCTCAATTCTCTCAGTGCTAGACTGCTTTTCTAAAACTACAGATCTGATCTTACAACACACGTGTTCTAAGCTCTCAATGGCTTTCTATGATCATAAGATAGTCTAAACTCCTTGGCATGGCTCCATGGCTTGTCGTACTTGGTCTTAGTCTTCCTTTCTGACCGCATCCCCTACCACTCTCCATTTGAACCATTCCAGTACATTCCAGATATACTATACTTTCAGGTCCCAAAATAACCTAAATTCTTTTCGTATCTCCATGCATTTAAATATACTTCCCCTTCTATATGGAATGCCTTGCCCCTACCATTTTTGAATTTGTCCTTGAACTTTTCTTACTTCTACTGTGACTACAGTCCTGAGAAGCTGCTTCCTCTCCCTGTGAGGTCATCTGACTTTCCCTCATCTGCTTATACAAGATAGAGCTGAGGTCTCCTTCATTTGCCAAAGCACTTCATGTAAACATCCATAATTGTACTTCTGTAACTCTGAACTCTAATAGTTTCTTTACCCGTTTGCTCCTCTACTCAACAGAAGACTCTGATGGAAGAGATTTATTTTTGTTATCCCAGGGTTCAGAATATGGTACATAGGAACTTAATTATCTAATGATGATTGAAAACACTTAGTACACTATAAAGCACTATATGAAATAAGTTAATTATTAAACTATTATAAAAACATTTAAAAGTGTTGGCATCAGGAAAAATTAGACTTACCGTGTATGATGCCCTGCTAAGTACTTCACAGACACAGGACCTTATTTATTCCTCAACATGGTCCTATACAAACATCATTATCTCCACTTTCAAATGAGGAAACTGGCTCAATGAGGTTAGGTAATTTGCTCCAAATCACCCAGCTCATACGTTTGGGAGCTGGGAGTGGCATTTAGACTGCTGGACTCCAAAATTTCATGTTCTGAAACATTTAGCAATATACCTCATATTCTCTCCTTCTTAGCTGATCTAGGAGAGGCAGTCAAAGCAGTAAGATTATATGGGAAGAAGAGGCTCACTGTAAAGGAAGGAGGGGAAAAAAGAGGTGGGGAAGTATCTTAAACCCTTCCATTACATGGCAGGAAAAAGTGCAGAAGGCTTTGGGAAATCTCTTTTATAAAAATAATAAATTCATATTATCTTTCAGCCATCTCTTTTATTGGCTAAATATTCCAATTCATTTTACCTCTTTTTACATGAGATATTTTTCAAATTAAATTACTTTTAGCTTTCTATTCCAATCCTGATTTTTTAAAGTGTGGTAAATAAAACTGGATAGAAATGATACTCAAAGTAAAATATTGTGGAGGGATAAATTCCAAGTCTTATAATGTTATGTTGCTTTTCATACAACCCAGTTAACAGATTGGCTTCTGTTCATAACCACACTGCATTCCTAATCTGCATTCAGTTTGTGGTCAATTATGTGGGTATTGCTCTAGGTCACTCTCTTTTGCATTTATGCCTACTCATTCTCCATGCTCTATTTTTATTGCTGGGGTTTCTCCTTAAGTGAATCATTTTATACATGTCCTACCTTTCCCCCCATCAAGGTCATTATATGGCTTTTAAATTTGTTTGCCAGAGAAGTAACACTTCTCATAATTTGGATCCATTTGAATTCATCTCTGTCATCATATACAATTTTATATATTATGGTTATAACCCTCAGCAAATTTTAGCCTTAACTTTTTTTTTTTTTGCTGTATGCGGGCCTCTCACTGTTGTGGCCTCTCCCGCTGCGCAGCACAGGCTCCGGACGCACAGGCTCAGCGGCCATGGCTCACGGGCCCAGCCGCTCCGCGGCATGTGGGATCCTCCCGGACCAGGGCATGAACCTGTGTCCTCTGCATCGGCAGGCGGACCCCCAACCACTGCGCCACCAGGGAAGCCCTAGCCTTAACTTTTGTATAGAACTTTCGATCTGCTCCACACACCTAATGTGTGTAATCCATAATTTACCAACTTTTTGACATACAAATTTCTTACATGAATCAATAGCCAGAGAGAAATAAAATAAAGATGATTTCAACTTCTCCCTTCTCTGTCACTCTACTACTAGAGAAAATGAAGCTTATATGGGGGGTGGAAATGGCGAGTTTCACAGAAATGTATGTTCCTTTAGGTCAGAGGATGCTCTTATAGCTCTCTGAGCAATAACTGTTAATTATGGCTTTATTAGTTTTTATTTTAAAATAAATATTCTGATGCTTTGGATTTTTTTATTTTACAAAAAGAATTATAATAATTGGAAAATTCAATGAAGTATTTCACAACTAGAAAACTCATTTTTATTGTAGTAAGCAGTATATGAAATAGTTTGTTGGTGATTAGATACAGAATCAAAACTTTAAAGTTTAGTCACATGTATTCTTACTTACATTTAGTAAAAGTTATGTGTTTCATCTACAACTATGTCTTATTTTAAAGGCAAATATCCCTCAAGTTCCATTGTTGAAAGTTCTTTCAAAAATTGAAGGTTTTGGACTTCCCTGATGGCACAGTGGTTAAGAATCCACCTGCCAATGCAGGGGACACGGGTTCAAGCCCTGGTCTGGGAAGATTCCACATGCCATGGAGCAACTAAGCCCGTGCGTCACAACTACTGAGCCTGCACTCTAGAGCCCACGTGCCACAACTACTGAAGCATGAGCGCCTAGAGCCCATGCCCCACAACAAGAGAAGCCACCACAATGAGAAGACTGTGCACCGCAACAAAGAGTAACCCCCACTCGACACAACTAGAAAAAAGCCCGTGTGCAGCAATGAAGACCCAATGCAGCCAAAAATAAATAATTAAATTTATTTTAAAAAATTGAAGGTTTTAAAAGGGAAAAAGTTAACCGAATAAGCCTCTGTCAAGACAGTTTTCTTCATCTGCCAATCAGCAGCATAGTGACATGGTATTAGATGTGTATTAACATCTTGATGCTTTCGATTTCTGCATGCCAAGCTACAGGGAAGTCATTTAACTTATGTGAACACACATTTCCTCATTTGAAAATAGGAATAATAATATCTACCTTGCAGGGCTACTCAGAAAAGTATGTAAGGTAAAGTATATAAAACATTTAGCACACTGCTGAAAATAATAGGAACACAATATGTGGTAGTTCAGATTACCATTTAAGGCTTTTTTCTTATTAGACTATAACTTATTTAGAAATTAAAAACTATAATGTTATTCTTTCCATAACAAAATAAAGCTTTTAAAATGTCCTGTACATCTTAAAAATTATAAAGGACATAATATTTGGACTGTAAATTTGTTCAAATGCAGGTAAGATTAGAAAGTAAATGAAAAATTCATAGGCCAATTATATCTTATTGAAAAGATAAAATCTAAAAATGACTTGATTAAATTAAAACTTGTTCCTGTTAAAAATGTATTACCTGTGGAATCCAGCCCATAAAACAAGGGAGAACTGATGATACACTAGGAGAATCATGCTGATTTTCAGAAAGTCGATTTCCATCAAAACTGCATCCTTCCAGTAATAAGCCACTGATCTGTCATAGAAACATATAAACCATTAAAATATGTATTAAAGGCCGAAATGGCAGGAGTTACTACAGTATATCTTCAGAAGAAAGGCAACAATTTCCATTGTGACTATTCATTCCAAACAACGTGAAAACAAAGATCATGGTATTTTGTTTGATAATAATGTAGGTGAAGACCTGAACCAATGTTCACTGTGAGCTTCCTTTAGGCTGAATCCTCAATTTTAGCAAGTATTTTGGAAAAAAAGACATAAATGTCATTAGTTATATAATTGCATATGTCTTGGCATTAGATTAATAGACATATAATGACAAAAGCCAAAAAGTTACTCTTTTTCCAGGAGGGGGATAGAAAAGTATACTAGAGAAAAAGAACATGTGCTACCTGCTTGGAATTCCAACATCATTTTCTAAAAAATAGAACAAAATTTGGAAAGGTTAATGAAAAAATTCTTGACACGTCATGCAGAGCTGAAAGAAGAATAAAAAAGGAGAAAGAGTTCATCTCTTATTCTAAATTAAACTTAGTATAAATTTATAAAGTTATGAAAATAAAAATATAATTATTTTGGTAATATTAGTTTCATATTTCTTTAAAAGTGTTCATTCTTTTCGTTTCTGTAGTGTTAATCTACCCTGAGTTTATCTAAAGGCAACAAACGTAGAGCCTGCATTTGCATTCAGACCCCCATCTATAGTCTCACAATTTAAACTTGATAGAAAATGTAAACAATCTTATAAATATTGTATAGTACATTTTAAGTTAACATACTATAGAATTTTAGAGTCAAGGGAACACTTTAAGTTGGAAGTGTTGAAAACATTTTCAGTTATAACTAGAGAATGGTTTAGGGACGAGGAGGTACTAGTAGAGTATGCCTTGACAAATAGTTCTGATTAGCTAAATTTATAGTAGGGTTCTTTACCATGAAAAGATAAGCAACTTGTTTGTCAGTGAAAGAGATGGGATTAAAAATAGAATTATTGAATTCCTAAATTCAATATTCTTTCTACTATACCACTAATGTGATGTTATACAGGCCACTTCAGGGTTGTTGAAGTATTGCCTTGGAGAAATGTAAATTAAAATTTAAAGAGTACTTGCTAATTTCAGTGCTAGAAAATCTCTGCAAGATAATTCTTCTAAGGCCTCTTCTAGAAATTTCATTGAGCTTTGCGCTCAATTGGTCTTTATAGAAATTTGTAAAAGTAGTCCCCACTGATAGTGTCACAACTTGACTATGTAATATGCATATACAGATATAAACTCATCATTTTCCTCTTCTAACCAGGGGGTAGGAGGGGTGAGAAATACTATTCTCTGGAGCCTATTTCAGTAATTGGCACCACTGACCATGTAGTTGCTTAATCAGACACCTGGGAGACATTCTTGGTTCCTTGTCCTGAACTTCCCACATGCCATCAACTATCAAGTCCAGCCACTTCCAAGAAAATCTTTTAAATCTCTCCTTTTCTCTCTATACTCTCTATCATTCCCCTACTTTGGAATGTAAAGTAGAAAAAATGAAAACATAAGAACTTCAAAAAGCGATACCCTATTGTTTATATAATAAAATGATAATATATCAGGGATTGGAGTAGTATCAACAAATGGTACCCTTGTTCCATCTGGAATTCTGCATCAATGGAAGGTGAAAAAACAGGTAGGCCCAAAATATTACCTTTATTACTGAAAAAGATAGTTTGGAGGATATAACAGGTCTCCAGGCAAATGGACTTGCTAATATCAACACTAAACACAAGAATTTGGAAGGCTTAACTTCTAGTTATGACAGTACTAAGCTAAGGAGCCAGCTGCACCAGGTGCAGAGACTGCCTTGAAGGGGCAGAGCAGAATGTGTACACCCAAAAGAAAAGCATAGGAAGGCGCAGTATTCCGCCCTGGGTTTCTGCCTCAAACTCACAGTCAGATAAACACCTTTATCTGACATCTTTCCTGGAAAGGAAGGAGTCAGGTAGAAGGCAGAGAGTGTCTAGGAGTATGAACCTTAGTAAATATTCCTCCACGCAGAAAAAGCAACAGGAGCAGGAAATAAGAAATCCCCTCTAACATTATATTTTAAATACTTGGAAAATTGCCTGATATACAGCAAATGCTCAATAAGTATTAGCTATTACTGTTCATTTAATCTAATCCATATTCAAATTTCTAGACATTTAGAATTGTTTCATATAGTGTATCCATTTAAATAAGGCAAAATAAGGTTTGGAAATTATTTAAATAATTTCAATCAAAAAATTTTTGCTTATATTCAATTTTGCAAAATATTTCCCAAATTTGTCCTAGATAACTGAGTCTATCCATCACTTAATTTATATATCAAAGAGCTAGGCAATGTGTTAGAGCATGCTTTCTAATTTGATCAATACTGTACTTCCACTCTCTTTTTCACCTGCTTTAAATGATAAGCCATATTAAAATGCTATTTATACTTAACATATATACTTATGGGGCAAACTTCATATATTTCTATTAAAAGTTTGTTAGAAGTCTATCTTAATCATTAGTACCTTATTGTGCATGACACATATCCCTTGGATGCAAAGAAATAATTACTGAGATCAGAGCTCATTTGTTTACATTATTTTATTTTTTCAAGTAGATATTTTTTTGAATTCCAGTATTTTCTTTATTTCCACAAGAGAGACATTTGAAAATATTCACTATATCAACACCTGATCTCTCTTTTCTTTTACTTTAATCTTTTTTTAATTGAAGTATAGTTGATTTACAATATTGTGCTAATTTCAGGTGTACAGTGAAGTAATTCAGTTATACATACATATATATCTATTTCTTTCAGATTCTTTCCCCTTATAGGTTATTACAAAATATTGAGTATAGCTCCCTGTGCTATACAGTAGGTCCTTGTTGGTCATCTATTTTATGCATAGTAGTGTGTATATGTTAATCCCAAACTCCTAATTTATCCCTCTCTCCCTCTTTCCCCTTTGGTAACCATAGGGGCTATGTCTGTTTACATTATTTTAAAAGAACAGCATTGTTGAGGCTGCTTCTTGACATCTGTACAAATATACTATTTGAGTTGAACGCAAATAATTAAGTGAAAGGCATCTAAATGTGCATCTCTTGCTGTAATACCATTTCCTCTAACTACTCTTGTTTTGCTTATAAATGCATAGCTTTCAATTTAACAGAATAGGAACAGCATAAAATCATTAAAGCAAAAGGAAAAGAATCTGTACTTGGATGTTATTCACACTTGAAACCTCTGATTAAAACCTCTGATTAAAACATCTGAAACAGAGGGGCAGTTGCAAAAGTAAGAAAATAAAAAAACAAAACAACAATGACAACAAAAACTCCAAAAAAAACCCTCACACATATTTCGTTCTGTTTATAGTTTCAAAACCATTTATTAAGGGGAGTATGTATCAGGCCAACCACAATTGCATAAATATATTTCAAATAACTAACTACCATAACCCCAACCTACTTTGAAAAGCCTATTTTAAGATCAATCTGATCCAATTCTTTGAGGTGAGACTCAAAAGGGATTAGCAACAGTAATAGTAGTGACTTTGCTCACTAAAAACAGGATTAAAGCCATTAATTTATTTCATATACAATGCTGAATTCCTTGAATACTTCTTATTTTAACTTGAATTTAACAGTGAATTAAATGTTTCCTTTGCACAGCAAAGGAAACCATCACATAATGAAAAGATAAGCTACGGAATGAGAGAAAATATTTGCAAACAATGTACCAACAAGGGGTTAATACACAAAATATACAAAGAGCTCACACAATACAATATTGAAAAAACAAACTACCCAGTCAAAAAATGGGCAGAAGACTTAGACATTTCTCCAAAGACGACTTTCAGATAGCCAACAGACACATGAAAAGATACTCAATATCACTAATTTTAGAGAAATGTAAGTCAAAACTATAATGAGGTATCACCTCACACCTGTCAGAATGGGTATCATCAAAAAGCCTACAAATAATAAATGCTGGAGAGGTTGTGGAGAAAAGGGAACCCTCATACTGTCGGTGGGAATGTAAATTGGTGCAGCCACTGTGAAGAATGGGAGACTCCTTAAAAACTAAATATAAAGTTACCATATGATCCAGCAATCTCACGCCTGGGCATATATATGAAAAAGATGAAAACTCTAATTTGAAAAGATACATGCACCCCAATGTTCATCACAGAACTATATAGTCAAGATATGGAAACAACCCAAGTGCCCACCAACAGACAACTGACTTAAGAAGATGTGGTATACATATACAATGGGATATTACTCAGCCATAAAAAGAATGAAATACTGTGATTTGCAGCAAGATGGATGGCCCTAAAGAATATACTAAATGAAATAAGTCAGACAGAAAAGCAAATATTATGATATCACATATATGGAATCTAAAAAATAATACAAATGAATCTGTATACAAAACAAACACTCACAGACACAGAAAACAAACTTATGCCTAAATGAACATCTCTCCAAAGAAGACATACAGACGGCCAAGAGGCACATGAAAGGCTCTAATTAGCATCACTAATTAGAGAAATGCAAATCAAAACTACAATGAGGTATCACCTCACACCAGTTAGAACGGACATCATCAGAAAGTCTACAAATAACAAATGCTGGAGAGCATGTGGAGAAAAGGGAACCCCCTTCCACTGTTGGAGGGAATGTAAATTTATACAGCCACTATGGAGAACTGTATGGAGGTTCCTTAAAATAGTAGAAATAGAATTACCATATGACCCAGCAATCCTATCACTGGGCATATACCCAGAGAAAATCATAATTCAAAAAGATACATGCACCCCAATGTTCATTGCAGCACTATTTACAATAGCCAGGTCATGGAAGTAACCTAAATGCCCATCAACAGACAAATGGATAAATAAGATGCAGTACATATATACAATGGAATATTACTCAGCCATAAAAAAGAACGAAATTGGGTCATTTGTAGAGACGTGGATGGACCAAGAGCCTGTCATACAGAGTGAAGTAAGTCAGAAAGAGAAAAAACAAATACTGTGTATTAACGCATATATGTGGAATCTAGAAAAATGGTACAGGTGAACTGGTTTGCAAGGCAGAAATAGAGACAAAGATGTAGAGAAAGAACGTATGGACACCAAGGAGGGAAAGTGGGGGGGGGGGGGCTGGTGGTGGGATGAACTGGGAGATTGGGATTAACATATTTACACTAATATGTATAAAACAGATAACTAATAAGGACATGCTGTATAAAAAATAAATTTAAAAAAAAGAAAACAAACTTATACTTACCAAAGGGGAAAGGGAGGCGGAGATAAAGTAGGCATATAAGATTAACAGATACAAACTACTATACATAAAATAGATAAGCAACAAGGATTTACTCTATAGCACAGCGAACTATATTGACTAATATCCTCTAATGGAAAATAATCTGAAAAATATATATATATAACTAAATCACTGTGCTGTATACCTGAAACTAACACAAAATTGTAATTCAACTATACTTCAATTTAAAATATTATATTTATTGTTATCAGTCATATATTTGAAATTATTTTCAGTATATTTAATATATAGTTTTCCTCTTTATTTCTTTTTGTTTAATTTTTCTCCTTTTCTGCTAATGGACTGCGTATCTATTTTTAAGCTTTTAACCATATCTTTTGAATAGTAACATTTTCTAATGTTAGTGACAATAGTGACATTTTCTAATGAATTCTTAGTTATTCAGTACTTCTCCTGAACATGACATGGATTTTATTTTAGCATGTTATTCCTAATCTAATTATTACTGTTTAGAGTTTTAGTTTTAGTTTAAACATAATAAAAAGTTATATTTTACAGTCAATACTTAATTTAAATTACATGCTAAAATTAAATTATTTTGTAATTTTTGGGCTCACTATTATTTTTGGTATATTTTGTTTTCTCTCTGGCTTTTCTTTTTCATGTTTTAATGAAACATTAACATTCTTTGAGGTTCTGAGAGTGGTAAGCCCTTGTGGTGTTTGGGTTTCTGGAAATATCTTTTTATTGCTTTCATTACTGAATGATATTTTAGATGGGAATAAAGTTTGAGGTTAACAATTACTATTCCTCATCAATTTGAATATATTACTCACTCCATTGCCTTTTGGCATCTAGTGAGCTGATGAGTAATCTATTTGATGTTATGTTTTGTTTTTTTGTATTTTTTTTTTTGGTTGGAACTTTGACTTTTCTATCTGGTAGCTTTTAAGATTTTTTCACTTTAACCCTGATATTGTATAGTTTCATTATAGTGTAACGAGGTGTGAACTTGAATATACTTTTAGTTAATTTTTTTGGTACTTTGTATGTGCATTTCACCTGAGAACTCTTACCATTTTCCAATTCTGGAAAATCCCTGCAACTAATTTTTCAAATTTTGCTTCTCTGCCATTCTGTCTGTTCTATAGTAGAAATCCTTTTACAAGTAGGATAGAATGCCTTAAACTATCCTCTATGTCTGATAATATCTCTTTCATATTTTTAACACTTTACATTTGTGATCAGTTCTGAGTTAATTCCTTAGCACTAACTTCCAATTAATATGTCTTTTTTCAATTGTATCTAATGTAGAGTATATTTAATCTATCAATATTTCATTTAAAGATTATATTTTTCATCTCCAAGACTACTGATTGGTTTTCACATCTACCTACATATAACTTTATTATTTCTGCCTGTTTCTATTCTGTGAGTTTTGATAATTTTTTTAGTGAAAGTTATTCTTTCTTACAACTGTTTACGGAAACTAAAATAAATATTTTAACATTTTTTATCAGATTTTCCCAAAAGTAATAATAAATGAAATGACCAGATGTTGATTAACCTAATGATTTTGCTCATTTTCTTTTCTAGGATTAGATTTTTTCCCCATTTATTTGGATTTGGGTTTCTAGATTCATCTTGAGGGGTATTTTATTTTTCTCCCACATACCTCTATAGTGACATTTCCAAATCTACATAGCTATAAAATTTACAATGCCAGTTCGGAGGTTCTATTCTGCAGGTGTTGGGGATATTGCAGTTTTAAGCTATTGATCTGGTGGTTAGTGTGGCTCAATATCTAATATTAAGTCTATGCCTTTATCTTTCAGCTCCCTTAGGCCAATAACTTTATTCAGTCTCCCTTTATTGGAGAGCTGGAGAGCCTAATCTCAGTCCTGGATTTAAGCAATGACCCTTGTTTCAGTCTCCATTTCACATATAGCACCACTAATACCTTTCACTCTGCTGGCGCCATACTGTTCATTGCTTCCTACCTCTGGACTTGGAGCTCAAGACCTGTACTTTCAGACTTAGTCACAATTTTACTTTGTCCTGCTTCTGATGCAATGAAATACTGATGTTTGTGGTTTCCTCTTTTTATATTTTTTCTATCATTATATATCTATCCGGAGCAGACAGGATGAATCATTAGCTCCCTGGGCCATCTTCACCTGAAGTTCTCAACTGTTTAAAATCAGAATACATTATACAATATAATATATAAAAGGAGGAAAGAAAAATGGGTAGACAAATATCTAGGGGGATATATTAAGTATATCTCTTAGAATGAAAGGAAAATAAAGTTTGTACTGAGTGTGTTAGGTCCATTTAATTATAAAAAGAAATTTTGAGGAAAAAGTGTCCTAAAATATTAAAATTAATCTGTATAATGGTTTCATAGGTCTGTTTGCTTATTAAAAAATTCATAAAGTTGTATTCTTAAGATTTGTGCAACTTACTGTATGATATTATGCTTCACTATAAAACTTTACGAAAAATAAGATACAGAGGTCAACATGAGGAGGCTCTACACATAAGCCAAAGACTAGGGATACTGCACATGAAAAAGAATAATAAATGCAATTTACAGAAGCACATTAAATATAAGAAGTTCACACTGATACTTAAAAACAGAGAAGAAATGTTATTGAACACTGTGGGAAACAGTGTATCAACACCATATTCTGAATATCCCTAGTTTAAATTTTTTTAAAAAAGCATTTATCCTTTATTTTCTATATAAAATTCCATGGTATCTAGGTAACCACATAGACCTAGTTGATTAGGCTTCTTTGAAGAAAATTTCAGCTAATAAATGCAGAAGGAATAACAGATTTAGAAAAATTTGTTTCATCTACAACTAACTTCCATTTTATAAGAAACGAGGGACAGAAGAACAAAAGTTACATAATAACACAAGGAAGCCAAGACATGAATATCAACTGTAGATCATTCTATAAGAGAAGTAACCTTGATTCTGTAACAAACAGTGGTATGAAATAATAAGAGGAACCTCATCTAGATGTGAAAAGACATAAGGTACATAATAACCAAACACAGTGTCTGGACCTTGACCCTCATTTGAACAAACTATTGGAAAAGAGTTTTTTTTGAGACAGTGGTAAATATTGTTATGAACTGAGTATTAAATGATGCCAAGGAATTATTGTTAATTTTTGTATGTGTGATAATATATTGTGTTTATTTAAGAAAAAAATTTTTTTGAGAAATGGAGGAGTAAAACAAAACAATGTCTGGAATTGCTTCAGCAAAGACAATCAAAAAGAGAAAAAGAAGGAATATTTCTAAATCTTGAAAACTGCATATGGAGATTCATTTTACTATTCTCTCTCCTTCTGTATCTGTTTGCAATTGTTTAATAAGGAAAAATACTACAAAAATTTGGAGAAAACTTGAAGATCAGAGAATATTTAAATTTTCTCTAGGGAATTACCTTCTCTGTCTAGAGCTACTATCCAATACAGTAGCCATGGCCACATGTTCTATTGAGCATTGAGATGTTACTAGTCTGAATTGAGATGTGCCATAAATATGGAATATGTGATGGATTTCAAGGACTTTATACAATAAAAAGGAAAGTAAAATATATCATTCATAATTTTAAAATAGTTATTATATGTTGAAGCAACAATATTTTGTATATATGTTAAATAAAATATTAAAATTATTTGTATCTGTTTCTTTTACTTTTTTTAATGTAACTACTAGAAAATATAAAATTACATATGTGGCTTGATATAGGTTGAAGAAGGAGAGCGTTCTAGGGAAAGAAATACAAACAGGTTTCTTGGAAGTTTTTGAAAGCTGGGGAAGGACTAGAACCATTGATGGAACTTAGTACATAATACCAGCACACTGACTTTTTTTCAGCAGTGTCAAGTAAAGTCGGAATGTTTCCTAGCAGAAAGACTTTCAAAACAGGAAATTTGAGCCAGTTTTCAGCTTCCTGCTATATTTTCAGAGCATGAGAAGACAGCATTAAATTGGCAAGGCTACCTAAACAGTATAGTCAACTAAGAATTAAAAGTCCTTTAAACTGGTGGAAACATAGTAAGACAGTCAAAGCATTTAATGCTACAAGAATATCAAATAGATTTAAAACCTCTGGTTGCTGTAGTTACTTAAGTTCTTAAGAAAAATCATTTTTTGTTGAACTGGTTTTATATTGTACTAGTTTGCACATACCAACTCATTTTAGAGATTGACTTTTAAAGAAAATTATATTACTAAGCACTCTTATAGTTCCCCCATGATTTAAAAACGATCTCTACTTTATAATGACTATATAAGCATATTCACATTAAGTGCTCAGTTTTAAAATGAAAACTATCAGAAATATATGTCTTAAAATGAACTATTTAAGGATTTCTTTTTTTGGTAGATTGTCCACTGCTGGACTGATAAGCTACTTATACTCATTTGGGGAGGATGCGTCTAAAGCTCCTAACTCCCAATTCTGATGAACCCATTCTCCTCATGAACCCTCACATGTCTAAATGTCTAATTTCTTCATTGTTTTAACTTCTATTTCCTGGTAAGCTTTACAAGGGAGGGAACTGAAATATGAATAGCATAATAACCACTTGGTATATGGGCAGACTCTAGCCTGGCATGAAGCAGCCGAAATGAACTGGCAAGCATGCGCGGCTATATGACTCTACCAGGTCCCAAAGGAGCAGCAGCTTTCAGGTATCCTAGGGAATTGTGCATTATTAACAAGACTAAAATGTTTTTAATAAGCCTGATTTGCCAAGGTAAAAGACTTGTTTTTGCCTTTTGTGTTTGGCAGCATCAGCAGTCAAGGAGGGAGCTGGAAACTACTCAGATTTGTCAGGGCAAAACTTTCACAGCCTTGGGCAAGATCTAGAACGCAAGCTGAGCGGGTGCTTGATTTACACATTTTCCAGTACTAAGTTTCACAACTGCTGTTTAACAAATAATAAATCAATAATGGTAGTGAGGAAAGTTTAGAGGGTCATGTTCAGGATCTAAAAAAATCAATATACATACATGTTCCCTTAAGCTGGTCTAGGAGGTTGAAATATTGATTGGTGTGGGAACTATAGCCTTGCTTGAACATTTCACTAGTTTAATTCAGTCTAGGGTGGTAGAGATTGAAATATATTCAAAATAAATTAAATTCTGCAGTGACAGTAAAATTCAAACATAATTCAAATCCAATACTCTCCTATCAAAATAATCCTTTTGCTGAAAAATTTGATTAAGAGGAACCTAAATGAGTTATTTAACTTGCTGATTTTGCCAAGTGCAAACAGTGAGGGGCTTACAAAAACTTTTTATCTGATAAATATATCTGGAACTGCAGGTAAGAAATTAGGAAATGTGCTTCTATAGCTCATATGAATGAGGGGCCAAAGAGAGGAAAAATTCTGTTGAATTACCTCAAATCCCATGTGTAGAGATGGCTTTTTTAACTTAAAGTTGTAAGATATAATTGTATCAAACTTATAATGTTCCTGAATATATTGACCAATGAATATTTTGGTTTTTAACAATATAGTAGCTTTCATGAATGTCAAATGACAGAATTCTGCTTTACTGGATAAGAGCAGAGAACTTTTATTAAAATACACTTTTGTTTCTAATTAAAAAATAAATATTGCCTAATGAAACCTAATCCAAATCAAGTTAAAAGAAATAATAAAACACACACACACATAGGTTTTCAGAGACCCTCATAATAAACATGTCAAGGAAGTTATTATTTATATCCATTGATAAAAGAGACAACAAAGGCTCAGACTGCTTCATTGTTTTTAAAAGTCACATGGCTCTGTTTTGGAGAACTAAGATTAGAATCTTGTTTTAGTTTTTTTTTTTTTTTTGCGGTACGCTGGCCTCTCACTGCTGTGGCCTCTCCCGTTGTGGAGCACATGCTCTGGATGCGCAGGCTCAGCGGCCATAGCTCACGGGCCTAGCCGCTCCGTGTCATGTGGGATCTCCCCGGACTGGGGCACGAACCCATGTCCCCTGCATCGGCAGGTGGACTCTCAACCATTGCGCCACCAGGGAAGTCCTAGAATCTTGCTTTATTAACTGCCAGCCTTTTCCCCCCATCTATAAAACATAACATATATGCTTGGGGTTTTCTGGTTGTAGATCATTTTATTTCTATTTTGTAAGAACAGGAGCGAAATAGTTCTGGAAATATGAACACACCTTGACACAAAATAAAACTCATTTCCCTTGTTTTTTATATCAATATACCCAAACAATGATACTACCATATTATGTGTGTGCTTCACAGCTGCTAAGAGACCACACAACCAGGTAAACTGCATGATTCCTGGATTATACATCATGTATTCCCTCCCTCTCCTTAACAGCTAGGCAACAGTTTATGTGCACCAGTAATAGCTAAGGTAGCTCTTATGGGCTAGAGGCTAAGGTTAAAATAAAATGCGAAGGATGAAAGAGAACCTGCTAATTTCTTCAGCTTCAACGTTGAATTTTATAGCAATCTATAGAGCCAAAAGAGAAAGAAAGACCTAGCTTATTGTTAATGATCAAATTTCTGGCACACTATACCATTACAGCTGATGTTAATAATGCCTATTATAGTGCCTCTCCTATTGTTGGCCTTCAACTCAACAATTCAACAAGGTTTTAATGGAGCGCTTATTATGTACGAGGTATTGTTTGAGGTATCTGAGATACAACAAAACTGGAAAAAAAGTGACTACGCTCATGGGACTTACATTCCAGTAGAATAAGACAGACAACAAACAACAAATATAATAAATAAATTATATAGTATGTTAGAAAGCAGTAGTGATATGAAAAGAAAATTGTTGGCCTGAGAACTAGAATTATATAAATAGAACTTCTGAAAAGTCAGTTGCCTAAGGTCAACTAAGTTAAAGAACTATGGTTTTACATTTATTTTAATTATATGTAATATACTGAACTAGATACTGGGGATCTGAAGATGGATAAGACAGTCTTTATCTTCAATGTCATTACAATATCATAAGACAGACCAACACAGATGTATAGAGATAATTTTACTACAACATGCAGTATCTTATATTAGCAGTGGAAAAAAGTTAAGAGGGCAATTCTATGTGCGAGAATGGGAAAGAATGGTAGAGAATGCCAATGACATGGAAGAAGGGTGGAGTTGTTGGGGGAAGCATTTCATTAATTTTGTTATTAATATTTGAATGGTTATCTATATTATCTATTATTGCAAGAGTAATGCATTTTTAGCAGAAAAGTTAGCTAGGAAAATTTATACTGCAAAAGATGGCTTAATTTTTTTTTAACATAGTTGGCTTGATTTTAACAGTGAACTAATATACTCACAAATTGTAAACTCCCTAAGGACAAGATTTGGTCTAAATTTTTCACACATTTTATACATACTTCATTGTATAGCAAATATTTATTGACTCGAATGTTAGAACAGGTAACCTAACAGAACTTCAAGATTTATATCATTTTTTTACTGAAGTTATATTTTCAAATACTATGTTATATTCCTAAGATTCTTATTTTTACATTAGAACATGTTGTATCTTGTACAGGTTGTTTCATGTTAAATCTTAACTTACTCTTGATTTTTCACACAGGTAATATAATCTATCTCTGCTGATCTTACACTATAGAGATAGGTGACTTTGAGATTGGAGCAAAATCTCTTTATCACAGTTGGTAATTACATAATTTTTGACTCAGATAAACATCTAAAATTATTCTAATACCTTAATTTGCAGCTTTGCTTCTTGCAGTCGACCTTTCCATGAGGCCACAAATTTAAGGCTATCCACAGAGCAGACCATAGCCCTGTGAAAATAAAGCATCAAATGTCAGAAAGAGATAATTTTCAGGAATTAAAATATGAATAGCTATAGAAGATATACACATTCCTATTTATTTAAAATTGAAATATTTATAATGTACAAGTAATCAGATATCTTAGGCTATGCACAATACCTTAGATTTCACACTAACTTTTTAAAGTTAACTTGTTATGTCAGTCTCCTCTTCAAGGTTGTGTAGGTATCTTGAGGATAGGGTCTTTTATTTTTACATCCTCCATTTTGACCATCATCCTCAAATGCAGGCACATAATGGGGGTTCAATGGTGGTTCAATAAATGTTTACTAGCTGAACTGAAATATGATATTTATAATATGCTCCTGAGGTACTATCAATTGAATATCCCCCAAAGCACTAAAAAGAAACTAAATTTTTTTCAGTATGTTTTTGGAAGTGTCTCTTTCATTGCATTCTAACTTCTTAAAAATGATAGACTATATATGATATGATATTCCAAATTTGTTTTTAAAAAGAGTTTGAACTTAACCATCAAATACTGTTTCCCACCAAGAAGCCTAGTCAGCATTGTCTAACAGAATTTTCTACAGAGATAAATATATTTTCATTCAGTCCAAAATGGCAGCCACTACCCAAATGTGGCTATTGAGAACTTTAAATGTGGCTAGTGTATTGAGAAATTACATTTTTAATTTTATTTAACTTGTTGGGGGGGGTGCTATTAAAGAATTTTAATAGCAGGTGGTGTTAGCAGTCCTTTTCTTCCTGATACAGACCAGGGTTTTTCCATCTGACTTTATATAGTAGGACCACTTGGATTTGTGTGGTGTAAGCAGGATGGAAAGAGGGGAGAAGGTTCAAGGGGGAAATACGCTTTTACATAAATCACATGTGAAGGGAGTTTTGAAGTCATTATTGCTATTGCTTCACGATGATGGGATTGCTTCTTTTGATATTACGTTGTATGAGTTGTTTGTATATTTTGGTTACTAACTCCTTGTCCGCTGCATTATTTGCAAATATTCTCCCATTCCTTAGGTTGTATTTTCATTTTGCTGATGGTTTCCTTTGTTGTGCAAAAGCTTTTAAGTTTTCTTAGGTCCAATTTGTTTATTTTTACTTTTATTTCTTTTGCCTTAGGAGACAGATCCAAAAACTATTGCTACGATTTATGTCAAAGAGTGTTCTGCCTATGTTCTCTTCTAGGAGTTTTATGGTTTCATGTCTAACATTTAGAAGTTTAATTCATTTTGGGTTTATTTTGAATATGGTGTGAGGTAATGTTCTAATCTCATTGTTTTACATGTAGATGTCCAGATTTCCCAATGTCACTTATTGAACAGACTGTCTTTTCTCCACTGTATATTCTTGCCTCCTTTGTTGTGTATTAATTGATCACAGGTGTGGGGGTTTATTTCTGGGCTCTCTAATCTGTTCCATTGATCTATGTGTCTGTTTTTGTGCCAGTAGCATGCTGTTTTGATTACTGTAGGTTTGCAGAATAGTCTGAAATCTAGAAGGATGATATCTCCAGCTTTGTTCTTTTTTATCAAGATTGCTTTGGCAGGGACTTCCCTGGCAGTCCAGTGGTTAAGACTCTGTAGGGGGGAATGGGTTCAATCCTGGTCAGGGAAGTAAGATCCTGCATACCGAGTGGCATACCCCCCCCCTCCCAAAAAAAAGATTTCTTTGGCAATTTGGAGTCTTTTGTGGTTCCATTTCAATTTTAGGATCACTTGTTCTAGTTCCATGAAAAGTGTCATGAGTATTTTGATAGGGACTGCATTAAATTTGTAGATTGCTTTTGGTAGTATATTCATTTTAACAAAATCATAGGAACAACAAGTATCTTTCCATTGTTTGGAATCTTCTTCAGTTTCCTTCATCAATGTTTTATACTGTTCAGATCATAGGTCTTTCACCTCCTTGGTTAACTTTATTCCTAGGTATTCTTTTTGATGTGACTTTAAACATTTTTTTTGACTTTTTCTTTTTGATAGCTCATTATTATTATATAGAAACATAATAGATTTCTGTATATTAATCTTGTATCCTGCAACTTTGCTGAATTCATTTATTAGTTCTAATAGTTTCTGGGTGGAGACTTGAGGGTTTTCTATATATACAGTATCATGTCACCTGCAAATAGTGAAAGTTTTAACTCTTCCCTTCTAATATGGATGCCTTTTATTTCTTTCTTGTCTGATTACTGTGGCTAGGACTTCAAATAATATGTTAAATAGAAGTAGTGAGAGTGGGCATCCTTGTCTTGTTCCTGAATTTAGAAGAAGGCTTTCATTGTTTCACCACTGAGTATGATGCTGGCTATAGGTGTCATAAATGACCTTTACTATGTTGAGGTATGTTCTCTCTATATCCACTTTGATGAGAGTTTTTATCACGAACAGATGTTGAATTTTGTCAAATGCTTTTTCTGCATCTATTGAGATGATAATTTGATTTGTGCCTTTTCTTGTGGTAATGTGGTGTATCACATTAATTGATTTGCAAATGTTGAGCCATCCTTGCGACTCTGTAATAAATCCCATTTTTTCATGGTGTATGAGCCTTTTTATATATTGTTAGATTTGGTTTGCTAATATTTTGTTAAGGATTTTTACATCCTATATTCATCAATTGGCCTGTAATTTTGTTTCTTGTAGTAGTCTTTGGCTGCTTTTGGTTATCAGAGAAATGGTGGCCTTGTAGAATGAATTTGGGAATGTTCTATCCTCTTGAATTTGGGGAATAGATTTAGAGGACAGGTATTAGTTCTTCTTTATATGTTTGGTAGAATTCCCCTGTGAAGCCACCTAGTCCTGGACTTTTGCTGGCTGGGAGTATTTTTATTACAAATTTAATTTCACTACTAGTGACTGGTCTATTGAAATCATCTATTTCTTCTTAAGTCAGTCTTGGCAGGCTGTATACTTCTAGAAATTCATCCATTTCTTCTAGGTTGTCCAATTTGTTGGCATATAACTGTTGGTAGTATTCTCTTGTGATTTTTTTTTTTTTAATCTCTGTGGTATTGGTTGTTATTTCTCCTCTTTCATTTCTTATTTTTTTGGGTCTTTTGTTCTTGGTGAGCATGGCTAAAGGCTTATCAATTTTGTTTATCTTTTTAGAAACCCAGCTCTTGGTTTCATTAATCATTTCTATTGTTTTCTTCTTATGTCTATTTTACTTATTTCCCCTCTGATCTCTATTATTTCCTTTCCTCTGCTGATTTTGGGCTTTGCTAATTCTTCTTTTTCTAATTCTTTTAGGTGGTATGTTAGGTTGTTTATTTGAGGTTTTTTTTTTTTTTTCTTTTTGCGGTATGCAGGCCTCTCAGTGTTGTGGACTCTCCCGTTGCGGAGCACAGGCTCTGGAAGCGCAGGCTCAGCGGCCATGGCTCACGGGCCCAGCCGCTCTGCGGCATGTGGGATCTTCCCAGACCAGGGCACGAACTCGTGCCCCCTGCATCGGCAGGCGGACTCTCAACCACTGCGCCACCAGGGAAGCCCGAGATTTTTCTAGTTTCTTGAGGAAGGCCTGTATCAGTATCAACTCTTAGAACTGCTTTTGATGCATCCCATAGATTTTCGAGTGTTTTGTTTCCATTTTCATTTGTCTCAAGGTATTTTCTGATTTCCTCTTTGATTTCCTTATTGACCCATTGGCTTTTTAGTAGCATGTTGTTTAGTCTCTATATGTTTGTTCTTTTCCCATTTTTCTTTCTGAAGTTGATTTCTAGCTTCGTACCATTGTGGTCAGAAAAAAGATGCCTGATATAATTTCTATCCTCTTAAATTACTGA